>NC_092794.1:13661386-16061386 GCF_918797505.1 Bemisia tabaci | reverse complement strand
ATTTATTTTCATTTTCCAATCTTCCTCTTTGATCTGTGAAATTGAACATCTGACAAAGATTGCGGTTCCCTTGACCAGACCCTTTTCGAATGCGACGGATTCATGACACTCTCCCTCTGCAAAAAAGGGGGTGGTAAATGAAGTAACATAAAATGAAAGCCATCAAAACCCTCGATTAAAGTAGCGGTTTGATTGACTTTTGAGAGTAAGGAACATAACTCAAGAATGTTAAAAAATAAATAAAAATAAAAAAATCAATGGCAAATTTTTTCTATCTAATCGTTTTTGTCAAAAATGAAACAAGGCAGTAACCCAGAATTCAGCATTAAGAAAGTACAAAACAAGGAAAACATGCTCAAAAATTGTGCAAATTCCTTTTAATTTGAATTATCTCAGCAGGGTTTTCTCGCCCAAAGTGGCGATAAAATTGCAAGTTTTCCCATCAGAAACTGAGAATTTCTAACTGTGCAAAAATGTACTTCGAGGTGTGCCAATTTAAGGCGTTAACTTGTACTATGATCCGGCAATTTTGTCAATGGCAAAACGTAAATGATCGATTATTATCGATGTTTCCCCCCATTTTAAGCCATAGTAAAGAATCGAGTATTAACGTGTTCGTTGATAACACCCCGTTAATCGATCCTTTTCCGTACGTTTAAATCACATATGAATCGATTAATCTCAAAGCACGCCACGATACTGAATTTTGTGCTCTAAGCATGAATCATTGGAATTTTAAATCGTCCTTCGTTGAAATAGCATTTTCGGAAATCGTGAACTCCCCGTTTGTTTGCCACATTTTTTGACATGTTTGTTGGGAATGCTCGTTGAACACGCTGTTACATTCTGGTATGGGTAACGCAATTTCGAGTTTTCTTTGACGAAATTTATTTTTCCTGTAGACCGTCACATACATATGAGGCTACTAGTTCCAAAGTGCACAATGTCCATAAAAGTGGTTTGTCACAGAAACGCGGAAAACTGTTTTGATTTCGCTGCGACCTACCTTTTTAATACTGCTAATCAAAAAGGATTTTGGCTGTTTTGGCACACAATCAAATTATTTTCCGATTCTCCTCTATTTGCTGATTAAGAATCCACTCCTAACTCGATGTCGACCAAAATGGACAGTGCACACTTTGGAACTAGGAGCAGTGTTTGAAACTCACATGCGCCAACGCGCCAAATGTGCCTAAGAAATCGGCCACGAGGCCTAAAACATGAAGGCTCTGCGCCAACGTGGCCCCTAAAAATTGCCCCTCCCCTCCCCCCAGAAAAAAAAATCTTAATCTTTCTGTTTGATGATTTTTCGAAATTTCTCCCAAGTTATAGCTACTTGTTCTATAACTAAAACATCTTGCGTCTAACTTTTCATTAAATGCGTGATGTATAGGCAAAAAGTCAATTTGTCCCCTAAAAAATCTTCAGTGGTCCCTAAAATTCGAGCTTAATGAGCCACATGGCTCCTGAAACTCAAAGTTGAGTTTCGAACACTGACTATGGGAGCCTCATATAGAAAACTGAAGGTGCGAAATTTCTGAAACATTTGTCCATGGCACGAGTCTATTTACGCGCAAACATCTTATTAAGTGACAACCCGGAATGCAAGAACCGTAGCCGGGGTGGAACACGAGCAAAAACACGAATGTCGGACGAAGTGTTGTGTACAGTGCTCCATATTAATCATAGCCCTCCTCGCGAGGCGGAAAGGGGTTGAGGGACGCTGGTTTTTCTCGTCACCCTTGGTGTCCGCACCTCTTGTCACCTGCTCTCCACTTCTCCGATCCCGCCTCTGAGATCAAAATGAAATTTATCTCAATCTATTCACCATTTCTCAATGCTCAGTGTAACGATGCACCTCTTCAGGCTGGAAGTGTCCAGGAAGTTTAAGTTTCCCGAAGAGAAGTACCCTTCATGATCATAAATGTCAACAAATTTTGGGAAGAAATTCTGTGAATAAAAGCCGCCCCTCGAATTTTTTAACCTGTTCCCTCTCTCCCCCCGTAGTGTAAGAATACACTCTCCTACACGATATTTAACGCCGCACGGTGGATCGAGTCAATAGGAGAGGTCGGACAAAATTTAGAAACTTTAAACGCTTATAACTCTGGTTATATAAAACTTTGAGGCTCTAAGAGTAATTTCATTGATTTTCTCGTGAAATTTTCTTCAGGAAACATCCATGAAAGTTCAAAATGTGACGAAATAAACATCAAAATTTGCAGTTTTAGTTATTAAAAATTTCATGTCCGACTTCTCTGATTGACTCGATCCACTGTGCGCCGGTGACGAAGCGTGACAATCGACCATCGATATTATCCCATTTGAAGGTATGGTAAAGAATTGATCATTATGGTGTTCGTTGCGAACGCCCTGATAATCGATCTTTTTTCATAGGTTCAAATGGTAGATCAATCGATACATCACGAGGCGCGCCACGCCACTGCTTAATGCTCTCCTTGACCCCATCCTTAAGTACAAAAATCATTGATAAAGCTCAGTTTTTCCCTTATTGTTATATGGTTAAAAAAAATGCATGGAGTCAAACAGGTTGAAAGGAGGAAAGAAACGAAAATTGGTCCGAATATTCACATTTTTTTCAAAATTGTAGACATAAGAAAAATGATCATAAAAAATAGTCTGTAACACGTTTATACCCTTCATCTCTCCCTACTAGCGTTTCATATTTTAAACAGAGGGCATTTGTTTGTGTGTGTGGTAAGGAAGTGTGCTACTATTCAATGTCATAAATGTATCAACAATACTTTTGAAAACGATGCAACATAACGACAATTGAAATTGATCAAAGTTTGGGATTTAAAGATTTTTTTGTTTTATTTTATACATATTGATATTTCATAAAATACCCACCTGACTTAAAAGCTTTAGATCATAATGCCAACGCATCTGCATTACAGTTTAGATATACCTAAAAAAATATCAAATACGCAAGGCGTGACACCATTGAGGGCTGGTATTCCAGGAAATTCATGCTCTCGAGTAATAAGGAAACGAAGCAACGAAATAAAAAAAGAAAATAAAACAATTACAGAAGCCAGCATTTAAATGAATTTAAATGATGAAATATTCTTGGAAAACCACTACTAAGATTGCGGTACAAAATATCATATTTCAGTTTATTAAAAGGAAATCCTCGGAAATTGCTTTATAATTTTCGAAGGTTATTTGCTTCAGTCAAATAAGGAGGTAGAAGCTTTGATGCATTCCTCGAAATGGTTTAAATTGATTCTGTTTTGAATACGTAGTATTTCATTTGCGATTTGTCACGTAGAGGCAAGGTAGAATTGCGATTTTTCCTCGGATAATTTGGAACCAAAGTTAAGTAATAGAAAACTGAGAATAATCTGAAATGAAGTTTGCGGAGGAAGGAATAAGAATGATCGGAAAGAATTTAAATATAATCTTTAGTTACTCCTGCTAAGGATTGAAACGAAGTGTAATTTTATTTCTTTATTTCGTATGAATAAACTTTATTTGTTGCATTGAAGCACACAGAAAACATGCTTTTGTGGATAATATTCATCCGAAAATTTATGCCATTGGTTTCAGCCGTGTTTGGGAAATAATATATTTCATTCGATTCAGAACGAAATGTGCAAACTATTTTTTGCCTTTTTACTGATTAGACCAGAAGTAAACGTTTACATGTCCAAGCCAGGGCAAAGTGATCTGAGGCTGCTAAGAACAAATATGGGTCTACACATACATCCCAAAAAAATAATCACACATCAAATTGAATATAGAAGGAGTGTCAACGTAGCCAAAGATTAGGAGGAACGTATTCGCGCCTCATTTTTTAACTTTCCCCGAAGTCGAGCGACACCTCCTTCGCATTACAGAGCGAAGCATTGAGAGTTCACGCCTCGCGCCATCGCGCCTTCAATTTTGCAGCTTATGCAACACGGACATCCGTCGAGGACGAATAGTTGTATCTCTGCGCCGTCATCAACGCGCATCCTTTATTTTATCCTATTTCCGTGTTGTGTTGGTTCAGTTTGTCTTATTTTTATGATGCATCATGGGATACGTGTCCTAACTTACGTTACCTAATTATTATATGTATTTCTTTCTTACCGCACGGTACATTTTGTCCTACTGTATCACATCTTTAAAAACATTTGATGCATTAACTTAGTTGGCTAGTTTATACCATATTGATATTTTAATGTTTACGCATATTTTTCAATTCTTTTTTCAGGAGCTGATTATACTCTCGATGACACTTATTGGAACGAAGAAAGCCCAAAGGGTAAGTCCAAAAGTATTTATTTCAAATTGATGTCGCATGATTATAAGACACGAAAATGCGAGGAAACTGTTGGATACCCTCTTACCGCGAATTCATCGTGGCATCAGACACTTACAACCGCCCGAAAACATTACGACGTATTACAGCTGAAATGATGTAACAACATTGCAACGTTGAAAATTTTTCTCTCGATAAATTGTGTTTTCATCAGAAAATTGTTCGAGGTTTCAAGCTAGAAATTGTATCGACGTTTCTTTCCGATTAAACGTAAAGATCAGCGAACTTTTGGACGGAAATGGGACAGTGAGATTCTTGATAAAAATTGATTTTTTTAAGTCAGTCTTGCAACTTTATAATGGAGTTACGTTATTCTTCATCTGTAGAACGACAATTATCGGGTTTTATTCGGTTCGTGTTTGTAGATGTTGACTTTTCTGGAAGTCTCCTCGCTAAATTGTACAGGTATATTTCTCTCGCGACGTTAATGTCATCTGAAAAAATGATGGATTGTTCTCTTATCGATGTAGCTTGTTTTTCATTTGAAATGTGCTCAACAAATTATTTTAATGTCTGCTCATAGCTCGAAAATGGACGCTTTCTCAAAAACACCCGTGATCAGTAATCGATGATTCAAGTCAAAATGTACGGTATCTCCGTCAGAATCGTTCGAAATCTACAATGAAGTCTTTTTTTATTTCTTTCAAGAAAACTACCAGTTTTATCTCCGTAATTTTTCCATGATATTTTTGTAAGAGGAGGAAAATTATAAGAATAATATCCGGTGGTTAGTTTTTTGTACATTTTGGTTTGTTTCTAGAAAATAATAAAATATTAGCAGGCATTTTCAACGTTGCAATTAGATATTTACGTATCATTTTTTAGCCTAAATTATTGATGTGTTACGCCTCGTCGATTTAATTGATCATTTCGCGGGATGCCCTGTTTTATTATCGTTTCCCTGAACAAAAGAACGTGTAAAATAATGATGTTCAGAATATTATGCCAAAATAATTGAGGTGTTCGGTGCAAAAAGGTCATTTCTTGGTTGCGGTGTTTCAGTATCTCCACTAGCTACCTACTTTATGTTTTGGAGGAAACTATTGAGCGAATTTTCTGAAATGTTTAGTCATGAAAATTGTGCAATAATAAAGAAAATTCAGTATAAGGTTTGCCGAATTCCAAATGTTTTTTTAATCATAGTGGATGAAGCGTTAACGGAGATCCTGAGGCAGTGGCAATGCTACCAAAAAATGTCCTTTCTGCATCCAGCGTTTCAATTTTGTATTAGTCTCCCACGATATTGATCAGAATATATTGTGCACGAAAAGTTGGCATAATATTCATTCTATGCTTTATTATAGAGAGCCTTATACTTGAAAGTGTTGGCAGTGTTGCAACAATCTCACCTAAATTCACCATTTTAATCGACTGAAGATGTCAAGCAGGGAGAGGGACTGAGTGGGATTATCATCAGAGCAGAAAGCACTTACACGACATGAACGACGGGTGTCAATGACAGTACGGAAGTTTTGGTCATCCGTCAACTTGAGATAAACTGATGTACCAAACCTTATCACTGCGTCTCCGTTCCTCCTTATTCACCCCTCTTCGGTATCCTGTCGAGAGCTGATTATCACTATTATGTCAAGATCGTGAGGGATGGGGAAATTAATGAGGCAGCTATTGTTGCCTGCACTGTTGGCGATGAGTGATTGAAATCGATAATCTTGAGAGTTTGTACAGTATTTGCGAATGATTCGCCTCGAAAGAATTCGTCTTAAAGTTGACAAGAGTTGAAATTTTTAAAGGAGCCTCCGATCCATCTAAAATTTTAAAACTAAATAGCTTCGTTGGGTTTTTTTTTTTCTAACAGATATCTATAATCTAGTCTGTGTACTTTTTTTCTGCAAATTTGGCAACTTCTCTCAATTCTCATCTTAAATAGACTGCATGTTGCGATGAGGGATTACTAATTCTAGCTTATTTCAGAAACAACACGTGTGCCTTTAGTTTCTCAATTCAGATAGTGTATTTTATGGATGAGCCAGAAATCATCATTTTCTCCCTCAGTCTATAGGAGCCACACATTTCAACCGATAGGATCGCTCCATACTCCCAAACTTCTCCTTGTCTATCGCTTTGTCTGTCAATTTCAAATCAACCCGTGGATGGCGCTTGTCAGGATTTGAATTTTCCACTCCTCGAATGCGTTCACGGTGATTTTTGGGCCATTTTCCCTCTTAGTCTATAGGAACCACACATTTCAACCAATAAGATCACGGATAAAAAAAAGCACGAGTTTGTTGTGTGATATGGACATTTCCAATTAATTGTGGTAGTACACGAATGAATCGTGGTCGTACCCCCAATAAATTAGGTCACTAACTTAAATGTTGCGGTACTACCCTAACTTGAGTTGCGGTTCTACCACAATTAATTAGAAATTTCTATATCATCCAACAAATTGTGTAGTACCAATTTTAGGGATAACCTTGACACTTTTTTCCCCGTGATCGCTCCATACTCCCTAAATTCTCCTTGTCTATCGCTTTGTCTATCAATTTCAACAATCAGCCTGCTGATGGCGCTTGCCAGGTTTTGAATTTTCCACTCCTCTAACGCGTTCATGGTGATTCGCGGGCCATTTTCCGCAAGGAAACTCCCGTTCTCGCTGCACCTGATGTTCACAATCGTGAATCCCGGTGCCTCAAAGAAGCTCCATTCAGCGCGGAGTGTCTCTATTCCGACCTCGAGAAGCGCGAGAAAATAGTGGGATCGTGTCGGAGAGTAAGTCGTGGAGCAAAGAGCCCCGTCCTGTCGGCGTCGCGTCGCGTCGTTTCGGGTTAAACACGAACGTTTTTCGCTAACAAGGCTCAGGGCACTTCCGAGAGGTGGAAGGGTGCTGGGGGGCCGGGGGCGGGGAGGAGGAGGGGGAGGCCGGCGACAGCCGACAGCGCACGGAGTCGAGGGTCGGGTGAAGACTCATATTTTTGGTGTCATCGGTGGAGCGTGGGAGCCGTCGCGACGCGGCGCGGGGGAGGAAAAAGTATAAGAGCGACTCACTATTCTGCCGTGCTAAGGAAAAACACCGTATGAACCTTCAAGCGTTGCCAAATTTCCTCCGGTAAATCAAAAATTTCAGGGAAAATTTGCTAATGTTCTTCTTCCGATTTTCGAGATAATTTTGTTCGCAATGTCACCTAAAGTCCCTGGAAATTTCAATCAAAAATATTCATATCTTTCCCCAAAAATAAACATTTTACTGAAGGAAATTTGGCAACTCTCGAAGGTTCATGCGGCGTTTTTCTTGAGCACGGTTCTATACCCTTATTTGGGACAAAGAGTCAGCGCAAGCCTTGTTTTTTGTGGGAACGCGGGCTAGCGGATCCCTGCGAATTTTATTCGCCGCATTCGCTGCGCCAAGAAGTCGGGGCTGCTGGTGACGGGATCTTCTGCGAATTGCAATTTGATGTATGGTGAAAGGAACTATGTGCATAGGGTTTGCGTGCAACGTAGTTCCTTTTAGCATAAATACGTCCAATTTGTGTTCGAGGCTCATGCGTCCGAATCTGAAGTTCCCTCCATTTCGGGGATTTCTCAGGTCAAACAGGTCGAATGAGGGGCTTGAAGGACAAGGCGCATAGGTGCAGTTTTGCATGCTATTTGGAGAAATACATGTTTGAAGTTTCGAAATTTCATGGATCCTTACGGCGGAAAGGAAGTTCTAACTGACTTTTTGACGCTCAAAAGTTGAAATTTGGGAGCGAATTTTCATAGAATATGCACTAAGTTTTGCTTGAAATCATTGAAATCTCAATTTTTTTAAAAACTACACTTGCGTGCCTTGTCCTCCAAGCCCCTCAAATACCCTTGCTACCCCCATGGGCCATGGCCTTGTCCACGGAGCATTTCATGGGATTTCCCAGGGAAAAATCTCACTCGCGAGATTGGAAAAAATATTGAGTTAGCCAAAACTAATCACAGTATTAAAAGCAGAGTCATGAGAGCGACCCAGAGGAAAGGTAAAGACATTTTGTCGTTTTGTTTAACGGGGAACAAGCCTAGAAGTTTTATTTCTGTGATTCGAACTTGGGACGAACCCCATGAAACTTCACGTGGAGACAAGACCTAATACGACGAACTCGATTCTTCATCTTTGTCTTCAGAATCGGAAGACAAAGACGAATTAGAAGAAGAAGAAGAAGGAGATGAAGAGGAATAAACACATGAAGATTGAAAGTAACCTCACTCAGAGAAAAAAAAGAGAAAGGGGGAAAAGAGAAAGAAGAGGTTAAAAAAAAATTGTTATTCTTCTTTTTCTGGGTTATAGGGAGGCGTATAAGGCCTAAGATGGCTGAGCCAATTAGAAATGGATTCTCAAGTGTCCATACTCTTCCTACTCTGACTTTTTAAGGAAAAACACCGTACGTTCCTCCGAGTGTTGCCAAATTTTCTCCAACAAAATATTTATTTTATAGGAATATTGTAATTTTTTTTCCATAACATTTTCTGGTACACTTGATTTAATTCCGAATTTTCTCTTTTTTTTTTTTTTTTTTTTTTGTAAAATTGGAAAAAAAGTATTTACAAGTTTCCAGAAAGAACATGTATTTTATCAAAGGAGATTCGGCAACGTCCCATGGATCATACGGGGTTCTTCCGCCGGACGACGGAATTACGGATGCAGGGAAAGCGCGCGTCCCGCATCCGTAAAGCAACCGCTCCGAAGTTCCACCGCTCACCGCCACATCCCATGCGACCTCAACTGCCACCACCCATGCCTCCTGAGCTTTCATTGTTATGAATGAGAGCCTCTGGGATTCTTAACCCTATTACGGTTTTTCTTGCGTCCTTTTGTCTCGCCACTTTCCTTCCTTTCTCATTTTTTTGCGGCCTCTTCTTCCGTCCCCCCGTGCCCCCGCCTCGCCCCTCGGATGTGTTGGAATGCGCCATTGTGGTGACTCCAACATAATAACGCTCGAGAAATGGAGGTCAAACGCAGTAGGGGGGAGGGGGGCGAGGGGGGAAATCTCGCCTTATTTTTGAGGGCCCTAGAAAACAGTGTGAAGAGGGCGCAAGCCAAGGTTCTGCAATTGAATAATTCAAACACCGGGTCCTACCTACTCGTGCTCCTCGGCCCTTTATTTAACAGCACTGGGCTGCCTTTGTCTCCGCGGAGCTAAAAGGCGTGCTTGACTTAAAGGTTGTTTAAATAATCCCGTTAAATGTCCTCTAAAACTCCGGGTTCCCGAGCACTTCATCGTATTCATGCCCACGTAAAGATCAAAGATGCTCAAAGGTCACGACTAGGACCGGGAGGGCCTTTGATCCGCGAGCGACTTTCAAAGGCCTCCTGCCTCCGGCGCCCTGGGGGCTACTCCAGGAGTTACTACTGTTTTCAAATGAAGTGATACGTCCGTGCGGAATGTGACACTTCTCAAGGCGGCATATTCATAAAACATCGTTCACAGGTGTTTAGGGCTGAGCCAGCAGTCGTGTGAAAAAATTAAATGGCCGCCACTGCAGCTCGCACTCATTCAAGCCTCTCGCGTTTTCATGACACCTTTGAGAAGTGCTTGGAAATACTCAAGGTGAGTCCAGGGTTCGTGTGGTTCCGCGTGCACCTTTTTGGTGTAAGGTTGATCGCAAGTTTTTTTCGAGTTCATCTTCAAAAAAATCGGTTCGATAAGGATACATGGTTCGAGAGTTTTTGTTCAAATTATGAAGTTGAGTATATTGGAAATAGTACCAAAAGTACGGCGGAAAATTGTCATCGACCAATAGTCGTTAGTGATCAAGAACATCGCTTCCGCCGTATTTTTGCCCCTATTTTTGAGGTATTTTACTTCAAAAGATTAAATTCTCTCATAGCATGTGTCTACTTCGGATCGGGGTTTCGAAAATGGCTCGAGTAAAATACAAAATAAATCGTGTATTTAGAATGATGGTCACATGCGAAACTACAAACCCTGAATCCACCTTAATTTTTCTTTTTAAAATCTCAAATACTAGGATATCCATGAATTTTAATAAAGTTTTTGTCTAAATGCATTCGAAAATCTTTGAATTTGATGTCTTTGCTCTGCTTGTTTATGACCGCTCAAAAAATTGGTAAATGCATGGTCATTGTAAACGGGACCGTCTTCCAATAGACGTAATTACTACCCCTATACACTTTCTGTTTTGCCACAAAAATGTCCAAAATGTCTCATCTACCTGCCATACATAAGCTGTTTCAAGTAAAATGAATAAGGAGCAAAGGTAAATGATAGTAATTAAAGGTACCTAAATTTTAATAGCAATATTTTGATCTCTAAACATTTTACAGGTGTTCTTTTTGGCCTTAAATATTTTGTACGCATCCTTGAAAATGCTTAAAAGTTTTACGTTTTTTTTTTGCTTTCTAGAAAAAAAAACACATTTGCAGCCAGTTTGCCCACGAGTTTGTAAATAATATATAATAAAGCACACATTTTTACAAAGGAGTGAGAAATATTAGTTTCTAACGAAGTAAGATGCAGTCTAATGATATTCCCACCGAAATAATACACCGAATCGAATGCAAATAGGTTTGGCAACGTCAACCCAACAGTTGGAAAAGTAGCGAGAATTTCACTCCGAAGAAAATTAATTTTTCCTTTGAAAAATGAGTTTCGTAGAAGGAATACATGCAAAGTAAGCACACACCACACTCTCAGCACGGTCGAGGTCTCATCTCAGCTCGCCTGCATTTTCCCAAGTCTGCAACATGCACTCCGCTCTGTTCCTCTCCCGTCGCCATTCTATGAGAACCCTCTCTCCGCGCACATCCTATGCGAACGAAATAAGATTTTCGACTTCTCTTTAGTCATCATCTACATAACTCAGGAAGCTTTGAATTCTGCAATCAGAATGGCAACCATCGGGTTTTTCTTCATATTATCCATGAATGAGTGCAATTATCAGGAGTGGGTTATAATGACATCCTGATCGATTTTTTTTTTGGAACCTCCAAACCGGAACTTGCAGAAAGACATCTCTGCAGAATTTTTTATCTCTATATCTGTTTCGATCATTTAAAGCTCTAGGCGTCATTTGTTGAGGGTGAAGGGGAGGAAAAGATTACCCTTTCCCTTCATTTTTTATTTTTGATTTTCTTTGGGCCAACTTGATCGATTTGGATCAATTTTAGAGCTTTTCTGAGATTTCTGGAACTTCCTTCCAGCTTAATTTGTCACTTTCGAACACCACTTGGGCTTCTTCTCCCCAAGAGTTGGCTGAATATTGGCTGTTATTTTTTTTATGGCAATTTGTTGAACATATATCTGGTATTAGAGCATTTAAATGAGCTGACAAATATTCTCGGTTTCTCTCTCTCACTCTTATTTTTTTTTTTTTTTTTTTTTTTTTTTTTTTTTTTTTTTGTTATCTAGAAGAGAGAGAAGGTTCCCAGGGTTCACATCTGTAAAAAAGAAATAACGGAATACTAGGTAGGCGCAGGGCTCCACCAAAGCAATAATTCGTCATCACTCTGACATAAGAGCTTATCTCTACCTCCGTGGGAACTCTGAAAAACATGTCGTGGCGTGGCAATAGGGATCAACTCAAAAAGCAGTTACGCCCTTTTGTCGAATGAACGACAAATTATCCCCGCGTAATCTACGAGTTTTCCATCAAAGAGACAAGAGACTCGTCCCACGGATGCATTCAAAATTTGAGCCACTCTCGATATTGCGAGGTGCACGTTTTGTGAATATCCCGAGGGATTGATGTTCCCCTTAATGCGGACAGACTTTCGGGTTGACTGTGTCGTTTTAATTTAGCGGGAGCGAGCTGCAATCGTCCCGGGACGGCGCATCGCATCTCCCGAGACCGCGAAAAAGACGCATCCGAACGCGAATTCACCATTGCGAGGCTGTCAGATCGTCAGATAAAATATGCATTTGAGGAGCTTGGAGGACCAGGCGTATAAGCGCAGTTTTCGAAAAAAATTGAGATATTAGTGATTTCAACTAATTCTACGTTTGAACTAAATTCAGTGAAAAATTCACCTGTAAAATCCAATTTTTAAGCATCAAATTGTGAGTTTGAATTTTCTTTCCGCCATAAGGCTTTGCGTAATTGAGAAAATTGATACAAGTTTTCCTGTGAACAGCAAAAATTTCACTTTTACTCTTTATCCTCCAAGCCCCTCAATTAGCACTAAAAAATATGGAGAAAATGATGAAATCATCGACAATTTCACGAGAGATGATCATTTAGTTTTTTTAATCATTGTCTCTTCAAAAGAAATTAGGGGGAATCTCAGTTTTCACATAAAAAAATAATCGTGTATCCCCCTTGGCAATTGGCATTTTATTTTCATTTTTGGAGAAACTGTTGATTTTCTGATAAAATCTGGCAACTGTTAAGCCTTGTCGCATGGAACTAGACTGCCTAGCAATGGCAAAGTATAGTGTGAGCTTCCAGACGTCGCGAGCTACTTGCTCTCAAATCATGATTTCTCTGGATAATTTGTAATTCTTTTATTTAAACTCATCAGAAGATTTCTCACACACTCTGATACAGGGTGTTTTTAAATTTGAAATCAAAATATTTTTAACTTCCCTAAAAAATAGATATTTTATCCAGGGAAATACGGCAAGGTTTGCTGGGTTATACGGTGTTTTCCCAAGTACAGGAGAGAGGCTCTCGGATCACGTCTGCATTTGCGCGGCGCATCGCTGCGATGAGGACGGGACAGGAGATAAATACTGCTCGACAAGTGTAAAACTACTCGGAATTCTTCCCCTGGGGCATATCCTGACTCGAATTACACAAACACTCTTGCTCCCGGTTTTTCATTCGCCCGGATGCACGAGTTTAGCACTGAATGCTCTTGATTTCAGGGAGCAGATGCGAACTCGGAAGGCCCTTAAGTCGAAAACTCCTCTCAAGTAAGCAGGGGAACGGGAACGCGGCTAAATTAAAACTCTAGCACCAACGGTCATTTTATTAATATGAGTTTATTCGTCTTTTAAGGCCCTCCCTGTTTGAATTTAGTTTCTTGTTTCAAAAAAAAAAAAAAAATCCCACGCTTCAAGTGCAACTCCTAAAAAGACAACCTACGCTACATCGCACATATAATTTCGAACTCTTGCATGAATCCTCGTCAGCATCTCACAACTCAAAATTGAACGTATTTAAATCAAAAGGAGCTATCTCTATTGTGATATGGGCCTGAAAGTTCATAAGGATTAACACACGTCCCATGTCCGCACTAGAGCTATTTTCTTTGATTTAAATACTTTGAACTTATATGTGGCCATCTACGGGGAAAAAAGCTCAGTCCACAAGAATTCAAAATTGAATGATTGTAACCAGAGCGTATGGATGAGTGATCTACGAACATAGGGACTCAATGATCCTGCGATCATTTCAGGCTCGGATATTCGATGCTTAAATTGGACTTTTACACCTTTGACAATGATAAGGTATCTAAGTCTTTTGTATCGATGAAACTTTACGGTGTTGTGATTTATAAGCCAAACAACTCGCTTTCAACTTTTTGGCACATTTATCCGGACGTTTGGCAATTCTGACACCATTAATTGCAATTTTTCACGGCCATGATATAGAAAGCTAAGGACTTCAACCGTATGGATTGTTTTATTTATTGCCAAAATTTCTTGATTTTAAATTTTGTGCTTGAAGGCATTGATTTTCATAGACTTTTCTTTGCACAGAGAAGAAAAATCACGAAAGTTTTCAAGAGTTGACGTTAAGTAATTTTCCATTTAAATAATGAAGTATGACAGGAAGTCTGCAACGTCGCAAACCGAGATACGCGGTCCGGTAGTTCCACCGTCAATATCTCTCAGGATATTGCATAGTCAAGAAGCACTTAAGTCAATTTGCAACCTCAGATTGGAGATACGCTCTTTCGTCCCATGAACGACTATACGTTCTCTTTGCTTAATTTTATCCGTATTTCAAGCGGAGGCGTTCCCTCCGTTTCGAGACGAACGAGCGGTAAAAACGAAGATTTGAAGATTCCCAAACTCGTGTAAAGTTATTCCAAGCCCGCGGCGGAATTTTATTCCGATTTGAATTGCAGGCGCCCAGCGCACGCGCTCAAAGAATAACTCAAGTAAAACAAACAAGAGTATCGAACGGGAACGGCCGAGAGTGCCGAGAGAGGCTGGGTAGTGACGAGGGGCGGAGGGAGAGGGGGCGATCTCACAGTTCAGCTGTTTAACAAAGTGCGTCTACCCCAAAGTTCAAAACTTTGACGTTCGCTTTTTTCCCCATTTTCTTCGCGATAAATCAAACATTTATTTCAGCGCTTATCTAGGTGCGCCTTGTTCCCGACCTGCATGTTTTCTTATTCCCCGGCTAGTCTTGTTTTAGTCTCCGAGCCAATTCTTCGCGTCCTTGTTGCCGCTTTCCGCGACTTCAACTCACTGCATGACTATCCTTTCAAATTGCCGTGGACAAAATCTGATAATTATTACAAACAATCATAAAAAGGGTAGTTAAATGTCTTGCAGTTGCACGCAATTTGTTAAACTGTTCCATGTAAATCTACATGTTGAGTAGCACAATGCACAAAACACTCAGATTGGAAAAGAAAAAAATCATAAATCAAATGTCAATGCATGATAAAAACGTTGCATGGGGCAAGGATTTATCGAAATGTAAGATTTACAATACAATCAATACAAACAATTCTTAAGAAACAACAAACACAAATTTCACGTAATTGCAGAATTGCACTTGTAAATAAGTGCATAAGAAATGCACTAAGGAATTTCTCTATTAAAAGTTGCTTTTGATAGGAGAATATGTCATTTCCTGACATTCCGAGAGCTGAATTTACTTTCACAAAGGTTATGGAGTGTTGGTCGATTCAAAATTATAGAGGAGAAAAGAGAGTCGGTTATTCGTAACCAACCGTGTTGGGTTTTAATTTAGTTTCCTTCCTTGCACGAAAAATCCACGATGATGCTTATTTATCTTGTAAAAATAAACGGACAAGAAATTGTGTCACGGTGCCTCTTGAAGAGCCATTTTCAAAGTTTAAATGAAAATTAGTTAACGGGAGTAAATGCGCCATTTTGCGAGTTAATTTATAATTGTAGCTCAGCTTCGCCAGAATGAATTTAAATGCATAATTAAAACGTTATGGTTTGAGACTCGCGACTTGGTTCTCCTCGCTGAAGTCATACCTCTCCGCTGGTCTTTTTCTAATTTCTTGAAATGTCCTCTTTTCAAATTCTCCTTTTTGTATCCTTTTTCAATTCGCAGTCTATTTTTCTGCTTTGAGTGCTTCCTTTTTGGCTTCCTCGTTCCTTTCTTCTCTCTCTCTCTCTCTCTCTCTCTCTCTCTCTGCGATAATCATTTTTGCAAGGGTCATCTTATTCTCAGTATTTTCCACAGAAGAATTTTGAATGGAGTATAACTTAAATTGTTTCCTCCTCTCTCTACTCTCCTTTTCTCTCCCTTTCTTTGTTCATATTTTCCGTCTCCTGGTAAGAAACGTGGAAGCCCGTGAGTTACATGAAAAAGCCTTCCTCTATGGAGAAAAATGGATATTTAGCTGATTCTCAACTACATACATACATACATTTAAGTCGCTTTACAGCACTCCCTCGCGCTCTACGACTCTTAACGTCCTCCTCCGTTGATTCTCAACTAATAAGCTAATAAACAATTGGCTGTTTGCATCTTTATGCAATTAATATTTCGTAGAATGGTTTTCAAGGTGACAAAAATGTAGATGTCACCAGAAACCAAATCCAACTTGAGTCAAGGGCATTTTTTTCGTTCATTAGCCAACGAGTTGCGTACTGAGCAATATGCATGGTTTTGCGGTTTCGTCATCTTGTTAATTTTTGAATTTTCTATTAACTTTCTATTAGCTTGTATTCTTTTTCGACTCTATTAATAATCATTGATCCGATGGCCAGTGGTGCGTGACTTTTGAATAACCCTGTATCACTGAGAAAAAACTATGGCTTATAAACCTATTAGAGGTAAATATGGAACACCACTAATAGTAGTACCTCTACATATAATAATAGCACATATACCTTAGTTATGGTACGGGGTACCTTAATTAGGTACAGAGACCTTAGTATGGTTCACAGACCGAGAATCATTAGTTTATTTACGACTATTTACGACTATAGGTGTTCCATATTTACCTCTAATAGGTTTATAAACCATAGTTTTTTCTCAGTGTATACAGTCTCTTATGAGCTGTATGAGACAACATCGATAATCGCGCCAAGAAGTAACCCTGAGGTCATAATCCCCTCCACGCCTCAAATGACATCCTCAACGCGCGAGTCCCAACGGGATATAATTATAATGGAGTCTGGGAAATATTGATCGTCCTCCTGTATCCAGATATTTTCTGGAAGATTTCCTTATTTGCGAGCGGGAAACGCATCCTATAATCATGAAAAAATAAAGCGTTTTTAATAATCTTCAGTCACGTCCACTTAGGTGCTTCATTTGTCTCTCCTTGTGCTCAAAGTGACGTCAGTAGCCTACAACTGGATCAGAAGTCAAGAACATTTTTCTCATTTAAAAATATTTGAGATGAATTCGGTAGTACTCTACCATTTCTCAACGCCGTCGCTAATACGCATTGTCATTTATCATGATGTCGTAGAAACGAAGAGTGCAGCAATTGAATATAATTATGAAATGATGTTTTTATTATTTTTTATTTTTCTATTTTGTGTGTGGAGGTGTGTGTGTGCGTGTCGCACTAAGTGGTTTTAAAATTTCCAAGGAAACACCCAGATCCCTAGGAAAATTTTGTCTATCAACAAAACTGCACAAGAAAAATTTGGAAGAAAAAGAGCCTAGTAAAATTAGAATGATTATTGAATGACACATTTCCTGTGTTGTTTTGCTGATCTACCACGAAACAAACGGGTACTAGGTAATGCAGATGGATGTACGAATGCAATTTTTACAATTCAAAAAAATGAACCTATGATTGAAAGTCCACACGGAAGCTTACATATTACTCAAATTACCTTTACACTTGAATGTAGAGGCCCACAAAACTAGCTCTAATGCTCAATTTGTCCATTCAGCGAATTCTAAAACGATCGTGATTCGGAGTAACTTGTGGCTCACTTTTTCATGTATCATCATTATTAGTATCATTCTAAGGTCTATTCATAATTCATGTCACGCTGAAAATCGATATTTTAAACCCCTCTTCCACGTCAAGCGCCCGTCTCGCAAGTCCTCATTTTCGGTAAATTTGCCAACATCACTCATTAGCGGTTGTTTTTTGTTACACAAACGCAAAGAACCAACGATTGAACGATTGAACTGTTTTAGGAGCGAAAAAAGGCGATTCGACGCTCATATCCCTCTTGTCTTGTTCCTCTATATGCATGGGCAATAGATTAAACAAAAATCAAAAGTATTTAAACTTACTAACACTCCCATGTCGAATTGGAAAAAACGAAATACATCAGCTTGCGAAATTAATACTAAAAATTCGGCAAAGTAGCTATCTCATTTTCGCCAAGATAGTCAGTCAGGCGGTATTATTCCTTAGCCCTCGATAGATGTCATTAGTATCCCTATATCAGTTGCGTGGCGTGCTTTGCGATATATCGATTGTTATGCCATTTAAACCTATGGGAAAGGATCGATAATCAGGGTGTCTGCAGCGAACACCTTACTAATCGATTCTTTACCATAGGTTTAAATGACAGAACAATCTATATATCGCAAAGCACGACACGCTTTTGCCCTATATGAATCGATGAGCCGGAAATAATAGTTCCGAATCGCAAAATGCAGTCCAGTTGGCGTAGTCAAAGATTCTCGTCCATAGCAGCAACTCCAGTGCAAGTATCAAACTTGAAACTTGACTGAATTCGAGTACTCTCACTAGGCGGCAGCAGGAGATACCAACTCGCTACTGAAGCAAAACTGTACTTCTTGCAAGAGCCGTTTTCTTGCACTTTATCCCATAGAGCACTGAAACGTGGAGTTTCCGCTAGTCGGTGGGGCTCAGTGATAAAAACAGGAAGAGGAAAAGGAAGGGGATGGCGGTAGACAAGGAAAAAGCTCATCTTTTGCCTCTCATTTATCTTCTTTTGTGCCGAGATGACGACTAATAGGTCGAGCAAGTCAATGAGGGCCATCGGCCGCCAAGCCTGTTGCTAAGCCCTAACTGACGCGTTTGATGATGACGCAACCTTGGTGCACCGTAAAGAATTGTAATATTCTGCTCCCGTTGTAATTATAAGCTAACTTGTCAGTCGAGTCAAATGATACATACTAGCTGGAAGGCAATTAAAGTGAAAGTCAATCAGAGTCATTTTAGATTCAAATGGACGTATTTAATATTTTGCTCAAAGAATCTGCGTGCATAAGGTTTGCGCTCAATATGTATAGTTCATTTTAATATTAATACGACCGGCTGGACCGCGTTAAGCAGAAAGGAACCAAACTACATCAGCTATCGCCTTTAACTGAGTATTTTAATTTTTACATGGAAACAGTTGTACGGATTTTTGCGCACATTTTAATGAATTTCTGCACAGTACGAAACAAAGTCCTTAAAATTTGTAACAACGCTCTAACGTTCTTTTGCAAAAAACTAAAAACTAAATTTTCCGGTTAAATTTGGCAATAGCTTCCTTCCCTTCTGCTGAACGCGGTCCAGTATGGAAAAACACTCGACAGCTGAGTCCAAGTTAATTCAATCTAATCTTCAATGGGGGAACAGAATATTATTATCTTGAACAATGTACGTTTATTTTGTAATCTATGTACATTATGTAATGTACTTTTATGTAAAGTTCGGCAAATGTTTGGATGTATCTAAATCAAAAGGAACTATATCAACTGTGACACATACCCCGAGATCAATGCACCACGGGGCTCAAGGGCTCATGTCACAATGATTATAGTCCCACGCGTTTTGTCTTTTGGATACTTGTTGAAAATGTAACTACAAACGTAGGATTTACCCGATAAAATTTCCTGTTCAAAAGGTATACCAGGTTCATATTCCCGATTTGTCATTTGTGGACTTACGCTCTTTCCGATAACACGACAGTATCCCCTCGCAGTTTTCCGATCCTGTCAACCGCCGTGAAAAAAGCAGATTCTTCTTCGGAATAATTTCGGTTTCCTCTCGGCGGCTGGAAAAAAACAGTGCAACGTCATCTTGTGTTGCGAGAAAAACTCGGTAGTGTGGGGGTTAGCCCCCTCCCCCTCCTCTTCACCACCACCAGCCATCTTTACTTCATCGTCGGTCTCTGTTCCTCTCGTGTTTCCTCTGTCTCTCATCCGTCCCGTATTATTTATTTGATCCCGGCCCTCCGGCGGTAAAGAGACAACTCAATTTTCGTCGTCCCTCTGACGTAAGAACGTAACCGTGATGCGTCACGTGAGCCCTGTTGTCCGTATAACCCCACGATTTCCGTGGCTCGAGTCATGATCGGAGATACGCGCTTTCAGAGGAGCGACGTTTGGTGCGGTCGCTCTTTTTTCTGCCATCGTCGCCAGGAATCGAAGAATATTCGATAAAAAAAAAATGCATAGGGTGGGTTTTTTCCATTTTATTTTTATTACCATTATTTTATTTTTCTTCCTGAACGCATTGCTACAGACGTATTGGTTTTTCACTTTTTTTCTAGCGCTTTTTCCGTTTCTTCTGATCGAGTTATGTTTCTATTATTATTTTCATCTTTCAACGGTCACGTTCGATAGTACTCCGCGTCAAAGTTTTTTACCTTCCAGGAAAATAGGCATGCCTGTTATATAGGGACAGTGAAAGGTTTCGTTTTTATACATCCTCATTGGGTCAGATTTTCTTCTCCTTTTCCCCCTTTTTTTTTTGCCAATGACATGGCGTGAATGTATTTCAGGTTTTGCAAAATTTAAGGTAGATCCGTCCCTACCTTAAAGTGTATCAAAATCGTAGGATTTATCATCGTGTACCTATTACTTTTTTTAAGTTGCAAATCATTGCAGCCACCTGCAAGGATTCACTTTCAAAGTTATACAGCTGAATTATTTTCCGAAATTTGCATAACATTTTTCCATTTTTGAAGTTACTCAAACGGTTCAGTTAAACCTCCTTTAAGGACAATCCATTCGGGACTTTCCTAAGGGAAGGACTGTTTAAGGCATGACTATGAAAACGGTCCTGAGGGAAGCGAAAGCGCCTTCATCATTTCGTGTATGCAACATGGACACCCGCAGAGCACGAATTGTTGCTTCTCTTGCTTGCTATTAGAAGGGCCGTAGATATCTCAACATTGTGCTGCATATTTTGATGCATTTATATCCTACGTGCGACTATACTGAATGCAGGAATTTTCAGTGTACTGAATATTTCTTGACAACTTCACAAATACGATGCTTTGTATTCAACAATAATCCTCAGCTGAAACATAAAGTTTGGTTACACAAACTGAAAGTTCGGTTTGACGAACCAAAAATTTAGTTTGACAAACCGAATAAGTCAAACAATTACATTGTGAATAATATGAATCACCGAATTTTGGTACGTGCGACCAATTTTTTTATTTCAAGTGATAGTTCCTCTGAGCCTAGACAGGTCCAATAAATGGATGGGTGATGAAGTCAACTCGTCTAACTGAGAAGGCGGCTCGGGCCGGAGCCGGGAAAATTAATACAGCGGAGGCAGTTAGCTCGGAGCTTTCATCCCTTCCTCCTCCTCCGTTCGGGCCTCCGACTCCGACAGTATCGTGTTTCATTTTGAAATATACTCCGCAATATGTTGAGCAGGAGCTAAGTCTCCTCGTAATCTGCGAATTATCTGCGTACAAGAGCGACTCATTGTGTCGAAGCGCTCGACCGAAAACCTTGCTAGATTATGGCGGCAAGACAGACGTCTTCACTCTCAATTCTGCTCCTCCCTTGTAACCCTCCCCCCCCACCGACCCCCAGCATCCCTCCCGCTCCGCGCCCGCCGCATCTTGTCTACTCCTACTCTCCAATTCTATTACCTGCACAGGCGGAGTTGCCAAACTGTTCAGCTCATCAATGGACTGCTGTGCTGAGGAAGGAGGCCGTATGAACTTTGAGAAGTTGCCAATTTGCCCCTACTTCTTACGCTTTGACTAGGGACAGAGCTTTGATTGCCTGGAGTCCACTCCAAGGAATGTTATGATGCAATAAGGGTTCCGAAAGGGTTATTATCGTTTAATGGAGAATAAGACCGCGGTTACACTGAGAAATAAGAAGCACAATTGGATTGCATTTTGCAAAAAGGAACCACTAGCATTGCAATGTTGCTAAGATTGTGCAACTTCGTTTGTCTTGGAGGAGAAACCCGATTATCCATTAATAGTTTCTATTTTACTCGCTAAAAACTGTAAGTTTAAGACAAAAATTACCATCTAAATTTCATAGTCTTTCACGATTTCCGCAATTTTATTGCAAAATATGAAGTTGCACAATCTTAGCATCATTGCAATGCTAGTGGTTCCTTTTTGCAAAATGCAATCCAATTAAGATGAAACTACCCCAGCTTGCCTTAGTTTATGCAGCAGTTCCTACCTCCAAGATACATTGAGTCAATTTATTTTGTGGAACGTTCAATTTCAGTTTGTTATATAAGACTCGGGACCATTTTAAGTGTATATGTTGTAGACGAATCCTGAAATCTGGACACATATTGATTTGTCCAGATTTCGGGATTCGTCTACAACATATATGGACGTATTTCTGTCAAACGGAACTATGTGCCTTAAGACATGAGCCCTTAAGAATACATGCATAACAGGGCTTACGTCATAATGCACATAGTTACGTTTGACGGAAATACGTCCCCATAACCTTCTGGTCCTTACAGGTTCAACACCAAAAGGGTTATCTGGTTCAAAATCAGCAGTCTCTTGGTGCACAACACCAATTTTAGTTTTTCGGTTCACGCTTGTGATCGCATTGGACCATGAATGGATGAACCCGGATCGTTAACTAAATTACGAGCTGAGCTAGCCTCTAGTATATCGTTAATCCTTGTCAAAACAGTGGCATGGCGTACTTCGCAATGTTTCAATGCATATGCCATTCAAACCTATGAAAAAAGATCGATTATTAAGGCGTTTGCATCGAGCACCATAATAATCGGTTCTTTACCATAGCTTCAAATGGGATAATATCGATGGTCGATTATTATGCCTCGCCGTACAGTCAAACCTAGTAATAAGGCCGAGCCCTCACTGTTTTTCACATCAGGAATTCATCGATTTTTTATCATTGCTGAGTGCTGAGTGCCACAGTATGAAGTAAGAGTTCCCTATATATCCCTCATTTAATAGCTCCGCCTCTTATATAAACAGCCTCTAATGGTCCGTAAAGGCTTTTTTATGACAGTGATACTTCAGAGTTCATTACTTTTCATTACATTTATCATCATTTGTCTTTTTAATTCAGCCATCTCAGGGCAAGGATGAATATTGCTGACTATAAGAAAATTAAAAATAACTTTTTTGGTGAATCTGTTCGGCCTACTCGTCATGACGTCAAACTTAAACTCAACAGGTTGTGTCTAGTTTTTATAGAACTGCAACCGAAACAATTCCTCCGCAGCCTTCATCCGTGAAAACTGAAAAAGCATAAGGAAAGATATGTCCTCTCACAGAAGAGAACATCAATTACATGAATGAAATTCGAAAATGGACTTAGTACTGATCAGTGAAAATGATCAAATAATTCAAACTTTTTTTTGTAAATTTTCAAGTAGCTATCGAAAAGGCTTTTATAGTCCGTTTGAGTACTATAGAGGGTCTAGGAATTTGACCTTTGTTTGTAAAAAGAGGGACTAATTTATCTAACTGAGGCGAGACAGCCGTATGTGCGATCCTCTGCATTCGCATGCTTGCTATTGGTTACGCTCTGGGCAAATGACAAACCAATTTTAAAGTTGAACGTCGACAAAATAGCACACCATTGCACAATACAGCAGTAAGTACAGCTCTCTGGCGAGATAATGTGGACTTACTGCTGCTTTGTCAGAATTACCGTCATATCTGGTCACTCGCTGCTCTTCGTGGATTTTCGCATTTTTCAAGTGAGGCAGAATTTGCTGTTTTGGCGAAATCAGGCAGTAGTGCTGTTGAATTTTGATGAAAACTTGATTTCGAAAATTTAATCGTTACATTGTAGAAATGTGTTCAACCTTTCGTTGTCGATAAATAACTGCAAATATTCGAATAAAATATATAAAAGTCAAATCGAAGAGGACAAATGAAGCCGTAAAGTTTTAATTATATAGATTCCGCAATTTTGAATTACGGAGATCAGAAGAAATATGGCAACATCAAATAATTTATACGCAATTTTTTGTTTGCAGCATTGCTGCCTAAATGTATAGTATACTATGAGAGATATGAAGACCATAGAATGTTCCGTTGATCGAAGCTGTAGAAGTACTGAGCGCAAATTCGGGATCGGGGCGCCTTCAATTCGAAAGATACTTCCAGCGTTGCCGGAGAGTTAGTTTAGTTGCGTGACCTAACTTAACCCAACCTGACTCCGTTGCGATCAGTTCTCGAGCCGTATGTGACCGATTAGAAACATCAAATTTGAGTACATCAATTACCGCAAAGGCAAAATTTGTTCCAACGTTTCGGAAGTACTTATCATGCATTATTTTTTACAAGGAAGCTCATAAAATTGTTTTTCTCGAATAGTTCTCCGTGAATCTGTGTCTTTTCATAGAATTGGTTGGTAAATGCTATCTCGGCTCCCGTCCTATCGACTTTTGTTGCATCTTGCAAAAAGGAAAAGAGCAATAGAGCATTCCAGGGAAACTATGATTGTGCAACTTTGTTTATCTTGCAAGTATAAACTAATCGTATGAACAAGTTTCATCTTTATTCGCAATGAACTCTGAATTCAAGGAAAGAATTACCTCTGTATATTTCTTTTTTTCTGATTTCAGTTATTTTATTACAAAGAATATAAATTGCATGATCTTAGCAACACGGAAAAAATGATATTGCTGGTTTTAAAAATTCTGTAGTTAAAAAAGTGTCCGACATGTTTCAGTGTTTTTACAATGAAAAAAATTGCAAATTGAATTACCCTCGTGTTTAAATTAGCTTTCCACTATTGTAAAATGTACATTTGAAACATGTCGGACTTATTTTTTAACAATTTAATTGTTAGATCAGCAATCCACACTGAAAAAAAAATCTCGGTGTACTTATTAAGAAAAGGGTAAAAGTACCAAAAATTCAGGGTTCTATTTGATCCCAGTTTTTTCTTGGTAAAATTACCATTTATAGAATTGGTAATTTTACCGAGAAATCTTGGTTAAATAATTGAACTTTCTCGGTAATTTTACTGGACTTTGATAAAAACGCCAATATTTTTTATCGACTGTGGTAGAATTACCGAGATAAAATGGCAAAGTTACCAGGAATTTATTACCAATAAAAGTGGTATTCTCACCTGAAAAAAAACAGTAAAAATACCGGTTTTTAGGTAAGCTTACCAGTCTGTCTTGGTAAAATTACCAATAATTGGTAAAATAAAGTGAGATGGTAAAGGTACCAACGGACCTTGGTCAAAACGCCGAGAATTTTTTTTCAGTGCATATTTTCCGTGAACATTGGAATGCGCCTGGTTCCTTTTCGCGAAATGCGATCGAAATAAACTACCGAGAAAACCAGACGGGAAACTTTCCACGCGCCTGTTTACATTGGAACCGCTTGTTTCCTAAAATATTTCGCCCCTGAGTATTCGCAGGTCCCAAGACGGCTCTCGGAAGGCCAGATCACCGCTCCCCTCGATCGACCGCGATTTTCCGTCGGAAAATGTGGCGGAAAAGCAGGATTGCCGGAAACCGGGGGAAGCGTGTCTCCTCGTGTTATGCTCCTCCTCGCAAGCGTCTTACTTCGTACGGATCCAATCTTCTTTTCGGGAGCAAATCTGCGTGAGAATCCTCTTTGTCAGGGCTTAACTCTTGGGCGGTTACACTTTTAAAATGAGAGAGAGTATTTCTGTCGTCCCGCGGAGAAACGCCGTATGAGCGCTCACACATTGCCCAATTCCATTTAATGAAGAACGGATGTTCGGGGAAACTTGTGAATATCTTTGTCTTCTAATTTTTAGAGAATTCTGTTCGCAATTTAATTTGAATCATATTATGATTTCGAGGAAAATTATATGTACTGCTTCTTATGAAAAATAGATAATTTATTAGAAGGAAAATCGGCAACGTCTGAATTTTCATACGGCGTTCTTCCCAAGCCCGGCAGAATTGGTAACTTGATTCGCGGAATTTCCGGAAAAAGATTGTCGGAATTATTTTCTCCAGTCATTCGCGATGGCTGAGCTGCCGCAGTGCTGCTACTCCTCTCTCCGTTCCTAACTCACTTCGGTTGGCAAATCTGCTGCGCTGAGAAAGAACGCCGTATGAACCTTCAGGCGTTGCCAAATTTCCCCCGTTAAAATACGAATTTTCGGAGAAACTTGTGCATATTTTTTTTCCAATTTTTCAAAGGATTTTAGTCGCAATGTTATGTAATATATTTGAAAGTTTGACAAAAGATGTTCGTAAATTTTCTCAAAAATAAATCTTTTATCCCGAGAAATTTGGCAATCTGCGAATGTTCATACGTCGTTTTTCCTTAGCACGGCAGAAATGTTGTCGTGCTGAGGACACGACTGATACGAAGGGCGTTGCAGAATTTTTTCCAATTAAGTAGCAGGTTGGAGTAATACATCTTTGTAAAATCTGTCTCTCTAACATCTTAGCACCGTTTATTTCAGTGTATGCCTTGAAACCTTATCAGAAAGTTCGATTGGTACACTTATAACATTTTTAAAAATTGAATATGTTAATGATAATAATATGGCGCCATTCGAGCGCTACATTTCACAACGATTTAGAGAGTTTCGGTTCAGCCTATTTTGAATTACATTGAGCAGGTTTTTTTTAGTGGAAATTAATATTTTTCAATTATCACTCCTCGTTCACTTGTAGCAACTTGCTAGATAGAGCATTAAAATACTTATATATTTAGGCGCACAGAGCAAGTTTCTTGCAGCGGTTTTTAAATGGGAGCAGTTTAAAATTTGTGTGCCGTGTTTGTTAACATTTGAACCACGACTTAGCAACTATATCAGTCTACATTCGATAGGCGATGCTTCAAATTTTGCGGCGTCGCAGAATTTGGACCATCACAACCACGCAGTAGATGTCACCTTTTCCAGGTCCTCATATAGGTGCGTATGTCGCAGTCACACGACCTCCAATTTGAGCTCCCCGCTGTTGAGCGTGCTATATGTATGTGCTACCTCCTTGTGCTAGATACGCCTGTGGTGACATATGGGCGTATTGGAGGAAATAGCCGCCCGTAGAGCCGTGTACAACAACTTTTTTCACATTTTTTCCCCGCACCTTTTTTTCTCTATTCGTCAGTGGATGCTGCGAATAATAAAGGGGGGAAAATTGTCATGAGAAGAATAGCCTGGACTGGTGGTCCGTCGTGACGAGTGGACGAGTCCCTCGATTGTGAGACTCGTGCATGGTTGCCAAGCTATGCTGAAAATTATCATTTTTCTTCATGCATCAGTCGCGCGTACTCGGCTCTTAAAAATTTTATAGGAATAACCTATCCCTCACTTCTCCAGCAGGGGTCTTGGTCTCCCCACTGCACAACGAAGTCTCCAGATAATTTCTCCAGAAACACTGTGCTCTTTTCGACGCAGTTCTCTCATCTTTCTCATCAGTTTTCTCGTCTTCTTCCTTTTCGCCTTCTCTTCTTTTTTCTCATCTCCTAAATTTTCTTCTTCCTTTCCATTTTTTCTGTTTTACCTTGTTTTTCATACCTTTCTTTCTTCTAATGCTTCCTTCCTATCATGTTTTTCCTCCTATTTTTACTCTGACAAAGAAAATTCCTAAATTTGCTGTAAATAAATAGAGTTTCTTGAATCACGAATAATGCTGCTTGCTATAAGCTACTTTTGTGCTTAACCCAACAAAAACCTCCAAGGAGGTGTTTTTGACATAAAAATATTCAGTTTGAACAAAAAAAAAAAAAAAAAAAAAAACTCTTGGCGGCAGATTCTAGAATTATAATGCTTGAGTCGTTTTTTTTTTCAGTGTAATGCGTCCCTATCTGACACATGGTAAGGAATCCTGAGACCCGAGTATGTCACCCCCAGCACTGGAAAAAAAAACACATTGGATCTAGAGTCCAGACTCTTGAAAACATTGACAAGAAAAAATACTCTTGATTCAATCGGATTTTTGCTTGAATCAAAACGAAATCCGCTCAAATTAAGAGGCTTGGTTCTTGATTTAAGCTAGATTCTGATTGAATCAAAGTACTTTTTCTGGTCGGTGTTTTCAAGAGTCTGAACTCTAGATCCAATGTGTTTTTTTTTTTCCAAGTGAGGTAGTAAAATATGCAAATCGCCGTACAATCTGGCAACCCGGGAGCTGCGACCGTGGCGTCATTGTCGTCTGAATCGTCTCGAATGTGGGGCACGTGGGGCGGGGCTTCAGGAGGGGGCGCGGGGTGCGGGTGCGGGGGCGGGGGAATCGCGTCCGAGGGGAAAGTTGTCAATTTTCAGGCTACCCGACGCAACTGACCGCAAATGATTCGATTTGACTGGGCTCGGAAACTGCGTTGTCATATCCGATGATGAAGCCCGCGCCCGGAGCGGCCATCGGCTCCGCCCCCGACGTCATCCGACAGCCCCGCGTCGCAAGATGACTCAAGCGAGCGTGACAGCCGTAAAATTTGCATGTTGACATGCACGCTGATTCGATCATCAACACCGGAGGTGTATCACCGCTCTTTATTTTTACTCCCTCGTTTTGTGTGTTGTCGTTGACTCTGGAACCCTCGTACATGGATAGGATTGCCGTGTCCGTGCTGTTCGCCGATTGCTTCATCAGATTTGGACGGTTCGTGCGGCTCTTGAAGGCCAATCTAAACTGAAAATTCGAAAAAGAGTTCGATTTATCGAGGGAGAAATGGATCTTACTCACCGAAAAAGTGTAAATCTCGTGCAAATGTTGGACCTAAGAGCTCTCGTTTAAAACAGATCTGAGGTAAAACGATCTGGTTGTTTCTGAGATCGAAAGAGGACAAACTGTCTATAGCGGCAAAGACGAAAATGTGTTAATTTGAATTGAGGTAAATTTTGCAACGTCAGTCGCGCAAAAAAAAACCGAGGGATGTTGGCACATTTAGAGTCCAAGGGCTTTCATTTAAAACAAACCCGAAGTAAATCGGTCCAATAGTTCCCGAGATCGAAGGAGGACAAACTGTCTGACGGTTACCCGAAAATGTATAAATTTAAATCGAGGTAAATTGTGTAACGTCGGGCCCGCAAAACGGAAAACTTAGGAGTGCTGGCAAATCTATAGGTCATCAGATTTGGACATCTTTCATTTACAACAAACTCGAAGTAAATTGGTCCAGTAGTTTCCCAAATCGAAGAGAGAAAAAAAAAAGCCGTAAAGTATTAATTATTTAGTTTCCGCAATTTTGAATTACGGAGATCAGAAGAAATATGGCAACATCATAGTATTTCTGCATACAGCATACGTCTTCTTCATACAGCATTTCTGTCTATATGTATAGTATACTATGAGAGATATGAAGAGCATAGAATGTTCCGTTGATCGAAGCTGTAGAAGTACTGAGCGCAAATTCAGGATCGGGGTGCCTTCAATTCGAGTGATACTTCCAGCGTTGCCGGAGAGTTAGTTTAGTTGCGTGACCTAACTTAACCCAGCCTGACTCCGTTGCGATCGGTTCTCGAGCCTTATGTAACCGATTAGAAACATTAAACTTGAGTACATCAATTACTGCTAAGGCAAAATTTGTTCCAACGTTTCGGAAGTACTTATCATGCATTATTTTTTACAAGGAAGCTCATAAAATTGTTTTTCTCGAATAGTTATCCTTGAATCTGTGTTACTTCATAAGCTTGGTATAGGTGAATGCTAGCTCGGCTCCCGTTCTATGAAATGAATTTGAAATTTGAATTTGGGTTATTTTTAACATAAAAGTCGATTTTTTAGTCAAATTTTCAAAATTCCAAAATCCAAGATTGTGACGTGGCCTAAAGTTCTATATCTATCCTTGCAATCAAGGTATGAATTTGTTTTCTATTCATTTTCAAAATTAGTTTACTCTCGGCTAATAAAGACTTTGGTGGAGGCTTCAACACTGATGTGCTGAAACTGCTTGTCGTCAATTTCGGAAAAATTCAACGTCCGGATGGACTTCGTCACTTGTAAAGCGTGTGGATTGTGAACGATCTTCCTCGAGACGTTTTTGGTTTTTTTGGCAAGCGGGGATTCCTACCTCACCAACAACACCGAAGAGTATTTAATTTGAATTGTCAATGTTTTACCTCACTCTGCGTTGAATTTTTATAAAGAAATATGTGTCATGGCTCCTAATTCTCAACTTTTCTGATGTTCCAATGAATTCGCAGCACCCACTTCCGACCTTCTTTTGTATACGTGCCATCTAGAATAATGTGTGTGTCCGTAATGTACTGCTATTTTAAACGAATGCGGCATCTCGCTAACGCATTTCCCTTTTTGTTTCAGGCGGCGAAGTTGAAAGACTGTTGCGTGAATACTGGCAGAACCGTGATTTGGTCCAAAGCATTGGAGCTCACTTTTATCAAATTATCTACCCTGTACAGCTTAGACACCACGAAAAAATGGGAATTTCTACCCGAGAGGTAGGGTCTCCCAAGGTAAGAGATAAAACTCATTCAATATACTATACTCTATTTTTTTTGTTGTTGCACCACGTGATTTTAAAATTTCCTAGGAAACACCCACATCTGTGAAGCTATACATATTATTCAAACAACTTCGAAAGTAGCCAAACTTTTATAGATACATCTTCCTCCATTCACAGCTTTTCCTCCTTCAATAATTTGCTTAAGATTGAGAACTCCAAGCTGCGGTAGAATAATCGACGATAGACTATATAATTGGCATCGTCAATCAACCTAAATGCTATGTTCGGTAATTTTGATGAGAAAGAAACAGCTTTCGTCGCACTTACGTTGGAATAGTTGAATTCAACCAATCGTTTCCCCTTAATTGAATTTTCTCGTGCTTCTTAAGTCACTAATTGCTCTATGATTCGTTACTGGCAACTTCTCAATGAACCGATGCCGTACACTGATTTGTGACACTATGAAGACCTATTTTTTTTTTTTTTTTTTTTTTTTTTTTTTTTTTTTTTTTACAATCTTTAAATAGCCCCTATTGGCTAATCCCACGCTTACCCTAGCTCCACGTGACCATTGTCTGAGACCATCAAACTCAGGTCACCTGTCCGGGAATCGAACCCGGGACCTCTTGGTTATAGGTTGGTTGATTAAATACATGAACCAATCAGAAATGGATTCGCATTGTCTTTACTCTCAGCATAAATGGACTCAAGATTCGACTATTAGCCTCCGACAGGTATATCGAACGGCACCGTCATTAACTCAGTCTCTCGAGTTTCGAGACACAAATGGACGTATTTCTGCCAAACGGAGCTATGTGCATTAAGACATGAGCCCTGAGACCCATAAGAATATATGCATTACAGGGCTCACGTCTCAATGCACATAGTTCTGTTTGATAGAAATACGCCCAAATGCGACTCGGGGATCACTCAGAGCCCTCGGAGAGGGACGCGACGGAAGAGCGTCTCACGAAAACCCCTCATGGTCGAAAATTGCACGGAGCCCCGCGATCCGGGCGCGCGGAAATCACGAGAAAGGGTAAGAGGCGAATCCGGGCCCTGTTCGGGTCCCTCGAGCAAACTCCACCGGGAGGGGGGCGGAGAGGGAGAGGGGGGGGGAGTTTATTAGGGTCGTGACGTCATGACGGCCCCGAGATTCGCGTATTGAGTTGCCATCACGTTTGCTGAGTTCTCGAGGCGAGTCCCGGGTCCCGAGCCCGTTTCAATTTGCCGTAAAGACTCATATTGACAGAGGCGGTCGTGTAATTAAGTGAGGCCCAAAGGGCTCGCCCTCGCCGCGCGCCGCGCCGCGCCCGCCCGGCCCGGGCAGCGGAAGGAGCGAGCGTAGTTTGTGGAGCACCGCGAGATTCGGGGCAAGTGGTCCGCCGGCCGCGGAGCTCCGCCGCACACCGGGCCGCAGACCTTGGAAACCGCCCCAAAACTGCTTAAGGTGATTCGATGGACGCCATATTTTGTGTCAGAACGGCATGCGATATACCCATAGGCGTAGCTAGGAGGGTCCTGGGGGGGCCTGCCCCCCCAGAAAAACGAAATCCTCCATTCCTCACACCCCCCCGCTCTCTTCACCACGAGAGGTGGTCCCATGCCTCCCCCCCCCCCCAGAGAAATTTCCTAGCTACGCCCCTGGATATACCGCATCAATTGGTCCCATTTTTTCAGCTACTCGTCATTTTCCTCCAATTTTGAGATCGCAATTCTGTTGTCAGGAGACCAAAGCACTCACTTACCAATTTTAACAAAGAAATTCCTCGTAATAAAGGCGTGATTTTTTAGACAGAAAACATCGCATTCGTTACTGATATCGAAACTGCACTCGAATGAGATATTTTCTCTCTAAAAAAAAACCACACCTTTATTACGTTGAATTTCTTTGTTAAAATTGGTAAGTGAGTGCTTTAGTCTCCTGACAACAGAATTGCGATCTTAAAATTGGAGAAAAATGACGAGTAGCTGAAAAAATGGAACCAATTGGTGCGATACATAGCATGCCGTTCTGACACAAAATATGGCGTCCATCGAATCACCTTAATAGCTCGGTTGAAGCTCTTGCTTGCCGTGAGGATTTCCCTGTGGCGTACTGCCGTGCTAAGTAAAAACGCCGTATGAGCCTCCAGGCGTTGCCCAATTCTCCTCGATAAAATACGAATTTCCTGGTAAACTTGTGAATATTATCTTTCCAAGTTTTCAGATAATATTGTTCACAATTTTACCTTGAATCCCTGAAAATTTCAAGGAAAAATATCCATAACTTTCCTCAAATATAACCGTTTTATTAAAGGGAATTTGGCAACCCTCGAATGTTCATACGGCGTTCTTCCTTAGCACGGCAGCGTACACGGGTACATTCTCAGAAGGTCTCCTATACCGAACAAAAATTGGACCGCACTAAGCGAAAAGGAACCGAGCCACATCAGCTATCGCCCAATTTATTTTTTTAAATGGAAACGGTTGTGCAGATTTTTGTGCAAACAGTGAATTTCTCTTGTAGAATATTAAATCGCCCAGTTGAATTTCGCAATAGCTGATGTGGCTTGGTTCCTTTCTGCTAAACGCGGACCGATTGAGGCTCTCCAAGGTATACGTCTTCAATAAAATTTCACACTACTGCCAATTATCTCAACTATACTCTTATTTTTACTAAATTTTACCTTTCTTCTGATTTACGGAATTTTCAATCTTTTTGAAAAAAATTCAGCTTGGAATAATTTGTAAATTCGCACAACTAGCTAAATTTGTCTGATGCCCGATTTTCCTCGAGAAGACTTTAAATTTTTAGCAATCACGGGAAGTTTGACTTTACGAGAACAAAAATGTGCAAACTATATATTTTTATCGTTCCCTTATCCTAAAATCCCTAAACCTTTAAATATCTTTGCTGTTTTTACCATCTCAAGACGTTTTCAAAACGCGGAATGCGGGATCTAACATGAGGATCGCGAGTCTTTTTTCTCGCACTGTGCCTTGAAATTTTTTTTTGAAATTTGAAGTTTGTCCACATTTCACGTGAAGCACCGCATCGCACAGTGAATCGAGTCAATCAGAGAGGTCGGACATGAAATTTTCGACTAAAACTGCAAATTTTGATGTTAATTTCGTCACATTTTAAATTTTTAGGGGTGCTCCTAGAAGAAATTTTCACGAGGAAACCAATAGAACCACTCTAATAATCTCAAAGTTTTGTATAGACGGAGTTTTAAGCTTTCAGAGTTCCCAAATTTTGTCCGATCTCTCCTATAGACTCGATCCACTGTGCGGCGAGGCGCGGGGGTCGAGGGGGCGCCGAAGGCACTTTATTCGTCATTCCGGCTTTATTCCATCGTGAAACCTAAATTTTGCATCTTCCTCGTCACCTCGCCCCGGCGCGCCCCGCCTTCCCGCGGGGGAGGTCTATTCAGATTACGTCGCGTCTCTCGCTCGGCGGAAGAAACCGCCACCCATCGCACCCCCCCCCCCCCCCTTGCGCCGCGACGCTTTCGGGGACTAATAATTTCATTTAGAGTTTGGGGGCGCCGCGTCGCCCCGGATTCGGATGACGCCCACCGTGGCTAACGAGTCGATGACACCGCACTGATCTGCATCTGACGAGTTGTACCTGTGCCCTCTCTTCATCTTTGCCGGATTCACTCCGAATTTCGGCGAATTTACTGCCGAAAGAGTGCACAAACAAAAGGAAATTTGAGATAAAAAGTATGATTGTCACATAGACTACATAGAGCACTGGAAAAAAGAAACACATTGGATCTAGAGTCCAGACTCTTAAAAACAGCGACATGAAAAAGTACTCTTGATTTAATCAGATTTAAGCTTCAATCAAGAACCAAGCCTCTTAATTTAAGCGGATTTCGTTTTGATTCAAGCAAAAATCCGATTAAATCAAGAGTATTTTTTCTTGTCAATGTTTTCAAGAGTCTGGACTCTAGATCCAACGTGTTTTTTTTTCCAGTGAGTCGTAATGTAAATGGAAGAGCTGGCGCCATGTTCTGGTCGACGAGTTCCGAGCCCGGTGTGCGCCGAGCCTCGGTCACTTTTTCGATACATTTTCGATCTAAAATGGCGATGTAGCTTACGTAGCAATTACTATCCTCTTTGTTTACATCACATGGCCGGGTTCCCGTGATTCGTAAACAATCAAATATGTATCATCAAAGTGACTCGGCGTGACACAGGAGTCTCGGGATTCGGGAGGTGAATGCTTAAAAGTGGCGCCAACCCTCCCATTGACATTACAACTCTATGTACTCTATGGTTTCTTAGCCAAGAAGGTTAACCCGGTAGTTAACGCTTCTTCGTCTAAGCCAGAGACGAGGAGAGACCCTCCATTGGTATCTTGTCAATGGTGGAAGCTTTTACTTTCGGGACTTCAACATTCAACTATTGACCTACCCACTTGGTCGATGGATAACAACGAGTTGAGAGTTTTATTTTTCAAACAAACCAAAGTTTGGGAAACTTTTCTGGCTCATGAGGTCACCCGAAGCTCATCATTCACCTAGTATAGGTAGGTAAATAGCCGCAAAATGGGTGATGACCGTTGCCCCCTTATGATTTTTCATAAGCAAATGTGGAATCCCCGAATGTCCGTCCTCAAGAGACCAGTGGAGGGTCTCTTATCTCTGATCTAGGTCAATAGGTCCCGAATTTGAATCCCAATTGGCACCACATTTTCATGTAAGTCACGTGCCCGACAACTGCCATAGTCATTGTCATACATTTTATGTTGCCTCTGAAATCATCTGCGGGAAGATAAATAATTATTTCTCTTTGCCGAATTAATTATTTATTCCGAACGCCAGGAGCAGAACAGAAATAATCGTCGTTCATCAAAATTAAAAATTATTCTAGTAATCAGTGAGTACCCTCGTTATTTATAGCGCAGTTACGGTAAAATCACGGCTATTTTAAGTACCGAATCATCCAGTTCGCCCATTCATGAAGTCACGAAATTCTTGGAACCCACCCGCTACGGAGGTTCACCGTAAGATGACAATGAAAGAAAATCGTACTTTAAATAATTTATTTAGAGCTTGCGACTTGAATGAACCGGAAAGGGCGCACTGTTGGCGAACTTCTTCCAAGTCACCTTCCACTCATCTGAATGGGACGTTTGGGAGAAGATGTTAGCCCACACTTCTACCACCTTTTGGACCGGTGTAGTTCAAGCTCGGTTCCATCCCACACAAACTCTATTGCCACTTCCTGGCTATAAATGTGAGCTGAACGCCTCGCTATCAGGGGTCTTCTTCCCTCGAGCGGAAGTTTTTTATCTTTCTATAATTACCCGCTCCTCGAACTTTTTTCCGTAATCAGTAAAAGAGCTGGCGGTTCCCCCTTTAAATTTCCTAATGATTCATGCTTCGTCCTATTTCCACGGCGCTCGAAATAATTTCCTCTCCTCCGTTCCTCTCCGATCATTCTACTGCTCTCTCTACTTTATAAATATATTTGAGACGTTCTTCACTGAGAAGTAAACTTCGGTCGTATGAACCGAATGTACGGTGTTCAATGTCGGCTGTATTGTTCGGTTAATGCGGTCGCTTTCTCGGTTCTGGAAATCATATCCTCGGTTCATGCGACTGCTTTCTCGGTCCTGGAAACCATATCCTCGGTTCATGCGACTGCTTTCTCGGTCCTGGAAACCATATCCTCGGTTTATGCGACACTTTCTCGGTTCTGGAAACCATATCCTCAGTTCAAGTAACCGAGTATTTCAACCGGACAGAACTAATGAAGAAGCTCGGTTGCGCGAACCGAGAGAGCGATCACTTGAACCGAATAATGCGGTCGACTGTGAACACCGTACATTCGGTTCATATGACCAAATTTTTTTTCTCAGTGTGGAGGAAACTGCGCTAAGTCTATTTCAGGGAAAAGTGAGTGAGTTTGTCAAAATTATAGAATTTTTTCCTCTGGATTTTTTTTTTTGTTTTATTTCCTGAAGTGAAAAATCAGTAATATTCTGCAAGGTTCTCTTTCGAAGTTATGCTGTCGAGTTCTACTTAAGCTTTGTTAATATTATCCTTTTTATGATGTTATGTAGGATCTGCTTAAAAGCACAATGTAAACAAGGTGGGGTCTCACGAAGAAAAGAACAATGTAAAAAACGACTATGAGCTCCCCCACATAGTATTCGAGCCACATGTTAATTTTTTTCCCTCTAACATCTTTACAATCTCATGATTCTCCCTGTGGAAACTCCTCGGAAAATCCTTGATACTGATTTTGAAGCTGTCATGAGCCTCGCAAATGGAAAAACGCGTGCATTTACCCCGGAGCCGCGGCGTCCTTTTCTCGAGACGTCCCACGCGACGGCAAGAGGAAAGCAGAGAGCAACAATTACAGGCGACGCACAGTGGATCGAGCCAATGAGAATGGTCGGACATGAATTTTTCAATCAAAACTGCAAATTTTGATGTTTATTTCGTCACATTTTAAATTTCAAGAGGTGCTTTTCAAGAAGAAAAGTTCACGAGAAAACCAATGAACCCATTTTTGGAACCTCAAAATGTTGTATAAACGCACTGAAAAATAATTCTCGGCGTTTTTACCAAGGTCCGTTGGTACCTTTACAATCCCTCTTTTTTTTACCAAGTATTGGTAATTTTACCAAGGCAGACTGGTAAGCTTACCTGAAAACCGGCATTCTTACTGTTTTTCTCAGGTAAGAATACCACTTTTATTGGTTTAACTTTGCCATTTTATCTCGGTAATTCTACCACAGTCGATAAAAAATATTGGCGTTTTTACCGGGGTCCAGTAAAATACGAGAAGTTCAAAATGTTCGAGATCTGGAAAATTACCGAATTCGAAATGGAATTTAAAAAAACAGGAAAATCAGTTTTAGTGTAATTAGCAGTGTATTTAGTAAACCTTCCTCACTAAACCGCCGTAATTCTTACTCATAGACAAGTAAACTTGGTCTGAAATTAAACGTGAAACTTGGAAATTACGATTGCCAGTAAATTAACAACGATATTTTGTTTTTCAGTGCGGAGTTATAAGCGTTTAAAGTTTCCAAAGTTCGTCCGACCTCTCCTACTGACTCGATCCACTGTGCGACACTACACCCGTGACGCGGGAGACACACGCATTATTCCCGACATGATTGTCACCGACCGAATGGGAGCGAACGTATCGAACGTGCTGAGCCGGGGGCGGGACAAAGCCTCCTCCGTTAGCGACGTCACCCACCTCGCGAGATTTCCACGGAAGCTCAGGTGGCACATTATAAGCACTCGAAAACTTTATTACGGATTCTTTGTGCCGGGAAATGCATGCTTCACAACTTCCCAAATAATTATTCGCGCTCGGCGGCGCGGGCTCTAAAAATACCTCCGCCGTCGCTGAGCCGACTTGGAAACAATTCCGTTCCCGTGCGTTCCGTTCCGTTCCGTTTCGTTCCCCTTTCGAGAGGGGGATCGGGTGCTCCCGGATTCTCTCATCGCGAGGACGCCCTCTCGGGGTCGGATCGATCTGAAACCACCTGCTTCAGGGGCTCTGGAAAAAACCGTATGAGTTTTCGAATGTTGCCAATAGTGGCGTCACTGAAAAAAAAAATCTCGGTGTATTTACTAAGAAAAGGTTAAAATTATCAAGAATTCAGGGTTCTATTTGATCCCAGTTTTTTCTTGGTAAAATCACCGTTTATGGAGTTGGTAATTTTACGGAGAAATCTCGGTAAAATTATTGACTTTCTCGGTAATTTTACTGGACCCCGGTAAAAACGCCATCGACTGTGGTAGAGTTACCGAGATAAAATGGCAAAGTTACCGGGAATTGATTACCAATAAAAGTGGTATTCTTACCTGAAAAAACAGTCAAAATACCGGTTTTTAGGTAAGCTTACCAACCTGTCTTGGTAAAATTACCAGTAACTGGTAAAAAAGTGAGATGGTAAAGGTAACAACGGACCTTGGTAAAAACGCCGAGAATTTTTTTTCAGTGTGGCGCGCTTTGCGATGTATCGATTGATCGGCCATTTCAACCTACGTAATAAGTATCGATAAACAGGATGTTCGCAGCGAACATCTTCATACTCGATTATTTACCTCAGCTTCAAATGGAGAAATATCGATAGATCGCAAAGCTCGACACGCCACTGGTTGCCAAATTGTGTCCAATAAAATATGACGCAGCACGGCAAAATGTGCCTCAAGGTGAAAATTCTCGAGTTGGCCCCGAAGATTGGCCTCTGTGAGCGCTTCGAACCGTGAGCGTTACTTCCCAACACAAATAGGGGTTCACTAAATAGCAGGTTGTGTTCATTCAACACAACGATAAGTTTTGTTCATCCACAGTGTTTCGGTCACTGAAACACCAAATTTTTCCATCTCTCAATGACAGTGCCAACGTCATGTTCAAATGTTTTTGAAACGAGCGCGGCAACTGAGGAGCTTGGAGGTCAAGGAGCATAAGTGCAGTTTTTGCTACTTCGAGAAATACGTGTTTGAAGTTTCGAAATTACATGGATCCTTATGACGGAAAGAAAATTCAAACTGACTTTTTGATGCTTAAAAAGTATAATTTTGGGAGCAAATTTTTCGCAGAATATGTATGAAGACTAGCTTTAAATGGACTACATTTTGCAATTTGGAACTATAAATTCTGACCCGGTTTAAAAACAACGTATGTGTCATTCGTTTCCCTATGCACATAAGTGTTTTTCCAGAAAAGCCAGAATTTATAGTTCCAAATCGCAAAATGCAGTCCAAATGAAATCATTATCATTTCAATTTGTCTAAAAACTGCATTTATGCGCATTGTCCTCCAAGCCCCTATATTCAACATAAACATTGTCCCCCCCCCCCAAAAAAAAAGAAAAATATCCTCCAGACCCCTCAACTCACCTCAAGTTACAGAGTATCACATGAACGAGAGGAACTGCCTCTGAAGTCCTCCTCTTTCTCCCCCTTCAGCACTCATGATGTCCCAGTATCGATTGAACGAGGAAGAGACAGTGAGAAATAAATCGCGGGAAGATGGAGTGTAGGTGGGAGTAAATCCGTGAAACGCGAGAGATGATGGGAGTGTTCGCTTTATTAAATCGGTAACAGAGCTTATTTAAATTGTTTTATCGCTCGCATCGAGTTCCTCTCGCGGCTCGGGCAAAACAGAGCGGGAATCGCTCAGGGGTGCGTGAAACACATCAAGACAATCCAATCGGAGAATTAAATCCGGGCGCCTTCAAAAATCAAAAGCGGAAACAGCTTGGGGGCGGCAAAATATCGATGGAGCACGGGATTTTCCTCTGCGACACGACGACTGCATAGTGTCGCATAGCGTCCGCTCCTCCGGCGTAAGGGCGTATCTCAATTGCAACGTGAGCCTTGTTCTCCGTTTAATGCTATGCTTTCCGGGGCCCATTCGGAATTCGAGATACGTCCTTACGTTGGAGAGGTGACGATATTACCGCGCTGCGGCCCGCCTCAGTCCCCGTGTGAATGGCGGATTTTCGATTTGTACGCTGCCGTGCTAAGAAAGAACGCCGTATGAACATTCGAGAGCTGCTAAATTTCCTTCGATAAAATATTTATTTATGAGGAAAGTTGTGAATATTCTTCCTTGAAATTTTCAGGAGCTTTAGGTGAAATTGAGAGCAAAATGGACCACACAAAAGGTACAAAAAAAGGAAAAGGAAAGGTACAAATTTCAGCATTCTGATACATGTTTCTTCACCAAAATTTCACTCGGAACACGATACGCACAACGAAAATTACCGAAATCAACTCCTTCCGAAGATATTTAATGATTCTTGGTGCGTGAATTGAAACCACCCGCTCATAAAAACTCAATGCTATACCTGATTCACATCCCGCGCTAAACGTTATCATGAACGTCTCTGCGATAAAAAAATCTGGTGACCTCAATCTTGACGCTTTGGCTCAGCTATAGCAAATTACTTATGGTTTGATAAAACACATGGTGGGAAATGAACATTGCTCGATTGAGAGGCTTGCTGAAACCGTTGTAGTGCGCGATTTGACTCGCATAGAGCTTTGAGTTTCTTGCGAGCGGGCAGTTCAAATTCCTCGTAACCAATGTGAAATAAAAATATTAGTAGCTCCGATAGGAGTTGGTTTCAGTAATTTTCGTTGCGCGAATCGTGTTCTACGTAAAATTCTAGTTAATGAAGATATATTAGAATGCTTAAATTCTTACCTTGTCTAGTGGTCCATTATCTGAAAAATTGGAAGAAAAATATTTATAAGTTTACCAGGAAATGCGTGTTTTATCAATCGAAATTTGGCAACACCTGAAGGTTCATTCGGCGTTTCTCCTTAGCACGGCAGTACGAGACTCTACTGAGGTAAAATTGCAAAAGAAACACGAGGGTGTCACCGGTTTTGCATGTATCTCTAGAAAACTCCAGCTTTGGTCTCGAATCAGCCCCCGAGGTCAAGAAAAGCTGCAGATGTGAATTTGGAGATCCACATGGACAAAAACCGTCACGCTATTGAACAATTCTTGAACGAGCTTTTCTTCAAAGAGCTGTGGGAGGACAGCAGCCAGATTGTGTATGTGATTGTGATTACAGCCAATATTATGTACCAGCAGGTCAATTGTTGGAACTTAGTCGTGTCTCGTTAAAACGTTTTCGAAGGCCAATTAAAATTAGAACGTTATTTCCGGGGAAACGTTTTTTCGAACAACACTGTTACGAGAAATGACCGGCGGGGGCTTGAAAAAATGAATTTTGTTTTGAGGAAAACGTTATTTCGAAAAACCTTACAACTAGATGCGATTGTACATCGAACGACATTTCACCACTATGTTTTACATAATTTACTCCACCTCTACGTGTAGCTTTAGGACAAGAGTTGGCTGAAACTCGCACCATTAATTTATTCTCAGTTTTTAAACTTGTTTTTTGAACACGCAGTAATTCTTGAATTTTTCAATTGTTTTTGCAGTTCCCTCAGCGCAATTTCGGTGGATACGGAACCGACGGAGGGAACCAAGAATACGCTGGCCGCGGAAAATCTAGGGTGAGTTTACTTCTTACCCTTTTCCCACTTGTCTTTTATAAATCAGTCGATGTAACAACCAATTATATATATTGTCAACTCTTATTTGACCTACTGAGCTCAAGGATTATTGAATAATGGACTTGCTTTGGGTTTTATAATCGACTCATTCCCATGATATTTCATCAACAGTCGCTGCTCCGTCTACTAGTTGTATTGAGCTTCTAATAGTCTTTGACTCCAATCATCTGCCACCGGTGGGCCAGGGACTGACTACCCAAAAGGTGCAGTTCTTCTGGAAGTGAAACATCAATACCTGCATCCTGTATCTTAATCCTCTAATGGAACTGTACTTAATGTGATCATCAACCTAATGTAATGACAGCAATCGAAAACACAGGAAAATGCGTAAACAAGGCTAAAATTTAATACACAAAGGCAGGACGTTCTGCCATCCTGCAACGGTCCTGCAAACGTCCTGCCTTTGTATTTTGTATTTTAGCCTTGTTTCCGCATTTTCCTGTGTTTTAGATTGTCGCTTCCGTTTCGGGCTCCTCTTACATTATCTTTGTTTTAGTAATGTAATGTTTATAATATAAATTCGGTTTTTCTCGAGTTCACACAATTGTTACTTGCGTCCTTCATTCATACAAAAATTGAAAAAATTGCAGTAACAAGTAAAAATGTATCCCGCGATACTTCCTTATACCTACTACCTACCGGTAAATAAATGACCTTCAAAGAATATCAACAACAGCAGAATTGTGCAATAGCACGTTGTTGAACATTAAAGTTAAAAATAAAATAAAAAAGCTGCAATTTATTTCATTTGCCTGTTAATAGCTCGCTGATACAAATATGCTTTATGACAGTTTAAAAAAATTGGCCTCCGGCCAATTTATGCGCGGCGCTTCGCGCCGCGTACCGGCGCTACGCGCCGGCATTTGGGGGGCTTCGCCCCCCCATCCGCTTAGCGGATTGGTGCGGGGACCGCACGGGACTTTCTCGCTCGAGCCGGCGCTTCGCGCCGGCATAGACACTTTTACTGGAATATTTAGAAAAATACTGCCAATTTTACAAAATCATAAAGTTTGATTGGAATTTTGATCACAGGATAATAGTTATGAAATTTTTATTCAAACCACTGAACTTTATTGTAAATGTCTTCGCGATATGTGATGAATTCATATATTCGGACTCGACTTGTTGATTTTATGAGGCATCTTCAATTAAATATGTAATTGATTAACAAAGTCTCCTGTCAAAGATGGCGATCCGTAAAAATCTTAGCTTTTCTACGATTCATTAGGATCCATTAGATTCATTGACATCATACTTCAGATACGATTTTATATTATAATCTCTCCTTAAGCACGGTCGAAAGCCATCAAATATCTACTTGAATGGGTAGAATGACTATTCGATGTTCAAATAGTCTTAAAACTAAACGGTTTTCGCATAGCATCTCCCAAATTTTAAATTTGGCGGGCGAATCTACCTGCTGGAAGGTTCACCACACGCCCGCCAGGAGCGCCATCTCCTTACCGCGTATCCCTGTAATTCAAAGCGAAAACAATAGAGAGCGCTGAGAGCGCCATCTCCTGTGCTGCTGTCGACAAAAGTCAACAATTTATAACCTCCTTTATTAAGTAACAAGCATTAAATCAGTCATATTTGTGCCGTATTATTATATTATATTATATTTGTGCTTAGTACCTCGTAAAAAGAAACCGCGAAAGATGGAATCTGCCGGGATTCTAAATTCATTAACAACAAACATATTAGTATTTAATAAAGATGTAAGTGTCAGTTGTTGCGTCAGCTTGATGACTCATAGTAACTATATAAGTATTGTAAGTACCTACCTAATTAGTTGTCTAATTTTGCTTGGTGTATACCTAAGGAGTAATTTTGGAAATAGTATATGATGCATTATATAATGCATTTGAATTCCTAGGTTTCACCTGACTCAAAGCGTTTGCTGCTATTATCTAGAAGCGTTCCGACTCATTTATCAGAGAATTGAGCGTTTCCTATCGGCCCCTCTGCAATTATGAGATTAGTCCAAGAATCCTTTAGGAACTTAAATTAATGACTCAGATGGTGCTTTTGAGCCAACTTTCAAAGAATTAAAGGCATTTTTTCAAAATCTACAGTCCATGAGCTCTCCGTGTGACCGAAGTGCTCTCCTCGCTATATGACGCGTAACCCTTCAATTTTTAGTTTAGTCCAAAGACCTCATAGGAACTTACATTATTGAACCAGGTGGTGCTCTTATGCCAACTTTCGAAGAAATGAAAGGCATTTTTTTTTCAAATTTACAGTCTTTGAAAATGAGTTGTTTGTGTGATGTCGCGGAGCAAAGTGCCCTACTTTTGGGCCTCGTAATCCCTTGAATTTTGAGTTTAGTCCAAAGATCTTTTAGGAACTAAAATTAATGACCCAGGTGATGTGCTTGATGCCCACTTTTAAAGAATTAAAGGCATTTTTCAAAATTTACGGTCCCTCAAAATGAGCTTTCCGTGTGATTTTGCTGAAAATGGACCTTTAACCCAATTTGACCCTAGCCCCCCCAAATTTTAGCGTACCCCAAAATCGTTGGACGTGCATAAGGAGACCATAAATATGGTGTTCTGTGAGGATTTTGAATGAAATCGAACAGATAGATTCTGAGATATCGCTGTAGACAGATTTGGGGGACGTCGGACGGACGGACACACATTTTTTCAAGTATGGTTATTTTGACTCCTGGGACCTTAAAACGTCTAGAAATGATGAAATTTCAACTTTTTTTTTTTTTTTTTCTTGGAGGATGACAATACTTCCTCTCTACCCTAGGGGAGCGAGAAAGTAAAAAGAAGAAGGAGAAGAGAAAGAGGAGGAGGAGGAGAACAGAAGTTGGGCATGTACATAGTCTTGTTTGAATTTGCCCAATTCAGCCGCAGACCGCGGGGAACTTTTTGCAATAGCAGCTGATCAAGTTCCGAGAAAAGCTCCTCAGAATCGTGGCGCTCCCTCTCCCGAGACGAAACAGAGCTTTTTCAATCAGTCTTAAAGAGCTTGTGTAAGCAATAATTTTTCTCCCTCGGCACTTGAAAACATTAGTAAACTTTTAGCAAAGAATTGCGAGGTGGGGGAACTCTGGTCTCCGGTGCGGCGCGGCGGTTCAATAAATTTACTTAACTGATTCCGAGCGAACCCGACTTGAGAAGTTAATGCTTCTCGAGCACTAGTTTGTTCGTTAATTTGGAAAATGCCAGCGCATTACTGATGTTGAAGAGGCGAGCCAGGTTTTTTGTGTTTTACTTTTTTCGCACCCTTGTCATGGACGTGTAGTAATATCACAAAAACCTGTTTTATTGTTTATTTTATTTTCTCCATACTTTTCTAAAAAAATCTTCAAAATAATGGGACAAATTTGACCAAAATCAGCCTTACTTAATTAGACGTTGCCCAATTGCTTCTGATGTTTCTATTTTTTAAACAGAAAACCTGGCAACTCCAGATCTTAAACTTTCTTTAGTATTTCCTTAATATTTAAGGTACATTCACGGAGAGTTTAAAAACTTCAAGTACCTAGTTTAGTTCAATGTTAATTTTGACAGAGGCCTTGATCAGATAAAGCGTTCATCAGTCCATACTTTTCCAGGTATGACAAACTGTAATTTGACTGTAATGTGACAATTCTTCTTTTTACATGTTTATTTATGCAAAGAGACTCAGTCATCATGTTTGACATGAAGGTTTCACACGATAGTATCCTATTCACTAACGAAAATATTGAGGGACACTCGTAAATAAATGAGTCTTTTTTTTCAATTCCCTTTTTTTCGAATAAATTTTATGATACGAAGAACTGAAACGTTGCAAGATTATATTTTCCGACAGAGAATAGCTACCTCTAGTTTATCTTAAAAACATCATGTATGTCATCATATGTTTCTTTATGCAGACAGGTGCTTTTACGGATTCGGTAAAAATAGTAGTTGCTTTATATGCAGTCCAGTAGATAGTAAATGGGTCATATCTACAAGATTGTTAAAAACACCTAAGTAACCACAGAGTTTAATAGGACCATGGCTGGCTATCGGCATGGATTCGGCCTCTCAATTTCTCATACGTCCACATCTAACCTAAATTACCGATCCTACGCTGCATGCACATAGCCCCCCCCCCCCCCTTGTACTCTTAATGTGGATAAGAGAAGTTTACTTGCCGCTATCCAAATTGACGTGGCGATGGCGATCCTGTAACGTCATTGTTGATGAAGAGCCATCGAGGATAATCTGCGTGAAATCTAGATGGAGGATGAGTGAATCTGAGCGATGACGCCGCACAGTAGATCGAGTCAATCAAGAGAGGTCGGGCATGACATTTTTGACTCAAACTGCACATTTTGATGTTTATTTAGTCACATTTTACATTACAAGGGGTGTTTCAAATACAAAATTTCACGAAAAAACCAATAGAGCCACTTTTAGAACCTCAAAGTTTTGTACAAACGGAGTTACAAGCTTTTAAAGTTTCCAAATTTTGTCCGACTCTCCCATTGACTCGATCCACCGTGCGCCGGCGCGGTAGGCGGGGCGGGCGAGGCGGCAATGCGGCTTTATACACTCGACGGAGACGATACGTGAGTAAATAAAGACGCTATAAAAAATGTAGGCGGTTATAATTTCCGCGGCGTAAGCGCGGGGGAATCAAGGCGTAAAACGGCGAGGAGCAGTAGGCGAGCGGGAGAGCTCAAAGCGCAGAGCGGCGAGGAGCCGCAGACAATGCTTTATACCGCGGCAATAACGTCCCGAGTCGTAAAAGTTATTCCTCAGTCGAAAAGGGACCGAGAGCATCGCTTTTATTGATAGCATAAAAATCTGGCCCAATTAAGCTTTATTGATGGGGAGTATTCTGCAAACGCTTATCCCTGCCGCCCTCTCGTCACGCCGCCGCGAATCTCGCGGGACGGGTGGAGGAATTGGAGCGAGAGAGGGGTGAGAAGGGGGGAGTGAGAGCACACCCCGAAAAAACGACCCCCCCCCCCTCAGCTACTATCCCGAGCGAGGAACACTCGCGGCTGTCTTCGGAATTAGAGACACGTTTCAGCCTTATGTAGTTTCTTAATAAGGGGGCTGGTTGCCCTTTTCTTCCCCGTGACAAACCTCTCTCTCCGCCTCCTACCCCCGGGTAAACTTACAGATTCTTAACTCTGGTCTAACAGACTCAGATCGTGGGATTTCTAACATTTAGACGCATCAGACATCGAAAGAAAGGGATGAAAAAGGAGAAGAAGGAGGAAAAAAGAGAGATATGTTAAAGGAAGAGATGTCAGGTCACTTAATTTTTCGATTGTATCGAGCTTTCAACAGCGCATCCATGAGAAAGACATGCAAATGCAATGACGTAACATTCCATCATTACAAACGGAACTAATTGTAGGCGCTTCGGCGTTTTTAATCGTAAAGCTTTGATACAACCATTCGTGCACAATGGATGTCCATGTTGCATGCGCACAAATTGAAGGCGCTCCAGTTTTTCAGTTAAGACCAGACCCGGCCAGCAATCACTCGTGCTTAAGAGATTTTTATGTTGCATTTGCAATCGCGTTGACAACAAAAAACCTAAAATGATAAAGAAGCGTTTTGGGGAGGACTGTTGCAGCGCCGTTACAAAGTGTTATTTTTGTTGAAATGATAATGGCAATGACTTGTAGAATGAGAAGGTATTTTCTGACTATGAAAGGAGAGGAGGCCGAGAGGGATAAGAAAAAAAGAAGAAGAAAGATGTGATGATGGTGATGCTTATGATGATGATGCTAATGCTAATGATGGTGATGGTGATGACATGTTGATAATAAGAAGGAGGATGATTAATAGGGAGAAGAGGAAGAATAATTAAAGTAATTCTAAATAAATTATTTTTCTTTGTTTCCTCCTGTTCCTCCTTTTTTCTTACTATTGGCTTCTTTTACCTCTTTTTCTTTTCTCAAAGCTCGCACCAGCGTCGCAAAATTCATCCGTTTTTTTGAAATTCATAATTTATTGACCTAATACATTGACTTGTTTTTAAAGAATTATTTTTGGCACTGTGCCGTATTGTGTATGCTGAATTTTACGGACGCAACTCCTCCCCATTGTAATATGGCTATCTCATTTTACTTTATTTTTATTTCATCCCTCCCAAGCTCGTTCCCTTACTTTCTTTTATATGATTACTCATTTTTCTCACGTAGTATAGTCAGCAAGTGACGCAAAGCTAGCGGAACAAATCGAAAGACACGCTCTCAAACGAGAAATACTTAGTAAACTTAACATTGCTCTTAATTAAAGTATCGTAACTTCTAGCTATGGTCTCACATTTAAACTTGCGTCTGCGGTACCTCTGGCAAGAATTAGCAACATCGAGATGTTCTATTGAAAAAATTTACTAGAGCTAAAAGGCAAGTTGTCCCGAGTTTAACAAGAGGGGACTAAGTTTCTCGAGAAAGGAAGGATTCGTTCGTTGAAAGTGGTTGGCAGGATTCCATACTTAATCGGATTAAGTAAACTTTTAGCGCTACCATTTTAATTTAAATGATTCGTAGGCTATTTTTCCTCATATTTGACCACCCGCGAGGAAAAGTACCTAGTACACGGTAGAATATATTTTCAGTCGAGCAATATTTGTAAAGTCGAAAATTTGGAATTTCCGTTTGACACAGAAAAAAGGGAAAAGCGCCGTATGAGCAAAACAACTCCCCAAATTTTTCGCTTATTCGCTTATAAACATCTCGTGAGCACGAGGAATTGTAAGTCAAGTGATGCCAATAAGAAAACTAGAACGCCTTCAATTTCGAATGTATGCAACACGGACATCCCTCGAGCGCGAATAGTTGTATCTAGACGTTGCCGTTAAAAATGCTACAGCGCCTTCAATTAGCTCTGCTTGTCATGATGGAATCAATTTTATCATTACATTTTCGTGTCGTCTCTTTAAAATATGAGATTGAGTCCTCAATACAATTAGAAGTACAAAAATAAGTAAAATAGGTAAATACATGCGGGCAAAACGTATCAATAAAATGAAGGCTAGTTTTTTGCGGGGGTCATTTGACCTCATTCATTTAAATTTCTCATTTAATTCCACATCGTATCGTAAATTGTTACTACTTGTAATTTCCGTGAGTAGCGGTGTTGTTATATACGATTCTTTTTCGGAACATTATCTGTATAATAATGAGCAGTGTTATTTTTTTGTGAACAATTTCCGAAAACACTTTACACCGGAAAAATGGCATATTTCCTGCTACGGGGTTTTTTTTTCTTTCTTTAAATTTCAAACGAGACCTTTGAATGTAATTTCGGGGGATTCTTATTGCATTTTCTTCGTCCCACACAGGATATATTGAGATTTTCGAAAAACAAGGCTTGATCCTCGTATTTGCGTTCTCTTAAAAAAATGAAATAGCAACAAATATTTTAAAGCGTCGCAAGGGTAATACTTCGTCACCTTCCGGCCATAGTATCACAAGCGCCATGCGACGTTTAAAAATTTCCGCCGCCATTTTATTTTTTCACAAAGAAATTTTTCAACAAAGCAGTCCGAAAATATCACTGAATTTTCTTTGTGCTGCCAATAAAATTCAGTGGCATTTCAAACATATTCAACACTTAATTTCTCTGTAAAAAAATAAAATGGCGACGGAAATTTTGAAACATCGCATGACGCTTGTGATACTTTGGCCGGAAGTTGACAACTTCCTTTCCGACTTTCATCATCAATTCGTATAAATGCGAGCAGGGCGGCGACTGCCAGTGGCAGGCCTACCCGGAATCCGAGCAGAACTTTTCTGCACGGTCGCAACGGCCAAGCGTCTCGGACCGGACCGAGGGTGGAGAGAAATCGTTTAGAAGGAATTGTATCATTGAATAAACGCTGATATGTTTACTCAACCCTCATGAGCGCAAATAATGATAACACCGCCCGGGAGGGAACTTGGGAACACTTTGCTTCAAGTTTCTCTCTTGACGGGATTTATTAAAAAAGACGGGAAAATAAATACTCATTCCGCGTTCGCTTACTGTCTAGTGTCTGTTTCTAAGAGCCGCCAAGTGCGCGGGATACACGGGATCCGCCGAGAAGCGGTGCACAGTGGACCTAGAGTCCCTTTATACAGAGAGTCAAGACAACACCCCCTCATGGAGTCACTAGAGTCCCTTTATACTGAGAGTCAAGACAATTTGAATCCATTTCTGATTGGTTCCCGTATTTTAGGCCTCCACAGTGTCACAAACGGGAATAAAGATTACATTTTCACCAATTGCAAAGATTATAATCTGGAATGGACCAGGGAATTACGGGTTCGGCAAGGAACAAATGGAATGAGAGGAGGAATGGAGAAAGGCATTTGAGAATGGGCCGATCAAAGATTACGAAAAGCGTTCAATTTCTGTAATCTTTATTCCCGTTTGTGACATCCATGAGCCAAATTGTCTTGACTCTCAATATAAAGGGACTCTAGGAGTCACAAACGAGAATAAAGATTACACAAATTGAACGTTTCTCGTAATCTCTGATCGGCCCATTCTCAAATTCCTTTCTCCGTTCCTTCTCTCATTCCGTTTGTTCCTTGCCGAACCCGTAATTCCCTGGCCCATTCCAGATTATAATCTTTGCAATCGGCGTAAATGTAATCTTTATTCCCGCTTGTGACACTCTGAAGGCCTAAAATACGGGAGCCAATCAGAAATGGATGTACATTGTCTTGACTCTTAGTGTGAAGGGACTCCAAGTGGACCGAGTCAATTAAAGCGGTCGGACATAAAATTTCTGACTACAACTGCAAATTTTGATGTTTATTTCGTCACATTGTATATTTCAAGATGTGTTTATTGAAGAAAATTTTACGAGAAAACGAATGAAACCACTTTTAGAACCTTAAAGTTCTGTATAGACGGAGTTATGAGCGTTTAAAGTTTCCGAATTTTGTCGGACCTGTCCTGTCGACTCGACCCACCGCGCGGTGGACCGCCGAGCGCGTCAAATACAATCGGGCTTTTTGAATCTGCTGTCAATTACATTCGAGCTCGAGGAAGATTGTTGCAAACTCGGTTACGGTTCCGAGTGAAAAAGTTATTTCCTTGTTTCCTCGTATTTGCTCTAGCCCCGAGCCCGGTGCAACCGGAGCGGAGAGAGAGTCAAAAATAAAAACTCGTGTAATGCTTCCCGGAATGTGTTTTCGGCGAGGGCTTTTCTGGGAACGGGATCGTCCGCCGAAAGGGAAAAGTGAAGACGAGATTCAGATGTCACGTCCTGATTTATTTTATTAGTTTGGCCTTCTCGGAAAGCGTGGGCGGGGGGGGGGGGGGAGCTCCGCTGCAAGCTCACGTGGGGGAGGCACCAGGAATGTTGACAAACCTCGACACCCGGAAAATAGACTGGTTGAGCGACTACGTCATTCGGTATAATATCGAGCTCTTAGTTCAAACCAGAACAAATTAACGCCGGCCAGGTTGGCCTAGCGGTCAGCGCGTCTGACTCTAGATCAATAGGTCCCGGGTTCAAATCCTGGTGGTGGCGACACATTTTCACGGAACTGACGAGTGGATCTGCAGAAACGACCTAATCGACGATTTCGCTCGAGTACGCGACCATATCGCTGCTGCCAGCTATGCTTCTTGACGGCATACTCAAAAATTGTTCTGCCTAAATCGATTCACTTTTTTCTTTAATGAAATCCAAAACTTATGCTAAACGTTATTGAATACGGATGCTAGGGCTTGGTGAGTTTTTGGACTACCGCTCTCATTTTGTGCCGTAGTATCTTGATTCATTTTGCGAGGAAAACTCTGTTTTCTTGAGGGATGCCTGTCCTTCTTAATATGTTGGAGCGCACCTTCAATTTCGTATGATATTGTGCAACACCTCTGTTGCGAGATAGTTGCATGAAGCGCCGCGCGTCGCGGCGCGGCGTGCTGCCAGCGCAACACGCGCGCTGGCGCCTACAAACCTAACAGGAATACCTCACGCATTGCGCAATGCGTGAAGTATCCCTGTTAGGTTTGAAGGCGCCAGAGCGCGTGTCGCGCCTACAAACCTAACAGGAATACCTCATGCATTGCGCAATGCGTGAAGTATCCCTGTTAGGTTTGAAGACGCCAGAGGGCGTGTCACGCTAGCAGCACGCCACGCGCAGCACCGCTCTGTGTTGGCTTTAATATTTAAACTCGCAGAGTCATCGGTTTTCAACTCATGATTCTGAAATTTTTGCACACTCAGCGTTTTACATTTTGCAACAAAGAACCACTGCCTCTGGTTTTTCCATGAAAGCACCTCTCTGCATTGTGAAACCAATGGCAAATGTGTTGTTTCCAAATTGAGCCAGAAGCAGTGCAAAATGTGGTCCGTATATAAATATACGATCTCCTCCTGTAGGTAAAGAGACATAACGAATAAAAATCGCTTAAAACGTTCCCAGCAAGATTGCGAGTCCTCGGAAGTTTAGATATTAACTGCATTACCACGGGACATTAAACGTAAAGAACCTCGTGGCGAAGAAATGACATCTTTTTTCACTCGTTTCGTCAGTTCATTTTGTTCAGGGCATTTTACGATTGGCAGGAATTCCTCTTCGGGGAGTTGTGGCAAGAATTATTTGCCTACTGCCTTATTATATTTGTTTTGTGCAGTGCCTTTTGTCCGACATCTCAATATGTCCTTTCTATCTCGTTACGCTCTGTGTAATCAGGAATTTAGCGAAATTACTTCGATAACCGGATACTCAACGTTGACTCACTTTAATTGGAGAAAAATACAGTGTTGCCGACTCGCGATAATTGTCACTGGTTTTCGTGGTGAAGCATGGGCTATCGATATTTTTTCATTTGAAGCTGTGGTAAAGAATCGATTATCAAGGCGTTCGTTGCAAATACCTTGATGATCGATACTTTTTCATACTCTTAAATGGTAGGCCAATCGATTTATCGCAAAGCATTGGCTGGCTTTACCGATCAAGTTACTCCGGGATGCTCATTTTAGCGTCCGGGTTCAGGCCGCGACTTCACGAAGCACCACCGCTCCGCGTCGCACAGTGGATCCAGTCAATTTGAGAGGTCGGACAAAATTTCGAAACTTTAGAAGCTTGTAACTCCGTTTATACAGAACTTTGAGATTACAAAAGTAATTCTACTGGTTTCCTCGTGGAATTTCCTTCTCCAAGTACCCCTTAAAATTTAAAATATGACGGTCAAAAACATCAAAATTTGCAGTTTTAGCCAAAAATTTCATGTCCGACCTCTCCGATTGACTCGATCCACCGTGCGCCGGTCGACCGTAGCGTTTTAAAAGCGGTTTCCACCGAGCGGTGGATGCTGAGCGGTCGGTCGTTTTGAGCCGAGCCCGAGCACTTAAATATTCCATAATGATGGCCGCTCATTCCACATACCCACCCCACCCCTCCCCTTCCACCCCCGGCCCATCCCCCCCGGAGCTCAATTTACCGCCTGGCCGACCACTTTTCTCCAAATGGCTCCGTTTTGGGCCGCAACATGACAGGTCGTCGCTCCGCTGACAAAACAGCGTAACTCAATCTCCACGTGCATCCTGGATAGTATGGAGTGATATTGATGATGGCGGTCATATCTGAATTCAGTTACGTGTTTGCGTTGAGGTCGCCTGTCCGAGTGCCCGCAAACAGCGAGGGATGAGACCCTCCAAGATCCGCCTCGTCGTAATTGTCCATCGTTCGAATTTGTTGTGCGCGCGTATGATTTAAAATACGCGAGTATGCACAGCACTTACGTACCGCGGGGTACTCGTGTAAAGTGACGATAATTCAGCCCGCCCTGTTTTAAGCTGCCTGTTAATGTGCTTCGGGGAGGGATGAGTGAGATGCGTAGTGGTTTTAAGGCTCCTGTCGAAGTAGCGGTAGCCTCCATTTTCACCCTTCGTGCTTGATTGGTACAGGGTCCTTACGGTCAGGGAAAAATAAGGAAATAGAACAAAACGACCTGAATGTTTGGAAGGAATAACGTTTACGGAACTGGAGAAATTTTATCACATAGTAAGGAAAAGCAACATGTAGTATTGTAGTTGGACGTATTTCTATCAAACAGAATTATGTGCAGGTGAAAAATATGGGGTGTGCTCGTGATTTCTCCGGCCGTAAGAGTGAATGAGAATAATAAAGCGCCAGTGACGTCAACGGAAATGTGCGGCTCCTCGGTCGGGGCTCTTCATTGTAGTGCGCTTTAACTCATGAGCCCTATCCACAACGCTCTCGTGCCGTGCCCGCGGCTCATGCATACCGCATATAGTTGGCACATAGTTCTCTTTGCTCAATTTAAAATCCAATTCTTCAAAAGAAATCACGCCCACTGACCACATTGTTTCTTATCCAGCTTTCTTTTCCATATTTCTCACCTGCGCACGCACACATAGTTCTGTTTGACAGAAATACGTTTAGTTCAAGCAATGAATTTCTTGGAAATGTTCTGAAAAAGTACCGTTTTTTGGCCAGCCTGTATTAGTAGACACCCTGTATCACCTCAAAATCTCATGTTCAGGGTGTTTAATACTTTGCCAATTTTGCGGTCTCAATTTATGGTTTAAAAAAAGTTTGCGCAACTAAAGACGTATCTCTTCATTTGTGTCGCTGAAACACTTTTGAAAAACCCCTTAAATACAAGAAAAATAAAAAGGAAACCGCTCCCGTAGAAAGAAATTTTGCACGAGAGGGTGATTTATGTAAACACTTTGAAGTATTAATAAATCCCGTGAAGTGCTAGTTTGTAGAATCTACGCTATGGATGGTCTCAAGCAGTTGGAAGCTATTTAAAATATATCGACGCATTGAATCCGTTGCCACTCACAAAGTTGCAGCAAAGTTTAAGTCCACGCAGCTGAGTAATAATAAGTTTAATTTTATTAAATATTTGATTGTTGTCGGTTCTGACTTCAGTAATTCCATTTGACAAGGAAAAGAAACGGAATCCGTGGCTTTAAGGGGAGTTGTATAAAATTTACGATTACTCAAATTTGCTTGTAGGGTTATTAACTTCAATTACACGAATAGAAGAGAAGGAAACAACTGTTTAAAGTCTCGAGCTTTTCTGCCACTCGCATTTTTGCACGAAGGATCTTCAACGAGGTTTTGGAATCAGTGGCGTGGGTCGCTTTGCGATATATCGATTTTTCCCATTTGCAGCTATGGTAAAAGATCGAATATTAAAGTGTTCGCCAGTTTATCGATTCTTTTTCATAATTTTAAACGGCAGGTTAATCGATGTATCGCAAAGCACGCCACGCCGCTGTTTGAAATACATTTTCGAGCCGTGGGAAAGACGGCTACTTATCCGGCTTTTCCTCCGGATCCCTTCTAGTAAATCCCATGATTATTAGTCGGCACAAAGAAACAAAATTAGGAGCGAACAAGGAGGGGAGGGGCAATCTTTCCTCTTGAAAGCCCTGAAACATTAATTTGGAAGACATTCTTGAGAGGAATAAGAAGAAGGAGATGAAGGGAAAGAAGAAAGAAAGTCGAGAAAATTATATTTTGTCATCATCAAAGGGAGAAAGTTTCATTATAAGAGTGGCCGAGTTATTGTAAAAAGATTTGAACTTTTTAATTTATAACTGACTTGAAAGCTTTCAGGGAGGAGATAAAAGAATTTTAACTCGGGGCCAAGTCGATGCGCGGGAGACGAGGCGGCCGCGCCTCGATTGCTCGACCATGATAAGGTGCAGACACGCGTCAGCGCCGGGTTTCAAAAGCGGGCTGGCCATCTTAAAGTTCAACAGTTAGTCCCATCTAATTTCAATATAAGCCTAAGTGACTTGACGAACTCCATCAATGAAAATCCCATTAAGGACCTGTACGTGAGGCCGCTCCTAATCTAAGCCGGCCACAAGGTGGTGAGCCTGGAGAGAGATTTAATTTGCGACATCGCGAACGTCGTTTTCTATCAGTCCGAAGAGTACACGATCGTTTTTACTTCACGACCCGTCTCTCATCCGAGATTATTCTTTCTAGGATAGTAATAGTAGTATTAGTATTCGTTTATTTAATTGAATGCTATGACCATGTACATGCCTGCAATTAATTTACAGGTTTTGTTACATAATTGTTAAAATGTATAGTAAATTATGTTAAAGCTCCAGGAATAAGCAAAGAAGAAATTTAGCCGAAATTTTGATGAAAGAAAGAAAGAAAGGACGTAGTAGTAAAGTAGTGGGTCTTTGGTGCGGGGGGGGAGGGGGTTATATTTCTAAGATAGGAAAATAAACGAAAACGTATTTTTTGAACTGTCCTTAATCACAAATAGCAATGCCAAAGGATCGGATTTACCGATCAAGATCGTTCGATAAAAATTCGAGAATCCAGGCGTGGACTCTATAAATCGTAGTCGATACATCAAACGGGTGAGATTGTATCGATATCGATTGGTTCATAACATAAAAATAGCCTCAAAAGTCAATTGAGTTATGTGACGGAACGGGTTTTTTGTGATGGATTTTCGATTCGTATGCGAACTTATTGGCCAAGGGTAGTGAAATTGCTACGAAATTTCTCATTTTCAGCTTTTCTGACAAATATCGTACAATTTTAGTTTGAGGTTATATTCAATTGTTTTGAACCAAACGATGCATCGAACCACTATCGAATACGATCCATTTACGATATCTTGAAAAATTTTAAAAAAGGGAGAGAAAAGATTCAGGTATAGAGGTAAAAATCAGCGCTTCTTTTCCCCCGCGATGATGTCATGAATAATCCACGGCAGAGGTTATACACGTGATCGCAGGGATCTACGCAAATGTACACGACTCGAAGGGTTGGCGCGGGTAAATTAATAAAAGGACACTCATTAGAGTGTGTCGTGAGTTCGGTTGGGCTCAAACTCAATCCAGAGTTAACAATGATGAATTAGCACTCAGGCGTTATTCTGTATCGCGTCATTCACTCGGCCGATTCAAGCGAACCCCGTTGCCACAGCAACCAGCATCACATAGGCGCCCTGTCTGAGCCGAGCTCCGCATCCGTCCTCCCAGCCGAGGATTCGCCCCGATCACAGAGTGTTTCACTCCTCACGCAACCCCTCGGTCCCGGTCAGTGCATAAAAGGAAATTTCACGGTGAAAAATTCAGTAGCAAGGCGTGAATGGTCGATTATCGATATTTCCCCATTTGAAACATGGTGAAGAATCGATGATTAAGGTGTTCGTTGCGAACACAGTTAGTCAATCCTTTGCCGTACACTGGAAAAAAACACATTTGATCTAGAGTCCAGACTCTTAAAAACATCGACAAGAAAAAATACTCTTGATTCAATCGGATTCAAGCTGAAATCAAGAACCAAGCCTCTTAATTTGAGCGGATTTCCTTTTGATTTAAGCTTAAATCTGATTGAATCAAGAGTCCATTTTCTTGTCAATGTTTTCAAGAGTCTGGACTCTAGATCCAATGTGTTTTTTTTTTTCCAGTGTAGGTTTAAATGGCAGAGCAATCGATGAATCGCAAAGCACGCCACGCCACTGAAGAAACTGTAACATTTGACGTGAACACGGCGCACAGTGGATCGAGTGAATCAGAGAGGTCGGACATGCAATTTTTGACTGAAACTGCAAATTTTGATGTTTATTTCGTCACATTTTAAATTTAAGGGGTGATTCGGGTGAAACTTCACGAGGAAACCAATGAACCCACGTTTAGAGCCCCGAAATGTTGTTTGAGCTTTTTAAGTTTCGAAATTTTGTCCGACATCTTCTATTGACGATCCACCGTACGACGTTCCGCGAGGTCGCTCTAAATGTCGGGACGTGATTAAAACTCCGAACGCACACAGAAAAACCGAGTAGTAGACGAAACTACGTCGATTCCACTGCCGGGCTAAGGAAGAAGGCCCTATGAGCATTTGAGTGTCGCCAAATTTTCCCGGATAAAACACGTATTTTCGAGGAAAGTTACGTATATTTTTCCTCGAAATTTTCAGATATTTTAGATCATATTGCAAAAAAATAGTCTGAAAATTTTGACGAAAAGCATTCACAATATTCCCCTTAAATTCGTTTTTTACTGAAGGAATACGGTAACATCTGGAGGTTGATACGGCGTTCTTCTTTAGCACGGCAGTGTAGGGATGGATAACACACAACACTGCCCAGGCAAAATTAGTTCTTACCATGAGGACTACTACCGCCTAGGTAAAACTTTTTCAGTTTTAAGTAGGCAAAATTATAGTTGCCACTGGATTCAAAATTTGTTTGCCTGGGCGAAACCATCTTTGCCTAAACTCAAGTTTAGACACTAACATGCACAAGCCACTCTTACAGTTCAGGGCACTCTGACGCTCTGCAACATACAAACGCCACATGTGCCTGTCTCCTATAACGTCCTGCACGTGCCATTTTAAGGTCTTGACGTCTTCAACGTCCTGCCGCCATCCATTCTTTTCATAATGGCCTGGTTACTTGATCAAATTCCCGTCAAATTCCGATCAAAATGATGACCAAGATGGCGGTCGATAGTTATCTAGATTGATGAGTAAAATTAATCAAAAGAGCGTGTTGATTGAAATAAGCATGGAATAAACACGGTTGTGTGGAAATCAGATGAAGGATGAGCCCGCACAGCTCCATCATCTACCATCAAATTTTTGCAGGCCGCAGAAATTTGATGGTAGATGGTGCGCACCAGTCACCATTTGATCGGAAATCGATGGGAATTTGAACGTGTAACCAGCACATAACTTCATTTTCGGACTTGCTGTTCTTCTCTGAGATAACGTTTACCCAATGATAGGCGGCGAGAAAAGAATCACCCCGTCTCCCGGATGAGGATTTCGGCCGGCGTAGCGTAGACTGGAGGGTGAGAGGGAAAACAGATGCAGCGACGGGAGAGGTGGTGGGGGGGACAGGGGGCTAATCCGCGGTCAACTTGGGGAAACGCCGCACGTCGCGTCGCGCCGCCCCCCACCCCTCCAATCATAGCTCCACGCGGCGATAACGATTGCCGTCGGATCGCTCCAATAAACAAAACTAATCGATAGCCCTCCCTCAAGATATTTTTAATCGACTCGCACGAGCTTCGACGGAGAAACTGAATCGCATTGACCCAGTTGTGTCGGGAATGCTCCTGTCCTGGGGAGGAACGACGTATGAGCCGCCGAACGTTGCCACGTGGGAGCTTTCGCGGAGGTGGAGGCGAGGTTATCATGCGCTGTCATGTTACCGGAGAGACCGGTGAATGCAAACGATGGTTAAGGAAGAATACCGCTTCTGTCTACAAACTGACAATCTCTCAGGACGAAGGAAAACCTGATCATTTCTACAATTTTACAGTTAGGTTTGCAATTTTTTTCATAAATCACATCGTAATTTTAGCGCTCCTATGTTGAATCAGAAAAAGAAAAAACAATAGTTTGCGTATTTTATACCGTAGAATGCGACAAAGTCGCTGGTTAATTTTCTTCAACATTCTTAGTCCACAATATTGTCCCAGGGTCCTCGATTTGTACTAATGAGAAAATGGACCCTCGTAGCGTCTAAGCGGAAAACTCTCAGCAAATGCTGCATTCTTAGTAAAATTGTCCGTACTCCTCCAAAAACCTTCCAGGAGTCGTTCGAATTATGAATAATCGAATAAGTTTACCTTCAACTGCGCCCAGTTGAGGTAGGCGAATAGGACCTTTCTAATGTTATGTTGGGTACATAGGTCATCTCCTGCATGTTTGGTTGGCTACGTTTTGGACTTAGAATAATGGTTTTTAAGTTTAAAAATTGGCAGGAGAGGGTACCATTTCAATCAAGACAGCAGTAAGTACAGCTCTTTTGGGACATAACATAGACCAACTGATATTTTATCTGAAACCACTTCAATTTTTTTGCACACATTGCTTCCTTTTAACTCTCGTTTTGTAGAAAAAATACGAACTTAACTTTTCAGCCGAATCAGTTAATTTATTTAGATTAGATCAGTCTTTTGTAAGAAAGTCGACTTAGAGACTTAGGGCGTTACTGTGCTCCGGATGATTCTACAAATTCATGTGGAGGAGCAACAGTTGATTTGTTCAGCCTTAAAAGTTCAAATTCACGGTAATTTTTAACGGAATCCATGCGATTTATCGAACAGCGGCATGAATCCCCAAAATAATATTTCATAGCTTCGAAAATTCGATTTTTACTCGCAAAATCCTGCAACATTTTCAAATGTTCTTACGGGGTTTTTTCCGAGCACGGCAGAATGCTCCCGTCTCTCGATTTTCTGGAGCCTCTTTCGAGTGTGACGGCTCAACCTCGGCCCCCACCCCCCTCCCCTTCCACACCTCCGTCTACATCCGACCACAGCTTCTAGGCTCTTCTCGCGAAAAACCGGTCAACTGAAAATACTCACACCCAAGGACGTTGTTGCCGTATTTCATCCAAAATTTTCTTTTCGCCGTCGCTTCTCTCGAGAAAAGCTCAGGATTTTCCGCAGACACGGCGACTGTGGATTGTAAGTTCATGCATATTGTGGATGCGACATCCGGTCACGACAGAGTTGTCGAATTTTTGTAGAGTAAACGGACGCAATCAAATGGACGTGTGTATGCTAAAAGGGACTATGTGCATAGGGTTTATGTGCAACATAGTTCATTTTAGCATTAACACATCCAAATATGAGATCTGAAATGATTACCGATTGGTGTGAGGGTGGTGATTATCCGTGGTAAAGACTTTACCAACAGCAGTTGACAGTATGATCGTTCGGATGGTATAGCGCATTGTCAGTAAGCTAATTGTGGATTATTTGGACCGAGTTCATCAGAAAGGAGCCAACCCTCATTAAGTTGAAACTGAAAAAACGAGGTTTAAAGTTTTATTCCTGCGTGAGGCTCAATGTAGAAAACAAACTTTAACCCCTCTTTTCACAAATCAGTTTCTGTTTTTCGACTTTTAGTTTTTGGCAGGAGAAAATATACGGCTAGTGGACGTAAAAACACTCTTAACTCAATTTTTTCGAAAATGTGAGTTAGTTCCTTTCTTATAAACCGTATTTATACTTACTGACGGTAAATGTGCACGCGTTGTGTCATTGTGTAAAATAAGAGGTAAATAAAAATAAAACAAACGAGCGAGCAATTTGACAATAGCCGCTTGCCTTTCGTGTATTTTCCAGTGTGTGAGAAAATATAATTTTCTTTCCACGTCTCAAAGAATCCGCACATTATGGTAAAGTGTCTGAAAATTTCTAGGGTGAATATTCATAACTGCTTGCTGCAGGGCTCGATAAAACAAATATATTCTACTACTAATATTTCACACTTCCATACGATCCGTACTTTATTGACTTGCTGTTTGCAACGAGGGGCAAGAAAATGCATACTCTCGCACGCTTGAGAACCTACAGGAAGGGCAAGAGGAATTATAATAACATTCATCGAGATGCACATGCACCTGAGTCGTCAACTCGATCACGGCTCTTGAATGCAACTATTCGTGTTCTGTAGATGTCCGTGTTGCGTGTATTAAAATTGAAGGCGCGCTACGCCGTTCTTTCTCGCCGCGACTGCTGCGTGATGTTCAACGAGGTCGTAGATTTTCAACACAAAGATTCGGTCCCCTCTACCCAAAAATTTGGTCGATGGGTCAGTTGCGCTGGTCATAGAATCGTGTTTCGATGTTTGATTCTTGTACATCGGCTAAAAATAATAAGATCTGTCTTAAATTGCGACTTTCCATGTCCAATGTTAACCAAGATGTTGCCCGTTGCAAAGTCGGATATTTGCCGTCATCCACCGTCGTGGTGACACCCTCGGTTCCTTCCACCTTGCTTGTATCCGAGTTTTACGTCGAGGAACCAGTGAAAATTAGTACAGTTGCTGTACGAACAGATCTTACTGTTTGTAGCTGACTACACAAATCAAGCATCAAAACACGATTCTGTGACCAGTGCAACTGACCCATTTGACACAGAGACAACTATCATACGAAAAATTAGCCAACGGCTTGTGCTCCTTCGTGTTTTACTTCCCATAATAACACGAAATTTTGATTACTCTTTCTTACTGTGTGAGTGCTAACTTCCGAAAGTAACTTCTACAGCTATAAGATTATAGTAGTGGAAGGTCAGTAGAGTATATTGCCTTCTGTGACACGGCGCACAGTGGATCGAGTCAATGAAAGAGGTCGGACAAGATTCGGAAACTTTAAAATCTCATAACTCCGCTCTTATAGCAATTTGAGATTTAAAAGTGGTTTCGTTGATTTCCTCATAAATTTTCCTTTTAGAAACACCTCTTAAAATTTAAAATGTAACAAATTATACATCAAAATTTGCAGTTTTAGTCAAAATATTCATGCCCGACCTATCTGATTGACTCGATCCATTGTGCGGCGCCGCGCAGAAGAGATGTCTCGTGGCTGTTAAACGGCGACCCTGCCCAGCGGTTCATTTGAACCGTGATAAAAGTGTTGATTGTAACGATCCTACGATTTGCTCGAACGCAATGACAAGGTGGCCGTAACGACGATAACACATTTGCTCATTTGGTCGGCCGTAAATCGTGAGCAACGTGCGGTAACATTCGGAAACCGGGGAACACGGCCGAGCCCGGGCCGGGATCAACCAGAATACCAGATGCGAACTGTTCTCACGAGTGGAAACAAAAGCAAACATATTGCACCCGATAATTTATGTGCCCGGCCGGAGCGCCACAAGTCTCGTTGCGTTGTGACCTCCCGCAAAAAAGAGTTATTTATGCCCTCCTCCTCCTCCTCCTCCTCCTCTTCCTCCCCCTCCCGGTTGAAAGCCCCATTCCGGGAGCCATGACTTAGCCTCCCGACGACAATATTAACAAAGCCGTGACCCCGAACGTAGCGGCTCATACCTTTGAAAAATACGATAAATAAATACGTAAAATGAATGGAATTAAACAGGCGGGCGTGTCTAAATTAAATGCTCCCCGAAGGCGGATCCAAGGGGGGGGGGGGGCGTGGAGGGTTCACTCTCCCTCCTGCCGTCCGCCCGAAAAAAAGAGGGGAAAGAAGGGAAGAGAAGAAGGAAGGAGAAGTAAGGACGCTTATGCTGACTGATCCATTGGTATTCATGACAAAATTGACTCAAACTGCATTGGTGCTTTTAAATGTTTAAAATATTTGGAGTGAGCCCCCTGGCCCTGGCCCCCTCTATGAGTCAAGACAATCGGAAAATAGGACGAGAAGAGCAAAAATTAGGAAAAATTCCGTTCACAGAAACATCAAATATGAGTGGAAAACTCCGTGGTCTGGATATATCCCTAAAATTTATTTCCAACATCAAATACTTACGGGTCGTATCAGATAGTTTCAGTTTTTCTCCTAGTTGGCTCAGAAACTGTCAATTGTTTAGTATTCCTTGTGTGCTCAAAAAATAGGGAATTTTCTGATAAGCGGTCTGAAAAGTCCGAAAAAATTATGGAGTCTGAATCCTAAAAATCTAAAGCCACCCTTCATTTATACTTGCAATCGTTTTAAATGTATTTGCCTTCATTACTCAGCGCGCAGTTTTGATATAATCTAGTATAATATCATCCGGAGGCCTTAATAAAATATTTAAATTGAGGCATCAAGAAAATTCGGATGGAGGAACCGTTTTTAATGGATGGGAAATGACTGATCGAATCGCGGTGTGTCGGAGAGTGCTCGCGAAATTTTCGAATCGATCAATTTTCAAAGTGTCCACGTGTTTATCCTCCCTGTGAGAGATTTTCGTTTTCAGAGGCAAAATAATTTTTCAACCTGAGCGATACGTAAATGAAGTGACAGCAATGGTTAACCATTAGAGATTCGCGTACCCATATCCGGTGAGATCTACTGTCACTAACGAACTCAGAAAAATCTGGAGTTATGGAGAATGGATGCCTTGGATATATCTTCATCCGTGAAAACATGCATGGAATCGCAAGAGCCGCTATGAGCACTTCGATCTTCGGTGTCACCTGTCGAGCTGGGGGTCTCGAAAGATTGATTATTTTCAGGAAAAATTGAGTACAAGGTTTCTTCATTGGGGATCGACAATTTTGGGATATCACTTGTACGTGTACCACATTTTGCAATGAGGAGTTATTTCTGGTTCATCCACAAAAGCTTGTGTTTGCAAAGTGAAACTAACAGCACTAAAATGAGCCTGATAATACAGTTACTTTTTGCAAAATGTATAGTTTGCCGTTAACTAGAATTAACTTTAATACGTCTCAGTTTGCCTTTTTTCTGTTGTTTCACGCTCTTTTACAGAGATCTAAACGATAAAACTCCTTGAAACTGTCTATGACTTTACCCTAAATTATCAGTGAGATACTCACACACTTATTGCAAAACAGAACGTTGTTATTCCAGCTCATAAGTTTTCGCCAGAACATTTTTCCTCTTGACACTGACACCTAAAAGAACAAGAGGAGTATTCATTGGAGCTCCAAAAATGTATCCTAGAGGAATGAAATTGTTTGCAACGGTTGGAAATATCCCTCTCGCAGTCTCGCACATTGAAACACATCTCTTTTGACATTGGACTTCATTTTGCAACTAGGGACCATCATTTCTGGCCCATCTCAAAAGCATTTATGTACAAGCGGGAACTAAAAGTAATACGTACGTTGTTTCTAAATTGAGCCAGAAATTGTAGTTCCGAGTAGCAAAATGTAGTCCAATTATTGTTACTTGCTTCGAGAAACACTGAAAAAACAATATGCTGTTTTAGCACCGAGGATGCCAAAAGTGTGTCTGGGTGATCCCAAGATGCGGCCTGTACTATCCTCGCAGTCAACATTAATGCAACGTGTGAATGTGAATGCAAATTCAATTGCATGCGTGCAGTCAAGATAGGTAGCATCTTTGGATCACCGGACACATTCTTTACATCTTAGGCGCCAAAACAACCTATTATTGTTTTTTTCAGTGAACATCAATAACCAGCCTTCACTACTGAACTTTCAAACATCGTTTCTAGACACATACTGCTAGAACTTAAAATTCGTAGATTTCGATGTATCTGTTGTGTTACCGACACAATTGCTGATTTTGTAGCGGATTTTAGTAGCACGACATGGTGTTTTTTTCGGAGCTAACGATTCAGGTGGAGGGAATTAGCCCCTCTGCCGGGGTCTGAATGGGAAACCTACCGTGAAAGTTGGCAAGTGGGAGGATCCTACTTGAATAATCTTGATGGCGCCCCTCACACACGCACGGGACACGGTCGGAAATCTCCTCGGCGGCGATGTTCTCTCCTGGAGATCACGTATTTCCGGAGCCGGGCCGGGCGCCCGGATTGGTCGCGGCCGCTCCGCGCCTTGTTCACAAACCCCCGCGCTTAAGTTGGAAAGGCTCTAATGCAGTTATCAGACGTGAGAGGAGCCTGCTAATTGACCTCGGTTATTTATTTGCTTTCGCTGAAAACTCCATCGGATTTTGATTGGGAATTTCGATTGGCATTCAAACAGGAAGCTCGTGCCCCCCCCCCCCATCCGTTTGTGAGGGGGGCCGTTGCCCTTCGGGACGTCGCGTCGCACAGTGGATCGAACCTATGGGAGAGGTTGGACATGATTTAAAACTTTAAAAGCGAATATCTTCATTAATATGAAATTTTGATGTTATTAAAGTAGTTTCATTGGTCTTCTCGTAAAATTGTCTGTACAAAGCACCCCTCTAAATTAAAATTGTGACGACATAAAGTTAAATTTTTACAATTTTGGTCAATAATTTCATGTCCAACTTCTTCCGAAGACTCGTTCCACTGTGCGTCGTTGAGTCCTTGCATGCGGTTCCGCGGAGGGGAAGGAGGGGTTGTTCATTTTAACCAACCAAGTCCTCTGGATCCTAGTCCTCCTGTAATTAAACTGAAGTAATCAATGAGGTTGTAACCCACTCGGGGTGTTGGGGGGGGGGGGGGAAGAAAAAAAAACATTCAAGTGCGATAGTTCAGTATTAGTTTAGTCCTTCTTCTTCATCCTCATTTTCTTCTACACCCTCGCCCGCTTCTTCTCATACTTTTCCTCTTATATCGTGATTCCTCTGACGTAAGGATACATCTCGATTTTCGCATGAGCCCCAGAAAGCATGTATTTACACGCAAAGCAGGGCTCATACGAAAATCGAGGTATACGCCCTTACGTCAGAGGAGCGACGATATATCCATGATTAAAATGCGAAATCACGTATCTTCATTACGGTGCTTCAAAATTTCTGCTCCTATTTTCCTTTTTGAGGAGAAACAAGTCTACTACATAGCTTGAAAATCCCACAGAATATTCCAGTAACGGAGAAGAAAAGTCAAAGAAGTTTTCAAAAAATTAAGTTGACTGGCTTAAAGAAAAAATAAAGTATGACAGGAAATCTGAGCGGTCGCAAACATAGCTACGTGGTTTCGCCTTTTGGTCATCGATATCTTCCTTCTCCTGAATAATTGTTTCCCATTTTTCTTTTTCATCTCATTCATCCTTCTCCCTTTTTCCCTTTCATCTCATCTGCATTTTTCTTCTTACTCTTATTCTTATTTAGCCTCTTCCTCCGTTCCTATTCCGTCCTATGAGCTCTCATCTGACATTTTTGAGGGTTCCCACCACTTTCTCTTAGTGCAAAGATATAGCCAAATATATTGGCAGGTTTGTAACTCTGTGTGTCGAAGTTCGAGTGACAATGTGGTAAATGGATGCAGCCATGACATTCTAACCGAGACCTGAAATGTTAAGGCCCGAAATTTGAAATTAGTGTTGTGGGAGCCTCAATTCATTTCTCACCCTGACTTACCTTCATTTGATATTTTTTATGCAGTCGTAGATCTCGCTGCATTCATCGTGAAAAGTAATTTTACATGTGATTTTTTACCGTTAATTCCAATGAATTGCAAAATATGAAACTCATAAAAAAATCCATTAATAATTTGCTATGTGCTTTTATCATCTGATACTTACTTTTTGCTTTTTCTCTGTTTGTTTTAGGTAAGTGGAACATTTATGGTCAGTCAGTAGTGTAATTTTCAGGTAAAAGTATTGGTTTTCTCCAGTTTAAATGAAAATCCGGCAGCCCGTTTTTAGTACCTGCCTAACCGCAAGCTTTTAGGGTCGTGAGTTCTCGGTAAGTTGCTGAAAACGTAATTTTGCTCGCATCTGAAAACTTTTGCAATTTGCTTAACCCCCTTGATTGTTAATTAAGTTGAATTTATTGTTTATCCCAAATCCACATCGGTGCCGGCAAATTTTATTCCCGATGAGATGAGGGGTCGAGAAAATTAAATCGTTGGAAGTTTGAATCGAAATGTGAGACTCTTAATGAGGGATCTCATTAATTTCATATCAATAATAATTCGGTTGGGGTAATTTTTGCACGATCTTCAAACTTTAAATATACTGGTTTTCAATGGCTGTACAAAAAAATGGCTGGCTTCAATGGCTGTAGTTCTAAAAATAATGAGAATTTTAAATTAATTTATTCGCTAACGAGCATATCGGAACAGGAGATTTACTTTTTCCCATTTTTTCCGGTTCATTGAACCCCATTCTAATTTATATTCCTTACCTCCGCATGGAGTTTTAGACAACAAATGAATCTGAGCACCACAATCTACGTTTCCTGCAAAAAATTACTCGGGATTTATAAAACATGTGGAATTTCCCATACTCAATTCAGAGGTGAGAATATAGCGTACCTTGTGTGCGTCAATTTACGATTTTCGCTTACAAAAAAATCGAGTGCTAAACTCATTTTGGAATTTTTTACGATGTGAGCTGACTTTTATTTGGCTAAATTAGATGTGTCACGTGACAGAAGAAAAAGAAAGTGTGTATACGAAACCAAGCCCCGGTCCCGGTTACTTCCCTAAAGTTTAGGTTGTCTTCAATGGCTTATTTGACTCACGTTGACTATGGTTTTTTCGCGAGAGGGAGATTAAAATTTTCTATTTATTATGTAAAACGCAAACGTCGATTTTTCATTCATGAGTTAATTTTGAAAGTTTTCGATGTGGGCAACGTGTTTTTAGTGGAATGCTGATGAGACAAAATGTTACATACAGGTCTAATTCTTGCTCTATCTTGTGGTCCATTCCTGGGATCTTACTCAATTACTGCTGTTAGATACCATTTTGCTCGTGATTTAAAAATGAACCGCAATCGTCTTAATATTCCCTTGTAGTGTAATAAAGCGACTGAATAATTCCATTAAGGAAAGTTCGAATACGGAATGAGGAGGAAAAAAGTAATAAGCGAACGAGAAAATGCTCCTTTAGATCAACTTTTCCAGATTTCGGATTCATTTCCCGTAAAATATAAGGCTGTTAAAATATATAAAATGGGTGACCATTAAGGGGTGATTTATTTTCTTCCCTCCCAAATATGAACCATATCCCGTCAGAAGAAGGAAAGAAATATGTGTCACTGTAAGAAGAATAGTATACAGAGATGTGCGAAGATTAAAATGGAGGTAGCACTTTCGTTCTTTCCTACCGAGCTTGTACTTTCGTAGAAGAAGCAAACCAAAACGTTTCCCACTTTTACCACTTTATTTTAGTAAGAACGTTTGCACGATACGCGATTACACGAGATAATTCTTGCACTTACAAAATTTTTCTTCCAATCTCTTATTTTATTCTTATTTTTTTACATTTTTTAAAAATGGAAACTAAACAACACACTCCATCGACATTGCCCATGAATTTCCTTCGCGTGTTCCAAAATTTCAGAGGTGTGGAGTGCTTTGAGATAGATCGATTGATCTGCCATTTAAATCTATGGAAAATGATCGTTAGACAGGATGTTTGCAGTGACAATACTCGATTCTTTACCACAGCTTCAAATGAGGAAATATCGATGATCGATCATTCGCGCCTCGGCGCTGCAAAGTTTCGCAAAAAATGTCAAGGAAATATTTTGATAGTTTTCCCCGAAGAAAATAAGACATAATCGTAAATTCTTAGAGACCACAATAAGTAATGAATTTCCCACATTTAGCCGTCACTGTGTTAGCAATCCTGACCATCCACTCGTGTCTTTCCCCAAAACTCTCATTGCAATTAGATGTATTTTGTTTAATTTTAACGCGTTGATCTCTCTACTCATGCCCCTTCGCGCCGCACAGTGGATCGATTCAATTAGAGAGATCGGACATTAAATTTTTGACTAAATCTGCAAATTTTGACGTTCATTTCTTCACAATGGACCACTAGACAAGGTACGAATTTAAGAAATCTGATACATGTATTTTAACCAGGATTACTCGTAGAACACGATCCGCGCAACGAAAATTACTGAAACCAACTCCTTACGAAGACATTAACGTTTTTATATGACATTGGTCACGAGGAATTTGAACTGCCCGCTCACAAGAAACTCAAAGCTCTACGTTAGTCAAATCGCGCACTACAACCGTTTCAGCAAGCTTCTCAATCGAGCAATGTTCATTTCCCACCATGTGTTGTTCAAACTATAAGCAATTTGCCATAGCTGAGCTAAAGCGTCAAGATTGAGGTTGTCAGATTTTTTTACCGCAGAGACGTCCATGATAACGTTTAGCGCGCAATGTGAATCACGTAGAGCATTGAGTTTTCATGAGCGGGTGGTTTGAATTCACGCATCAAGAATCATTAAATATTTTCGTAAGGAGTTGATTATGGTAATTTTTGTCGTGTGCATCGTGTTTTACGTAAAATTTTGGTTAAGGAACAAGTATCAGAATGCTGAAATTCGTACCTTGTCTAGTGGTCCATTTAAATTTTGAGGGGCATTTCTAAAAGAAAATTTTACGAGGAAACCAGTGAAACCAATTTTAGAACCTCAAAGTTTTGTTTAAACAGAGATATACGCGTTTAAAGTTTCCACACTTTGTCCGATCTCCTCCATTGACTCGATCCACTCCGCGCCGTTTCCCCCCAAACACGGGGCCCCTCTTTGACGGTGCAACAGATGTACCCGGCGAATTACCGCGGGTAATTGTCTCGTTATCACGCGGATATCCTTCCCGTAATCGAATCTCGAGACGCAGCGGGTCATACCGGCTTGAAGACACTCACCACTACCATCACCCCGCCCCTCCCACTCGAACGGAGGTGTCGCGGCGTTAGGAATTATTAACAAGGGAGGTTCCGGCTCACAATAATTCATACCCAGCGAAATTCGCAACATTATTACGACTTTAATAATTTAACGCGGGCGGGAGTTGTGCGATCTCTCACCCCCTCGCACCCCCCACCCGCTCCCTTCATCATCCCCGCGGCAGGGCAAGGTTCGAGTTGATTGCTCTTCCGGCACATTGATATCTCCATTTGATTCCATGACTTCTACCGTCCTTCCGAGGTCTTCTTGTCGTCGGAAGGAAACTGAGTCTTTCTTCTCCTCTGCTGACCTCGTTAGCGCTAGAGTCCCTGTATACTGAGAGTAAAGACAATTCGAATACGTTTCTGATCGGTTCCCGTATTTTCGGCCTCCAAAATGTCACAAGCGGTAATAAAGATTACATTTTCACCAATTGCAAAGATTATAAACTGGAACCATGCACCATGTAGGGCTCAGGTTTTTCATCGTTTTTTTTTTTTTTTTAATTTTTATTGTTTCCGACTGAAAATGACTCAGTTTTGAGTCTAAAGGTCTCTGGTTTTATTAATCGTGTATTTTTAGCCTTGTGTCCCGTTTTCCCTCCTTGTTTTTTCCACTATAAACTGGAATGGACCGTGTAATTGAGGGAACGGCAAGGAACAAACGGAATGAGAGAAGGGACGGAGACATGAATGCTAGAGTGAGTTGTTCAAAGATTATGAAAAACGTTCTATTTGTGTAATCTTCATTCCCGGATCTCGTCGTGAATAAGAGAGGCTGAAGGCACTCCTCAACATAGTTTCACACCAAGGAAAATGTTTACGAGGCCTTCGTAAGAGTCAAGCGTATGACTTTGGAAATAGTTGTTACTGTGTAAAAATTACCAAGTGCAGAAAATAAAAAAGTTGTGGTTTTTGCTAATATCACGCGGTAGATCCAGACCTGTGCTAAAGTTTGGAATGGTCTTTGAATTTGTCGTAATTTTGCTGTGGCTAATCATTTTAATTCCTCGCAAATATCTATTTTCAATTTTATACTCTTGAATATTATTCGAGGTTTTTAAAAAGTGCCCTTATCATGAGGTAATCGAGGTTCATCGAGGTAATCTTCAGAGCTTTCTTAAGCTTGCCTTAATCATGATGTAAGCGATTTGGAGCCTTCACAAGGAAAGGATCTGTCAAAAGAGCCATCAAAGGAGCTGTTCGAGGAGCGACTTTGAACATAACCCTGTATCCCGAACGCGACTTGCATAATCAGTGATTAGATTGTCTTTGTAAAAAAAACGCTGATAATTAATTTGTCCTGCGACAGAGGAGAAGAGACGACCGTGATTTCACCTGGCGGGCGAGTCGGGGCGCGCCGCGCCTCCTCGGCAACCCGCCGGGCGCGGGATCTCATGCCTCGCCGCCGGAAATGAGTGAACTTTCCACTCTGCAATCTCGCTGTCTCACCGCCCCTTATTATTTATTTACGCGGCTCTTACTTTTTGCACGTTCTCGGGACTCCCCGATCCGGCTCCCGTTTTTTCCCCCTTCTATTTACTCTCCCCCGAAGCCCGAAGCTTAGCGACAAATAGCTCTCCTTGCCCCGGCACCGGCTCTGGTCCTCGGTCCTTTCCACCGTCGCGGATTCGCACTCCGGCTCGACCGCTCTCCAGGGTTGCCGGATTGTTCAATCGTTATCCAGTGAACTTGATCGATAGTTAATGTTACGACAATCGACCCGCAGGCCTTACGGAAAAGACGACTTTGGAATCGAATACCCGTGTCATACCACAGGGTGTCTAGTATCAGGATTTTTCCGATTCTATTAGGATTTAATCCCGATTTCATCAAGATTTGAGGAAAAATCGGCCGTAAGATCAGTATTTGAGGAAAAATTGGTCGTGAAAATCAGGATTTGAGGAAAAATTGGTCGTCAAATCAGGATTTGAGGAAAAATTGGTCGTCAAATCAGGATTTGAGGAAAAATTGGTCGTAAAATCAGGATTTGAGGAAAAATCGGTCGTAAAATCAGGATTTGAGGAAAATGTCGTTAAACGGATTGAGAAAATGGCCGTCCGATTGGTTTTTTTAATCGAGCTATTGAAGAAGTTTTAATTTTTCTCCGCAAAAAATCAGGATTTGATCAGGATTTTGAAACATTATGATTTAGCAGTCAAAAATCAGGATTGCATGAGGATTTCCCAAAATGAAACACCCTGTACCATTTTGTGTCGTGTATTCAATCGTAAGCACGCAAACATTCAGAATATATCATGGAGAACAGGAAGAAATCTGGTAATATTCAAGATTCGGCAGAGTCGGCAACTCGATTACGGCGCTCGAATGAAACTATTCGTGTTCAGTAGATGTCCGTGTTGCATATATTAAAAATTGAAGGCGCGCCGCGCGTTTTTGCACTCCAAGAAGCACACGCAGCTATATTCCATTGACCTGTTTCGGTTCTTAAAAATTGGGCAATTTTTTTGAGCGCTCCATAGCAAGACAATCTGTATTAAATACTTTGAAATTCACGTAGAGTGCACACATCGAAAAATTTTAAAGACGTAATTCACACAATTTCTGAGAGTCTTGTAAATGATCTCTCGCAATTTCGCGAAGGACGGAAGATTTGTCGAATAGAATTTTCCGCTCTATTGTTGCCAGGTCCACTTTGTCAAAACTACATTTGTTGCTCTCATTACTCTTTTTGGGAGCACGGTAGTAAAGTCACTTAACTAAAAACTTATCCGCACATGATCGGAGCCCACTCGAAATCTAGGTATACCCATATGACGTACTTCAGTATGCTCGATAACTGAACCATTTTTCCGTGTTTTTCTTTTGACGGTAGAATTTGTCTATAATTTTAAGAGGGGAAAAAAACAAAGAAACATTTTCCACGTCGAAAACGAAGGCGGGCGAAAAGTGGAGAGGCATGATTGCTAAATTGTGCTGAAAAGCGAGCACTTGCTCCAAATAGATCAATGCAAATAGGCAAAAAACAAGCCCTCTCACCGTAGAAGTGTCATAGAAAAATGAAGGCGTCTTCCAGCTTTAGTTAACCCCAATTTGACTACATTCTGCAATTTGGAACTACAATGTCAGGCTCAATTCAAAAGCAACGTACTCACCATCTGTTTCCCTACGGGCTTATGTGTTCTTAAAAATGAGCCGGAATTGTAGATTCTACTTGCAAAATGCAGTCCAATTGATGCTGCACACCAAGAAATTAACTTTTGACATCAACTAGACTACATTTTGCAATTAGGAACTACAATTTCTGCCTCATATTGACAGAAAACTAGTTCATCGGTTGCTCTCATAGAGCAGCCTGAGATTATAGTTCCCAATTGCAAAATGTGGTCCAACTAGTTTTTAAACCTTGTTTGTATCACTCGAGGTTTTTTGGGGGAAGCTAGTAAAGCACACTTCGGATTTCACTCCCGAGATTCCTAACAGTGCCCACTTTATACTCGAGTCCCGCAGGGAAAAATCCGGTTTTCCAGTAGAACGTGGCAACCGTGGCCGTCCGCTTTTCGCTCGCCTCCGTCTTGGACGAAAAAAAAATACCCGGGTATTTAATTTACAGCGCCTTCGCAGGCGCGTTTAATATTTAACCTAAACGTAATATTGTTCACGAAAATCAAATGCCGCCACCGCCGCGAGGAACTGAGGTCTTTATGAAGCGTGAGTGCAGTCGAGACGATGAAACTTTCACGACGAAAATTTTCTTGTAGTGGCCAGGAGGGAATTCACTGGTCGGTGAAAAGGTTTCCACGCTCCTATATTCACCCCTTTCCCCCGTAAGGATACTACTCTGCCAGCAGGATTTTTTTCACTTTTCTCTCGGTTGAAATAAACCTAATCGTAGTCACTGCTGTAATCCTTATCCCCAAAAAATTGAAACTTCGTATATTTCGGGCGCAACTTCCTTATGGAGTGCTGCGTTCTCTACAGTGGTTTTACTTCGTTTATGTGCCAGTACCATTGAGACAATGCTGAACGCTCGCAATAGAACGTATTCGGCACATCAAACAGGTGAGATTATATCGATATCGATTGGTTCAACTTGTAAACATAGCCTCAAAAGTCAATTTAGAATTCCGAGGGAATGGATTTTTTGTGACGGATTTTTTATTCTTATGAGTACAAAATGGCAATGAAAAGTGAGATTGTTCGGAATTTTCTCATTTTCGGCTTTTCCAACTTAAATCCTAAAATTTTGGCCGAGGTTATGTTCTATTGTTTTAAACTGAACGATACATCGAACCACTATCGAATACGAACCATGTACATGGGCTCCTTTCCATTTTTTGTTTGGCGGGAAATTTCGATCTTTTTCAATGGTCGTGGTACCATCTTTAATGGCCGTATTTCATTGAACTTTGTGAAAACGCTGATTTTTTAATCCAATAATAACACAAAATCATAAACCCATATCTTATACTTTATTGCAAAAATTTAAAAGAACACTTGGAATGTGTCACACATTATATACTTTCTCACTTTTTCTTATATCATAACATCTAAGGTACATATTTTAACGTGAATATTCTGATTTCTGTGAAGAAGACCGATAAAACCTCCAATTAAAAAAAAAAAAAAAAAAAAAAAAAAAAAAAAAAAAAAAAAAAAAAAAAAAAAATTGAATCCTCCGATTGAATTCTTACGTTGCAAAGATATGGGTTTTCAAAATCATCATGAATCCGTCGAGAATCTGTTATCGATGAAGAAAAAACCGTCTCAAAAAAAGTGCAACAAAAAATTCCGATTAGATCCCCCCCCCCCCGACCTCTACGAAAGGAACTGCGGAACCTTACATAAAAAAAGGCCGAGAGTAAGTAAAACACATTTAAGGCGTCGGAACGGGCGGGTAATGGCTCGGTCGGAGGGGTCTAACTCGCGGAGCCAGAAAAACCATCGGGAGGACCGGCCGACGAGGAAAACAAGTTGAAACGGGAGTTTGATGCCCTGTACTCACGATGACGAGGGCAAATATCCGAGCTAAAGAATCTATTATATCTCAGAGTAGTCGGGAAGAAAAGAGGAGGCACAATAAAACAACATTCGGGGCTGTCCGGACCCGGAGGGTAGGAGTAAAAGCCATAACCACGATTCGCCTCGCTCATCTTGGATGCGGCCAACGGTCGTGAAGATAGCTCTGTACTCACCAGCAGAGCTGCCGCTTTGCCAGTAATCTGCTCGTTCAGCTACGAAGTCAGACGTTTGATACGTGCTCAATGTCTTCGCGCTCAACTGATTCTTCTTCAAAAGTTTGGATATGCAATGTGAGTGGCTCAATGTCTTCGCGCTTAACTGATTCTCCTTCAAAATTTTGGATATGCAATGTGAGTGGCTCAATGTCTTATGCGTCTATTAACTGGTTTCCTTCGAAATTCGGTATGAACTGAGGGCTATGTCTCGCGTTTCAATGATTCGCCTCAAAATTGGATATGCAATGTGAGTGGCTCAATGTATTTCCCGCGTGTCTGAAAATCTCCGCCTCTATGTTATGTTTTTAAAGGAGAACAAATTGACATCATTCCTTGAAGTTTATGCAGAATTTTCTTCGCACGGAGAAGGACAATCACGGCAGTTCCTAAGAATTGTCGTTGAGTAGTTTTCCGTTTAACAAATCTAGTATGACAGGAAATCTGCGACGTCGCAAAAGGAGTTATGTGATTGCCGACTTACACCGTCGATGAGTTCGGCATGATCCGATGCCTCAGAGGAACTTACAGTTAGGGTCGATTGAGCAGAAGTTTTGGTTGAACAACCAAGACTTTAGGGTTGATCTGACACAAAAAAAGTAACCCTGAGTAACATAACAGTCAAACACGGAAATGTTTAACTGTGTAGCTGTTCAAGTATTTACTCCGTTTGTCTGCGAATCTTGCCTCGCCGTAAATTTTACATTTTCCGCTCAGTTTTCCTCCGTTCTACTCTGTTCTTGTAAATTAGAATGGTGGAATTTTGAAGAAAACTTAATTTCGCGAAGCAGTCGTTATACTTCAGTTACCAAACAGCACTGGATGATTGCAAAAGAAATTAAGGCATGGTAAGACGAGGAGTCCGATGTAAAAGAGTCGTAAATCTCCACGGAGGCGGCGCGGGGTTGGACCTCCGGAGCTGGCAACGTAACGAACCTTAAATCTGGGGCTATTTTTTACTCCGGCGTCATATCCGAAGCCGAGAGTGATGGGGGCCCGTCACGTTCGACCATCTCCTGCTCCTTAACGGTCAAGTCCGGGCAATTATCCCGGCAATGACCCACCCATTTCCTCGCCGCGCCGACTTTGATTCCTTTCCCTCCCCCGCCCCCGCCCGCCCCTGCTCAGGCCGCATTCGGGATTCCTCGAGCATGTATCACTCGAATTTTTCACCCGCTCCCGGTTGACAGGCTCCTATCTGGTGAGCTATTGTTTTTAATAGCTTTCGAAAAGTTCTCCCGGGTAGCTTTTTTCACGCGGAGGTTGCGGTCGCTATGGGTCCGCTGGGGGCTATGCTGCCGTATTGCTTTACAGAGTATGTGACTCCCGGAATCAAGTTTTGAGAATATGGTTGTCCTAGCAGGCAATTTCATCGAGAAAGTCCTCCTGCGGCCTGAATGTTGAAATTTATAGACGGTGAAACAACCCCCCCCCACCTCGCATCTCGTTTGCGGTGTTTAAAAATCTCCGCTTCCGATTTCCTTTTTTTGGCTGAAAGCAAATCAACATCATTTCGTGAAGTTTTCGAAGAGTTTCCCTCACGCAGCGCAGAAAAATTGCGAAACTTTTGAAGAATGGGCGTTGAGTAGTTTTCCTACAAGAACGAACTGTGACAAAAAATGAAAATTTAGGGGCCGGAGAGCTTAAAGGTCGATATCATAATTTGGCCAGTGCAACTATTTTGCGAAGTAATATGTGGACTGACAGCTGAATGGAGAATCTGTACGAAATTTTTGTATCGCTTCATCCGAAAGTGTTGAATAAGCTGAATTCGCAGTATTTCTTGCAATTTTTCTCTGATATGAGAAATAGTACATAAATAAATTTAAAAGTAGAAAAAAAATGCACCCCTTATGACGTCATCTAGCGGCATTTTCCATCTGAACACGTATATTTTAGCAAATGAAACTTGTCACATCTCCTCCACGGATTTGATAAACAACAAATTTGATAAATTTGTTTTTCAATTTACGAACAGAGGGTAGCCTTGTCAAAACGACATTCATTAAAGTTCAGACAACTGCAAATTCTCCATCGTCTGAGAGAACGTCACATTTACGCACTTACTTTCTTCATCACTCTCGTTTTCTCAAACCGGGGAGAATTCTGCTGTTTGGACAGAATAAGTTAGTTCATTCAAATCTAGATCAGTGGAGTATGGAAGTATGAAACCCGATTTGAAAAATTGGGGCGTTACTGCTCTCTTTGGTAACGCAGCAGTGTTGAATACGGCACGAATTCGACGTTAAAAGGGCGAGGGGTCCCTGAGCCGTCGGCAACGTATTACGCTTCAAATCGGGACCGAGCCGTGCGAGAGGTTAGATTCCCCCTCGATAATTCAATAACGCTCTGCATATTGCGCGTCGGAGATCGAACGTCGATAGGATATAGCCGTTGCGCAGGCCTCAGAAAACGTAAAGGAACTCCGAGGGATCGAGAGCGATACTGCAGCTAAGCTGCCGTGCTAAGGGAAAACGCCGTATGAACCTTCAGGCGTTGCCAAATTTCCTTTGAAAGAACGCGAATTTTCCAGTAAACTTATGAATATTTGCCCCAATTTTTCAGATAATTTTGTTAGGAATTTCACCTAGGTGAAGGTCCTGAAAAACTCAAGGAAAAATATGCATTACTCTCTTTAAAAATGAACGTTTTATCGAAGGAAATTTGGCAACTCTCGAATGTTCATACGGCGTTCTCCCTAAGCACGGCAGTATGCTAGGGAATTCGCCTTACGAGCATTCAGGCGTTGTCAGATTTCTTTTGATACGATGGAAATCATCAGGAAAACCTGGGAATAGTTTCCTTCTAGTTTTTCTGAGTTTTGTATTCGCAATTTTGTGTCAGGTACCCGAAAATTTCAAAGAACAGGGTGGCAAGTTCAGTAGGAGTCAGGGAAACCCGAAAGTTGGAAAATTTTGCACAACTTTGAAGAGTCAGGGAATTGCTTTTCAGAATAACCTTGGAAATCCATCCTCTAGCCAAATTATCGCTTTCTTTCAATTTTAAGAGACTTTGCGACTTACAATTTTCCATGAATAGAATTATTGTGAGAAATCATGCCAAAAAAAATATCGTTCAATTAATTCAGCGACTTCATGTTGAATCCTTAAAAATGTATGGGAAAGTCAGGGAATTTTTAAATGCAAGAGAACTTGTTCGTGTGAAGAAAAATATTCGTAAGCTTTCTAAAAACGAATCTTTTGTCGGTGGGAATTTGGCAGCGTCGAAATGTTCATACGGCGTGTTGCCTGAGCACGGGAGGATACTTTTTGAGAAATTCCGAGCCGGCGTATTCAGTCATCCCTGTGTGATTCGTAAATTCGATTCCCGCGTAGCTCTCATCCAGCACGTTTCGCGGATTAAATTTACTCTTTCAATATTCGCTCCTGGGCCTCGTTTGGCGCTGTTTGGGCGTGACCCGCAACCGCAGGCGCCGACTCAGATTGGGAGCTTCACCTCTACGCAGATAGGTTCTTATTGATATTCCCACCAATCGTTTAGTGGCATGGCGTGCTTCGCCATATATCTATACCTAGATCTGTCATTCAAACCTATGGAAAAGGATCAATAAACAAGGTGTTCGCAACGAAAACCTCAATAATCGATTCTTTACCATAGATTCAAATGAGGAAATATCGATGATCCATCATTCACGCCCCGCCACTGATTTCCACCAATCGTTGTTACTCTAACATAAACTCCTGTTGTCGCCTACTGGTCTATTTCCCCTTTCTCTCTCCCTTTCTAACGTTACAAATGAATAATATTTGTAATAATTGTAATAAGAAAGGAAGGAACAGGGAGAGAGAGAGAAGAAAACATGGAAAGGGAGAGAACAAAGAACATAGACAAGGGGCAACCCAAAACGCTAATAGTAGAAAGAAAACAAGGAAACAGCGAGAACAAGGCTAAAATATATTAAATACAATATAATACATAAAATACAAGGATCGCTGTAATTTCAGTGTGTCCAGAAGTGGATCCAGCCATTTGGCAGCACCGGATTCCCTCTGTTTAAACCTATGTTAAATAATCGATTCTTGGCGGAGCCCCTGGCCCCTCCAAGAGTCGATATATTTCCATAGGTTTAAATGGAAAAAAACAATGTTGCCAATTTGCTGGATCCGCCAATGAGTATGTCGTCTTTGTCGATCGCTTTGTCCATTAATTTTAATAATCAGCCCGCTGGCGAGGAAACAACTTAGAATAAGACCCTAGACTCTTCTTTCCTCCTGGATTGCAACAGTGTAGCTCTGCTGAGATCCCCTAAATCAAAAAGAGGGAATGTTCTGAATTTTCGTCCACCCTTTTGTGTACGAGCAATCTGGTGGAGTTTATTGGGTGATCCTTTGACGCGTGTTTTTTCCATGTTTTCCTCAGTACATGTTATTAAAATACACGAAAAGCTCTCTTCATCGGAATCTCATTTGACCTCCCTGAAAGCTCCCCCGTTATCTAGTTACCCCAAGTTTGCCGAGTTGGCCATGAGCCTCTGAAGCGGCTAATCAAAAATCCCCACGGTATAGAAACTCGCTGCATTGAGCAAAGAAGAACCATTACAGCAAAAGTTTTCCAGTAAGTGTGATTCTTCGTTGCTGAATGTAGCTCGTGTAAAATTGTTGAGCCAATGTTGTTTCCTTTCTTTCTACGGGTTAATCACTCCTAATCTCTTTGTAATGGTCGATTATTATCGTATGAAACACTCTTTTTGTTCATTTTATGGCTCTCTTTCTAGCGGAGCCTATAGCCAATTGCAGGCTTTGAATGAGGATTTAAAGGGTCATCAATACCTTATGATAAACTCAAGACAACTCCAACAACCAAGTACATCCTAAAATAGAAGTATGAGTTAGATCATGAGTTAGATCATGTTAGTTAGATCACGAGAGTTACATCATGAGTTAGGAATCAGAGCAGGAATATGTTAAATGTAAAAATCTTCCCTCCCCCACGAAAAAAAGAAAAAACTTTATAATACCGCCTTTTATTGATATTAAATGAAAAAGTATGCCAAAACTTGGTGACTTTGATGAATAAACATAATGATGACCAAAAAATTTAAAATAGTATTGATATAATACAGGATCTCCTCCGACTAAAGAATCTTATAAAACATCTCTGACAATTTCGATCCATTATGGCGCATGGTAGTTCTGTACTACTCGGAAAAATTGCCCAGCATGAAGAGGGCTCCCGAGCAATGAAGATTCACACTGTTTGCCCTCCATTTAAATGCATGTAAAACTCTCGATTCTGGGCGACTGCTTCACCCAGAATCGATTTTTATTGTGGAGTTAAATGGAGGAAAAACATCGTTGCCAACTGCTACCGAGTTTTGGCTCATGGCCTCGCCCGCAAGATCAGGTGAGATCACTTTTCATTACACATGAGCAGATCCACAGAATCAGACATCCGAGGCGTGATTATGCGTAAAGAGGGGGGGGGGGGGGGTCTCGAGGCCAAGTTGAGGGTAAGTTGGAGCTGGGCCGATGACCGAAGCGGCGCGACGGCCGACCTTAATACAGCTTGTTACTCACAGATAATAACTTCAAAGCATACAAAGAAGGGTTAATGAATCAAGCAGGGCTGCGGAGAGCAGTTCAACGCCGATGATGTCATCGCGCCGGCCGGACCCAAGCCCCCCTCCCCCCCACCTCCCCACCCCCGTCCAAGTTGGAATCTGCAATGGCGGTTCGTGCAAATTGGCAACTTTGAATTAATACCGGAAGTAAATAAAGATCGAGGTATCGGATTTTGTTTTTTGGCTGAAATACCACACTGGAAAAAAAAACACATTGGATCCAGAGTCCAGACTTAAAAACATCGACAAGAAAAAATACTCTTGATTCAATTAGATTCAAGCTTAAATCAAGAACCAAGCCTCTTAATTTGAGCGGATTTCCTTTTGATTTAAGTTTAAATCTGATTGAATCAAGAGTCCTTTTTCTTGTCAATGATTTCAAGAGTCTGTACTTTAGGTCCAATGTGTTTTTTTTTTTTTCCAGTGCAGATTATTTTAAATTCTCGGTCTAAGGATGGATTCATTACACCTAATGGCACATTCCACTTTTCCTTCCCTTAGAATTATATTTTGAAACCTTAAAATACGGTCGGAAATATTTTCCGCATCAAGCCGAACATAATGCCGTGCGATCAGCGTGAAACGCATATTAGCGCCCACAAGACTGAAGGAATACTTCACGCACTGCGCCAAACGCGGTGCGGTCGCTGGTCAGTGGGAAACGCATAGCGCCTGCAAGAGTGCAGAAATACTTCACGCATTGCGCCTAAAACATAAAATGTCGATCTTGCTCTGTTGTTTCCTGGAATGTTTAGTTCGTTCTCCCTTGGATGTTTCACAGGGAGACAAAAAACGTGAAACCATTGTGAATCGTAACTTGAGAAGAGGCTACTCAACATTATGAAATTGTGAAATTTCACAGGAATGATAGTGAGTAAATTTCTTACTCGTCCCGAAGTCATGTGTACGTTTAAATCTTGATACCTGAGAGAGAAAGCCGCGAAAGAAACAAAAGTTTTTTCCAGACATAAATTTCAGCTATCCAAATTTTCTTATCCGTCTTCTCAGGCTCAGCTTCCGACAAAGCTTCAGCGCTTGTTATTTATTTTATTTATTTATTTTAAAGGAAAAAAACGGCGCTCGAGAAGTTTAAAACTTAATAAAAATTGCGTCGTGAGCCGAAGACTTTATCATAGAGGAAGACTCGGTGGACGTGTAAGAGGAGGAAAGTTCCTCGCGAACATCCGCATAAGATGCAGAAGCAGTCGTTACAAGTTTGAGGCAAAAGTTGATGTAACTGTAGCTTAAAGTTGACTTGGAAGTATTAAGAGTTGAAATCCCAGAGCTTCAAAGTTCAATTTATTTTTTAAATTAGTCATCTGCACCAACCTTGTTACTTATGCTGTCGCAGCCCGCTGTCCTTCGGGACCCGGCTCCGAGATGAGATGGAAATGAATGCATATCCCACATAATTTTCCTATTCTACACTCCTCCTTGACGGGAATCTATTCGCACCTTTTCGTCCATCCTCCAACGAAAACGGCATGTGTACACTTAGGAATGAGCCCTGTCGTCTTTCCGACTCTACGCTCATCGCGGCTTCCATGGAAATGGACTTGCGTCTTTTTGACAGAGAGAGCGACGATTTCGTTCTGCACGACTACGTGTTCTGTCGCCCGACGACGCGAGGACACGATGAGGAATAAGCTGCTTTTTATAACTCTTTAAATTCCTAATGTCTCTTCCAAGTAACATCTCACTGGAGCTACTGAATGAGATACTTACTTAATAATCGAGCAATTTGCGATTTTTGTCGCTTAGAAAAGGGACTCATTTGTAAAACTTCTCTACTTCAATCGCCGGGATTGCAGGGCTAAGCCATCCATACTAAAAATGGAATACCCTGTAGATACTTTCATACCCTTGACATTTTTGTTGTTTTTTATTTGTTTTAAACGCTAATTTCTAGCAGTTTGGGTTTTTTTTCCGCAAGTTTTTCCCAAATCCTACATTCTTATAAAAAGTTAGGTTCACTTGTTGAAGTTTTTTTCTAACCAATAGAACATGTACGAAGCAAACTGCACAACCATTGTTACTCTTATTTTTAATGTCAAAGCCGTTGATGTAACAAATCTTTCCTCTTCTCTACGGATTGATACCTTCAATCATAAGGTAGTTGCTAGTTATCAATCGTCTATTCTGCAATTTCATGTTCAATGTATATTGTTTTGAAAATAAAGTATATTTAATATATATTACAATCGCTGAAAAAATAAAAGGCTGGGATTATCTGCACCGACGCGGTACGCCTGATTTTGACTCATCTAAGCTTTTTGGTGTTGTACACCATCGAACGTAACCATGCAGCTTAACTCAACACAATTTAGGGTGAATCTTCGATAACTCGCATAGCTTCACTGGAAAAAAAATTGGATCTAGAGTCCAGACTTTTGAAAACCTTGACAAGAAAAAATACTCTTGATTCCATCGGATTTTTGCTTGAATCAAAACGAAATCCGCTTAAATTAAGAGGCTTGGTTCTTGATTTAAGCTTAAATCTGATTGAATCAAGAGTACTTTTTCTTGTCCATGTTTTTAAGAGTCTGGACTCTAGATCCAATTTGTTTTTTTTTTCCAGTGTAAGTAATATCAACAAAACATTAGCGAAGCTGCGGTGATTTACACAAAAACCATTGTGCGAACATTAATTTACACATTTATATCAAAGTGAAAGCACTAGCACAGTTTTTAACAATAATGATGCATTTCTGATTGGATGCACACTCACTTATCCGTCAACAAGACGCGCCCGCGGGCAACATGCATGGCGCCTTCCACATCGACGAATACTTCAAACGCTACACCGTTACACATATGCACCGATGTGCATATTGCCTATACTGCGCCTGTCAGAGTATACCGTTTATCCGCGCTCTGTGGTCATCTGAACCGGCAGAGTTCGGTTCGCATGCTCGCAAACTTCGTTTATTTGGACCATAATGTTTGGAATTTCATGGAACCCGAAGTTCACTCTCTCCGTTTTTTTTTCCAGTGTTCTTAAAATTTCAAGGACACAGGACGAGTCACCTTGCTCAGTTGAGGTTTCGGAAGGAAACTCGAATCTGGAACGGACTCGAGACGACTGAATGGAAAATCCACGAGACTTGTAGGATCTCTGTTGATGCACGAGAAGGGGGGGGGGGGGGAGTCATGGAAGTTCCAACGGTGGGTTGTCAAACGGAATTCGACTCGAAACAAGAGGCAGAAACAAAACACTTCCGGGCGGAAGCGGCCGGCGGGGGGGCCGGCAGGGGGGCGGGGGATTTTTATTCGTTATGACGAGTCGTCGGCATTGAAATTTGGCGCCATTAATTTACCGCGGAGTGAATGCGAACCGCGACAAGTTTCGGCGGGAGCGGGGAGAGTGCTCAGCCGGAGTTCGCCGCGCCGAGTTCCGCCGCCCTGAATCCCTGAATGGGGCCCCGCTCCCGGCTCCCGGTGTCGCGCCCTTAAAACCGGGATGAAACAAAGGCATGACTCCGGGGGACCGGGATGATAATAAAACAAAACGACCGCCGAAAACTTTTTAAAAAATGATCAAGGACCAGGAACAACTTCGTTTTTACGCTTTCGTGGCATCGGTCTCGAGCATCGTCGTCGTCGGCGACGCCAGACCTCCGACCTCACCTTCTCACGTTTCCGCGTTTAAAACCGCGGATGTGTATATTGTTCCCACGTGAGTTACGTGGTTCTTGCTTAGCTTGGCACTGCGCCGGGCTTCGAGCACACCGTTCTGCAACTGTGGATGACGTCATTATGCGCTTTTGAGATGCGCTCTCGAGAGCGCACTGCCGTGCTACGGAACAACGCCGTATGAACCCTCGGACGTTGTCATCTTCAAAAAACCTGAATTCCGTGGAAAAGTTGTAAATTAATTTTTTTTAAAAGTCGGTCACGAGATTTTGCTGGAGCAAATTAAGAGTTTCTTACTATGGAGCGTGGCTCACAAAATACGACGCACTGGGGAAAAAAAACACATTGGATCTAGAGTCCAGACTCTTAAAAATATCGACAAGAAAAAATACTCTTGATTAAATCGGATTTTTGCTTAAATCAAGAACCAAACCTCTTAATTTGAGCGGATTTCCTTTTGATTTAAGCAAAAATCTGATTGAATCAAGAGTATTTTTTCTTGTCAATGTTTTCATGAGTCTGGACTCTAGATCCAATGTGTTTTTTTTTTCCAGTACGTGCATATCGGGAAAGTCCGAGATTCACTCCTAATTTCACAATTAACGATAAAAATCGGTCAATTCTGAGTCGCATCATCGCTTTTTGATGGTTTTCACTCATGGATGAGGAAAACATTATTATAGTGTTCAAAGGCCTTGTCTTTGCGTACATTATTGATAGAGGGATCACCTATCGAGAGCGACTAGCGCATTAGCGCCTTCAAACCTAACTAGGATACTTCACGCATTGCGCAATACGTGAAGTATCCCCGTTAGGTTTGAAGGCGCCAGTGCGCATTTTGCGCTGGCAGCATGCTCCGATCACCCTTCAAATATGACGTCATCCATCGTTTTAGTACATACCATCGTGCCTTTTAGAAGAAACGACTAATTCATCCAATAAAATTAATTTGATTAACCAAGGATTAAATTTATTTTATTAAATTGCATTTAATTTAATTTAGAATTTCATTGATCAAAGTGTGGCTTTGGCACACGTCTTCGTTAGCTGCGTTGCTTGGCCTGTAAGACATTGTTCATTGGAAACAGATCTGTTTGAAACAAATTTTATTTTAATTTTGATCTGAAGTGTGAGAAAGGAATGATAATCATAAATTTCCTCGAAATTTCAGCGAAAATTTGGCAACATTCAAATGTTCTTACTGCGTTTTTCCTCAACACGGTAGCGTAGATCTCCGTCAACTAACATAGAACTACTTCTACGGATGCTCCATCTAAAAATGCATTCTTTCCCGGCCCCGCTCAAAAGCACATGGAGGGTTTGAAACGTAGTAGATGGTCTTTTTAAGTAGTTTTGTGTATATCTCTTCGCGTTATGCAGCGCAGTAACGAGTGTCTCGGTTCCGCTCCATTCATCTTTTATGAGCGACAACTTCCTCCGAATTTGCACGTAAAGATAAAAGCTTCGGGAAGGAAGTTAAAATTTAAATATAGAATCATTTCTCACTATAACTCACTTAATTACTAAACCCTAAAAGGAAAGAAACCAAACAAGTTCGAAATCATGAAAAGTCACCATATTTGGACTACTTTTCAATGCGGATAAGGTTTCATCTCTGGCTCATCCTCAAGAGCTCTTACCTATACAGGAAAATTAGTTGCAAATATCCACTCTCTGACATCAACCAGAAATAGTAGGTAGTTCCTTCTAGAAAAATGTATCCTAACTTATTTACAATGATACAATAAAAAGTAATGAAGGAAACCATCATAAATTTGAAATATTTATATACATATTGGCCGTACGTATCGTGGCTTACGACGTTGCATATTTTCCTTTCTCTCTCACACACATACTCACACCACGTCATATGTGTGTTTTTTATGTTTTTTTTTTTAAGTAAAACCTAATTATCTTTTGTGCCCAAAATCTTCATTAAAACTAGGATTCTCGGGGAAACATAAATACAGGGTGTACCAAAAGTCCGTCCCACCCCTGCTAACTTTTGAACGAATTGAGCTAGGGTAATGAAACTTTGGAAATGTTCCTATCTCAAAGGGGACCATCTTTTGGGGGGGTCAAAATTTTGGTTCCCCCTCAGGGGGGGCGCGGGGGGCCCCCAACTTTTTTTTTCAAATGGCAACCCCTATCTTGTGATACCTCATTCGAAAGAGCATAAAAAACTAAGAATTTTGGCGCAAACCGCAGATCAATATCTTAATTTTTGACCGAGTTATGATAGGTCAAAGGTCAAATTTGACCTATTTTCAAAAAATCATAACTCCGGTTCAAATTATCGTAGAGAAAAAATAAAACGGGAAAATTTACCAAATTGTGTCCGCTTTTAAGTAAAAATTGCAGAAATCACTTCGCTGTAATTTTAAGGGGGGGCTCGGACCCCCAAATACGTCAATTCAAAGGTCATTCAATTTTCCCGCGAAAAAAGGCAATTTCCCCTAGATTTGCCTCCACATTATCTCAGTAAGGTCAAAATTAGTTCAACATTACGTTGGCAAGTCCCCAAATTTCGGGAAAAGTTTAAAAAAAACGAAATTTAAGGTGATTAAATTTGACCGTTTAAATTTCGTTTTTTTTAACTTTTCCCGAAATTTGGGGACTTGCCAACGTAATGTTGAACTAATTTTGACCTTAGTGAGATAATGTGGAGGCAAATCTAGGGGAAATTGCCTTTTTTCGCGGGAAAATTGAATGACCTTTGAATTGACGTATTTGGGGGTCCGAGCCCCCCCTTAAAATTACAGCGAAGTGATTTCTGCAATTTTTACTTAAAAGCGGACACAATTTGGTAAATTTTCCCGTTTTATTTTTTTCTCTACGATAATTTGAACCGGAGTTATGATTTTTTGAAAATAGGTCAAATTTGACCTTTGACCTATCATAACTCGGTCAAAAATTAAGATATTGATCTGCGGTTTGCGCCAAAATTCTTAGTTTTTTATGCTCTTTTGAATGATGTATCACAAGATAGGGGTTACCATTTGAAAAAAAAAAGTTGGGGGCCCCCCACGCCCCCCCTGAGGGAGGACCAAAATTTTGACCCCCCCCAAAAGATGGTCCCCTTTGAGATAGGAACATTTCCAAAGTTTCATTACCCTAGCTCAATTCGTTCAAAAGTTAGCAGGGGTGGGACGGACTTTTGGTACACCCTGTATGCTTCTTTAGTCTTTCAGAAATGTTTATCCGCAATTAAATCTGATCCTTTCATCTGAAATTCAAATAAAAATACTCATACCCTCCTCGAAAACTACACATTTCATCCAGCGAAATTTGGCAACATCCGGAGGTACACGCTGCGTTTTTCTTAATCACAGCAGTACCGTAGCAACAGTCTTCACAGAGGTGTCCTCGCAAACCGCGGCAGGCCGCAAACCCGCTCGACATTCATTCGACGTCACCCGAGAGCGCGGTTGACGTCGGCGCGCTGTTCCAATCGGAAACAAGCCAAGTACAACAGCTGCACTTACACAAATTATATCGGTCGCGGTTCGAATTAGACGGCGAAATTCATCACGGTTTGACTCATTAAAATCCAAATGTGCGTCTCGTTAAGAGCGGTAAAGCATCAGAAATTATGAGCGGGCTGGCGGAATGAGGTTAGGGGCTCGGAGGACGGGAAGGGTTGCGGCGTTGAGGCTTTGGGTTCAAGTTACACCACTCAACGGGGGAGCTGCCGGCTTGAGCGATGCACACGCTGCAACCCCTAAATGAAATCCCGGGTTCTCGCTCTTGGCGGCAAACGCGCTCAACTTGGACAGAGCCTCGGCTCACCTGGACCTATACCGGCTCCCTAGTTTGAATTGATTCCATTAGCTTTCGCTCCGAATTCGGTTCAGACTCGCCCGCCTTTCCTCCAAGCCCGGAGGAAAGGGCGAAATTCGCCGAGCACCGCGTTTCCCCGCTAATGGCCTGTCATGACGACCTTTCTACCCCCATCTATCCATTGCACCCCCTCCCACCGCCCCCCGTCTCCCCTGGTAAAAACGCCGACTCAATAAACGTCTCTCCAAGTTCCCAGACTCCGCGTCTTATGCCAGCCGGGGACTTCAAACGCTCCCTCCGAAGATCCGCACGTCGCCCGTGGCTATTGGTCCGTCGCGGCTCTAACTGGGTCAAAAATAATCGGAGCTTAGGGGGAGGAAAAGTGAAGAGTACTCTTGATTCATGCCTTAAGCTGAATTATTAGTTTTCGGTTCCGCGGATTTTGATTCTGGAAGCGGATCCAGCGAGATGGCAACATCGTTTGCTCGCCGTTTAAACCTGTGTTCTCGATCGATCGTGTGAATTGATTCTTGTGGAACCTCTTCGAGAAGCGGTTTTTGCAAGTTAAAATGAAGAGGTAACGAAGTTGACTACTTGCTGAGCTCGCCAATACACTTTAAAAAAAGATTGATAGAAATCCAAAGTCGATTCTGCCAGAGGAATGGTTACCGCGTACCAGTATGTAGTAACGTTTACCTTTCTTCTGGCAGAATTGACTTTGAATATACGCTGTGTGAAATATAGCGTGAAGGAATGGTAAATTTCACCAATCTTTTTTTTTTTTTTTTTCAGTGTATGCGATATAAGTCGAAAAAATGCATACCTAAAAATCGTGAATATTTTTTTCTTCAAATTATTCAGTCAATTTTGTTCGCAATTCGATCTAAAATATCTGAAATTCTCAAAGAAACAAATCCTCAAAAATGAATGTTTTATCCGGGGAAATTTGGCAACTCTTGAATGTTCATACGACGCTTTTCCTTAGCACGGCAGCGTTGATGACATGAAAAGCTTTTCTGTTTCCATGAGACTACTAGAATGCACGTACCAAATTCGACAAACAAATTCAACGTAATAAGGGTAGGGTTTTTAAGGGGAGAATATCGCATTCGATACTGATTTCGGAACTGCACTTGAATGCGATATTTTTCCTCAAAAAAAAAAAAAAAAAAAACCCTGCCCTTATTGCGTTGAATTTGTTTGTCAAATATTGTACGTGAATTCTTCAGTCTTATGTCAACTGAAATGCGATCCCAAAATTCGAGAAAAATAACAATTAGCTGAGAACATGGAGCTAGTCGATGCGATACATCGACGTCGTTTTGACACATCCATCGAATCACCTTAAAACTTCAAGATTGACGAGCACAATGATAATTTATCATAGCTAGGTTAGGGCCTAGAATAATTTACGTTGTAATGAGGTATAGAGGGTAAAGCGCCCAACTAGCATATCGGTTGAGTAGCTACTTATATGTATAAATGTGTACTCCTTTTCCATCATTCCTCGTAGCCGTCCATTAATTTAGGAAGGCAGCTCAGGGAATCTCGTTAAATAGTCTCCTCAAAATATTTTTCTTAGGGATTAACGCTCTTTGATGGAATTCCCGGGGGATGAGTTATTCTAGGATGGGGATAGCCTGGAACGGGTTTTGCGGTTGCTTTGCAATACATGCGATGGCAATTGCCTGAAAGGGTTCCGGGTCCGTCTGAATTTTCAACAAAGAGGATCTTATTCCCTTTTTAGCGCTCGCTTGCCATAGCCATACTCATGAGCAGGTATTAATAACGCGGGAATAAACTCCAAAGCCTACTCCGTGTGAATTTAATTGGATTACTAATAATCCAAATTCAAATTCCTGCATTATGAAGTTTTACGGGACACGGCTTGTTCGCTACCCATGTACTCAGACCGTAATTAACTGTAGAATGGGGAAATACTTTTAATCCGTTTATATTACCGGGTTTCTTTGAAAAATGCACGGAGCTGTATACAGGGGCATTTTTCAAGCTCGCATCCAGCCAGTGATTATTTTCTGCCATAGATATGTTTTTTCTATTGTGTGTATTTTTATATATTCATATGTACCAATCTTTGATTGACTCGTTATGTATTTTTAAGTTTATTTTTTAACTTGTCCGCTGCAAAACTAGTTCTGTTTTAAAATTAAAATTATTTCCATTAAACAGAGACCGTCAGATCTAGTTGTACGACTTGATTAAAAATTATCCTCGGTACATATCGTTTCGGCAGATCCACTTATATCTTAGAAAATAAGAAAAAACGGGAAATGAATTCTGACATGTTTTACGATTGATAAGTTTTTAAATTTACTATTTATTTTCATGAAAATCATACTTTCATGCAAGATGGAAGAAACCAAGGGTGTCACTACCACGGCGAATGACGTTGAAAACCCGACTTTTCAAAGGGCGATATCTCGGCTAATATTGAACGTAGAAAATTTCTGTTTAGACAAATCTTATTATTTTTAGCAAATCTACAAGAATCAAACATAAAAACATGATTTAGAAATAAGTGCAACTACCCTATTAGATTCTGTGTGTTGGGCCAACGTGGCTTAAAATCCGGACTTTGAAAGATAAAAAATCTGTTCAATCTGGCAGGGGGAGTTGTTCAGCTCGAAAAAGAACTTGGAGGCTTCAGCCAGCCGCGTCGATGCTGTTGCATCAGGTTGATTGATTTATTTCAAGGGAAAGCCGTGAAAAACATTGCAGAGAGCTTATCTGCTAAAACCGAAAACGCGGTGGTGTCCATCAACGTTGGATTTCAACCGCGGTAATCTATGTCAACAACCAAACTTCATCAATCAATGACCAATCCTGTTTCTTTAGTGCACTGCGCAGTAATTTGACAAGTCTCTCTACCGCAGCGACTCTTCAATGGCTGTCTCAGAAAACCTGAAATGTCAGTTTAAAAATACGTAAAGCTTATCCCCAACCTGCAGAATCCACGGAAAACGTTGATCGTTCCAGTTTGCAATCTCTTGTGAAACGACACTTCATTATGTTCAAGTTTATTCAGTAATTTTTCTTCTTATTGTTTGTAAGCATTGAAGAAACAGCTTGGGCCCAGGATTTCAGACAAATATTTTATTTAAAAGTAGATGGTAGGCTATGAAATATAGGGCTTGGCATGCAGCAATGAGGTTGTGGCAAGGAATTTTTAAAGGGTTGCAGCATAGTTTTTCCGATGTAAAATTCCGCGTGGAAACCAAAGAATGTATTTATAATTTCAAAAAAGTAATTATTAAAAAAAGGGGGAGGGGATCAAAATCCGACCAATCAAAAAGCCGCCATTCGAGTTGACGAAGCAAGGCGAAGCCTGAATTTGAGTTCACCCGATCAGCAAACGCCGTTTCTCTCGTTTGAATTTGTTATCAGAGCCCGCCAAACATATTGTTTCAAACTGGTCCCGTTTTTGGCATTTTCGAAATGAATTATTTTCTTCCATTTAAGGTTGAAAAAAATCCGGAAAAATTCCATAACGCTCACTCCACTCCGTACGTTTAAGCGAGAAATTAAGAAAGTGGGTGCCACCGGCCCATCATTAAGGCATAGTACCGCTTTCCTAAGAAAGGGCATTGTGTATCCAAAGAAAAAAGTCAGTGGCGTGGCCTGCTATGCGATATACAGGGAATTCTGATCATTTTTAAGGCGTGATATTTTTTATCCACTTACCGATATGTTGATTTCTAAACAAGGAGATTGTTTTCAAAGTTTAGCAATAATTAGCGTATTTAAAATAATAAAAGCGGAAATTTTTTGATGTTTGTGATATTTTTTATCCACTTACCGATATGTTGATTTCTAAACAAGGAGATTGTTTTCAAAGTTTAGCAAAAATTAGCGTATTTAAAATAATAAAAGCGGAAATTTCTTCCAAGGCCTAGGGCAAGTCAGGAAATTCGAGAATTTTGGAGCCAGGAAAAGGCAAAAACTGCCAAGGAGGGCGGCACCCGATTCCCTCCCGAGATTCCCTCCCGGATCCGATTCCCTCCCGCTAATGACCGCTGCCCAAGTCCGTTTCCGATTCCCTCCCGCTAATGACCTTTAATAAAATGAAGCGGCAACGTCGCTTTAATCATTCAACTTACCATTTCCAGAGAGATGCGCTGTTTCCCGTGAGTGTTTCAGGAAAATTAGTGTATATTCACAAAATTATGATGATTTGATGAAGAAAGTGGGCTAGGTTGATAGAAAGTTCCCAAAGTCTGTTTCATATGTATGTGTTCATATGCATGTTGTATGTAGTTTTTCTGTGAACATCCGGCAGCCATGAACATGACTTACTACTGTGATTTTATTTTTTGTGTGACGCATCGGGCTCTCTACACACCTTTTAGTTTTTCTGTGAACATCCGGCAGCCATGAAGAGGGTCATAGAAGGGAGAGAGGGTTCTCAAATTTTGTTTTATGCATGCATATGAAATAGACTTTGGGAACTTTCTATCAACCTAGCCCACTTTTTTCATCAAATCATCATAATTTTGTGAATATACACTAATTTTCCTGAAACACTCACGGGAAACAGCGCATCTCTCTGGAAATGGTAAGTTGTATGATTAATGCGACGTTGCCGCTTCATTTTATTAAAGGTCATTAGCGGGAGGGAATCGGAAACGGACTTGGGCAGCGGTCATTAGCGGGAGGGAATCGGATCCGGGAGGGAATCTCGGGAGGGAATCGGGTGCCGCCCGCCAAGGAAAACCATGGAATCGGAAGTTGAAGATTTGTGGCAACCGTATTTTTGGCCGTCAGCCATGGCAACCGAGATTCTGTATTCATCCGTATCCCTGCATGAGGAATGTGACAAAGTGCAGTGGTGGATTCGCATGCCTTTTTAATCGTTAGCCATTACGGCCTCACCTATGATTGCTCTTTGTAAGTATGAGGGTTGAGGGTGAACCATTGACAAAACCGCTGGTACCATTCTGTTTTTGCCAAGTTACATGTCGGATTACTCAGTTAATGCGCAAAACCCAGGATCCTGCTGCAGTTTTCTACTCATTGAGGCGCCCGATTCTAAGGCGATAATTCCATCATAACGAACGACGGAAAATAAATATTCATCGCGGCGTCCTTAGAAAATTTAGGAGGGAGTGTAGAATTTTGTCCCGGTCAACAATAAACATACAGGCAGAAACAAGACAAACTTTTTTTTCTTACGTTTAGGACCTTTTCTCGCCTGAAGTGATCATGATTTAACCAAACCTGGTGACAAACTCTTGGTGATATGAAAAGAACACGATGCGTGTCTTTATTTTTCTTTCATCGTTTCGTTTAACATTCATTATAATTGAATACTGTCGGATGATAAGTCACATGGTCACTTTGAAAATTTGAGAAGGGCTCTGACGTGTCAATTAAATTGACGAGGTTGGCACACGGAAAACGAGATTGGCAGGGAAGGTTCAAATTTGACGCAGATGGTCAAAAATGCAAATGGGCGAATTTCATTCAAAAGATACATCCAACTAAGAAGACTTTTGCCAGATAAAACATAACGAAAATCACGTCGAGCAGATTGGAAATGTCTAAAATCGGTACTTTGACACACAATTTGTGTATGTGTATCGTATCGCGTAAAGTGGAGTTTGGGAAACAGTAGCCTCCTGCGGAATAAAACGGCCCTTCATTTCAGAAATTACACGACTGAGCAACCTGTGCCTCTAAATAATTATAACTCACGTTTTTTTTCTCCCTGTAAAACATCCGAGAGAGAATGAACTAAACACTCAAGGAAGCAACAGAACAAGATCGAAATTGTATTTTTTAGACGCAATGCGTGAAGTATTTCTGCACTCTTGTAGGCGCTATGCATTTCCCGCCGACCAGCGACCGCACTGCGTTTGGCGCAATGCGTGAAGTATTCCTTCAGTCTTGTAGGCGCCAATATGCTCTCCGCGCCGACCGGCGGCGCGGCGTCCGAACTGTGTACCGCGTCATAACGCAGTAACATTAAAGAGTCATGTAAAGTATGTCATATTTCATGTAACATTTAAGTATGTAAACTTGAAATACACTGACCGTCTTTATCTCGGTTGTATATTTGAATATTTTGGGCCCTATTTAGACCCTTTTTTACAAAATTCATTGGATCATGAAAAAAAGAAGAAATAAAGTCGATGAATGAATGAGTGAATTAAATTAAAATTCTAATGCACTAAGTCGATGGATGAAAACATCCCTCTCAGGTTTCCAGTCCAGGAGTGCGGATTTTAAAACCTTACCTCCTCTTTGACGGGAAATAAACGCTGGCATTTAGTGCCACCAAGCATTTATAAAAATCCCATTAAATTGAGCAAATTAATCTTACGTATAGTTCTAATCGTTTTAGTTTAAAAGTCCCGACCAAAGCGTTCCTATAGACGGATTAATATAATTTTCTGTAATTATAATTCGCGAAGAAATGAGACTCAGTTCCCTCGGAGGAAAATAAAACGCAGAAATCGTTTAAAAGAGAGGATTTCATACGTAATTTTATACGGAGCAGCCAACAACGCTTCGTAGATCCGTGTTTATTTATGCAAATTCCTGTCACAGACTAAGTTTATACGACGAGTAATAAGAAACCACCTGAATCAAGTGTACCTAGACGCTGTCCATGCTGCTTTGCGGAGATAAAACTTGAAGGAACGCTTTCTACTTTCATAAAATGTGCAGCATTCACAAAATTATTCTACGTCAGGCATCTTAGTACCAGTTGATCTTCTCATCCCAGCCTGACATGTCGTTATACATTCACTCTTCCAATTCTTTATCTGACATTCTTACTCTTTAATACCTCCTTCTTCTCCCATTTTTTTTGTGATGCAACTAATTAAAGCGCTTCTTTCTTGTTTCTCCTCTTCAATTTTCTCGCAAACGCCGTTGGTAACCAAGAATGCCCCTGCAACTTAAGTACCTGTATACGGGAGAGTATTGCCATCTCAATTCTTTCTCCACAAAAAAATTGTGCCGCTCTCTAATTGGTCGGCTATCATGGGGCTCCAAAGTTGGACCAATGTAAACAAACCCCAACCCCTCCGCTCCTAGTTCGGCCCATTGTAAAGAAACAAGATGGCGACAAAGTTCTTCAAAGTTCTAGACGTGATTTTAGAGGTGACGGAAATTTTTTAATATCCAACTTCTGAATTGCTTGGACTCCAACTTTGATGGATATTTATGCCAAAAATTAACCTTCGAGTATGATTATCATTCATTTCTCAGCCGATAATACGTGTCCCTCTGGGTCGAGTTTGTTCACCATGGTCCAACTTTTGAGCTCCATGATTATAGCCTTCAACTGATGAATCAATCAGAGAGCGGCACAGAGATGGCAATACTCTCCTGTATACAGGTACTCTACCTGCAACCAGTCAATTTCCTTACCACGGGAGACCACGTAGTGTCCCACTGAAACTTTGATCGGAGTATGACCAACCAAAAGTTTCCTTATATAAAACTATTGGACCCCTATTTCGCTGTGTTCCCGAATGAACCTGAGAGGTCTACTAAAGAAAAAAAATTCTTAAAACTTGTTCAGATGATCGATTGCTACAGTAGCAAAACAAAACTCCTCATGATTTGGTAAAATGAAAAATAAGCGCAGGGAGAATACCTTCAAAAAGAGATCGTGGATTTCTGGACACGGGGACGAATGGATATCTTGGGCAGAGACAAGAGACCCTCCACTAGTAACTTGGCCATGGTGGAAGCTTTTACTTTCGGGACTTCAGCATTCTACTGTTGACTTACCTACATGGTTGATGTTCAACAACGTGTTGGCAGTTTCGTTTTGCAAACAAGCCGAAAATGGCCGACATTTGGGAAAGTTGTTTGGCTTATGACGTCATCCGAAGCTCATCATCGACCATGTAGGTAAGTCAACAGCCGAAAATAGGGTGATGACTGTTGCTCGCTCATAATTGTCCATAAGGAATTGTTGAAACCCCGAAAGTAAAAGCTTCCACCTGTCGCTAGGAGGCCAGTGGAGGGTCTCTTGTCTCTGATCTTGGGCTAGCGTTAATAGGGTTGATAAGGGTGAGATGGTAGGAGAGGGTTATTGCCAACTTTCGACGATTATGAATCCTTAACCTCGCTACCAACCTTACCATAGTAGAGATCCAGGTTGAAAAGGTTTTTCGAATGTAATGCACAACATGTTGGTCTCAAAACTGAGTGAACACACCTGACCAATTAATTTAAAGAAAATTTAGGGTGATGCCAAAAAAGTGCGCCATTGGCGTGGCGTGAATAATCGATTATCGATATCTTGCCATTTGAAGCTATGGTAAAGAATCGATTACTAAGGTGTTCGCTGCGAACACCCTGATAATCGATCGTTTTTCATAGGTTTGAGCCGCGTATCAATCGATATATCGCAAAACACGCCACGCCACGCCACTGCTCTGCGCTCAGGTATTTTCATTAAGTTCACGGATTTAATTTTTCGGTTATTTCGAAACTTCCAGCACGAAACGGACGAAGAACACCCCTCGTCAACGAATGACAATCACGCATACTTTTCTACTCGGAGGAACCGGTGAGGGGGCTCCGAAAATTCACAAATATGTTTACTCCAATCTCCGTCTCGGATAGGAAGGGGGGGGGGGGGTTCTGTGCCCTTCCTAATTAAAAATAACTTGACTCAACTTGAACCTTGATGCAGCCGAACCGCAGGAAGGTTTCGGGTCCCGAAAGTTGTTTCAGCCTCATTTAACTTGCCCATTAAGGGATGAAAGGGTCCGGGGGCGGGGGAGGGGAGGGGGTACGTACGTCGGAACGGGGAACAGCGGGGGCGCGGGGGGAGTGAGTGAAGGAATGCGGGAATGCGCCCCGAGAAAATCACGAGGGACGGGAGTCGGGAGTAATTCAATCCCTCCGCGACGTATTTTAAGATTTCCCCGAAAAATACGCGCATAATTAAGGAGGAGTTTCTCCTACCCCCCGATCGCCACCGCGCCCTATTTAAAAAAGAAACGCGGACTAGGAAGAATCCTGCCGTGCTAAGGAGAAACGCCGTATGAGCCTTCAGGCGTTGCAAATTTCCTGTAATAAATCGCGAATTTTATGGAGAATTTGCACTGGGAAAAAAACACTTTGGATCTAGAGTGCAGACTCTTGAAAACATCGACAAAAAAAAAAAAACACTCTTGATTCAATCGGATTTTTGCTTGAATCAAAACGAAATCTGTTTAAATTAAGAGGCTTATTGGTTCTTGATTTAAGCTATATTCTGATTGAATCAAGAGTACTTTTTTTTTCCGATATTTTTAAGTCTGGAGTCTAGATCCAATGTGTTTTTTTCCAGTGTGTAAACGTTTTTCCTCCAGTTTTTCAGATAATTTTGTTCGCGATTTCTCCTAAACTTCCTGAAAATTCCTAGGAAAAAAACCATAGTTTAACATGGAAAAAATTAGGGTAGTCGACACAAGCAGCGGCTGGTTAAAAATGCGCCGGCTGCGGTGCGGTAGTTACGATAACTACCGCGGTGGAGGTCACAATTAACACGGTAGTTACATCAAAATCCAACTACCGGGTTAGTTGTGACCTCCACCGCGGTAATTATCGTAACTACCGCACGGTAGCTGGCGCATTTTTAACCAGCCGTTGGTCGTGTTGACTACCCTATTCTTTTCCGTGTTTCTTTAAAAATGTAACAAGGTGGAGAAATGGTGCTGGGTCCACGCCATTTCGCGGGGAAATCAAAGCCAAGAAGTTCCAAAAATTATAATTAGAGTCAAAAATAATTTATTTTTGGAGTTATTTTTTATTCTATAATTATAATATTTGGAAATGCTTGGCTTTGCGTTCCCCGCGAAATGGTGTGGACCCAGCACCATTTCTCCACCTTGTCACATACAGTATTCGAGCCACTTGCGGTTTTTTATTCTCAGTCCTCAAAAATAAACATTTTATCGAAGGAAAGGCAACTCTCGAATGTTCATACGGCGTTTTTCCTCAGAACGGCTGAATAGCACCCGGGGTTTTAATCATTTTAGGCGTGAAGCTAGATCGTAATTTCTAGTTCCTACTCGCCCCTGAATAATTGAATTGTTGCTTTGGGAAAGGGCCCCATTATTAGCTTTATCATGAAGGCTTGTAGAATTACTATCTCATCGTGTTCCCTCCTCTTCCCGTGAATTATTTAATGAGGCACTGAAAAGGTTCTGTTTAGTTTATTAAATACCTCGCGAACCTAGCGGGGTCGGAGTCAAGGAAACGGCGTTCGGGGCTGGAAACTGCTTCGTTCGGTTTTTTTCTCGCTTTCTTTTTACTTCATGTTTTAATTAGTGAATGACGTCAATGCTCTGCTTAATAATCTTGGCAGTTCTAATTTAGAAGTGAATGTAGGCATGCACTCTCGAGTCAACATAATTGGGAAAATATTCATCGTGATTATTAAGGTGCTCAAAATTGAACAAAAAAACCGTAAGGTCCATAAATGACGCCAGGGTCCTAGGAGGGAGCTGAATTAAGGGTTGCTTGACATGCGCTTGGCAAGGTTGAGGGGGAGGGTTAAGGGAGATTGACGTTAGATTTCCAAGTAACAATTAAAACTTGAAAAGTTTGAAAGTTGAAGCTGTTAATGAGAGAGCAAAACAGCGAAACTGCACTTTCTCTGTTCATCGAATCATGTAAAACGAAAATTCTTTGAAATAGATTGTATTGATGTGTTGTACCCTTAAGCGATACCTAGCTTATGTAGCCGAATAGCATGTCCAGCCTTGTAAATGAGCCTTTCCCTCACAAAATGCTTTCAGCTACGCCATGGTTATGATGTAAGAATAGTTCATATTCGATTTTGGTTCGATTTATCGTTTGGTTTAAGACAATAGAACATAATTTCAAACAAAAATCTTAGGATTTAAGTTGAAAAAGCTGAAAACGAGAAAATCCCTAACAATTTAGATATAAATGGCCAAATTGCCTTCATAAGAATCAAAAATCTATCACAAAGTACCCGTTCCCTCAAGTTATTCACTTGACTTTTGAGGCTATGCTTACATGTTGAACCAATCGATATCGATACAATCTCACGTGTTTGATGTATCGAATGCGATCCATGAAAGCATTACAATTGGACTTCATTTTGTAATTTGGAACTACAGTTTCTGGCTCATTGGTAAAATCACTTATGTGTATTGGGAAACTAATGGTACACACATTGGCTCTAAACTACCGATAAACCAAAAATTGTAGTTCCTAATGGACCACTAGACAAGGTACGCATTTCAGCACTCTGATACATGTTTCTCGATTAAAATTTCACGTAAAGCACGATGCGCTCAATGAAAATTACCGAAATCAATACTTTTCGAAGATATTTAATGATTCTTAATGCGTGAATTCAAACCATCCGCTCATGAAAACTCAATGCTCTAAGTGATTCACGTCGAGCGCTAAACGTTATCATGACAGTTAATATCTTCGTCATGAGTTGGTTTCAGTAATTTTCGTTGTGAGAATCGTGTTTTGCGTAAAATTCTGATTAAGAAACATGTATCAGATTGATTAAATTCGTACCTTGCCTAGTGGTCCATTGATGTACTCAAGTTTAATGCTTCTAATCGGTCAACACAAGGCTCGGGAACGGAGGTCATCGGTGTGACCGGTTCACCAAGTGAACGGAGTCAGGTTGGGTTAAGTTAGGTCACGCAACTAAACTAGCTCTCCGGCAAAGCTGGAAGTATCACTCGAATTGAAGGCGCCCCGATCCTGAATTTGCGCTCAGTACTTCTACAGCTTCGATCAACGGAACATTCTATGCTCTTCATATCTCTAATAGCATACTATACGTATAGACAGCAATGCTGCAAACAAAAAATCGCGTATAAATAATTTGATCTTGCAATATTTCTTCTGATCTCCATAATTCACAATTGCGGAATCTATATAGATATAATTAAAACTTTACGGCTATTTTTGTCCTCTTCAACGGAAACTACTGGACCAATTTACTTCGGGTTTGTTTTAAACGAAAGCTCTTCGTAATCAATTTCAAATTCCTCGTACCCAATGTGAAATAAAAATGTTAATATCTTCGTTAGGAGTTGGTTTCAGTAATTTTCGTCGTGTGAATCGTGTTTTACGTAAAATTCTGGTTAAGAAACATGTATCAGATTGCTTAAATTCGTACCTTGTCTAGTGGTCCATTGCAAAATGCAGTGCAATTAATAATTTTTCGATTGAAAATCCTGCTCATCGAAACGAACGGCTCCTTTAAAAACGAGCGTTGGCGGAACCAGCAATTTGGCAACACCAGATTTCCTCCATTTAAACCTATGGAAATGTATCGATTCTTAGAGGGACCAGATGCTCCGACAAGAATCGATTATTTAACATAGGTTTAAATGGACAGAATCCGGTGTTACCAAATTGCTGGATCCGCCTCTGAAAACGAGGAATCAGATTGGATCTAACCGATGCTCAAATCGAGTAATCACTCACAGGTCCTCGAATAGGCTTGCTTTTACACTCGATCTTGTGACGCATGTTCACGTACAGTGAAGGTTCCTATCCAATCTCTTCGATGCGCGGCCGTGTGCATCGCCTTGCTTCCTTCCTCCCTTCCCACCCCACCTCTCACACCCACCCCCACCTCTTCCAACCCGAATCCTCGCCTCTGACACCAGAATGTCAGTTTACACTCGTTCGAGATGGAAATGGCATTGGCGTTCCGAAATCCGAATCCGTTCATGCCACATTGCCGCCTCCGACACTGGACAGTGGACCATCCGCTTTGGAGGTCAGAGATAGTAGATCTTGATAGCATGGAGAGCGTGACCATGACCATTAGAGGATCCATTTCTCATTGGCGCAACCACTGAGGCTTAGCAAGCATCATGCTTGTAGTGATAGCAATTTCTTTCAATTAATAATTAGGAGAACGGGTTAATATCCCTGTGCTTATCAAGGAATTGATAAGAATCTGGCTACTTACATATTATAGATTTTATTTGTATGGAAGCTATATAGATATACCATTTATTCCGGGCTCAGAAGTCGAAAGTTCCGGATTCTGGATCCATAGCTTCGATTACTCCCGGTACAACGCCCGGAACTTTCGGCCTCTGAGCCCGGAACGCGGACGAAGCTATATAGATATACCATCCATTCCGGGCTCAGAAGTCGAAAGTTCCGGGTTCTGGATCCATAGCTTCGATTGCTCCCGGTGCAACACCCGGAACTTTCGGCCTCTGTGCCCGGAACGCCGACGGTATGTCTATATAGCCCGTGAGTACGGATTCCACAGCCGTAGTTTTTTTCCAGTATATTTTGACCCACATTTCATGTCTTGGTGAAGATTTAATGGATTTTTCGAAAGTTCGGCGACGCCGAGTCGCCTAGATTGATACTTCTGCGTCGCTTAATAACTGCCTGATAATTCAACTCCTGCCTGCGCTTCCCGCTCCTCCTCCCCCGCCCGCCCCACACCCCCACAGCCCCACCCCCACCATCCTCCCAGCGCAAAGCATTACTACCGCGACTGCTTTCTCCCCGACATTCAATAATGTAAACATCGCATCCGTTATTCAAATCAGGCTCGGCAGAAAGAAATAAACGCACGTAGATACATCGGATGCGGAATTCAGCGATGAGGAATTTTCGGAGGAGCCCTCCTTATTTGCCATCCATTATTGAAACCCATACTCGAGTTATTGAATGTGTAAGATTTATTCCGAGAATGATGTTCGGAAATTGATTTGTCAAGTTGCTCGAATGAATATTCAACTCGTCCCCCCCCCTCCCTGCCCCCTCCGTTGGCCCATCCCGCTTTCCCTTTCGGCGAAAGCCCCCCCCCCTTCTCGTATTGATACCCGTCGAACCCGTGTTTACTTGCGTCGTTTTTCCTAGTATCGAACGTCTCCGACTCCAGCATCCCGCCTCCGACCTCGGCGCACTCGTAATATCCTTCCGTTCGCTTGCTTGTCTGTAAGTTATAATAGGTTTTTCCCGGCTATTTTTACTCGCTAAATGTCAACGAGTGCTCAATGGACTACGCATGGGACACTAGCCAGGCTACGAATTAAAGCATCATGTTGAGAGTAAAAATAACGCGAAAGTTCGGTTCGTGAGGGAATTGAAACATACAGTAACCCTAGCTTTCGCGGGAAAAAAGGTGGAGGTCAAGTCTCAATTTAGACATTTCTGTCGGCCTCTTTTGTTGTAGTGATTGTAGCGCTGGCCCTATAACTAAAAGTTCCTGGGTTCTATTCCCGGCCAGGTGATTTGATGGTCTCAGGCAATGGTAACCTGGGGCTGGTGGTACGCGTGGGATTAGGCAATATGGGGCTATTTGAAGCTTGAAAAAAAAAATCCAATTAATTGTGGTAGTACCCTAATAAATTCGGTTACTAACCCAAATGTTGCAATACGACCAAAGTTAATTGGAAATGTCCACATCATCCAACAAATTGGAGTAGTAGCGCAAGTTTAGAAGATAATCCCAACCATTTTTTCTCGTGTTTGGTTGACTTTGGGATTTCCGGCTTTTCCATCGTTTTTTAATCTAACTTTATATATCGATAAAAATGTTCGTGTCTATGATTATTTTGGGTCACTTTGAGTTCCTTTTTCTTCGACCAGTTCAACTGAAAAGACTTTATGATCAACCAAATGTTTGGTTAAAGCGACAAAAAGCGTAGGTTACTCGGGAACGTGTGGGGATGAAGAAAGCGTTCTGTTGAACTAATGTACTTTTGTTTCTCACATTACGAAACATTACATTTGTGGCTTGCAAAGGTTAGCACTAGCGCATGGGACTGTCATTAATGTCATTCAGGTTCGATCCTGGCGGATCATGCTTGATTTTTAACGAAATTAAAAATTTTGAACCTAAAACCCAAAGATTCCTACCCATCATTGACCAAAAATTCAGTCAATCTAACTCAAAGGAAAATCAACGAAAAAATATTAGCCGCACGTTTAGGTCACTTTGTGCTCTACTTCCCTTAAAACACACCATGTCGGTAACTTTTTCTTACTGTCTACATGACCCTAAAAAAAGAACATGGTTCCGTGGGATTCGTGCTCTCGCGTCTCGCCTAAAGTCAAGGGCAAAATCTCTCTGCCAGCTGTAATGTATTGTGAAGCATGCTGGCAGCAGCTGTATTTAATTTCATTTTCATAATTTTCTCTGTAAACTACTCTAATTGAATTTCTTGTTTCTCGTGTTTCAGACTGGCAAACATTTTCATAGAACTTCATTACTCATCAAAGCTTTTAACCACAAATTTCGCCTTGATTTAGAGCTTAACACGTAAGTACTTTACATTTTCCTAACTTTATCTCCAGTTTTCTCGTGGTTTTGTTTTTATTTATTTTATCGGTCGCTGCATGAAGCCTCCAACGTTTTTACTAATTGACAGTGCAATCTATTGTGTATCCATGATCAGTTCTGATTTATTACCGCAAATTGCTCTTTCGCCTCATAACCGGGGTTGGCGACGCATAACCGACCGGACATTTTTGGCCTTTGAAGTCTCATATTATTGAATGTAATAATAATTTATCTCATTTTTAGCGAGGATAAGTTCAGGGACATCATTTCTATTGATTTATTAACTTGGTTTTCAATGGTTTTGCCCTACACTGAAAAAAAAGTAGCTTGGATCAAGCATGATAATTCTTGAATTTGCCGCCAAGAATTTTCTTTATCTTGCTTTAAGCTGACTTTTTCTTGATTCAAGAAAAATAATGCTTGGGTTAAGCAAAAAAGTAGCTTATATTAACCAGCAAAATTCTTGATTTAAGAAGAAATACTTTTTGGCGGCAAATTTAAGATTCTTCTTTTTCCAGTGTATGTCTCTTATAACCCACGGCGATACGAATATTCCTTCTATCGTGAAATCACCCTTTAACAGTGTAGACTTGGACCCCTCCTGAAAAAGTTTGGGCCAGATTACCCCCAGAAAATTCCTCTAGCTACGCTTATGAACTCCTTTGAAATCGAAGAATGCTCCTTTTTTTTTTCTTTTTTTTTTTTTTTTACTGACGAACATATTGGCAGGAGAGTAGGCGGGCTTGTTACCGTCACCTCCGCCGCCTCCGCGCGCACCCCGAGACTTTGTTTGCTTCCAGTGGCGTGGCGTGAATTGCGATGTATCGATTGCCATGCCATTTAAACGTATGGTAAAGAATCGATTATTGAGGTGTTCGCTGCGAACACCCTTTTTATCGATCCTTTTCCATAGGTTTAAATAGAATAACAATCGATATATCGCAAAGCACGCCACGCCACTGTTTGTTTCGTATTCGTTATTCAATTTGACGGGGGTTTGCATGAGACCTTTGTGTTGTTTTATCGTTGACTTTAGGATATCGTCAGGATTTCCCGGAAGGGGATCAGACGCGTGCTTTAGCCGAGGTCGGATTCGCGGAACCGGGGCGTACGCGCTTCAGTGAAATTTCAACCCAACGCGGGGCGGTTGGCGCCTCCTTTGAACGCTCGCAATTGAACGTATTTCTATCAAACGGAACTATGTGCATTAAGACATGAGCCCTGAGACCCATAAGAATACATGCAAAACAGGGCTCACGTCATAATGCACATAGTTCCGTTTGATGGAAATACGTCCAATTGATCCAGACCGATGGTCCCGATCTCGAACAATTAAATGAGAACTCGTCTCCTGGAGGTCGCTCCTTTGCCACTGTTTTCGAAAATAGCCACCACTTGCGGTTGACTTGCAGTCGCCTGGCGGTTAGTTTCAGGTGGGGGCTTCATTTCAGTCGAACGCGGGGGAGGAGCATTGCTTGGAGGAGGAGAAAAAGGCTTGAAGGTGCTAAAACTGTATACAGGGTTATTCAAAAGTCACGCACCACTGACCATAACTTTAGTTATAATTATGATATCGACTTGTGGTTTCAGACATTTTTCCTCATATTGAGGGGGAAACTTTTTTAAGGTACTTTCCAGTTTTTGATCCCCTCGGGGAAGGGGGGCGGGGGGGACTCAAAAATTTCAAATAGCCACCCCTCTCATGGCCAGTGGTGCGTGACTTTTGAATAACCCTGTATATTGTTTCAAAATGCTCTGAAATTAATTAAAATTGCTCCATAAAAAGGATCTCATTTTGCAAAATGGAACCAAGAGCTTTTCGATGTTGCTAGGAGCGTACAACTTACAGTCTTTACAAAAAAATTACTGAAATCGTGCATACAATAGAACTCCTAAAAACAATGTTCGTATTGAATCTATAGTATATTGGATGTAGAGATAAAACTGGTTTAGATTTATCAGTTTATATTTGTAAGGTAAAAAAGTTGCACAGTCTTAGCGACATTGAAAATGCTCTCGGTTCCTTTTTGCAAAATGCGATCCAAAAGTCAACTTTTACTTGCAGAGAGGACAGGTGGCTGAAGTTGTTCGAAGGAGGTTAAATTTGCTTGACCAGAGGGAGTGAAACTTCAGTCAACCTCATAATATACCCGTAAATTGATCAAAATTGACCAAAATAGCCCCCTAAAAGACAGACTTCTTATTGCGAGGCAGAGGAGTCCCGCTCTAAGTTGACCAAAATTTCGCAAAGAAAAGATTAATTTTATAATGCAGGGAAAATGGGAGGGTTACCCTCTTCCAATAATTCAAAGATGCCCTTGGTTTTCGACCTTGTAGTCGTTGTCGCTCCAGTAATAAGTGATCTCTCCGACCAGGGATGAAAATGCATGTCAAGGTCATACCTAAGCAGTAAGCACTAGATCAATTCTTTCTTGGCGACGGAAATGTGACTGCAGTAGCGGGCACGACGCCAGCGAACCCCTAAGAGACTGATTTAGTGCGACCATGTTCGCTCTCGCGATATTCGGTCCATCGATTTACCGATCGGTGGTTTGAGTGTGAACAACAGAACGTAATTTCATGTCCTAAGTCTGCGTTGAGAATTTTTCGTGTTAGTTCATCACGAATGTGCCTTTAATAAATCGTAAATCAATTGGACGTATTTCTGTCAAACGGAACTAAGCGCCAATTTGAGTTCCTTTTGAGGAATTTAGAATGCCGGATAGCGCGTTCTGTCAAACGGAACTAAGAGCCATGGAAAAGCATTGCGAGTATAGGACGGAATAAGCCCGACGCCCGATTCCGCCGCCAATCCAAGCCCCCCTCTACCTTCCTCCTCCGATGGCGCTTAGTTCCGTTTGACAGAAATGCGTCCACTTTATGACCCTTCAACACGAGAAATGACCATAGTAAGAAACGTTTTGAACAAACACTGTTAAAAACATCTGAACACACCGGTTGTTTATTTCGGTTATTTGTCCGAAGGAACACAAGGAACAACACGGCGAAGGAACTGCATTATCCGCGGCTGAGTAAACGAAATGCAAAACGAAATGCAATGTAGCCCCCCCCCCCCCCCACCCTCACCCTATCTCTTCCTCAGGAAATACATGGGCAGTGTTCGAAACTCACCTTTGAGTTTCAGGAGCCATGTGGCACATCAAGTCCGATTTTTAGGCGCCATTGAATTTTTTTTAGGGGCCAAATTGACTTTTTGCCTATATATTACGGCGCATTTAGTGAAAAGTTAGAAGCAAGATGTTTTCGTAACAGAACTAGTAAGTAACTGTAACTTGGGGAAGACAAAAGCACTAAGAATGAAATCGTGAAGAATAGAAAAAGCAAGCTTTCACTTGTAGTACTGAAAATTCTAAGTTTTTTTCAATTCAAATAGATTGGTTTTTCTTTCTTTATGTGACTTCCTGTGAAAATCCAGATTTTAAGGGAGCAATTTTTAGGTGCCACGTTGGCGCAGAGCCTTCATTGTTTAGGCGCCATGGCCGATTTTTTAGGCGCATTTGGCGCGTTGGCGCCTGTGAGTTTCGAACACTGTACACGGGTGTGTCATTGGATTGCAACGGTTGTATTCCGTTTACCCATCCACGGACAATAGGAACGCAGGATGTGTTCCTTCGGACAAATAACCGAAATAAACACACCGCTGAAACACACAAGTTCAAAATTTTCAACAGTAAAGGACACGTGAACAGAGTTATAGGGTTGCGTCGCGTCGCTAGAGCCTGAATGAACTCGTATGCATTGAAAATTCGAGCCAGTCGCTTGTTCAAACCAACGACACCTCCCAGATTATACATAATCCCGCGTTTAGCGCCGTTAAACGATGAAAAAAGTGTTTCATAATTTGAGGATGAGTCGGGCATACTATCGGATTAATTTTATGGGAGCTAAATTTCCTTAAATGGTAAGAGTGTGCGAGATCCACCGGACGCAGGGAAAATTAAGTACCGTGACAGTCTCAGACGGCTTTGTTGGCAGATTTGTCCCGCGGAAAACGGGATCTCCTCCCGCGGCGGAGCGCGAGACCCGGGATGACTCCGCCCTCAACCTGACACCCGCGGCTGCAAGGGACATGTTAACGGCTGCTCTGGGAATAATTAGAGCATTATCAACTCTTGCAATAAACCTAGTTATTCACACTTTACGAGCCAGTAACATTTATATGACTCCTGGATATTTATACTTCGCCGGGGCCCAAATTGTCCGGTCGGTAATCTGAGATCCAGTATTTAGTCGCCGGGTTTTTACAGGCGTCTCCGTTTTGGTGTTAACTACGATGATAGTCCCTCGGAGACAAATATGATTTTGGTCGAGCAGTTCTCGTTCAATTCTGCCGTGTTGAGGGATGGCATCGTATGAGCATTTGAGTGTTGTTACTTTATCGTAAGTCGACCATTCTAAATCCCACACGGAGAAAAAAACTTCGTGCGTAGGGCCCAAAGTGTAGGTCAAATGGATCTCTGAAGTTTTCGGATTGAGCATCCGAACATTTAAGGGCCAGCTGCTGAGGTTTGGATCACACATCTGAAACTTCGGTTCTTACATCTGAAGTACTTCGGTTTTCACATCCGAAATACTTCGGTTCTCACATCAGAAAAACTTCGGTTCTCACATCTGAAGTACTTCAGATGTAAGAACTGAAATTTCAGATGTGTGATCCGAACCTCGACAGCTAGACAGCAAATGTTCAGATGCTCAAAATGAAAACTTCAGAGATCCATATGACCTAAACTTCGGGTCCCTCGCACGAGGTATTTTTCTCCGTGCAGCCTGACGTTCGGATTTCAAGGTTAATATAGAAAATTATTTCCTGAGCCCTAGGTATTAACACTCACGATTTTCAAGATTTGATAATTAGGAGGAGGCATGTCTAAGTTAAAACTTTAAAATTACTCATCTCTTTAATGGTCTGTCGTATATAAATATAAGTTGAAATGTCAGTGTATAGATCAATGTGGACGTCCAGTAAAAGGTTGGCGAGAGGGAGTGGAGGGGGAGATCAGACGGTGTAATCTGCCCGATGATTTGTAGGAGGATCGATTCCGATGGCGATTTGGAGTCGCAGAGCGCTCTAGTGCGCTGAGGTAGCGGCTTGATATGTATGTATGTAGATCAATCATTAAGAAATGTTCGTCCGGAAAATCATCTTCCAACATTTTAAAATAAAGACAAAAGTACTGCCTCGATTTGGCAATCGGTATCGATGGTTAATTGGCTTCAGTACCTCTGACTTCGTTTCAAGACTTTTGACGGTGATTTTTAGCAGGAAGAAAATTTGGCAACGGCCAAAAGCCGTACGGCTTTCATCCTCAGCATAGCAGATTTGGACACAAAATTGCGTCTCACCGTGATGGGATGTTAGGCGTATCATCAAAGTTCTCATGTTTACGGCACACGAGTAATTATTAGCTTTTAGTCGTGCCTTCAACGGAAATAAAACGAGGGAGCATCATAAACGGAGCCGCATCGGCGCGCGAGGCGGAGGCCCGGCGCGGACTTTCATGCCGCTTCGATCAGTGCGCCGGGGGAGCGCATATGCCGTTGAGGCGGCTTCACCTGGTGAAGCCGACTCCCGGCTCCTTTTCTGATGCTGCATCAGTTTTGATGCTGAGTCCAGCATCAAAATTAGCGGCTTCAATTAGCAGACGCGTCGGACGCCAGCGCCCCGGCGTGGGCCACCGCGCCAATGGGAAACGTAAACAAAGGGGTGTTCCGCGAATTCATCGCCGAGTCCGAGGGTCGCGGTCTTCTGGGACAGCCCCGTCGGTAATTAAGCTGGGTGGCGGGTCCGAAAATTGAGGCCGTATCGGGCCGCAAGCCGACGGTCCGGCCTCAGAGGCTGAGGCCCATGTTGGTCCCTGAGCCAGCATCAAACCTCAGCATCAGCGCTTGAGGCTGGCTCGGTCGGCTCTCCAGCATCGGGCTTCAATGCCCGAAGCCGGCGGCCGGCAGGTTGAGCGCATCAGGCTCGGAGCCGTATGCCCGAACGGCCGCTACCTGGGCATACGGCATTGATGCTGAAGCTACGAGTCGATGCTGTACAGCATAACCTCATGAGGCGCCTAAAAGAACCATGCGTTACACCCATAATAAAGCAGTTTTCAGACTCATATTGATAAAGAGCGTCAGATGATGATCATGAGATGTACTAAACACTCCTTTAAGATCCAGCAAACTTCATTCTCAACCTCATATCTAAGGAGGTATATACTTCCCAATTTGGCTAATTGCCTGATTTCCTCTAATATTTTATTTTTCTCAGTATTCGGTAAGAAAAACCGATTTTTGGCCAATATTTCAATATTCAGCGTTTAATTTAGTACTTAACAATCAATGTCTATTACTTTCAAGAGCATCGAGTCAAATGTTCAAACCATAATTTGCATTAATGAGGATGTTTTGAACGTTGGACAACAACTCCGGCGAACCTTTATTGTTATTTTTCTGAATTCTTGATTTTTTGCTATTCAACTTCAAAATACACGTGAGAGATTAAATTTTGGAATGGCCGGGCGTTCTATTCTCCAGATGGTAAAAAATCGACAGCTTTTAGCTGTGGTATGGTATTCTCATATTTATTTTATTTATCCTCATCTAAAGAACTATTTTGCCCGAATTTATTCATTTATCTGGGAAAATGAACTATAGTCGTGATGTCAGTTTAAAAGGACTGGATGATTTTGATAAAGTGTGATCACAGCAATATACTCCAAGACGTAGTTCCAGCCAATTATCCAGCCAATTGATCACATTGGCCCGTCCCTCCTCAGTCGTATTGGTATCCTACCTATTAACTAACACCAAAGGTCAACAATCGGCCTCATCTTAACGCAAGAGTCTGATTAACCAGTCGTAATATTGCCACTCTCATTCCAATCAGCTGCTCTCATTTGGATTCATTTCAATTAACTCGACTTACTTTAAAGTAACTCGGGGGCAGAGTTACCAGAACGACATAGAAATAAACCTCGGGTCTGAAAGAACAAAAGGCACAGAACAGAGAGAAGGCGTAGATTGGGAGAAGGGCAGCTGAAAAGCTCTCAAGAAATTCAGGGTGCACAACTAGTGCCGCGTTGTTAAACAGAAGCTCGAGTGATTCTACCGGGTCGAAAGTAATTTGCTCGAATATTAGGAGGGCTGGCCAACAGAGGTCGACCTAAAAGGTAGAAGGTTAAAAAACGCCCTGAGATATTTTGTCAGAACAGCAGAGGCATGTCCGTCAATAAATCCTACGGTTTCCCTCGTCGAATTTCTTGGCCTTTCATCGATTGGCCCTTCTAATTGATTTTCTCGGTAAGCCCTTTTCGACGACCTTTCTCGTGAAATACATCTAGTCTCCTCTTCTTTGTTCTCATGGCATTGGTCCTGCGTTTACACCCTTACTAGAATATTAATCCCTTCTCTTCGGGATATTTATATTCTTTTCATGTTTGATTGTATCCGTCGAAGGCAAATAGTCAAATCAGGCATTTTGTCAAATGCCTAGGCAAATAGTCGCGCAATAGTTTTAGTGCACGCCAGCCGGCGGGCACAATCCCCTTCAAAACGCCGGTTATGCAAGATCACGACATTCATGCTCGAATAGTTGTATGAGCAAATTAGACGCGTATTTTGGGAGCGCGTGGCGAGGCGTTTGAATGGATTCTACCAGCAGCAGTTAAAACCATATAAACATGACTTTTATGAAAAATTAAGGTTTTACAAAATAATTAATTTTTAATAAATTAAGACAAGTCGTAACAAAGTAAGATCACTGGAAAGTGATATTAGATAAAAGCTATTAACTTGAGTTTTAAACAGTAACCTTTGAAGTTAAATAAATTAATTAATTTCGGATTGAAATTCGTTACAATAAGATTTACTTCGTGAAAAAATAGAACAGTATAGCTTCTTTTTTTGCCTCAAATAGTGCCTTGAGTGTGAAGTTCATACGTGCCGTAAGTATCCATGCAATTATCCTCAATTTTACCTGCGTTCTCCTCTAAATCACGAAACCGTTATTCGATTCCCCAAGTAGCATTATAAGCGTCATTCCGGACACGAAGGCAAATATGAAGTTCGTATAGTTTCGGAAGAAATTCGGCAACCCTCAATCGTCCATATGCCGTTTTCCTCTCTCATGGCAGCATAAAAGTGGGGAAGATAGAACGTTAGGGAAATAAGTGGATCTGAAAGAGACAGGCAGGAGGTGAAAACAGAGGACGTCACACATTACAATTTCTGAAATTGAATTATTCGTTGCATCGGCAATGGCGGCCCGTAGCGAGAAACGGGGAGGGAGGTGGCCGACAAAATCGGACCCGCTAACGTGCCTCTGACGTGTGACGTGACGATGGACCGACGACGGCTCGTCCAAGTTGGGCACAGGGCTGCCGACTCGTAATTAATTACTCATTTCATGCGGACATTGAACCTCGGTAACTAAACGGTGAGTTAAAAAGAAGGATGGGTCAGTTGCGCTGGTCACAGAATCGTTTTTTGATGCTTGATTGTTCTGAATCACTGGGAAAAAAAACACGTCGGATCTAGAGTCCAGACTCTTGAAAACATTGACAAGAAAAAGGACTCTTGATTCAATCAGATTTAAGCTTAAAAAAAAACACATTGGATCTAGAGTCCAGACTCTTGAAAACATTGACAAGAAAAAATACTCTTGATTCAATCAGACTTAAGCTTAAATCAAAAGGAAATCCGCTCAAATGAAGAGGCTTGGTTCTTGATTTAAGCTAAAATCCGATTGAATCAAGAGTATTTTTTCTTTTCGATGTTTTTAAGAGTCTGGACTCTAGATCCAATGTGTTTTTTCTCCAGTGTGGATTAGCTGAAAATAATAAAAATAAAATTAAAAAAAGAATGGAAAGAATTGAATCTCGAATTATCAGGAGGAAGACTTGAAGCACCACTGTGGAAAATTACGAACGGAACTAACACAATCACACAACGTGGAAATAGAGGAAAGGAAATGACGCGCGTTGATGACGGCGCAGAGATACAACTATACGTGCTCGATGGATGTCAGTGTTGCACTCTGCAAAATTGAAGGCGCGATGGCGCAAGGCGTGAACTCGCAATGCTCAGCTCTATGCTGCCAATAAAGTGTGGCTCAGATTCGCGAGAAAAGTTGAAAAACGAGGCCAGAGTGCCCGAGTATGTCTCTCCTATCTTTTTCTGTGTGCACTCGATGTTTTTCTTGTTTTTCAATTTGATACCTGACTCTTTTTCAGGATGTACTTGTAGATCTATACATAAAGTTTTTATCGGCCCCATAAAATTTGCAAGCCACGTGTTTTCAGCAAGCTTCGGGTTAATTTGACCCGGTTTGAGCGTCGAAGGGGCATCTAAAAAAAGAGGAGAAAAAAGAAGAAAAAAAGGAAAAAATTGAAAAACCTTAAAAAGCACAGCTTCCAGCTGTTTGGAAAACCTGAAAAGTCAGGGTGATCCGGAAAACTCATAGAATTTTATAAGTAACTCGCCAATTCAAACCGGTACCATCCAATAGTTATAAGTAAAAACTTCCGAGTGCCTTTTACCATGCTTTGAATTTCTAGAAGCGGAAACTCCGTACCAAATTTAGCAAAAGGCGGTTTAATTAAAAGTAAAAACAATAATAAGCGATTGTTCGAAGGTCAGAGGAAAGTTAGGCATTCAGAAAACGAAGAAATTACGGACACCACGGTAATCAGAAAACCGATGCGTATTACAGGAACCGTTGGGTAAAAGCTGAGTGAAATAAGAACCGGTGAGTAAAAAAAAAGCCTCGGTGAGTAATCGTAGGCTGGAACATGATTAATTCGATGGGGAGCTTCGGCCAAGGCGCGAATGCGTCCGTACGTCATCGCGGGGGAAACTCGGCGGGAAAAATCCGGCAGCGGTGACAAGCGACGCCTTCCCCCCTCCCTCTTCCTTCCCTCCCCCCCCCGCCCCCGCCACAGCCCGTCCATCCAGGCGGAAAGATAAAAAAGCGACATTAATAAATTCAATTAAACGACGGCTCGTTATTGAATCAAATGAGAGGCCGGGCCGGGTTCGGGTCCCGGTGGCCCAACTTATTTGCGCCGCACAGTGGAACAGGCTACTAAAAAAGCTCGGACCTGAAATTCTTAACTAAAATGTCAAAATTCGATGTTTTTTTCGTCACAAATTCAATTTCAAAGAGTGTTTCTGAAAGCCAATTTCACGAAAAAGTTACTTTTAAACCTTTTTGTTTTATATTTTCAAAAATTTGAGCTTTCAAAGTTTCTAGATTTTTCGTCCGACCTCATCATCGTCTGGGTCCACCGTGCGCCGCGCGAAGAGGAGCCGAGGCGAGTGCAAGGAGGCGAGAAAACGGGAGCCGTGAAACTTCCTCGCGTTCGGAGTTTACGGACAGGCTACCTTTGATCAGCCTTCGCTTTCAGCAGTTTCAGCCCCGGCCCACTTTCTTCCCGCCCTCGTTTACGTATTTACAGATGAATCCTCCTTTCTCGCGCCCCATCGTAACGCTCTTGAAGAGGGGGAAGAAACGGGAGTCGGAACGAGTCGGTCGCAAACTTAGACAGAGTAAAAAGTAGAGTTATTACTTACAGAAAATGACTCGAAAATTACGACGGACGAGTTGGGATGCTTTGAAATTGACTCATAGTTTCATTCTCTCTTTGACTAATTTCAGCATGGACTGGACATGTCAAAATCGTAACCTTCCGGTCATTTAAAATTACAATTATTACGGCCGGTCGCTCGTAAAGCACGCGTTCGACTAAACTTGGTTTTTTAATAAATTCACTCACTTTAGCGGAGGAACGTTCATTTACGAACCTTCTTGATCATCTCGGTTTGATATTGGAATCTGAAGAGTGGCAATAGCGTTTTTTGTGTCTGAGGGTTGGCTGCCCTTTTGGGCCCTAAGAGCTCTATATTTCGTCACCTTCCGGCCAAAGTATCACGAGCGCCATGCGTCGTTTAAGAAATTCCGCCGCCATTTTATTTTTTTACAGAGGTTTACAGCGAAACACTGTAAAAGTGGATATAGTTCCTTTTGAGAAAATTGAAAAACGGGATTTGACATTAAATCAAAAGGAACTGAGCGCTAACTCGTGAGCCGTGGGATGGGACAAGAGCCTTGTGGACAGGGCTCATGAGTTAAAGACGAGAAAGAGCGGAAACGGGGACGGCTTCGTTGCCGCTGACGTCACTGGCGCTTTTAAAGTCCCATTCATTCTTATGGCCCTCAACTAACGAGCAAACCCCATCTCTCCACTTGCAAATAGTTCCATTTAGCATAAATATGCCCATTTGATCTTATCTCATCATCACTTCCTCCCACTGAAACAATAAGTATCCGTTTCCTGGAAATGGACCACTAAACAAGGTACGAATTTCAGCATTCTGATACATGTTTCTTAACCAAAATTTCACATAAAACACGATGCGCACAACAAAAATTACCGAAATCAACTCCTAACAAAGATATTGAATGATTCCTGATGCGTGAATTCAAACCATCCGCTCATTAAAACTCAAACTGCTCTACGTGATTCATATCTCGCGCTAAACGTTATCATGACAGTCTCTGCGATGTAAAAATCTGGCAACCTCAGTCTTGACGTTTTGGCTCGGCTATAGCAAATTGCTCATAGTTTGAACGATACATGGTGGGAAATGAACATTGCTCGATTGAGAAGCTTGCTGAAACCGTTGTAGTGCTCGATTTGACTCACCTAGAGCTTTTAGTTTCTTGTGAGCGGGCAGTTCAAATTCTTCGTAACCAATGTGAAATAAAAGTGTTTATATCCTCGTAGGGAGTTGGATTCAGTAATTTTCATTGCGCCAATTGTGTTCTGCGTGAAATTCTGGTTAAGAAACTAGTATCAGATTTCTTAAACTCGTACCTTGTCTAGTGGTCCATTCTGACAACAACGTAGCATGGCCGTGCTAAAGCGCGAGAGAGCTTTCAGGTCTGGGCATTTTATTCATTTTTCCACTTTCAACTTAGAGGAGCGCACGTACGTAGGTACTTAACTAAGGCACTATGTAAAACGCGGACTGCTTGGTCGAGTAGCCCCCGCGCTAAAATTTATGGAAGGGCTCTTTCATTTTGTTTGATTACGCTTTACGTTCATATTACGCTTAATACTCCACGTAATTTGACATGCGTTCAAGCTACTGCTCAATTAGTCCGTTCTCCCGTTCTGGGTCAGGGGCTTTTGTGTGAAGCATCATCCTTTGTCAAACTGGAAACCCTGCGCTCTCTCCCGCAAAACGGATTCACTCCCGTGTTTCAACCACCACTGCCCTCATCATTGGCGCACATTATACGTCGCCTTGCAATCATCGCAATGGCGCCTTCGGTGCAGTGTATCGAGATCCATGCTGCCGAACGGTGGATCGAGTCGATAGGAGAGGTCGGACGAAATTTTGAAACTTTAAACGCTTATAACTCAGTTTATACAAAACTTTGAGGTTCCAAAAGTGGTTTCATTGGTTCCCCCATAAAAATTCTTCCAAAAACACCCCTTGAAATTGAAGATGTGACGAAATTTACATCGGAATTTCCAATTTTAGTCTAAAATTTCATGTCCGACCTCTCTGATTGACTCAACCTACTGTGTGCCGCTACGAAGAGTCAAAGAGAAAACCGAAGCAGCAATATTTGAATTGCGGGCTGAGTGGCGCCATGGCGCCCCCTTCTTTTCCGAGTCGTCTCTGATTGGCTGATCCGCCAGGTGCCTTCTTTCTGGTGCCCTTCTGAAAAATAACATGGGGTTCGTTTTTCATCAAAAATATTTCGGGAAAAAGGAAAAATTTATGCCTCGCAGATTTTAGATATCAACTCTCCAGATTTTCTTAAAAGATTGATGGGTTATACATAGGGCCTTGTCCACACGAGCGCAGTTCGCGGAACTTATTCCTCGAACTTGCTCAGTTCCCGGAACTTATTCCTTGAAACGAGGCATGCTGTCCACACGGGTTCGTCCGAACTGGAACCGGAACTTCAATAAAACTATACAATTATTGCAAAATAATAGATTATTATGACCGCCAAAGTAACAAAAATAAATGTCAAGATCATATGTAAAGGACGTGAAAAACAAAAACAAACAAATTCACATCAAAAGAAACATATTTAGAAGCTCGGAGCACGGGGGAAATTCCAGGTTTTGGAGGAATAAGTTTCAGCTCAGCAAAAAACTTGTTCCGGGAACAAGTTCCTCGAACTGAGTTCCGCGAACCGCGTTCGTGTGGACAAGGCCTATTACTTAATGTATCGAACGGCAAAGAAGTAAATTGATTCAGTTTGGTTACTCCTGTCTCACAACTCCAAGCGAAGCTAAAAGTGGTTGCTGTCATGCGTATTGTGAAGTCGTGACACATTTCCTGAAATAAAAACTAGGGGGGAAAAATGTCTCTACTCATTAAACTTGATTTCAAAAGCAGAACAGTGGGGCGGAGACGGTACATAGATGGCATTACCTAATTTCAAACAAAAAATTACGGCGACTGCGCGTGGAGATGTGAAATCGGGCTAACTCATCTGTCCATCTGTATGTCAAATTATGTTTTTGCCGTAGTATCTGTTTCGAAGCAGGGCACTCAAAAACGCGCGAAGTTTTTACTCAGATCGTGAAGATAGAAGTCAATTCCAGACTCTCACGATGTGCTTATTGGAGTTTTATGCCACTTTTAACAAAGAGCAGCTCTCCTTTTCGCCGTGGCAAAAGTTTGCAACGCGCCAATTTAGCGAGCGAGGACAGTTACACTCATTGCTAAGACTTGGAGCGCATAGACGCTGTGTGTGTAGATCGCCTTCATTTACATAGAATACTACACGAGTACGTCAGAGCATGTTTAGTTGCTCATTGCCCCTTCCGTTCTGCTCTTCTTCAAAAACCTCCTCCATTAGGTGTACCCCATCAGATTGTGAAGTTAGGAACGGATTTCATGTTTATCCAAATGTGCTCATCGTGATTTTTGAACCGCTTTCCTAACAAAGCAATTATTATTTTCGCCTCAGCGAAAGTTTGCAACAGACTCGTGTAAATATATTCAAATCCCATTAGGTCCGACAAATTAACATTTTGCATATGTTACGTGCTTGATTGTTCTCTTTAATTGCACCAGTCTCCCAAAAAAGGGAAAATAAACAGAGGACCGAAGAAAATGCAACACAACCAATCGTTCAAACATATGACTAAGATACACCGCGTGACTGCCCGCTGCACGCACTTCAGGGAATTGAAAATGGTATACCTATACTGCCGTGCTAAGGAAGAACACCGTATGAGCCTTCAGACGTTGCCAAGTTTCCTCAGATAAAAACCGAGTTTACTGGAAAAATTGCGGATATTACTTTCCAAAACTTTCAGACAATTTTGTACGCAATTTGAACTAAAATATCTGAAAAGTTCAAGGAAAAATATGCATGAATGTTGTCAAAAATACATGTTTTATCAAGGGAAATTTGGCAACTCTCGAATGTTCATACGGCGTTCTTCCTTAGCACGGCAGTATAAAGATAGGTACCCTTTTTACCTCGATTTATCTCCGTGCAGCTCTCTTATTCAAATTCTGGATTCATCGGCCTGCCTCGTCCCCGTGCTTTTATTTTTTTCAATATGTAGATAAACGCTTTTACATGCGTATCCATGTTTTTGTTTTTCGTTTCGCCTCGTTCTACCTCCCCCGCCCCGGCCGGGGGTTTCGCCCCCGCTCGCGCACGGTCGTTTTGTTTTCTTTGTTGAAAAATGTAAAAAGCCTGAATAAATCCGCTCAAAGCTCCTCCTTTTCCTCGTCGTCCATTCACGCGGCCGCCGGCGCCGATTCGACAAAATGTCAAAATTGTGGAACTCCCTCGCACAGAGGCGTGGGCCGCACAATGGATCGAGCCAATTAGAGGGGTTGGACATGAAGTTTTTTACTGAAACTTCAAAGTTTGATGTTTCTCTCGTTACATTCTAACCTTAAAGCGGTGCCAACCAAAAAAAATTTCTTGAGGAAACCGATGAAACCACATTTAGAATCTCCAAGTTTTGGATAAACGGAATTATAAGCGTTTATAAAGTTTTCAAATTTTGTCCGACCTCTCTTATTGACTCGGTCCATTGTGCATGGATTGTGCGGGCTGTGCATGGAATCCGGATAGCATTTACGTCCTTATCCAAGCAAAGCGTAAGTTTCCTCGAGGAGGACCGCAGTATCTATCCTCATATCTTCTCGCACTGGGTTTAATTTCTTATCCAGTTTCTGAAACTTTTTAATTTTCCAGGTAACTCACACGCATCAATCGACAACAATCGGGGATCGAAAAATTAGAATTAGGGAGCGAATTTCTCACAGAATATATGCATTAAGACTAGTTTTACTTGAAAGCATTTATGTATCCTCCAACTACTGCACTCATGCGCCTCGTCATAAAAGCCTCTCAATTGAAGTCATGAGAAAATTACACAGGAGTAAAACTTTTGTGTCAGCGAGCGGTTTAATCGGACGAATCCTACATATTTCCTGAATTTATCACTAATCCACTAGGAAACTTTCAGAATTTTGACAAAGCAACCATACGCACTTCGTACTATCATCGGCAAGCCTACGTGGTTATGACTTTGACAAGTAGCAAGCAAAACCTAAAGCTATAGAACTCGGCAGAAAAACGTGTCAGTTTGCAAGGCCCTGCACGAGATACTGCTGTCTCGCGTGATGATATGGATATACTGTTTTCGTGTTGTACAATTATTCGGGTTTTGCGCACATACTGTGCTCTGTCAATTATCGTCTTTGCGAAACACGGATTTAATTGATTCAGCGCGATCATTTTCAGTTCATTTAGATAAAATAAGTCGACTTTCCAAGAAAAGTTGGAGAGTTTCACCGTTACTGCTCACTGGGGGAAAAAAACACATTGGATCTAGAGTCCAGACTCTTGGAAACATTGACAAGAAAAAATACTCTTGGTTCAATCGGATTTTTGCTTGAATCAAAACGAAATCCGCTTAGATTAAGAGGCTTGGTTCTTGATTTAAGCTAGATTCTGATTGAATCAAGAGTACTTTTTCTTGTCGATGTTTTTAAGAGTCTGGACTCTAGATCCAATATGTTTTTTTCCCCGTGCTCCTTTAGGTTTTACGGCAAAACTCGGTTATAATTTTACGCCCCGTTCCTAAAACTTGCTAATTTTTCCGGCAACTTACGCAACAATCGCGAGGTTTTTAGGCCGCCCTATTTTTAACGGGTCTCCCCCGGTCCCTGCTCGTCCTGACGCGGGGTTAAGAGACGCATGAGGATGATTAATAGATTAAAGGCGTTTTCATTTTAACCGCCCGGATATTTTTTTCTGTTTCTCTTTCATATCACACACGTTTACGCGGAAAGATGAATGGGTTCCGCGGGAGTGAACGGTCACGGAGAGCACTCTTCCCGCGTCCCAACGCGAGGAACTCGGGAAAGGAACATCGCAGTGAATAATCGGCAGGGAACGCCGGATTGGGACCGCGGTGGCGCACATGTTCAAGGCTCTGCCGTCTTACCCGAGGGAGGAGTGATTCCAGGAATGAAGTTTCCGTAAAAAGTGGACGTAAAGTTGATCGAATTGGACGTATTTCTGTCAAACGGAACTATGTGCATCATAACATGAGTCCTGTGACGCGTATATTCTTATGGGTGTTAGGGCTCATGTCTTAATGCACATAGTTCCATTTGACAGAAATACGTCCAATTGAAAGTTTTACCAATCACGTCCTCCAGTTTTCCGTGAAATTGCTGATGATTCATCCTGTAGATTCTTAGAAATTGTGATCGGCTCTCGTCTGACAGACTCCGGTCGTATTTCTGACATGTGTTGGATGAAGACGCATCAGATATGGAAGGAAAAAAAGAGCAACAGCAGAGGAAGAAGAAGGAAAGAAAAGAAAAATAAGTTTCTCTCAAAATTTGCTCTCAAAGCGTCTGTAAAATGTGCAACGCGTCGTACTACAGCCCGAACGCCTTCAATCTTTCAGTAAGCAACACGGACATCCGCAAAAACACGAATATTTGTATCCAAGAGTTAGAATCTATTTCACGGTTCTACTAATATTCGAGATGATGGTTCATTCAAAGGCAACTGGGTCGATTTTCTGAACTTTATTTTTGAACTTAGTACTCTGTTCGGTAAGTCGGTACAGCGATGGCAGAACCTTGTAGGACGAACGGAGTCGGATAGAACTAATAGGTCGCATCGTGGAAGCGCAAAGGTGAGTAGAACCCGGCACGACGCACAGTGGATCGAGTCAATAGGAGAGGTCGGACAAAATTCGGAAACTTTAAATGCTTATAACTCTGTTTATACAAAATTTTGAGGTTCCAAAAGTGTAGCCATTGGTTTCCTCGTGAAATTTTCTTTGAAAAGCACCCCTCGAAATTTAAAATGTGACGGAATGAACATCCAAATTCGCAATTTCAGTCGAAAATTTCATGTCCGACCATGTCAGGGAAATTTAAAAAGTCAGGGAAAACCTAGAAATGTCAGGGAAAATAACAAAAATGTCAGGAAAAAAGTCACCTTTCTTTCCTTTCTTGAATGGGTTTGACGTTTCGAACACCAAATTTTACCTAATAACTATGTATTTCAAATTATGTATTTTTAAGCATCTGGCATATCTTTAATTGTCGGGGAATTGTACCAAAACGTGACAGAGAAATCAGGGAGATGTCAGGATTTTTATTTGCTAAATGCTGTGGCAATCCTGCCAACGGAGATGGTGAGGAATTTGCGATTTGACTTTTGATTCTTATGTAAAAGTTTGTGAGAAACACGATGGTGTCACTGGTTTTCTCTGAAATCAACTCCTAAGCTCAAAAAAAGCTCCTAAGTTGAGGCCAAAATGGAGGGGATATCCCACGCTATCCTGAGAGTCCACCTCTACATCAAGACAAACTCTCCATGCAAAGATAGGGAGCAATTACATTTGCAGGGTTGCCGTGTTTTCAGTTTTAGAGTCCCCAAATGAAGTGGCAACTCTGCTAATGTATTTGCTCCCTATGTTCGCATGGAGAGTTTGTCTCGATGTAGAGGTGGACTCTCAGGATAGCGTAGGATATCCCCTCCATTTCGGCCTCAACTTGAGAGCTTTTTTTGAGCTTGGGAGTGGATTTCTTTTTGTTGAACTTTTACATAAGAGTCAATGGTCAAATCGCAAATTCCTCACACATGCAACATCTCCATGAATAGCTGGTTCCGTATGTCTATATCTACAGTTTCCTTGATTTTTGTTTGCACCCACTGATAAAATAAACGCATGTCTAATTCACTCTTAAAAACATCGCACGACAGAAAATACTCTTGATTCAATCAGATTTAAGCTTAAATCAAGAACGAGCCTCTTAATTTGAGCGGATATCCTGTTGATTTAAGCTTAATCTGATTGATCAGAGTCCATTTTCTTGTCAATGTTTTCAAGAGTCTGGACTCTAGATCCAATGTGTTTTTTTCCAGTGCCGCTTGTGGAAGTTGCGCACTGTGCGACGGCGCGGCGGCGGCGGGACGGAATGAATAAAACAGAGGATAAATGTTCGTTTAATGCGTGCGCGCTGCCCGGGGAAAAATGTAAACGAAAGTAACGCGCCGCGCCTCGCCCGCGTCTAGCACACATATCATCCGAAAAACACGCGCGGTTAAAACCGAGATACACATTACATTTTTCCCGGCACGGAATTCACACCGGTGAGAAATAGCGGGCGTCAGCCTCCCCTCCGTTCCTCCGAGTGGAGATCTTCATCCATGTTGGGCCCTCCACCAGCCACCGAGCCCCGAGCTCGCACCGGGGAAATCACCTGCCAGCCGGGCAAATCTTCGTCGAGTTTAAGGGATGTCTGAGCCAGTCCCCCGTTTTCCGGAAGTAGTGCCGAATTTCAGAACTTTTGAGATTTTCCTGGATATTTCTCGGAACTTTTACAATTTCCCTTAATGTTCTGGATCTTTTGCGTTATCCGGAACTTTCTCGGGACTTTTAAAAAATTCTAAAAATAATCCTGGAATTTTTGACGGTCATAAGCTCGAGAAGTTGGAACAAAAAAGTTTCGATCCCGGAACTTTTGACGGACCTGATGGGAGCACTTATCTGAGCCTGCCTCGCGTTACGCGTTACGCTGCGTAACGGAGGGAGAGGATTCTTCAGGGCTACGTTGCGGAGGGAGAAAGGGCGTCTCCTACTAGAATAGAGAGGCCGTACTTAATCGGTTTTATGACGTTAAACTAGTGGAGTAGTTGCCTTGTTAACCAATGAGAGTGGCTCTCGATTGGCCAAAGCTGCATCGAGCGGTTCGGTTCAATTTTACTGTTAGTGGAGTGACAATTTTCGGTACTTAGCTTTCATTTCCTCGATTATCGGACAATGGCACTCATGGACAAGGGGGCCGTCCAAAAATTATGTGACGCTAAATTTGCGGTTTTTTGACAGCCCCCCTCCCCAACTCCTGTAACGATCCGTAATGCTGTGCTAGACCCCCTCCTAAAAATTACGTAACGCTGCCCCCCCCCCTTCATTACGATAAAAAATAATATAAATATCACTTTATATTTACTGAACGGATTTGCGTTTCTATTTTTTGAGGAAAAGTGAAAGTATTGCAGAGAATATTCTTGAGATTCGTTGTGTCGGATTTCACTGCTTGTTTTCTCATTACTGTTGGTCCATGACAACCACCCGTCTAAACCATTCGATTCGCTTCAATTTCTCTCTGTCTATCGCTTTGTTTATCAATTGCAACGATCAACCCGCAGGGCTGTGTTACGTCAAATTCACCTCTGAATGTTTCGATCAATAATTAATAACGCAATTAAATATCACACTTGGAAACACTGCAATCGATGTACGCGTTTTTCAACTTTTACTAGCGACAGGATTTTTGAACTTTGATTAGAGTAGGAAAAAAAAGAGAAACGCACTCAACCATGCTGCTTCTTCCCCCCCCCCATTCATTTGGCTTCAAACGCTCCGAGGTACAGCGCGAAGGCATAGTCGGCTTTTAAGTTAATGGTTTTTTTAAACACCGATGTTTGGTCTTTCAAATTGTCCGCATCGGTGTGTGCTTGGCAGAGAAAAAAAAAACGCGTTCCTCTTTGGTTTCAATCGGCCAGCGTTGTGCGAAAGAAATCACCGCACTTTTTCGATGGAGTCTCGGAAATAGTGCACTCCTGCGATATGGAGGTTCCACGCCGGAATGTAAATTGGTTCCTTTGGGCCAACGCTGTCCAATTTGGGGTCAGCAAAGCGGAGAGAGAGAAGAGGATGAAAAACGAAAGAGATGAAAGCACCCAGTGCCGTGCATGCGTTCACCTCGCACGATCCACATGCTCAGGGCATGTTCCTTTGCTCGCGAGCTAGTTGACAGATGAAAGAAATATACCGAACCGAAAGTTTCTCAGACGTATTCCTCTTAATAAATTGCATCCGAGACTTTTCCTCTCGCGAAAACTGCGGTATTTCAAGTCCTTCTCAAATTTTGTCGAGTTTAGCCGCGGGAATCATGGTTGCCAGGTGGAGCGATAAAATAGGGATATTTTATACGGGTTAATTTAGTGAAGTCCTGACTTTTTAGCATTATCTGGCAACTATGGCGGGAATTCCGACCGAGAGTCGTGATTCAATGCATTATTTTCGGATTTATTTTCTCTCGTCTATCTCGGGCAAGTTCTACTGGACTGAAAATACGGGGAACCCTCGCACGGTCCCCGGATTTGCATAAATCGGCCTGTCTTGCGTAAAATTCGGCCAAGAACATATCAGGGTTAATAGCCACTAGTTAGGTCGAAAATCCACCGTATCACCCGCCGCACAAAAAGCCCTTTGAAACCGCACCAGCGGATTAAGGCGAAACTTCGAGAGCATCCCTCTCTGTAACTAGTCGCTTAATCCTGGTCGGACGGGATAGGTTCTTACGACTCCTATCATACACGTGAGATGAGGACGGATTAAGAATCGGACAAACGAGAATGAGAGGAAGAAGACGAGGGAAAGAAAATTACAGGAGGAATCAGAGGAGGAAGGAAAATGTGAAGAAGAATAATAAAAAGAAGCAGAAGAATAAAAAGACAACAGAATTAAAAGGAAAGAAGAATACCGGGGGAGAAGAAAAATGAAGGAAGAGGAGGAAGGAAAAAGAGTGCAAGAAAAGAGCGAAGGTGAAAAATGGAAGAGAAGAAAGGATAGGAATGATACGAAAAAATAATGAGAAATGAAGGAACGGATGAAGACTAACAAGAGGGGAAACGAGAAAAAGAGCAAAATAAGAAGAGTAAGGGAAAAGAGGGAAACTAATAATCAGAAGAAAAAGCAGTAAGAAAAGAGAAAGGAGAAAAGGAAAAAGAGGAGGGATAGTGAAACGAAAGAGATCAAAAAAAAAAAAAAAAAAAAATAGAATTTTGAGGAGAGGAAAGAGGAGGTAAGGAATTTGGAGGGGAAAAAGAGGGAAAGTTAGGAGAAGAGAGGAGTAGGAAATGAGAATGTAGGAGAATTTCTTTTTCTCTCTCTCGTTTTCTTCCTGCTCGCTTGCTTTTAGTCCCTCGCATTCTGCCTCTTCCTCTCCTTTTCTTCTTCTATTTCTTCCACATCTTTAGGCCTATCAGAGCAAGGACGTAATATATGCCGAAGCATAGCTAAATACATGCGGGCAGTGCGTGGAGTTTTCCTTGAAACTATACTTATCCAACTTTGTTGAATGCAGTTGGAAGATCTCCATTCAAACGAAGTCATGACTCAGTGCATCTCGTCCGGATTTATTTCCTATCCCAGCACGACCTCTTTGAACTCTGCTAAAACCTCAGAGCCATTGGGAAGGGCATTCATTGGATTTATATTTGAAGACAGGAATGAACTTGAAAGCTTGAAAAAGCCAATAAAGTTTAGCAAGCATTATTGGATTAACGTGAAGCTTCGGAAGAACTCATTTCTGCTCTGGATAAGTTATGCTGGTCGCGTTTAGTGAGCAAAAAGGTAGCGAACGCGCGGCTATCTAATAGAAATCATCAGTTACTCATCACAATTGGACGTATTTCTGCCAAACAGAACTATGTGCATTATGACGTAAGCCCTGCTCTGCATATATTCTTAAGGGTCTCGGGGCTCATGTCTTAATGCACATAGATCCGTTTGGCAGACATACGTCCAATTGAGGTTCATACTGAGGTCTAAGGAAAATTAATTTGGTAATTATTTTATGTTGTTTTTTTCCTTTTCTGTTTCAGGCAATTACTAGCACCTAATCTGATGCAAAAGCACTTTTTGCCGAAAGGCGCTGAGCAAGTCTCTAAGCAGGTAAGAAAGACAAATTAATGAAAGCTTTTTTACTGTAGTTCACCCGATAAGTTGGTAACTTTAATACAAAACTTCAGAATTTTTAAGGTACCTACTTTAGTCGACCAATCGTGCTCTAATTATATGCATTACAGCTGAACCCTGAATTGCATACCAAACTTAATTTGTCGATCGTGCTTCAGGCGGATCGTGAAATTGTCAAAATGTTGTCTTTTTCCGAGGCGAATGTGCGAAGTGCGCAATGACGATTTGGACGTATGTGGAAACAAATGAGATTGAAAGTGAGGTAAATAAATTCGCCCAAATGAGGAAAATGGTTTCTTACCAAGGCGCAGCTGTGTAAGTTATGGAAGGTTTATACGTTGCAGTGTTTTAGGATGAATTGTGGATTAATAAGATGTTTCAGCAAACCACATCGTTGAAAAATTGTATCTAATCACGGAACTTGTACCACGTACCGCTGATTATCACATTTAGTGTCACTTCAATTTTAAAATTTAGAAGTCATCCTGAAATACTTTAGTTGTAAGCAATACTCTATAATTTAAGGGTGGCCTCCAGGAAGAAAAATCTCATTATCTCTTTCATCAGCAACTAAAACTTCTCGAAGTTTAATAACTTTGATTTATTTTCGACTTGATTGGAAAAAAATAGATCCTTAGAGTCGTTGAAAAATCCTCAAAAACAATGGGAAAAAAAAACACATTGGATCTAGAGTTCAGACTCTTAAAAACATCGACAAGAAAGAATCCTCTTGATTCAATCAGATTTAAGCTTAAATCAAGAACTAAGCCTCTTGATTTGAGCGGATTTCCTTTTGATTTAAGCTTAAATCTGATTGAATCAAGAGTCCTTTTTCTTGTCAATGTTTTCAAGCGTCTGGACTCTAGATCCAATGTGTTTTTTTTTCCAGTGAATGATCTGAAAGTTACAGAGAATATGTTCGGATTCGCGAAAATAAATGCAGTTGATCAGTGCTGGTAAAGAATGTTTCTTTTTGAGTTACGATTCAACAATTTCTTAGAAGAGATTCGCTTAAAAAAAGAGCCGAAAACTGCTTTCTTCGACAAGAATAAAACCAGAGATGCGAATAAAATTTAGAGAATGTAAAAATCAAAGCCAAGAACGTGAACATAGGAAAATGCAGAAAATGTTCATGCTTATGTGGGGCCGTCTGTGTAATGGAGTGAAGCACTCCTTTTATCAGCACTCGGACGATAATATTTTTACGACTCCAGCTATTTTCTCTCCGAGAAAGTTTTATATTTTTTCTTGAATTATGCTCTCTAACTCAATGATCGCGGGTTAGATACATATCGACCCATAATCCTCTCTAAAATCCCCAGCTGTATCTTTACGAATACACTTGGATAGGGAGTTTTAGGAGCATCATACATTAGTGGTCTCACCAGATCATCGTAATAAAGAAAGGAATTCTAAAGGAATTGAAATGTTTGATTGTCCAAGTGAATTTTATTTTTGAAATTCTTCGTTTCAACATGCATCTCTTACTTAGATTTCCTTTATACTGAGAGTAAAGACAATACGAATCCATTTCTGATTGGTTCCCGTACTTTAGGCCTTCACAGTGTCACAAACGGGAGTAAAAATTTTATTTTTACCAATCGCAAAGATTATAAACTGCAATGGGTCGAGGAATGGAGATGTTGCCTGTGTGAGGAATTTGCGAACTGACTGTTAATTCTCACGTAAAAGTTCGCGAGAAACACGATGGTGCCACTGGTTTTCTTTGAAATCAACTCTCAAGCTCAGAGAAAGCTCTCAAGTTGAGGCCAAAATGGAGGGGATGTCCCACGCTATCCTGAGAGTCCACCTCTACATCGAGACAAACTCTCCATGCAAACATAGGGGACAAATATATTGACAGGGCTGCCACTTTATTTGGGGACTCTAAAACTGAAAACACGGCAACCCTGCTTATGTATTCGCTCCCTATCTTTGCATGGAGAGTTTGTCTTGATGGAGTCGTGGACTCTCAGGATAGCGTGGGATATTCCCTCCATTTTGGCCTAAGCTTTTTTTGAGCTTCGGAGATGATTTCAGAAAAAACCAGTGGCACCATCGTGTTTCTCGCAAACTTTAACGTAAGAATCAATGGTCAAATCGCAAATCCCTCAAACATGCAACATCTCCATCGGGTGTACGGCAAGGAACTGAAATGAGATTGGGAACGGAGATAGGAATTCAAGAATGAGTTGATCAAAGTTTACAAAAAACGTCCGATTTTTGTGTTCTTCATTCCTGTTTGTTACGCTGGAAAAAAACACATTGGATCTAGAGTCCAGACTCTTAAAAACATTGACAAGAAAAAATACTCTTGATTCAATCGGATTTTTGCTTGAATAAAAACGAAATCCGCTTATATTAAGAGGCTTGGTTCTTGATTTAAGCTAGATTCTGATTGAATCAAGAGTACTTTTTTCTTGTCAATGTTTCCAAGAGTCTGGACTCTAGATCCAATGTGTTCTTTTTTTCGAGTGTACATCCATAAGCCACGTTGTTGTCTCAACTCTCTCTAGAAAGGGACTCTTTTCTTACCGATAGTATAATTGGTGCGTTTGTTTGGGCTGCAGGAAATCGAGCACTGCTATTACCATGGGACTGTGAAGGACTACCCAGGGTCCAGCGCGGCTTTTCACACCTGCAACGGAGTCTCGGGAGTCATCCACGTCGGCAACGAGACTTTCGTCATCCACCCTTTTTACGGCGGCGATCTCTCGGTCAGTGTCCTTGTCCTCTTTATTTCTACTTTCTTTCTCGAAGAATGTTGTGAATCCTGTTCCTTTTATCAAATTTACTGATCTTTGGTGTGAGTGAATCGTTTGAAAATGCATCAAACAGTCTTATTCCTCTATCAAAGAAATTATTCTGACGCTAAGATCTGCGAGTTTGGCACGAAACTGGCGTTGCCATTTGTAGCCATAGCGAAGTCTGAGTGTTTAGACTGATTAGATTGTTTTATAAAAGAAATTCAAGCTTAGAGTACCTATATTGAAAGAGTATGACCACTGGGCCCCATGGAGAGGCTTAGAACACAAAAATGGCGGTGCTTTGTTTTGGTTTTTGTGGATTGGAGGGGGGTCATTGCCAACTTTTGACGGTTATCACCAACCGCACTTGCTGTCAACCTTACTACATCCAAGATAATTTTTCTCAAAAATTGCACACGATTAGCCTTAAAAATATGTAAAGAAGTCGCAATAGTGCATTTGGGTTAATTTCTTGTTACGATAAGCAAAGAAAACTACATTTTGAGTCATTTTGCATTACATTAATTTATGGCGTCCGCCATTTTTGGGTCCTAAGGGCTCCATTCAGCCTAAGATGGCTGAGCCAATCAGAAGTGGTAACACCAGTGGCCACACTCTCTCAATATAGGTACTCTAGTCAAGCTAGTTGTTCTGGAGTGAGATGGTCTCACTTTTGTGAGGTATCACTAGCTCGCTCTGTGAATTGGTTCATTTTTTTTAAAGATGAACGATGAAAATTTTACTTCTCTGTCAAATTAATCGTGCAAATGTAATGTGTTGGATTGGAACCATTGGAGGATACTTGTTATAACAGTATCGACTTCTTAACCTTTTAGAATACTCTTAATGAGGCAAAGAAAAATCATAACGAACAAGAACGTAGGAAATTCATAAACTGAGATACGTGGTTTAGTAGTTCTAACGTGGAATTATTGAAAAACCACCGAAGCCGAGGCATCGCAGGGCCTGAGCTACGCCTTGTTGGGCTGAATTTAAAGTCGAGCGTAACTGAGTGGTCCTGACCACCACTATATTTCATGTCTCATCTATATGTATAAAAATATTTAAAATATATCTCATAAATCTCCAGCAAACTGAAACCTAACTGGTCACTGAACGTGCCGGGGCTACCTAAACGCTTTGAGAGGACTGCGACAGCTTACGCGACTAAATAACTTTAGCTTTTTCACTATGCTCTGTGAATTCCACACAAAATATTTTTGACCAGTTTCCCTTGAAATATATTGCAAAAATGCTACTTTTACGTCCATAGATATTTATCGGAAAAATAATGGCCAATCCGAAATATACAACCTATAAAATATTCGTTAATAGATCAGCAAAACAACACAGGAAATGTGTCTTTCAATAATAATTTTTTCCAGTTTCACTACGCTCTTCAAAATTTCTTCCAAATTTTTCTTGTGCAGTTTTGTTGTTAGGCAAAACGTTTCTACGGGTCTGGGTCTTTCCTTGGAAATTTTAAAACCACCTAGTGCGACATAAAAAAAAACCCAAAAAATATTTTCACGTCATTCCATGCATTCATCGACTTATTTTTCTTAAAATCAAGCACTATGTCCTACGCACAGACAAGATAAGCCTCAGCACGTACGGATGTTGAAGACTTGGCTTTTTTTCTCTTTTTTAATCATATTGTCACCCTCCCTCACTCACCTCGGTAATGGCGTTGTGGATGCGTATACGAACGCAGAATGATGGATCATTTTCTGTCCCATCTCTTTTCCACGAAACTGCTCGTCCATCCGTCGTTCCACATTGTGGGGGCTCTGAACAAAGCTCGATGAGGAGTTTGAGAGAATGCCGTACGAAAGCACCAGTCGTGAGATTATTTTTAATGAAGGAAAGACATGAACATCGAATCGACTCGGGAGAGCTTTGGAATGCTTTCGCAATTAGTTGGTACGCTTATCGTTCCAAGAAACGCCAGTGGTGGTGGCTGGAAGTATGCTGTACAGACATGTTGTTAGTCTGCATCAACGTTATACTTACGAGTGCACGAAACCGTCATCTATACTTACGAGTATCCGAAACCGTTGTCAAATGTTGAACGGATAAAAATTCTCTCGGTGATATTCTCCCAGATTGTTTTGTTGCACCGTTGATTTTGATGTAACTGGATCGTCTACTGTGAGATGGCAATCTAGTGTCGTAAATCCGTTCTGCGAATCGTCAATTTGAGAAAAACGTAGCTAAATTCTGCCCGCTTTAATGAGAAACAATTTATTACAAACACTAAACTTAACATAAATGAGGGGCTCGGAAGACCGACGCGCTCAAGTTCCTATGAAACCCAAAGCGCCTTCAATAATTTGAATATGCAATATGGACATCCCAAAAGCACGAATAGTTGCTTCCTTGGGTTCGGCGTTCTTTTGGCATCTCACGGTGGCTGATGTAATGTATTATTAAGTGAATTCCCTTCCTCTGCTCCTGTTTATACTTGTCTTTTCTTATTCTTCTTCAACCTCCCCTTCTTTTTATTTTTCTTCCAAGTTACTACAAAGACAATATCCTATCCTTTGATGTGCAAGGACCGCTACAGTGTACATTATTTTAATGAACATTTCGACCGTCTCATTCAAGAGAACAAGGAACGTAACTTGATCAACATTGTCCTTTATACAATCGAGGGGCCTGGAGACCAAGGCGCGTGAGTGCAATTTTTGCTATTTCGAGAAAAATTCGAGAAAAAAACGTGTTTGAAGTTTCCATATGACATGGATCCGCATGGCGGAAAGAAAATTCAAACTGACTTTTTAATACCTAAAAATTGGAACTTGGGTGGAACTTGGAACTGGAACGGGATATGCATCCAGACTAGTTTTTCTCGAAATCATTAATATCTCAATTTTTTCAAAAACTTCACTTATAAGCCTTGTCCTCCAAGCCCCTCAAATTATAACCTCGAAATTTCGATCCGCTCTCAGGAATAACAGAGAGCGTTTAGCATCGAAATTTGGAAATCAATATTTTTGACCTAAAATCAGTTTTTCCACTGCCCTGAAAAATTCGAGCTCCCACTTTAAGCCACACCTCGTCTAACTCCACCACAGATATCCGGAGAACGAGGTAAACTCGAGAAATATCAATTTGCGGAGCTTTTACTTTCCGTTTTTTTTTTTCTCCACCCACACCGTTCGAACGCACAGAACAGCCTGTGAAGACACCTTCGTAACTACCGTTAAACCCCTTTCCCACCGCCGCCCCTCTTGCGGCCCTTTTTTTCCACGCGAAGATGCGGATAACCTAGATAACCCGTCGATACTCCGTCGCCGGCTCCACTCTACCAAAAAAGCTGCTCGATTAAAAGAGGGTAAAAAGAGCGCAGAGGGACGAAGGAGCGGAAAAAAACGCAAGGGAGATGAGGATGTAAAAACAGTCGAAGCGTGCGAGAACTTCAGGGGACCCGGGGGGGGGGGGGGGCGGAACCGGGGTTCGGAGCGGGTGACGTTTAAATTGCCTACGTGCTTACAATATATCGCAGATGTTACGGGCGTGTGTGCCGTTGGATTCCGCGCGCGGGGCCCCGGTCGGTCGGGCGAAAAAAGCGTCGCGGCGGAGCTATCTCTCGTCACCCGGCGCCCGGAAGAGCCGTTGATAGTCGTCCGAGACGCGAAAGTTGAAGGGTCCAGGTGCCCCGGCCGGGGGCCGGAGTGGGCGGGTCACGCACGTGACGTAACGTAGTCGCGTCACGCTCGGCCCGGACCCGGTGCTCGGTCGGAATTTGAATGTAATTAGGGTGGTCGCGGCACGGGTGTGTGCATTAAATGACGCTACTTCGGAACCACCCCTCCTCCCCCGCTCCCTTTCCCCCATCGACGTTTTTGGGTCGGAGACCCAACGGGGATGTTTAACCTGTCCTCGCTGGCTCTGCCCGCGTGTGTTACTTTCAAGGTGGTCACGCTTAGAGATGCTGTGGGAGCGTATGGAAACCTGATTGATAACGAAACCTGTTTTTTTTTGTTCGAATTGGAGGCCTCGTTTTAATTTTTCCCGGAGAAACTGGAAGTTTCACGCGCAGTTTCATATTGATTAGGCTATTCGGTATTAGGTATGTATCTTACTCGCTTCGTATGTATCTTCGATGGGCCATCTGAGGAACGGCCACCAATGCATCAATGGTGCAGTGTATTTATAGGCAATTAAAAGTATCAATAATCAATGATAACTGCGCACCATTCCAACACGGAAGAAAAGAAGGTGATAGGGGTTGTTGGGTAATATAGGCATTTTCAATTTATTGTGTAGGTGCTCCAATTAAGGTTACCAACCCAAATTCTGTTGTACGACCCCAACTTGAGCTGCGGCGTTACTACCAAAATTAATTTGAAATGTCCATATCATCCAGCGAATTGGGGTAATACTACAATTTTAGAGAATAAACCCTGACACTTTTTCCGAGAAAGATGCAGGTCAGAGTATCTATGTGGGAATAGTATTTCATTTACTGTGACGCTCTCTGGTCGCTTTATCATAAAACAAAGATATTAAATTAATAAAAAATCAAAACCTTTACCATCCCATTTGTGATAACTCGCATTCGCACGTATTTTAATCGTGTCCACCCAATTTATTTTGCTCGTTTTTCGCTGAATTACTCGAACTATTCTTGTTATTATGATAATTTGGTTAATTACATCAAAAAGTTGCGAAGTTAAGTAGTATGATAGGTTACTTGATTTCGGACCACCCTGCTTTTGGACCAGATTTTGACCCTTTCATAACCGGAAGGAGAGAGGGAAATTGCCACAGATTTAATTCGATTTTAAACTCGTTCGTTTTATTTTATGTCCCTTCCTCAGTATGAGTTCACCGATTCACCGACAAGGAGCTACGAAGCGAGTGCGGTGCGGGCGATCGATTATCGATATTTCCCCATTTGAAGCTATGGCGAAGAATCGATTATTAATGTGTTCGATGCAACACCCTGTTTATCGATCCTTTTCCATAGGTTTAAATGGTAGATCAATCGATTTATCGCAAACCAAGGGGGTGACTAGGGAACGCATACGACCCGGATCCAGGGAAAAATAAGGGAGGTGTCACTAATGACGCGTTTATTTGTTTTCGTGGCTTTTTCATTGCGTGCATCTCACAATTTACAGCCGTAATTGGTCGTTTCGAAGTTTTCGCGCGGAGCTCGCTTTGCGTTTTATGATTCAATTTCCCCAAAGGAAATGGACCCTTTTCCTGCCGCAGGACACTCGGCTCCTCTCTGAGGGGCGTTTGCCAAACGGAACTATGTGCATTAAGACATGAGCCCTGGGACCCGTAAGGATATATGCATAACAGGGCTCACGTCATAGTGCACATAGTTCCGTTTGGCAGAAATACGTCCATTTAATTTCACTCTGGGCCGATGAAGTCAAGCTGGTCTTGGACTTGGAAGCGGCCATGCTCGCTCTTCCCTTTTAAAAACTACTTTTCAAGTAGCTGTGACATTTACCCTGGAGCTGACAAAGCTTCGCCATTCCGTTCGCTTCTTATGGGACCCTGATTGTATTCACTTCAGTACCACAATGGGTGCTACGGAAGGAAAGCCGGTTCCTAAATGGGAATCTCTATGTGTGATGGAGTCCGGAAAGATTTACCGAAACGTGGAAACTCAAATTAAAATTGGTTCAATACAAGCAAAAAACCTATTTACGGTAAAAAATATCAATTTTCTAGTTTTCTATGCCGGACACACTGCCACTCTCAAGGAACATCGGGTCAGAATAGTGCCGTGCTAAGGAAAAACGCCGTATGAGCCTTTAGGCATTGCCAAAGTTCCAAAGATTGAAGGTAAAAATTGCCGGTCGGCTGCTCTAACTGAACGTATTTCTATCAAACGGAACTAAGTTCATTAAGACATGAGCCCTAAGACTCATAAGATTATGTGCATAACAGGGCTCACGTCATAATGCACCTAGTTCCGTTTGATAAAAATACGTCCGACTAAGTAATCAGGTGATTGCTGGAGAAACTTGTGCGGGCAAACGCTGAGTCTTGCCATCTGAATGGAAAAATATATTATCTGTTGAGACGCAACGGTCTTCGTAAATAACTCAAGATGAAGTTTTTCTAAGGCTTTTTAGTAGGGAATCGTTTCTTAAAATATCTTGAGGAGAACCGGCTTCTTTCGCAGTATATCGGCGCGGTAGTATCACAACCTTTGATGCTAGACACAAGTTTCGATCAAAAAATAAATCGGTCGAGACCGCTTCTTGATTCCCCCCCCCCTTCTTGATTCTTGAGCGTCTCTCGAAGAAAGTGGATTTTCACGGTTGCGACACTCATGATGTGAAAGAAGAAATATAGGTACTGCGAATTTCAGGTCATCGCACCGGGTGGAAATCGGATGAAACATTCACCTGGACGGTTTACGGGTTTACAGTCAACTTACATGGAGGTTTCCTCAACATAAGTTTCGCTCCTACCTTTAGAGAACCTTAATGGGAAGAAATCAATTATTTATGCGTTTTTCCTGTATTCTTGGAATTAATTCCGCTCGCAACCCTATACCCGCAAAATTATGATAACATTGTCCAATGTTGCTTTGGGCTAAATGCTTGAAAGAAGTGTGAAAGAGGGCTCAAAAGTTCACCCTACTGAGCCGGAGTTAACAAGATGCTGTGATAAGTAGAGTTGTTACTTAATCTCGAGATGTGGATTGAAAAATTTCGAAGGCACTTCATTTCAAAACAAGGTGCAAAATCAATACGTCACATTGAAACGTCTCAAAATAAACATAGAAGAGGAGTAGGCGAGGATGACGCGAAGGAAAGGGACGAGAGAGAGGAGGAAAGAGGAAGAGAGAGAGTGGGAAGGAAGGACGGGCGAGTTTCCAAAGGGATAGGTGGAGCAGTTTTGGCGGCGTTCCAGGACTTGGAAACAACTCACAATCAGCCCCGCTTTTCTCGCGCTCTCCTTCTTATATTCCTCCTCAAAAAAGATTTAAATTAAAACTTAAGGACTGCAACTCTAAATCGAAAAGGAAAAAAAGCGACAGATTTTCTCACTTGCGCTCTCAAAAACATAGGAGCGATAAGTAAATAAATTATAGCGCACGTTTGACTCTTTTGAAGAGCTTTGCCGGATGAAAGAGCAAAAGCGGACTTTAGGGGAGGGAAGAGGGAAAAAGAGGAAAGAGAAGAGGAGGGGTGAGAGGTGGAAACCGGCTTTGCTTTCCCGGGGTCGGAGGAAAGACCGATAGGAAAATAAATTTGCATGAACGTTGAGTTCAGGCTCCGGGGCTGATGTCGGTTATTCGATGAATACAACTACATTGGTGTCGACGTAAAGTTGGTCTCTGCCGCACTGACTTCACAGTTGTACCTCCGCATTTAAACGCTCAATCAATACATTGAATAACAAGCAAAGGAAGCTATGGTCAAAAATGATTGGATTTGAAGCAAGACGCTGCAGCGCATTCCCTCTTACTTTCTATCACATCCTGTTTCCTTGCTTCTTCCTCGTCCTCCTCCACGTACCTCCTTCTTCTCTATCGTTAATGGGCCACTAGTCAAGGTACGAATTTAAGCATTCTGATGCATGTTTTGTCCGCCTCCTATGCAGCCGTGCTAAGAAAAAACGCCGTATGAACCTTCAGGCGTTGCCAAATTTGCTTCAATTAAATACGAATTAATTGGGAAAGTTGCTAATATTTTTCCTCTAATTTTTTCCGCAATTTCATCTAAATCATCTGAAAATTTGAAGGAAAAATATACTTAACTTTCCTCAAAAATACATGTTTTTCCGGGGAAATTTGGCAAATCTCGAATGTTCATACGGCGTTCTTCCTTAGCATGGCAGTATGGTGTAGTGGTTGTAGCGCTAGCTCTATGATCGAAAGGTCCTGGGTTCGATTCCCGGCCAGGCGACCCGAGTTTGATGGTCTCAAACAATGGTTGCCTTGTGGCAATGTGGCAATCCTTGTGGGATACTTGAAATAGTAAAAAAATAAAGAATTTCACGTAGAACTCGATTTTCGCATCGAAGATCACTGCGATAAACTCTCTTGGTACCCACCCCTTATTGCTTTTAATTCCCACCGATCAAGGTCGAAGGAAAATCAGTAAAAATTCCGAGAAAGAATCGTCATGAGTTTTCCATCGAAGAGTTGAGACCTAGTAAGAAATCTGAAGTGCCACAAATTGAGTTACGTGGTTTTTGACTTTGACCATCGAAACGTATGAGCATGTATAGACGAAGAAAATTGCCATGCGAGGCAGGCGGAAATCTGCTAAGTAATCGCGAAGTACCCTCACGGCGCAATGCAGCTGTCCTGACGAATTGGAGAACACGAACTGCTCTAATTGAAACCGTTGTGCTATCTAAACAGAGAAGAAAGGATTTAGCACACTCTCAAAGGGAAGGATGGATTTGCTTGTCTTCGGAGGCAGGGAGGGGGCGTTGCAGTAAGGTTAAATTAGGGTCAAGGAAGATTTCAGTGATGAAATAAACGAAGAATAAAAAGAATAGCGGAGAAAATAAGAATATCCAAAAAGAGGAGCGAGAAGGAGTTGGAAGCAAAGTTGCCAGACATAGGGTAATTTCGGTCGCCGCAGCTCTGTATTGCAGAGAAAGAACTTCATACGAACATTCGATTTTTTTTTAACTATAGAATTTTGATTTTCTTTAAAATTGGTTGTGAGTATTTTCTCCTAAAAATTCTCACGAATTATAAACCGAATGGACCACTAGACAAGGTACAAATTTCATCATTCTGATACATGTTTTTTTGCCAGAATTTTATGTAAAACACGATGCACACAACGGAAATTACCGAAATCAACTCCTTGTGAAGATATTTAATAATTCTTGATGGATGAATTCAAACCACCCAATCATGAAAACCCAATGCTCTACGTGATTCACATCGCGCGCTAAACGTTATCATGACAGTCCCTGCGATCTTTAAATCTGGCAACCTCGATCTTGACGCTTTGGCTCAGCTATAGCAAATTACTTATAGTTTGAAAAACACATGGTGGGGAATGAACATTGCTCGATCGAGAGACTTGCTGAAACCGTTGTTGTGCGCGATTTGACTCGAGTAGAACTTTAAGTTTCTCGTGCGGGAGGGCAGCTCAAATTCCTCGTAACCAATGTGAAATAAAAACGTTAATATCTCCGTTAGGAGTTGGTTTGCGTAATTTTCGTTGCGCGAATCGTATTCTACGTGAAATTCTCGTGAAGGAACATGTATCAGATTGCTTAAATTCGTACCTTGTCTAGTTATCCATTGATGTACTCAAGTTTAATGTTTCTAATCGGTCACATAATAAGGTTCGAGAACCGATCGCAACGGAGTCAGGTTGGGTTAAGTTAGGTCATGCAACTAAACTAACTCTCCGGCAAAGCTGGAAGTATCACTCGAATTGAAGGCGTCCCGATCCTGAATTTTCACTCAGTGCTTCTACAGCTTCAATCAACGGAACATTTTATGCTCTTCATATCTCTCATAGTATACTATCAAGAGTGGCGGTAGCCACCCCCGGTAGAGGAAAATGACGTCCTACTAAAGTCCCGATAGCAAAAGGGTGGCCGACACTCTTAGTCACACCCAACTCCCTTGTCTAATGGTCCACTGCATTTTGAAACATGTCTGCAATGAGCAAGACGAATTATAAGTAAAATAAAAGACCACATTTTGCAATGAGGAACTACTGTCTCAGGCTCAACTATAAAAGCTCCTATTCATCAATAAATTCGTTGATCATGGAAATTTTGGCGGAGCCACCAAGTTTTCTTTTTCGCACTTGAAGGTATTGTCTTTTTCTTCCCGAATCTGAAAATCATTGAAACATCGTATTTCTCCCCTAAAAACTGTCTTCTATCAGGAAATTTTGCATTTCGGTCATGATGGTGGGCGTTTTTTCCTCCTCGGAGGATTGCCAGACACTATGGATTTGGCAACGTTCAAATGTTTATACGGCGTTTTGGCTGAGCACGTCAGCGGCGCGGCGGCTCCGGTGCAGAGTTTTTGCGCTCAGAATGCGCGTCACGTAGAGGGCAGGTTTATTCGGTTCGAGACGATACTGTATCAGGACTTAGGGGTCTTGAGACAGAAGGTCCAAACCTACACGGCGGGTTATGGCCTCGCCTCGCCGCTCCGCGCCCGGCCAGGGTGAGAATTCGTCGCTCCTCTAACGTAAGGGCGTATCTCGATTTGAGCGTGAGCCCTGTTCTCCATATAACTGAATGCTTTCCGGGGCTCATGTGGAAATCGAGATACGCCCTTACGTCAGAGGAGCGACGAATTGTGAGGTTCGGAGGCGCTGAGCCGTTCAGCCCCGAACGGAGCGGAAGGGAAGGGGGGAAGGGGTGCCCGCGCCGCGAAACAGAGAACCGAATTGACTTTTTTGTTGCTGGATGCTGAGGCGTATTAAAAATACCGTTCAGCTGTGAAGACGGAGAGGTGGGAGGGATTGAAATCCGAGATTGGTGATAGGCATCCATAATGGGTTGCGGGAGAAGCCAGATGAAATTTCCGCCCCCATCCCCCCCTGGCCCCCTCCGGACCCCCGTCTTCCGCCCGTTTATCTCTTCCTTTCGATTCCAGCACCGGTCTCTCCGGTCAACCGCCGCGCTCAAGAAAAACACCATATGCGCGTTCGGACGTTACCAGATTCCAACCAAAAATAATTGATTTTTTATTGTTTTTTTGAAAAATATTTCTAACTTTTTTTAATCGTTGTTTTCCGGATGAAGGGACGTCACTACTTTTTAATGTTGCAAAATTCTTATTTGTAAATTATATTTTTACCAGAAAACTTTAACACGTTTCAATTGAAAATTTCCTAGACTTTGTCACTGAAGAGCACGCAAAATCAACACAACCTTGAACAGCAGTCACACAGCCATCTCCACTTGTAAAAAATTGAATTTTTTAAGCCAAACTTGCAACCTTGGAATGGAGTTAAGTTCCTCCTCCTGGGAAACTATGAATTTAAGTAGATTTCTCTTCAAATTTCTTTCCGGAGTTTATTCACAATTCAATCTACCGTATCTGAAAAAAAACACAAGGGAAATACCGCCCTGCTAAGGGAGAAAGCTGTATGAACATTCGAGAGTTGCCAAATTTCCTACGATAAAATGTTTATTTTTAGGAAAGTTCGGAATATTTCCCCTTGAAATTCTTACCCTAGTAGCAGAGTTATATAAAAAATTTGTTTTTAAAAGTATAAACCGTAAATAACCACAAGCTAAAGAATATTCATAGTTTATGTAATGGATGTAAAGTTTTTTAGTTAAAAGTTTACTAAAAAACTTATTTTATTATGTAACCCTTAGTATAAAAGTTATATAACCAAATTCAAAGAGTGTATAAAATGAATTTTCATTATTCTTCCTGGCTGGTAGCGCACTCTAGTTATGAAGTGTGCAAGTTTTCATATGCGTTACTACCAGGTGGTGGATCATCGTAGAGTTGTGACTTACCTTAAATCCGCGCCGTCCTAGTCGGGATTAGAACCCACGCTTCGGGATGGAGTTGCAATCCGAAGTCCAGTACTTTACCACCAGACCAGCCAGGCTTGATATGAATGGGCCCCTAAATTCAATCTCTTAACTATCGCAGGCCTCTGAGTCCGTAATATTTTGTTTATTGACGGATTCTTATGATATTTTACCAGACTTTATTATTTATTATTTATTTATTTATTGTTTTTTATTTCATGATGTAATTTTTTCATTTTCATTTTTTTTAACTCTCTCTCATTTTTAGCTCTCTCTTTTTTTTTAACTATCATGATTTTTAACTATCATTTTTTCTAACTCTCTCTATTTTTTTTAACTCTCATTTTTTAAACTCTCTCTCTCTCTCTCCCCCTCTCTCTCTCTCTATTTTTTAACTTTATAATTGCGTCTTTTTCCAGTTTTAATTATTTGGGCCTTTTTCTAGTTTGAATTTATGGCGATGTATTTATGTTATTTATTTATTATTATATCATTTCCTTTTTTCTTTTAAATTTTTATAATATTAATTTGAATATTTTTAAAAAAAATCAAAATTTTTAAAATAATATTTAATAATATTTTTAAAATATTAACAAAAATAATTATGATATACTTTAAAAATATTATAAAATATTATTTTAAAAATTTTAATTTTTTATATTTTTAATATATTTTTAAAATGTTTTAAAAATATTCATTGATTGTATTTCAAAAGTACTTTTGAAAATATTTTAAAAATACATGAAAAACATTTTAAAAATATATTAAATTTCAATATTTTTAAAATATTGCTGTCTAACTGGGGAGGGTTATGAGCCAGACACGCTACCAACTGAGGTAACAGGGCTCCTCGGATTGTGTGCCGAGATATCCCCTTTTAACTCGTCTCGGAGCCATTAGTACCTCTAATAATACCTATCCCACGCAGTCTGAGAGTCGAGGGTGTTCATTGAAATGAGATCATCATCATCATTCATGAAAATGAGATAGGTTTACGTTAAAGTCATTCAGGTCATTTATATAACAGTTATAATAAGCAAATTAAGCAAAAGGATACTATGCGTATAAAGAAAATTTATAAAAACCCTTCCTCAATTATATAAATTTTATATAAAAGTTATCTTCTGAAAATATGAATAATTATTTTCATGGCATTTTATATAAAACTTATATACACGATATATAAACTTTAGTTAAAATGGCGATTATATAACCGGTATTAATTCCTTATACGTTTGTTAGGAAGGGGAAAGTGAATCATGCTACTAGGGTAGGACTTTAGGTGAAATTGCAAACAAAATTATCTGAAAAATTGGAAGAAAAATATTCATATATTTACCAGTAAATTAATGTTATATGAAAGGAACTTTGGCAACGTCTGAAGGTCTATACGGCGTTTTTCCTTATCCTGGCAGAATAATACGTAGCCTCTCTCGAGGATGAGTAATAAAAATTTTATTGGTGGATGTTTTGCAACGTTCGGAGGCGTTTTTTCTTGGTCGCACATCTGCTAGTGGTCAAAGTGAGTGTAGATGGAGACACTTGCATCCGCTTGAGATGGACCTGACGCGGAATGGAACCTCCAAGTGATTACGTCACGCATCGATACATCGTAGCATCGACCTCTTATCGGCCACTTTGCGCCTCATTTGGCAGATGTGACGTCACTGGATTGGAAATCAAAGATTTTCGGAATGGCCGAAGTGAATCCGGGGTTTGTAGCCTCGGATATCGCTAAGATTTCGATATGTCACTAATTATGAATTCTATCCGAGTTAGAGAATAACCTTGAACTACAGGCAAAAATTTACATTCAACGCATTGAGGATTTAAAGGTTTAAATTATTCTATCCCCGAATACTCCCTCCTCCGCCACCCCATTGCGAACATGGTGAGGCCGGAGGCTGCGTTCGAAGAGCTCTCCCTCCTCCCCACTGCCCCCCCGTCCCCACCTTACCCTCTTCTCAAGTCCCTAAAGGTAATTACTACATTCTGAAGGTGCTCATCCAACCCAACTTCCAATTTTGAGAAAGTGAGTGAAATAGCTCACATCGAGGCAGTTTCTCATTAAAAGTAGATAAAAACAAAATGAGTTTCTCTTGACGACCTGTCTTTTGACACTTTCAGGATTGCCGTGTCGGAATAAAACACTCACAATTAACGCGTCTCCCGTTAACCGGTAACGCTCGGTTTCCTATCATGAAAGAAGAAAGAAAGAACTCGATTCAGTCCTTCCTGAGAGTTTGAAAAAAGATCCTTATTTTTTACACATTAGTGTAGGTAAATAAATTAATAAGACGTAGTTATCTAAATCTGGCATCTAAACCTTTCTTTGACGGTGTATTTATTTTGACGCAAGACCGACCAAAGAACTTTGAATTTCGCGCAAGAGTTCCTTTAACTTCGTTTATACTTTAATGTAAGATGGAATTCCGATAAGGCAAAGCCGAGATTATAAAAGACCTGCGGTTTAAGTTTTAATGAGTTCCATCACCTTCTTATGCAGGATCCCTCGTCGTTTGGAAGAGAAAGTTCCAAAAAAGGAGTAAATCACTCAAATTGAGACAGACAATGACAAATGTTTGCATAGATGAACAAAAGATTAAAAAATCGTCGTAGCTTACGTTTATCTCCAGTCAGTGTAACCAAGATAGAGTAGAAATTTCTGCCGTGATACCGAAGAGAGCAGTAAGTGTCAAATTTTCGAAATCAAGTTTTCTTCAAAATTCGTTTAATCTCTTTTAGATAAATAATTCACCGAAATAACTGAAATAGCAAAATGTATCTCAATTGTACAGGGTCATTCTTTGAAATTTTTTGAGGAACAGTGTTGGTTCGTTCTAATTTAAGAACATAAAATGTGAGTTGAAATTTTAAAACACCGCACACTAAATACGCGTTTTTGCAGTTTCGTCGACGATTTACCATACTCTTGATAATATCCATTTCAGTATGGTGAATCGTATTAAAACTTGAATTTCCCGTGCCTTAAGTCTACTGGGGTCCAAAAATGAGTAGACTTGTGATGTACTAACCGTTCTGTAGTTGTCCCTACAAAAGCCGTGCGAAAGCATTTTGTCTGTAGGTAAAGCGCAGGATAAAACGTTCAAAAGTAATCGGGTAGAATGTACACAGCAGCATCTTGCATGAAAGAATACACAATGTGTGTGTGGCGGTTTGGAGAGGTACTCGATGCCCGACTTGCACAAGTTCCTACGAAACATAAAACGCCTTCAATAATTAGAGTATGCAATGAGGACATCCTAAGAGCACGAATAGTTACTTCCCTGGGTTTGGCATTCTTGTGGCATCTTATGGTGGCTGAGCCAATAACTGAACTCCCTTCTTCTGATCCTGTTTATATTTTTATTTTCTTATTCTTCTTCTTCGTCTCCTTCTTATTCTTTTTTTATTCTTCTTCCAAGTTACTACAAATACAAAATCCTGATCTTTGATTACAAGCCCGCTACAATATATATTATTTTAATGAAAATTCCGACAGTTTCCTTCAAGAGAACAAGGAACCTAACTTGATCAACATTGTTCTTTGTACAATTGAGGGGCCTGGAGGACAAGGCGCATAAGTACAGTTTTTGCTATTTCGAGAAATACGCGTTTCGAAATTCGAAATCACATGGATCCTCATGGTGGAAAGAAAATTCAAACTGACTTTTTGATGCTTAAAAATTGGAATTTGGGAGCTTTGTATTAATATGAATTAAGACTAATCTTACTTGAAATCATTAATATCTCATTTTTTTCACAAACTTCACTCATACGCCTTGTCCTCCAAGTCCCTCAATTTAATACTGCACCGAACTTTCTGTTTTCTGTCTCCTTTTTTTATATTCGCTAAACTTTCCCGGCTTCAATTATAACGTTCTTCCGCGTTGTTTATGTTTAACTGAAGTGGCCATTTTGCCCTCTTCCTATTACTTCCCGCAGCAATTTCAGCCTAAACGCATTTTTCTCGCTCGCCGCAACGCAATACTTTCGGCTTGCGTCAACAGAATCCTAAAAGCATTGCAGAGGGTGCTCAAGACAAATAACCTAATAGCTTAACAGCTTCAATGACGGAAGGAGGCTAATGAATTGTTCAAACTGATGAAAGAAAAAGGAACGAAAACTTTCCATGTCTTCTCTTATTTCTTTTTTCTCGTTCATCTAATTTTTCCTGCCCTCCCTTGGTCCGGTTTTACATGCTGAATACAAGTTCTTGTATATCCTCGGTTGCAAGCGTTTCATTTAAGAAATTAAAATGACGCTCTGCTTTAATCTTGGTGTTGCCAATTTTCAGTTGTAAAATAGAAAATGAGTAAAAGAAAAAATGAATAAACAAAGGAGAAAGAAGAAATCTACTCTTTTAGAAAATAGTTATTTGCAGGCATTCGAATAGGACTAATTGGGAACGGTCAGCAGAATTTAAAGTCATAGCTTTGTGAGAAAATGCATTTTTAGAAAAGTTTTCAAGTTTATTTCTGACGTTCCAAAGTTAGTTCCGTTTCAATTTCTGATTGAGATCTTAATATTTGGCACGAATAAAATTTACTAAATACTTTTGATGTAACTCGGCCATTGATCAGACATCCTTGTCTTTGACACAGTATACCTACTCGAGTTGGGTTCGTTTGCGGGAAGCAACTAAACTAACTGCGGCGAGGTGTGAAGCATCTTCCAGAATTGAAGGGGCTACGTGCGTGCGTGAGCTGTTTAAAGGTGAAACAATAAACAAATGAACGATTTCGGCACGAATTTTTTCACCGGGTTTCTCGTCCTTTAAATGGCGTGAAAAATAATTTTAAACAATAGAGGGGAAAGAAGAAGAAGAAAAATAATATAATAAGAAGAAGGAAAGGAAGGAAATAACAGGATAAAAATTGACAAGGAGGGAAAATAAAAGGAAAGTAAAGATAAAGAAGAGGAGGAGGGAAAAGATTAAGAGAATTGTGATTTATTTTTCTTCCTCCTTGTCTTCCTCTTTTTCTGCTTCTTCTTCCTTTTCTGTTTTCCTTCTTTTTCCTCTTAATCTTCTTTTTTTGCTTCCGTTTCGTCTTTGACAATCGATTCACTTTCTGACCTAAAAAACCTGGAACGGACAAAGTAAGATTTAAAATGTGAAATAGTTGTACTCAAAAACGCCCTCGAATCAAACCCAAATCGTCATAATCAAGGTAAAAAAGATTTAAATATGAGCCAATGAAACTGAATAAAGCCCTATTTTTAGGCTGCTGGTGTGAGAATAGAGACATGGCAACGTCGGAGCAGGGTGGGTCCGCCGTCGCATCGTGGTCGGAGGAGTGTTTCCCGGCCGATGTTTCTATTCGCGAGCTTTTTACTTTTTTATTTATTGAAAACTCTTATTTAATCATTTTAAAGCTCTTTTTCTTTTCCCTAATTTGTTGCAGCTCGATTTTCCTTGGAGGTTTTTTTTGTGCGTGGCTATCAAGTTTATATTTAATTAAAGAATTAATGAGAAAATATCATGCTTTCATTCCTGGGAAATATCCGCGATTTTTAATAATGATACTTTTTTATGTTTGCATAACGTTATTCTCTCTCAATATCCACTTGAAGAAAACGGTGGAGCAACAGTAATTCATTTATTTTGTCTCTAATAAGAAGACTCATTTGTTTGTGACTCTTAAAATACAGCGAAAAGCAGAAACGAGGAAATGAATGAAAAAAAATTGAATGGAACAGGACGAGAAAAAAAATATTGAACAACAAGCACTCTGGTAGAGAACATCAGAACTGGCGAGCTTTCCTCCACTTATTTTCTCCACTTAGTTCTTTGTTTAAAATAATAGACAAAATTTATTACTCTTTCAAACGCTACATCGTTTCAAACTTTCTTTTAAAGATTTAAAGAAGAATGAAAAATAATCTGATCAGCTCTTTTGTGTTGTCGTGATGGAGATCTCTCAGGTATGAGTCGATGAACGAACAGTACATTCAGAGCTGTAGTCATAATTGGCCTACATTTTTCAAAATCAGCCTAACAATGTATATTTTACGATACAGCTAATATATTATTCTACCTCTCCTTCTCTATTACTGATACATACTAACATTAGTAAATATTTAAATCTAAATTATATATTTAATAATATTATATTATTAAATATATACCTAATTCGTCGCCCTCACGACGAAGGGGCGTATCATCAAAATTGGACATTTTGAGTTATGAATGGATCCTTCTTCACCTCAAGCTCCTTTTTCCATTGAGTCTTGTTTGAAAGCTCAACTCTCAATATTAACCGAGTTATTGAGGAAAAACAAATAGGCGTAACATAAGAAAGACCTTTTCTGGGTACGGCGAACGGGCGCATCATAAAGCAAACGCGACTACCTGACCTCTCCTCAATGATACGTCCTCGAAAATCAGACCCTTTCGGTTCGCGCGACACAATATGCCCGTCACTCACTGATCGGGTGTGTTTCTCAGTTATTGTTTCAGTATTTTGTTATTCCTGCTATAAATTTTAGACCAATCTGGCGGTATTTTTTATATTTGTCGGCGTGTTTTAATGCTACAGCCTAAAGAGCTCTTTATTGTTATTGGTCAGGAAACCTAATTTGTCGGGTGTTTCGGTAAACATTCGTATTGTCAGTCGGGATTCTTTGATTTCGATGGCTTTTCGCCTCTTAATTTTGGTTTGACAGGATATTCTGGGAAAAGATCTAAATTGTCCGGGGGTGTATAGACGGTAAATGTCAAAAGATTCTCAACTAGGTCAAGATTTTTTCAGTTTCTATTTACATGCCAATAAACACTTGGTTAGCTCTAATTGTTTTCTTTTGACGACGTATCAAATGTAATCATGTTCGGTTTTTTTGTCTTTCACCTACAATTATAATGAGTGTAATAATTACAATCGACTACTATCGATGTTTGATTTTTTGATTTTTCAGGCATTCTCTTGCTTTATCGTTTAAATAGACATTCATTATTCATATTTAACTTCATTGTTCTAATTGTCCAGACACAGCTTTTACCACCTGGCCATCAAGAGTAAGCAAAATGAAGTGTTTTCAATTGAATAAAAGAAAAAATCTTTCCGCCGTTTTGTTCAGATAATGAGATTTCAATATTCAACATATCAAAGCTTTTGGTAAGACTTAATTTTCAGTGATTAAGGATGACAAAAATACATTTGGAGTGGCAAGGAAAACATTATTTTTAAACACTTCAAGTTGCGAGCTCTTATTGATCAAAAGTAAATGCAGTTAATGAAATATGACTCGTCGTGTCAGAAATACAATTAAGCATCCTAATGCAGTCAATTTTAACAGTTAACATTATTTCGTCTTTGGCGAATGAAAAAAATTATTTTACTTTATCTTTTAAAATGAAATGTCATAGTCTGCCCTGAAATTGAAATATTGGCACATCTCTTTGAATTTAAACCTCTTTTTCTTCTTAAATTTTATTATCAAGGCATTGTTTTAACTTAAACAGCTGTAAATTAAAGTATGTCAAACTATCAAGAAGGACATAAAATATATACTCTTATGTTTATTACTTCAGTATAGATTCCTTTAGAGTCGTATTAATAAGACACTGCTTTTGAAAATTCTGATTGAATATGCGCTCTCTTGATATTTTTCATTTTCATAACCTTTTAGAAATCTCAAAAAGGATGTACCTTAAACCATAGTAAATATACAGAACTGACCACCTCGAAAAATCGCGGAAGAAAAATCAAACTCAAAGAAAAGAAATTAAGTGAAAGAACTAACAAGTAAGGAATGAAATAGGGGAAGATATAGCGCAACAAGATGATACGCCCGCCGAGAGGACGCGGCGGAGCAGCGGAGGTGCCGAATTCAGTGTTCCGCCAACGGGCGTATCAGGACCCTTTTCTAATATTTCAATGATATCAGGGCTGCTAGACATAATTTTACAAATTCAATGTGATATTTAAAATCCTGATCTTTTTCCGGCGCTGAATGCGAAAAAAAAAATCAGATACGTTAATTAGGGACGTAGCGGCGAAGGAATTAAGTTCTTCAAAATCTTATTTTCGCTCTCCTGAAAAGTAGTCAGAATCTTGATACGCCTCTTCGTCGTGAGGGCGACGAATTGTCTCCCATGTTTAATTATTTTAGCGTAAATCGTAAAAACGCCTCGCCTCATGACGCCGTATAACTTTTTGTGAATTTTTCCATGATAGTATGATGTGCTCACTAATACTCGTACTTACTTCAGAGCGTTGCTTTTTTTTTTAAAAGAAATAGAAAATAAAGAATAAAATAAAAATAAAATAAAAGGAGCATGAGATTAAATTAGAGAATGTCTGGTCTGATGTAGTTAGCTTGGTTCTGATAAAATTTGTCCAATTACTCTTATGAATTTAATGCTTCCTCAAAACACAAAAGTTGAGGAAACTTTTTAGTTCAACGTATTTATGCCTAAGGAACTGTGTCTCACGAAAACCCAAAGTATGAACACAGTGACGCTTGAAACCGTTCCATCCGCTGATAAGATCCATTACGGTACGATCTGAATGGCTCAAGGCGCTGCAAGCAACTATTTTAACGTTCTGGAGCGCAAATTGCATAACCGACGGAGTTGAAGGCGCTTTGCGCCGCCGGACACGTTTCACTGTACTTGCAGATAATCCGATTTGATGCTGTCTGAGGTAAAGGATGGAACTTTACAAATAGGATAGCAAAAACAGTTCCAATCATCGGAATGACAGTACATCACTGTTCCCTGCAAAATTGTTCTCCGAAATCGATGGTTAAATAATCAAAAAGCCCCCACACACTAAAACTCTATTATTTGCCAACAACTACACATACCAATTCATTTCGCCTAGTTTATTTCGCTTAAACGCATTGCTTTAACATTGTTCGACTGTTAGAATAAGTTTTTTTCTTTTTTAAACGGTTTAGTGGAATGTTTAGCTGAAATATGCTGGAAATAGAGCCCCTTTTCCCCCAGTCCAACCGCGGTGGACTTAAATTCTACACCAATGATCAGTATTAGAGGGAATCTGGGGGGGGGGGGCGAATGTGCGGGGAGATGGGGAGAGGCGAGGGTAGTTTGACAGCGAGTGAACGTAAACACGTGCGAATTTGCAAGCACCATTGTACCAGTGGGGAAACTTGCAATGTTGCCACTATGCATGCTAAATACTTCTTTACAAACGGGTTTTCATTTTTAGGCAGTTGCGTAAAAAGCCAATTCAAACTGCCCGCTCAAATACTCTCAGCGTGGATCAAATTAATGATTAAAACAACCAGCAACAATATATTTTAGGAACCCCGAACCAACCATATAAGCAATGTGATCGAGTATAGCAAAAGTCACATTGGGATAGAGTACTGTTACCATCTCTAATTGGCTCAGCGTCGAACGGGGACCTTCTAAGAACCTAAAATGACGGACGCTGTGAGTAAATGTAAATACAAAATGACGCAAAATGTAGTTTTACTTGCATATCGGAACAAGAGCTTTACTCAAACGCATTATTACGACGTATTTACATAGTTTTACAGCTAATCGTATGCTATTTTAGAGGACAATCAACTTCGACATATTGCCAGCAAGTGCGGTTGGTGATGACCGTCAAAAGTTGGCAATGACTTCCGTCTCGTCCTAAAAACCAAAACTAAACGCCGCCATTTTCGGAATCTAAGCCTTTCGTGGGGCCCAGTGTCCATACTCTCCCTATAGAGGTACTCTCCATTCGGGGGTGCACGATGTCCCTCACTCCAAACAACAACGAATTTCTCGATATCGACGGTGAAATTACCAAACCACGTATCTCGTTTGCGGTGTCTAAAAATCTACGCTCACATTTTATTTTTTTGAAATAGACCAAATCAATATCATTCCTTGAAATTTTCACAGAATTTTCTTCGCACGAAGAGAAAAAATCACAAAAATTCTCAAGACTGGGTATATAGTAGTTTTTCATTTAAAAAATAAAGTATGACAGGAAGTCTGCGACGTCGCAAACCGAGATACGTGGTTTGGTAGTTTCACCATCGATATGTTCCTACTGCGTGAATATTTAGGAAAAAATATGGATTGTGGTGCGAAAGAGCTTTCGCAAAAATTGCCCCATTTTAGGATACTGAAACGAACCAAAGAATAGAAAGAATAGAATAATAGAATGGAGCTGCGCGTGCTTCCGCGAACGCAAAACAGAACTGAGCGCCTTCAATTTTTAGTGCATGCAACACGGACAGCCACAGAACACGAATAGTTGCACTTCAACGCCGTGCTCGATTTCTCGATCTTCCTCTAGGAGCACCTATAGGGAGAATACGGACATGTCTAACTATGGAGCCCAGAAGAGCAGCCAACCTCTGAAAACAAAATATGTCACTACCAATCTTCAGATTTCTGTTCTTAAATGAGCGTTTTTCCGCAAAAATGAGTAAATTCATGCAAAAACTAAGTCAAATACGTGTTTTACCAATGTTGGATCGTAACAATTAATTGTAATAATGAATCTCTCTGAATAATTTGAATCCATAGATTGGCTACCGTTATGGACCCTAAGAGCTCCATCACCTGACCTAGAATTTTCGACATGTCCGCCCCTACCTAACCTATATACTGTCATGCTAAGGAAAAACGCTCTATGAGCCTTCAGACGTTGCCAAGTTTCCTTCGATAAAAACCGAATTCTCTGGGAAAATTGCAAATATTATTTTCCAAAATGTTCAGAAAATTTCGTACGCAATTTAATCTAAAATATCTGTAAAGTTCAAAGAAAAATATGCATGAATGTCGTCAGAAATACCTGTTTTATCAAGAGACATTTGTCAACTCTTGAATGCTCATACGGCGTTCTTCCCTAGCACGGCAGTATAGGTATCCTAGGTACACCATCCGAGTTCCGATCAAGTGAGGAGAATGTGGCAACTTGGGGGCACAAACCGGCAAAGTTCAACCACTCGGTGAGCATATATCCGAGGAGATGGTCGGGTCCGCGTCGGTCGGAATCAAACCCTGTCCCTCTTCACGGCGAGAACAGCCCCTCCACAATGACTTCTTTTTTTTGCCCACCAACTACGTGATGTTAAACGAGCGACACACTTTTTCCGTGCGTCCGGACAAAGTTTTGTTGCTCAACACTTGTTCAGCGCTCGCATTGTTCAACGCGCGCCGGAGCTCCGTGTTGTCCGTCTCTCCTCGTGTCCCGACAGTACTCCACCGACCTAACATGCAACAATTTCCGCGCCGTCCCTTCTATTTTCGAGCCCGCCTTTCCCGCCCTCGCCCACATACAATTTTCCGATTCTCCGTTTCCTGAATGAAAGGACCTAACCGCATTTCGACGTTGCTAAGTTTCCACCAGTAAATTGCGTTTTTATCAGGAAAACTGTCGAGGGTCTACAATTTTTCGATTGTCTGTTTCTTAAAGGAAATGACGAACCTGCATTTTGGCGGTGCAAAGTTGTATGTATGTATTAAGTCATGCGGTGCAAAGTTTCCACTCGTAAATATCGTTTTTATCAGACAAACTGTCGAGGATTTCTGCCCGTCTACAATTTTCTGATTCTCCGTTTCCTAAAAGAAAGGATGTAACCGCATTTTGACGTTGCAAAGTTTCCAATTGTAAATTTTGTTTTTATCAGGAAAACTGTCGAGGATTTCTGACTATATACTCATTAATTCTCCCTTTAATGCACAGTAAGAAAAAGTAACCAACATTTTGTGTTGATATGGGTAGTAAAACATAAAGTAACACAAGCTGTTGGTTAATTTTTGTGTGTGTCAGTTTTCTCTGCGTCAAATATATGTGTCGACCAAATATATGTGTTCAAAATCTTTGACCTAGGTAAACCCAGGCGCGTGGTCGAGCATTTTCTGCACCTCTGCAACTGACCCATTTCGTGCAAAAATTAGCAAAATTCAGACAGCAATCGCACTGTCATTTGTAGGTAAAAAATTGGATTTTTCGAGTCAGTTCTGCAACCTTGGAATGGAGTTACGATTTTTCGTCTGGAGAACGACGATTTTATCTCTACGATCTCTTCCTTCAACGAGCCCGCTCTTCATCCCCCCACTCCCCCTCCTTTACCCGCTCCCCTCCCTCCCTTCCTCTGTTTGGCTGCTCCGAGGATGGCGAAAGTTTCTGTTTCGGAGTTATCCCTCGTTTTAATGAACAGATTTCGCGACTCGCTGTTATAAAAGTTTGGGAAATAATCTCAAAATCTAAAACATAACTAAAATAAATAGCAAAAGGATCTGCCCAGATAGGTGCTGCTGCCTACTAGCCGTGCGCGATTTTTTTCGCCGTTGGTTGCCGCATGATTTTCACACAATTCGTCACTTTCTGGCCAAAGTATCACTTGCGCCATGCGACGTTTAGAAATTTCCGCCGCCATTTTATTTTTTTACAGAGGGATTGTTGGTTGAATCTGTTTGAAAATTTCACTGAATTTGATCGGCAGCACAAAGAAAATTCAGTTAAATTTTCGGACAGCTTCGTTGAGCTTCTCTGTAGAAAAATAAAATGAATATTTTTCTTTCAAATTATCGGACTTTTTGGATCAAATCACGAACAAAATCCTCTGAAAAATCGGGGGAGAAATATTCATGAATTTTCCGGAAAATTCCTGATTTCTTGAAGGGAATTTGGCGACGTCTGATGGCTCATATGGCTTACTGAATACGGTAGAATGTGGATCGCGTTCCCTGCGATTCACATCGTTTGAATTGGGAAGTTCTAAAACTGAGGTAGTTGCAACTTTGAACATTTCAAAAGGAAGACTTCGTGCTTCTTCCTGTGCCCACTTCATGGCTAGACTATCATCTTCGGCAAATTTGGTACCAATTTCACAAAATCTCGAGCACTTGGAGTGGCAAACGAATTCATCATAACACATCATTATGCAAACATGAATGCAGAAATGCGTACATCGGGTGCGGTGTCTCGAAATCTTCGCCCGTTTTTCATTTTTTAAAAGGAGACCTAACCAACACCATGGCTCGAAGTTTTCACAAAATATTCTTCATTGAGAGAAGATAAATCGCTGAAATTTTAAAAAAAAAAGTGACGTTCAGTAGTTTTTCACGAAGATTATGTAGTATAACAGGAAATTCGCAACGCCGCGCCGCAAACTGAGACACGCATTTCTGCAGTTTCACCATCGGCATGCACTATCGAACACAAATCAGTGAGTGCTAATCCTAAGGGGCAGATACACCTGCGAGCTAGACGCGCTTCTTGAGCAGCGAGTAGGCCTTCAGCCGTGTTCGGCAATCTTCGAAGCCAATCAGGTTGCAACTCATCGCCCGTAACTCGCTCAAAGTAGGATCGGATCCTAATTTTGGGGTCGAGACGCGCGTGTAGCGCGCAGGTGTATCTGGCCCTTTAGCAACCCTGCTCAGGGTGGCATGAAACGTAATAAAGAAATCAAAGATTAGAAATTTCAGTGAAATATTTCATGAAACGAGACTGTGATATATTTCATATTTTTCAGGGGCTAGAGTATGCAACCCGCACTCAAACATACAAAACTAGAAAAAAGTCCCAATTTTTACGCTTTGAGAACTATGAAAATAGAGAACCGGTATTTTTCAACATCTTTCAGAAGTTTGTGAAAATTCATGAAATATTTGACGGGAAATTTCAAGGTTTTATTTTTCATGAAATTTTGCCACCCTGACCCTGCTTATATGTCATAAATGATGTCTTCATTTGCCGATTTTTAATTGATTCGTTGTCATTTTGTTAGCAGCAGCATCCTCACGTCATATTTGAAGCGCAGAGCAAGGTGAAGAACAAGGGCTGCGGGAACACAGGGAACTGGGACAGACAGATGGGCATCAATCGAAGGCCCAAGCCGGCCAACGCGGAGCAAAGATTTCGCCGCGACGTCCGGGAAACCATCAAGTTCGTAGAGACAGCCATCGTCATCGATAAAGCCATGGTGAGTTTCACCATCGTCTTTTTGACCCCTGACACAAATCGGTGTTCTCCCCGCGGAAGAATGCAACTCCATTAATGTCGCCTTTCCCCGCCCGCGAATTGCATTTTTTCCGAGAGAATCTTGAGCATTTCAACTTGAAAGTTTCAATGATTATTCTTCAGATCCAGAGGCGGATCCAGAAATTTGGCAACACCAGATTTCCTCAATTTAAACCTATGCTAAATAATCGATTCTTGTCGGAGCACCTGGCCCCTCCAAAGGTCGATACATTACCATAGGTTTACATGGAGAAAAGACAATGTTGCCAATTTACTGGATCCGCCAATGTTCAGATCTCATGCAAAAGTGGGAAACTTATGGACCAAAATTTCACAGATACTTTGTTGTCAACATTTTTAATAATTTGAGTCAATTTTGCAACCTTGGAATAAAGTTACGTTCCTTCCTCCGGAGAACGACGAAATGAGACCCGATCGTCATTTGGACGTATTTCCGCAAAACAGAACTAAGTGCATCATTAAGACATGAGCCCTGAGACCCATAAGAATGTATGCATAATAAGACTCATGTCGTAATGCACATAGTTCTGTTCGGCAGAAATACGTCCATTTCTTCTTCAGTCCTTCCAAGAAACGACTGTTTGAAACTTTTGAAAACTTGCACACTCTGAAAACACAAGCTTCTTCAAAGAAAAACTGCTAACCTCTTTTCTAGGAACTTTTCTTTGAAAAACGTGCTGTTCCATTCCGACCTAGGAACAACTCTACGGTTGAATTTCTCTTAAAAAAGAAAAATTACGGAAAATGTCGAGCAATGCCGTTCTGCTTTGAGAGCGCGAAGAGAGCAGTAAGTGTCAAATTTTCGAAATCGAGTTTCCTTCAAAATTCGTCTAAACTCCTTTAGATGAAATCACTGAAATTGCTAAAGCAGCGAAGTTCATTTTAATTGTATCAAAAAGAGACATATGAGTAAGCCGTAAGTGTGCAAAAAATGACGTAGTTATTGGCAAGACAGCAGTAAGTTACAATATTCCTCCAGAGACCCTATAAAACAGTGCTCTCAAGTAAAGTGCCGCGCCTTCTGCGAATTTCGCACCTGAAAATGCGTTTGTTGTGTGTTCAAAACGCAACCACGAAAGGATGCAGAAGATAGCAATTACGTCTGCCTTGCCGAACAATAACCTAGCATGAAAATGAAAAATACCCTTTTTCTGTAATTGAAATAAAATCAGTCGATTTTTAATCGTCCAAACGATTTCTAGGAGTCTTTCGGACGATTAGTGGCAATTTGACAAAGAACGGAGGCTTATTTCAATGATATTTTCCGGTCAGCTTCTGAGCTCGTTTTCTCAAAACTTCATTTTTGCTCTTACTGCTCTGTTTGCTGTCACGGTAGCACTGGAAAAAAATACATTGGATCTAGAGTCTAGACTCTTAAAAAATCGACAAGAAAAAATACTCTTGATTCAATCAGATTTAAGCTTAAATCAAGAACGAAGCCTCTTAATTTGAGCGGATTTCCTTTTGATCTAAGCGTAAATCTGATTGAATCAAGAGGCCCTTTTCTTGTCAATGTTTTCAAGAGTCTGGACTCTAGATCCAATGTGTTTTTTTTTTTTTTTTTTTTTTTCCAGTGAGCGTTGGTTAGTTCTCTTTTTGGAAGAAGTAAAACATGAGCGGAGATCCGCACCGATACTGCCGGAAGTACGCATTTTGTAACTCGAGCCATCGATTTCATAAAACTGACTGATCTGTTTTTCCCAACGTAGCGGTGGAGTCACGAGGGAGGACTCACAGTGACTTTCCGAGTCAATTAAATTGATGGATAATACAAAACTCACAAGTTGGTCGAGCCATTAACGCAATTTATTTCGCTTCGTTCACATTTTTCCGGGCGTATCACTTCGCATCCCGAATTATTTTGTCTTTAGTTCGTTATGGAACGCAGCGCGCGCCGGAGCGTTGCCACTCACACGTGGCCCACAGCAACATGTGCGCTCGAACCACCCGATGTCAAAAACTCGCAACTTCATCCCCTGAATCCCATAAGGAAGCCCGTAGTCCAGGGCTCATGAGATAATGGACATACGCGGGTTCGACATGTATGAGTCCGATAAATCCACGATCTGGCCGGCACGTCGTTAAAACATTTCAAATGAACGTATCTCTGCCAAACAGAACTATGTGCATTGAAACATGAGCCCTGGGACCCTTAAGAATACATGTGTAACAGGGCTCACGTCATAATGCACATAGTCCCGTTTGGCAGAAATATACATCCGAATGATGGGGTTGGCAGTATTACATTCACATCCGCGCGAGAGGGTTTTCGCGCTGGGGGCGAGGTTAAGCTCCCCTATCCCGAGAGGCGCTACAATAAAAACACACCACTCATAAACTGGCACCAGTGAAAATATTTTCATTTCCCGCTCGTTTTCCTAATGACCCGCCCCCGGCCCCCACTCACACCCCCTCCCCCCTCGCCCTCTGTCTCTCCGGCCCTTGTTTACTTAAGTTGCGCACTTAGGCGACTCTCGTGTCAACTTCCTAAACGAATACAAAAATTTAAATTGAATTTACTTCTGGACTTGTAAGCTGATTTAATCGTCCCCGCCCCGTGCGGACGTTATTAAACTGAGCCCGATCAATCTCAGGCGCGTTTTTTTTTCAATCAGCGCGACCTAGTTGGCCGCACTCTCCTGCTAAGGAAAAATGCTTTACCAATATCATAAAATACGGATTTTTTCAAATAAAATAAATAATGATCAAAAAATAAAATAAAAAACAAGTGGGGAAAGCTGTAATACGTAGGTGTTAGAGAAGCGCTCAGCTGTTAGGTCCAAGGAGGGAAAAACACGATACACAAAGCACAAGGACAGGATTGAAAGTCAAAAGACGCTGCTAAGAAGCTGCATTTCCATGGTAACGGTGACGCAACAGCTGCGTTATATGGAGGCGAATTTTAGCAGGATCAGAAAAAGTCATCACCAGTGGCAAAAAATTCGGATGAAAAGAACTCAATACCTGGAGGTTCAGACACAATAATAAAATAACTATAAACGTCCAAGCAAGGAAAATTTTGGAAATGTTATTTATTTCATCCCCTAATTTATATTTAATAATGTTAAAACGGGTATAGTCAGCTAGTAAAAAGAAAATTCTGAGAATCTCGTCGGCCATGTTTTGTTGAGTTGGTGAGCCATTCAATCGCTTGAGAACTCCACTATAGAATTTTAGTGGCAAAACTAAAACAAGAAGTGCCTGCCTACCGGCTGTGCGCTTAAAATGTGAATTTTTCATCTTCAAAATTTTCACCTATTTTATGAACGTCCCATTGGCGCGGTAGGATGACTTGTGTGTATGAAAGAGTATTGTTATCTTGATCCCTTTTATACAGGAAAAACTGTGCAACTTCTTAATCGGTTTACGAGTTTAAGACTTCTATCTAGCTCCTGGAGCCTTGCGTAAATCAACAAAAGGACGACAGAGTTCTAGACATGATAATTTTTTTTTCTGCCCCTAAAGTTAGTTCCAAACAAACTACGATGGATATTTGAACCCAAAGTTGCACCTCTTAGTAGGTATCATTCATTTTTCTCTCCTCTTGTCCGGTTTTGTTTACTTACATTCGGCTCACAGAAGAACGAGTCTTTAGGTCGGACATGAAATTTTTGACGAAATTTGTAAAAAATTACGTTTATCTCGTCACAAATATGCAATTTTAGAGACGCGTGGATTTTTGAAGTTGTCATTTTCCAAAAAGAATGGAATGACTGTATGATGGAAAAGGGATGTAATAAATGAGCAGGACATGTCCTACCGGGATCAAAACACAACCGTTTCGAAAACCGGGTCATGCTCTAACCGCATATTGCGGAAGGCATCATGATGGATTAAACAGCTTTTTTCCTTTTTTTTTTAATGGTAGGAAGAAGGCTCGTTTTAATTAAAAATCAAACTCCGGTCTGACAAAACAAAGTTGAAAATAAAAGCGCGTGCTCACGTTGAATGCGTATTCCTTTCTCGTTCCACGTCTGAAATGTTGAATTGCTATCGAATGACCTTGATCCTCGATCGATATACAGCATTGATAAGATTGGAATCTATCGATAGCGATTCAACAATCAATTTATAGGCTCTCCTAAAATTCACGTCACTGAAAAAAAAGTTTGGTGAATCCGAACTAGTTAGGAGCAAATGGAACCAGGTTTTGTTCAGTACACACAACCGAATTGTACGGTCTGCACTGGAAAAAAATGTGCTTAGCTCAAACATGATGACTCTTGAAATTGCCGCCAAGAATTTTTTTATTTTGATTTAAGCTGAATTTATCTTGATACACGAAAAATAAGGCTTGGATTAAGCAAAAAAAAGTAGTTTATATTAAGCAGCAAAATTCTTGATTCAAGAAATAATACTTCGTGGCAAATGTAAGATTCTTTTTTTTCAGTGTGCTCAACCAAACTTTTCGGTCCGCTGAACCAAGCCATAACAAATTCTTGTGGTTCGATTCAGTCTACCGAACAGTTTGGTTTAGCTAATCGAAGAATTCGGTTGTGTGTACCCGAACAAAACCTGGTTCCATTCGCTCCCAACTAGTTCGGATTCACCGAACTTTTTTTTCAGTGGTCATGGAGAGATTGCGGCGTGAACGTGATCGATAACGCCATCCAACGCGTATTTTTCAAAGGGCGGCATCTCAGGTAGTGCTGTTAGACTTTTGGCGTTTTGATAAGTCTCATTAGTTCTTAACCAAAATATCTTAGACTCAACCATCACAATACTGCCGTACTAAGGAATAACGCCGTATGAACATTCGAGAGTTGCCAAATTTACTTTGATAAAATGTTTATTTTTGAGGAAAGTTATGAATATTTTTCCTTTAAATTTTCGGAATCTTTAGGTTAAATTGCGAACAAAATTATCAGAAAAATTGGGAGAAAAATATTCATAAGTTTACCAGAGAATTCGAGTTTTATTAAATTAAATTTGGCAATGCCTAAAGGTTCATAAAGCGTTTTTCCTTAGCACGGCAGAATATGACCATGAGATGCAAGCAATCGAATCGTTGAATTCGGCGTGATCGCGTTCGATAAAGTGGACCAGGACGGGCCAGATTTTTTCCCTCCTGTCGTGCAGGGACAAAAGCGTGGTCAGGTTTTGGATGTAAGGCAGTGGCGTGGCGTGATTGGTCGACAATCGATATTTATCAATATGAAGGTAAGGTTAAGAATCGATTATTAAGGTGTTCGCTGCGAACACCCTGTGTATCGATCCTTTTCCATAAGTTTAAATGGCAGAGCAATCGATATATCACAATGCACGCCACGCCACTGATGTAAGGGACACTCGACGTGCAAAGCGAGGGTGGCGGAATATTGACAAAGGAAGCTGGTGACAGTTCAGCCAAAGGACGTGGTGGACAGAGAGCGTTCCTCGTTACGGCGGTTTTTATTTCGGAATTTTGACAATAGCCTTGTTGCCATATTTCTATCTAATCATGAATTATCAAGGTATCTTAGCATGCGTGAAGCATACACGTATTTACAGCAAAAATGAATAAATAAAAATTTACTGAATTCGTTTTGAGTCGATGAGTTCCCTGGTAAAAATTGGCAGTAGAATCTGTGTTCCAAAATACCATAGACCTATACAGCCGGCAGCCGGCTGTAAGATTTCCAATAGCCTCTATAGCCGGCAACACAATTTCTTACAGCCTTTTATAGCCGATGGCGATAAAGCAACATCCTGGCGATAACGTGTATGCTAAACGTTACTAATTACGGATGCTAGGACTTGGTGAGTTTTTGAACTACCGCTCTCTCTTTGGGCCGTAGTATCTTGAGTTATTTTGCGAGGAAAGCTCTGTACTTTTGAAGGGTGCCTGCCATTCCTAATATGTTGGAGCCCCTTCAATTTCGTATGATACTGTGCAATATATCTGGTGTGAAATAGTTGCTTCAAGCGCCGTGGTACGCCGCGGCGGGCGAGCAGCCAGCGCGAAACGCGCATTGGCGCCTACAAACCTAACAGTGATACTTCACGCATTACGCAATGCGTGAAGTATCCCTGTTAGGTTTGTAGGCGCCAGTGCGCCGCCGCTCCGCTTTGTGTTAGGCTCGATTATTTAATCTCGTGGAGTCAGCGTTTTTCAACTTATGACTTTGAAATGTTTGCACACTCTGTATGGATTATTCTCATTTTAATTGATGAAAAAAAATATGTAGTAAAGGAAAATATAATGTGCGTTTTGTAAATATTAAGGTGATTCCGTACAAACCTAAGGATTTACAAAGCACACGAATTTCTACACAATTTCTTATAGCCCTTTAAAGCCGATGGCAAAAAAGCAACAGCCAGGCGATAAAGTGTAAAGCCCGGCGACAGGAACTATAGCCCGGCTGTATAATTTTTTATTGCTTCGTGTAGCTCGGCCGTATGCTTTTTTCCACTTTCCACAGCCAGCTATATGATTTTCTATTGCCTTCTTCAGTCGGCTATAAGAACTCTCATGGTATTTTGAAACGCAGCTCCTATCGCCAGTTTTTATCATGGTTATTTTCCTCCAAAATACCGAAAAATGTGAGCTCTTCACCATAAATTTACAAAATTTCGAAAACGGTCAAAACGTTTGATAAAATGTCGTATTTGACTAATTGCCTGCGACATATGGCTTTGTCTACCAATTTCAACGAGTAGCCCGCAGCTGCAAACTCTGATTCCACGTTGCACAGCACCACCCGAGCATCAGTCCGTAGCGAATGGCAACGCCCGTCGAGGACCTTTAAATCCGAACGCACTCGATCAAACGAGCCCTGAAAACCTCAGCGGTCGGAAATGACACGTCGATTCTGTCTCGGAGAGGGTGACGCCGAGGGGACGGGGGAGGGGGCAACGCGAACCCCGAATAAACACATCGGGGGGGAATTTCGTAAAATCCCGCTCTGTATACGTAACGTGACTCCGCGATGGGCCCCAAGATAACACGGGAGGAAGCACGGTGTCTCCGACGTGATTGTTAACACCTTCATCTACAGCGACTGATAGACAAAATACGGGACCCCGTATATACATCCTCTAGAGAAGCCAGCGAATAATCGCCGCCGGGCCGTCTCGAATCCCCGCTGTTTACTCGAGGAACCGAACCGGTCGAATTTAAAACCGAACATGCCCATTATCTGATGAGCCCTAAAATGTATGCATTTTTACGGGACACGTGGTTCATCAGAAAATGAAGTGTTAGGTTTTAATATACTGCGGGGCGGACTACGACGATGACGACATGATATTCGGCACGCATGAGGAGTGTTATTGAAACGTTTACCGTGCCCTCTCCCCGCTTTCGTGACGTGTCTAACCCCCCCCCCCCCCCGGGCCCTTCGCCTTATACTCCCACATCCCCCCCCCCTCGATATAGACATGGAGGAGGGGCTTCCAATTCATTAATGCAAAGCCACGGGGTTTCTAAGTTATCCTTGCGCTTACGCAAACGTCTCTATCGAGCGTGAACGGGTGCACTGCCGTGCTAAGGGAAAACACCGTGTGATCGTTTAAACATTGCCAAGTTGTCTCCGAGAAAGTGTTTATTTTTAACGAAAGTTGGGGGTTTTTTCTCTTGAGACTTGCTCACGGAGAAAAAACCTTGTGCGTGGGACCCGAAGTTGAAGTCATATGGATCTCTGAAGTTTTCGGATTGAGCATCTGAACACTTTAGGTCTAGCTGCCGAGGTTCGGATCACACATCTGAAACTTCACTTCTTACATCTGAAGTACTCCAGATGTGAGAACCGAAGATTTTCGGATGTGAAAACCGAAGTACTTCTGATGTAAGAACTGAAGTTTCAGATGTGTGATCCAAACCTCAGTAGCTGGACCTAAAGTGTTCAGATGCTCAATTCGAAAACTTCAGAGATCCATACGACCTAAACTTCGGGTCCCTTGCACGAAGTTTTTTTCTCCGTGTAGACACGCAAGATAAGATTGCAAAAAAGTAATTTGTTAATTTGGAAAAAAGAGCAGATTCGTGAGGTTTTTTTGAAAAGCTGTGTTTCATGAGCTAGGAGGAAAGGTTCACTGCACATTAAAAGTAAAGCCAACTGAGTTGATGCTGTAAGGGTAAAATCGTACGAAAATCAAGTTGAGCACATCAAGAATGTCTAAAAACCACACCGAAAAAAAAAGGATGCTGATTTAACATTCTGGATGTAAATAAATGCGTGATAACTCACAAAACGCTAAATTAAGTGCTTTAGCAGTTAACTTTACATCTTGAAATTGCTAAAGTAACTGCTGTAGCGGTTAATTCAGCTTTTTGTGAGTTTTCGCATACATTCAGAATGTTAAATCAGCATCCTTTTTTTCGGTGCACTTCTTGACGCTTAATTTACGCAGTATATGCCTCGTTTTTTTAAATTTACTGCATTTTTGTGGAACTTTTCTTAACCTTCGGGAATTTCAGAGATCCCACAAGCCCTCGCTTCCAAGTTTTTCAGAGCGTGTGTGTGTCACATGCGTAATGCAGTCAGCAACGGCCGGCAATTTGCAAGCGGCTTGCGTGATTGTCAAATTGCAATGATTTCCAACGACGCAACTGAAGTTCCGTTGGCAAAGAACTTCAAAAGCACGGCCTTGGATTGGAGCGCCTTCCAGTCTCGTTGATTCTCTCTTCTTTGCCAGGCAGTTGCTTTAGTCGCTTGTCCAATCCAACTCCAAATAGGGCTACTGATTTTACTACAAGCGCTTGCGAGTATGTTCGTTGGTACCATGTATTTAAGAACAGCACTTATTTATCAATGCCAATTGATTACTGTTTGTCTTGTTTCTTTTCCTCTGAATTTTTACATCTTTCACCTACAAAAATGTATTGCAATTGGCCGGTGATAGATATAATTGCTTTGCGACATTTCGACAGCGTAAGTCCGCAATCACATGCATATCTCGTTCGCGGTGTCTGAAAATCTCCGCCTCTATGTCATTTTTTTAAAGGAGAACAAATTGACATCATTCCTTGAAGTTTATGCAGAATCGTCTTCGCACAGAGAAGAAAAATCACGACAGTTTTAAAGAATCGCCGTTGAGTAGTTTTCGGTTTAAAAAATTAAGTATGACAGGAAGTTTGCGACATCACAAACCGAGTTATATGATCGCCAACTTACACCGTCGATTTATATTTGCGATGTAAAACACTATTTATTTTCCACGCAACTTCGAGATTTGTCGGAGCCTCTCCCGAAACACCTACCGCGAATGTGGGGAAAAATTGTTTCTCGTGAAAAAATTAAACACCAAAAAAAATTAAACCACCTTAATCGAAACACATGCTGAAGGGCAACTTCGGGTCTTCCCAGGAACAATTTTATATCCCTTCATACGGCGGAGGTTAAACGTTTAGAGGCGAACAAGGAGCCCACCTTTGAGACTGAAGTTGATCTCGCAGGGGCATAAATCAAGGACCCTCTCTACCGTAGTGGCTAATTGCGCGCAGCACGCAGTACGCATCGCAGCACCGTACGGTCTTGGAGCTTAGCCTCCCCCGAAATCTCCTTAATAGACACTTTCATGGTAATTTATTTGATTTCGACATGAATCAAACCCTCTCTCTTTAACTTGAGAATGAGGTGGATCTGCTCTTCAAGTTCATCACCACATGAGAATACTGCCGTTCTAAGGAACAACGCCTCGTAGACTTTCGGATTATGCCAAATTTCGTCGATTAAAGCGGGATTAAAAGTTCTTGAAAAGACATCGAAAGCATATAAAAGTGGGGGAATTATCGCGCAAAGTCTAAGAGTCAGGGAATAACAAGCGAATTTTGTTGCGAAACCCTGAAATTCCTTTCTCATACCGAAGCATTTAATTATTATGGATTTCAAGAGACTTCGCGGTTAAATGAGGTCTATAAAGCATTTTCGTAAGAAATAATACTTAAAAGAAAATGAAGAAGTCAGGAAAGTTCGAAATTTCAGGAAACCTATCACCCTGTAAAATAATTATCTTTAAGAAAAGTTTTGAGTATTTTTCCTAAAAATCTTCAGAAACGCTGGAAGAGATTGCGATTATAACACGCTGAAGAATTTCAATCCTGGTGAAAATTGGCTATAGGAGCTGCGTTTCAAAATACCATAGGAGTTCCTATAGCTGACTGAAGAAGGCGATAGAAAATCATATAGCTGGTTGTGGAAAGTGGAAAAATCATACGGCCGGGCTACACGAAGCGATAAAAAATTATACAGCCGGGCTATAGTTCCTATAGCCGGGCTTTACACTTTATCGCCTGACTGTTGCTTTTTCGCCGTCGGCTATAAAAAGCTATAAGAAATTGTGTAGAAATTCGTGTGCTTTGTAAATCCGTAAGTTTGCACGGTATCACCATAATATTTACAAAACGCACATTATATTTTCCTTTACTACATATATTTTTTCATCAATTAAAATGAGAATAATCCATACAGAGCGTACAAACATTTCAAAGTCATAAGTTGAAAAACGCTGACTCCATGAGATTAAATATTAGAGCCTAACACAAAGCGGAGTGGCGGCGCACTGGCGCCTACAAACCTAACAGGGATACTTCACGCATTGCGCAATGCGTGAAGTATCCCTGTTAGGTTTGTAGGCGCCTTGCCGCGCCGCAGCGTACCACGGCGCTTGAAGCAACTATTTCACACCAGAGGTATTGCACAGTATCATACGAAATTGAAGGCGCTCCAACACATTAGGAATGGCAGGCATCCTTCAAAAGTACGGAGCTTTCCTCGCAGAATAAATCAAGATACTACGGCGCAAAGAGAGAGCGGCAGTCCAAAAACTCACCAAGTCCTAGCATCCGTAATTAGTAACGTTTAGCATACACGTTATTACCAGGCTGTTGCTTAATCGCCATCGGCTATAAAAGGCTATAAAAAATTGTGTTGCCGGCTATAGAAGCTATTGGAAATCTTACAGCCGGCTGTAGGTCTATGGTATTTTGGAACACAGATTCTACTGCCAATTTTTACCAGGGAACATAAGAGAATTCGTATTTTGCAGGGATATTTGGCACTGATAAATATCTACTGAGGGTCTATACGGGGTTTTTTTAGACATAGCAGGGTAGCTTAAATGCACTATCATCCAATGTACAGCGAATCAATAGTCACTCCAATAATTACTTATTCTGATTTAAAACCACACAGCCATGCCAAGGAAAAACGCCCCACGATTCCTTGGCTGTTGCCAAATTTTCTGGGACAAAGTATTTCTATTGATGTGTAGATATTACCTCTTGATATTTGCAGAAGCACTAGGTAGATTGACCTGAGCCCAAGTGAATTTGCCTTGAGGCATAATCGAGATAACTATACCTCACCTCGGAGAGGTTGATTTAGATTATTCGGCGCAAAGAACGTCAGTAAATTCCAACAATCTAACCTTCGGCAGCAATTGAAATTTTAAGGTTGAAAAATGTGGAATTCGAGAGAAAACGCGCGTTTACTGTTTGTCGGTGTTGTTGCCAAACTTAAAAACAATTCATGTCAAACGCTTTTAACATTATTAATAATTCGAATTATAGCTTAAAACTTTGACAGAACGTTGAGTATTCTGCAGTGTATTAAGAACGTTTTTTGCTTTGAAGTACACAAATCTATATTCTTAACCCCAAACCGGGGGTTTTTCGCTGCACCGATTAATTCGGGTTTCCATCTTAAGGCAGATTTTGCATGACCTCGTCACTAATAATAATCCCTTGAGTGCGTTCACAAATTACTTAAACGCACTTTTTTGGCATTCTTGACACCCCCCCCCCCCTCCCCCCACAACGCATAGGTCTCTATCATTTAACATGTGAAAACAAAATGATGTTTCCTCGACGCTTTCCTCGAACGATACGTAATTTTCGATACGCCTCCTACTGGAAAGTAGCGATTTATGGTAACCATTGAACCAGAAATCCGTAGAATCAACGCCCGTTTGTTTCTGCTCTCCTCTCTTCAAAGAGTGGCCTTGGTTACTACAATGATCGCTATCCCTAGTTTCCCGGAAATCTATCCTCGGAGCTCGATTCCATAACGACAATTTTCGTAAGCAAACGATTAGAAAGGGAAAATAATGAGCGTAAAGTTCATCATTTCAATGTTAAGCGAAGTTCGTCGACGGCCGGGCCTGGGCAGCTTGTTAATGAGATCTGACGGCGGAACTGCCGGGGCGATGCATTCTAATTTTGAGCGGGATCATTAAAACTTTATCTGAGGGAAGTCGTTCCGCCATTCCTCTCTCCATCCTGCATTTCAATTGTTTGAATTTTTAACTCCCCGCCCTGTAAGTTGATGTTAACCTGGAAGCGAACTTTCGGCGAAACGCTCGGCTGGGAGGACAGGAGTCGCTGGATCAGTCGTAGTTACACCCGGTGGGTTCTCCTGCACACAATGAATTGATAAACATAACAATATGCAGTAACTCAGAGAGTGCTATAAAAGGAGCGGGGGTGTGGGCCAGCGTGTGTCACGGCACCTCTACGAACTTTGGATACAGCTCTAGACCGGCCTGTCATACTGCCGTGCTAAGGAAAAACGCCGTATGAGTCTTTAGACACTGCCGGATTTACTTCAATAAAAACTGAACGCACTGGAAAAATTCTTAATATTTTTTTTTCAAATTTGTTGGTTAATATTGTTCGCGATTTGATCTAAAATATCTGAAAATTTCAAGGTAAAATAATAAAAATTATTCTCAAAAATACGTGTTTTATTCAGGGAAATTTTGCAACTCTCGAATGCTAAATGCGTCGACGCCAAAATGCCGATACGGCATTTTTCCTTAGCACAGCAGCATAACGACGGTGAAGGTCCCAAACCACGTATCTCGCTTTGCGGCGTTGCAGACTTCTCGCCATACTCTAATTTCAAATGGAAAACCACGCAATGTCGATTCTTAGAAAATTTCCGTGATTATTCTTCTCTTTGGGAAGCAAATTCTGAGAAAATTTGAAAGAATGATGTTGCTTTGTTCCTTTTAAAAAAATAAAATAGTAAGGGAGATTTTTAAACACCGCAAACGAGATACGTGGTTTGGTAGTTTCACCGTCGCCGAGTCAAAGCACATTATGGAGGAAATATGGAGGACCCCAATTTTGAAACACGTTTTGAATGTTCATTTTTACCCAAAATTTTAGGCCAAGTTCTAATGTATTTTTATGCGCTCACAACGGGTCAGTTGCAATGGTTCTGTTGTGATGATCTTGTTTAGATGATTTCAGATTATACATCAGGTAGTACCAACGAAATCTGTCAAAAAACCAAGTTTTTTCGTTCAGTATACTAACTGAGCTATTAACCTTTAAAAACATGACGTGTGACGTCAATCACTGTGTTGGTGCCAATTTTGCCAACGTGCGATTGAAATTCAGTTCAAAATATGGCAAACTCACCTCTTCTCTAGTCAAAGCTTCATGTGCATTGAACCTCTAGGTAACCCTCTCGTTAAAACAGTTAAGTGCAATTATATGACTAGCACAACTGATCCACCCATAGTTTAATACTCGAGAGATTGTTCCATCGATATTTCAAAATCCGACTGTTAGCCCCAACTCAACAAAATTCGCCTTACCGGCCCGTGGATATCCACACTATGCCAGTCTCTTTCTTTAAAAGGGCATCCTAGAGGTTTAATGGGAAAACATTTCCCGCGAGAACCGTCTCACACGAGGCAAGCACAAAAATCAAATGGTAAGACTTAGAGATCGGGTACGAGCATTTGTTTGTCCTGTGTAAAACCTTGTCCTGTCAGCGGCGCACAGTGGATCGAGTCTAATATATAATCGAGGTCGGACATAAAATTTTTGACTAAAACTGCGAATTTTGATGTTTATTTTACACATGTTAAAGTTCAAAGGGTGCAACCAGAAGAAAATTTCACGAGGCAACTAATGAGACGACTTTTAGAGCCTAAAAGTTTTGAATAAACGGAGTTACAAGCGTTTAAAGTTTCCAAATTTTGTCCGGCTTTTCCTGTTGACTCGATCCATTGTGCGTCGTGAAGATGCTGCCGAACCCCGATTGTTTGCGCGGCCAACAAACCGACCACCCCAAGGTCCCATATGCCTCCATCGAAAAATATGTTGACATTGTCCTGTTTATTTTTTATCCACCGACGATGCTCCCTGCGTGAGTTTGTGCTAGGACTTTCCCCTGTTCCCGCAGGAGTTTTCTGTTCACTTTGCTCCAAGACGCTGCCAGTAGCAACCCTCGTAAGTTGGCAATTCTGGATTGTGTCCATTGATTCGTATGTGAAAGAATCGATATCAATCGATACCGAATTTTTCACCTAGAATTGATCTTTATCATGGGGTTTAAATCGTCGTTTTCGAAATGAAATAACGTGACTTCACTTCAACGATGCAAAATTTTGACTGTCCAATTTTGTTTTTACGAGGAACCGGCTTGGAGTTGTATACGGGCAATATCACTGGTCTTTTTTTTGGATTACACGCAAACATTAGCTCATTTTTGGGCAAAAATCTCACAGTCATATTTTTGAATAAAATAACGTGTTTTTAATCAATATTGAAATCTTGGAATGGAGTTACATTCCCTCGTCTAAGGAGCGGCGAATTTGAGAAGAATCGGTGACAATTTACTTCTTACACTTAAGCCGCTATCATTTTATACTCCGATCAACCCTTAGATGCTCAAACCAAGTCAAATTAACCCGAGGTTTGCTGAAAACACGTGACTTGCGAATTTTATGGGGCCGGTAAAATCTTTACATATCGACGGTGAAACTACCAAACTACGTATCTCGTTTGCGGTGTTTAAAAATCTACGCTCACATTTTATTTTTTTGAAGTAGACCAAATCAATATCATTCCTTGAAATTTTCACAGAATTTTTTCCGCACTAAGAGGAAAAATTACAGAAATTTTCAAGACTGGACGTTAAGTAGTTTTCCATTTAAAAAATAAAATATGACAGGAAGTCTGCGACGTCGCAAACCGAGATACGTGGTTTGGTAGTTTCACCGTCGATATAGACCTGCAAATATATCCTGAAAAAAGAGTCAGGCATCAAATCGAAAAACAAGAAAGCAATCAAGTGCACACAGGAAAAGATAGGAGGTACGTATTCTGGCAGAGTTTTTTAACTTTTCTCGCGAATCTGAGCCACACATTATTGGTAGCATAGAGCTGAGCATTGCGAGTTCACGCCTTGCGCCATCGCGCCTTCAATTTTGCAGAATGCAACACGAACATCCATCAGGCACGAATAGTTGTATCTCTGCGCCGCGCCGTCATCAACGCGCATTCTTTATTCCCTTGAATCCTTTCCTCCATATCCATGTTATGTTAGTTCCGTTAGTCTTTTTTTATAGTAGTGTCTCAAGGGTCATGTGAGCAACGCAGCTGAAGATAGGAATAATGTAATCTGGCCTCGTTTTTTAACTTTTCTCCCGAATCTGAGCGACACCTGCCAGAGGTGCAAGAAGTGCCAATCGGCTGAGCGTTCCACGCGATTCGAAGTTCCCTACATCCTAAGTTCCGAAAAATTTCTTCACTTTTCCCCTTCTCTTTTTTTTCGTATAATATGCTGCCGTGATAGCGAAGAGAGCAGTAAGTGCAAAAATGAAGTTTTGAGAAAACCGGCTCAGAAGCCTCTGACCGGAAAATGTTATTAAAAGAAGCCTCCTCTCTTTGTCGAATTGCCACTAATCGTCCAAAAGAATCCTAGAAATCGTTTGAATGATTAAAAATCGACTGATTCAAGACAGCCGTAAGTGCTATCTCCTGCATGCTTTCGGTGCTGCGTTTTGGACACACAAGAAACACATTTTCAGGATAGAATTTCGCAGAGGAGGGCGGCTTTTTACTTGAAAGCACTGTTTTCATTGGCTGGAGGAATATTGTCACTTACTGCTGTCTTGCCGAAAACTACGTCATTTTTTGCGCTTTTGTGGCTTCCTCATATGTCTCGTTTTGATACAATTAAGATTAATTTTGCTGTTTTAGCTATATTTCAATGATTTAATCTAAAAGAGTTTAAACAAACATGGAGAAAAAAACTTCGTGCATAGGACCCGAAGTTGAGGTCATATGGATCTCTGAAGTTTGTGGATCATGCATCCAAAAACTTGAGGTCCATCTGCCGAAGTTCGGGTCAGACATCCGAATTACTTCGGTAAGTACCGGAGTACTCAGATGTGTGACCCGAACTCTTCGGTGTATACCGAAATACTTCAAACGTCTGACCCGAACTTCGGCTGCTAGACCTCCAGTTTTCGGTTGCGAGATCCGAAATTTTCAGAGATCATATGACCTCAACTTCGGGTCCCGTGCACGAAGTTTTTTTCTCCATGAATTTTGAAGGAAACTCGATTTTGAAAATTTGACACTTACTGCTCTCTTCGCTGTCACGGCAGTATGTTAGGTGTCCTAAAGTATCGCAAATAAATATTTTTCTAAAACTCGCATTGTAGATACGGCTACACTGAAAAAAAAGTATCGCAATCTTTCTTAACTACACTTCCAGCTGATTTTGGCGCCAGTCATAAGAGTAGTTGCACTAGCTAGAAGTGCAAAGGCACCAACCAGCGGTATAGTTAATCCTACCACACCAATGGTAACTGTGAGGGTACCAGCTAGAGGTATGGTTGATCCAACTACAATTTCAGCTGACTTGACCATACATCTGGCTTGTGCAACTAGGTACTGTAATATCTGGCGCCAAAATCAGCTAGGAGTAAAGTTGGCTTGTGATACCTTTTTTCCGTATAGTGTACCCACTCAATGGTATGCATTTTAGAGGTTATCGATATTTTACACTGATTTTCAGGACGCTCACTTCCCCTCCTCCTCCTCCCCCCCCCCCCCCCCCCGATGGAAGTAGAAAGTAGATAGACTTTCCTCCCGCTGATGAATTGACGCGCGGCGGAACACCGAGAGTGGCAAGCGACGGGCGACGAGCAAAAGGGGTTAAATTTCTCACGCATGGGATCCTCGCTTCCTTTTCCTTGGCTCAGTGAGTCTGGTCTTGATAATATCCTTTTGCACTCAGTTTTCCACTGTCACGCTGGGCTGAATCATGGCGAGCATTTTTCCCCTCTCGCGCCCGAGCTGCTCCTTTATCAAACTGCCACTCTCCCCCCCCCCTCCCTCACCGCCGCCCTTTGCCAACCGCGCCCCCCCCCCTCATGTCGATGCTCATTTTTATCATCGTCAAACTTCTATGAATAAAAATTAGAATTACCAGTTCCGTATAAAAAAAAGTCACAGTATCCCGGGCCGGGCCCTTTTGTGCTCGAGAGTTTATTATTTTTTCCCCCCTTCTTTTGCCCAGCTTTTTATTGTCGACGATGATGTACCGCGGAGGGTTTTGAATCCCGAGTCGAAACCTCAGCCGCCCCGACGATTGTTCCCCGTTTTAATTCCTCCCCCGGTCCCGGGCCCCGGTGCGGGGAGAAGGGTTTTCGAAATTATTCAAAGGCGGCAGAGGGCAGGGGCAGGGCTTCGCCGCGATGAGCATCTTCATTTTCGGAACTGGGTCAGTGGATCTTCGCCTTCTTTCGCCATTGTCTCTCCGCGTCGCGTCGCGGGCAGCGCCATGCTTGCAAACTGCCGGCTGATTGTTGAAATTAATAGACAAAGCTATAGACAAAGGAGACAGGGGGGATATGGAGGGAGCCTGTTGGTGGAAGCGGGTGTTTGAAATGGACAAAGAAGGTATATAAAAGTAAATAAATATTGCTTGCTAGGGTGTCTACGAGTCCGGAATTTCCGGAAAGTCCGGAATTAGTACTGATTTTTTAGGGGCAGTCCGGAAGTACTGAAAAAGTGCGGAAATTTCGAAAAAAGGTCCGGAATTTTTCTAATTTTTTTGTCATTTTTGTCTCAATTGGAGGAGCGAAATTAAAAGTTTTGAAATTTTTTGAATTTCGTCAATAATTGGAGGTACTGAAATGGTACTGAATTTTTCTGTTGAGGAGGTACTGAATTTCTTGGGAATCTACTGAAAAATTACCGTAAAAGTACTGACTTTTGGTCAGCCTGTTTTATAGTAGACCCCCTGCTTGCGGGCGTATTTTGGCGCGCTTCAATGCGTGACCAATAAAAAAATGGACTAGATCCAGCTCGTGGATAGTCCATTTTTATCGGTCGCTCGCCTCTAGGTAAAGACTGACAGGTGAGTACCTATCCGAACTTATTCTATGTTACCCTATAGTCTTCAGCAAATCGTTACTCTGTAGATGGACCGCGCTTAGCAGAAAGGAAGCAAGCCACATCAGCTATTGCCAAATTTAACTGGGAAATTTAATTTTTTACAAGAGAACGTTTGTGTGGATTCCGTTGAAAATTTCAAGGAATTTGCTTCATGCTATGCAGATAATTCACCGAAATTTTCACATGAATCCGCACAACCTTTTTCATGTAAAAAGATAAATTGCTCGATGAAATTATAGGCAATAACTGATGTTACTTGGTTTCTCTCTGCTTAACGGGGTCCATTCCACGTCGAGTAGATAGGTAGGTACGCATCACAATGTTTATTCCTCTCAATCTTAACTTTCTTAAGAATAAATACTAACGAATTGGACGAATCCACATGTTTTTCTTCCAACTTATGTTAATTATTTATGATGTTTGTTGACAGTTCGAGAGAAGGAATGGGAGCACCAGAGCAGAAGTGGTCCATGATGCCATTCAAGTTGCAAACATCGCAGACCTTGTGAGTATGAATAATTCTGTGAGCATGCAGTTTGTCTTTGCTTGTTCATGCCTACTGCGTGCTTATGAAAAACTCAATGCGAACATTCAGACGTTAAAAAATTGCCTCCGGTGAGGTATTCATTTCGATCGGAAGTTAATTTCCACCCCCCCCCCCCCCACATTTTTACTCAGATACTTACTCCGATTAAACTGTAAATAATAAAATCCTACAGAAAATTCAAAGAAAAATACTTACTAAGTTTCGTAGGATTTGTATTTTATCAGGAGGAGGGATTTGTTAAGGTCAAAATGCACATTTTTCAAATTCTTATATTCTATTTTTTTTTCCTCTCTTTGATTTATTACTCCTCATTCACATTCTTCAATTTCATTTCTTTGACTGAAAGCAGCATCCTTTTGCTATTCGTCTAAAGTTCTGGGCAGCTCATAATCTGAAGACGTCTTGCGCTTTGCGCGTTAGATGAGAACTCAGTGATCTTGAGGCAATGAAAAACAAGAAGAAAAAATCCAACATGAGTATGTTGGAAAAGCGTGCCGAATAACTGAAATGTTGGACAAATACCTCTTATTTTCACGTCTTTGCTTTTTGCATCAATTGGTACTTTTTGCTAAATTTGGGAGAAAATATTGATTCATGAACGTTGAATGTAAATTAATTTTAAAGATTCCGTCCAATTATCTTGATTTTAAGCTGATATGCGGCATTTGCGCACGACCGTGATTTGGGCGAACTGCCGTGCATCGAAATCGCGTTCAGTTAATCTCTTTGGATTTCGAACTGTAACTTCTCTCTTATTCGGCCGATTTGTACAAATGAGGTCTCTTTTTATTTGTACTTCAACGGAAATTAAAGAAAAACTCGCTAAATAGACGGAAAACAATTTTTGAGAAAATTTGGTGGATCCTGGCATCACGGTGAATGGTTAATCGGTTAATCGCCTCGCCGTTTTTTATTGCCTTGCTCGAAACCGGACACCCAAAGCTATATCGCGAGATAACTGTAGTGGTTTAAGTGGATTTCGGCAGGGGCCATGGTTAGTACATAGTATAATGAGTCACGAGGCTCATCACAGATTGCACTTACAGTGCAAGACGCTCATTGGCTATAGAGTTTTGGCGGGAAAGAAGGTTCTAGAGTTGAGTCCTCCGAGCGTAAGAAAGCTCCTATGAGGTTTCTGTCAAATTGAATAATACGGTTTTGACAGAAAAATGTTCTCAAGGGTTTCCAATTAGCAGTTCATTAGATTTTTTGGTAAAAGACCATCAGGGCTTGACAGTGTAATGGTTCAAAGACAAAGAAACGGGTGCGAGGAAAAAAGTATTTGGACGACCCGTTGAATAGCATTAGTTGATCTGTGTGCTGTACTATAGTACATCCGAGTGATTTCAAAAAGCGAGCCCTACTGGCACGCTTAAAAATATACCCAAAATCGGTTTGCAGGAGGTGAGTCTATGACACGCGTGGACTCAAAATCGCGAAAAAGCAAAATCTTGGCTGATCCTAATTTCGGGATACCGCAATTTGAAATTTTCTCAGAATATGCAGGTTTTTTACGGATTTTGATCAGCTTTTCGATTTATTTGTCCATTGAATCGATGTCAATCGGTTCACGTTTTTATTCTTCGTTCGATTCATGTCGACCGAATACATACCTTCTCGTTACACGCAGACTACCTATCATACTATTTTTTTTAACTGAATAATTCGCCTTCTACTGCGCCGGCAGCAATTGTTGTTTCGAATATGTTGTGCGTGCCGATTTTAGTTCATTACATACGCGACTCTTTGAAGGCGTATCATGTGCGCAAGTAGCGCGATCTCTTGGAGAACGAGCGGAGTAGGGATTGAGCGATTCATTCCATCACACCTCTGTTAGCCTCCAACAGGGTGCTCTACTTTCGCACATTAAACGCCTTCAGAGAGTCAAGTATGCAGTGAGCTGAAATCAGGACGCACAAAATATTTGTAACAACAGTTGCTGCAGACGCAGCAGAAGGCGAACTGTTCAGTTTAAAAAAAAAAAATAGTATGATTGGTATAGTCTGCATGTAACGAGAGGGTATGTATGCGGTCGACAAGAATCGAACGAAAAGTAAAAACGTGAACCGATCAACGTCGATTCAATGAACAAATAAATAGAAAAGCGGATTAAGATCCGTAGAAAAATTGGATTTACTATGAAATTTCAAATTGCGATATCTCGAAATTAGAATCAGCCAAGACTTTGATTTTTCGCGATTTTAATTCCACGCGCACCAGAGACTCACCCCTCGCAAACTGTTTTATGGTACATTTTTGTCGCAACTGTAAGTAAACACTAAGTTCTATTGGGAATCTTGGGTCTATTATCATGTTTTGCGGCCTGGAGAGCTCATACAGACATTCGCTCATTCGATCTGACAACACTCACCACAAAATACTACGCATAGTACTACGATGAGTACGACAACGAATTCTCAGCCTCTCATTGGTCCGCTTTGACTTGAATGGCTCATTCATAAACTGCATAGCGCTCATGGCGCATGCGCAGCACGCGTCGCGGGCTCGCCGGAGCTCAGTTTGTAAACAAAAATAAATAAACGTGATTCTTTTCTTGATTGATTCGGCGCAGATTTCTTTATTGTTGCAAAATAATTTGTCTGATCAAATGTGGTAAGGTTGTTATATCTTCATTTGAATATTAGCGAGCATCTAGAGAATAAAATTTGTCGATATATTTAAGTAGGTACTGGTTACCTACTTCCTCAAATGTGAAGTCCAGACCAGCCAAAGATGTTGTTTGATCAAATGGAGTTTAATTTGTTCCCTCATAATCATGCTGCAGCTGGCTGTATTATTGACATCACATTTACAAACGGGCATAGATGTTTCTTTGGAAAATGAATCTATTTTATTCAAATACAGTAGGAATAAAATTTAAGGTGATTTGATGGTTGCCATTTTTTGTGTCAGAGCGACGTGCGATATATCGCATCAATTTTGTTCCATAATTTTAGCTACCTGTCATTTTTTTTCGAATTTTGAGATCGCTTTTCTCTTGTCAGGAGACTAAAAAATTCATGTACCAAATTTAACAAAGAAAGTCAACATCACAAAGACAGGGTTTTTTTAGATAAAAAATATCGCATTCGATACTGATGTCGAAACTGCACTCGAATGCGATAATTTTCCTCTAAAAAAACCCTGCCCTTATTACGTTGAATTTCTTCGTCAAAGTTGGTACATGAATTCTTTAGTTTCATGACAACAGAAGTGCGATCTCAAAATTTGAAAAAAATGACAAGTAGCTGAAATTATGGAACGAATTGATGCGATATAAGTATGGCATATAACTCTGCCACAAAAAATGGCAACCGTCGAATCACCTCAAGGTTGGAATACAATTTTGCCAAGATTTCAACCCTGAACACATGCGTAGTGTGTGATTCTTTCCTGCATCAAAGTTGCAGGCATGTCATAATAGGTGGACGTAGCAAAAAGTAGCTAGTCGGAACAATCGACCTGCTGACCCATTGATTATTTATTGAATTTAGTCATTTTATTTTGTTTTCTTACATCAAAAATTTTTTTTCAGTACTTCCGAACTCTTAACACGCGGGTGTCAGTTGTTTACATTGAAACATGGCAAGCTGCCAATCAGGTGCAAATCAATAAAAGTCAAGATATATCGCGTGCTTTGGTCAATTTTAATGAATACACATCACGATCCTTGTTTAAAGTAGAGAAGGATACTACTCAGCTACTCACGTAAGTACCTAGTGATTGCGTATTAATTTTCTCTATGACTTTAGCAACATATTAGAAATCGCGCAACTTGAAATGCCCATCAAGTAATGACGCCAAGTTGAACTAAGCTAATAGACAGAGATTAAGAATATTTTAATCTATTAATCTACTAAAGTTCAATAAATCTAAGGTGGCCTGGCATCTTTACCAAATTGAAGCAACTGCCAATATTTATCTTTTCAAAGCCATTCTTCAAATTACTTGTTTGTGACAGTATATTATGACTTCTTGCTGCTTACAACCTTCCAAAGTCTTTATGGGACATTGCTCAAAGATTTCAGACAGTTTTGTTACCAGACCATTTCTAAAGGCAGGAGGCAAAATTTGGCATGGGGGGGGGGGGTGGTGGTTAGTTCAGCTTGAGAGCAGTCCAAGAAACCCTTTTTCTGGGAAATTTTTTTGACAGCATCCCCCTTCCCCCTCCCCACAATTGTCGCAAGAGATGTCACCCTAGGTTTTTATGAAAACAAAGTAAATTGAAAATGATTGACTCATTGATTCAATCATTTAAACTACCTTTTTGGAAGCTAGCTTGATTAAAATTGGGAAGGTAGGCGTACTTAAGTTGTATCGAAACCAACATATTTGACCTGACTGCACCATCAGACTGAATCCTATGGCAGCCAAGCAAATATAAATTTGCTGGTGTGTAACGTGCTGTTGTTTTTGTAGCTTCATTATTTTGCATTTTGAATTTCAGAGGAGAAATTTTTACAACTGGAGAAGCTGGTATGTCTGTACCTGACCATGTTTGTACTGCAAAAGCAATAGGTATTAGTGTCGACATTGATACTTACGAGCCGCATTTATTAGCAGGTACAATGGCTCATATGATTGGTCACAATTTAGGAATGACGCATGACGATGGCCGTAAGTGTAACAAACTATTCTAACCTTTTTTGCTTTTATTAAGTTGTTTGTAGAAGTAAAAGACAGGCTGTAAGAAAGTCATGAGCTGAGATATTGTCTCTTTCTCTCACACATTTTACTGGACTGACCCGTAGACCTATGCGCCAGACAAAGAAAAGAGAGGCAAATTGCAGCTTGTCCCCCCCCCCCTCTTTTTTCCATGGCTTTTAGAAATTCAAAGGTAAACTCAGATGAATGGAAAGTGAGAAACAAGACTTCAGTGCACCCAGACATGAGAAATCAGACCAATATCGGGAATTATTGTTGTGACTGGCCCCCTGTAGATTTGATGTCTTATTCAGATTCTAAGCATTCAGTCATATCAGTAGACAGTTCAAATTTTGTCCAATTACTCATTCAACTTTGACAAAACCTAGCAGTCGAGGTAAATTGATGAGAGGTCAGCACTTTGCATGGCTCTAGGTAAACACGACTTTAAGCCACAAAGTCTTGGGGATCTCTTTCTCTGGCGAGAAATTTCTTAGAACACTACTGCTTATAGCCATTATAACTATCATGTACTCCTACAATGCACATACAAGCAAATGTACCTGCGCACACATATGAATTTGATTATTGTATGACATCTGATATTTTGTTTCGTATTTTGCAGGTGAAAATTGCTGTCGTGATTGGCATGGATGCATCATGGCTCAATCTATAGTAGGTTTACACGATGTACAGCCTTATAAATTTAGTGAATGCTCCCTTGCAGACTATGAAAACACACTGCACTCAGGGTCTGGAGTATGCCTCTTAAATAAACCTAATGAGGTAAGTTCTCTCCTCATCATATCTCCTAACCTTCTGCAGTTTTGCACTGTACAAACATTTTTCTCAGACTTTCACTCCAGAGTTTTAAGTCATTCTCAATTTATTAATCAGATTTCCTGATCTTATAGTAGGCTTTGAAAACCTGTACAGAGTTTTAAGGATAAGGCAACTCTAACTGAACACTATTGGAGTTGGCGAAACCGAGGTGTCACCTGGTGTACTTTTGCTTTAGAGGATGTACAACTCAAAAGACAGGCATACAGGAGAACGATGAACAGAATAAGAGCTCTGACAGTTCCAATAAGGCAGGTCATTGCGGATGGTAGCATCTTATCTGAGTTTATTGATTTGAACGAAATGAAGAATACTGATAGCTTTTCAGATCGCGTTTTAATCATAAACTTACAACTTTCACTTGCTTACACACACTGTCCATATTTTGCTGAACTCTCTATGACTTACTCACAAATTTGTGATACTTTCTGTTCAAAGTTTGCATTCCCACGATTATGTGGTAACGGCATTGTTGAAGAAGGTGAAGACTGTGATTGTGGTGCGATAGAAGAATGCAGAAGCAAAGACCCTTGCTGTGATCCTTTTACTTGTAAGCTATCTACCGGATCAAAATGTGCCTCAGGTCCATGCTGTCAAGCCTGCAAGGTAAACCTTTTAACTTATGTTTTTATTATTTTTAAAGACCCCTGCACACCAGTGAGGGCTCACTGGCTTTCCGTACACTTTGATGAAACTTTAGTAGGTTATCATAAAGTTCATCATCAGGCTACAGCTGAACAGTTTGGTAGTTTGGTCGGGTAAGAGTAAAAATATTTGAGAGTGAACCCATGTATCAAAGAGAGACTGGGGAGACTAAATTAGGAAGAATGACAAGGCAGAGGAAGATTGAACATGATGTCTGCATAACTTAGTCCTTTTTTGTATCGTTTCGTAGTATAGCATCATGTTTTTGTTCATTTTTTTTGGAGGGGGAGGGTATTGTAACAGCCATTATTAAGTATTCAAGCAGAATAAGATTTTCATAATGGCCTGTATACCTAGTTCGTATTCTTTACTATGAAATGCAATCCAGAATGCCAAAATCAAAATAACTGTACAATTGTATGTACTACAATAAACTATCTCTATTCAGTTGAACCTATCATACATGATTGGAAAGAGACGAAGAAAGCACTGATGTTCTCCCCTATACGGATATTGTAACAAAATTTTTCCATCATTGACCACGTTTTGTCACTCTTCTACCCTTGACTTACCAGATTCAAAAAAGTGTTTTATTCACCTCTGTTTTAGCTTGTACAACGTGGCAGAATTTGCAGGGAATCAACAAACGAATGTGATTTGCCTGAATTTTGTGATGGCGAAAATGGCCAGTGTCCTCCAGATGTGTATAAAAAGAATGGTAACCCATGTGCAAATAACACTGGCTACTGCTTTAATGGTATATGTCCCACCTTCAAATTACAATGTGAACAAATTTGGGGTTACAGTAAGTATGAGAATTTCATTCATGATATCGTCATTTTGTCAGTTATTCAGATTACCTAGGAAAATATATTTCAGTCCATATTAGCATAATAGTCTTGATATTAGTCATCTTTCAATAAAATTGAACTTTTTTTTTCGAGAGTGAGTTGAAATCGCGTAAGATTAGTCTACATTTATTTACCCCTTGTTTGCAAGCAGCTATGCTGTCACAGTTTAATAGTAATTGAAGATTGACCAAGGGTAACGTCAAAGTTGGCTGATCTGTAAAACGGTGCCCCACACATGATTGTTAAAAATGAACAAATATCAACTTGTCTGAAGTGAATTCTAATGATCATTCAAATGAAAAATGAACAGAAGAAAAAGGCTTACAGTGCTGCCTCTTAAACCAGATAGTTCTAGGCCTCTGCAAAATTATGAAAGAGGGTAATTGATAAGGGCCAAACTCTGCTCACTCCCAGAATCTCGAGATTTTTCGCTAATTTGCAGTTGAAGGCGTGTATTTCACAGAAATCAAGTTTCGGTGATCTTCACATTTTTGGCTCTGAAACGGCAGGCCAAAGGCGAATGTCCATGAAAATTCGTGGTTTTTTAGTGTTCCAAATAAAAATTTATGCTGGGCCCAAAGGTGTTGGTTAATGAGCTTTGGATATGTTGCTTGGAATATCTGATGTGGAACACTAGAAAAAAAAACAAATTTTTGTGGATTTCGGCCTATGGACCTAAGTTTGGGCCTCTCTTTCAAAGCCAGAAACGCCATAACACAAATGTTTCTGTAAAATACACGTCATCAACTGCAAAATATGAAAACAATCTCGGAATTTCGAGAGTGGACTGATTTTGACCCTTATCAATACCTGTCCGTTCTTTCTTGCAGGAACAGTGACTTTTAGTCAGAATGTTCTGTATCCAAAATATTTTGAGTTCCCGGATGATAACTTTATTTGAAATTGCCAGAATTATCCCCTACAGGTGAAGTTTTTTTTTGAAAAAGCTAGTGAAAAAGCTTTACAAATCTTACCGACTTATTAAAAAAACTTCTTTTTCTTTCCAGATGGAGCCCCTGGTGAAAAAGAATGTTACGAACAATTTAACTTGAAAGGATCCATTTGGGGTCATTGTGGAGTAGATAACAATGGCAATTACATCAAGTGTGATTTGGAGTAAGTATGTCTTTAAAAAAGAAGGTAGTCGTATAAAATTAAAATTAAGGACTGGAATTTTGTATCTTTTATACCTCTCTGAGGTTGCTCATTATAAATATAGCCAGCTTTCAGGAAAAAAAATTGCTGATTTTGACAAAAATAAAAATGAATAGTATCATGCAAAAAGAAATAAGAGTTTTAAGGAAAGACGAATCTGTTAGGTGTTGAAGGGAGGCCCCAAAGCATCTGTGTTTTGGGAAACGAGATTTAAGTACCCGTAATAATTTGTTGGCAGTAACTGTGATTGTGTGGTCCCTCTTTGATAAATGTGTTACCAGAGATTCATGTTTTGGAAAAAAGAACCACAAGCCAGTTCTTGTTAGATCATGCCAACAAGTCTTATTATGCTCTTAAATGCTGTATAGCAAAGCTTCAAACTGAACAGACCTCTTCCCTTCAAAGAAACTAGATCCCTCTTGCACAATACCATCCTTTCAGCCATCCAATCAGCAAAGCGAAGAACTTTGTCTCCCACGGAACTAAAAAAAGGAACACGGAGGTCACGGAATTAAAAAAACACTACATTGACAATTTCCAGTTTAAGTTCTCAGTCCTGCAAAAGAGACTTAAAGTAATGGGAAAGTTTATGCTACAATGCATGTGGCATTTTCTGGTTGATGCCTCCTCTAAATTCTGTGCGATCCGCACGGAATGTTGTCATAATTTTGTTTTCCAAATTTTAGTTTTCAGTGAATTGAAGGAGTCTAACCATAATTTTCATTTTACAGCAATTTATTTTGTGGTTCATTACACTGCCAAGGTGGTACTCAGATTCCTACGACTGCTAGTCAAAATCAAATTTACTCTCGAACAATAATCTCCATCATGGGAAAGAAGTTTGAGTGCAAGTAAGTAACTATATCTTGGAATGTGATCCAGTTTTCTCAAAACATTGAGATATCAAGATGAAGAAATGCAAAAAAATCCTAGTTTTCATGACTCATTAAAGACAACTGTAGGTCATGAGAAAATATAACACGAAAGCAGCTCTGAAAAAGTCGTGGAACAATTGTATAATTAGACAGAATTACGGAGCCATATTTTGAGGGAATCTGGTGGGGGAAAATAAATCTTTCTACCTCATTACATTTAGTTTAGGAAATCTGGCTAAAATTACATAGGGTGTCTAGCATCAGGATTTGAGGAAAAATCTGTCGTAAAATCAGGATTGTTCGATCAGATTTTTTATTGAGCTATTTTTGGGAAGTTATATTCGCCAATTTTTCTCCGCAAAAATTCAGGATTTGATCAAGATTTGGAAAAATTATGAAATCAGGATTTAGCAGTCAAAAATCAGGATTTCCCAAAATGAAAAAAAAAAACTAGACACCCTGCATGAAAGACTCGTGTCAGTGAACACTTTTTAATTACACTGTTTTATTTAAATTTTTGTGGAATGACTGGCCAAGAACTAATATTTGAAAGCAGTTTTGGCAAGTTAAGGACTTTTGTCATGCGTAATAATTATTGCATTTCCTCAATACAAGCTTTTTGAGCAGACCCATTCTCCAGCATTTTAAAACCCAATCCACATAATTCAACGTTTTATTCAACTCCTCTTCTGAGTGAAAAGTTAGATAGTGGTGTGATGTTGACACGAGAACACAACAATCAGTTTAAAAGTTAAATGGAAACTTGAAGTTGACTTCACGTTCAACAGTCAATTCAACTTTGCACCCAACTGGTTGCGCCGGTCGGGTAAAAAGTTGAAAAATTTGAAACAAAATCTTCTAATTGGCAACAGTCAAAGCTGTGTTTGCCAACCAGAAGTTGACAGAAGCACCTGAATTCTGTTTGCTAATATAGGCAATGGCAATTGAATCAAATTTTGTTCCATTCAACTTCAAGTATCCATTCAACCTTTCATCTGCTTTTGTCAGATGAAAAGTTGAATCGTGAGAATTGGACTAAAGAGGACAAGCTGTGAACGAAGTACCACTAATTCTTGTTCCATATGAAAAGTTCGTCGACTGCTAGACAAGGTAAGAAATAGATTCTGATACATGTTCACTAATCAAAATTTCTCATAGAAGGTGGTTTGGGCGACGAAAATCATATTAAGCTATTTTCGTCAACCAAATCAAGTTCCACTGAAATTTTGACTTGGAAACTTGTATCACAATGATTCAATTCGTACCCTGGCTAGTGCTTCATTAATATCAAAACGACCAATGCCCTTTCTCATACTTGAAATCTTTGTTTTTCCCCCTCTTACAAGTGAAAATCCAAAGATTCTTGTCAAATCATGTCGTTCAATGTTATAATGTATGAGCTACTGTTGATATGACAGTAGCAATAGGGTATCTATTCTAAAAAAAATTGTATTTTCATCAGAAATTTAATGCTATGTATGTCATTCTTTAATTTTAGAGCAACAAGTGGTCAGGATCTAAATGGTGAACTGCCAGATATGGGACTTGTCCGAGATGGCACTCCTTGTGGTGAAAATCTTGTAAGAAACTTTTAAATTCGCTTTTCTTAAAGAATTTTTTTATAACCGCCAATATTTTGATTGTTCTGTAACCAAGTAAAATTTCAATTTACAATTTTTTGTACTTTAATTAGCTCCAAAAATGAGTTATTAAAATTTTAATATCTTAACAAAATATCAATTGAAAAAGTAAAATAGTTTACTTTACAATATGTAAATCTACGTTCGTGGAAAATCCTGTTTTTCGGCAGACCTAATTTTGCTGTGTCAAAAATGTTTTCCATGCCAGTAATTCATATGCATTGTGATCGCTTCTATATAGCTGTGATCATGACAAAATTAGGAATGATTCCTTTTTTCTTGGAAAAAGTTTTTTCTTGGGGGAATCCACTCCATGAAGTTTCCATCTTAAGAAAGAAAATTGTATCAATTTCATCATCAATTTTTAAAGTTGTTCAAAGCGTTTAATTAAGCCGATACGATGTTATCAATTTATACTTTTTCAGCCCATTTCTCTTAGTTATTAATATTTTCAACTACCACTGATGCATTATTATTTATCTATTTTCCAGATTTGTGTTAATCAAACGTGTTCAAACCTTTTTATGCACATTGACCAAACAAAATGTCCTAGTAATCATGTAAATATGGAATGTTCTGGTCATGGTGTAAGTTTAAATTATGTTATTTATACTTTTATATCTTAGAACAAATAAAAATTATCTAAATATATTTGCATGAACAATTAGTAAGACCAGCCAAATCTTTTTTCAGTTTGTTTAAATTGGAATAGGAAGTTTAAGATCCTACATGACCATTGTGGGGAATCGTTTTTTAAAGCAAGTAAGAGCAGATATTTTAAAGGCACAAAATGGAAGATAAAGTAAATGAAAGAATTTAAATTTTCAATTCTGTTTACTTTTGTTTTCATAACTTGTACAAAACGAGTCCTTGAGTGTTACTTTGGGAAGAAGAGTGTTATTTGTCTTGGTAGAAGGATTAACACACCTTTCTCAGCTATGTAGTACAAGTGAATGGAGGAAGTCAAGTTTCCAGCTGTGGTTATTTTTATATTAACTTGCCTAAAATAAATCCCTTAGGCAGACTTTGTCATCTCCAGCAAAGGAGCATAAAGTTTCTAGGTTTTTATTGATTTTCCTCTAATGAAAATTCTAAAATTACAGTTTAAAAAAAAAGAGGGAGAGGGGATGGCAGAGTTTTAATAATTAAATCCTTCATTGGAGAGAATAACGTATTATTTTTTTTAAAAAAAACTCTGGTTTGTAAGTCAGTTCACCAACCTGGGTAGTATTGCATCTTCTAAAATTAAAAACTTTTAAGAGTTTCAAATCAATTTCTTCTTTTTGGTTTCTATCCTTGAGGAATTAAAATGAAATTTTGGTTTTTCTAATCATACATCAGTTGTTGATTTGATTATTTTTCTTTGCAAATTTTATGCAGGTATGTAATAATGAAAATAAGTGCTTCTGTGATATTGACTGGTCAGGTCCAGACTGCTCCATCCCAACTGAACATGCTGAGGATATGGAAAATTATACTAGTACTGAGAAACCGCCTAACCTGAACAAAGGTCTCATGAATAAACAAGAAATCATTTATGGTAAGACTCTAATGATATGCTTAAACATCAACAGCATATCCATATGCTCTACTGTTTCATTTTTCCTCTAAATTTTTGCTCATGCTCAATTTATGGTGAATTCTGAGTCCACCACATTTCAGCATTTGTTAACTTTCTAAAGCATCTTCTGCTGAATTTTTAAGCTGAAAACGATTCTGGTCTAAGAGCATTATCTTATAAATTGTGTCACCACTTCGAAGAATTTTAATCCTCATCTGACCAAATGTCTCCGTCAAACCCTGACCTAAATTGCTCCCACCGCCCAAGTATCAAGTAAAGTTGAAAATTGCGGGGAAGCTTGTCCAATCTGCTGTAGAGTAGCATTACATAACACGCCTTTGCTCATTTACTTAGTAACGAGCTTAGGTCAGATTTTTGTCGTGAGTTGTGTGAGGAGGCAACAGTTCATGTAATCCACGTATTCCCACTTTTAGAGATTAAATTTTAAAAAAAAGGTGCGGACAATACATCAGTAAATACTGTATTTTTAATTTTTTTTTTAGTCTCTAATTTTTTCATCAGCTCAAGAGCAATGTGCCCTTCAGCAATTTTAAAGATTTTTAGGTTTACTTTATCATGAGAGGAAGCACCATCAGTCAATTAATAATTCTTCTCCATCATGATATCTGAATTTGAATCATAATGTAAAAAGGTCAATTGAAGTTTTTGAAAGTGTCATGATTGTCTTTAAGAGAGAGCCAGAGATGCTGTTGTTAATGGCAGTTTTTCTGTCTCATATTATAGCTGGGGAAAGTTGATTATGTACAGCTTATGGACAGTGATTTTCTGGTTCAAGTAATGGCAGAGAATGGAATTCCTTAAATAAAGTGCTCGCACACTGAACGGGCTGTACAATAATTCAAAGGTTGCCTTCATTGAGATGAGGGAAAAGTTGGTGGAACTGAAAGGGGAGAAAGTCTTCGATTGAAATTCTCTCTTTTTGGTGTAAGACTAGCTATGTTGCTCATTAAAATCACTCTACGCTTTGTCAAAAGTTCCCAATTGCATAACTGGCAGCTTTTCTGGAGAACTTTGTCCACCGATTTCATGAGCATTTTTTCAGGACTCATCAGCATATTGGAATAATTGCATCAGTCCAAAGATTATGGTGTGTAGGATCTTGAAAAATCGGGAAATACCTGTCTATAGAAAACAATAAATTTCTGAGGAAATCAGGGAATTTATAATGAAATCTGTGTCAAAGACTGGAAATTTCTTTTCTTTGTGCTTCAAGGTCATTTTGTTTTTAAAGGTGGTCCACTTTAATTTGGCACACTAAAAAAGAGCCAAAATTAGGAAATCACTAGTTCTGCTCCAAACCCTGAAATTATATTCTAGTTGCCTTTAACGAGAGTGAAAGAAAGTGAGAGAAAACTGGAACTTTTCATATAAGAATTGGCCGATGAAAATCAAGGGGCATGTTTAGGAATAAGAAAATACAGGAACTTCTTACATGATTCCCAAGATCTTCTTTTCATTTATTAGGGTCTTCCTTTTTATCCTTTTAAAATTGGTTTAATCCTGCGTAAATCGAGCGATCATGAATCTTTGAAATGTTTAGAGGTGACAAAATTAGACGCTGAAGAATATGTTTTCAGGAAAGACCGATGCTGTTAGTACATGGGTTCTAGTAATCGTTTTAGTAGGCTGTGTAACCGGCGTCTTCATTTGCTTTGCCATAGTTGCAATTTGCTACAGGTATTGTCACTCATATAGGCCACTACTCCTCACTGTGTGTTTATCGGCGCAAACTTGATATTGTCTGTCGATTTCGGTGTACGTGTCATGATCATTGTTGTACTCTTTTTTTTCCCTTTTTTTATTGCTTTGATATTTTTCCATTTTATTTTTATGTGGTCGTTTGTCGCATCAGATGTGCCGCAAAGATTCAATTGCAACTTACCGCGGTGGATGATAGACTAAGATTTTCACTAAATTAATGTGATGATGAGCCAACATCGATTTTTATTCATTCTACGCATGAGCTGACGATAAATGTAGAGGTTAAATTTGGATTCAAATGTATAGAAGTTTAGCAATCGAATAATGGCTATGAGATTTGAAATGCTTTTTCCATGAATATGTTCATTGAAAAATATTCTCTTTCTGATAAAGTCAAGTTGCAAACTATGTATGCTTTACAATCTACTATTTTCATGATTCAATTTCCCGATCCCCTGATTTTAATCCTCAAAGCTGGTTTTACTGTCCCAAAAAATAATGAGTTTTCTCTCTACGAAGCTTGAGCATTTTATATTTATTTATATTTTTGTGATATTTGAATGCTCAAACATAATACATTGTGCTACGATACCCCTTACAAAACTAAAACAAGAAATTAACCAAGTAGAAAAATCTGGATATTGTCTTGAAAAAATTTATGTCTGTAAAAGTAGTGCTCTCACAATGATAGGTAACTAACCATTGTAAATAATCCTTTTGATTATGGGCTGTAGTCAGGGTTTGTTTTATCTTCTTTTGGTCTGAGAATTCTATCATATGTCTTGAATTTTCAAGTTGAACAGACGTCAAGTGTAGGAGCTGAAATGGCTGCTTTAGTGCTTATTCATTAGGAAGAAAGTAGGTGGTACATTCTGAAATTTTTCTCTCTGATATTAGAGACTCACATCCTTCTTCAGGGGTCATCCTTAAATTGAGTCACGTCAAATTTTGTAATGCTGCATAGCACTGCATCAGAAAATTATTAATGTTATCCCTACTTCCCCCTTCCCACAAAGATAATTACACTGTGTATGGCACTTGTCCATGCCGTATATAATACTAAGGTGTGTTGCGATTGTATCTCTTTATGCTCTAAGGCAACAGCACTGCCACACCTGAAGGTTGTAAACTCTAGCCTTTTTGTTGCTGAATCTAGCATTTTTCCAGAATGAATCCAATTTCCGGAGGCAACAACAAAAATATTTTGCAAAAAGGGAAAACTCATCATAGATGCTTGTGTAACGCTTCGCTCAGTATCCTCCCCTTCGCCCTGTAGCACTGGCAAAGACTACCACCAGTAAAATTCCAAAACAATGTCAGTTTTCTTTTGCGAACTTATAGTTTTAGTGTGACAATAATCTAAAATAATTTTGTAGGTGGGGTGTACCATTGCAACGTACCAACGATTCTTTTATCCCAAGCATAATTTCCCATGTATAATAAAATTAATGTAATTGGGAAAAAGTTTTCTCAGATTCATAGTACCTAAATGGCCTCAAATTGATTCTCTTAACAATTATTTTCTTTGTAAAAGATTGTTTTGCAGTGTTTCTTATTGGCTTGTTGTATTTGTTTGTGTTTTTCTATGTCTGTGCATGATCGGGTGATGGCCTTCAACTTGACACGTTACTCGTCTCTTCATCGGTGTTGCGTATGTTCACGTCAAATTATTACCCTTATATTAACATTTATTTTTCAAAATAATTCCTTTTGTGATTAATTTAATTACTGTTTCCATACTTTTAATGTCCAGTCAACTCGCACAGTGCAAATACTGTGTACCTTGTAGCAACGCTCATGGCGGCCGTTGGGGGGGTATTTATTGTATTCGCAATGATGGCACTTTGCTATAGGTCAGTAGTCGTACACAAAAACTTCTCCCTCTGTCTAAGGTTAGTCGACAATCCAAAAGAAGGTAGATGATTCCACTAAGCTACTTCATTCAGTGCCCTTTTGTTTTAGTTGCTTAGTCAGTGCTTCTAGTTGTGATAGCTTCTATACCTTCCACCTTTCCCTTAGTTTTCTCTCTCTTCATTCTGCTTACTATTGTAGAAATTCCATTCAGCCTTATAACCCTCTTTTCACATACTTTCTCTCTCTGAATCTTTTAACCGGCCATATGGCCCTATGGCAAATATATTTTTTCTTTCTTTCTTTCTTCCGGAAGAACTTCTAGAAAACTGAAAATCTTTGATAGAGACAGTTTATCAATAAAAAATTGAAAGTCAGCTGAACATTTTATTTTTTTGTATTTTTCCTCCCAATACTTAAAGTTAAGCACAATAACTATCACAATTACCTTTTCACAAATGTAGGTGTCCTTCCACTGCACTCAATTTCCATGAAAGCACCCTTGACTCTTTAGAAACAAAATTCCCTCTTTCAAGAAAATATTTAAAAATTAATTTTGAGTACACCGAGCCCCTAGAAAACTTCTTAGACTAAAAGAATTTGTTCGACCACAACTTGACATGCTTTTTAGTGCATCAATGTATTCCTAGAGTGAGTGTCGACTAATTTTACAATTTCCTTTTCTTGAGTACTTCATCATTTTGCAGTCATACAACATGTAATTTTATCAATTTCATGATGAATACCATATAATGGCAAATCTGAAAAATCGAACAGTGCATTAAAACTTGCTTGCTCCAAGGGGTCATTTTCTTTTCATCGGGAAGATACTCCCCCCAAATTTGCTCAGATCTCTTGCTGTCAACTCCGCTTTATGAACAGGCATTAGCTGTCTGATTGTCGAAATTTTGTAATTGTCGATTGGCCAAGACAAGACTAAGGTGAAATAGATTTAGATGATTGGATGGCTATGTCAGTCCTTTACTTTATCATATCTATGTCCGGTCGAAATAATGACAAGCTATAGGCAACTCTAGAGGTACCTTTAGCTTGTCGTTATTTGAAGGAGAGGACTGACAAAGCTGACTAATTAAATAAATCCATTTAACCTCAGTCTTGTCCACTTGACAAACGCATCACTTTAAAAAATACTAGACTACAGGACATGGTACATTCTTTTAGCAAGGTTTTTACCACAAACAAAATTGCTCTCTTACCTTGTCAAATTTTAGCTAGTGCAATGTCAGAATCACTCATAAGCACGTTTAGTGTAAGTTCATTGTCGAAAATCGCAAACAGCATAAAATTTTCAAAAAGTTTTATTGTAATTGGTCTTGAAAGAAAGTTGGATGGCAAACACTCAATTCTGTGGTGCACATCTCTTTCCCTGCAGTGTATAAAGATAAAGTTTGAAATATGTTCTGAAAATATGTTTATCTGAAGGTGCCTTAACAAAGCAAAGTTATTAACACCTTAGAAAAGAGAGATCTAGAGAAAGAGGATAATAATAAGACAAGAAAAAGGGGGAAGAAACTCTGGCTCATAAATTCATGCATTTTTGAGCCATTTCTATGTCGTTCTTGCGGATTGTTTATTTAAACCCGTGTAGTCAAAGCAACGCACAACTTTTTTTATTGTACAAGAGAGGAATGATCTAGAAAGTGCTGTAGGCATTCTGTTTCTTCCTCCTGTTTACTTTAGTGCGAAGCGAAAGCGAGTGAAATTCAGCAAGAAAAACAATGCCAGCTAATCTTGCACACCTAAGAGGATAATTGAGTCACTGGTGGTTGACAAATTTTTTGTTTGATTAATTCGGTGAAATTTTTAAGCAATGCATTCGTGATTATAATACATCTGGGTTGTCCTGATTTAATTGAATCAAGTTGATTTATATCATTGAAGGACTAAGAAGTTCAACTATAAAATATTGAAATGTTAGAGGGAACTCAGATAATGTAAACCTATGCGAAATCCCACAAACAAGTCATACATGACAATCAGTTAACGCTCCTTCCACATCCTCAATTATACAGCAATCTCAATAACTGTGAATAAGCAAATAAGGCCTCAATCATTTGTGCATTTTTCCGTGTTTTCTTTTCAGTCTCTCTAAATATCTCATATCTTATACTATCTTACTCACTTCTTCTTTTCTCATCTCTGAAATTTTCAGCCATGCATTTTCTGGTAGATTCTCTTTAATTTTCATGCAAGCTTAACAAATTTTCTTCCACAGTTATGCTATCACAACAAGTCAGCTGCTCTTTTTTAAGTGTTCCAGATTCTTTGTTTCTTTCAAATATTATCAATAAGGATGTATTTAATACTTTTTTTATTCATTTCGAATCAGTGTTTGCATCCAGCAAGCTACAATGTTTAAAAATTCGGTACCTATTTGTTTGTTATTGTTGGTTATTAATGGTTTCTCTTCATGTTTATGGCCTCCTTTTTCTTATTTTTTCTTTTTGCTTTTACTTTAGTGAATTAGACTCTCTGCATTTCCTAAAGAACGTTGTTTTATCGCAAACTCATATTAATTAACTAGCAAAATTTCAGCTAACTGAGGAGATGCTAGAAAAATAAGAGAAACCTACTCACTTTTTTTAATGAACAGCAACGCCTTGAGGCTAAAATAAGGATCAAAAAACAGCTTGATCAAGAAAAACCTGTTTAAAACGTTTGTAGATGATAGTGTTTCCCGGACTTTTTCCACTTTCTAAAGTATTTTATCATGGTGAGACTCATCTTTTTTTGGAGTTTTCATGGCACCCACTCCTGAGAGAACTGATCAAAGTTTTGAAATTAAAATGTTAAAAACAGGCTTATCAAGAGTCCGTAGTAGCGAAGACGTGTGAAAGAAAAAAAAATGTTAAACACATCATAAACTATGTATGCGCAACAGTTGTGTTTTCTTCCGTTGAAAGTCCCAGTCTTCAATTCCCAGTATGTGAAGAAATGTTGAAATGTTGCTCTGAAGGTACTCCGATTCTTAGTTTTACTCTCAATGAGTTTCATCGTTAATTTGACTGTAACTGGGCATTTACCAAACTGCTTTTGACTATACTTTGTGTGTTGAGGATTTCATAGCTTAGCGTATCATTTAATTTTCAAAATATTAAAATGCAGTCAAAATGTTTTATGGAACTGGGTATTTGAGGAATTGCTATTCGTCTTCGACTTTGAATGTTTTTTCTTTTTTTTCTCTCTCTCTTCCTCTCTCCCCTCTCTCTCTCTTCCCCTCTTTTTTCTTCTTTTTTTTTCTTGAGTTAATGTTGTTTTGTCATGATCTGTACGTCAGTAGGTTGGTTATTAATGTTCTAATTTTTTTAATTATATGTTTTTTTTTTCATATACATAATTTTTTATTTTTATCTAGGATCAAGAGTGGCATTTATTTGATTTATCCACAGCAGTTGAAGCGTTTGACCCATTAAATCAATAGCAAAAATTTAAGTAGGTTTTTTCAAACAAAAAAAAAACAAAAAAGATTTTTGTTAATGAATCAAACCGTTTAAAATATCAAAATGCAATTCTGCGACTAGTGCAACGTCCCTTGACCCATTGCTTGGTTCTGATCTTAATCTTTGTAAACTACTTGTTTGTCAGGAAATCAAGAAAGACTGGAATCAAGCTCATGAAATAATTGAGTTATTAAATTAAAATAACAACAATGTAAATGAATGCTTATTTATATTTTGTTAAAACCCTGTTTTAATAAGAAGGAACAGTCAGAAAATGCTCTTTGGGTAGCTCTAGCTGGTGGCTTTTTCAAATATTTATGAATTTCATTTTGATGTGCATGATTTTTAATTGTGAGCTGTAACTCATTAAGAGATGAAAATTGACAATATGCCAAACTCTTATCGCACAATTTCTCAGTTAAATTTGTTATTTACAGATTATTACTTGTATAGTTTTTGTTCTAATTTATTTCGTTTTGATCTGAGGTGAACTTTTCCTGAAGTTCTCCTAAAGTAAGCCATTGAGTTAGCGATTCAATTATGTACAAAGAATAATAGTGCAATGGACCACTAGACTAAATAAGAATTTAATCATTCTAAATTATGTTTTCTTCTCAAAATTTTACGTCAAGTACGATTTGTGCCATGCAAATTTCTGAAATGGATTTCTAACTAAAATATAAATGTTTTTATTTAACACTGGTTATGAAACATTTGAGTCAACAATCAAATCGCACACTACAAAAGATTTTGTAGGCTCCTTAAATTGAGAAGCGTTTTTTCCTTGCCCTGTGTTGTTCAAAGTGTGAACAAAAAAGGACAGGTAAGCTGAAGCACTGAGATCGAGATTACCATCTTTTCATACCGCATACATTGTTGCCGTAACATTTGCGTGCAATTTAACTTGAGTAGATCGTGGTTTTTCATGAGCAGGAAGTCAAAAGTTCTGCATTGAGTAACATTAATATCTCAGTTAGGAGTTATCTCCATCAATTTCTGTTGCACAAATTGTGTTTTACAAGAAATTTTGATGAGGAAACATATATCATTTTGCTTAAATTTGCACTTGTCAAGCAGTCCATTTAAAAAGTCATCTTCTTTCCTTCGCATCAAAAGAATTCCCATTTGCTCATTTTCATAAGCTGATTAATGTTATTTCTTTGTATTCTGTTCAATTTTTTAAAGCATTGAACTCGAGCATTTGACTCCACTTTCATTTTATTTGTACAGAAGAAACTCTTGAAGTGCATGTATCCTTAAAGAATAATTTATTTATTAAAAATTAATTAAAACACCAATTTTTTAAAAGGTAAATTTTAACTGTCAGGTAAAGGTGACTTTTTTAAAAATTCACTAATACTGATGAAATGTATTGCGCCTTTATCAAATACCAAGTATCCCAAAAACCCCTTTTTAGATATTAAAGCAGTGGAAAAATGAATCTGATGAATGCTTTTTCAAGGCTACAAAATTTATTTTTAGGATTAGCAATACTCTAGATTTGATGAGCATTATGTACAGAATGTGTCAAATAAATGGCGCCCAAAAAGGTTAGCAAACTTACCAAAAATCTCCTCTTTCATCTGCAAAAATGTCGGTGGCCTCTTGAAAAATTGTAAATTGCGCCTAAAATCCCAGCTTTCCGGCCAAAGAGCTCTAAATTTTGTGGTGTGGAATTTGAATATTTATGTTTTCCTCTGAATATCAATCCCTGAAAGTCATTTTTTGCGCTTTGGGAGGACATTGTAAGAGATTCGTTCTAGAGAATAATTTCTTTTTGATTTTCACTCCATAAAATTAAAATATCTTCGGAATTGATCAGTATGCTTCATCCATTTTGATAATCAGAATTTGGCTGTCTGAAGATGGCTTACAATTAGTGCCGTCCAATTTTGCTGGTTCAGCATTGATGAACATAAATCCAGAGTGAAAGATAAAAGAAGACACCACCACGGAGGAAATAAGATGGCTTGTTACTGATGCTGATGCCTCAAATTATAAAATTCTATTTTCTTCTTTTTAAATAGCTGTGGTATTTTAATGCCAACAAAAAAAAGATGTGTGAAAAATGACTCCCCTCTTATTTCTTTGCGTTACTTAAAAGCATATATTAGACGTCGTTTTTAGTTTTGAATTCAGTGAATTCATTTAGTTGTATCATCAAAGCAACTTTCTTTAAAGTTTTGCATCAAAATTTTGATCATAGATTTCTAATTTTTCTCTAGGAAATAAATCATCAAGTTTTCAGTGATTTCTGAATACCTGTTAAGCTAGCTCTCACTGAAGTAGCTTTTACCAAAGTAATTTTCAATAGTCACTCAAGTGCCACAATTATATCTCTAAATTGATTCACAAAATTGAGATTTTTGATTTTTTAAATCGGAGGATAGTCAACGAAGTCCAAAATTGAGTCCTGTTGGATCATAGCAGGTCTGCAAAAAAAAAAAGAGGAAATAAGAAGGAAAAAAAAACGAAACATTTGATGGAAAAATTTGAAGTAATCTTTATCGCTGTCTAAAAGTGACCATGGTTTTTTTCCAACACCCATTAATTTTCCAAACAATTGAGATTTTCCTTTTTAAAAAGAAGGATTTTTTGAAGCAAATTCATTTCCTAGAAAATCGATGCATGACAGAGAAAACTAAGGGTCATTTTTGGAATCAACAGCCTTGTGGTTCTATTGATATATTATGCTCATTTTTCAAAGCTGTAAACATATCTAAATGTACAAGACAACCTTTGATCCATGAAGTTATAAATGTATTAAATCCGAACTGGACCGATTCTGGGCTGTGTTGATACGCCTCTTTTCCAGCTTTTATTTTTGTTTTCTCAGTAAATCCATCCAGGGACCAGTCCATAAAGTTTTCAACATCTACATTGTTATGTTCAAGAGGTTTTTAGTTTGATTTTGAATATCCATGATGTTTATATTCTTTCATTGTGCCAACAGCTATGTTAATTTTTTTATGGTTCATGAAATTTATTTTGTAAATTTCACAAATAACTTTTTTCTTATATTTGCAAGTTCATTAATTTATTGTTCTGTTTTTCAATTCCCTCCCTCTTCCACTATCCTCATTCCTCTTCTCTGAACTGAATGGTATGATTTTCACTTTGTTTAAATTTTTGACGAATCTGTTCAATTTTATTTACAACCTCTTTATTATTTTCTCAATCTTTATTTGTTCTTCGTCTTTCTTTTTATTCGTGAACTCTTTTAATTTCTTTTAATCCTATTCTTTAATTTCATTTCTCTTGTATTGTTTCATTTTGATCCCTTTTTTCCTCCATCAAAAGGAAGAGCACCATGCCAAAATATGATAAACCGTACGTGAAAAAGCCACTGCCCAAAAAATACGCCAACAAAATTGATACTATAGAAGATGGTAGCGAAGACTCAGCCAATAAAATCTTACCATTTGAGGGGACGCCTTGCTATAGGTAAGCAACCACAATTTATTCATTTGCTTTTTTACTTTATGTTTTCCAAACAATTTTTAATGTGTATCAGATCGTCCGGAAGAAAAGGGATTTTAGAGTATAGGGATAAAATTTTTATTACAGCTTCTTTTTGCGAGTTAAATTGAAAAATTGGAATCGGATTTCCTGTCAAAAAACTATCATAAGAGCTCATATAATGTCAAAGAATAAATTTAAGAGGCCTAGTTCATTTTAGAGCCAGTAGAGAGTGTGCAGTTGAATTTTAAACGGAAAATTTTTAGCTCTGAGTCTATCAGATTAAAACTTTGAGTAGTTTTTTCTTAAAATACATTTCCTCAACTACAGTCTTCAAATCATCGTGACTTCAGTTTGGTTTGAAGTTTTTGGATTTTTTGTGCCAAAACTTTTCTGAAACACCCTTCTCGACAGTAAATCCAATAATTTTCCTACTACTTTTTTGACACAGAGGCTCCTTTTCATGCAGACGGTTCCTCATGGAGAAATTTACGTCAATTTAGTCATGCTAATGTGTATCAGTTGAAGAATAAGTTAGAGTTAGTCAGTCATAAATTTTAAAAATAATATTTGATTGAAAAATACCCAGATCTAAAAGTTTGTGGATTCATCCAATTTGAGGTTCTAGGTTTGGAAATTCTCAGGAATGTTTATTCCCTTCTAAATTTCTGCAAATGCTTACTTTTCGAAGAAATCAAGAATATTCAAAAGGGAGATTTGGGTTTACTGAGGAAGTGGGAAAAGATGGAGTAGAAGTGTGTACCTCTACAACTTGTATCAGTTTTCAATAAGCTATTGAGACGGCTCTGTCTGCAAGTTGAAACGTCTGGAAGACATTTACAAAAGCTTCAGAAATGTTCGAAGTCGGCGGAAATGAGCTGTCGCCAAGTGATTTCAATTTTATTGACCCAGAAATCCAACAATGGATGTAGGTGATAACAATGCTTTAATTTAGAGCTCTTGCAGTGCTGATAGTGCCGGTTGTCTCCGACAGCTGCCTGCTCAGAATGTATTGGTATTTCAGAACAAGGTGCACTGTTAGTTTATTGACGAATACTCATTTCAACATTCCCTGTTTAAATTGTTGCAACACTACAGGCACCATGACAGCCTAAGAACCCCTTATCTTGATATAACCAGCTCCTTTGGCTGCGTGAATGGTCAAATTTTTTAATAAAAAGTGTCCCCGATAGAGATTACATTTAAGCTTCTTGGAATTTTTAGATTTTTTCGCTCAATTTTTATAAATCAATGTGAATGGCTGTTCTGTTATATCAATAAGTAGATTTAATATATGCTATGAATTTTTCTCATTTTCCAGTAATATCTATTCTCATGCGCTTTTTAAAAATTTTTGAATGGATTTTATTTATCTTTATTATCTCTATCTATAATTTGCATCAGACTTTTTCCTCAGCTATTCTATTCTCGTGTTTTTTGCTTTTGTCTTTTAAGTCGCTGTGACTCACAACGAAGTTTGTATCGTGGGATGAATCACAATGCTGTTGGAAGCAGAATGGCTTCTCCGTATCAGTTAGTCTCATTTTTGTCTACTTATGTTCTCAATTTTGCTGTAGCGATGTTGCCCATAAACCTATTATTGTAGTAGATTTGAAATGTATTGCTTGTTGTAATACCTATTTGAAGAGTAAACTGGATTTTTTGTCTGGAGTTTGGCATAGACTAAATTTTAATATCACCGTAGAAATTTATGGCTTATAATAATATTTCAAGACCATTGACACCTTCAGACTTTAGGCCAATCTCTGCCGTATCTGATTTACATACCTTTCATTAAATCGGTAGTGCTTGCTTACTTAATAATTTTGGTGTGAGGTCTTTAATTGGCCAATCCTTGCCATTCCTCCATGACTGCTCAGTCTTTTTCTGATTTGTGTTATCATCACAAAGCTTTAAGTAGCACTCTTCAGAAGTTCTGAGATTCTTAATATAATTGAACCATAATCACAGTACTTTATACTTTGCTTGTTGTCTTTGGAAAAAATTAGTAGGTATTACAAAACAGGGTAGAATTCTCATGTTTGCAAGGGGCACTTGTAATTATTTGCTGAAGAATCCAATTTATAAAAATTTTGGTTATGCATCAGCAACTAAGTTTTGTAAAAATAAATACACTCACTGATGGATTTTTTGAGGTCTCGGCTTGAGGGAACGTGCCTCGCCCGAACCATCTCCATATTTCCAAGAAAAAATTAATACCCTGTGGGAGAACTGTCACACAAATCTGTCTAAAAATTTCCCATCCTTTTTTTACAAGGGTTAGCAAAAAAATTATTAGAAATTCCAGAAAAATTCATCTGACGGTTCTGCCATAAACAAATAAAATGTAAGTAAGAAATATTGAAACAGCACAATCGAAATAAATTTGTTTGACCTGGAGTAATTCTACGAATTTTATGCTATCACTGTTCTCCTTAGTTGTTTGTTTATTGCCTCTTGTTTATCCTCTTTTCCATTTTTTTAATTTAATTCAAGTAAAAAAAACTACAGTTTTTTGGTTTGTTTTTTTTTTTTAAAAAAAATCTTTCTCTCCTAGTTTGCTTCAATATCCACAATAGTGTTTTTCTCACATTTTAAATCACCGTTTCCCAGAGATTAAGAAGTAGAGATGAAATGTAGTGTAATGGAAGCTCTCACAAAAATCATTCTGATCAAATAGTTTCACTAGATTTTGCGATTCTTTCCAGAAGTTTTTTAATTGTTTCTTTTTCTTTCTCTCCCTTTCTTTCTCTTTTTACGTTGTCTCTCTAAAAAAGTTTCAAACTTTTTTCTTCTAGAATTTTGTGTTCCTCATTTAAATTTCTATTTTTTAATTTTTGCACCAAAGTAGTATATACATTATGTTTTTCCTCTAAAACTAAAAAGATGCATGTTGTAAAATGTTTCTATTGTATTAGCCTGTGTTAAATTTTACGCCTCTATTCATATTGAGTCTCTAATACATGTATTGATATCTCTTGACATGTTCAGATGTGAGAGTTATTTCCATCGTTTTGTATGAAGAAAAAAAAAACAGTGAAATCCCATACTTACATTTGTGTCCATCCATGAGAAAAATGATGCAGTCTACAAAAACTCAAAATTGAGTTGTCGATACAAGATCATAGAGGAGTGCTCTACAAACATTTTGGGACAAAAAACGCCAAAATTTCAAACCAAACCTAAATTACGGCAGTTTGAAGTTTGCAGCCCAAAGAACCTGGCTGTGAGGAGAAGCTGTTAAAAATTCTAATTTGTCCTTATTCAGGGTACAAGTCCCCGGTTCGTAATGCTATTTCATGCCCTTTCTGTTAACACAAAAATTAACTGAGCTACGTTCAGTTTTTACATCAAGATACCAGAGCGTTTCCTGTAAATATCGTATTTTTGGACTCAACTCGATGGAAATTGCTCTTTTGAAAATCTGAGGACTGAGACCCAGAGCTCCCAGGTGGAGCAATAAAATGGGAATATTCCATATGAGTTTAAATGGTGAAAAGTGCTGAATCAGCACTAAGTATCTGGCAACGGTGCTGAGGCCCCTTTTCCTGCAGATGGTCGTTTATATTGCCCTCAGCAGCAAGACTTGACATTTTTCAGATTTCTTCAGAACTAACTCTCATCACTGAAAACTGGAAAATTTTTACCCATTCTATATTGTCCGAAAATTTGGTGAGAATAAACTAAATCAAAAGTTCTAACAAATTCTAGATCTTTCAAAGTTCTTGATAGTAAAAATATTCAATTTTCTTCTGATTTCCTCAGCCTTTAAGTCTTGTCAATAGCATCTTTATTTCATCAGTATTTTGGTCAGCTAGTCATGAAGGAAGTCATTAAATAATCAAGTTGAGGTAAAATAATTCAATTTACGAGTACATTCCCAACTTGTATTTTTATCTCCGATTTTGTTAATAGCAAGGTGGTGTGTCTCTAATGTATCCTTTTCTTTATGCCCTCAGAGAACATCAAATGCAGAAAATGAAAAGACTTGGTATGAGTTCAGGGAGCGATGAAGATCCCATCCACTCTGGTACTTTTAACGGTATTTTTTTTTTTCATTTCTGTTCATTTTACATTGATTGTCTCGAATTTTTATACTATTTTTCATTGTTTTATTAATTTCTAGTCCTCAACTATTAACTCGACCTCAAACCTAACTCGATCCCAAACCTATTACCCCAACAATATGAAGATTGATAAAGAGTATAGATTTTCCACTTAACTTGAACAATTCCATGCTGGAATAAAATTAACAATGATTCCGAAAACTCCCTTTAAAATATTGATAACAACCGACCTTCCCTCAGTTTTGTCACATTCACTGTGAGTTTTTGAATCAAGTCATTTGATTCAACCTTAGAAAAGCAGAAACCATCTTTCACTTCCAAGTATAAAATGAATTATTTCTCGTCAGAAAACGTACAGTAGCCAATAAGCTGTAGGTTCATAGAACCCTGTAAACCAACCGGTGAGGGTAAATGTTTTATCATTGAACATAACATGAATATTATGATCATAATAGCATAGTGCACCCACACAAAACTTATGCAAAGCATCTGAGAGGAGGTTGGGAATTAGGCAATTGAATGGACCTGAAATAGGTCTTCTAGTTTTGTATGTAACAATCCAATATTGAAAGAACTTTTTAGAAAGGCCCCATCATCAGTTAAAAACCTTTGTTAAAGTATTCTTAAGCTTTTCAGCGGATGATAAAGCTTACCCTGAGAGTGTTTCTAAAATCCAAATTTCTAATATACTTTTGAATTAGTAATTAATTCCATTCTTATTTTGTCTTCAGAACCAACCAGTTACACAATATAATAGTCAATATGTCACAGTAAGCATTTTTCAACTCTTATGATAGCCCTCTATTAATTAATTATATTTCTTTTTTAACTATTTCAGGGGAAGAGGAGTCGGTGGCGTTTATCGATATACCCCCTAATAACCTCTCCAAACTACCAGAGAAAGGAATATTGAAGAAACCATGCCCGTATGGAACAACAGAACCTTGTCACAAAGAGAAATGGTCAGAAATGGACTCGCACTCAGACAATCAAGAAACGTTGTCACAGTCGGACAATAATGTCGGAGCAGATATCAGAGGCACTGGTGCGGTACTAGAAGTCGAAAGGACTTTAAAAAGTCTGAATGGATATCATGAAGATATTCTAGAGGCGCTGAGAACAGCAGCCTCACATCGAACTGGTCCTGCATCAAGCACAGGGGCGAGTTCAAGTAGTGAAGACCTTCTTAGAATGTCTATCACAGCAGCTGTTGAAAATAGTTATAGGAGATCTAGTAGTCAAGATAAATTATGTGATGGTAAGTAGTGTACCCATTTGCAGACCATCGCTTCAGAAATCTTTCTTATTTATGGGGTATCACAGACGTTGGCATTAGATCAGTTATTTGGAGTAAAACTCATCAAACTCAAAAAGCTGACACTGGCTTTAATTTTTTCACCTTAGCATACCTACCATAGTAACTTGGGACTCTAATGAATTGACTCTTGCAAAAATCTTTGGTGTCTACGTTTCCAGCATTGAATTTTCTGGTAATTAGAGCACCTAAGGTTAGATGTAACCATTAAAGTGGCTCCTAGACTCTTCCAAAAGAGGTTAGTTAATGTGAAAAAAATGTAAAATGTAGGCACAAAATGTAATACTAAAAATTTCCAGTAGTTGGTCTGTACTAAATATGATGCAGCCCAAACAAAACCATAAAAGCCGAAATCTGATCCAGCATAAAAGAGGGGTCAAAAAGTGCCCAGGTGATTAAGTGCAGATACTGATGTAATTCTGACTACTGGAGTCTATTTTCTGAAAAAGATGTCAAAGAGAGACTCTGATACAAAGTTGGATTTAATTATTAGATCAACAATAAGCCAGTTGTGAGCTCGCAACTCCTCTATTCTGCCATGCTAAGGAAGAACGCTGTATAAACATTCGAGAGTTGCTAAATTTTCCTTGATAAAACATGTATTTTTGACAACATACATGTATATTTTTCCTTGAAATTTTCAAATATTTTAGATAAAATTGCGTACAAAGTTGTCTGAAAATATTGGAAAATAATATTCACAATTTTCCCAATAAAGTCAGTTTTTATCAGAAGAAACTTGGCAGCATCTGAAGGTTCATATAGCGTTCCTCCTTAGCACGGCAGTATTATACCCATTATGAAGTATCGATGTTATATTTACTGTAGAGTAGAAAAACGATCAAGAACCATATTTCTCTTCAATAGTTCTGTTCTGCCATCCTACACCCTCAAAATTAATTTGAATCACAAAATTTTTCTGACTTTTACGAAGGTGGGAAAAATTGCGAGGTGTGCCCCAAATGTACCGTGTAACTTTACAAGAAACTCAAAAGCTAAGAATATTAATGCATGTCTCCATATTCCTGAATGGTTTTAATATTCACAACAAAACAAAGAATCACCATTCATTATTTTTCCAGGTGTTGGACATGGCAGAAGTCCTCAAACACACACAGTATTAGTAGAAGGATCACCAACTGCACTATTACGGCACCATAGGAGGACAAGTCATCGTAGTGATGCAGGTTTGCCTGTTTTTCCCTGTATCTTGAATTATTCCACCAGTCAAAATAACCATCCAGGATCAAAAGGGTGTTATGTCACTTTATTCAACATTCTGAGAACTGCAGAATACCGTAACTTCTTGTTGGGATGATGAATTTTTTTAGTCAAAGCTTAAATCACAGCTTGAAACCAGTTTGATCAGATCGAAAAATATTCTCAATTTGACACCATTACTGACTCATTTCTTAACTCTAACCCAGCCGAGTCTTATCAAGTTCCAATGACAATTACAATATCTCAACACTAGACTGCTGTCAAGATGGAAAAAAGAACTAACACCACTTATTGTTTCTCACTAATCTTAAAGATTTAACCACGAAAACACAATCATAAGATACCCAACTGGGTTTCCGGCAGTCTGGAAAACTTGAAAAGTTAGAGAATCTGTGGCAACCAGGGAAAAATCGGGAATTCATCATGAAAGTCCGGGAGTTTCGGGAGCAGCATTTAGCAGGAGGAAGTGTAGCTGAAAAAAACACAAATCTAAGTGAAATTCTTGATCGAATGTCAGGGAATGGTTGGGAATTTGAAAATTTTGGAGTCAGGGTAAAATCGGGAATCGAAAAATGACCAAGTTATAGAAACTTTTGAAAACATTCTGCCTATTACAGCAATTTCATCCTCTTCCTCTGATCACTTTTATATCAAAATGTATTATGAATTTTGTCTTAACTTACTTTTTTTTTTTGTTAGATGATGAAGATGATGATGTGCCTCCCTCTTGTGGTCCCATAAGAATACGTAACTTAGAAGATTTAATTCGACAGTTGGAGCATCATTCAGCAAGACATATGAGCCCCTCAGGTAGCGAAGATATTAGAATGTCAGAAACTGAGGCTGACAGGCACTATAGATTAGATATGCAGAGTGGGTACGTATACATTTTTATTAATCAAGGCTCATATGAACTCAGTAATAATCATTTTTTCTGTCGGGTGAGATGATGTTTCCTCGAAAATTCATCATTAAATTCTCCAAGCAATTATATTGTCTCCAGAGAGTCTAGCTATGTCTCATTTGCAGCAGGTCTTGGCTTTTTTCATTCCCTTGCTATCAGAATTTCAGTTTTATACTGCATTTCAACACTCGTTGGCAAAATTACCAACACTATCCAAATGACTTGTGCGCAGAGCCGCAATCTATCCGTAGTTAACAGCCTTGCCACTGCCTTTCGGGAGCAGTTTGGATAATTATCTCACCAAACAGCGGAAGATTTGCTTGCCACCGCATGACCAAACCGTGGACTGGTTTTAGGACCTTTTTCAGCTTAGAAGCAGAAAACCAGAAGGCTGCAATGCACTGATGACGGGCTCAATTAGACCCGAATAGTGCCTGTAGTTGCCTTCCATATTGATAGTAATTAGTATTGCACCAAACAGCGTATCCCTTTGATAGAGAATTGTGCTTTCTCCCTCCATGATGAGAATCTAAGTTTTATTCTGAATTTTAACGCATGTTGCAAAATCATCAACACTGTTTTAGACAGTTCAGTTTTTTAGTTGTTTAGCAACTTGTGCATTGAACTGCAATCTGTTTGCTGTAAGTATATAAATGTTTCCAGTAAATTTCTGAAGAAATCTTTTTGTTAAAAAAAAAAAAATACTTGCTCTCCCTGACCTTCATTATCATGCAATTACACTACTCACTCAAAGTTTAATTAATTTTGTATGTCTAATTAAATTTTTCTGGTTTTTCTAGAAGGTGTAGAGGGCGAGAAGAAGAACCTAGATTAGTTTGTGGTCGTTACCGGCATCCTATTAGACGTGCAACCTCACCTTTCCATCTTCAAGAAGAGGATGGAATTTATGAAACAGCAGATCATCTTCCCTCCTCTCATCCAGTAGTCGATACCCTTGATAGTGAAAGGTAAATGTCAAACTATTGCTTTTAATACTCTCTATGAAAACTTCTCGTGTGCCTTGCTTCCGAAGGATGTTTTCCCGCAATTTGTCGCACTTGCAAGTGTCGTCAAATAATTGACTAACTCAATATTAATTACAGTACCAAGGAGGGTTGTCGTAGAGCTTTAATACCAACTGAGAGAAGAAGAAGCAAAAGCAAATTGGCGACATCGTTGTTGTTTACTCGATTGTTAGTGTTTGCTTAATTTAAATATTTTGTTAAATTATTAATTGTCTTTATCCTTACCTTGATTCCATTTAAATAGTCGATTTTTACCAATTTATCTTCCCATGCAAAAACTCGTCACAGGAATGTGAGATCCTCGCTCAGTGGAGATGGTAACTTCGAAAAATCACCTGCAATTCGACCCTGCGACAAACCTCATGAAAACGTCCTGTGGAGGAAAGGTCGCATAGATGTGTTGTTGTATCCTTAAGGTTATTAGAAAGAGAAGATCATACCTGCAGTCTTTTCCCCCACATGGAAAATTCTTTTTTCTTCTCCTTAAAAGCTAACCTCTAAGTTCTACCGTATATCTAAACTTTGCATTGATTTGTCACAATCAGTTGTAATAGGAAAATTAGTGCTCCATGATAGCAGCAGGTGTAAGCTCTGGTTCTCATGGGTATTTTACATTTGTCCTGGGCTGGAGGAAAGAAGTCGATCCCTCATGCAGGGGACAAAGTTCCAATCAGACAATTTCCCTTTTATATAACCCTGCTGTGTTACTCAAAATCAACTGGAGAGGTTGACTCAAATTCATTATGTGTGACCGGACCTGGTGAAAAGAGACCTTATTTTTGGAGCCTTGGCCTTAACTTTTCCGAAAGCTAAAACCATGTTCTCGCTTCAACGTAGGAATTATTGTCTTGGAACTGCAGGACTCATATCTTATCCAATCTGAGCTTGATGGGTCAAACTTGCGCCAAAATTTCCAAATTTTCTTCCTCCATGCACTTGCAAAAAGTCAAGGACAATTTTTTCTTTAAAAATAACATCCCTTTTACAGACCCAGTCACATTTGCACTTCTTTAAATTTTTCTTCCCAAAATTAGCCCATTTATTTTTCAGCCAAAAACTTTTACACCAGCAACCCTAATTTTTGAAAACCATCTGCAATTTTCAGGACCCAAAATTAGGTCAGATTAGCTCCTGAATTATATGTGGTATGAAATTGGACACTCTGCGTAGAGTGCAGTAGCTTAGATGCTGTTTTACTCGTTTATACAAAATTTTAGGCAAAGATAGGAACTAACCAGCCGTTATGGAAAGATCATTTACAGTAATTTCTTGGTAATAATTTAGATGATGGGTAAGGAATGAGTGATTTTTGACCTTATGAACCACTATGCAGGGCTATTTATTAAACTCTTTTACACTTGTTTTTTCTACGAAATTCAAGTTAAAGACTAGGAAAACGCCAAAAATTTTCAAATTCAACAGATATGTGAGAAGTTGACCTATCGTCACTTTTGGCATATGAAGAGACATTGGAATTTTTCGATATTCTACCTCGTTTTGCATTGAATTTTCGTGAGGAAACATATCTTACGGTAGTTTGATTCTTACCCTGTTTAGTGGTTCCTTCTCAGTGTTTTAGAAATTTTTTTTGGATAACTAAATGCCTTCTAGTGTTGACTTTATTCAAGCTCAAGAAGTCTTAGTCCGATCGGCTAGTGAAGAAGTCTTGCCTGGGGCAACGGAGGAGCCCGCTCCTCTGACGAATGGAGATCGAGGATACTATCCTTCTCCGCCTTCGAATAGCAACACTGATTCATCCTCTGTCGGATCTGGGGCAACTCCAACCGTCACTATAGCGGCTCTAGAACACAGCAATGGTTCGTCTAGAGATACTATCGAATCGTCTGGTAACGAACAGTCAGCTCTAATCCGGCCAGGAAAAAAGTATCCAGAATACAAACATTGATTGTAGGTTTGAATTATTATTTTAACAAATCATTTGAGATCTTCAGAGTTCGTAGATTTTTCTTGTCATCAATTCAGTCAGTTTTTAATAATTGAAGCATAAATTGAAATACTTGTGAAGCATAAGTCTTATGAGAGTTGTATTCATACAGTTAGAGATGTCGAAATTTACAGGATGACCTGGCACGGAACCTACTCAGAGAAGCAGTGCAACCAAGCAGTTATGCTCGCAATGTTCCCTTTTTGTTGTCCAGTTGCCTGATTGTTTGAAGCACTGTGCTTCCTAGTAGGCTGTCGCTATTTGCTTTATTAGGTGACTTTCCACTGCCATGTAGAAGTTTGAATTATCCTATTATTTTCATGAAGTTTTTGGAATTAAAGACTTGGAGTCCACACTATTTCTTGAGCTTTTTCTCATTAAAGTTTCAATGGACACAACGCCCGAAAAATTTGTATTCTCTGAGGTGAAGTGGCCAAAAAACTGAGTTCTTGAGAGAAAAGTATAGGCATAATCTTTCACACTGTTACTCCTGTTGTAATCATTTTATGTACAAGTTTCAATTCTTAATTTCAAGAAGTAGATCCCGTGATATCGGGAGACTTACTCGTATAACAATATGAGATCTGAAATCTTCACTGGGCAGATTGACGGGAGGCAAAGGGAAATTGACATGTACTGCTAACAGTTTTTTATGGTGTTTAAGGGACTTCTCTCAATTTACTCTGTCACAGCATTATTCAATGAGTACCAGAAATTTGATTAATATGTGGATGAATATCTGGAAATATGGTGCAGCAATCGAATGCTGTGCCCCCCCCCCCCCCCAAAAAAAAAGAAACACCTACAAAGATAATAAATAAAATATAATAAAATAATAATAATATAATTTACTTTACTGTACTAATAAAATAATAAAATTTAATGATATAATTTCGAAAAAAAATTCAATTAAAGTTCTGCTTTTTTGGTATTCTGTTAGGTATGCGCAGTAGGAAAGGAGTAAAACTATTTTTCATGGTACGGTCTTTTTTGAAACGAAACATTTAAAACATCTAAAATACAAATTTTTGGTCCTTGTGTCCACTGATTTTTTTATGATTAAGCCTATTAAAATGATTTTTCCAATGATTATCTTAATTGGCAGAACAGAGTTCCCCGTGATCTCCTACTAAAAATTAGATCATGAAGACCTTTAAATTTTCTCGCCGAACATACTTGCCAAGTTTCAAGGACAGAATTTATTTTCCACCTTGTTTTTCAATAAAATTTTGGCTTTATCTGTGGTTGACTGTTACGTAGCAAAGGTCAATTGCAAAAATAATGAAAATAATGTTGAAATTCTCCATTTGTGATGACAAAAATCTCTTACTCTGTAAAATTCTCAATGTCTTTCTAAATGAAATTTGTTACCTAGCTCAACTGTATTTTCTTAAGAAAATAGTGCCATATTTTTATGCTACATGTCTAAATTTATTTATTAAGTGAATGTATGATTGTTCTTTTTTCTTTCTATTTTTGATTAACTCGATTAATTTATTTTCCTTTTACAATGTTCCATTCCCTCCCTTCTTTATTTTCATTTGCAGTTTTCATAAAGATTAATAATAATAGATGTCTTCATTCCAGTGGCATAGATGTTTGACCTTTTGAGCAAAATTTCTTTAGGTTTATGTACTAGTCTAGAATATGGAGAAGGAAAGTAAAATCCTGGGGTTAAACATCAAATCATTCAACTTTTCATTGGGAACTGAGATTTTTATGGAAGCTAATTTTCATATGTATGTTTACAATCTTTTACTTTGGTTACTTATTGAGAAACTTTGCGTCCAGGTTTCCCTCTGTATTCTTTCAAACAGGGTAGTTTTACACTAGTTATTGTCAATCAAAAGGTCAAAAATGTTTAGAATTTAAGTACCTGATTTCAAATGTTAATTAATTATCAATGCTTTAAAACTAGGCTATTTCACATTATTGATTCAATGAATGAATTTTTGAAAGTTTTGGAAAAAACCGTGAGGCATTTATGCATTTAGAAAGTGAATCTCTTACATTTGCCAATCAGCACATACATACATTCACACAGGCACCTTTATGACACTGAAACTCTTTGTTGATAAAAATGCTCAGAAATGTGCATCCTTTCACCCAACAATTCAGCATGTAAGACACATGATGCTGCCGAGGTCCTTAAGGCAATCTTTCACATTAAGTATGTAGTATAAAAATTGCATCTTTGTTAAAAAAATTTAATTGTGTAATAGGAAAAATTTAGACTGTCATCAAAGATATTTCATTTATGAAGTGTCCTAAATTTGCCGCACTACAGGGCCAGCACTCTGTGTCAAGTCCCTAACTTAAAGTCGACATGGCAAAGTCTTGAGGTTTGCTTAAGTTCTGGAGGAACCCTCAATGCTACATTCCTTGCACTCTCCATTCTCATTCTCTGCGCACTCAATAATTACATAGATTCTGAAAGTCGAAATTGGAAGGATTGAGACCATTTCTCTTAGAGTATTTTAATAGTTTGAGTATTGGCTCTTCCTTCAGAGAGGCTTTTAGACCCACATCTGGTGGCAATATACGATATATTAGAGGTTTTTTCAACCTTACTACGGACTTGGTCTGCTATTAGTGGTTGCCTCAAATATAATGCCTGAGTTTGTTTGATTAATTAAATATCCCACAGCTATGCAGTTTAAGCAAAATTTGTTGATGATGAAAGTTGATCAAACCAAAATTGCAGATTAACTGATGGATTAGAATGATCTAACCCACAGATGTTTAGAACAACAGCAATTTTTAAGCTCCAAAAATGCCCTATGCCGGGAATGGCTCATCAAGTAGGGGCAAATTATAAATAATTTGTGGATTGTTCAAACTCGCCTTGTAGAGATCTCTCATTTCAAGGTGATAACGGACATTCATTTTGTTTTGTTTTGAATTCCAAAGGATCCTTACTTATGGGGTTATGCTTCAACATGAAGACTAAAGTAAGGTCAAGCATATTGTTTCAGCATTATCACTATGCCTCATCACAAGTTGAGTTTGCTATATATGTTATCTTTGAGACCATCATTGTTATTGATCAATTTGACCAATTTTTGAAAAAAAAATTCTCTCAAGTTGAATAAAAAAATTATAAACTTTTTAATCCTTAAACCAGGTTGATTTCTCTCTGGAGCAAACGGAAGGAAGCTGCTCCTTCACCTTGCTGAAAGTGTACATTCTGTTATCAAAAATGTTTTAATTGTATGAATTATTTAGCACTGTATGTTCAGAGCAGCTGTACCATGTATCAGGCTGTCAGAAACAAGGTACCACGTCTGGTATTGTTTTTCCATTGAGTGCCAAATTTTTCCTTTTTTAATATCAAAAATTCTCATTGCAAACGCAAAAAGAAATGTAAAATTGTACTACTTTGTAAAAACATATGGTAATTATTAAAAGTAAAATTCTAAAGACTGTTAGATAAGGAACCTAGCAATTGTATATAATATTAATTCAATTGGTTATAAAATTAACTATCGTTACTGGCCACACAGCAGGAATAAGCTTAAATGAAGGAAATTGAAGGAAGTAAGTCTATGCGATTACTTACACTAAGGTGACTCGACCAGTGAATAAGAGGTTTTTTCTAAATTTTTGTTGCTCCTGCTTCTTTAACTGATTCCTGCAGAAGTTTCAGAGATGGCCTAGTTTAAATTCTATCCCTCATTTAGCCTCAATTTTGATGCATTACAACTGCAATGTTGAAATTAAGACTGCATGGAAGACAAGTTAGAATTAAGTACAAATCGATGATGAAACTGCAAAATTGATTTAATCGGTTGTGGTAGGTATTTAAAAATCTCCACTCTTATTTAATTGACTCAGTGGAGACCCACCAACATCATGACTTGAAATTCTATCAGAAAATTTTTCATGTACAGAAGGAAAATCACCGAAGTGTTCAAGTATTGACGTTGAGTAGTTTTCCATTCAAAATGCAAAAGTAGTATGGCTGTAAGTCTGCAACACCACAAACCGAGATTCTCGTTTTCTGCAGTTTGACCATCAATATATCTTAATCTTGATGAAACTTTGTAGGAATTAGTTTTTGTCTACCTTAAAAATTTAAATGGTTTAATTGCGTTTTTGGAGCATTCAAATTTAAAGCCACCTATTACTATTTTGCTAACACCTACTGTGTTCCAGGTATTTTAATTTAAATTTTAAAGTTGTAATACACAGTTTGGCTGTAATGTTCTAATGAGCTTTCACCCTTTTTTCAAAGCACTAAAACATAAGTAAACACGAGATAAACTGCTACTAAATATCGGAAAACTTTTTGCATAAAAATATCCACCCATTAATATCGTTCATTATGTTGAAATATATTCAGCTAATGCTTCCCGAAGATTTTAACTTCCCTCGCAACATAGTTTTTATTCTTTTCATTTGAAGATAGAAGGAGGAAGGAACATTTTATTCAAGGATGCCTTTTCAAAACCTCAGTGAATCTAAAACCTTTTGAATAATCTTCAGACATTCATTGCCTCTGAACTATCACACTCGGACATTAAGGAAATATATCTCTCGAAACATGTTGTAAAATATCTGTAGAAGATGAGTTCTTGTGGCACACGATTGAGTTGTAATGTTAAAAATGCAAGTATGACTCCTAGAAGAGACCAGTAGTAGCATCTATTACGATTTTAATTGAGAAAAAGAGGAAGTTGCCTTCAATTCAGTAACACTGATTCAAAAAGGGGTAAAATTTAAATCAATAAATAAATGAACAAACAAAAAAGCAAAACAAAAAGAAACAGTGTTCAATTGAAGGAAATTCCATGGCATATCACTTACCTCCCCCCTGTCTCTTTTACTCCCTCCCCAACAAATGAATAAATTCATGGGATAATTAATATCAACTTTGATTCTAAAGCACAAAGAACTGCCTTCAATTTGATAATCTACTTTTCCTGGCTTTGATTTCCACACAGAATAGTGTAAACCCAAACCCAGCTTTAGTTTACCACCCTGTTACTCACAGTGTTCAGGCCAAATTTCTAATGTTTTTTTATTCTCAAATGTGTGCCTATCTAACATGCCCCTGAGCAAAATTTCGAATCAAGCATTCAGATAAATTGTCAGAAATGGGAGGGGAGGAGTACAGCACAGGAATTGACTTTATAGGTCCATGCTCTCCCTGTCTTGGATTTGTTGAATAAATATTCTGCTCTGGTCGCAGCTGGGTTTAGAATACTTGTGCATTTTTTTATGCTCCATTTGTTGTTTGACTTAAAACCTGCATGAAAGGATTCCAAGGAGAGTTTGTAAAGGATTTTTCAAGTCCGATGTGCAATATCTCAATTCTGTAATATGCGCAAAAATTGCTCATTTCCCCTTTTTTCAAACGAAAGCTTTGGGCAGAGCAAGGAAACGTTTCTTAAGTCTGGGTTTCATTCCTTCCTCCTTTAAAATGAAGTCTTGAGATTTAGGCATTGAATGCTGAAAGAGCTCAAAAAGCTCCAGTTGAAAGTGCCTTTTTTGCTCAAGCCATTCCAATCAATTTCTTACACCCATCCTGTGTACAACTATAAAAGATTATTCCCACTAGACCAGATTGACTTCAAGAAATTATTGCCTTTGTTTAGGATACTTTGCTTTTGCCAAGGATTCCCTTGGCAAACATAAAAGCATCTTAACGGATGTCTCATCTTATTCAAACAGCTTTTACAGTATAGATACGTATTACTCAACCTTGATTAAATTGTGCAGAACCCGAATTGATGAAAATATGTAAGGATATGTTGCACAAAATGAAGAGTCCAGAGTAAGAGCTTAAAGACCTCATTGAAATTCCCTCCACTAGAGGTTTCTTTCAAGCCTTCGCCTGATGTCCCAAAAATTTACCAGGAAAAAATCTCAAGATTTTCCCATCATAGAGGGACCACACCTCTTCAGGAATGCTTTGGTCGGTCATGTCTTAAATTGTTTTAATTTCATGAGAATATCAAGAAGTATTTAGAAATTACGCCTAACATGTGATTATGTCTTCTGATCTGTTGCTACGCTTTAGACGAGGGACCTACTCTCACTTTTCTACCTTAAAAATATGAAGGAGGTAATCTTTTTGTCACCATAAGCCTCATCGGTTGAGTATCCTCTTTGTTTATCACTGGAAATAGTTCTTGTCCTCTCTATGGTTCAGGGTCCATAGTTATGTATGATGAAAATTAAGGAAAGATAACCAAATTGAATGCAAAATTTTCACTGAGTGAAGCAATTCTCTACTAAATTTTGAGATTTCCCAGAGTTTGAAACCACTCTTTTACGGCTTGGATAGTAATGTAGGTAATAATTTATCCCCTGATGATTCATAAGCCTCATTCAGATGATTTCCAAAGAAAAGTTCTCTGCGTAAATGATATATTTTTAAAAAGGGTCGAAAGTTTGCCCTATCTGGAAGTCACCTAATCATAAAAATTTAATTTTCTTAAAATGTATGTAAAAAGGAAAATTTAACTATACATTCTGTAAAATACTGTTTTATAAGCTTCATGTATTTACGTATTGCATCATACACAAATCTATTTTTAAGAATGCTCAAAAATTTGTAAAATTTAGGCAGTAGGAATCAACGTATGTACATGAATGTAAGAAGCATAATGTTTACCACCATCTCAAGAACTTGTGTTACTCTTTTTTTGTTACTTCCTTAATTTTGTTATTTATTGTTTTAATAAATCTTAACACAATTTACTTTGAACTGATTTATTTGCATCTGACCTCCTTTCAGATAGATTTCTTTTTATCAGTCACTTTCTTCAACCGAGGTGTTAACTGATTGTGCCATTGGCATTTGACTTTCACTTTTCGACTCTCTTGCGCATAAGTGAATTTGAATCTTTGAATCCAGTGCAAGTTGGACTAATTTAAGGAAGTGAAGTTGACTCACCAAGTTGTACTCACAATGAGCAGGCTCTCACCCCCACCCTGTTATTCACTGATATCATCAACACACAGTTTCCCGTGTTGTGGTAACTCTATGTTCGCAGTTTTATTTGCAGTTCTTTTGCACGTCTCCCGATCTGAGTCAGTTAGGCTTCACCTCCATCAGATTTGTTTGAAACCATGATGACTACACCTATCCATTTTTGGAATTATATCAGCTTTAATCAGAACGATTGACTGTCTGCAAATCCTTGTTCTTGCAGTTCAAATCTTGGTAAACGCCCTCTTTCCTTGAGCTTAAACTTCCCTCCCCTCACTTTGACTTTCCCCCCTCTGCTTCCTCCTAGTTCTCAATGACATCGCCATAGGTTTCAGGACATTCCATTGACGATTATTTGTCCGCGCACCTGTCTTGTCCAGTAGTTCATGTCCACGCATTAAATAAGCAACAGAGACTTCGACATCTTTTCAAATTGTGATTGGTGAATATTCGGTTTAATTTCTGTCCTTAAAATTTTCGATATAAAATTTACCTTATAGACTTTTTTTTTTTTTAATGAAAATATTACTGCATTTTAATAATATTTACAGTTCTAAAATGTGGCAAATATATGTAAAACCTTTTTCAAGAGATGGCATCGATATTAATCTCGATAATGAACCGTAGTTGTGTTGAAAAAAACAGTACAAAAATGAATGAAAGAGGAAAAAACCAAGAAGCCCGCAATCTTTGGTTTTAACACATTTGTACATCGATCTTTTAGCGTCAAATACGCCAAATTTTGAGCATTTAGATGCGCGTGCACCACACTGCAGCACAGTAAAAGCACAAAATATAAAAGAACGAAGTTTAAGTGCCTTGGAAATCATTAAATTTGACACGGAACCACCTTAATATGTACAAAACACACATTATATTTTACTTTAATACATACTTTTTTTTTATCAATTTAAATGAGAATAATCCATGCAGAGTGTGCAAACATTTCAAAATCGTAAGTTGAAAAACGCTGACCCGCAGAGTTTAAATATTAGAGCCTAACATACAGCGGAGCAGCATGCTGCCAGCGCAAAATGCGCACTGGCGCCTTCAAACCTAACGGGGATACTTCACGCATTGCGCAATGCGTGAAGTATCCCAGTTAGGTTTGAAGGCGCTAATGCGCTAGTCGCTCTCGCTAGCCACGGCGCGGTGCTTCAAGCAACTATTTTGCAACAGAGGTGTTGCAAAATCGTACGAAATTGAAGGCGCTCCAACATATTAAGAATGACAGGCATCCTTTGAGCTTTTCTCGCAAAATAAATCAAGATTCACAGCACAAAAAGAGAGCAGTAGTCAAAAAACTTGCCAAGTCCTAGTATCTAGTTCAATAATTTTTAGCATAATTTTTGAACTTCATTAGAGAAAAAGTGACTCAATTTAGGCAGGAACATTCTTGAGTATGCCGTCAAGAAGATTTTATTTTGAATCAATAATAAAATAGTTGAAAAAAAGCAGGTTTCTGCTTGATATGTCTTTTCTTTTTATATACGCATCTTTTCTTCTTTAAACAAGCATTATTTTCTTCATTGATTCATGAGGAAATCTTTTCGGCGGTAAATTTGGGCATATTTCTGCTTGAATCAAGTCACGTTTTCCTCTAATGAAGGTAAAAAGTCATACTAAACGTTATTGAATACAGGTACTACAACTAAATAAGTTTTTCAACTACTGCTCGTTTTTTGTCGTCATCACTCGATTTAATTTGCGAGGGAACTTCGTGCTTTTAAAAGATGCCAACACTCATGATACGTTGGGGTGCCTTTAATCTCTTATACCTCTTGTTCTCTCTTAGTACTGTGCAACACCTCCGTGGTGAAATAGTAGCTCGAAGCGCTGAGGCACGCCGGCGCCGTCGAGAAGTTATCGTACACAGGAAAAATTTATGAGCCTTTAGCTGAGGCAAATCAAAAGGTTTATCCTGTTAAGGTATAACAAGTTGGGATTTTCTTGAAAGATAGTTAAGTCCTGTTGCACAAAAGAAGTGTAGAGAGTTTTAGTGAATTTTCCTCCACGGAATTAAAGCTCCCCCATTTTTACTAAAAATCTCAATTATATATTTTTCTCGATTGAAACAAACAAAAAATAAAAAAAACAAGCAAACCCTCATTCTTCCAAGACATTATACATTTTCATCCAGAAACGTTGTGAGCAATTATCGTTTTTATTTCCATGTAGACCAATTAACTTTGGGTCTCAATTGATAGGTGGCCCAAAGATCCCATGCCAAAAAAATGCGAGGATGTAAACTACTAGAAAAAACAGGTGCCCGGACAAAAAATTGTTGAGAAAATGTCCTATGACCTCGCCATCTTTTAGTTGATTTTCAAAATTTCTTCTCATTTCATCTTCTTCTGATAATCTAATTTTTTTTCCTATTTCAAAATGTGAAATTACCCTTGCAAATTTTTATCCTCCAATCTACAAAGTATCCCTAACAGAATAAAATTGCAAGAAATTTCAAGAAAAAAAAAAATCTCCAGTGCAGCAAAAATATAATTTATTTTTAAAGTATTTTGTCAAATGAGCAAACATGTTTTGTATAGAACAAAAAAGATATAATGAAAAAAGATCAAGATAAAATTATGAAAATTCAAAATCGGTCAAAGAAAATTGAGCAATGTTTCTTAAACAATCAAATTTTATGTTGGGACTAAGATAAAAAGAATCGTTTAAAATCAGAATACATGGTGAAAAAGGTCCTTTAAATGGTGAAAAAAGTATGGACGTATGAACAATTTATAACGAGTCTGACATTAACGATGGGATACTAAAAAATCTATCAAAACATAGGCTATGTTGAGGGAAACTGACTGGTGATGAAAGAGCAGCTTTCACAAGTTGCATTATAAAACAAAGATATAGAAAAATCATCCAGCAGAAAAAGTTCAAGTACAAAGGTCCTTCTGCAGGTTTTTTTGAAAAGAAAATCAAAGTGGGCAATGTCCACTGGGCATTCCTACTGGCATGAATTCTACATTGCTAAGTTTGGACAAAGTATTGTGCATTTTGTAAAGCTTTTCAGCTGTGAATGTTCGAGGTAGTGAATCGTTGAATTTAATTTTCTGCTGTCAAAAACACATCACAATTTTTTCTCTCTCCTTAGTTACCTACCTTCTATCAGTAATGTATATGTCATGGTGAGAGTATGCACTAAAAAAAATTGAGTGGAATTTCAACACGGACAATATTCAACCCAATGCATAAATTCTTCAAAATTCCATCTAGTCAATTGGAAGGAGTTCATAACATAGTTCTCGATCTAGTAAAACTTGAAGACTAGAACCTGCTACATACTCTGGATGGGCTTCATCCATTGGGCCAGTTTAAGAGAAAACTGGAAGAATTAGAATCATTGTCGATTTTTGTAAAACCGTCAATCCGTGCCAGATGACTGACTTTAATAGCACCAGTTTGATTGAACACTAGAGTTGGGCCGGGTATCCGGCGATTGTCCGGATTGCCGGATTATCCGGCCGGATACCGGATATCCGGCTCTGGCCAGATACGATTTTCGCGAGTATCCGGATCCGGCCGGATAATCGCGCTATCCGGTTTTTGGACCCGCCGAATAGTGCTTTTTTGGCCCTGAAAATTTCGATAAATTTTTGGTGATATTCTTTCTTTTTTCTTCCCTATCAATACAATTTTCTGTATTTTTTCCTGAAACTTTTGACTTTTTTTTCTTCTCCTTCAATACAGCTCTGTTTATTTTTTTTTCTTTCAACATGAATTACATGCAAAACTCCGCATTCATCGTAGTGTCGCAGCACGCTGTTTGTTTCGGTAATATCGAAACCAAGGCCAATTAAGTTTGTGATCGGTTGAAACATCCATTTCTCTCGTTCATTTAGAGATTCTCATCAACAGAAATCGACCGAATAATTTTCCGTCAAGACAGGCTTTGATTTGCTGTGACTTTGGATTGGCATGCGGCGGCGGTGCTTTCAAAAGTGTCAGATTGGCAGCGCTGTTTTCCACTTTTGTTTTGTTTACATTTCTGACTTCTGATAACACCCTCCTGCTGAACATATGAGCACAGCTGCGAAAAGCTAGAAACTGCCTTGCTATATTTGGACTGAGTTAAACAGAAAGGAACCAACCCACATTTTGGAAAAAATTGAGTTATGAGTGGTTTTGAACTTAACCACTGCTCTACTATCTATCGCCAAAAATTCAACGTTTTTGTTGGAGCAAATTTTGCAGAAATTGAACTTGAAGTTTATCTTTTACATTGCGTCTTATGCAAGAGCCAAACTTTAAACCTCTTTTTCTCGGTTTGATCCCGATGTGGCTTGGTTCCGTTCTGTTTAACTCCGTCCATTTATGACACATATTATTTGTCAACCATGATTTTTGTACTATTGCAGTTGTGACACTAGAAATAAGGAAAGAAATTCAAGGCCCGAATTTTGTTAGCTACGACTAGAGTACCTGTATAGCGAGAGTATGGACAGATCGCTTCATGGAGGGCTTAGGGCCCAAAAGTGCAGCCACCCTTCTAACCAACTTCTAACGCACAAAATTTCACTGCCAGTCTGTAGATTCCAATTCTAACGAAGATGGCTAAGAAAGTACATAAATGAGCGTTCTTCCACAAAAATGAGTAACTTTATGCAAAAACTAAGTCAAATACGTGCTTTATAAACGATGGTTCGTAACAGTTGTATTAATAAATCGCTCTGGATAATTGAAATTCATAGGTTGGCTGCATTTCTGGGCCCTAACTTTATTCGCGGAGGCATCGGTGAAGGCCTGATGGATTTTCGGAGTTTCACATCTGCCTATACTCTCGCTATACAGGTACTCTAGCTACGACCGATCGAGAGTCGAGTAAACTTAACCTCAAAAATCGCAACATTTCTCGCGCGAAAAAGCACTATCCGGATCCGGTACTATCCGGATCCGGCCGGATACTTTTTTGAATTATACGGTATCCGGATCCGGCCGGATACAAAAAACCGATATCCGGATCCGGTTCCGGTGACGCGAAAATTCCATTTCGGCCCAACTCTATTGAACACCATGTTGTAACTGAACTACATAAGTGCTGAGTATTATTTATGCTTAACTTCATTTTTTTTTTTTTTGAAAATCATTAAGAGCAATTTCTAGCCTGGCTGAATTTTCTGATACTGAGAAAGCAAAAATATTTAGAGGGCATTCAATTCTACCGAACGAAAATTGATTATTTCATAATAATTAATCTTACTTTAATGAGTTCCACTACAATTTTTATTTGTACGCATTTAAAGCGCAGGGTCCTCCTAGTATATCTGAAATAGCCAATTCCTGTGTTTTTTTATTTGTTTTCTCTATAATCATCGGACATCGAAGAAGTTTTAGTTTTTTTGGAATAAATTACTGTTGGTATTGTTGAGAGATATCAATTTTGCCAGACCTGAACGTAGGGTGTGACTTCAGCTCTCCTACCTAATCTACAAGTAGTTGATTCACTTCTTCCGCTCTCTTTGTTCTTTTGTGTGTTTCTTATCAGAAATTATAATTAATTAAATTCTGTACATCCTGGCCATTGGCGGCTCATGGCTTTGACTAAACTTCCTAACACTTACAAATGATGTACAATGTTAGATTGGTTGGCTATTGAACACTGAAATGGTAGATTATAATCAATCTTAAATGTTGATTAATTTGCCTACTCTGCTGATGACGGACTTTCACTAACTCATAAAGTAGTAAGTCAGAAGTGCGGATAAAAGTAAACCGGCAAAACCTAATATGATGAGTTTGTAACGATCCATAGAGTGAGACTCCTTTCCCTCTCTCCTTCGATGGTCATTCCTCCTTCTTGGCCCTCGTGACATTTTCTTCTGATATGCTTCAAATTCTTCCTGTTCTTTCTGTTTCTGAATTTTCTCTCGTTCAGCCTCTTCCGATTTTTTTCGCTGGAAATTAGAGCAGATAGTATTGAAAATATTATTGATCATCAAAGAAAGCAGGAGTTCAGATATGCACTGAATCACACAAGATAAATTGAAAAATAATTATTTTAGATCTTCTCTAGCTAGACTAAATTTTTGGAGGAGAAAAGAGCCAAAGCTACCTGAAATAACTTAAAAATGTAGAGGAATTATATGCGATATTTTCTTCCACAGTAGCGGTACAAGAATAATGTGATGGAATAATATGGCGTAATTTAGGGACGGCTCTTTTTCTACCAGTAATAATAAAGTTTGCTGCTTCATTAACTTAATGTTTGAAATTACTTCTAAGTAAGAGCAATTTTGCATTCCATGAACTTTCTTGACTTGTTTGTTTTTATTGAAATGAGCACACAGCGTGACGCTTAAGGTTGTTTTTGTACAAAGGATCCTTTGAATTGTGTAGCAGAAGGTGCCTTTGGACCTGATTTATTAGCTGCAACTCGTCATCCTGAATGAATTAGTTGGTTTCTATTCTCTTTTAATAAACAATGAACCAATCCTACACCATCAATTCAAAATAATGACTTAAAGCCAACGCAGCTGTTAGGCACTACACTACCCCTTGATTGCCTTGAACAAGGTATTGAGATTTGGTTGCCGATTGCCTAGCGTCAATCACCAGACGCAAGGACGCTGAAAGCGCAACGTGCCTGTTTGAGATGTTGCAAAAAGATCTTGAAAATCAGGAGCTTGCGCATAGGTTGTTCCAAATCCGTCAAAGCTAATGGCAGTAACGCTACACTTTGTGTAACTGAGATCCATCCGAAGGGACTTTGAAACAGTTGAAGGAGCCAAATAAACAAACTTACATGTGAATAAGTTTGGATTTCAAAAACTTAAAAATTATGAAATTTCATCATCATATTGAATATTTTACCTGGATCTCAGCTTCTTTCTGTTTTTTGCACACATCATCGCATTCAACTATTTTGCCAGCTCGAACCTGATCGCAGGACACACTAACTTTGATCCTGTTGCAAGAACAAGAAATTTTAGTTTTCTTCCGGCAAGGGTCTGCATTTGGACACTCGCCCGGGTGGCACAATTTTGTGCATGGATGTCCGCAAAGTAACTGGAAAAGGAAATTATCTGATCAGAGTGAAGTTGGTTTTAATAACACATGACAATCCTACAATGAAACATCCACCTATGTACATTAAAACATAAAATAGGAGTGGAGATTTAGAAATACCACAACCAAGATATGCATCTTTGCAGCTTCACTACTAATATGCAACCACTTGGCAGCTTACTATTGCTTGATCTGATGTACCATTAGAGAAAATGTGGTTAGTCTATTGAAAAAAAAAATTAGCTGAAGATAATTGTAAAAAGTGATAAAATTGCATAAATAATGCATGCAAAACTCAAGTATGAGGGAACATCTGCAAGGCAAAATTGCAGGAGCAATGATAGAATAGCGTTCTGCAGGGTAATTATTAATTTGTTTAGTCTACGGACCTTGAAAGAAGCAAGCTGATATCCAACGAGAGAAATATATCGCATCTACCAAAATGAATAGTTGAGTCAAGTAAATAATCAGGGTGCAGGCGATATGCTGGATTCGGACTGTCAACATTTATCATTGCTCGATGAGTGTGACTCATTATCAAATACACTGAAAATTTTTAGACAATTTCTGAACATTTGCCTGAAATTTTTTGCAGTAAAATTTCATTACAGAGGATACATCGACAGAGAATTTCAACCTCTGAAATTCCTTCGGAGAAAGAAACATGTACTCCTCTGCTGCAGTTATTTTTCTGCGATCCACCTAAAGTGACAGCTTTGAGAGCAAGTTTATGTGCTAAATCTAGCCCTGAAATGAGATTTTACCGTTTTAGGGCATGGTCCTCCACAAGACTGCAATTTAATTTTCTGCTCAGCATCACTTGAGCACCAATCAACACAATTTATGTACTTCTGCATTACATTGCAGTGACATCGCTTCTTCAATAGCATTGTGCAAGGTTTGCATTTCCCTGGATGACAAGTCATGAGACACGGGTGTGTACAACCTTCCAGGGTTGGTTTCTCGCACTGGCGATCACAGCTTTCACATTTCTCCATCTAAATAAAAAGAAATAAAGGTAGGTAGGATTCAGTTCCAAATATATTCATATGGAATCATTGCAGAACTATGTAACATCCTAGTGAGGAGTACGAGGAAAATTGTTTGAGAAATTCAAATAATTGGGGCTATTGTGAACTGTGACTGAAACTTGATATGCACATCAGTTCAGTTTAAAGTGCATTTTCATCTTACAAATGAACTGTTTGGTTCGAAGCACTCCGTCTCATTTTCAAGAGTGAAACCCTTTTTGGCCAACTCTGTGACGCCTATGATTTGCAGTTCCTCACTTTGTCACCTTCCGGTCAAAGTATCACAAGCGCCATGCGACGTTTTAAAATTTTCACTGTCATTTTATTTTTTTACAGAGAAATTGTCCAACAAAGCTGGTCGAAAATTTCACTGAATTTTCTTTGGACTGCCGATAAAATTCAGTGAAATTTTCAAATAGATTCAACCAACAATTTCTATGTAAAAAAATAAAATCGCGGCGGAAATTTTGAAACGTCGCATGGCGCTTGTGATACTTTGACCGGAAGGTGACGACTTCATCAGGCGTGCAATAGCTTCATTCACATTGAAAGTGGAAAGAAATTTGGCACCAGGTCTTGTATGCTACTTCTTTCTTTCGAAAAGAATTAAACGTGAAAATATGATTCCGTGACCAGTGAAACTTACCAGCTTTAAAAAATTTGAAGAGCTCAAAAAAATCTAAAGGGAGAGAAATCTTGTAGGTAAATGTGAATTAACAAGAGCTTTGTAACTTACTTTCCTATCGTGGCAAAGCTTATTACAAAAATGATTAGTACATTCGAGAGGTGCTCCACACGCATTGCCGCAGGCGGTAGGTTTAGCTTCTTTACACGGAACAGTCATTTGCTCATGGCCCCCTAAACATGATATAATCACAGGCTCTTTGCACTCAGGGCATGGTAATTTTTTCTGAGCTTTATTTACAACTCCCTACAAAACATAACAAAATAATTACAGACAAGATTAAAGTCTTGATGGGGAAAATAAGGAAAATACTGTGGATTAGTGTAAAAAACAGTAAGGAAAAAAATCATGCAACAAAAAGTTTCAGTTCATTTAAAGTTTACTGTTAATTGACTGCAGATACTGAGCACATAAATTGCGGTTAAATAAATTTTATTAAAATCTTCACATAATATTAAACTCATATAAAATAAAATTTTTCTTGTCTATGATACGTGATACATGTAAATCAGATAAAGCAGGTGTCAAAGATATCAATTTATCTGCAGGTCTGTGCATTTTTCATCAGTAGAAACTTCTCAAGTTGAAGTTTGCAACTCAAAAATTCATTTTCTTTTGCACTTTGAAAAATTTTCATGTTAGGCTGACAAGAATATGTGAATGAATAGTTAAGGAAATATTCAAAGGATCTCCGCAAAAAAGTTTAACATAAGCTAGAATAATAATTAAAATCTGTGACTGATGAGGTAGATTCGCTTTAAATCTACATGATTAAAATGTAGTACCTTCAAAGTAGAGTTTTTGGGAGTGACATCTACAACAACTGCAGAATGACATCTAGCCTGACAGTGATGTCCACATTTTAATCTGAGATTACATTTTTGCTCACAAGGTGGGCAAAACCCAAAATGACATTTGTGCCTTTCCTCCCTGTGAGGATGGTGACACGCAGATGGCAACCTGATAAAAATAAAAACAAAATGTGACAAAGCAAACTTGGTGATAGCCTGAAAACACATGACAAAGAAGAACAAACAAAGAATTAAGTAAATTATAAGCTGTGTAATAAGCAAGCAAAAACATTATAGAGTCCTGACAGCCCAACCAATTGCAATAAAAACGGTGCTGTGGCATGTTGTGGCATCAAAAAAGTGGGTCTTCCAAAAAATCCGCGATTCACCAGACGAAGCACACAGCAGAAATAGTGTGCTTTAGGAGCCAATTTTGCCCTTTTGAAAAGGCAATTTGAGATCACACTATGGTTGTGGAAACTAACTTTCTGTCTCGTTAATAATGGAACTCTGGTGATAACCACATTTGCAAATAAATTTCACGGAATTTCCAAAGTTGGAATAGCACCATTTGGATCTGATTGAATACAGGATAAAACGTTTATTTAGCCGGACACAGAAACCTCCAAATCTCATATCTGATCCGGTATTAGACCAGGCCACCCAGCATTCCAAATGAGCTGGACAATCTGGCCCAACTCTAGTAAAAAGAAAAATAAATAATCTTACTTGCAAAGCTTGTTGCACGTTGGCGGCTTGATTCTTTTTTTGGTCCCGCAAGGAACTTCGATTTTAGTACCACCACACTTACAAGTGATTGGCACTTTGAGCATGCATGGAAAACATGGTCCTTGATGACACATACTACCACACTTGTGATTGTGACAGCTTAAGGTTTTATCACACTTTTTTTCGCACGGCGGACAATTTCCATCACAGCACTACAATAAAAATAACAAGACAATTATTCAACGCATCAAATTGAGACATAAGAGATTATAGAAAATCACTGCATCAGTTCTTCTCAAAATTGACATTCTTCATAGAGGACAGGAAAATAAGATTAAAATAACAAATGAGGGAATAAAAATAATACACGGTGCATGTATGTATCATTAATGGAAAATGCATCACATTTCATAGTAACTTTTATCACTTTCCAATTGGACAATGATGTCTTGACTAACTGGCATACCAAATATTCAGTGCAACAACAAAGCTGCAACAATTATTGTTCACAAGAATTGTGGCAGTGATTGCAATGAAGCTTGGATAGTGGTAGATAACAAGATTTTAACCCTCTATGGCATGAATTGATTTTGGATTTTGGATTCTGGGGGATGCAAATCTATGCTGTAGCTTTTGTAAAAACATTAAATTCCAATTGTTTTTTCCAAAATTTCAAATTTTTGGTATTCATGTTTTCAAAAACAAAAACACTGATACAAATTTGCAACATCATGCCACAGAGGAATGATTCTATTTTTAAGAAACCAAAAAATGCATAGTAACAAAAGAATTACACCATACCATAGTGGGTTAAAAAGCTGCTACGTCGTTGCATTCCTGAAGTATTAACAATGTCAGGGTGACGACTGAACTCCAAAATTAAAATTTTCTGACTTCCCTTGATTTGTAAAAAAAAATCCCTTGGTCATTTTTGGAAAGTTGAACATCTCAAAGTAAAAAACATTCCCTGACCTTCCACAAAATTCCCTGACTTTTCCTTGAATTTCCAGGTATTTCCTGACTGTTGCCACACTAAACATGTATTTAGCCATGATTAGCATGTCTTTTCATATGATTATGCATGTCTGTAACGTCTCACCTAACCAGTGTCAAGTAGCCATTGACCCAACCAGCATCTATAAGGGGGATGATTTTTGTTTTTTGTTGCATCAAGAGGCAAACAGCAACAAAGCAACAGAAAATTACATCTTTTTCCCTTGAATAGGGTGAGCATCACCACTTTTCTCTCATAAATGTCATGTTGTTTTATGCCATTTCGATTATCCAAGGTTTCTTTACCTGACACAAAGCTTTGCCTCTAATCACCAAATAATCAAGATTTTACTTACTTAGTTCATATAACAGGCTCTTTTTATACCAATGTCAGGAATTTTTTCCCTGATGTTGTTCTCCTTTAAGTTATCAGTCCTTATGGAAAATTCACGAATCACTTGTAGAGCTTCTGTTTAAAAAGATGAAGGAATACAATTTTAAATTTGTGGAAATTTGAGGGTACTCACTTTCCGATTACAAGGGTGATTCAGGCAATCCTTTGTTTTCTTGCACTTTGTCTCACACAAAAAAGGCTTGGCACAAGGAACTTCCTTTGAATTTCTGCCACAACGACATGCCTTTACAATCCTTTCTAGACACTGAAAAAGGTAACAGAAATGCAAATTAGAAAAAAGAAAGAAAAAATTTTCTGATTGAGATCACAAAGTGATAATGTAAGCGACACTGATGCATAAAACATCAAAGAAAATGACTGCATTGAAATGAAAGATGCAAGTTCATGATAAAAATTACAGCTTTTATGCATTAGTCAGAGGAAAATTGAATAGTCTGTAATTCTAGGATATTCCTTTCTTCTTGATGGAAAACGTGAATGCTTTCAAAATGATTTTGAAAAAAAGACAATTTTTCATTAGGAATATTTCAAGAAAACTCTTGCATATGTTACGGGTAAGTAATGTAATATAGCCGGGTAATGTCGGCATTGACCAGTCCTCCTGGGTGATGTCGGAAGTTGGTGACATTACCTGGATAATGTCTATATGACCCAAGGAGAAACTGGGTATTGTCGACATTATCGAGACCGCTCTGGGTAATGTCTAAAAGTAGATTAAAAATAGATATTTTTAGTGATTTGTGAGTGAAATAAGGGGCTTTAGGTTTTTATAATCAAATTGAAAAGACGTGAATACTGTGGAGTTATTTATTTTCAATTTGAACAAGCTTTGTGAAGAGGTGTGGAAAAATTTAAATTAATTTTAAAAATTTATTTTAAAATTTTAAAATACGAAAATTAATTTTAAATAATGGAGATTTAAGATGAACGTTTGTATTCGATCTGAGTTTTTTCAGCATTCCTCGTTTTTGCACTTTTCACCTGCTCCACTAGTTCACGATAACGCTCTGCACTGAAGAAACCGGAAATATTGTCTCGTTTAGTCTATATTAATTTGGAAAACTCTTCATAAAACGCCTCTTTATTCACACCAACCTCTGACATTTTACCGATATCAGAATGCATGGGGGAAGTAAAAGTAAAATTCGTTAAAAAAACGCACAAAAACACGCACTCAGTTTCTTAGAAGTAATGAGGCGACACTGTTAACTCTTGCCCTCCACGAATTCAACTGGCAAAACATCTAATTGTAAATAAACATGAGGACGCTTGTTATCAGCAATTGGCCCTCTTCTCACGCATTCTCACCTAACTCATCAGCTTTTTTCTCCGCCGCGCCACATCAACGCATTGCCAAAAATACGTAACAATATTGAGATATCACCCGGAGCATGACAAAAAGGGAAGTTTCGACATTACCCAAGAGCCGTTGGGTACTGTCATTTTTTTGACATTACCCACCGTTTCCTTGGGTTATGGTCAACATTATCCGGCGAGCGCATATACTGTTACTTAAAAAAATACAAAAAATCACTTACCAACCCACATTTACCATTATGACATCTTTGGATACACCTATGAGATCCACATTCAAGCAGTTTATCGCAGGTATCCCCGCAGTTAGGTACAGGTACATTACAAGGCAGATCATAGGTGGTTTTACCACAGGAACATGTCCGTACACCATTTATTGGGCACGGTTTGCACGGGCCACTGTGACAAACTGTTTCACACACATGGTTGCCGCAGTCTAAAGGCTTCCCACAGACCTGCAAGAGTAAGATGATGATTCAACTTAGGGCTGATTATAAAGAGGAAGAATGAATGTATTTGAGGATTGAAAAATGTCAAAATCATTCTAAATCAAAATAATTAGCAATTTGGTGTTTTGAAAACACGATTTACATTAGTAAATCTTTGATATTATTTTATATTTTACAATTTAGTAAATTCTCCCATTGCCTTCATGTGACAAACAATGAGAAACTCACAACAGTCAAAATAAGTCAAGAGATAAAGCAACTTGAAAATTGAAAAAAATTGCAGGCATGACTTACTTTAGTGCATTGCCACTGAGGAGAGGCACATGGTCTTGTTTGTGTTGAGGAGCCACAAAAACACTTTTGGCTGGACTGTTTCGGACAAGCTGCGCAATCACCCTTATGACAAACCTGGGTGCAGTTGTGTTTTTTGCACAAAAGCGGCCTTTTACATATTGTCCCACAGGACCACTCTTGTGCTCCACATCTCTGCTGTTTTGAACTGTTTTTACAATAACACTTAGACGTTACCGTTTTTGGACACGGTGGACATGGTCCTAGAATAGGGAAAATAAAACGTAAAAAGTATCATGAGTAAATTTACCTGATCAAAATAACTTTGACATATTATCTGATTAGTTTCTTTATAAAATTTGGTCCAATGCATATACAAGCCCTCCTTACAAGAGAATTGAAAGATAAGAATTTTCTTCAGATTTCCTAATTTGCTGAGTTTTGATTTACAGTAAACCAAATAATTTGTTATTTATTTCTTTAAACAAGAGAAAAAAGACACTAAAAATGTGACCTGAATACTGTGAGTAATAAGATAGATATTAGAATAGTGCTGGTTCCGCACGATTCTGCAGGAAAATTGGAGAAAAAAGAGGATACATTTTTTGGCGTTGATTTTCCCTTAAAATAAGGTAAACCTGGTCATTTTTGACCATTCTGTTTCTTTGTAGGTTTAGTTTTAATTATATTTTACACTGTTAAAATTCATCGCATGCAGGATTTTCAAAAATGATATTGTTATGTTCATAAGGGTTTGTGGTTCTTTACTTTTTATGTAAAAAGATAAGCTGTTGATAAAAAAGTTAAAGAATGATAACATACCAGGATGACAAAGGAGAAGACAATAGTGACCGCAAAATGGCTGTAGCGGTTTTTCACAGGTTTCACCGCAACTGTGTGGGATAAGCCATGGGTGAACTTGGGGGTTTTCTGTTTTTCCACAAAAACAAAAATAACGCTCAGGTGCTTCACTCGGCTCATATTCACTCCGACAGTTTGGACTGGAAAGAATGTTTAGATTTAACATAATGATTGTAAAGTCACTACAGAAAAGAAAAATTCACAGAGATAACACAGATCAAAATGACAGCATAGAACTTGAATAAATTAAGTGGTGAACTGTGATGGAAGCTCACATCTCAATTTCTAATAACTACTTTGAGAAATTTCTCTTATTATGTCAAAATCCTTGCGAATGATAGACTTGCTTCACAATACAGCATCACAGTAAATTCCCTCAATTGTGTTCCTGTTTCCCGCAAAAGAGAGCCTTGCATTCTGTCAACAATGGACAAACTTGTGGTAAAATAAAATCAAGGCATGCTACAACGACGTGGTTTCAAAAAAAAGAAAAAAAAAGAAGAGAAAATACATTATTAATGTAGAGATTTTGACGAGACCAACAATAATAGTCTTCATAGGGCGGTTTTTTTTTTTTTTATAATGCCTGTTGCGCAGGCAAACTCAACATTAGGCATCATTAATGCAGATAAGGGCTGTGAAAAAATTGGTGATCACTTAAATATGCGCAACTGCCAGCGCTATCTATCAGTGGAGATTGAAACGAAACAGTTCAACTCGGTGGGGGCATGGCCGTGCTCTGAACATCCGCGCTCCACCAGTCATTAATTCAACTTACTGTTGGCTATCAGACGGCCACTGAGCCTTGCGAGAATATAGAATGTAGAACAGTTCAATGTAAAGGAGCACAGTCCAACTTCGTGGTGCACGACAGCAGGGTTAGAGTACCTTTATAGACAGAGTATGGCCATTCGTACCTTTTTACTACACGAAAAATGTTCCGCTTTTTGATTGGTCAACGAGTTTTTAGGCTTCATGATGCTCTTACAGCCATAAATAAACAAACAAGATGGCGGCTCACCGTTACATCGATAAGAAGCTAAATTTGACAAAAATTTCAATTATACGGCAGTAACAATTTAAACAAGCATATCTACGAATAACACACGAAAACATTGTTAAATCGCCTTTCACCTTTATCACAGGAGGATGTAAGATGTGCATAACCTCAATCTTGCTTGCTGATAATGGCCATCTTGTTTGTTTATTTACGGCCGTAAGAACATCTTGTCAGCCTATTTTCACGCGACCAATGAAAACCCGGAACAGAAGTGGCCATACTCTGTCTATAAAGGTACTCTAAGCAGGGTTCCTGCCAGTTGCCATAGCTCCTTGCCGGTCAGCCCGGCCTGACTTATTTACTGCAGATAAAAGATGATAGAAAATGAAAATACTTACCAATTCCAATTAACATTATGTTTCCCAGGCTCCTTGATCCTTTTGAGGGAGACACTGTCACGCACCCAAAGCCTCATACATTGTAGGTGAAAAATGCAAAAACACTTTTGGCAAGTCCATATCTAAAAGAAGTAATTTTTATCACTATATTTTTGGATATCAAATCATGTGTTTATAATAAATCCATTTCTTGAAAGTAACCACGAAAAATTAATTTAAATTCTAGATTATACCTACATAAAAACTTATTTTTTCTCCCAAAGGTTTCAATGCAAATCACTGAAAAAATTAGGAAATATTGCTACAAAATTGTAAAGTAAAGAATACGCAAAAAATGATTTAATTAAAAATGCGGGTGATTCCACTGATTTTTCATGGGAAGTTTAATCAAAAACAAGAGACAAAACCAAAAAAGGATTGAACCAATTTTAATATGAATAAATTTATGTAACCTTAGTGGTTTTAAATAAAAAAAAATCTAAGGATGAATTAAAAGATAAAGAAAGAGCTGAGGAATGGTTTCAATGGTGGTTACGCATGGTTTTAAAACATTTCAGAAAGACAACCAGTTCAAAAACACTCAGTTTCCTCTTAGTTTTCAACATTTGATCAATGATAATTTTCTGAACACTTTTCTGCTTTCTTCTCTCGATACTTAAGAATCAAGATACGATAATCATCAAACTCTTGATAAATGATTTTACTTCCTTAATTATCTATTGAAACATCTCTGTAAGAAAAAGATGCATGAATTTTACAGGGTCCACCTTAACAGGTTTTTAGAGAAAATGAAGATCACTAAAAGAAGAAAGAACTAAGAAAACATCTTTAACAGAAGCAACTTGAGGAAACATACTTGTTCTGGTCGTTTGACGCTGCTTATACAGATAAGGCACGTAATAGCTCCTGATTGAAGTTGACTTTCTATGTCATGCTCAGTTCTCCCGATATGACTAACAGAGCCTCCTAAGTTGGCGTATGCTTTCAGGACTGATGAGAGTACTGATGATTTGTCGGAGTTATCCTGATTAGTATCTGTAAAAGAAAAGAACCGAATATAACACCCAAATCCCCAATGCAATAAACCCTTTTCTCCACAATGGGGTGCGGTTGAGACAGAAATGATAGTTAAAAGGTAGGCAATCGTTGAGGGTGGCTTTATCATTTGACAGATGATTGGACAGCAGTTCGTCACATCGTCACCTTCCAGGCAAAGTATCACAAGCGCCATGCGACGTTTAAAAATTTCCGCCGCCATTGCATTTTTTTACAGAGAAATTGTTCAACGAAGCTGTCCGAAGAATTTCACTGAATTTCCTTTGAGCTGCCGATAAAATTTAGTGAAATTTCCAAACAGATTCAACCAACAATTTCTCAGTAAAAAAATATAATGGCGGCGGAAATTTTTAAACGTCGCATGGCGCTTGTGATACTTTGCCTGGAAGGTGACGACATATGTCCCTGATTGGGAAGCACAAACGAGAGAGACGTAAGATTTTGAATTTAATGAAAATAGCCATGAAAAATTAAAAGGATCATTACATAAAGATTTTGGTCAAAGTAATAATGCTTCTGGATTTCTAAAAACGATCAATTATAACTAAAAAAAATTGGTCAGTAATGTGCATTTTGCAATCGCACACCAGACAGCCAAAATTTCAAACAGGTTCAAGAAATTTTGCCTTGAGGGAGGGAGAGGTTGTGGTTAGCTCCAGGTCTCACAACTTTAGGATAAAATGCAGTCACAGTTTCCACTTGTTGTAATGATAGGGTGATTGGCCAAGACTGTTGTTCATTGATATTTTTTAATTCAAAATCATAATGCTGTAACAATTTTTTAACTGCTTATAAACTCTACTTAGTTTCAGAGGTGAGGATTCTTCTATAGCCTAAACTGCTACCAACGATCCATGTCCAAGCCTTCACTGCTTTCTCCATTGCCACTTCAGAAAACTTAGCCTCTTCCACAAATGCAAGTTTGCGAGAGGTCTTGCTTGAAAATATTGCTCTCAATAAAGATCTTGTTCAATGGTCAAAATGAAAGAATATGTGTCTCGAAATAACACATTTGAATAATGATGAATTTAATATTTAATGAAATGAATGAATATTTTCCAATAAAATAAACAAGATATTGATTTCTTTCATGCCCACCTACTAAATGCTGACTTTTTCGTCTAGAAGAAAAGTAAATTACAAGGGAAAAATATTTGATGAAATAACAATGTAATAATCACTTGCAAAACTTTCTGTCTACCTTTATTAAACTTTTGCAGCCTGCTCTAGCCACCAAAAATTTGCATATTGTGGAAGTGGTTTGGGCAATTTTTTCCAACCAATATCTCTCACATACTGCTGACAGTCATTACTTTCTGTGCATTCACTTTACAAAAATTGACTGGTTATGATTTATTCAATCAAGGAGGCAACAGAGTCTTGACTGATGCAAACTGCCTTGAAAGAAAAAGAAAGGCTGAATTCAGTAGATGATTTAGCTGCGTTATTTCTCCGTGAAAGTTGGAAGAAAGACCTTACCAAGTTCATCTTCGTCTGAAGATGTTTCGTAATTGTTTTCAAGGGCTCGCTTCACATTTTCTTCATTTTTCTTCTTGGCTTCTTGGAAATTACGTTCAGCTTGGGACATCTGAGGCACAGGAGGATTTCTTCCAGCCCAAACATTTCCTCGTCCTCTTGCAGATGGAGCTTTACTGATGGGATTTCCTCCAGCCCAAACATTTCCTCGTCCTCTTGCAGGCGGAGCCATACTGATAGAGGAATCAAAGTCAGTGAATTAGATAACTAATTAATAGAGAGACATGATACTCGTGTAATCTAATAGACTACTGCACAAGGTAAAAATTACAACGCAAGCTACTTACCCTCATCTACGTGAAAAATGTTGAAAAAGTTCAAAATCAAATGATATTCAATAATTACTGTCTTGATAAGCTTTAAATAGAATGCATCAGTCAGATTAATTTAGATTTCATCATCAGATAATTACAGATAATAAAAACCTCAGCATAAGAATTATAAGGGTAATTTGCATAGGACAAAAATCAGACCAATTTGAAAAAAAGGAGGCAGCATACATGTGTTTGATAAGGAACAAGAAGTGGTGTCACAGGAGTTGGTGGTACTTTGTTCACAGCTTGCCCTCTTGACCCCAATGGGTCAGTTGCGTTAGTCACAAAATCGTGTTTTGATGCTTGATTCTTGTAGAGTAGCTGAAAATAATACGATCCGTCCAAACCGCAACTTCCTACTAATACTACTCCTTCAATACTAATAGAGATATCGCCCTTTAAAAAGTCAGGTTTTGACGTCATCCACCGCGGCAGTGACACCCTCGGTTTCTTCCTCTTTTGTTCAATCAGTGATGCAGAGGGTGCAACGCAAAACTTTGGCGACGTTAAACGTAAACAAACTGAGGTGAACTGACTGACCGCTATCTCTTCGTGGCCGATGCGTTATCTCTTGATAAGAAGATCTTGAAGAAAGATCTTGAAGATAAGAAGAAAATGCGAAGCCGTCTGTTTCACGAGTTTTTCACTTTTAACGTCATTGAAGTTTTGCATTGCACCCTCTGCATCACTGATCAGAACAAAAGAGGAAGAAACCAAGGGTGTCACTGCCGCGGTGGATGACGTTAAAAACCTAACTTTTTAAAGGGCGATATCTCCGTTATTATTGAACGTAGAAAGTTGCGGTTTGAGTAGGTCTTATTATTTTTTGCTAATCTTCAAGAATCAAGCACCAAAACGCGATTTTGTGACCAGCGTAACTGACCCATTCATGCAAGTCAACTTTTCAGTTGACAGAAGCGGATGGACAGGTAGATGGATAGTTGAGGGCAACGAAGTTTGATTCAATTGCCTTTGCCATGTAATATCGTCGAATAGAATTCATATTCTGACAGCTTCTGGCTGCCTAAGATACAGCTTCAACTGATGCCAATCAGAGGATTTTGTTTCAAACTTCCTTTCGACTTTCCACCCAATTGAGTGAAAGGTAGAACATGACGTCAAAATTCAAGTTGCTATCTGACGTTTCAGCCGATGGTTGTGTTCTCGTGTCAATATCACACTAACCAACTTTAAATTCAACAAAACTGGAAGAAAAGTCAAAACAAAAGCGGAACCAGTGAATTGGGCTTTGTTGTTTTATTCAAATCCATCTCCATTCCGATGCAAAACAGATTAAATCCAAATCTCCTTTAATTTACTAATTAAAAAATCAGTGTAACCATAAGTGGTACCTACAAAATACGTCCACTTTCATGATGAAAAGCACACATTCCACTAACTTATCAAAAAATATACTTAGTGTAATTGCCTTATGGAAAAAGTTCAATGTGTCCGCTTGAGATTCACATCACCTTTGGCGCATTTGAGGGACCAACAAGAGAGCTTTTGAGGTACACCTGACCACAATCCACCGATACAGGGCTTTGAAAAAAATCTAATGACTTGTCAAAAGTAAACTCGGTGCCTGGCATATGATGGTGCCTTGATCCATGAATTCGTGCTTGAGCGGACTTGCTAACGGGTGTTCCGAGGCAACTAATGGTATCTACAGCAAAACTTTAGAACACGTTGATAGATGCTTGCTCAGCTCTTTGCGAAATACTCAGGTTCATCCTCAGCAAATGAACTAAGTGAAGGCTAGTCAAAACCATGAATAAAACAAGGAAATTGCGAAAAAATATCTATGACATGTCTTTACCTTAGGCTTCAATCATAAACAAAAACACACCTTAAGTTACGATAAAATTGACTCTAACACACACGCGGCAATCATGATCGATCTACGGTTTTGTTCCAAAACTAAACTTAACAATATTGCATGTATAAATGCAAAATAATTACCACAGTCGGTAGAATTAAACATTTGCAATGCTTAGCATGATAGCTGCTGATAACAATATTGCCATGTATTTAGGTTGATATCAGTGTTGCCGCTGGTGTACAGAATTTTGTATTATTCTATCAAAGTCCGCATGTAAATACATTTTTTCTTCTTGCATGTGGCAACGTTTTTTGATACAGTGTGCCACATACTATCAATCCAAGAATTCTTTCTGCTATTTGATTAACCTTACGTCTCCGAAGATTTTGGAGCTTTTTTTAGATTTTTAATGAGATTTCTTGTCAGGACTTATTTTTGGAATCCGCTAAAGTTTCTAAAATCAGTTCTGTAAATATTTTCGTTGTGGTATGAAATTCATCCGTACCGTAGGTACCGTACGTATGTTACATATTTGCCATTCATACAATCACTACAATCCCCAATTTCTCGAAATTCCCCGAAAAAATTCCGGCTATCGATCTTGTTTCTTGTCAGCCATCTTGTCTTGATTGTGATTCACTTTGCTAGTCAACTGGCTCAACGCCTCAACGTCTTATTTTCCTAATTCCAGTCGGTTCTGGGCTCTGTGTTGAAATATCGGACTTTCCCCTACATTAGAGGTGTGCCAGAGATATTCTGAAATTCCTAGTGTTGTGAAGCATAATAATTTTACCGCTAAAGTTATGGCAGGTGTCAAAGTGGAAACAGCTCCAGCCCAGAATGGTTTGAAGGAAGGAGGAACTCCAGGACACAATAGACCCAATAGGCCTAATAAATTCTCCCCCGGCGGTAATCAAGGCCAAAACCGATTTAATCAACAACGTAAAAAAGACGATCAAGTACGTATGCCTCTTATTTCCTTACCCATCTGTTTGCTCTTCTTCTGTCAAGGTTCATCTCACGTATCAAGTACTTCAGGCCACTTATTACTGGATCACATATTATGTACCGCCAATTTACATTGAATGGTAATGGACCTGAAGCTCCCAATTTTATCTATGGTTCATGTTGGAGCCATCTTAGCGTGCCAAAATCCATTTTGTCTTCTTTAGCGACAAGCAAGAGCGCCTTGGACTGAGATGCGTTGATACCGATGGCCTAGAAACCCAAAAAGTCTCCTATCAGCCAATTGTAGAGGCTTTTCCGATGTGTTTCATAGCACTTAGCTCTTAGCTCTCAGCAACTCCATTGAAGTCGACAGGTTGACTCCTAAGGATCCATTTTGAGCTTCTGATAGGTCTAGCATATGTGTTTGGTAGTTCTGCCGCTAGGCTAAGTTGTCAGCAGCAGGCGTGCAAAACTTCGACCACGTAACCTGCGGGTTGCTCCTGATTTTGAGAACAAGTGGAAAGGCCCTACAAGTGTGTTTTTCTACTAGTAAAACCGGGATAAGGGGGTTTAAAGATAGATAGGCTGGCTGGCATCAGCGTGAAAATCGTGTGCAAGTATTTCTTAAAATGAAGGGAATTCATAAACAAAGAGCCAATACAGTCTTCTGTTATAGAGCCAATTGGAAAATATATGTAAGAGTGAGGTACAGCATTTTACACAGGTAAACAGCTGTTACTCAGTATTTAAGTCCTCAACTGAATCTAAATCCAGAGGGAAAAAGATTTTAACAATTCCTGAAAGCATTATTAACAGCTACAGCACGGTTATACAAACCAAAATCCCTGAGTAGATCAAATTATGCACTTTTTAAATGTATAGACAGGTTAGTAAGTAGGTGAAGAATATCTGCATTGTTAACAGTATTGTTTGCTACACGGCATTACCTGGCTTTCATCGACAGTCTAGTATCCTTGCCCAACTCAACTCTTTTTTCTTTCTATGAATGATTTTATTTACTTCTGGTTTATCTGTGTTAGGGTCATGTACAAGGTCAAGGTAGACCTCAAAATGCTGGACAAGGTAGACCTCAAAACGCTGGACAAGGCAGACTTCAAAACGCTGGACAAGGCAGACCTCCAAATGCTGGACAAGGCAGAGCTCAAAATTCAGGCCCGGGTGGACCAAACAAAGGGCCAAGAGGTAAAGGTGGACCCTATGGTGAAAATAGATTTGAAAATGTAAGTTTCCCAATTTCTAAGTTTAGTAAATATATGCGTCCGTGTAAAGGTTTAGAATCCAGAAAAAACTTTTATAATCTAACAGAAGCCGCTAATCTTGCCTCCTCAGTTTTATTGAAATTTCATTCACCCCAAATTAGCTCAGCCCTTCCACTTCTTCTTATGGGAGAAGGGAGCCCAAAGCCAATTTGGAGCAACACGAGTAATTCTGCGTATTTTTCCTTGTAAAATCCAAGTCTGAAGTTTAAACATACCCTTGCCATTCTGATTTTTCAATTGACCACCCCCCCCCCTCTGAAGTCCCAAAATGGCGGAGGGGTTGCAGCCCCTATAAAATTGGGTTAACAGAGGTTATGTGGCACATCAAATGCGAAACCTTGTTGTCCTCTTTCAGATTGTCTTTAATTTTTGAAATTTGATGCGCTGGATGCTCACAGCATCTGATTGAAAACCCCTCCTAAATTTTCTGAAATTCCGGTAACTCAAAAAAGAGAGATCTCAAGGAAAAACAGTATAAATTGACTATTTTTCCTGTAGAATCTGAATCAGAAGTCAATGCATACTTACCCTTTCTTTTTGAAAATTGCACGAAACGGAAGGCCCCTCATTAAAATCCCCAAGCAAGCTTTTTGGAGTCTGAGGGGGGGGGCTGAGAATAATTTTTTGGGTTCCTTTGGGTCAATTTACCCTTCGGAAATTGCAACCCTAAAACCAACTTTTGAGCTGTTCTCAAGACACATGTAGTATAAGGGAGGTCTAGATCACCCTGTATGTGCCATAAATTATTTTGATCTCAAAAATATCGTGGATACCTCTGATAAACTCAATGTGCTTGCAGAAAATGCTCATAAAATTACACCCTGAAGTTGAAGATTTGACATCAGTGATTTACTCAGCTTATGTTTCATTGGTACCTACAACTGATTTGTCTTTCAGGATCGCTTCATGGAGAAACTTCTCTCCCTATCTGGACCAACTGTAGAATTACCGCCGCAACCAGAAAAAGAGAAAAAATTCATGGGCAATTGCAGACTGTATATTGGAAATGTTGGCCCAGACTTTACCGATAACGATTTGATTGAGTTATTCAAACCCTATGGAGAGACAGCTGAACCATTCTACAGCAAAGAGAAAAATTTTGGATTCATACGTCTGGTGAGATAATTTTTTTTCACTCTTATTTTGCAAATATTTTGCTGATGGTCAAGAATTTTCTTTTTCTCTTTGTAAAGTAAACAGATCCCTAAGTTATTTGAATTTAAACTAAAGAAATTTGCCGTCATTGAATGTTGTGAAAACAAAATTACTAGTGCAGTACTTGAGCACTGGTAATGTACGCTAGATGGGGACGCATACAAGAATGAAAGAGGACATGCACAGCAATGACATACAAGTGTCATTGAAGACTCCATTAAAAGCCAGAGGTAGTCCAGTGTTATCAACTCCTCTACATGTAGACTTCTTTTGCTGATTGTAACTCACACTCTAAGAAGCTCATTTTACAACTAATCTCTGTTAGCATAAGAATTTCAAGAAACCCCTTCAAAAGATGCAAATTATATTGTTGGCTGTTTTTATGGGCCTTTTAAAATGTCTTTTCAGTCATCTTTACATAATGTTGTCATTGTTTTCCTCTAAACAGAGAGTAACAAGATTTCTTCAAAGATTTATTGTAGTGATGATACCTGAGAATTACCGTTTGAGCCATTCTGAAAACAATCACTTGGCTGCTTTTTATTATCTGAACGTTGCCCTCTGAGCTTATCTGAGCATGGTTATTAGAAATAAATATTATCAATAGCAGTTGATGATGATACTTGGGAATTACCGTTTGATTTATCATGAAAATAATTCCTTGGCTGCTTTTTATCTGAACACTGCTTAGTTATCCGTTCCTAAAGGAATCAATCTTTTTTTCAACTGGTGGTGTCTTTCTAAGCTGATTTAATAATATGATTTTTCCTATAGATTCCCTTTTGCTCCTCCATTTTTGATCATACAAGTAGTGCAGAGTGATAATGGAGAACTGCTACTGTGAGCTTGTGATGATGATACCTAGGAATTACCGTTTGAATTATCATGTAAATAATTCCTTGGCTGCTTTTTATCTGAACAATGCTTACATGTATAATCATTATTCCTGTAGTTTTTCCAAAAAGGAGTCTGTCCAACTAAGCAGGATTTAGCTGCAAACAGTAGTCTCCTACAGTTTTTGGTGCCAAAAAAACTATGAGCAAGGTAAAAGCGCGCCCAAAATTGGCCTTGCTGAAGCATCTGAAGCCCGTTCAAAAGTGTCGTTCAAGATGATCAGCATAAGCAACACCGTTGAAATAGTTCAATCTACAGGGAAAGAAGATGTTGAATTAAAATTCGAGAATGTAAAAAATCTGCACAACAGCTCTAAAGTGTTGATGGGTCGATCTAACTCTCAGTGTAACTTTTCGATTCCTTGAGACAAACAATAAACAACTACAGTGCTTAAACAAACACTTGATAGTGGAAGTTCAGATTTTTAACACTGGGATTTTTAAGAAATCTGCAAATACCAGTAGGAATGGAGACAATATAATTTTACACTCTTCGTCTTTATCCTTAAGTAACATGATTATTTTTTGCAGGATTATCGAGCAAATGCTGAAAAAGCAAAGAGAGAGCTCGATGGAAAAATGCGAAAGAACAGGCCCATGAAAGTCCGTTTTGCACCATTGGGAGCTTCTATCAGAGTAAAAAATCTCTCTGATCAGGTGTCGAATGAATTACTCGAGTTAGCATTTTCAGTCTTCGGAGATGTGAGTATCTTATTTCTTTCCTTATTGCTCCTCAAACGAGAAAAATTTAATTTTTAGAAATGGGATTCATATGTCAATGCATCTTTTAGTCATTTAATGTATTCATACAAGATTTGCTGTCAAATGGTCCCCTTTGGTCGTTTCATGTGAATTCATATCATTGGACTCTTTCAGCCGATTATTGAAATTTATGTCGGCACAACATGACATTGAAATGCATTATCGTATTTTTAGTGCAGTGGTTAAGATAGAGCTATGTCTAGTCTTGTCAGCGTAACATGCAATTGATAATTCGCTGATAATGCTGTCTTTATTGACAGTCATGAAGTAACCCTAGCCCATTTTATTGTTAGCAACCTATGTCATGCAATCCAAGCGCCTCATTTGCCTGAGGCAGTATCTTGAGGCACTGCATAGTTCAGAACAATCCAGATATTGCCCTCCTATGGTCATTATTCATAAAAGTATAACTTTGATATTTAGCCTTGCTTAACTCATATCTTCCCCTTAAAATCAATTACAATATTCTCAGCCTCCAGAATCCTCTCAGGATTTCAGATAAATTTATCACTCAAAGGAAGTCTTGGAGTTGAGACTAAAGCGGCTAAAAAGTGCAGGTTGTTTGGAGCTTCTGCAATTGAAATCAAGCTCTATTTACTCCTTCATCTTGTCTTTGACACAACTGTCAGCACTCATTCGTGCCTAATTCACCTCAGTGTTTTTAAAACAAATGGGTCCCCTCATTTAAATGAAAACTGTTTTATTTTTTTGAGTGCCTCTATTATAATCAACCTTTTCTCAATAAGTTTAATTTGTTTTATTAATTGAATGTTTAGATCGAAAGAGCTGTTGTCATCACTGATGAAAGAGGCGTATCAACAAATGAGGGTATTATAGATTTCGCTCGTAAACCTGGTGCTATGGCAGCACTCAAGCGCTGTCAAGAAGGCTGTTTCTTCCTGACCAGGTAATAGAACTTATCTCTTTTGGGAGGATATTAATGGCTAATGCTGAAAGCGTGCATCTTGAAAATTGTATTTTTTTAATAAGATTGAAAATATCTGTTGTTTCCATCTGCTAGCTGGGAATCAAAACTGGGACCTCACAGTTACAGGACAAACACTCCACCATAACTAGAGCCACAGCCTCCTTTTGCAAGGAGACGTATTAAACTGCTTATGTAGACACATGTGCTCCTTCTTCTCGTCTAGACATCCAAACGCAGGGTTACTGGGTGGCTAATGCATGCTCCAGACCGGACTTTTTGGCATTTTTTGGGGTGAATCTAGAGCGCATTAAACAAAACTTAAAAACATGTTCTTATTGGATTCATGCAAAGAGTTCAAAAGCTCCAAGAGTTTATAGGAATTTTTCAGCCTGATCGGAGGTGACAGGTTGCGAAGTTCCCCTTGTCAGCAGTGCCCAAGTCAAACACTATTTTTTCTAAATCCATTTATTCCATTGTTTTTTCTTGTTACACCTCTTCCATTCTTTGTTACAGCTCACTAAGGCCTGTGCTTGTGGAGCCATTTGAAGTCTTAGATGATGTTGATGGTTTGCCAGACAAAAATCTCAATCGTAAATCTCCAAATTTCTACAAGGCCCGTGAGGTAAGTTCAATTCTCTAGTCTATCTATTTAACATCAGAGCCATTATTGGCTGTGTCTCTGTTGGGCCTTCCAAGGCATAAAGATCATATATTGTCTCGTTATAGTACTAATTCAAGCTGCTCCATCATACACAAGCTTGAAACACTCAAAAACTTGGATGCTTGATGAAATAGATGATGAAAAATAGAAAATAGGATATGTTTGAACTCAGCTAGCCAATTTTCATGTCATTTTTATTAGCAAGGAGAAAAGGAGCAAAGAAGTTGCTAGGTCCTCAACTGCTCTGTCTTCTTTTCATAGTCATATTTTTAAGCCTGCATCCCGAATTTAGTGCTTTTAATTTGGTTTTGCTTTTATCAGCACTAAAACCCATCCTTCAGCTAAGAGTGAGAAACTTTTTTGGTGCTTGCTGTCTGATCAGTGCCAATTTCTACATTATCGCATCGCGCCTGATGACGACGGAGTTATTTGTGGTAGAAGCAATAAAAAAGAAGAAGATGGTAGTTGGTAATTTTTAATCTTAAATTCATTCTAAAGTAATGATTGATTATAATTTGCTGTCATTTTTAGGTTGGACCTCGTTTTGCCAAAGTTGGAAGTTTTGAATTTGAATACGGTTCAAGGTGGAAGCAATTGCATGAGCTTCAAAAGGAGAAAATAGAAACCCTCAAAAGAGAAATGAAAATTGAGGAAGAAAAGTTGGAAGCTCAGATGGAACTTGCAAAATATGAACATGAAACTGAAATGTTAAGAGAACGTAAGTTAGCTTGATCTTTTCTGCTTTGAGTTGGTCTTGATGATCGTTCTTTCATTGGTTGCTCCTAGAGTCCCTGTATACTGAGAGTCAAGACAATGTGAATCCATTTCTGATTGGTTCCTGTATTTTAGGCCTTCACAGTGTCACAAACAGGAATAAAGATTACATTTTCACCGATTGCAAAGATTATAATCTGGAATGGACCAGGGAATTATGGGTTCGGCAAGGAACAAACGGAATGAGAGAAGGAACGGAGAAAGGAAATTAAGAATGGGCCGATCAAAGATTACAAAGAACGTTCAATTTCTGTAATCTTTATTCCTGTTTGTGACTCCATGAGGGGTGTTGACTTGACTCTCAGTATAAAGGGACTCTAGTTGCTCCGGGCAGGAACGGCCATGATGCCTGGCATTCTGAACTGCACATTTTCATAGTGTTACCGTTCAATGTAAGCTCTGTATATGGGTTCTCTGTGGAACTACTGAGCTTCAAGGAAGCATTAAGGAGCATCATGGAAATTGTTGAGCATTAATTTTGCAGGTAACTGATCAGAAGAAGGAGCGTTGCATGGATCGCAGAAACGCGCAGTCCAAATAATCTGGAAGTTTCCCAAAAAGTTAGCATTTACCAAATGTCTGCACTGACCTGCAAAAGACTTATTTGCTGCTGACATCCGTTTTTACCCATTAGACTATCTATGCAGGGTGGCTAGCAACTGGAAAAAGTCAGGGAATGGAACTTTGCTGAGAAAAATCAGGGAATTTTTGTGGATCTGGATTCCTCGTAAAAATCAAAAGAAAAATTGGTCTAAAATCAGGATTTGAGAAGTCAGCTGTCCGATCGAATTTTTTTATGCTTTCGCATATGCTTAAGCAGAAATTTTAATTTTTCACCACAATAAATCAGGATTTAGCAGTCAAAAATCTGGAAAAATCAGGATTTCCGAAAATGAAAAAAAACTAGACACCCTGCTCATGCTGCACAAATACCCTCCAACAAACCTGCAACCTCAACATTGCCAAGAAAAATTCTGTAAGATGAGCAGATGCTTCTATTCATCAATTTTAAGTACACTGGTCTATGAATTTCTTTATTTGGCCTCAGTAAACCAAAATTTGTTCAAAATGAGCTCAAGAAACACATTTGTGTAGACAATGCATTTGTGCTTAGTTTTCAAAATGCTAACCTTTTTATCTCTTCACAACTCCTAAACAGTCAATTATTTTTATAAAAACTCAAAAAATATTGGAGAACACCCTGTCCTCCTTATCCTCAAGCATCATTAACTTTTCACTGCTCAAACTAATGTAGACGTTTCTTATACTATCTCAGAACATTGAGTTTTTTGAGGGCGTTGACCTTGTTATTCCGACACCAATTTGCCCATGTTTTCCCGAACCATTGATGTTTTAAGATCTTCGGAATCGAATAATTATGATCCGTATGATGTGGCCAGTGTTGTTTGAGCTCTTCAGACTTTTCTATGTCAAATTCATACCTCACTTCTTTTTGTTGTTTCAGAGCTAAGGCAAAGAGAATTGGATAGAGATAGACAAAAGTTGGAGTGGGAAATGAAAGAGAGACAAGTAGAAGAAATGAGACGTCAAGATGAGGAATTAACACGGAGACGAGAAGAAGAGATGTCACTGCGCATGCATCATCAAGAAGATGAACTGCGTCGCAGACAAGAAGAAAATACTTTGTTCATGCAAGTAAGTGCGAATTTCATTTTTGATGGTTGAAATTAATTTCTTTTCTTTTGAACTTACTTCATAACTGCTTTACTGTTTCCTAAGAATCTATTGTTTCCCATGTTGACTAAGATTGTCATTTCAAATTTAAAATGGTATGGCCTAAGAACAGTCCTATTGCGCTCAAGAGCTACAGATGAATGAAAAGTCTTTTTAAAAGTAAAACCTTGCCAAAAATCCAGATGAGCATAGTGAAAACGTCAAAAATCTACCTCCCATTGCACATTTTGTGTGGTCCGCACTGCATTCTTTCAATTAGTGGGGGTTTATTTCCATTTTGAAAGCAGATTAGAGACCAATGGAATCCGAGCTAGATTCCAAAATTAAAAAAGGTTCCCAATGGATGGTGGATGGACCTTGATAGTGAAGTGCCAAATCTCATAATGATTTGATGCCATAACCAACCTTCAAAGTTTCTTGACAGAGGGACTTCCAAGCTCGCGCCAAGACTTCAAAAATACTTTGATCTCAACCAAGATTATGTTGTAAGTAAATCTAAAAATCAAGGTAAATTTTATTATTTTCCCTGTGATTTTTCATGTATGTGCACGATCTCAAGAAGCTTTCCTACTTTTTCAAAGCAAGTTAGGGTACTCAGATTTGGGAAGCAATGATAGCTAGGAGTCTTCTGGATCAAACAGTATAGCTGGGTTTTTTTTTAGCACTTACAGTTTTTAAGAATATCTCTTTCGAGACCTTACTTTCTAGGTGACCCTCATTTCATTCTTTTAATAAAAAACTAAGCAACTCTGAAACTTGAAATTTTGTAAGTATATTTCTAAGAACCTAGGGTTAATGCACAGGAAGTTTAAAGGGGTTAAGTAATCAAGTTCTCTGTTAAAAAATTAAAACATCTGAGAAAAGATGCAACGTGCAATGCAGCCAGGCTGACTCTGGTTAAAATCGTCCAATTGTTTCTTTTAATTTCCTTAGATTTCGCTCCTCCTCAGATACTGTAACCTCATTTGTATATTTTGCAGGCACAGCAGTTAAATAACATTCTGGATCAACAAGAACCTGCAGGAAGATCTTTGAAGGGTTTTGATGCCCCACCAGATCCAATTAGAGATTTTGATGGATTCCCCGGTAAGTTTCAAATTTTTTAGTTGTGAATTGATGACTTGAAATGTCTTATCATCATTTACCAACATGGCACTAGTAACTGCTTGATGAGTAAACTTAAATCGCTACTGTAGGATGACAAATAACTCGAACTGCAGGTATTGATAGTTTGAGGACTACATAATATAAAAGATCCTTTGCCTTTTTTGAAGTCTTTTCACTGGGTAGATCTCTCAATTTTCCTCTTGCTGTTTGCGAACATGCTCAACCTAATTTTCTTGGTTTTTCTTTCTGTTACAGGAGCCGCACCAGTCCAGGTAAATACTTACTTCTATTAGCTGTGAAAGTTCACTTGCGCACGTTTTAAATCCTATTATTGTTTCTTTTTCTGGTGCAGTTCTTTGGTATCCACTGGACTGGAACTACCAATGAACGATTTAGAGCTTGGGGTACTGAATGAATTTTAAAGAGGCATAATAATTCAAAGAGGGAATAGATTTTGACTTTAATACTTGCTTGAGCGCCCAACACTGCAAGAGCAGGGGAAAGATTTCTCCAGGTATCAAGGGTTCCTAAACTTTAAAGCAAGCCCAAATTCATGCCGGAGAAATGATCAGGAGTGGAGTTAAGATTTTTCAAAGTTGAAGTGGTGCTCAAGAACCCGGTATGTTTTGAGTCTTAAGATCACCTATGTCCCTGAACAAACTTCAAGTCGCGAGTTTTTGCGTTTTTACACTTTTTAGGTCATTTCTATAGAGAATCATGCGATAACAATGAAAAAGTCAGGACCGATGGGTATTATTCAATGTATACAGGGGGTTGAAAGTTTCAATCATAAAAAAATAACATATCTCCTTCACGGTCCCCTGTAGAGAAGTGACTCTGGTCCCAAAACTTGAAGGACATTACGAATTTTCAGTTCAAATGATCAGAAATGATCCATTTTAAAACTTCATCTTCTATCGCCACATTGTGTTGTGCTCTGAATTTTCATATTTAAGCATTCAGACGATAACATGGCACTTAACGGATCTTACCAAGAACAAAACAAAAGCAGATTCTGTATCACTGTCAACTTATTAATCGTTAATCAATCATCTCTCGGTGTCAAAGGGTTACTCTTCCACAGACTTAACTGCTGGTTTCATAGTCAAAAGATTAGGCGTATTTTGTTTGCTGCAACATCTGTAGTATGTTACTCATTGATTGATATTTGTGTTTTTGACAACAGTCTCGACATGTGTTCGGAGTATGGTCTAGTTGTCACGTAACCAAATATTTTGACAGTATTTTTACCCTATCAAAAAAATGCTGATTGAACAAGTCCCACCCACTGTATCCTAGTAGCCTATCATCCAAAGAGGAATGTCATGTATTTCCTCAGAACTGCTGCAACTGTTACGCCAAACAAAATACAACTACTGCCTCTTCATTATTTGTCATATTGATGAATATCTTTTACCAGTGAACCTACAGGAAACCTTCAATACATAGCACCATATTCCTTTAGTATTAGAAATCCTTGCTCTTTACCCTAAAAGGTTTTGGTTTCGAATACCAGCTGAAAAGATGAGAAATCGTTCTCAATATACTTGCGAAAGTTTTGCAATAATTTATTGTACAATCATCACTACTTTGATGGTGATCCTCTCCCCTAAGACTATGTGCACTCCAAAGCTATAACTTAAGTGTGAAACCTTCGTGTATGTGTTTCTCTATCGGTGTTTTGGAACTGAAATCACAATCGGATCTTTTAAATCGGGAATTAAAGGCAGTTACTCTCAAGACATTGCCCTCCTGACATAAGGGCGTACCCATAAAATTTCCAGCTTTTCCTGGCTCGTCTCAGTGTGTAGGTACGTTCTTTTGTCAGCTGAGCAAGGAAGAGCGTTTTTCTTTTTACCAAAATCTACTGCGGAGCTATGATTTTTTTACTGTGCGCAGCAGCACAGCTCAACAAAGGCGTTATTTGCCCCTTTTCTGAATGTGGTTTTTTTTCTTCCTTTCTTTTTTTATACGTTTTTGTGAAAGGTAGTCACAAGTGAAAATGCAAACCAGTCAAACTCGAGTGTTTTGGCTGTGGAACTTATTACGCGGAATCTAACTGAAAAACATGGTACAATTTACCCTGAAAACTGAAATTTTACACTCCTTACTATTTGGTCAAATGCTTCTTTTATCTCTCAAATATACGTATGAAAGGCTGAGGAACAAAACTGCTTAATCAACAATTTTGCTGAAAATGAGTTGGCAACTTCGCTGCATTCGAAAGTAATATGTAAGCTGATGTTTTTAGTTTTTTGCAATCCTGCAGAATTGTAATGAAGCTGTAATGTATGAAGAAATTGCAAACCTAACCTCAAAATTACAAAAATGGCAATGATTTTTCTTCGCCTGGTAAAATTGTAAGCTTGCAGATAGGCAGCAATGTTCCCTAGTCACCGATATTCATTATCATTTCTTTCATTGAAAGAAACTCGGGTTTTCTGCCTCTACATTTGGAGGACCGTCAGTTTTTGAAAGTCGCTGTGTGCAGTGTGTTCCACAAGTTATGTTCATAAGTTTTGCCTTTTGTGCCACTTGACAATCTCGGTGTTTTTTCCGGTCTTATAGGATGCATTGTTTTGTAAATCTATTAATGCGTCTCTATCAAAGTCTCGTCTAAACATCTTGGTTGTCCAACATCTGTAATACAAAATACACTTTGAAATAGACATTTCATGCAATACATATCAGCTCTCTCTAGTCACAAGGATTTTTGTCAGTCTTTATGAGGGTCTGTTGCGTGTAAAAGATATAGATAATTGAATGTAGATGGGAAAAACTACTCAAAAGACATGATTAGTAAGACATGATTAGTAAGTCATTAAAGTCTGAAATCCACTCTTTTATGTAGAATGTCCTTAGTCTGTAGCTATGACGAAATTTTAAATTTCCTGCGCCTGTGGGCACATTTTTATTTCTGTTCGTTGTTGGCATCCAAGTATGCCCAGGGAGCAATTTAAGACAACCTAAGCTAATTACACAAACAATTTCGCCAATCTTTTACACATGATTTCTGTCGCTTCCAAGGATTCGTTTTTGCCTCTTTTTCTTTAGATAACTACAAAGCAAATACTTTGAAATGACAAAAATCATATGTAAGAAAGGCTGATAGTAATAAGCGAGATTGTTTGTATTTTTATGTGAGGTTTTCTATCATCTGCAGGCAAATTTGGTTACTGATAATGAAGAAAAAACTGCACTTGGACGCAAGAAAGTTGAAAGAAAGGCACGGAGTAAGCAAGTACTGTTTTTTGAAGTGAATTTGAGACGTTTTTGATGGGTTCTTTGCGATTTTTGTGCAATTTTTTTTCTTTTTGAATCCACTCAATTTATCTGTATCTCTTAGGCGCATCAGACTTATCGTATAACATATTTTATGATACACCATCAAAGTAGAATAGGTGAGCAAAGTTATTGCAAAGCTTTCTTATATATTCTGCTTGTGGACATCTGTTCATAACACTCCATAATAGCAGTTCATAAAGAAGCGCAAAATTCACATTTTGCTGAGGTATAGATAAAATTTCGTTTTTAAATGAACAATATGTGTCGCTATCGTGGTTTCTACAAATCTGTTCTTATTTCTGAGAATCTGCCTTTTGATTGTTGCCTCTGAACGCATGGAACTGGTTTTGTAAGAGAAGAATGAGTTATCGGGTTTCCTCTCTTCCACCTCTTAAAGATCTTTAAAACTTTCTGTATATACATAGTCTTAAATCATTCTATAAATCTATTACTGTACTCATCCCTTTGAACGTGTCAGTAGACGCCAAAATATTTGTGTCCATAGATAATGATCAGGCTAACAAAAAAAAAACAGCATTAGAGCTCAGATTTATAGATCACATCTTCAATTCTAAGTATGTTTTATGCAAAGTTGTGAAATTCAGAACGTTGACGGAACAATAACCCGCTCTGATAATCTGTCATAGAAATTGGAATGGATACAATACCATGTCCCTCATCGACGAAAGATGCCATATTCTTTCACTATAGTGGATAAATTGCATTTTTATGAGATCATTACTCAACTGGCAAAGTTTTTTTGGAAAAAACAACATAATCTGTTTGCTGTATTTCCCTGTTATTGATCAGACTTGAAATAATTTTCTCAGTCATATTTAAAATGATAAAATTCATGAGCCCTTAACCAATACATCAGTTCAAAGGGTGGTTACGAATATGACTCTCAAAATTGTAAGTGCAAAGGATTTATTAAACGCAATGAAATTTCAACCATAAAATCTCGTTTAAATATATCATAATCCAAGTTGAGAGCAGGTTTAATAATACCAAATCCACTAGCCACTTATTGTCAGTCTCAACAACAAAGGAAGAAGCCTCAGGCTGTTGGATGAGATCATGATATATTTTCAGTTACTCAAGATAAAATCCGATCCATATTTTGTCAGTTTCTCGGCTAAAACTTGTTGGGAGTTGAACTTATATTCACATCTGTCAAGTATTTTCAACAGAATTCTATTCAAGTGTAAAAGAATTATCCACAAAATACCCAGTGTTGATGCATTCTCACCAACCAAGTTGCATTTTTTAATAGAAAAGAGCATCTTTGGAGGGAGGGAGAAATGGATGAGAAGGTCATCCCTCCAAATCAGCTTAATCTTCTGCTGCGACAAGCAGAAGATTAATTACTGCTAAAAGAAATAGCCTCATCACATTCCAATCGGAAGACTTGCTGCAACTAAGAATAATTCAACAATGAATCCTCAGAGATATTACTTTCTATCGTTGTAATATTTCTTATTTATCCGGAAGAACTTAATTTACAGGTTCCACTGATGCATTTTATCAATTTTTCATCTGATATTGACTTGTCTTCATTGTTCATTTCTTTTGCTTGCTCAGTTTCAAAAACGTAATTAGTTTGATTTGACATGCTTAGTTTGGTTGAACGACGAACGTAATTGTCGAAGCATAAGACTGATGTCTTCTGTAAAACTTTCTTTTGTAATTATGAACACGCTCACAAAAAATCATCGCGGTAAATAGACATACTTGTACTGTTCTGAAGTACTTTTAATCGTTTTAGGCAGACATCAAAACAATTTATATTTTGACTGGCTCTAGCCTCGGATGGAACTTAGTTTGTAAGTTAAGCTGCTTTTAGTTGTCATGATTAGGCAGCCATGCTTCTTCTTGGGACTGATCTGTTTCAAAATTTGAAGATGGTGCACCCAAATACCCTCTAACTTTTCTTCTTTCACTACTTAAGGTTATCATGAACTTTGTTTCCAATGTGCGAGATGTTTTTCCTCACACTCCAACAGTAAAGCTCTCTCATCTCACGGAAATTCGTGATATAAGCCTGCATAGCCGAATCTCTGCTGTGATAATTGACACAAAGTTTCAGCTTTTTGATTTATCACTGTATAATATCAATTCAATTTTTTTCTTTGCCTCGAAATGTATTCATCTCGTAATAAAAAATTGTCAGGTTCAGTTATTAGATGAAGGTTTTGTAGGCGGTTGAATCATTCAATTGTGAGTCAAACAACGCGTTAATTTCTGTCATTTCTCAATCGAACTTTCTCTTAGAATGACTCAAAGTTAAACGAAACTTAAAGACTTCGCAATGGGCCTGTTGCATGCAAGAGATACAAACGTGCGAATAGACTTTTCAGAGGTTAAATGACACGAAAATTACGATGGTCACATTAAAAAAGTCTGAAATACACTCCTTACTGCGCAATTTGCGTTGTTAGGAACGCGCTTTTTCAAATTTCCCGCGTCTAGGGGCAGTTTTCTAACGGAAACAATTAACGGCAACTCGCGGCTATTTCCGGTCAACTAAAACTAACAACATAACCTAAAAATCGGAGCTCGTGATATCGTGAAATGAAATGTAGGAGGATTGCGTTGGATATTTAAAAGTTGATCGATTTGGTTAGCGCATAAAGCGTATATGGACAACTATAAGAGATCACGTTGGGTTTGTAAACAAACTGAAGGAAAAAATCACAACAACAACAACAACGACTCGGCATCTTCCGGAAATCACCGAGCCCGCCGTTTGCTCGTTTCCGGTGATTAGAAAACTGCCCCCAGACGCGGGAAATTTGAAAAAGCGCGTTCCTAACAACGCAAATTGCGCAGTAAGGAGTGTATTTCAGACTTTTTTAATGTGACCATCGTAATTTTCGTGTCATTTAACCTTTAAAAAGTTTATTCGCGCGGCTGTATCTCTTGCATGCAACAGGCCCATTCAGTTTTTTCTACCAACGCCTGATCAGTGCGTGATACGTTCATGAAACTTCTAGGCTTGAGCGGTCCTGCCCTTAAAAAAATGATCCAATGGCGCCGAACTACCTCTAGTTTACTCTCACCAGTACACTGAGTTTTAGTTTTTTAAATAGTTTCATTAGTAATTTTTACAGTGGTGTTTGAACAGTGACCTGTTCGACCTACTCTGCAATTTCTTGTTAGAGAAGCAATTATCAGGATCAAAACCTGAGTTTCCCTGGGGATCTGCAACTTCATTAAGCTATACAGGTGGACAAAAAGTTTATGCAGTTGCAAGAAAGAAAGTTGCTGCACAGTTTTAAATTTGTCTGCTGAATTGGTCCATGAAATTATGTATGATTACTTTGAGCTGCGCCAAGTGGCAGCAGAATTCGTTCCTAGACTTTTCTTTGATGATTTAAAAGCACGTCGCATTGAAACATATGCAGAAGTATACTATGTACATACTAACAGGATAATATTAGAATGGTGTCTAACCCAACCTGAATCAAGTTTTTTTCGTAATGATTCTTGGCAGCGTGAGACAAGGCATCATTGTACAGATCAAGATAAATTAGAAGACAATGAACTCCAACATACTGTAATCATTAATTACTGGAGTCAAAAACAAAAAATTAGAATACCTTTGAAGGTTACTCTGTACTACCTAATAACCTCCGTAGGCTACTAGGTTTGAAGGTATTACTTGTAGTACAGTTATCTCTCACCTGTCGCGAATTTGCTTATTGGCAAATGACTTTTTGCAGCTGAAAACTGTTTGTATTATTGGCAAATATTTGCCTAATTCGTAAATATTTACTCAGTTCCAAATTGTGAATGCTTTTTTAGAGGTAGAACAATCTGAAATATTCCTTTAGTATTTGCCTTGCACAGCCCCTATAAGTGAATTTCGTATTTTTTCTCTTTTTTTTCTGTAGAATATTCACGTTACTTAAGTTCAAAGTACGTAAATTAAGCGATCAATTTAGTCTACATTTGCATGTACAAATAATGACTTTCCTCTGCAGAGATTGGCTAATAAGCTCATGAGTCTGAAGGCCTATAGTCAGTCCTAACTCACTAAGATTTATTCGGAACTTGAATTTATGTCTTCAATTTTTAAATAGCCTTTTTTGCCCCTAATAACTCCGCTTGTCGTCTGGAACAAATATCTGCACAGATAGGAGGTAATATAATTATTTCGCCAAGATGTTTCATGCAGTAAAGATATCTTTTATTTCATTTCTTTTCCTTGAAGAAAATTTTATATGCAATTCTATGATCAGAACACTTACCAGGGTGTCTACAAGTCCGGAAATAGTACTGATTTTTTAAGGGCGGTCCGGAAGCACTAAAAAAGTGCAGAAATTACGCTAAAAGGTCCGGAATTTTTTCATATTTTGTCATTTTTGTCGCAATTTGAGCGAGAAAATGAAATTTTTCGAATTTCGTTAATTGGAGGTACTGAATTTTTTTGTTGAGGAGGTACTGAATTTCTTGGGAATGTACTGAAAAAGCACTGACGAAGTACTGATTTCTGGTCAGTCTGTTTTCGTAGACACCCTGCTTACGCTCTTTGGTATCATCATGCCTGAGTTTATTCTATCAATGATCAAAGTACGAAGTCGGTATTTTAAAACTTGGCTAAATCCTGTCTTTTGAAATGTGGATGCAGAAATGTCCTATAGAGGACAAGAAAAATCTTCCTTTCCTTCTCCCTCTTTCATATTTTTCTTTTTTCTTTCCTCTCAATACTTGAACCTTCGAATTAATTATTTTCTCCTTTATTCGACTCTAATATTTATTTTATATCTTTTAATGAACCAAGTCTGGAATTTTGAAATGTCGATCCAACTTTGTTCGCTGTGCATCGTGTGCCTTCTTTTTCATCAAATTGTAAGTCCCGGCGACTTTCCTAAAGAAATATTTAGGCATCATGCTCGAAATTTTCTAAAAAAACCAAACTATGTATGTTGATACTACTTACGAATTTTGGAACTGATTTTTTTTTCCTAAATATATGATGTAGCTTGTGATTTTTTTCTCTGTAATGAAATGAGTTACCTAATTTAACCTGGATCAGCTTTACATTTTGCACTGGACAAAAGTTTTTAATATTGATAGTTGCCCATTCTCATTGATAATTTATATTGTTGATCGACCTGATGTAGGGAAGGACCAACAATATAAAATATTATTAAAAAAAAAAAATGCAATCATCAATATTATTAATAACTGGGCAAATTATTTTGTAGTACACCAACAGTGAGTGCAACAAAAGTTTAATCGTCTTATTGTGCATGAACAGTTAGCAGGTGGAAACATTTTACAAGCTTAAAACTGAACCTCTAAAAGGATAGTCAGAATTGATTTTGCATTAACTGATTGACTGATTGATTTCAACAATCCATCCTAAAAGAATACAGAGATAGTTTCTTTATGTAAAGTGTTCTTCTAAACTAGTAAAAGTAAAAAATTTTCCTGTAGTCTGTTCAATTTTTATTTTTTCTTGAAATAAATCTCTAAAAACAGCCTCGGACAATATCACAATTAGTATAGGCAGGAAAAGAAGAAATGATAGGGTGACCCGTGGATGCATCTTTATGATTGAATACATTTATTTGGTCCGTGATTATATTTCTAATTTCAGTATAATAAATGTAATACTAAATATGTTTTCGTGGCTCATCGTGTCATTTTTTTTCTTTTTTTCTTTTTATCAGTAAAAGAGGCTGTATGCCTAGCAACAAAAAATAATTAACTAAATAAATATTGTGATGTAATAATAGAACTCATTTAACGTATCATCATGAACCTCATATGGGATGGGCTAAAGAACCACAACCTGTCTGAACTGCTCGTATTTTTACTTCCAGTATGTGAGTTTAGTCTGTTGTTCGTTTCAAGGGATTCATAAATCAAGTTGTACTTCCAAACAAAGGAAAAAACTGGAGAATTTTGACTTTCTCAAAGATTTTAGTCATTATAAAATTTTAATTGCATCACTATCAAGGATTTTGTTGAGCAATAATCGAAAAAGAAGGGGACGAAATTCATTAGGGAAGAGGGGAAGGGACATTCATCAGAAATACTTATGGGTATAATCCTCAGATCAATTTAAATGAACTGTCATCACAGGAATTTTTATCCTAAGCCCCGCAATAATTGTTCTTAGGAAAGCAGGCAACATTTAAGCTCTAGCCACCTAACAAAACAAAAAATTAATAATTAGTACACCTCTGTTAAAGTATGATGAATCAAAATTCAAAGAATACAACATTCGAATCGACTGAATCGAAACAAACCAAGAATTAGTAAAACAAGCTATAATCAAAATAACGAAGTAGCTGATCTTAGTTGAATTGGGTATCTCATTTTGCTTGTACTACTAATTCGGAAAGGTAATGAATGAGCTGTTATTAATCTCGACCTATTGCATTTCTTGAACACGATAGGAGTCTAAGCCGTTTATGGAAGCATTCGAAGCCCGAGGAGCTGGAGCTCGATTCGATCCAGGTCATCCGAATAGGAATGAGCCACCCCGAGGTGGAAGAAACGATGGGAGGCCCAGTAATTGGGCTCCTGCAAATAGACGCCCACCTGTTGCTGATGATTATCCCAATAAGCGTCGCCGATACTGAATTATTCTTTAACGGAACTTTAACCTCATATCTGTTGTGAAGTCATAATTTTTAAGTGATTTCCTGTCTCTCTCATGAAATATCCACCAACATAATTTCTGGTGTCGTGTAGTTATTTATCACCGCATCCTCTTGTGTCAAAAGCAAGACAGAGACTGTGCAAGTGTCTTGGTGAGACGTTTAATGGACCAGGGAATCGTAAAATCCCTTCTTACGTAGAGTTGTAATTTATTCGTCTTCTCATTTTTTTACTTTTTACAAGTCATTCGGAATCGTTCTCTATGATGGTTTCGTGTCTGTGATCGCAGCATCACTAAAGCAATGTATCAGCAGTATGATGAATTTTTGTCGCTTTTTTTTAAAGCTTTGACTATTTTTTTCTCTCAAGCGATTTACAAAACAGTAATCATTCTTAACTTTTGCAATTAATGAAATATAATAAACCCTTTATCGCAGTTAACTGGGCCATCCAGGCGATAACATTTTTCGTCCCACCTAAAAATGTTTTCAATATATGTTACTCTCCTTGAAATTTGCATCTTGAGTGGTGTGAAAACAAGATGATGAGCAATTAAAATTTTCAACAAATTCCTGCATGTTGTTCAGTCATTCAAAGTGTTTTAAAAGAAAGTAATAATAGTCTCTGAAGTCAATTATTGCAAAAGCACTCAGAAAATTTCATGATCAATTCATTTCAAATATTTCTACAATATTTTTTGCCAACTCTTTAATATTTAAAGTTTTTTAAGTGTGATATTTTTTTTTCAAGAGAGTGAACCTATTTTATATTCTCTTCTTTAGTTTCTCATATTTTGAATGATTTTCCTCTTCAATTTTTTTGGGTAGCAAATTGGCACTAAAACTTACAGTCGTGTTATCTTTTAAACAATCGCAAACTCTTCAAATTATAAGTGTTTATATCTTCGCGGACTCTCTGAACACAGTCGAGATCTCTATAAAAAATAATTTGTTCCTAGTTTTTCCCCATCATACTTGTCTTCAAAAAAGTTCCCGTTTTATGTCTCGGACGTAATTACCGTGGTGAAATATTTTACTATCCTGCTTAAAGAATACTATGTAATTAATTAGAGTCAGAAAAATCTTAAGTACTCAGAGTTTAGTGTCAAGGAATAATAACTATGTCCCAATCACTACGGTTGCAATATTCTGACAACGTTGATTCCGTTTTTAGAACATGAGTCACTTGCTTTTTATTTATTTTTTGTGTATATAGATATATATATTTAATAATTTACTATTTCCATTATCTATTTTCACTATTCCTCAGTGAATTGACAAAGTTTTTTTTCCTCCTAAGTTAATTAGCTTTACATAAATTTAATTTATAGCCAACAGAGTTATTGATATTGTAATTTATCTCTTACAATAAATCCTAAAGAAATATTAATATAAAAGTTTATTGCTCTAATTGCCTATCCACCTAACATTAAGCAGCTAATGAAGTCCTGTTGTAGGCAAAAAAAATTCAAATCCCTTTTTTTTCATTAATCCTGATGAAGTTAAATCATTGACTTACCAATAGCTGTTTAAAAGTTTTGCCCCCCGCTAGATAGCATCCATCTCTCAATGAATTTCAAATGAGAGTTTTACAGGAGCAATTATGAAGAAAAGTCCAATTACCGTAACCTAATATGTACCTCCTTCCTATATGAAAATTTGTTGACAACTTCGTTGTATAAAATTCGATGATTGGTCCTCTGTTTTAGCAAATTCGAATTCATGTTGGTTTCTTCACCAACTCTATTTTCATTTTTATGCTTTCATACTTGTAATTATTGAAAGATCGGTATGTAGCATGACTTTTCGTTTTGGACTTGTGAGCCAAGAATCAGCTCATTTCATGGGGCCCATCAGCACCTCCACCTGGGAGTTATCAATGATTGATGCATGCATTTGTATTTGTCGCTCTACATGCAAGGGTGGATTTCGAAGCAAGTTTATCAATTTTTTTTCCCTTGGGAACTATCAATGTTAGGGTCATAACCAGACTTACATTAAATATAAGACCTCCTTAAATCTCCCTGTGTCACAAGTTAAACCGCATAGGTCTTCCTTGAGGTAAGGAGCTGTATAACAAACAACCGCGACTACAGCACTTCATCGCTTATATTATTGCACCTCAAAATTTAGAGTCTCTGCAGGTCACGTTATTTTTTGCTAACTTGGGTTGAAATCGTAAAAACATGACACAGTGACAGGCGCAATCGACCTATTGCAGATGGACGTTTATGGACAGACAAGGAGTCTCATAGGCCTTTTTCATGATCTGCAGAATCCATCAGCACAACTCTTAAATTCATTGAAAGTGCGATATTCAGAAGCAGTGTAGAAGTTCACAAATGAATCAACGAAAGCGAAAACACACCAAATTGAGTTTTTTTAGATTTTTACTTATTTACTGTTTCCTAACACTTCTGGATGGATACATCTGCGTGCAAAAGGATTTTTCGAAATTGCAATTAGAAGTGTTCGAAACAGCGATGGGAAAAGGGCAGTAAGAATGAAACACCCTATGATTGGGCCTTTCTTTATCATTTGGGGGAAGGAAGAGGGGATGTTGGACTATTTCAGGGCCGGTATGTCACAAAACACTTTTCTAAGGTACTTAGTACCATCGACAAAAATATTTGACGGAAAAAAGCACTGCAAAGAGAAAAGCATTAAAGTACTTCATTGAATATACCGATTCTTGGCCTTTTAAGAAAATCGGGCGACCATCCTATTTCGTGGTTTTTTTTTTCGGTGCAATATACCTTTCATCATCTAGCTATTAAAACATTGGAGAGTTATTTGCCGATAAATGTAAATTTTTCAGGGCAAACCATTTAAAATGGTTGTCTTAAAGTCTGTGAGAACGACAACACACCAACTCGAGAACTTTTAAATGCCTAATGCCCTATCATGCAACATTGCGCATCTATTGCAACTTGGTCCTTCACAATGTTGCAAAATACTTTTCCTTTAGCACCCAAAATTTTTTTCTTAAACTATTTTTTTAAACCCGCCGCGTGGTTTTTTGTGTCTTCTGAACAGTTTTCTTTCTGGAGTTGGTATGTTTTTGTTCTTACTGATTCAAATATCATCTGTGACTCAATGAATATCTTTCACCAGGAAAAGGTAAACATATTCAGGGTTACAAAAAAGGGTAAACTTTAACATAGGGAAATGTGCAAACCTATGTGTTATGAAAGTATCATAGTTATGTGGATCTTGTCGCTCCTGATGTATTAAAATTACGACATCTACGTTAAATAATCTGACGATTACAATATGCACAGTGGTATGACGGTATCAGTTGGATATTGGAGGAGTGTTAAAATGGTTTGTATAGGTTTGCACGTGTATGTACGTATGTGATTCTAAAATGTTGGGTTAAATTCGAGGGAGATGATTGGTCTACTTCCAGAATGGATCCGAAAAGAAAGCCTAAGTCTCGTTTTTAATTTTTTAGAATAGAAATGCTGTGTATGGGTGTGCACGTGTATGTATGTATGTGATTCTAAAATGATGGGCTAAATTCGAGGGAGATGATGGATGGGTCTACTTCCAGAACGGATACTGAAAGAAAGCTCCATTAGTCCAGAAGAAATAGATTTTAGAAAGGGATTCTGGAGCTCAGAAAATTCTAGAATTTTGATAGTGACTTGTGGGTTATCGGTGGTGTGGATTGTCAGAGATTAAATTTTGCACACACATAATATACATATTGCGGGTGGAAGACTCTGAACGGCTATTATATTTCTAAAACTACAGCCTCAGATCGGTAATTTTGTGAAGTTCCGTGGCTTAGGTCTCCTATCAAAGAAGATTGCAATAGTATATTTGCCCTCAGAAATTATGGTATAAAATATCAAAATCCAAAAATGTGGCCTTAAAAAATCAATGAAGACTCCTCAAAGTTTTCAAGAAGGCCTTGGAAGTTCTTTATTATTGTTTTGTTTCAGCTACACCCTAACATGAACTCGGTCGCAGTAAAAATTGTTTATTTTAACATGATTCGGAACTCTGCCCTTCCTCTTGAAATGAAATGTATAGTAATGTGAGATAAAAGACTCAACTTGCAAGCTGTTAAAGGAACCATTATGGGTCAAAGTTTTAACTCAAGTAGCCTTCAAGAGAGTCATTTGCTCTGCCAAATTTCCTGATAAATGTTTACAATAAATCGCAGAGCAGCAGTTGCGATGGAACTCTTTTACGGAAGAATCATGCGCAAAATTCTCATCATAATAGTAATGGTCTTTTTAATTCAGATTACATTTTGCAATAAGGAACCACTATCTCTGGCTCTCCCATATGAGCATATATCTGCATGAGAGACCCAATGGCATGTACGTTGTTTCTAAAATGAGCCAGAATTAGTGGTTTATTGCAAAATCTAATCCATTTATATGACTTGGCAATTCCCAATGCAAAAAACTCCTCAGATTACAACCAACGTATGGGTAGTGCGACAGATTACCCTTGGATCAAAAGAAAGGATCACATTTGATTGGATCAGAACACTATTCAAAAGAAGTGGCAACACCTGAAGAAGAGAAGGAGAAAAACAGGAATTCAGAATCTAACCGTCCTTCAAAACTTATCCCAGCGACAACACTGAAAATTCACAAACGGAATAGTCAAAATGACAGGAAAGCAGAAAGAAAGTGGTGCAGAAGATAAAATAAGACGTCAAGAAAAAATCTCCAGTCTTTAAAAGTGGACGTGTCTGCATTTTCAGACATTGTTATCACATCATCACGTCGAATATTTTACTGAAAGAAAAATTTAGCTGGTGCCCAAAGAAAGAAAGAAGGAAGAGAAGGGAAAATAAATCATAATTTAAAAGATCCACTGACTGTGGAATCATCATGTCAAATTGAAAACAAATACATTTTTGTGGTGCGGTCAATTTTAAGTTCTCTGCACCGATGATTCTGATCTGAAATTTACATCAAATGTATGGATCTAACCGTGCCGAAGGACGGGGGTGGACAATTTATTCGTGCATACCTTACGAAATTAGTTTACATCGGCAAATTTTACAGCTCTGATTCAATCGTAAAAATTTAATTCAAGAAACATCATTAATCAAGAGTGAGTTGCCATGCAGGTCTTTTATTGTTGTGTTCTACATCTAGTAAGTTACCTTATGAGGTGAAGAAGACTTCATGAAAACCAAAATTCAAACTATAAATATTATATTGTAATCAACATCGCAACATCCAAATCCAAGAGGACAATGAACATTATTGCAAAATGAAGAATTTCTGCATCCTCATTTTCAAACTGCAGTAAGCTGATGGACACAGCTAATTTAAACTTGGAGGGCTTGTGATTCTGAGTCAGAGGGATCCAGATCCTAGTGGCATTTTTGTGTTGACGAAGTCGGAAATTCAAAATAATTTTGAATCGTTGAAAGAAGGGGACAAAGAACTAGTGATACCTTGTGGGATTTTCGGGTAGTAGATATGAAGTAAAAACAGTTTTGAATTCAAGAAACACAAGTAATACTCCTAATTTACAGGCAGACTTTGCCGGCGTAACAAATATTAATATTATTTTGATAACTGATCTCCAATATTTTTCTTACCATGAACTTTCTAACAAGACTCTTATTTTGCATTTTACAAAGTAGCTGTGTACCCACAACACCAATTGCATACCTATCAAATTGAAACTGACCTCTCGACTAATTTTGAATTAAAGAAGCTGGTTTTCTTCTTCTTCAAAATACAGGAGTTGATATCAAATTTCTGTGGCTGTGTTTCTCTTTGGGATTGTGAGAGTTGATACCAATTTACATACGTTAGATTTTGGTATGTTTTGGGTAGAAGAGGTCTGAAATAGCTAATCGCCAATTGTCAAGAAAATTTGCTGTCAAACTTTGGAATATTTTTGCGGGGAAGAAGTGTTTACTCATGCTACTATCCTCCATCCTAAATGATTTCCCATTGACAAAAGTTTGACTGGAATAGCGTTTTCTCAGTTGTCGTTGTAGATATGTGAGGATATTTTAAACATAAAACAGATCACAACCCTGTTTAGGTTAAAGTTTTCGCAAAATTGTGTCTTTCTTAACCTGAACGCTTTCACTGCCAAAACATACCTCTGGTTTATTTTGCCTTTACTTATCTTCAAAAAAAATCTATTTACCTAATAATTTTTTATCAGTTAACTGTTTCAGCATTCGACTCATTATCCAATCGTTCTGGACTTAACGATTCAAGTTGAGAAAATAAAATCGATGAAATTTGTTCGACTTTCAAAAGCTGTTTGAAATCAATCCCTAAGAATGAAAAAAAAATTTCCTCGGTGGACTGATTTTTCTCATCGTCTATCGCAGGAGCTATTTTGCATTATTGCGTTATAACTTCAACTTTTTTAGTTCTTGAATCACTCAGTCTGCCTATTCTGCAAACAAAAGGCATTCAAACGGGGCTGCTGCAAGTTCCAGAAATTGCCTACTAAACAGATATCTCTCCGAAAAAATTTAACCAGAAGCCCATTTCTGAGCTTTTATGAGCTCAAAATGCTCTTTTGACTGGTTAAGAGACTTCGTATCGAATTTCCATAAAGAATATTTCTTACGGATCTGAAGCTCATGATGTCATACGCGGTGACAACCCATGGTTTCAACCACCTGAAATCTAATGAAACATGGCTGTAGTACATTCCAAATTACAAGCAAGCAATTTTATATAACAATGAAACGACAAAAATATTCACTCCCAACAGCGATAATGTTGCGAGCCTGTTCAAGACAAAACCTCCCGTCAAAATTGCATTCTGAAAGTAGGTAAATTATAAACTTGGCAAAAGGATACATGGGAACAAATTCTGTTTTCGCGGTATTTTTCTATTTAAAACGGGGTTAAATTTTCGGCGACCTTGAAGTCTTCTTCTTAGCTAAAATTTAATCAAATGAACAACGAATAAATGCAGGCATTTTCATTTTTTATTTATTGAATGAAAAAACTAAGCAACATACCAGTTGAGTTTTTGCTTAGCTTCTACTGACAGCTATTTATCTCAGGATGAAAATTATCGGATCATTCACTTTTTTTATTCAACGAAACTTGAATGCAAGTCCTGAGGTCATAAATCAAGTAAGGGTTTCTGTTAAAACAGGAAATGTCTTTTCCCTTGATTTATCTGAAGCAGAAAAGGCCTCATGAGTCCTTACTCAATCCTACAGCAATTCTTTTAAAAAGGGACAAGTTTACTAGTTTCAATCGAAAACACAGGAAAAAGCGGAAACAAGGCTAAAATACGAAATATAAAGGCAGGACGCTTCGGCACCATTATCAACTGCTAAAAAAGAATTAAAAATAAAAAAGAAATTAAAATGAAAACCAGCAAACGGCGTTACATAGTGAAATTGGTAAATGAGACTGCAGTGATAACAGAATCTAATCTTTACCAATTTCACTATGTAACGCTGTTTGCTGGTTTTTATTTTAATTTATTTTTTATTTTTAATTCTTTTTTAGCAGTTGATAATGGTGCTGTAAGGTGCCCAAGCATCCTGCCTTTATATTTTGTATTTTAGCCTCGTTTCTGCTTTTTCCTGTGTTTTCGATTGTCGTTTCCATTTCGGGCTGCTTTTGCATTCTCTTTGTTTTCCACTTTACTAGTTTCTTGCCACTTATTTTCCTTTTGCACTGGTTTGCCTTTGAAATATTGCTCTCTCTCTCCCTCATGCCTCGAAACGTGCAATCCTGTAAGCCCTCTTCGGCTGAGATGACGTTTCATTGTGGGTATAGTTCTCATTTTTGCAATCGCTAGGTCAACAACTGCGGTTCAAGGCGGCAAATGGCGCCTCTTATCTGCGCTGGAGTGGGACGGTTTTAAGCAGCCACAGAACGAGCCGCCAATTTTTGGTCAGCCGTTAAAAATTCGTCGGCTCATCATTTATTTTTTGCTTTACAGTGGGTAGATGTCATTGAGTTTCGGCTGCTCATGCCTTGTGTGAATGCCAAAAAACCCACAAACCCCCTCATGGCGACACTTACGGTATAGGAGAGAGAATCAATCTTATGGGAACTTGTGTCCAATACATTACTATACTACTATATTACTAATAATAGTAATATTTATTTATAGTAATATATTACTATACTACTCCTTGTGTTCCCCTCCATGGGAAAACCCACTGAATGTCTCCACGGATATTGGGTGGTTCAACGTAACAAATCATGAGAATTTTTTTAATTTCTCTAAGAGACCTATGGTCACAAGGGAAAAAATCGAATTAATTGAAAATACACATAGAAGAAAAATCAGTTGCTTGTAAGAGATGAGATCTGGAAATCAGATGAGCATCACAATATCATGGGGACATCATTGGATGCAAAAAGAAAAGGCGACCTGAGTTTAATGGTCACAAGCAATGGTTGCTTGGAGCTGGAAGCACAGTAAGGACTGAGGGGGGCTGCTCCAAATGAAAAAAGCGCAGAACTACCCCTTGTATGATATTAGAAGTAGTAGTTAGAAAAAAAAGGAATGAAGTAGTAAATTCAAAAGAGGTTGAAAACTACTTCATGCCACTAAAATTTTGGCGCTTCTTTCTCCTCTTTGGACCCAATGTCAATTTTTAAATTTTGATTGAGTCAACTGTGTTTCATCACAAAGATGGAAAAATGGACTAAGCACGAAGTACAAATATCTAAAGTCGACTACAGAAATCACATGAAATTGGTAAGAAAGCATACCATTGGAATAAGTTTTTCGTGCCTAAGCGAATACTTTTTTCCCTCTCAGCTGGCATCTCGGCTGAAAAACCATTGTTTTTCAATTACTACTGAGCTGATAAATGAGAATCACCTAAGACAAAATGAAAGTAGAGCGAGTTTGATCTGTCTCTCATAGACCAGACAGTTTCCTTCTTCTTCTTTTGTCCTCTTGTTCTAGTGTTATGCATGCAATGTTTGCTTTTAGTTTTAGTACTGGACAAGTAAAAAATGAGAGTCAGTCACCTAAACTGGTGCATAACTTATTAGAATGTTGTGATCATATATAAAACCAGGAACTGGACTTTTAGCACACTGAGGAGACTAACCTATTAACTAACTAAATTGGATTTCAACCAAGGAATGAGAGATTTAAACCATATATAAGACCAAATCGGGACCTTGTCATTGATTGCAAGACAAGATGAACTTTAAGTTAACAATGGAGTGAGACCACAAGAATTAAAAATTATAGGAAGTTCAAAGTACTAAGATTCTGAAGTTTAAGCTCAAGTTTCAGCTCTTGTGGCTGATCCCTTGAAAGACATCTCACCCACTTACAACTGAGCTAATGGTAATGATGAAGAGCCTAACGGCGAGTGATCACGTTTTCCGCAAGAAACTTGGGCTCATCATTTACTCAAGTGGTGTAAAGTAGCATGAACTTGTGCAGTCTCAAATGGCATCATTTGTCTGCCCAAAATAGAAAATTTTTGAAAAAATCCTCCCTCAAGTCTTAATCAGCAAAAAATATTGAGTTTTCAGGAAGATATATCAACATTTTTACAGCCCAGTTGAAACCTACGCCTTGCCTCACTTGCAATGATGTCATGGACCTCCCATCACATAGTACTTTTCTTTCCTTTGATCATTATTTCAGTTCCCTTACCTACTTTTTCAACCCTAATCATGGGTAGTTCCATCATATTTCTCTTCGAGCACTGTAGTGCGACCTTTTTTACAGCCTACCAGCATACTTTTTACTAAAAGAAAAAGTATTAAAATTTTTTAATTTGAAAAAATACTTGCCACTGTTTTTGAACAGATTCAGCTGGGCCTTTACTGCTCCAAGGTAAAAGAATACCAAGAAAAATTTAGGCTATCAATTATCCATAGTCCTTGAAACGCTGAGCCATCAAGAACTGATGTAGCAAAATTCCTTAGGTTCTGATGGAGGAAGCCGCTTTGTCAAGTCTCAAGCCGTGAAGTTGGCGTTGGCAGGAACTGGTTTTACTGCTCGTAAATACCCACCCGCTCAGTGTGGATAGAGCAGAGAAAAGTTCAGCGCCCACATGATATTTTTCGTCACCTTATGAATATTAGGTAGAGAGCTGATGATTCTCAAATAAAAACAAACAGGGCGACTTTGAAATAAAAAACGGGCGAGGAAAATTTGCATTGAGGAAATTAAACTTCTTGATTCGTTGAACTTTCAGACCCCCTACAGAAAAGAATATGAAATCTCCTCCAATCATTAAGGTTTTTTAAAGTCATTAAGCACAATGAGGTTTGATTATTTGAGACTTGGCCACTTTCACTCTCAATGCCTCCTTGCAGTTTTTCTCTGCTTTTACTTGTGGCGAAAATAAGTAAAATCTTGAATATGGCAAAAAAGCATGGGAGTTTTCTCAGCGTAACCACCCTATGTGGTCTCGAAAGACTTATTTCTCTACATGGAAAAACCAATTAGTGTCCTTGAAATGGTTATATACAGGAAGCATGTATCATCACCCGTTTCAAGTCCAGTAGACATTGAATAATTTTAAAGCTTGTTTCAAGCAATTCTTCAAGCAGTTGTCCTCAGAATTCATCTCTTCGGGCAAAATTTTCGAACAGGTGAAATACCCATTTTCCTCAATAGTTCTCAACAGTTAAGGGTCATCGGAAAGATTCATCAGGAAACTAGTTTTGAACTCAATCTGCACCATCTTACTTCACCGGCCAATTTTGATAGTGCAACTGTCACAGCAATGTTTCTGTCACCTAAAGTATGCATCTAACATAACCTTGTCTCTTAAGGATTTTAGAAGGTAAGATTTTGGTTGACCTCTTAGCTTTGAGGTAACTAAATTTTCATTTTATTTTTTATACAATTTTCTACAATTGATGAAGGAACACTTCTTGCTTGGAACCCAGTTTCCTAGCTGAACGAATTTTATGAATTCAAATTTCTCATGATTTTTGAATTTTCGCCTTCTCTGCAAGTATATGTGTGGATTCCATTACATGAATCTCTCAAACCTTGGAAAAAAATACGTTTTTAATATCACGCGGCTTTTACATGGTTACCTTGAGAAGACAACAAAAAAAGACTTAAAACTCTCCGAAATTTTTCATTTCTTTGAGAATATCTTATCTGTTTTTGCTTACTTTTTCTACGTGAATGAAGGCTTTAAATATTGGAATTTTTCCTTCGTTTTGAGATTTTTCTTTAAAAAAGTGCCTGCTCCTACAGATGGTTACCCCTCATTTGAGCTTTTCTTTTCAAAACTTTTCATTAGCGTTACTTCATTGCTGATTAAGAAAAGGGAACATAGAAAATAAAACAATTGTCGCTCCATTAAAAATGGTTCCTGAGCTCAAAACTTTCTCTTCCAATTTTGGAAAGTAATGATAACCTTGATTTATATGTATCTCCTCCAAAAGAAAAATGGAAAGAAAGAAAGAAAGAAAAAAAAGAATCAGCTTTGAAGCCAATAAGAAACAACCGCTTCTATAAAACTGATTTTAAGATTGCTTTTTGCACTCTGAGATTCATGTACATTGTTGAAAGACATGAGACTGTAACTCTCGATCAAACATGTCCTTGTTTATGGAACTAGGTTCCGCTAACGTTACATTAACTGAAAGTTCCTCACACCATCGTTTCTTTACGTGACACTTTAGTCAAACATTCAAAGTGTCAACCTTGTATTGAGATAGTTTCTCCTCAATATTACTTCGGCTGCGTTAGGCAATTAGCTAAACACTTTAGGCCCATTCATGATGAGCCTGTGTTTAAGTCGTGTGGTATGAAAAAGTTTTGGCATCTAGCTAGAAAGAAGAACTCCTAGCCAAAGTGAAATAAAATGCTTTACCAGGTTCTCAAAAAATTCATGAAAATATTTTACCGACCAGAAACATGAAATTGTATCGGAAGCGCCTGCGCTAAATTGAACCAAGCTAACAGCTACAATTTTGCCTTTTAGAAACTACTATGTATATGAGAGACAAGAGTCCTTTAAACGTTGATTTTCATCTTTGCGAGGTGAAAATTCTCTTTTAAGGCTCTCTTACTTGTAAAGTAATTTGAAAGAAGTATCAAATCTCACTAGGCACTTAATAGAACAAACAGAACATTTGTTTAGTTCGTTTGGGAAACTTATCTAACGTTTGAAGTGTTTCGTCTTAGATCAGCTCATCGTTAGAAGATAGGAACAAAATTAGTCCTCTAGTAAAATTCATATCTGATATTCATTTTGGAATGCATTTGGATTAGTAGAATGAAGTCCCACCTCTTATTCTCAGCACTGGAAGCACTGGTTGACTTTAACATAACGAAACTATCCGAGTTGACGAGTCATGAATAATGAAGGAACTGGAACAGCACGTAACATCAAACCCAGCTGTTCTCTTAGACATTTCAATATTTCATTTTTTGGGCTTTAAATACATGTTCAACAAAGTGACTCGGTATTTATGATGGTGGGCACAGGGAAGAAAAGTTTCCTTCCGGTACATGGTGAATTCCTGTACGTCACATCCTTGCAAAATCTTTTGAGCAATTAAGTACGGAAACTAAATGGAGCTCAGAGACACTTTTATATCATCAATTCTGCAACATGCCACTATTAACAGGCTTCTGCTTGATATCGTCTGCTTCTGAGAAAAGTATGACAAGCGCATTTCTAGTAAAACCGAGCCAAGAATGGTTTCTGATTCCTCAGATTTTTTAACTCATGACCGTACTTAGTGATTTTTTTTTCAAGCGAAAATCATTAAATGCTTTAAAACACGGTTAAAGTCGAGGAAATAGTGTAGCTCAAGTGCCAAGTTAGGCGCTGATGAGATGCATTTTGATGGCTTTTGTCATCACTTTGGTGATGCTCAACAACTGAGTAAATTCTAATTTACCAAGCACTAAAAAGCATCCATTACATCTGCCACTGTGCTCACAGAATCCTCTCAGAATTCAGTTTCATTAGCGCCATTTTTCTCTGAAACTTTCGTTAAATTCATTATTATGGTTCACGCCTCCGTGCCAAAATTTGAGCTTAAATTACATTTCTACCCATTGCAAATCAATCCTTCATGTTACCAGCATAGCCGACCTTTCAACGCTGATGAAATTCTCTCCAGGCGGAAACTATTATATATGTGTGTAATGTGTAAATGAAGATTTCATTCTCGTTATTATACTGGGTTCTATTCCTATACACTTCAGATTTTAAATCAAGTTTTCCTATTTGAAACAATCAAGCAGAAAGGAATAAAGTAACACGCAGGGAAAAATAAGCCAATATTAGTCACAATTTCAAACAGTTTAACATTTTCTCCTGTCAAAAATTTCAAGTCATGAAAAAGTATTTTGAATGTGAAAATATGGGTTAAATTTGATATGGAGTAGGTAATGTTACATTACACCCCGTTTTGTCAGCTCCAATCAGAAGATACCTAGTTCCTGTCTGCTGAACTTAGCCCGGTTGTTGTATGAAATCATATGTAACCATAAGTTTATTTCTTGTCCCTTATTTATTTTCAGACATTTGTCCATTAACCTGGAAACATTCTTATCTTATTTATTTTTTTAATTCCAGATTGCTGTTCATTGATGGAGGAACTTCATCCCTAACTTCAAGAGTTATAGGATTGGATTTTTAGTCTACTAGATGCAGTCTGGTAAACTGTATCAGGAAGATATTGCATTTGGTGTGCTCAAATATGTGGAGTGTCCTCTAAGACGCCATGTGTTACAGGTGTGCTTCTTTTCAAAATTACTTTCATGCAACATTTGATCACACATCCTGTCGGTACTTAAAAGTGAAGAATTAGCAAGGCAGCTAACATTGTCTGTAAACATCAACCAACTGTTTTTTTTTTTTTCCAGGTAAGATACAAGGTGTGCAAGTCAGCAATCAATCTCATTGCGATAATCAGTTAAAGAAACTTGGTCAGATTCCTTCAGTGAATTGTCATACCTCTTCGGTCACTGACTTATGCACCTTAAGTGCCATATCTTTATTGATACCTGTTACTTAGTTGCTAACGTAACTTATCTGGCAAAAACTGTGTTTAAAGCTTTTCATTCAATTTATTTATTTATTTTTTTTTTTAACTCAAATTTCGATGGGAAGAATCCCAATTACAAAAACATAGAACATATACAAGAGCAAGCAGCAAAAAAAAACCTATGTATCCATGTTCTAATGAAGAATTAGAATTCAAAACAAATAGAGGAAAATTAGTTAAAATCCTTAAAACACTACTGAAAGAATACCAAGAATAACACTACAGAGAAATATTACAAAACTACAAGTATAACAACAAAACAGCCATAGACGGGAGATGGTAAAAGATTATGAAATAAAATTCTCTAAATCTGAAAATAAATTTTGACTGGTAATACTTCAATCCAATAAATGCACAATAATAATGGTGGGTTTAGCCCTCTTAATACTCATAAAGATGCAGTAACACTCCCTGATGTTTTTGTGACGACTCTCCAACTTTTCTTCTCTTGTTTTGCATCACAATATTTGTAGAAAAAAAGGCACGTGAACTCTTTAAAGACACCATCAATGTTAAATAATTGCGCGAATTGGACATTACTGCCATGCTTATAAACTGCCATATCTTCTATACTAATAAAGCAGACTTCACGTTGATTGACTCACTCACTGACTGACTCACTCACTCACGTATCAGCGGATCTCGTGAACGGGAGGTCGTGTGACCCTGAAATTCCGCACTGGGATCCCTCTCTACCCCGAGGCGCCGGATAAGGGAGGATTTCGCGATCCGCCCGCCGGTTCGCGGGATATCGCGGTCCGCGTGTGTCGATTTTCCCGTAAGGACAACGGGTGCGAGAGAGAGTGCGAGTGAGATGGAGCAAGTTCCGCGGCTCGCGCTGGAAGACAGCTGATAAATTTTACGTGTGTTCTTCTGGTACGCGCAACGGGTGCGAGGAAGATGGAAGGAGTTCGGCGTCCAACGAGTGCGAGGAAGATGGAACGAGTTCGGCGTAGCGCTGTTGGAAACGCGATGCCATGATTTTTGCGAGCTCCGACTCGTGCATCCGTTGCCGGGCTACTCTCTTGGGGATGTGAAAATCTGGAAAATCTGTCTGTGCATTGGCATAGACTTTTTATTCTATGGCATTGGTCTCCTCTGCGAAAGTATGAGATATTTGCTCCGCGGATCCTTTTGTTTTCTTCCGGTTTTTTTTTTTTTTTGCAAAAGATTGGTGAAAAATGTGCTTCGCGGAGCCTTCCATTTTCTGTTTTTTTTTCTTTCTTTTTTTTTTGCGAAAATTTAACTGCTCAAGTCCGAAAGTAAATAAATTGTTGTGATTTAGTCTTCACATCGCCTAGGGTTATTTTTTGTTACTTTTTTTATCTTCTGTTTGGAAATGATTTGGGCAAATTCTCGGAAAATTTTAAGAGAAGCTGTTGTTTGGCTTCAAAAATAAAATAAATAAACCAAAATGGACCATAAAGACGATGTGCAACGTTGCAATCGGAGGAGAAACGGGGTTTTCGCGCGCATTTCATCAATATTTGACTCCGATCGTGGAAGGCGCTTTTGATAGAACTATTACTCCACAGGGGATGTCCACATTGCCGCTTGCTAGATTGAAGGCGTTTTGTACTGTGATGACGGCTCGGTCACACTGCGCCTGCAGACGCGGTGCTGACAGCGGAGCAAAACTAGAACATAGCTTCGACATGCCTTTTTTTTTTTTTCTTCTTTTTTTATTTCAAAACATTAAATCTTATATAAGGAAACCATTCCACATGGTTACATTTCATAGTTCTCGTGAAATTGAATTTGGATTCTTCCAATTCGTCACTTTAAACGAGCAGAAATAAGACGAGCAACTATTTGAACTCCGGAGTGGGTATGTGGTATCATACAAAATTGAAGGAAAATCATACGTTTTCGCCCATCCCAAGTAACATATGTTTACGAGTTTTATGCGCACATTGTGTAGTCTTAATTGAGTCAGAAATTCGCGTGTATACCACGATATTGATGTGAATAACGTGCAATTATAATAATCTTAGAAATTCGCTAGGAGCACGACGTATTTGCAGTGATATCGTGGTGATTATCGTGTAATTTCTAATTTGTTTTACAAAATCCCTGGAAAAATCACGTTTTCTCCGCGATGTAGATGACAAACCCGCCATTTCTGAGAATTAGACGAAACCGCTGGTTAAATCCCGTAATTTTCGCGGCTGAAACTCACCATGCTAACTTCAATTAAACATTGAACTGACAAAAGTAACAAATCCTTATGAAAATAACCAACTTTTGATTGGGTATTTTTGATTATTATAATTATCACATGCGCTTACTGCAGAACAGACCAAAATAGCAGCTTTAATCAGCATACTACTAATCTCTGCATTTTTATCAAACCAGTGCGTCTTGCCAATTTTGAAATAGTAGATAATAATTCAGAAACACAATTAGTAACTGATCACTAATCACAGTGATTGCTGATGGTGGGGTTTTCCTGTGCGTAGCACGGGTTTCCTGCTAGTTTGCAATAAAATAGTGTTGTAATTTGGTGCTTCCATGTTTAAAAAATGCCTATCTATTTCAAGTCCTAAAATCGGATCCAAAATTGTTCCTGTAGCTCTATTGTGTTATTTTTCATCCTTTTTTAAGTCTATCAATGTTTTCAATCTTGTTTTCAGGAAGATCTTTTACACAGTGGTGACAAAGATGATTGATAGTGAACCTTTATCTCCTTGCTGCATCGAGTTAGTGCCAACTGTAGTTTCAAAGCACTAATTTAGACATGGACAGGGTTGGTGAGGTGGAGTTTTTAAATTTATTTTTCAACCGTCGACTGTGAAAGCTCATTTGAAGGAGAGGAAAAGATACCCACGAAACTGTACTACGTATGATGATAATTTTCCAACTACAGAAAGTGGATGCTCCTATTCAGGAAGCACAAGAATCATAAAATGGTGTCTCCTAAAATCCTTTGGAAGGAATTGAATATTTTCTCAGTGTTATAGGTGCCCGCAGATTTTCTGCCTCCCTGATTTAAAAAGCCCCCCCCCCCCCCCCAAGAAAAAGAAAAAATTCGCCAAAATGGGGAATTTTAATCAGGGGAGAAAATTAAATTTTCCAAATGAAAACTTTTGAAAATTAAGTTCTTTATTTTTAAAAGGCAATAATCATTCATTTTCACTTTAGTAATGGACAAAGCTCGTCCTCAATAATATGTTGTCTTTAGTTCCATCTTGCATATTGCTAATGCAACGCTTCGAAAATGACTTTTCAATAAACAGTCATGTGATCAGTGCCTGCGGACGCTGCTCCAATCAAATATTGTTGTGAGAGCAGTTCTTCATTCTGCGCATGGCTGTATATTCATGCATTTCATTCGCCTTGTATCAGGCTTCAAATGTTTGCAAATGCTCCGTAAAAGGCTTAATGTCAAACTTATACAAGAGTTGCAGTACCTGATTCATGCCTCCTCTGAAGTGACTTTTTACGTTATCGGTAAAATGTTCCTTGCAACTGTCAAATATGAGCACTGAATTTTAATAAAAAATGCAACTGGACCCTTTTTCCAAGTTAGACAAATCCTTCCTTCTGCAAACTTGTGTACATCAAACTTTTTTTGTTTGCTTGCCCAATCGTAGTTCTAGGATATCATATTTAATAAGAAAATTTGAGTTAGTGGAATTTGTAAACTTTGCTACTGATGGATAAGTGGAATTTGTAAACTTTGCTACTGATGGATAAGTGGACTTTGTAAACTTCGCTTCTGATGGACAAGTAGAATTTGTAAACTTTGTTACGGATGGGATAATTTGTGAATAGGCACCGAAATGGTGATTGATGAGGATAAAACTGCTTACTTCTCTCAAAGTGATAGAAAGTTATGTATGTCATAAATAAGATTGGGAAATTAATCGCATTTCCTCTTCGTCTTCATCGCCTTACACTAATTTTATCAGTTCAGCTAAGCTAGAATGAACAAAATAGTAACTTTAGTCAGAAAATATGTGAAGTGTCTCTCTTATCTGATTTAGCTTTTTCTTCCAATAGATGATGGCCAATTTTCTGACCATTTCACCTCCTTCTAATTCAACACCTCATTGCGTAAGTAAACTTACAAAGCTACACACAAAAAGCTCATCAAGTCCATATTAGTTTTTGTTAAATAGTATTATTCTATCTTTGTCCTCATCTTCTCTCATGCATAACTTTTTTAAAAAATACTTTTTATGTTTCCAAGTGCCAAGGTACACAAGTTTTAAGTTTCGTTTGATTATTCATTCTTTGTTGTTCGTTGCTCAATTGTCAAGTTTGTTTTTCAATTAAAAAACCGTTCTAAAGTTTCTCCTGCGTTTCTTTGTCTTCGAATTTACTTCATTTTTAAACAAGTTTACTCAAAATATGATTCAGCTATTTTACTTTGTTTCGGAAATGTTGCTGGTTACTTTTATATTTTGTTTATGAAGCTAGAGAAACTTTGTTGTCATGTCATCAAGTCTTTAGCTAATCGTTCTCTCTTGTAGATCTAGACTCATTCCTGACTTAGAGGTAGCTTCTTTACAATAGCTCAAAAATCATTCCCACCATGAATTTTCATAAGTTTTCGATTTCTGATGTTTGCGGTAAATCTTATGTGAAAGATATGTTGCAATCTCCCCCTAAATTTCCCATAGCCAATATTACACTAAAACCAGCCTGCAGAGAAGGAGTATTCAAAATTAACTTTTGCGTTATTTCTACTTATTTTAAAGAGTCCATGAAGACCCCAGTCTTTATTCCAAGAATTTATGCAGAGCCAGTAAGGTTCGCCTTTTTCAATGCCCCAGCCAATGACTTTAACTTTATGGTGCGTAATGTAGCGCCCGCCTATATGTTTGTAAACACCTGTAAATAAGAACAATGAAATTTATTCGGGATCATTTATGGAAAAAAGAGCTCAAGTCACAAAAACTCGAAATTGAGTCGTTGATAGCAGAGCCGAAAGGAGTGTACGATGAAAGTTTTGGGACAAAAAATGTTCCAAAATTTCTAATCAAACCAGAGTCACGACATCAATGTTTCTAGTTCAATCGAAATTTTGAGAGAAAGCTACTTGAAATTTTAAATTGCAGTGTCTAGGGCAGAAAATTTTTAATGCAACGTTTTACCTGTTACTAGCAGAGAAATGAACTAAACTACTTGCAACTTATTCTATAGGACATTATACAGAAATCTCTGCCGAAAACTCAACTCTGAACCTGACCCAGACCTGATAAAAATTTTTGTACTAAAAATCTTGACACCAAGGACTTTGGTCCTTTTTTGCAACCGTCTGGTAAAAATAATTTTTTCTCTTATTTTTGAAAATACAATGCAATAAAGCTGGTGTTGCTCATTTGCAAGGTTTCTCAGTATGGACATCCTCTGTTCTAGCCACTGATACGGTGCAACAAGGACTTAGTTATCTATGATTGTTATGTGTTGTCAATACCTTTTTTGTAGCTGATAAAATCTTCGTAAAAATCAAAACCGGCAGTCACAGGCCCATAAGTCATGATTTCTTGGAAAATATTAGTCTCATTCGTGGATAACCATTCAAAACTTTGAACTGAAATTTAAAATCAAAGAAATAAATTAAAAGATTTAACAGAGAATAGGTGCTTGTAAAAAGTCAGGTAGACAAGTCAGTGACCCATCATACTCATATGAAATCTCATTTCAGAATGGAATCAATGCTAATTTCAAATTTTTTTAGGCTCACCCTTTCGCAGATCCTCTGAATATGATTTCGTGTATTTTGAGTTTGTACACCGATTTTGACATTTTGCTTTATCGATTCGAGCTACAGAACATTTTTCTCGATCACCAGAAATATCAAAATGTTGACAGGGCTGCATCTCATAAGGCTGACATCCCTAGAAAAAAATAAATGAATCTATTGAATGAGCTGAGTTAAGGAGAAAAGATCACACTGCAATGAATTTTAATAAGATTGTGCGACTTTTTTTTTAGAAAACTGGAAACATGCAATAAAATGAACTGTACAAAACTGTTTCCTTCTCTAGTAATCCCTGAAACATCCGTATCGTAAAATAATTAACTAATTTTGGTTTCTTTTAAGCACAATAATCGGTTTAAATTGTCTGGTCTCTTATTGCAGTTACATTGTAACCAACTCACTATTCTTGGTGAAAATCCGCCACCAGAAGGGATGCCTACAGTGAGAAATGCCCATGAGTTGTATTGTGATCCTCCATAAACATTGTCGTATGCTCCACAGTTGTGGCAGCAAGCAAGGATGTTTTGGGCGGAGAGAGGAAGTCGAACCCGTCCTCTTGTATGGATACACAGCCTGTCTGAAGCAGCTGCTGCAACAGCAGATGCCTAAAATTTATCAAAAAATAGTCCAAACATTAAGTGATTGCGTAGAATTTGTTTGTCGGTTTGTCTGATGACCCCCAGTAATTTTACCCTTCATTTTGTAGTTAAGAACATGACATTTTCGAATACATAAATCAATATTAACAGTTGAATTCGTTTTGAAATGTGTGTATGAATACTGAATTTTCAGGGAGATGTACCTTGTAGATCCCACGGCTTCAACAGTTTGAAAAAAAAAAAAAAATTGCTCTCTGTAAGTACTTAAATAAGTAAAAATCAGGAGCCTGAGACATGCTCTTCTTTCAACAGTCTTGAATGGAGTTTAAAGAAAAGTAATATTTTTGTTACTCCCCAAGTACTTACTTAGCTAGCACAGATTGCAATTATAATAACATAGGTATGGTAAAACTATCACTACTGCATTGAAGTATTGTGCTTGTTGCCTACCTACAGATTGAAAGGAAACCTCTCATTTGGTTTATTATTGCAATTTACTGACCATACTGATGGCTAGAAATATCCCAATTTTATTGCAGTATACAGGGTGATCAAGGGTTAAACGGCCAGACTGCAGGAGCGTGTTTTATGAGCATGTTGTATAAAGTTGTTTCCCAAAGTGCCCCCAGTCGAAGCTTTAGCCCTATCGCCCCTCCCCCCCCCCCTCCAAAAAAAAAAAATTCGGAAAGTAAATAGTTTTTCCTGAATTTTGGCAACAGTTGTGAACCAAATCTCATGAAAATTCGCACTCCCCTTTACTTTTATGCCCTGAATTCATAAATGATCTTAAAAAAAGGAAAAATCGAAAACTTACTTTAAAGAGGGGGTTTGAGGGTTTTTTCAGCTCCCGCAGTCTGGCTGTTTAACTCTGAATCACCCTGTATTGCAATTGTAATTTGATATTTTCATTGCATTTTGCTACTTGGATCCTCAGCCACTCAAGGTGGAGAAAATGGGAATTACTTTGAACTGTTCTAGCAAGGTAAGTAAAGTTTTTTAGATAAGTAGACGTTCACATGTTATAAAAGAAACCAGTTTTTCTAAGTGCTCCTCTTCATGCCTAACATATAATATTCATTAAATTGTTCATTTTATCTGTTTTGGAACTAATTGCATTAAATCAATCGGTCAACTTTTGTTTCTGCATCACTCACATATCCAACAAATTCAGAGGGTCCTTGATCTGGCACGTAGGATATTATTCTGCGGCACCTCTTCCACGGCTTGTAGTTGCGAGCATCAAATCTATTCGGCACCGTCGAAATCCATCCGGGGTCTTCCTCTTTGCGACCGTTGATCGGGAACTCAAGTTCAGCAATTTCTCCTTGGGTATCGTCACTCTCCGGAATCATTGAATTTTGAACAAGTGCTGGTGCTGTGCGTGGGTATTTGAACTCTGCCTATTCCGCTCCAACAGATAAAATTCTCCAGATAATATATAAAATTTTCATTGCTGTTACTTAACACAATGGAAGAGATTAAAAAGACCAAGACGTTATATCCCAAACTTCCAAGAACCGAAAGCTTCGGAGGTGCCACGACGGTTGGATGCAAGACCAATCCACACAGGTCAGTCATTGCGCATCTTTTTGAAAGCCACTTCCCCGCCCGGCCCTAACTCAGCTGCACTCAATAGTACGTCACAATGGGTGCTCCCATAAGAAATACATTGCAAGCACTCAATAGTACGTCACTGCGCAGTAGAGTACCAAAACTCGTCCACGGGAATGACTGACCTGTGTGGATTGGTCTTGGTTGGATGGGGGGGGGGGGGGGGGCGTATGAACGAGGGAAAGATGTACAATTTTAGCAATATCTGATGGCACTTTGGATTGGTATTTTAAATTTCACTCTTCATTTGATGTAACTTGCCGGAGAAAACGTGTAACTTCTCCTCTAACTATCCACTTCCATTCTCAACCATTTGAAGTAGGTAATGAACCTCAGGCATGCATATTTTATCCTTAGGTACTCATAGAAGAGCTGAACCCAATGAGCTTAATTTTCATCCTTTGATCCTCTGAGGGGAAGGAAGCGCAAGGAATCAAAATCGTAACTTTGCATTTGCTGAGGTATAATTCTTCGAAATGCATGCTTTTAGGACAGTATGTCATCGGTGAAATGAATGTGGTGGGGGGGTAAAAAAAAATATCTTAGATTATTCCCTCTCTTCCCCTTCCTTGAATTTTTCAATTGTTTCACAAGTTATATAGCTTTCTGTAAGATGTTATTATTCCCTAAATTTCTACCCCCAATAAAATTTTCGGGCGCTAGGTCTGCCTCGGAGGGGGCGACTGAAGCCCCAGCCCCTGTTATGAGAAATGAGAGATTCACTCCAGTATACTTCTGCAAGCGCAATATAGCAATGGCCAAAATATGAAACCACGTATCTCCATTGAGCTGTTTCAAAATGTTCGCTCCTTCTCTGTTTTTTTACGAAGAGAAGCAAGCCAACTTACTTTGCTTGAATGCCGAATATTCCGCCAACAGAGAAGGCATATCAAGGAGGTTTCCTACATTGTCCCAATGTAAAAATAAAGTATGACAGTAAGTTGCAACGTCGCAAATGGAGGTGTGAAACGTGGTTTCACACCTTAGCTATGAACGCACCCATGTGTAACGGTGTAGTGTTTGAAGTATTTATATGATGTTGAAGGCGCTATATGCTGCGCGCCTTTTATTTCCCGCGATAGTTCGAATTAGCGGCGCGGCGTCGCGTCGACGAATCAGAATTAATGGAAGCACACCGTGCACCCTTACAGTTGCAAGCTCTGCTTTGATTTTCATAAAAAAATATAAAATTGCTGCTCCCTAAATTCCAATTATAATTGCATCAAAGAGTCAGTTTGAACTTTCTCTCCGCCAGGATTCATGTAATCCCGAAACTTCAAACACTTATTTCTCGAGATTACCAAATACCTACTGCAGGTATGCACCTTGTCCTCCACGCCCCTCAACTGTAAATTAGGTGTAGATAAATTTCAAGTCACCTGCCATGTAGATTGCAAGGAATTTATCCATTCGACTCCTTCCAAAGACAACACGTCAACAGTGTATCCGACGAGAAATTGTCCGAAGAATGTGAGAACCCCCGCGAAATAGCATATTTTTGGCGAGGCCGTCATTTCCTTTCGACTATTCGCAAAGACCACTTCGAAAATTAAAGATCAAGGGACACTTCTGCTAACATACAACGAAATCGTAATTATTGCATTCGCTATGTTTGTTAAATTTCCGAGACCGCGCGATCGTGAACTCGGGAAGGAATCGACTGCGCCTCTTGATCCCGGTAACTGACTGCTTCGATCGGTCAATGAAATCAAATCCTCTCTGTTGCAGAGCTGACTCAAACCAATCGACACGTTAATTTATCCGCAGAAATTGATTTCTTGGCTAAGAATGGCAGCTCTGATCTCGGTGACTACTTTAAGCATTGTTATCGCGAGAGGATATCTCGCTATTGTTTGAAAGTGTCATTCATACTTTTTGCTCTTTCGTTTTTGGAGTTACAAACGAGCGTGGTAATTTTTGGGGACAAAACCGCTTTTGTACCAAGCCTGGTTCAATTCATCCTATAAATCACTAGGTACCGCGCGGGACGAGTCAAATTAATACGCCTAGACGTACATCAAGACCTGGATTTTTTCTCTTTGTTTCCCCTTCAAATTAGGTGTCCGGCAAATTTCCGGGCACGCAATGCCTACACAAATACATATATCCTCGTTATTTTTTCATTTTTTTTTTTTTTTTTTTTTTTTTTTGTAAGTATAGCATGTAAGTAGGTCGGAAAATTTTTAAAAAATTGTAAACCAAAGTATTACAAGCGCCATGTGACGTTTGAAAAGTTCGAAAATTTTGAAACTTTTTTTTTGCGGAGAAATTGTACGCTGAATCTGTGTGAAAATTTCACTAAATCTTATCATTGGCGGCACACAGAAAATTCAGTGAAACTTTCGGAAATTCGGACAGCTTCGTTGAACAATTTCTCCGTCATTAATTAAAATGGCGGCGGAAAATTTTAAACGTCGCTTGGCGTTTGTGATACTTAGGCTGGAAGGTGACAAATTGTCAATGCCGAACGCGTCAGTGGTTCGGGGATCAAACGGTAGTGCCTACCAGCTAATCGCAAGGCCGGAATTAGGGGGTGGCCACATGGACCGCGGCCCATGACGGCAAATTTTACAATTTTTTTTTAAATGTAAGTACTCGCAGGTATAAAAAAATTACAAACGAGAAAAGGCGACAAAATCTCTCATTTCCTAAGAGTATAGTAATTTCTAATTCTGTCGTCTTTCGGCAATACAAGAGACAGCACCTTTAATTACTTAGTTGAGTTAAGAGAGAAACCAACACGCAATTTGGCCTGGAACGGCGCGGCGCGGCGCAGAGAGCAATGATGACGAGGACTTGAGATGAAAAGGAGAAGCCCTCCCTCGGCGCGGCGCGGCGCGGCGGTCGGCATGATGTCACACATATTAACGCCTACAAGACTGCATGAATACTTCACGCATTGCGTCAAACACAGTGCGTTCACTGCGTTCAGCAGCGGTCGCTCGGCGTGAAACGCATAGCGCCTACAAGACTGCATGAATACTTCACGCATTGCGCCGAACACATGCAGTGCGGTCAACGCGGCGCGGCGGCGGCGGAAGTTAAAATTATTAAACCACATTTATGTTTGTTCTTTCATAATTTTTTCGTTCATTTCATATAAATGGAAGGCCTTGTCCACACAGAGATAGGTTTGCGGAACTTGACTTTCGCGCCAAGTTCCGTGAACTTTTGCTAGTAGTGTTGACAGGGCTTTCATGCAAACATGTGCTCAGAGATGATGGTAACTGTATACCAATTAACATAATGATGATTTACATCTTTACATTAATAACAACAAATATTATTCAATCTTTAAAAATAGCACTATATACTTTCATTAAAGTAGAGTACCTATGTAGGTACCTAAGTACGAGGAAAAGCCATTGGCGAAAACCAGAGGTGCTAATTTTAGGATCAGCCGCAATTTTGAGCACGAATATTTTTTTCTTCCGAGTAACGTGAATATCACAAGAGGGATCTTCCCATTAGAAAAACATTGCGTTCCACTCCCCCCCCCCCCCCTCGGGTCCCTGGAAACTTAAGGGGATCAAAAAATAGCTCTCTTTCCTCTTTAATATAAGAACGTCCGCTTCAAATACTAATCTCCATCCAAAATTTACTCTATAACAATCTGGTAAAAAGTTAGCAGGGCGGAGGATATTTATCTTCATCCAGAACGTCCAAAACCTTGTATGAACAGAGTTGCCACTTTGTGTAGGAGCGTTGTGGACCGAAACCTCAAGGCTGGAGGCTGGAGCTGCAACCATGGCAACCCTGCTTTTATCAATGTATTAGTATTCCTCAGTGGGCATGCGGTGAGTTAAGCTGGTTTGGCTGTAGATAAGCTCGGTGTAAAATGACTTTTTGCCATTAAATCATTTTTTCTCTTAGCCTCTACCCGCGGTAGTCGAATTTGTTTCACCGCTGAAGCTCCTAAACCTTCTGCAACACACATAATATTACAATTTGATCGGTTTGCCGTCAACCATAACAGGACTCAAGAGGCATGCCTTCAGTTGTAAGTACCGTGTCTTTAGAAATTATCCATGATAATTTTTGGCAGACTCTCTAAAAATGAAGCCTTTCTCTGATGTTGATAGACTGTATCAGTTGATGAGCAGTTCTTGCGATCTTTGACATATTATACGGATGGTTCCAAGGTAAACAATGAAACATAACCTTAATTCAATTTCTGAGTTGAGAATTATGTTAGCTTTTTACGAATTCATCTGTTGTAAATCATGCATCTATTTATTTTACTAAAGTCTATAAGTTTTGATTGTGGTGTGCACTCAGATGTATCTGAACACCCAGACGTATACAGATGATTTCACGATGATAGGAACAGTTGTGTCACAGGTGGTTTAAAGCAACTCGAAGCAAAACGAGCGAAACCATTGAAAATGGATATGTACATGGGAAGTAATGCTGTCTTTAAAATTTTCCGCACCCAAAACATTTGAAGAATTTTCATCTCATTCAAAATTATGAGGCTTATATGACAAGAGAGTCTTCGGCTCATCCTATGTCACCAACTCCAAGCTTGAAGTAGACGAGTAAATTTTAGCTAGGATCATGGGTTTTCCGATAAAATTGAACCCCTGATTCTGAAGTCTTCCATGTCCTCAATTGAAAATAATGGAACTTTAAATCACTGCCTTTTCGCCATTTTTTATTGTAATATTTTTGATACAGAAGCCTCACTTTCCTTCTTCCTCAGGTGTCTGAGCTGTGCTAAACTGTAGTTCATGGCGCAGTATCTGTATGATAGTATTCATACCAAATCATTCACACCACAGGAGTTTCAGGTAATTTAAACTGGTTCTTTCGTTTTATTTTATTTTATTTCTTGGTTTTGCTGTAAGAATTTGCACCGAGGATTTGTAGTCTTGTCAGCATTGTCAGTTTGGAAAAAGTTGATGGATGCTCAAGATGTTTTTAACATCCCTTGCTGTCAGTGCAACTTTTTCTTTCTTTCTTTTTTTTTGCTGGCAGAGATATTGAAGAATATTTACCTTTTGGAACAATGATTTTTAAAATATTTACCGACACAGGGGTGCAGGAAGTTCTCAGCCTTCCTCAATTTACAATTTGCTTTCCCCAAAATTTGATGTTTTACTATAATATACTGTCTTGTTTTTGTCTTGGTTTTTTTGTCACATTCTCTTGCTAATGGATCTTCATGACCCATCGATACTGTAAATAAAATAATTGTGCCTCTACATAAAACAATGCGCTTAGCAGTGAAGGAGCGCGCATGAAAGACTACCACCCAATAAAAGAGCCTCACATCCCATAATGCCATGTACGTCCATTAGGGTGGCCCTATTATACTTTTGCGATTTTTTTCAGTCTTACTCCGAAATTGATCCATTTGATCAAAAAAGAGTCTTATTTTAATTTCATTTCAGGTTGAATTGCTCAATGCCGCAAAAAAGAGGAACATCATTGCCTGTCTGGGACAGCAATCCAGCAAATCTTTTGTCGCACTCAAGCTTATTCAGGAATCCGCTATCAATGTTCGCCGGTACGGTCTTCTCTTTTAATGAATTCAATTGCCATTTCATCCGGAAAAAAGTACTAAACTATGCAAATCTTGGCCTAACACATAATTTAACTAACTTTGTTCGTAATCTCAACTGCATTCAAATGATACTTCCGCAATAGAACAACTGATCATATCATAAATCCTTCCTTAATAATATAAAAGGGCCTTTCTAGGAAGCATGTAGAATAATGTAGATATTGAGAGGCTCTGAGGGAGTGTTACTGAAGTATTGATCAACATTACAACAAAATAACCTAGCTATATGCAACTGATGAAGGTATATGCAAACCGCAATGAGCAAAGTATTGCTATGACTAAAATTTTTATAGCGAAAAGTGCATAACATGAAGATTATCCAATCCTATTTCCTTTTTACAGTAATTAGTTTCAATCATAAAGAATTGGAAAGTTAGCCCTCAAAAAATATTTACTTTTGAAAGTAGCAAAGCCGGAAGAAACAGTGAAGGATCTTGTAATGGATGTCTCAAACCACTTTACCTACATTGATAATATATGAATCTCCAATTAAGTGAAATGACACCTTGACATTGAAACTGTATGGATTTTTCCAATGTATGCCATAAGATAAACTTGCATAAAATTCATTTGTAGATGCAGTCAAAGGGAGAGGAAATACATATTCTATGTATTGGAAAAGAAAGAAGATATCTTGATTCATTACTCCCGCTTGATACATTTGACTGATCTGAATTGTGTAGAATTTTTAAATCCTGAGTCTGCCCGGGATGACTTATTGTCCGCAAAGAATCATGCTAACGTAAGTAACCCCTTCTGCACCTTACCTAATTAATCATGCAATTCAAGGGAATTCTCTTAAGTGAAGATGTCTTCTTGAGGAGATTAGCCTTTTTTTCTGTCCTTTCATCTAAAACTCCCGGTTTCCAGGAGGATTGCACAAGAAAGGTAATCAAGAAGTTTCAGCCTGAATCATCGGTTAAACTAAGTTATACCCAGAAATTTGAAATAGATGGACCCATGAGATTGAAAAGAGCAAAATTGAATCACAAGCAAGGGTGCAGAAGGTTAAGAACCTTCCCCAATTTATAATTTGTCTTCCCCAAAAATTGCTGTTTTGCTAAAATTGCACCTCTACATATAACAATGCTTTCCTCCCCACAAAAAGAGCGCTTGAAAGACTTCTAGCATATAAAACAGCGTCCTTAAAAGTGTCCTTCCCCAAAAGCAACTTGCTTGATAGTTTCCTTTCCCAAAAGCAGCACGCTTGAAAGGCATCTAGCACAAATAACGATGCACTTCCCTGTTTTTTCCCCAAAAATAAGGAGAAAAAAAGACTTCCCCAATTATTATAAATTTCCACAGCCTTCCCAATTCTGATAGTGAGCAACCACGCAATCATGATCTTGTGACCGAGTACATTCTGCACCCCTGATCACGAGTAAAAACTGGACGCTGTACTGTAACTGCTGTCAAAAAATTTCCTCATCACACCACCTTGTCAATTTTTATGGTAAAGGATTACAGAAAAACATATCTGATTTCTATGAAAATGAGAGTTTCTGGTAATTGCCAAATTATCCATTTTTTTAAAATAATACTCTTTTTCTTGCAATTTTTTGGAATTTAATGCCTACGTCTTGGTTTTCATAAGTATTTATCATTATGGCTTTTAGTATTTTATTGAACGTAAACACTTTTGGGAGTAAATCAAGGTGTTGAAGTTTTCAACCATTTTGGTGAAGTTTTTGAATTTTTCAGCTTTGACACCCCTCCCAAAATTTTTCAGGGGCTAAAATTTTGGGAAACATGCTAGGTCCTGTCAGTCTATTAGAATACAGATTTTGGTGGATGATGCAAGCCTTACGTTATACAAGAACCCATTCTAATCTAATTGAAGCCTTAAATCATGTTTTGAATTTGTTACATTTATGAAATTGAGCGGACTACGACCTTTCATCACAAAAACTTCAATATTTTCAGGTCTTGATTATGACTTATGAAACGTTATTCAAGTTGGTTTGCACACACTCTGTTGTCTCAGCGAAGGATATACATTTGTTGATTTTGGACGAATGCCATTTAGCCATCGAGCCGAAGCACTTTCTCAGTCGGGTAAAATCTTGAATTTGGTTTTTATGGAATTATTGGAAATCAGTTATTAATCCTTCCTGAAAGTCTGGTTTTTTTTCTGGAATAAATTTTCTTTCCCAACCTATTAAATCAAAAAGATTAATTATGTATTAAGAAGAGTGTTTCATGTAATGCATGAAAATTAAAGCGCCCTCTGGGTCATATTAGTAGTCCTTCCTTAAACAGTTTCTCTCCGTAAGAGGCCCTACATGGTCTACATTACGATAGAGGAAGATTCCGAAAGATTCTTAACATACCATCATTAAAGGGGCAATTTTTTGGAAACCTAGAAAAAAATCCAGTAGTTTAACTTTAGAAAAGGGTCATTGAAAGACATTTTTAGGAGAAGACAAAATACTGAATGGAAGTTGAAATGCTTGACTGGTTTTGAAATGGACAAAAGAAAATAATCCAGAATCTCTCAAGAACCAACCAGGGACACTGATATCAATAAAGAACAAAAATGAAAGCAATACATGCAACTGGAAATGGAAGTATCCATGTCTGTTTCCTCACAATAATGCATTAAATTTTTTTTGTCAGACTATGCCATACTTACTCAAGAGTCCTGTAGACCTAGATCGCATCCTCGGGTTGACATCACCGTTATTCCTTTCTGGAGCTGTTCATCCTGGAAAAGTGGAAGCCCAGGTGAAGCGTTTGGAAAAAATAATCCATGCCAAAGCAGAAACTGCCTCAGAGATTGTCTCAGCTCTTAGGTAAGTAACTCTGTAATCTAAGTGAGAGTTTTGCCAGGGTCACTCTAGCATACTGACTTGCTCTGCTACTGCACTTGTACTTTTCTCTCTATCATTCAAGCTTCATACCTTGAGTGTCTTCATAGGTTGTTTTAAGGCTCTATGAAGCAACTTTTTGATATTTTTCCCCTTTTTTTAGCTGAGCTTATTTCTCATGTTCATATTATACTCTTCTCTCAGATTTTTATTCCTCACGATGAGGATCAGAGACAGCTAATAAAGGTATAAAATTTTGAAGGCTCTTAGTCATGCACAATGAACTATCAAGAATATCAAATTAACTGAACTGACTTGGTGAATTTAAAATTAAGAGTCACAAGTTGCTCACGAAGTCAAACAACTGGATCAAACGGACTTCAAGTCTCTGATTCTATTTTCAGTTTCATTGGCTCACCTGAGTTGGTAAGGGATAGAGTTCTTTTTAAGGACATTATTAAAACTGAGTTATCTTCTAATTTTATCGTAATTTTAACTGTGATGAAAATTAGCTTGAGCCTCCTGATTTTGGAATGGAAATTGCCCCTTGACGGTAGTATGATGATGAAGTTCCATCTATTTTGTTGCAAATATTCAGGAGGCCCCATGGTATGAATGAAGCCAATACTAATGAAAAAATGCTAACGGAATCCATATTTTCAGATATTGCCCCAAACCAAGGAAACTAATCATTGAATGTGCTTCCATGAAAATTGTTCCTGAAAAAGATTCAACTGTGGATAAAATAGTCAACGACTCTGCTGAACTTCTTGCATTCCTTGAAGACCACAGATATGATCCAGCCGAAATTTATGATGAAGAATTTCTTGACGAAATAAAGGACATTCCCGATCCAAAATCTGATCCTATTCAAATCGTCAATGATTTCCTAGAAATACTTCACACTTTAGGTAACTCCATGGAACTTCCTGCATGTGGTATCTTACAGGCTCCAAATCATGAATTTGTCTCGATCGACGGAAATCACCCATAATTTCTGCAATTTTATACCAAAAAAATTTTTAGTTGCAGCGAGTACCTTCTTCAGGTGCAGAACAGGGTAAAGCAAAACAACTCCTTTTTTCATCACAAAACAGATTACAAGAAAAAAAATTCCAAATGATCTTAAAAGTAAATTGCGAACAAAAATTTCAATCTGGTATTTCAATCCTTAACCGCAACTCCGTGGCCCCCCTGAGGGTGGTACTGCATTTTGGAATTTAGAGGAATAAGACACGTCAGCTCTTGTAGAAATTATTGAATTACAGCTCTAAAAAGTGGAATATTGAAGGTGTAAGTCGGCAATCACATATTTCGGTTTGTGCTGTCGCAGACCTCCTGTCATACTTTATTTTTTAAACTGAAAACTACTCAACGGCAATCCTTTAAAACTGCCATGATTTTTCTTCTCTGTGCGAAGGAAATTCTGCATAAACTTCAAGGAATGATATCAATTTTTTCCCCTTTAAAAAAATAACATAGAGGCGAAGATTCTCAGACACCGCAAACAAGATATGTGATTGCAGACTTAAGCCGTCGATATGCCCTGCATGAAAAACCACTAAATTGGGTCCCTGCCAAATTTTGTCATTATTTGATGTGACGTTCTTTATAACCTCTTCAGCATGAGCAGGTTTTAAAACTGAACTGTTTTGGTGTCAAATATTGAGAAAAGCGGAGCTGAAAAGTGGTTTTTCTGCATTCTTGCATGTATTTTATCATAGATATGTGGGACTATCACTATTCGTATGTAGACGCCGCACTGGATGCTGTTGTTATTAGTTATTGTTATTGTTATTAGTATTCATTCAGAGAAATTTGATTCTTCTCATCCATCTTGTCTTCTTTTGCTAGTGAGGAAACAAAAGCTCCCTGTGATCGCGTATCAAGACGTAACATTTCTACTAAATAATGAGTGCAAGAATGCTGAAAAATCCACAAAATAAAATAATGAATCAGTGACATAAAATAAATAGTCAAACAAAGCACCATCTCTCGTTCAATTTTTAAAGATGTTTAAGAAGACATATTGTTACACAAGTTAACATCGACATTACCAAACTCATTTATTCAGCCTTATCACTACAGATTTCTCCTGAAAAGAGTGATGAATGTCACAGTAGAACAGCAGAAGTTTGAATACTAATCAATTTTACAATTCCTCATTGCAGGTCTGTGGTGTGCAGATAAAGCTGCCCTCCTACTATATTTTAGAATAGAAAAACTGAAGGTGAAAACTCCCTATGAACGGCACTATCTTTTACTCTGCCTCGTCAGTTCCCTCATGTTGAAAGTCAGGTAAGCTTGTTTTGAATTATGTTAGTTCTGAATGTGCTAAGTTTCTATCAGGTACATGGAAAGTTTTTACTGAAAATTTGTGTACAAAAGGTTGGTAGCAATCTAGAAAACCAGGAAGATTAAGTGCTAAAAATTGACTGAGAAATCGGGGAACTTTTATGATAATTAGGAATTTTTTCCTGTGACGAAGTAGAATGTATGTTTTTTTATACATCTGCCTAAATAAACAGGGGTCTGAAGATATCTTTCGCCATCTATATCAAAAGTTCACCCCTTGAATTTGCTTTTATCATGTCTCAGTCATGCTCACCTAACTAGAATTACTTGAAACCTTCTTTTCACCTATGATTTAATTTCACAAGAAATTTGATATTCGTGTTGACTATCATCTAAAAAGGAGCTGTAGAGATGAAGAAAGCCAAGGTCAGCCCCAAAAAAAAAAAAAAAAGTCACATAAGTAAGGAGGGGATAGTGATAAAAAATGAGTTTGTAGAAGTCTTGGAATTATTTTATTTGTAGGTATCAGTCATCTAGAATTTCAATCACCAATTCTGTATCACCAATATGATGTACCGAGTTTGATGGTCTCAAACAACGGTTGCCTCGGGCTGGTACATGGTAAGGACGGAGGGGGGAGGGGCTCTAACTGGAAGCGCAAGGATTACTTCTTGTGTGGTATTTGAAGTAGTAAAAAAAAAAAAAAAAAAAAAAAAAAAAAAAAAAAAAAAAATCACCAATCTCTGGAAGCACTTAATGAACAAAACATCATCTGGGTACAAAACATCTCATATAGGATGAGGGTGAAGTATGGATACTTTTCAAAATCTGGGAACGGTCATAGATTTTATCATGTGGTCTAGAAGAGACTTCCTGAAAGAACAAAGGAAATCTGATTTAAGGGACGTAATTAAGTCAAAAAGAAGAGGAAAACAGTTTTCTCACTCGCCTGAAAAGTAGGCATTTTGGAGATCCACAGTTTCTGAGTTCGGTTATCAATGTGCTGTAAACCTTGAGCATTTATAGGCATTATAATAAAGTTATAGACAGAAAAATAGAAACTTTGCTTATCACAAGTGGAGCTCTTGATTTGTAAATTGGCTATCATGTGTGTGCTTTTCTTTACAGAGCTTTACTGCAAGAAGCATTCGAGTCCACTTCAGAGAAGGAGCGCATTTTCAAACACTCATCAAATAAAATCCTTAGATTAATAGAGATAATTAGTCAGTACAAACCAATGAAGTCAAAAGCTGAGTTAGAGGAAGAATTTAGTAAATTAGAGGGTATCTCTGATTCGCAACTAAATACTGGGCGCATCGAAGAGACCAGTGAGGAGGAGGAGAAAAATGAAAAGCAGGAAACAATAATGAATGATATTTGTAGTAACTTGAAAACCTTGAGCCAAGACTGTTGTGGCTCAGACGTGAAAGAAAGTAGTGGTATATCCAACCTGGAAATGGATACTTCAAATAATTGTTCCAAAACCGTAAACGTATTTTCCAAACAACATGATGCTAATTTTAGTGAAGAAGCTTTAGAATTGTATTTTAAGATGAAGTCTGATAACAGTTCCATATCGAATAATCTCAAGCATGATAATATTTTAGACAGTGAAAATGAAGTTTTTCCTAAAAGAACTATCTTTAATCAAATTTTAAATAGTGAAACGAATACTAATTTATCATGTTCACCAATAAGTGATTTTATCAAAAATCAAAACAAATGTGTAAATATTTATGAAAGTAAGCTTTGTGACAATAGAACTTGTTTCTCCGATTGTGATAAAAATGACTGGAACTTTTACCAAAGTTACGATCCATCATATATCAAAGAATCATCGAGTGATGAGGAGAAGCTTGGTGAAATTACATTTCCCACTCATAATTTGCAGTTGATAAAATCATCGCCAGAAAAGTTTTCTCTCACTGGTTGTGAAGTATGGAAGCAAAATAAGGAAATTTCTAACCACATTGTTGTAGCCAAAGATTCAAATTGTGTATCCTTCTCAGACACTTCCAAACAGTGGTCTGATGATGGAGATTCCAACTCAAGTGTTGCATCGATCAGGGAAATGAAGTTCCAAGACCAACCCAAACCTGAAGCTCATGGGAATGTATCACTAATTGACAATGAAAGAAAATGTGTCGCTCAGCTTGAAAGTAATAGTGAAAGGATTGAGGCCTCATCAAAAATGTGGAATGATAAATGCATGGATAGTGTCGTATCATCAGTAAATAATGATTTAAGTATGATGTCTTTTTCAAATTTATCTGTGATAAACGGTAGAGATAATAATGATGAACCAACTCTTACATTTAATGAAAACCTACCACCGACTGTTACTGCCTGTGATAATAAATCCTTAACCACTAGCTTAAGTAGTTATAATTCAAATCTTACTTATAATCAAAATTCGAAATTGTTGAACAGGAGGAAAAATTGGAGGCATGACCCGAATGCCCCACAAAGACTCACAACCTATAAGTTGTTATCCTTGGATATCACTGAATGTATCTGTGGTTTAATATTTGTTAAAGATAAATTTATCGCCAAAATATTGTACCACCTATTGAACGAGTTACGAAAATCTGACGAAGACTTTTGGTGGTTAGCGCCTCAGTACACAGTCTGCAAATCGGCTGATCCAGTGAAGGAGCCGCAAGAAGCAGACTTAGAGCATCAGAAGCAAGAAGAAGTCCTGAAAAGATTTCGCATGAGAGATTGCAACGTTCTTATAGGCACAGCCGTCCTAGAGGAAGGAATGGACCTACCAAAGTGTAACCTGGTCATTCGATTTGATCCTCCTGACAAGTACAAATCATATGCACTCTCCCGATGCAGAGCCCGTGCACCTGATTCTTCCTACATTCTTCTTGTAGACCACCAGATCTCAAAAAGTTTCATCCAAAGTGTTGCCCATTATACTGAAATTGACAATATGTTGCTAAATCGGTGTGCAAATTTTGAACCCACTGATGCAGAAGAAAAAGAAGCCGACTTATACAATGATGCAATTCTTTGTTATCAACCGATACCAGGAGAGGACTTACCCTCTGTTTCCTTGAACACTGCCATTGCTGTGATCAACAGGTACTGTGCCAAACTACCTAGTGATACCTTCACAAGACTAGTACCGCTATGGAGTATTAAAACTATAGAATTTGCTGGCAAGCTCATGAGCTATTGCATTGTTCAGTTACCCATCAATTCACCGGTCAAGCACGATATTATTGGCCATCCAATGCCAACGCCTGTTCTTGCTAGGCGAATTGCTGCCCTGGAAGCTTGCAGAGTTCTTCACCAAGCTGGGGAATTAGACAACTGTCTTCAACCTATTGGGAAAGAAAGTTTCAGACTTCTGGAGAACACTGAGTTTGAGGAACCTCCAGATGAAGTTGACCAAAGTATCCCTTGGGACTCCTTGGAGCCAAGACCTGGAACCACCAAACGGAGACAGTATTACTACAAACGGATTGCTTCTGTATTCAATTACTGTCGACCAGGAGTTGGTGACAACGCACTTCTGTATTTTATCAGTATGACTCTGACCTGTCCTATCCCAGAGGAGCAAAACACAAGAGGAAGGAAGTTGCACCCACCTGAAAATTCTCCCCAGGGTTTTGGAATTTTGACTTTGAAACCTATTCCAAAGATCTGCTCCTTTCCAATTTTCACCCGTTGCGGTGAGGTAGAAATCAAGTTGAAACTATGTCCTGGTTACATCCATTTGAATGAGAAGCAGCTAAATAAAATCACCACTTTCATACATTACACTTTTACAAATGTTTTGAGACTGCAGAAATATCTGATGATGTTTGATCCAGGAGCCTCAGAAAACTCATTTTTCATTGTCCCAACGAAGAAAGCAGATGGTAGTGGCATTGACTCAGTGCACATCGATTGGGACTTCTTGGATATCATTTTACAGCGAGGAAATGAAAAACCACGTTTGATACCTGAGGAGGAAAGGATTTCATTCAAATTCAATGAGCAGTTGTACGCAGATGCTGTTGTTACCCCTTGGTATAGAAATCAAGACCAACCTCAATATTTCTATGCCGCAGAAATATGCTTCCAATTAAATCCTAGATCTTTGTTCCCTGGATCAGACTACAAAACTTTTGAGGAGTATTACAGAAGAAAGTATGGTATAAACATTCAAAATAAAGAACAGCCACTTCTAGACGTGGATCATACCTCTGCTCGCCTTAATTTCCTGACGCCTAGGTATGTTAATCGGAAAGGAGTAGCATTGCCCACTAGCAGCGAAGAAACTAAACGAGCAAAACGTGAGAATCTTGAACAGAAGCAAATCCTCATTCCAGAACTATGTATGGTGCATCCATTCCCTGCATCTCTTTGGAGAAAAGCAGTTTCTTTACCATGCATTTTGTATCGCATTAATGCTCTCCTTTTGGCTGATGAGATCCGATCTTTGGTGGCCACAGAGATATCGCTAGGCTCTAGAGATCTTTCGCCAGATTTTGAGTGGCCTGCTTTGGATTTTGGATGGCGACTGTCTGATGTTCTGAAGAAGTCACTAGAGGAAAAGTCAGGACGAGATCTAAAGCTGTTGAATGATAAAGAATGTAATGAGCCCTGCAACGAACTGCTCTCTCAAGAAATGAGAAACAATGGCTTGGAGGAGAAAGAATCGTGTAATGGGTCTGAAAATGACCAGAAAATACTTGAAGGGGAGGCAGCAACCAAAAATGGAGAGAACAAAGAAATCAGTGCAGATGAGCCAAAGGAAGACTCTGAAAAGGCAGAAGCTGAGGAGGAGAATGGAAAAGGATCGAGTGATGAAGACAGTGGAGGGTGGAATGTTGAAATCGGAACTTGGTCCAATGACATGGCAGGAGAATTTGGTCTTCCAGATAACATTACCATGGTAAATATTTACTAACTGAATTCCACTCCAAAATTTAAAACCAAGAATAATAGTAGGACTAGTGTCTTTCCAAAATTTAATCAATCTGTCTCCGTTGAAATTCAGTTTCCTCCCATTGAGTGTTTAAATTTAGTAAACTTAAATTCCCATGATGAAAGGATAAAGCTCATTTGAGCATAATGCTCCTTCTTGGAAATATCAATGGCTATGGTCGAAAAACGTGTCTCTATTGCAATGTTTCAAAATCCTCAATTATACTGTATTTTTATAAAAGAAAATTAACCAAAATGTATCCTCGACAATTTCTTTGAATTGGCTGGTCCAAAAATTTCTAAAAATTTCGAGAAGAACAGGGATAGATTTTTTCAGAACAATAAAAAACGAATCAATGGCTAACGAACAACACCGCCTAACTGAACTTGTGGCAAAAAAGAGTTAGCAACTTTGCCGCATTCTACAGTATAAAATACGCTAGCCGGTGATTTTAGTTTTTTTCCAATTCTGTAGGGAAGTGCTTCAATGACTCTGTAACGCATGGAAAAAATGCAAATCTAACCTTCAAATCACAAAAATGACCAGGTTTTCTCTTTATCTCAAGGCAGATGAGCAGTATTGTTCGTTAGCCATCAAAATGGGTATTGGGCAAAATTGGAGGTACACAGTTTTTTACTTTATCCATTGATAGTGCATTGCTTTGTGTATAACTAGTGAGGGAAGCAACCGAGAACCGTTTAAGAAATATTCCAAGTAAAACTGGAAAACTGCAATTAAGTTAGTGAGTTACAGTTAAGTTTTATCAAGGTTTTAACTTGCCTCAATGCGCTGTGATAGATTTCTGGCCATTAAAAGATGCTCTATGCATCAATTGCTTATTATAATTTTTTTCGCCGTCTTGATTTTTCTAAATTTTTCTTTTTAGATTCGTTATGGGTCCCCGACCAGCTGGCTTTGCAAAGGAAGAAGCAAAGAGGGAATGAATCTAACCGATGACATGGACTCAGGAGATGACAGCAATAGCATGGCCGATTCCTTGCCTGACATGCTGATGGGGGCAACCACTGATGATGATGACAATGATGAGAACAATAAAGGTTTGAAGATAGAGTTCAAAAATGACTACCTGGCTGAAGCCCTAGAAACCGATGACCATTTTGTTGATATGAAAGCTGTAACTCATGAGTCCGAGTGGAAATGGGACTTTGACACCGGTGACAACGATGTGAGTAACAACATGTAAAGACTCAAGAAATAAAGACTTCGTAAACATGAAAAGCATTGATTTCTCCTTTTAATTTTCATTCAGCCATATACGTTTGGTCCATCGACTTTCTAACTTCCTCATACTATCAGAGTAGTGCATCTGTTTAATTCTTCTTTCTTAACTTTTATTTTAAAATTCACCTACTTACTACTGGTTTAAGAATGGGCCTGTTGCAAACTTTTGCTAGAGCAAAACTAAGAGTTGTTTCCTACAGATAATGCCTCAAAAATCACGATGAGCGCATCGGCAAAGTCTGAAATGCACTCATAACTTCACAATCTGCGTAAGAAATTTGCGATTTTTTGAGCTTCCCGCTTCGAAAACGATACTACGGTACAGGTGAATATTTTGTTAGAGGAGTCGTTCCATTGGCGGCAATACTCATCATGGCCGACGCCAGTCCGCCAAAACACGTGTGATGGAACGAGATAACACCTAAACAGGATTAAACCAGATAACAATCGGCGTTTTTACGTTCATATTTTCCTCGCCCGCCTTAATTGACCTTGAGTTCTCCTCGAATTACGCGAGGAACTGCGCAAGCGTCGGCCATGATGAATATTGCCGACGATGGAGCGACTCCTCTAACAAAATGTTCACCTGTGCAGTAGTATCGTTTTTGAAGCGGGAAGCTCAAAATAACGCAAATTTCTTACGCAGATTGTGAATTTATGAGTGCATTTCAGACTTTGCCGATGCGCTCATCGTGATTTTTGAGGCATTATCTATGGGAAACAACTCTTCATTCTGCTCTGGCAAAAGTTTGCAACAGGCCCATTTCAACTGCTCCAAACAACGGTTTAATTCAGAACTAAATGTCAAATCAGAGAGGAAGTGCTTGACACCAAGCCATTTTTTTAACTCTGAAAATAATGATAGTCCAATAGTGATAAATTTCGGGCTTGAGGGAGGATTTGTATGGGAATTCCAAGGATGGAAACAACTGCTTGCACGTCCGTCCCTCCAAGGCTAAACTAACTCATTGATGAAGATCAATACTCTTTCTATGCACTGTTGTTAACTCAGTTATTATCTGTATTAAATCAGTACATAAAGTTCTTAATTATTTTTCTAAAGCACACACACTTTCCTTGGTGCATCTGCATAATCAGTAACTCCTCGTTGGTAACTATTTTTGTTTCCCACTGCAGGAAGGTTCTCTGCTTTCTTATCCATCTTCATTTGTCCGTTTCAGGTGGATGTATTGACAGAGATCAACAGATTTGAGGAAGCAACAGCAGAAAACATATTGGAGATTGAGTCCAGCGGCATGTTTGTGAAGTTGGATGAACCAGCTCATATTTTTCGACCTTTAAACAAGCAACTCTGGAGCCAAAAAGCATTGACCGGGGCCAATGATTTTCCTGTTGATGAACAGAAAACACCAAAAACTGAGAATATCATTCCTCACATTTCTGGCTCTACACTGGAAAATAGTTATCAAAGTAGCTCAGTGAATAATTATTGCACGATTAAAAACCTGGATGAAAGAACCCCTCAACCACTGACAGTTTCAGCATGTGTTGTGGACAGCTCACTGCCTGCCAAGCAGACAGAGAGCTCATCATCAGTGAAGAAGTTACCATTTATTTTAGGTCCTGAAACAGGATATGGTATGCCACAAGAGATAGCGGAGAAGCTCCAAAAAGAATCCTGTCCACCGAATCCTTGTCCATCTCCTCAGGATTATGAGGCAGGAGACGACTCAGGATCTCTATCTGAATCATCAGATGCTTTAGACTTCAGTTTTGACCTGCAACCAGACCTAGACAATATTCCAGGACCAAATCCAAGTTTATTATTGCAAGCTTTAACTATGTCCAATGCTAATGATGGTATCAATCTTGAGCGGTTGGAAACAATTGGTGATTCATTTTTGAAGTACGCAATCACCGTTTACCTGTACTGTACTTATGAAAACATCCATGAGGGAAAACTGAGTCATCTGAGGTCAAAACAAGTAAGTCTACCTATTAAATGATGTGTCCTTGTTTGTACCATGCAGTGTTCTGGAGAATATCTGTATTTTGTAGTGAAAATTTCTGTAAATAGGTATATAGTGTATGCGTATTGCTGCAGTGTCTCTGCTTACAAGAGAAGTGTTGAAAATCGTCTCGAATCAACTAAAGATGAGATTTCTGTTTTTGCTTCCTTAAATTTTATCCTATGAACTTATAGTCCTCAGTTCGTATGTTCATGAAAAAAAATCTTTTTGTTCAGGACTAATTGTAAGTGAAACCCTAATGTATTTTTTTCAAAGTTTTACAGGTTAAATTTTTTTTACTGCAAAAATGATTCGCCGAAAGTTAATATATTTGTATAATTTTTTCTTTTTTTCTGTCCAGGTTAGTAATTTGAATTTGTATCGATTAGGAAAACGGAAAGTATTCGGCGAGAGTATGATAGCAACTAAGTTTGAGCCACATGATAACTGGCTTCCTCCATGCTATTATGTACCTCGAGAACTGGAACAAGCTTTGATAGAAGTAGGAATGCCGGCTAGTTCATGGAATCAAGCAGATCTCCCGGCTCTCAGGGACATGTCGCCGGACAAAATCAGAGAAGTCGTTCAAGAACAACTGGTGAACACATTAACTTGTCTTGACTCTATACCGTTGGATAGGTTGCCTTGTTTCGTACCTTACAATCTCATTACACAACACAGTATACCAGATAAAAGCATTGCAGATTGTGTTGAAGCCCTTATAGGTAAGAAATTTGCTTTAGTGCTGTGAGAAATTTCAGGAACGGTCTGGAACCAACAGTGCCCAGGGAACTTCTCTTTTGCATGTTTAAATGTCAGAAAGAGCAAAACAACGAGTAGCCACTGTGTTTCACAGTTTCTTGACCATCTAATCTTGTATCTACGCTGTTAAGAATCCTCAAGAATGTTTTGCATTAATACCTCTCAGACTGAAAGTTCAATTTTGACAGTGGAGACTGCGGTGGTTTTGAAAATTTCTGTCTATCATATTCTGCAAGTACTCTCATACCACACAGTAGAGCAAGAATTGTTAGCCAGTCTCGCAAAAAGTATAAAAAGCTGAAACTAAGTAATCAAAATTAATTTTGACCAAATATAAATTGGGGGAAGTAAAATTTATAAGTTATTTGGAGTTGTTCTCAAGAAACTTAGCTGCCAATAACAATTAAGTAACCTTCCTGGGAAAAGCAGTTTCATCTTCCTTTATAAAAATGTTATGTAATTCTAATTTACATTGTCTGCTTCGTTAGATCTTAAGCGGAATATCTTTTCAAAAATGCTCTGCAAGCTAATAAATTCTTTTTCCTCTTTTTTTGCTATCTAAATTCAGGTGCATATTTAATTGCTTGTGGTCCAAGAGGAGCATTACTTTTTATGTCCTGGCTTGGGATCCGGGTGTTACCATGGAAAGAAGTCGAGTGTTCAAATCCTGAGCAATCAGTGAACCATGTTGGGTGCATGCTAAACAAAGATAACAAAATGGTTAGTGAATTTGCATTCTTCAACAGCCTTAGAGTTTTTTAAGCTGTTTCGTTGTAGTTTGTGCATTTATTTAAAAAAAAAAGTTGTTTTCCTACATTTTTCATAGTCAAAAATGGTGAAATTCTAATTAATCAACGAAGTATACTTGAAAATACTCAAGGTTTCTGTAGTGGAAAAAAATTACTTCCTGCAGGAAATATGTAAGAGAAATCAACAAAACCTATGAGCTCGCCAAGTCTTTGATAATCAGCTCATTAATTTAGAATGTACCTTCATCATCTGAAACGCTGGTAGGTGCTGTCTGTTGTCTTTCAAATGCATGTTTAATCTTTTGCCCACCAGAGCTATGTTGCAGGTGCAGTTTTTCTTCGACAGGTTAGGAATGAAAAAACTTGATAATTATGCAAAGTTTCTGTTCTTTAGGTTGAATACACGGACATAAAACAACCAAGCTCACCATTAATCCGCAATCTTCCAAATGCTAATGCAGAAATGAATAAATTACTGGATGGTTTTGATGTGTTTGAAAGGAACATTCATTATCGCTTCTCTGATCGTAGCTACCTTTTACAAGCAATGACCCATGCCTCATATTTTCCGAACCGATTTACGGACTGTTACCAGCGTTTAGAATTCTTGGGTGATGCTGTTCTAGGTATGAATCTCCAATTTAAAACTTCATAAATTCCAAATCAGGAACGAGAATAAAAACACTAATAAATGGCCTGAACTGTAAGTAACAAGGTGAAAAAATGATGCTGGGTCCACACCATTTCTCCACCTTGTTCCCAATTAAGGCATGTAAGTTCCATGACAAAAATATCTGTGCTGTATTTATGGTTGCATATTTCAGGGTAGTCATAATTTAATTTTTTCAGGGTTGTTTGTGTTTTTCCCTACTGAGGAATATTGTGGTTTTAACAATAAGTAGTTCAGCCAATTCATTTGTTCTCAAGCTGCAGCGCTTTTGGTGTCTAGACTGATAAGCAGCTAATCAGGGCAAAGAGAATTTATGGCAAGTAATTTGTACAAAACCTTCACTTGGGTTAGTTTTTATTGTAGACTTTTCTCAAAATATGTGTGTACACTGACAATTGACGACCTTTAGGAAATAATGAAAGGAGGAAAGAAGATTCTTGGGGGAAAAATAATTATTTGTGCTGTCGCCAACACTTGAATGTTAAACAAAATTATGCCTAAAATAACATTCTCACGCCGGATTAAGCCAAATCCTATGCCTAAAATAGGTCACTGAAACTTTTGACACCTAAGTGTACCTTTGCATTCATGCATAGTGAGTGTTGCCGTCTCTTCTACTTAGTGTTCAGAAATTTCTGCTTCGAAGTCCTAAAATTCCTCCGTTGTCGTTGGTCTCCTTTTACCTCAATGTAATTCGTTTTCTGTCTATTTCTGCAGACTATCTAATCACAAGGCATCTGTATGAAGACAAGCACAGGCACTCGCCAGGAGAACTAACCGATTTACGTTCAGCATTGGTGAACAATACAATTTTTGCCTCTCTAGCTGTAAGACACGGTTTTCACAAATTTTTCCTGCATCTTTCACCTGGTCTTGCCGAAGTTGTTGAAAGATTTGTTCGGATCCAGGAAGAGAATGGACATGCTATCAATGAAGAAGTAAGTAAACTCCACGAGGACAATTACCTCGTTTTACTGACAGTGACTAAAGAGTTTTTAATGCAGCTATTAATTGTTGTTCGGTTTTTGGTTAAATTCAGTCATCATGTCATTGTGCCATGTCAGCCTCCCAGGCTAGAGTACTTTTTCAAGGTTAACTTTAAATTCTCAAAGTCTAATAAAAAAACCGTAAGAAAGAGAAGTCACTTACTCCTACTAAAGAACAATCTTTGAATATCTGTGTTTCAATTCTTAGAAGTAGAGTACAAAAACAAATTCCAACGGAAAGAAAATCACATGTTACTTGCAAAATCTATTGTTGTGGGAGGTAGATTGCATTGAGATACTTGGCCAGGGCTTAATTGCACCCAAACCGGCTAAATTTTACTACATTGCCACCTGTTACTGCCCTCGCAGAAAGTTTGCTAAGCTCCAGGATTTCACCTGTTCCGTGTTCTGTATTGTGTGGTAATCGATGTGTACTAAATCTAATGTATAACATGAGCGTAAATATTTTGATCTTAATACTTTTTTGGTTGAAAATATTTAAATGTATTTTACACTAATCATTTCAGTATTATTTGATTGGAGAGGAAGAATGTGAAGAAGTTGAGGATGTGGAGGTACCAAAAGCCTTGGGTGATGTTTTTGAATCAGTCGCTGGAGCTGTGTTTCTGGACAGCAGTATGTCTTTAGATAAAGTGTGGGAAATCTACTTCCGCATGATGAAATCGGAGATTGGTAAGTCATGCCACACTATCACAAGTAATCTTCAAAACTTTCTGCAAACACCCTTATTATAGATGTTTTTGAAATTGCAAAATGAATCTGTTGAGATCGGCAGGAATTGGCCTGCAAATAGTCACAGCCTGTTGTTTCTCGCACAAGGAAAATACCTATCCCATTTGAATCTTCCAAAAAAATTTTGCTGCAGAGATATGACCTTCGTCTTCGTAGGGGTGTTTAAAATTCTTCTGAATATACCTTTTTCAAGCGATAGTTTGTCTGAATAAGATGAACTGATCCTACTGACAAGAATGGCCAACTATTGATATGATTGACCACTGGGTTCAGCCAATCATGAGATTGACAGCGTATTCTGCCAGCCAATTGTTGAAACTTTGTATTTATCAGGTAGACAGAGATGACGTAAGTTAAATGGCATAGCATGAATCGTCTGCTATGTCTTATCCCTGATTTGTCGTGCCTATGTCAGGTAGAATGGACGATATACTGTCGGAAACCCAAGAGGCTCCTTTAGCTTGTCGTGAATTCCACCAGACCCAGGCATGACAAAGCAGCGATACGACATAGCCGACCAATCACACTACACCATTTAACCTATTTCACCTCTGTCCACTTGACAAATACAAAGTTTCAACAATCGGCCTGCAGGTCTTTGACATGATTGTGTACGCCTAATGGGCAAAATCCGAATGAAAAATGTATACCTTTTCGCAGTAGCCCGAAGTGTACTTTACAGAAGCTACCACATAAAGTACTCATTGGCTCACATCATTTCACGGGGGAAGCCAAAAAATTCCAAACATTTTTCAATTAGAGTCTAAAATGTTGAGCTCTTAGGAGAACCAGTACGAAACTGAGCTTTTTGGCTTTGTTTCCCCGCGAAGTGGTGTGGACTCAGCACCATGTAACAACCTTGTCACATACAGTTAGGGCCATCCTTAGTTTTTTTTCTCATACAGCTCTAAGTTTGCATACAATAATTATCTTGATCGCTCCATCAAATTATTTTATACATTCTAATGTGTTTCAGAACGATTCAGCACAAATGTTCCAAAGTCACCCATTAGAGAATTACTTGAACTTGAACCAGAAACAGCCAAATTCAGGTATGTGTTTGTAAATTTCGTGTTTTTCTAGTAGCGAAATTAGTAAAGCGATATTAGTATTAAACAGAACTCTTGTTATAGTTTAAAAAGTTTGCCACTTCTCAACCAGACTTCATCTCTAAGCTAATCTTTCTCCATTTCTAATAAAGGAATCATAAGTTTCTTTGATCTCAGTGGAAAGAGCAAGAAGCAAAACCTTGGAAGAGCAAAGCTTTATGCAAGTTGTTTATAAAACATACAAGTCATGTACAATTTATACAATTTCAATTACAATTCACAGTTTTTACGATTACTTTTTAATGATCATCGCAATTTTATCAATCAGCGTTTGCGGGATATGTTATGTGGAGTAGGACGTTCCAAATTTGAACCATCCCATGGAGGACCCTCTATTGAAAACCAAGGAATTTAGTGCTTGCCAAATTTTGTTTTTTGATTTGATGCTCTTCATGATCCTCTGAGCACGATAAGCTTTCAAAATCAAACTTTTACCGGTTGTTTCAAAATGTGTCAAAAGCCACTGACCACCACTGGTTTTGCAGGGTTTTTCATGATTCATCAATTTATTTATTTATTAGGAGTGTTGCTGTTTTTGGAGAACTGAACTTCTCACTACAGATCTTGAAGTGTAGAACTGTTCTTTTTGGAAAAACGAACTTCAATTACCTCTGTTTAAAGCCTTTACACTATGTATTAGGAAGCTATGTCTAACCATCATATCCGAACAGAGCATCTTTAAAAACACTTTTTTCTTTCCTTTTTTTTCATCTATCTCATCTCTTTTTGTATGCTGAACATGTTTTCAAAATGTATGACCAAGTGAGGCAGAATGTTCCTTCATGTAGGGAAAATGATAAATTTCATAGTGGTACTTCGACCTATGGAGGCTAATTCTGTAATTTTTGTGGAAAGAACACTAAAAAATTCCAGAAATTGAGCCTTTGGCATTATTTTAAGGTTTGAAAAGGAAAAGTGGGGGATTTTAAGAAAACTGCTGTCGCCAATCTGAGGAACAACTCTATTCAATTGCTTATAACATCCTTAATAATGCAAATTATGGCCAGAAACTTTTAATCAATGTTCTTCAGAGGATCAGAAAGTGTCCAGTATCATAAACTGAAAATTAAAATTTGACTTCAAACCTGTTTTTTTTTTTTTCCTGTACTTCTGAGTTTCCACCTGAAGGCTTATTTTCCCTAGCTCTATCATTCAGCAAGGTTCTTGTCCCGGACTGAGACATTAAAATGCTCTTTGAAATCCTTGTATCTGTCTGAAACCAGGCTTGTCCAAATTTATTTAAGTTAAAATTATTTCCTTCACAAAATTATCTATTTTCTCATGTTTGTTTTTCAGTAAACCAGAAAAGTTGACTGATGGGCGACGAGTACGAGTAACTGTGGAAGTCTTTGGAAAAGGTGCCTTCAAAGGCATTGGACGAAATTATCGTATCGCTAAGTGCACTGCTGCAAAATGTGCCTTACGACAATTGAAGAAAAAAGGTCTTCTATCTCGAAAAGTGAATTGTATGAATTTACCAAACCATTCTCTTCCATGAAACATGTCACTTAACCATGGAACCTTTTCTTCATGTCAAACTAACCCATATCTTTCCCTGACTTCACTTGTCTGTTCACTTGTCGGATTTTTTTCTTTTTTTCTATCATTGTTTCCGTGTAATTTTCTGTTTCATTTTTATTAAGATTTTGTTTTAATATATTTTAGATGTTGTGCTCTCATAATGATTTTTACTCTCAATGAGTTTTTGCCTAGCCTCCAGTTTCCAAATTTTTAATCTGCTCTTTCAACTCTCTCAGAATATGTTGAATTAAGGCAGAAAAGTCCTTTTAACCGTTTGAAGTTCCTTGGTGCAATCTACGATAATTTTTCACCAAATTTTTTTTCTCTTTTTTTTTTTGCTAGAGGCCTTTGATTTATCCAACGCAAGAGGAATTTGTAACTTCTTTGTTTCGGTAGGAAGTTTTTCTATTACATATTCTTCTGAAAATTTCCCGATACATTTCGTGTGCCAATCGTGAATCTATCCAGATGATATTTATTTTAGTGTTTTTCAAAGACCTCATTTTAGTATTTTCATGTCCCTAATTTTTCTCTCTTCCTCTCTCCGTAATAAACTCGGTACTAATCTACCATTATATGCATAAAAGTTATGGGACGAATTTTTGTATTGATTTCGTAAATGCCATTGAAATTGAGCTAAAACTAATTGAAATGGCAGTATTTATGAATTAATGAAAGTTTACTATTTTGTTGCTGTTTCTTATCGAAACGGCAGGATCTCAAAAACAGTCTCTCCAATTTCTTTTTTTCATGCATCAAGCTTAGGGAAAAAGCATGCGGATAGATGGCACTTAAGGACAATTAGTATTGCACTTCTGTTGCTTAACAGGGAGTCTAGGGCTTTGTCTGCATGGGGAGTTTTTGGGAGATTTGTCACAGCATCGAGTCCTATGAAAGTAACTTCAACGATTTTTTGTCATTTCTATTTTCATGGGACGCGGCTGCGACAAGTTTGCGCAGGAAAATGAATTAGTAAAAATCGAGTGTTTAAAATGGAATTAAGGTAATATGAAATGAAGCAGGCTTAACAATTGAACACATTATTCAAATTAAACAAACATGTACCATGTACAACAAAATATCACATAATTTACTTTCACTTTTTCTCTCAGTAGTTGCTCTTGGGAGCTGGATAACTGCGATTGTGATATTAAGTCAGTCAATATTTGTTGCAACTTCATAATTTTTCTTTCCATTGTGACAAATTGAGGCAAAACGTTCCGTAGAGAGGAGGTGTAGTGACTGGGAATTCTGTCAAAAACTTATTAGAAAATAAATCTTACGAATTTTTTTAGAAACTCTTTGATCTGATGACCTTGAAATCTTTCCTTCCTTTACAATCAAAGATTAAGATACTCTTTACGTATGAAATAAAAGTGATTGTTTTCCTGCCTTTTCCCTAAATATTTCAATGGTGGATAGTTTTCTTATGCTCACAACTGTCTAACTAAAATTACTTAAGTGCAACTATCAGGGTTTACAGACTTTGGCCTGGACAAAAATTCGAGGTACATCAATGTTTTCTTTTAAATTTACAGTTCTTCTATTTACATATGAGTTTGTTAAGATTTGAAAGCCAGTTTTTGAAAATAAGTCTGCAAGCTCTTCAGTTGAAAAAAAGTAGGATCTGTAACAGAAAAGAAAAAGATGAATTACTTAACACTTCATTCCCTTGTCAAAAATTCTACCACCTATCAAGCAGCTACTCTTTTTCCAATGTGGCTGGTAAGTAATGGACAATTCTTAGTAGCATAGAATTGTGTCTAATTTGGTGAAACTGACAGTGAAAAAGTAAATACAATAGGAGACCTTTAGTTTGTATTGGGAGCCGTTCATAAAATATGCAACGCTGTACACAAATACAAATTTTGGGAAATTTACAAAGAATGAGGTTGCCAACTCTCTAGGAACTTTTGAAACCAGCAATGTATAGTTTAGAAATTTTACTTAATCATGTGGCTAGTACTTTTCAAGACCAATCCACACAGGTCAGTCATTCCCGAGGACGAATTTTGGTACTCTACTGCGCAGTGACGTAGTATTGAGTGCATACAATGTATTTCTTATGGGTGCACTCAATAGTACGTCACAATGAGTGCTGCGAGTTAGGGCCGGGCGGGGGAGTGGATTTCAAAAAAGCTGCGCAATGACTGACCTGTGTAGATTGGTCTTGGTACTTTTCAAGACAGAAACTGCATTCGATATTCCATGCCAACCTATGGACTAAAGCCATGGTGAGCATTGCTGGCAGTCGATGGTAAACCGTTCAGGTCATAAAAAGAATGAGACATGAATAATGAAGAGCACTGATTGTTTTTTCTCCTGTTTTTACATACTACTACCTTCCATTATTTCTATGTCTCCCAATCATTGCTTCTTAAACCCAAGTGGTCTTTTCCAGTATTGTTTTTTTAAAAGAAAATACTACAAGATGTCCAAGGATTAGGTAACCAACAATCCTACTTCATGGTTCAATTCTGTGAGTCATAATTAGACTTTTGGTAATTATACTTAAGAATGTTTTAACCCTGTATGAGATAGCATTACGAATTTGTAACGACATATTTTTTGGGTTTTTAAAAATTGGATCTCTCCTCTTTGGCGTGATTTTGCAAATTTTCATTAGTTTTTTCTATTTTTAAATAAAAGATTCCCTTAAAAGTGAAATTTAGAAAAAAAAAAAAAATGGTGTTCTATGCTTCTAATGCAAGCTATAAAATTGAGTAGTGGCTCCCAGAATCTGAAAGCAAAAATTAGTTCATGCCATTGAGGGTTAAGAGATAAGTAAGTACTAAGTACTGAGTAGGGACTGAAGGAATAAATTAGTGACATACCTGGTCCCGTCTTGTCTCATATAAAAGTTGGTAGATATCTTATGACCCGGTTGGAATCGGAGCTGGGTCATATCATGTAGACCATAGTCTCTCAGGTAGACTATGCCTCCTGGTTTGAGGACTCGATAAATATTTTTGACAACATTTACATGTTTATCCGGATGTATTGCAGATAATACAAAAATCAAGGTAACATAATCAATAGAATTGGAGATGAGGTTGTCACAGAAATCTTCAGATGTCACATCAGAAGCAAAAGCGTTGATACGGTCAGCATCATAATCCTCATTTGCTTTTACAAGTTCAATGGCCTTCGACGACAGGTCACAGGCAAGTGCAAAACCTTGAAATCCACTTTTCAATAGAGGATAGAGAAAATTTCCAACACCGCAGCCAATTTCTAGCAATATTTTGTGCTTAGTGTCCTCCGTAATCAGCTCTCCAAATTCTCGACCGGTCCAATTTCGATCCTTGAAGAATCTGCATTCATTCCGTTTATAAAATTTGTCCCAAAATTTTTTGGCTTCAGCTTCTAATTTGTTAGCTTGAAATTCTGATACCAACCGAGATTCTTGCCTTTTCAGGGCGGCTTTCATGTCAGCTGTCAGCTCCTGAGGCATGTCCGACAATGAATCAACAATTGTTTCCGTGGGATGATCCATGAGCGTATTTTAATTAGATTTATTTGGATAGTCTCCTGCAGGACGAGCTCCTCCATAGAGACGTTCAAAAGGAGAAAAAGAGTATATTTACAGACAGCACTTTATCAATCAATCAATACTGAGAATGATGGGTGATAATACCAGAAAGACACGAGACTAGTAAATTACTGATAATGAGATAATGACAATGATAATAGAAAGTGAGGTTATGTTATTGTTTTGATTCTGACGTAACGCGCTGTCAGTGTAAAATTTTTCCACTCTTTTTCTTCTCTCTGAGTGAGAAGAATATTTCCAGTATTTCTCAATTGTATTATTGATTACCTCAATTTATCATCAAGTCTTGGAAACAGTTACTTACATCGAATGACCCAGCCACTCACTAAACCAGTCCATCGCAAGTAGATCCCAGGTCAGATCACCTTGAGGTGGGTCCCCGTTTAATAAATAAAAGTCTCCTATGTGGATCTGCTGTCCAATTCATAATCCTTGAGCATCAGATATTTTACAAGAAATCCTGAACCATCATATCATTTCTCAATCAGGTATGTGCATCTACCCAGGTATAGAAACGTTTAAAAAATTAGAACGGGTAGTTATCGAGAATAACTCTACAGTTACTCAGTTCGAATGAAGGTGGCCAATTGTTTTGGCTAGCCATGTGTATACTTACTGGATTTAGTTCTGAAGCTGTGTATTGAAATGATTTCAAATATCATTCTTGATCTCAAATGGAATGATGCTAGCACTGTTCAAGAATTCTGAGATAATATCTCCAAGGACCTAACATGGAAAACTAAGGAATCTGGTGCTGGTTTAAGGACCCTGCAAACCACGATCGATTTCCCATTTTTTATAGCATTAAACTTGTCTATGAATGCTGATCGTAAGTCATCATTGCGCCAACTTTCTATGAGCTACTTACCGTTTTTGTACAATCCACAGTTGAAGTTTCGATGAGTTCTTGAATAAAAAGAGACAGCATGGCAATATAGAGCCGAGCCAATCAACCTTCGCACAGTAGCGTGAGCTGCTCACCTGACTGCCCCTTAACTGCCACTTTTTGTGTCGTAGACTACAGGGCATGTCTGTATAAAAGTAAAAGAATTCATTTTCATTTTTTTAAACCCACCAATTTTTTTGTTTCTTTGTGTCTACGGCACAGTTAATTTTTAGGATGAAATGGCATTAATGTATATGATCTTGTTTCTTTTTGTTCCCTAGGGTATCTCTAGCATAACAAATTATGTTGTGTTGCTGAGTTTATCATTAAAGCTTCTCCAAAATGTCTAGCAAAGAAGAAGAGTGTGAGTTGACACAATTAGTCTCCTTCGATGAAGAACCTGGTGTCAACAACAAATTTGATGATGAAACACCTCCTCATACTCCTGCCGAGAAGCGATCTTCACTTCTAGTCTTGAGTCAGCTGACTAACCAGGGCACCAGCAAAGTAAGCCAAAATACTTGCTAGTAGTAAATCTTGAGCTTTTAAAATTGAATGGCTGTCCTAGAAAGTAGTAAAAATCTTTTATTACTGACGTAAGACAGTGTAAGTCTCAAAGAATCAATTCAGTAAGTAAAAACAGAAACTCTATCAGTGGCCAAAGTGCGGAATCATGTATCTTCATTCCGGTGTTTCAAAATTTCCCCTCCTATTTTATTTTTTAAAAGAGAAAAAAGCCCATTTTGTAGCTTGAAATTTATAAAAAATACTCAGCTAACAGAGGCAACAAATGAGAGTCTTCAAGAAATTAGATACCGTGCCTAGTATTTTAAAGAAGTTATAAAGTATGACAGGAAGTCTGCAACGTTCCTAGTGGAGGTACGTGGTTTCAAATTTTGGCCATCAGTATAAATGGCAAGCTGGAAACTTAATGACCAGCATAGTACCTAATGCTTTATAAAAATTGCCAGTTTTTTCTCTTTTCTTTCTTGTCTTTGTCATATTTAAGCTATGCATCAGTCAGCAGTCTTCTTTATCTATGTCAAGCCATTCAGCACCACTGGATACCCCCCCCCCCCCCAAAAAAAAAAAAAATATTCTACAGATCCTTTTGAAGCCAGTGTACCAAAAAAGAACCCTGTACCCTCACACCAGTGGGGACTTACTGATTCTTGATACATTTCTCAGGAAACATTTTTAATCGTAGTCAGCAGTTTGGTTTAAATTTTCCAAGTAAAATCTGATTTCTACCTGCTCTTTTTTTTACATAAACTTGTTCACAAAGCCGTACTGAATGAAGAACACAACAAAGTCTGAGAAGTGGTTGTGTTAGTTAGAGGATTTTTTTGGATTTTTTCAGGGTCTCTGAGGTTGAAATGCTACAGCCTAAGTGCAATGTTTGTATGGCTAAGGAAGTATCTTTTTTTAAATCTAAAACAATGAAAAAAATTGAAATATTTCCTTCGGAAAATACACTAAAAAACCTGACAAATTTTAAATTGGTTGCTAGGGTGAAGAGAGAGGTCAGAGCCTAAACTGTAAGTAACATAACGATGACTAAAGAACAATACCGCCTATCTGCAAACTGACATTTTTGCAGGACAAAGAGAAAACTTAGCCATTTTTGTGATTTTGAAGCTCGACCTGCAATTTCTCCATACATCACAGTGTTATTACAGCGCTTCCCTGAAAAATTGGAAAAAAGTAAAATATTTTATGCTGTAGAATACGGCAAACTCACTAACTCATTTTCGCCAAAGTTGTCAATTAGGCAGTAGGTATTGGTCCGTAGCCCTCAGTATCTCCAGTTTGTCACAGAGAAATGATGTTTGTCTCATCTTTTTGGCTCTTTTTCTATTTAGCAGAAAAGCTTAAAACAAAACATAGAAGAACCAGAACGTTCATCTCAAATTTCTTCATCAGAAGGTGCCAGCAGTACAAAAGGGGAACCCAGCATAGCAGAATCCTCCACCTCTAGGCCTATTTCTCGAATTGCCACTGCTCCAGTTTCAAATATAGGTATGTGTAATCATCAGTCAGTAACTAATTGGGATGAACAATTTTCTAAAAGCTTGGCTAAGGACCAATGATCTGTCTGCTCCTGTTCCTCAATGCTCAGCATTACAACCCTCTGTGGAAGAGAGGGAAAGTAGGGAGAGTCCGTGTCCACTGTTTCAAGAACAGGATTTAATGTTGCTTGGGCAAGGCAATTGCTATGTCAATAATATGCCTTTGCGGAGCCATCTTTTGCCACTGAAGAGTTTTTTATCCATACTGAAACCAAGAGTCCATAAAGTTCCCTGCTTTCCACAATTGTGGAAAAAGTGTTTTTACAAAAAGTGAGTCAGGTTTTTTGGTTCATCAGTGGAAAGAAAATTTTGAAATGACAGTAAGGATGGCTTAGTCAACGCTTACGTGTATTTTACCATTACTATGCCAGAACTTGCAAAAAAAGAAGAAGAAAAATTCGAGGACTTCTCTTCGTTCAAGCTTGGCTGTCAAGAATGGGAATATTATAGACTTCTGACTGAAGCACTGCAGAAAGCGCTCACATGTTTCCGACTTCACACCAGAATTAACAGTAGTGCTATTAGTCTGTTCTGCAACACTTAGCAAATTCCACTGTTAGTGTCCTCAGAAGCTTTTCTAAAATTATACATATTTGGGAAGATTGTGTCCACAGCCTGGACAGTTGGATCAGCCTCAAGATGTTTGTCTGAACGTCCACTTCCCTCTTCAGGTTTCGAAATTTTTTTCAGATGATTTTCACAGCCCGTTATGAAAGTGCACTTTGCTCATGAACGTATTAAAGTAACTTTTAAAGAAATTTTGTGCAACATTCTGTCACTAAATTAAACATTTGAAAGATTACTTGTCTCACAAAAGTAGTGACATTACCAAGATATCGAAAAGATATAATCTTCATAATATTCTGTTCAGAAGAAAATTCTGAAGTATGTTTGATAATCTGTATTCAGTATCTCAGGATTTATATGAAGTATGAAAATATAGGGGAGTTTCTTAAAGTGAGATCGCCACTTTTTTCTCCCTCAACCCTCATATTTTTAACTTCATGCCATTTCACATGTTAATGTCTCTTACTATATTTTTTAGTCCTGGAAGTATAATTTCACCTCCTCAGATATTTTTTACAGGAATGTCCCAGCCATGTAAGGGACGATGTGTGTGCTCTCCTAAAATTTATAAGTTTGTCATTGTTAGAATGGCAGTTCCTCAATCATTTCCTCCATTTTTCAGGCCATACAACAAGACTGTACCAAGTCAATGAGAGGACCGGAAGAAATTCCTCAGGGAACATAATTTCAGAGTCACATGGTTATAGACCTCCAAGACCCCCTTTACCCAGTGCCATCAGATCACAGATGATGAAGAAAGGTAAGAACTTAGGTACTTCTTCCAGCAATGAGTGCAAGAAGAGGACTTCTTGCTGTCTCAGACTTTCAGCTATCGATTCGTTCATTCCAAGCCAGGCAAATGCACTTATTTCATGGAAAATTCTACTGAGAACACTCTTTGATTTTAAAATTCCAGAACAATGATGAATTACATATAATTTCCTCTTTTTATGTATCAAAATATAACGTTAAACATAAATGAACTGCAGAGATTCCCTACCTCTGAACTGACATCTAGCAGGAGTCTTTCAAAAACAATGATCATAATCAGTGCCTCCCCTATTATATTTAGGTAATGTCTCTGTCACATCAAACTTTTTTGCTTACTAATTGGCATAGATATGAGAACCTGCATTTAAATTTGGATCATTGTGCCAATCAAAATGATATCACAAGAGATAGTTTGCTCTATCATAAACACCACTCTTAGACAAGCTCAATTAGTTGACGCACGTTTCCGTTTGTGTTGAAGAATGCTAACAACAATGTGTTCCAGCAACTTCCTTTGTTTGCTATTGGATGAAACGCTGGGAGTTGGTTATTCCTACCACTTTTTTTCACCATTTGAAAAATTTCTAAGGATAAAATGGCTTAATTCGGTTGTATTTTTGGGTTTACTTTTGAATGAACCAATTTTGGAGTTCTATCTTGAACCGTTTAGAAGTATTGCACAAAAGGGCTACTTTTTTAAGCAACTTTGTACAATATTCAGTGGCCGAATATTTCACTCCAATGCGGATCGAATTTTTCCAGCTTGCTTGCTTGATTGTTTTTCCCCTTTATTTTTCATTTTATTTAGTTATTTTATTTTATTTTTATCTTTTTTTGTTCTGCTAAGTAAACAAAAAGCAACTTCAAACTTTTTTCAATTCCCTTTCAACGGTTATCTTTATTTTATTTATTTTCATAAATTCCTGTTCAGTACTATGCTTTTTTTTTATCCTTGTTTCTTTTTTTTCTTTCTTTTATGTTTGTCCACATTGGTTTTTGTTGTTTGCTGTGTGCACGTGTGTGTATAATAAGCTCTTCTTGATCGAGAATGTCAACATCACTGTTTTCTCTCAGATGTTACTGATGTCCGCCAAATGGAACAGGCTCTACTTCATCTCCTTGAAGACTTCAACTCTGGCAAACTCCGTGCTTTCAGTAAGTCCATTGCTCGTTTTGTTGTTTATTCGCAGCTGGAATTTAAACTTTCCAGTTGAAGAGAATATTATGAATTGTTGCTCAAAATCCTCAGTCTGCTAAAAATTTTAAACACTGTATATAAAAAATTTTACCGAAAAAATCAAAAGTATTTGAAAAAGGGTATAGGGTCTCACTTCTAGAACATGGATAGTTTTTCCTCTGTAAAGAGTTTCATCAGAGTGTTCATCATGTGAACGATTTTTCTTTCTGTCTTCTTAGAAAATTATTAAGGAAAGAAATGGCGGTGAATTAGTTTAAGTCTTTGAAATTTTGTTAATATACGAGTATGTGTATTATTCCATGTATATATTCTCCTATTTATTCCATTTGATATAATAATACGCCAGGAACTGGCAAAAATGCACTTTTCCGAACCAACTTTCTCGAGATTGGCCTATAGGAAGTTCGAATTTGTTCTGAAATCTCACGTTACCCAGAGGATAATAAGGAATATCACATCGAAAGATCTCGATATTTAGCTAGCCTCAAATTTCTTAGTATTCCGTGTGCAGTCCTTTGAAAACTGCTTTTTTTTTGTTTACTAGGTAAAGATTGCAGTATGGAGCAAATGACAGGCATCCGTGAACAGCAAGAGCATGTTGCCCGTCTGCACTTCGAGCTATTTGCACAACAAGAATTGTTTGAGCCACTGAGTGATGAGGGACTCCAACGCGGAGTTGATAATATGAATTCTCTCATGTCTTCCCTAGAACAACTAAGTATTTCGATAGAAAAATTGCACACGGTCAATGACACCAGCTAAAATTAATCAACACCCTTGGGCAGTCTTTCAATGCTCTGAAAGAAGTCGGAGGCTTCAGTCTTTTCTGCCCAAGCTGAACTGGTTGAACACCGGTAAAAGCGGGATTTAAATCAATAAACAATAGCATATCGATCCGTCCTGTTTTAACTTCTGCATTGTGCAGTAAAGAGAAGCCTCCTCCCCATGTATTTCAAGAGAGAACAATGGTTAACTTCAGCCTTCTTAAAAATTTCAAGTATGCACATAGGTAATCTCATGGTGTACTTAAAAATTTAATTTCAGCACAATATTTTAATGAGGAAGAACTGAAATTCTGTGCAAATCAAATGGTTTTAACCTGTTTGATAGTCTTCATAGATGGACGAAGTTGGTTTCAGAGATCATCAAACAGGTTGCAGAATTTTAGTCATTTTTCCTTAGATTGTAGGTAGTGCTGAAACTAAATTTCTACGCTAAGGTTTTCCATCAACTAAAAAATTGGCTAAATTCTAGAAAGATGACTGCAAACAGTACGAGCAAAAGATGAAATTGCAACCTGAAAATTAAAGTGCTCTAGGATTTTACTCACAAGGCCAGTTGATTTTGAGTCTGAAAACAAGGCTGATAATGAGTGAAGAAAATGAGTGAAACCGGGCACCAGAGATTTTTAAAAGGAATGAAGTGTAACCATTGTTTATTTTTTAGAGTACATGGTTTATGGAATTTTCTCTGCTGTACAAGATAGAAGATCAAGTGTGGAGCCAGGTCACTGCTTGATGGAATGTTCCTTTGTCTTCCGAGGAAGGTAGCAACGAAGTAAATGAATCTGTGGAAATCTCTGTGGAGAAGGTTTTGAATGTTAATTTCCATTGGGTTCAAAGACAATGTTGTTCCTTCAGGAGCTAAGATAGTCAATATAGTAAAAGTCCGTAGTCTACTACTACTGCATTTCTTTCGCAATACATTCTCTTATTATATGAGGGGTTTGGAGGGCAAGGCGCGTAAGTGCAGTTTTGGTATTTCAAGAGATAAGTCTTTAAAGTTCCAAATTCTATGAAGCCTTATGGCAGAAAGGAAGTTTAAACTCACTTTCTGAAGCTTTGAAGTTGGATTTTAGTTGTGAGTTTTTCGCAGAATATACTTTCAAACTAGTTATAGTTGAGTTTATGAATATCTCAAATTTTTCAAAAACTGCACTTATGCGCCTTGTCCTCCAAGCCCTTCATGTGAAAAGGATACAACTTGGTAGTTAATTTTTTTGGCCAAACCATACCAAGGACCAACAAAAGCCTGAACAGTCAATATGTTAAGTGGAATTGTTGTTTAATAATTTACTTTCATGGTTTGCCTTGGTGTCCATGGACGCTGCAGCAAAATTTCTGATATATCTGAATAGAGGCTTCATTGATCTAATTGCAAAATTAATCTCAGAGTTCTGTATTTTAAAGTAGGTAAAAAATCATCAGGAGATACGTACAGAATTTTATATCCCCCCAGTAGGGGTGAACTTTCGGTTGTAAACTATGCAGACATAAATATTGAGGTATTCAATGAATACACACATCAGTTGTGATAGTGTTTCTAATCGTAAGTGTAGGTTTTTCAATTTGTAATTCATGGATTTTTCTTATTACATTTTTTCTTTTCATACTTAGTTTGGAGTAAAATTTGTTTCTTTCTTCCTGTATCCCCTTTCCTCCCTAAGGATAATAACTGGACAAACTCGCAACTTGCTTTTCAGTCATTTTATATACAGAATATCTAAAGTTGATTGAACAATACATATTTCCAATTCAATTCTTTGCATTAATCAAAACCATTTTGTGGTACTCTTACATTGTTCTGTGAGAACAACTTAGCTCAGAACCTTCCCAAATTTCTAAAAAGTAAATTCTTCTTTCATGCTGAATATGTTAGCGTTACAAGAAACCATATAAAGTTGATTCTAAGTGCTTCTCAATACTCAGTTCAGGTTTGACCTAAAAATCAGAAGCGTGACATTTGCAGTTGCAAAAGAAATTTGGAAATTCTTAATGGACTTTTTTCTCCTTCCTTTAAGAATCAAAGTTGATTAAGTTCAGTACAAAACCAATGACTCCGTTTGAAATATTGATATGGAATACAACTTACTTACTCAAATAATTTTTTGGATAAGACTTATCAGTCAAGAGATAATTGTCACGTTTATTTAGAAAAACAGTCCTCAAAATGAAAATGCTGACTGGACTTAATTTTTTAAACTTCGGGAGAAATTCATTTGTAACTTATTAGCTGCATGTCAAAGATAAGAGGAACACAGTAGATGTATTCTTCACGACAATTCAAATGATATGCATTATTTTTTAGTTTACAGAAATTTTGAAAACGAATGAAGTTGAAACGAAATTGTGTGTCTAAAGCAATATTTTTGAATGGAATTGCAAAATTTATGATCAAAAATATCATCTTCTTGAAAATTTACATAGTAACAGATAAAACACCCTGAATCATGATGGGCAGTCCTCTGGACTGACAACTGTTGCGGTCAGCAGAAAACCCCCAGAACTACTCATATTAATCTCGGGATGAGTTCGATCAGGCAGGACTTGATAATTCCGCAGAAACGATTCCGTCAATTTTACTCCAATCACGTCTTTTCGTAACTTCAACTCGCAGAACAGCTTGACAATGGGCTCTTGGTACATGGAGTAGACAACCATGTTCCTGGAAAATGCTACCAGCTTAATTAGCCTGTTGATGAGATGAATTGGGTACTCTTTGCAAATGATTATGAGTCCATCTGCTTTTACAGTTGACAGTATGTCTACTGCTTTATCTACCTGAAAAAAGACACATCCTTCAGTAACTACACCTTGATGCATTTAAAAACAAAGACTTGCTACTGAAACTAAAAATCATTTAAAGAATGCTATATTATAATGAAAAATAAGAGAATCAACTGAAAGGCACTTTTTGGGTGGACCTTGATGAAATTGGACCCTGTTAAGCACTACGCATGCCCTGGTAAAAATAAGCCATACAAATTACCTATAGCCCGGCCATAGGAAAAATCCTATGGTAAATTGAAACATGGCCTTTTGGCGATAGGAATTTTCTATAGCCGGCGATTGAGAATTCCTATGGCTCGCTGTAGGAATTTTCAATAGCCGGCTATAGAAAATTTAGGGGTTCGCAGCTAGGGGATGGTGGAAAAGGGTTAATATTGTGGAAATAAATTTTGAAACCATGAAAAATAAAAATAATGAAACTTCTGGGATGTAATTTAATCGATTTTGAGGATTAGAAATTTCCTACCTACCTTGGGGATTGAACCCGGGACCTACCTAACACTAACCGAAGACCCTACCAATTGAGCTATACCAGATGATGCCTTAACTTGACGCAAAACCGGTATTTAACGTCGATTTGAACGGGCTATTTTCAATCTGCCTGGATTTGTCCGTGTATTTATTTTACTTTTTACTTTACTATATTTTTGAAATTTATTTTATCGTTTTACTTGTTTTATTTCCTTGCTGACTCTATTTTTTTCTTCACTCTATTTTATTTTTCAAGTACTTAATTTTTCTTCTTTAATTATTTACTTCTTATTCCTTTATTTTGTTTTATTTTTTACTCTAATTTATTTTAATACTTTATAATGTTTACTTTTTGAATTCATTCTATTCTTTAACCTCATTTAGATTTTCCCTTATACTTTATTTTTTTCTTCACCTCATTTTTTTACTTCATCTCCATGCTCTCTCTAATTTTTACTTCAATTTAGTCTTTGACTTCATTTTATCATATATTTAATTCACTTTATTTTATTTCTCTTCTGTTGTCTCTGTAATTCTATTATATCTGATATTCTATTACTTCCACTATTCTATTATTTTATTTATTTTTTTCTCTTTAAATTTTTCATTTTCATTATGGGAGTGGTAGGCCTAAAGGGAAGAAGAGACAGTATATAGCGCTAGTGCGAGAAAGAGAGGTGCGCGTGACTTAGGATCCAACTGAAGCTCCGGTGCGGATGCTTTGCGCACTCATGTGACACATCTCAGCACCTATGCGCTAAATCTCACTCCCCTATTCATTCTCACGCCGGATTTTCCGTCGGACGGAATCAACGATTTTTAACAGTGTATATTTGGCCGATTCAAATAAAAAAAATCAAAATCAAATCAAATTAAATTATGGAAAAGAAAGAATTATTGAGAAAAAATGGAAGAAAAATATTTTTAGAAAAGGAATTTCCAGGATAGATTCACTGGCGCTTATGATGATTTTCGAAAAAAACTACTTTTTTGATTGCCCCTCGTGCACACGCGTATTTCCAATCGCCGGATACTGAACATTCTGTTGCCGGCTACAGATGGCTATCTTGGCAGCGGATGGTTATTGCCGTTATCCTATCACCACTATCTAGTGATAGCCACAAATGGCCAGCTATTGAATGTCCTATCGCTGGCTATTCATGGCTATCGCCGGCTGTAGAACGTTCTATCGCCGGCCATTCGTGGCTATCGCCGGCTGTAGAACGTTCTATCGATGGCCATTCGTGGCTATAGCCGGCGATTGAACGTTCTATCGCCGGCCATTCGTGGCTATAGCCGGCGTTTGAACGTTCTATCGCCGGCCATTCGTGGCTGTAGCCGGCGATTGAGCGTTCTATCGCCGGCCATTCGTGGCGATAGAGCTTTTTATCGCCGGCCATAAGGGCGATAAGAAAATCCTATCGCCAGCTATAAAAGCTATAGAAAATCCTACAGCCGGCCATAAGATTTCTCTATCGCCTTTATGGCTTATTTTTACCAGGGTGTACAGGGTATTTCAGACACTGTTCCAAGGTTTTTTTTTTGGTTATTATAGGGTTGGACATTGACTGATACCTTGAACTTAAGTAGCGCATCGACTTGAAGCATTCCAGATGAGGTTGGCAGAAAAATTTGCGCAGTTATTATAATGGCTTCAGTCCTCAAAAGTCATTCTCTGTGCTTCACAAACTTTTAAATGTGGAATGGTCTCTCAAGCTCTATAGGACACCCCTCCCCCTTCGGCATGAAAAGTAACATTACAAATATGTCTGTAGCGCAGTATAGCGGGTGGTTTGCCTAATGCTGCTTTTGCCTTGAGGAGGTGCGCAGCTGACTCCATACACTCATTTTAGAATTCTATTCATTCTCTTTATTATAAGCTGCTCAATGATATTTGAAAAACTGTGCTCTGGTCTTATGATATGTATGCTAAATGTTAAAATATTTTATTTTATGGTACCTACAATCTATTTTCTTGAGTAAAATTCGTTGAAGGAATATGAATACGATGTTTTAACAACCAACCTCTAGCTCCCACTTTGACTTCTTAGAGGGTGCATCATTGTCATCAGTGGAAGATTTCCGTTTGCAGCCATCAGAAATAAGAGCAGAGTCTTCTAATTTCTGTTCTTGACTCGATTGACTTGTCTCAATGAACTGTCTTGTTGGAGGTTCATGTGCAGGGTCAATTTCTTCAGTAGAGACCTCCGTATCATCAGTGTTAAGACATCCTCTTCTTGGGCTGATATCTTCATCACGTTCACAACATTCATGAGTGTTGCCACCATTGATAACTTCAGAAGAAGAGAGACCACCAGAAGATTCCAGCTGAGGATCATTTGAATTTTCACAAGCGATGAGCTTGCAGTTTCCAACAGAGGGACCACTGACTTTACAGCTTGAATCGGGGAACATTTTCTTAAGAAATGAGGACAGTCTTACACTGATAAAGGAATCTAGATCTTTTTGCTGAAAGTTCATTGCAAGAACTGCATGTTTCTGATAATGTAAATTTGGATATAGATGAATCAAACGGCCATTACCTCCAAGATGATTGAGAACCACAGCAGTCACAAGTCCTTGACAACCATTCTCATACAAAAGATACTTTCCCGTAGGTTGTAAATTCACAGCAGTTACAATTTGAGACAATGTATCTGACCTCAAGTTCAATACTTTCTGAGGATCTTTGCTAAACAAAATTTGAGCTATTACTCTAATATTTGGTCGTAGCACAACCACATACTCGAAGTATTTTTTCTCTTTCTTTTTCAGGTATTTCTGCTGTGAATATTCAGTTTTGCAGTGAAAAGTTTTGCTATTCTCAAGTAATTGTCCTACGATATCTTGGCCTGAGCAGCCTCTGTCCCGTAGTTTGAAAATTTCATCAGCTGACATTAACTGTGAGCTACCGTCATCCCAAATGTCACGGTTATCGGTGCCACGAACGTCTTTATCGATTAGATTTAATAAGCTTTCACTTTTATCACAGACAATAAGTTCAAACTCGCGTTTGGACCCCTTCTTATGAACCATTTTGAAATTGGTCCAAAACTTATGACCTATAATACTTGTTAAATCAATCTTGTCCCTACCAAGCATAACGCAGCTATTTTTGGATAGCTGATGTATCTTCATGAAATTCCCCTTTTGGAGAACAATGTATTCCCCAAGTTTTATAGTGGATTGATCTTGGGAAGGTTCCATTGCATGGGGGATAAGATATAACACTGCGACTACTTGATGGATGAAAGATTATCAAAATGAAGACAATTACCAGGATTTTTCACGTAGGGAATAAATGGGACAACACTAACGGTTTTAAAGAATGGCACTCAGCGAGATCCAAGTTAATTAAATGACAAATCCGTTTAAAAAACACAAATGCAAGCATGTTTCCGACTGAAGTTCTAGCTGTGATAAGAGCCACATGGTAAACAGAAACAGAAAACATAGAGAGATTGTAGCAACTGCAGGGTAGGAGCGTTGTTACTTCATCAGTTAAAAACCTTCTTCTCATTGGCTAAGGCCCACATTCATTTCTACGTCACGACACGTACATCGGCCTTTTAACCAATGAGAATAGACATTCTTACACGTTAGGATGACCCAGTTTTGTCACGATTTTCTATAATCCTATGTTTGCATGCTACGACGTTGAGATATTTTGATATGGACATTTTTGACTTAAGAAATTAGAATTTGAAGTTCGCATTTGGATTGCGTTTTACAGAAAGGAGCCAAGCCACATCAGTTATTGCCAAATTTACCTGATCAATTTAATTTTTCAAGAGAATGCTTGCACGGATTCTTTTAAAAATTTTAAGGAATTTGCTTCGCACTATGCAAAAAAATTCACTGAAATGTGCACAAAAATCCATACTACAATTATTATCTTTTAAAAATTAAATTTTGTCCAATTAAATTTGGCAACAGCTGACGCGGCTTTCTGCCTAGCGCGGTCCATTTTACACTATTGTCAAATTCAATGCGGCAGGGTGGTGGAATACGTACTGGCGCCTACAAGACTGCACGAATACTTCACGCATTGCATAAAACACAGTGCGGTCACTGCGGTCAGCGTGAAACAGATAGCGCCTACAAGAATGCATGAATACTTCACGCATTGCGCCAAAGACAGTGCGGTCAGCGTGAAACGCTTAGCGCCTACAAGACTGTCGGAATACTTCACGCATTGCGCCAAACACAGTGCATTCTGCACGGCGCGGCGGCGGAAGTTAAAATCATTAAACTACATTTATGTTTGTTCTTTCATAATTTTTTCGCTCACTTCTTATGAATGGTAGGCTTTGTCCACACAGAGATAGGTTTAAGGAACTTAACTTTCGCGCAAAGTTCCGTGAACTTTTGCTAGGAGTGTTGACACGGCTTTCCCAAAAAATGTATCCAACACACCTAATACAAAGCAAATTCCTTAAAATTTTCAAAGGAATACGCACAAACGTTCTCTCTAAAAAAAATCTAATTCCCCTGTTAAATTTGGCAATAGCTGATGTGGCTTGGCTCCTTTTTGTTTAACGCGGTCCATTTTAACTTGGGGGTTTTTCTGTCCTATTTTTAAATTTATTTACATTTATAATAACTACAATCTAGATTCAAGAAATTTCAATCTTCAACTTGGGAAGGTTTTTGAAAATAGGACGAAAACACCAGTTGAAGAAACATTTATTACTTACTTAGCTGACCGCAAAAACCGCAAATGAAGAACCGGGTATAGGTTAATTCCTACGGATGAGGATGAGGGGGGAATGGGTGAGGTCAAAAAGTCGCGCGGCATGTCTATTGAGGCGTGACTTACTTACACTAATTTTTTCTTTTTTTATCGAAAGGAGAAATGAAAAAAAAAATAGTCTTGTAACAGAACAGTTAACCTGTGTCAACAACATTATTTAAGGAACTGTTATTTCCAATGCCCAAGTACATTTTCTTGCGCATCCCTTAAATTGCGCACTTGATGGCAAAGCTTTAAATCCTGAATAACTTGGTCTATAGTCCCATTATTCTTCGGATGTACACAAAGTAATGCAAAAAGCGTCCATAGATTGTAATTTACCACAATTTACTTTTTTTTTAAAAAAAGTAAAAAAGTGCTTCTAATAGTAGGTATTAAGTTTTGCCCCCCCCCCCTCTCCCTTGCAGGGTTTCTTTTCGGCTAATTTCCGGTCGCTTAAAACATGCCAATTTTTAGTTAAGCATATTATGCTGCCTTAGATTGTTGACAAATAATAATCATCCTGAAATAATCAGAATCACATCATATAGATCAAAATAGATTCATGACCACATCTTCAACCCCTTTCGCTTCCTCGGTGCGACTTCGGTCAAAGCCCTTATCCTGCAGCCTTGCCTGGGCTGACTGAGCCTGAAAACGGATTAAAAAGTAAATTTTTAACCTGGGAAGCTCGTAGATTTGGTTTGTTTTCGTAATATTAGCATTATATTCACAGTTAGCGACTAAATTCAATTTTATCAATTTTAAATGTGTTTTCTTTTATGAAAATAGAACAAGTGGGACAATTTAGTAAAGCATCAACACAGCGTTCTTTTCGATTCGAGCCGAGTCATGTATGTGTGAGTGCAACTGACGCGACGTTGATGCAAGTGTGCGAGTAAAGGGAGGGAGACTCTTTTCTCGTAGTCTCGCTTTGAGACTGTGTGCGTGTTGTTTTTCTGAGTGCATACTGCACACGATCTTTCCAAGATGGTTTACTCGGTATGCTACGCGATAAGTTCATATCCCACGGCGAAACTAAGTCGGTGTCATAATATTAACAATTCGTTTTCTTCTAATGGAGCTTTTACGCCGAGTTTATTGTTACCCGAAGGATCAACTGTTTTGTGCGACCAGTTTGTGTCAAGTTTTAACTGCGCATCATTTTCGTGTACATTGGTGATGGAGCACATTTCAACTGTCTGGACGATGTGAGCGTATTATCTTCTATAAATTCTTCAATTGCCATCAAATTCATCGTGTACTTCAAGACAGTGTTGTGTTAATTTTCGTCTGATAATTTCGTTAAAGTTGAATTTGTGTTCCTAGTTTTTACTCAGTGACTTTAAATTTTTAATTCCGCAACTTAATGCAGGAACCTCATTTGTTGACCTGGATATATATTTACGTGTTTTGGATATCGGAATTGCGCATAAGTTATAGTTTGCCCTTGGCAATTGTCTACGAAAGTAACAAACGTAGTTAATTTCCGGTCGTTGGTCAGTCTAATTCCTCCTAATTCTGGCATTTTTTTCCGATTACGTGTGAGATGTTTATGTTATCTCTGTCAGATTCGTCAAAATCACAACAATGGTCTCCGATGTTAGCGATCTTTTGTTTCGTTTTCAACCATGCTCTCGGAACTAACATTTCGGAGAAATCGTAAACAAAAGATTCGTTTAATCAGAATCCGCGTAAGTATTTTGCGATTATCCGATATTTATGCCTTAAGGAATTGTTTTTTTCAATTTTCTTGGCCCCCCAGCTCTTATCTATTTCCTGTCCAATTGTGTCTGCATGATGTGAGCAAGTCGGACACTTACTCTACTTGCTTTTAACATTAGACTAATTTCTTTGGATATTGTAGCAATTTCTCCATCAATTTCACTTCATTTTTAAGCATTCTATCCGTAATGAAGACAACGCCAAGGGGACTTTGGGACTTCCAGTGAAAGCCATGATGTTTCGTTTACGTAAGGATTGCAGCTGAATCATCCATTTTTGGTTTTGTGGAGTCAATTGCTTCGTTACACTTGCAAGAACCCTGAGCCCCTTAATCAAGTCACAATTTGAATTGCTCTAGCCTGTTATGCGTTTGGAATCAACTGCTTCTGAAGTTGGCGACATGTATACTTCTGAACAAGGGTTCGTTTTTTGGGTGAAGAATGGCACTCCCTTCGCATTCCCATGTTTTGCTGTCAATACCAAACTTGAAGAGTGTAAATAGTGTGCAGATAATAAAACTGTGTCTGTAATAATTCATAAGGGACGGAAGCAAGTTTTGAACATTAAATGTTGGAACAAAAAAGTGAAAACAAGGTTAGAGCTCGCGCATCGTATGTTAAGACGAATGTCAATCTCTGACTAGCTCTGAATCAGTACCACTGAACAAGTCAATTTATGCAGTCAGATGGCACCACTGACGAATGGAAACTTAAAAAATACTTTGACGTTTGTCTCAACATTCGATGAGTGAGCTCTATTTCAAGCCGACTGGTGAGTCTCCTACTTGTCACTCAATGATGATAATTTTTCTGTTATGGTTTCTATGATTTTAAGTTGGTGATGTATTTTACCATTTACAGTTGAGATTTTATGTATATTGGGCGATATACATGGTATATTGAGTCATCCCTGATATGAGTTACTTGGCCCGGTAAATGGCTAAACTCATAAGTTATGCGGCTAAATTTCATAATTACGGCTGCAAAAAATCTGAGCAAAAGTTTAATTGTAGCCCCGAAACTAGAATACCGTAGGATTTAACTGACAAAGTTGTAATTTATACAAGCTGATTTTGAGCTAGCTAACATGAATGAGAGCAAGTAAGGAGCAGAAAGTGTCTCTTGGTTGTCAAATCGATAGATGTGTATTAATTGTATCCATGTTGCCGCTGCTGTTTTGCATGTTGCAAAATTTTATCTTCTAAAGACAAGTTTTTTTTGAGGTTTATATGTAATGGACAGGTAAGGAAAGTGGCACTCATCGGGGGTGTTTTTATATTACATCTAGAGAAGCTAGAATAATGAATCGTACAATAGATATGTGGCCAGAAACATCAGAAAGAAATTATGTAACATTGCATTATACGAGCACCTCATGATTGGTACCCTTTGAAGATAGTTTTTATAAAATTGCAAGTAAAGCAAGCCCCTGATTTCTACTTTGGATATATGATCTTTAGCTATGAGTAGAAATTTGACCAAAATCAACCATCTTAGCCTTTCAGAATGGTACTTAGATAGTCACCATATTGCAACGGTCAAAAAATTTGATTTCAATGGTCGTAAGGAAAATACTACAGCAATTCACCTTGACAGTAATTTTCTTATTAAGAGTATTTGCTTGCAGTATTTGTGCAGGATTGAGCAACTTTTCCATAGCAAGTTGTGAGGGAGACAGATTGGCATGGGTTGGAACAGGCGGCCAAACAACAATAAAAATGTTCTGATGTGCATGACTTAGATCCAGTGGAGCCTTTTCGGTTTCAAAAGTTGCCATCTTTGCAATCTACAAGTGAAGGACTCAGTGCTCAAAACTCACATTTAAGTTTTAGGAGCCATGTGGTGCATCAAGCCCGATTTTTAGGCGCCATTGAAGATTTTTTAGGGGCCAAATTAACTTTCTGCCTATATATTACGGCGCATTTAGTGAAAAGTTAGACGCAAGATGTTTTCGTAACAGAACTAGTAAGTAGCTGTAACTTGGGGAAGACAAAAGCACTAAAGATGAAATCGTGGAAAAATAGAAAAAGCTTTCACTTGTAGTGCTGAAAATTTCGAATAATCACCTAATATGAAAATTCAGATTTTTAGGGGCCACGTTGGCGCAGAGCCTTCAATTTTTAGGCGCATTTGGCGCGTTGGCGTCTGTGAGTTTCGAACACTGGAAGGACTTTTTAAAGGCAGTGTCTAATCTATTTGCTTAGACTGTCGTTGAGCTCCTGGATATCTTACCAACTTATTTGTACTGTCTTTAGATTATCTAGAACAATTATTGTGCTAGAGGCACAGGAATTATCTGCTGAGGGTAAGTAAAGCTTAGTAGTCAGCAGAGTTTGTAGCGACACTCCCTCTGACGACTAGGATCATTTGGAGGAAAATGTGAAAGCATTGACACCAGGCTCTATAATATAACGTTTCAAGACAGTAATCATTTTTTCTTTTTCTTCACAGAATCCAATGTAACACAATGTCTTCTACGCAGTCTAACAATAATACCTGCTTGCAGGGTGAAGTTTTAAGGATGGGAACTCACAAGAAACTTAAGGTTAGTGATTTGATATGATTTGAAAGTTCTTTGGTAATTTTGAAAAGAAATTTCACCCATTGATGTGAAAGTCAGAATCCTTTTTATTTAGTAATCCATTTAGATAGGACCACTGAAAACTCCCGAAAAAAAATTAAAAAGTGAATTTAAGTATTGATCTGGATTGTATGAGGAAAAATAGGTCCATTTGAAGAATCTTAGAGACGCCCATGGAACCACTTGCAGTTCACAAGAAAAAATTATCTTTGCAAAATGTCAGCTGAATTGCAGCATTTTTAGAGATTGCTTCATGCCCTCAAAGATCGAGGGCTGAAGTTACATCGGTTAAAGGAAAAGGGCAAACTGACCTTAAATGTGTTCTTTTATAAATAAATTATTTGGAATACCTACCTGTGTTAACCTTCAATTTCTAGTCCTAGCACAAGCCATAAAAAATTATTCATACCAATGATCTACAAAAGAGAGTACAGTATCTTTTTTGGATTTCAGCCTCTTATTTTTTTCCAAATAAGATAATTTTTCTGAACTATACGCCATTGGAAGATGAACTGTCCTCATAACATTGTTGATAAGAATGTACCTAATGTCTTCTCTGTTCAGCCAAAAAGAAAAAGGTGGTGAAGGGCCATGTGGTAGTATAAACTTGATTTTTACTTTAGCTCCTTCTATTAACTGGAAGAAAAAGGCAGGAAAATCAGTGCTTTGATTGTGGACAGTGTGGACCTGGACAGTGTCCAGGTTTTGATTTTTATGTCAAATCAAATATTCAAATTAATCTTCATTAACTTCCTCCAAAAGCAAGCTTTTGTTTGTTTTTTTTCAAGGCCTAGTTCAAAAAAAATTCGCATATAAAAAATAAATTTTGAGCAACTTTTCATTAAAATAATCTCCATACTTTCCTTCCAATAGTTTTGTACTTAGTGTGGAATGTATTTTTCTTTTTTATAATAAAGATATGTATGATTGTCATGCTGTTTTTTGATATTAATTTGTTTGTTTTTCATTGCCAAAATTTGACTTAGAGAGGTTTGACAGCCCATTTTTATTTTGGCCATTCATCAAATGTTTTTCGTTTTTCTCAGGTGAAATGGAGCAGGAACGGACAAGGGCTGACTGTCTCAGCAGTGTGGTCATCTCATATTCCCGTTAGTCAATTTTTTTTCTAGCCTGGTTTTATCCTCTTTATTCGATTAGATGCCTCACTAAATATTTTTCCTTTTCCTTAGGTGAAGTGGACCAAAACCAACACATTAAACTATGAATTTTTTCGAGCGCCTCTATCCACTTCTCTCGCTAGACTTCTAGATGTGAAATCATTTCAATTTTTTCCCTCAAGTCTGCAGGTATGTGTCCAACAGAGTACACATACTCAAAGAAGTAACTCCCCCACAAATTCAGTTTCCAATAATAAAAAATGTGCTCTTCTACGCTGAATTTTGTAACCACCTCTGTTGACAAAAGAAAAATAAATAATGAAATTAATAATCACATGAATCCAATAATACATATTAATATTTTATGCGTCATAGATTAGTGACAAAATCAATAATAATAATTTCAAAATAATGAAACAATCCTGAAAAAGTAAATCATGGTAGGAATTAGGCTGATCCATATAAAATCTGTCCACTCATCTAAAAAGTAGGTAAATTGTGATTTAGCAAGTACAAAAGTATTAGTGGAGGGATGATGTGTTATCATTGAAACGGAAAGGTGGCTGACCAGGCCAATATGAGGCACCGCGAGGGTCGGTATATTCTGAGACTACTGTTCGTGACCTCTTTTTCTCTCCGACCTCTACAAATTCGGTTTGTATGATCAAGATAAACACAAAGAAAATTTTGGCCACCAATCATCATCAAGTAGAATTAGGATCGAGCAAAACTTTTGGTGTTGCTTTTATTTATTGACATTTAATTGGTTTTTCCCTTCAATAAGTGTATTTTCCAAATTAACTTTTCTTAAAAATGCGTTACTTTAACTACCAATTAATAAACTGAAATCAATCGGTTTTTTTTTTTTTTTTTTTTTTTTTTTTTTTTTTTTTTTTTTTTTTAACCAAGATTGTCCTTATCTAGAATTTGATATTATTCCCTTGTTTCTTTTCTTGATCCTCATCCTTTCTATTTGATCATTTTAGCTTTATTATATACTTATACCTAACATGGCACAGCTTGATCTACCAAATACAACAAAATTTAAATGAATCCCATCCTGAATTTTCATTAAAATTGTATAATTTTCATGAATTTCTGATTGACAATAGTTTGAGTATTCGACCAAGATGTTTTGGGTTTTTATCTTTTTGTCTTTAGCCTTGTTTCCCGCATTCTAGCTGTGTCTTTATCATACCTATTTTACTTTCATGTCATGGGCTGCTCATGGGTCCTTTTTCGTCATCCTTTAGCTCTGGGATCTCTTCCGTTTCGGCTTCAACTTAGAGAGCTTTTTTTGAGCTTGGGAGATAATTCCAGAAAAAACTGATGGTTTCTCCTCGTTTCTCGCAAAAATTTACATTGGATGAACGTAATTAGCAAATCTCTGTGGCAAAATAGAGCTATATTTATAAAATGAAGTATTCAGGATGTCCTGTCTTCTCACTGCACCATTATCAACTGCAAGAAAAAAAAAGGCGGAAAAAATTGAATTCCAAAAATTAACCGCTAAAGACAACTACATGGTGATAACAATCGGTAACATTCTTACTTTTTCATGTGGTCATTTTGTTTTTCTTCTTTTCTTTTCAGACAATGAAGAAAAGGTTTTTTGTCATCCGAGGAGAGACTGAAACCTCCTGTGGCTGTTTGGAATATTATGAGTCCGAACGGAAGTACAAACTACACCAACCTCCAAAGAAGTAAGTGTACCACTGTTGAAGATGCTTACAGCAATCTTTTTTTTACGGAATCAATATCACCTTCTTGGGAAACCTCATATAACATTAATTGATGGAAACAGCAGCCCAAAATAATTTAGAGATCGTTATGAAAGTCAGTGAGCGATTCAATGGATAATATATGTGCATAAAAGAGATATCAGGTACAAGCAACCAATAGAGCTTTAAAAATTACCACCTGTATCCAGAATTCCACCAAACCCATTTATTACGTATCAATTCATATCAATTATTCACTTTTCGTTTAGGGTGGATAAGTGTGCGCGGGGAGAGGTCGAAGTACTCATGAAAATTCACCAAATTTATTTGTTTTACTGTGGATTATAAGATATATTCATAGCTCTTCCTATTTATTGCTGCCTTCCTGTCACGGCAGTTGAAGATTATTGGTCAATGGGTCAGTTGCGCTGGTCTCAGAATTGTGTTTTAATGCTTGATTTTTATGGATTAGCTAAAAATAATGAGATTCGTGCAAACCGCAACTTTCTACTCTCAATATAACCGAGATATTACCCTTTGAAAAGTTGGGTTTTTTACGTCATCCACCGCAGTAGGAACACCCTTGGTTTCTTTCACCTTGCTTTCAGCAGTCAGTGACCTACTGGTTTCTCAAAGTGAAACTTGGATGACAGTGAAGTGGAAAAAACCAAGGGTAGCAATACCTTGGTGGATAGCGTCATTAAACAAATTTTTCAAAGGGCGATATCTCGGTTAATATTGAACAAGGAAGGTTGCGGTTTGGACAGATTTTATTATTTTTAGCTAATCAAAGAAAATTCAAGAAGATTAAAGAAGAAACATGAATCAAGCATCAAAACACGATTCTAAGACCAGTGCAACTGACCCATTTCAGATAGAAATAAAGGATAGGATATGTTTTGGCCTGGTCAGTATGGTTAAATGTTCGATTCTCACTAGTCTGGTCTCTTGATAAACAGTATCCTAGAATCTGATGTCATAAACCCTGAATGAAGAAAGTTTTCGCTTCCTACGTATTGTATTTTGAGCTGATTTTGTAAATTTTTGTAATAACTAAAACTTTTGGGAGGGATGGGCTCTGTTGACAGGGCTGAATTTCTGGTATGTTGCATATGTGACTTTTCTAATGAAACTCTCATGAACTTCCTCGGAAACTTGAGTCCAGAAATCCTCAAATGAAGTGAGGGGGATTTGGCTTTATAAAACCACTTTCTAGGCCGATTTTAGTATTTTTTTAGTTTAATTGTTTCTACAGATTCAAGGATAGGGGGCAAAGAGATTATCACTGGTTGATAAGTTGATTTTGGTTCTCATCACCAGTTGATAAGCTGAAAAAGGTTCTCGAAATGGGAATGCTGAGAACTTTCTGCATGTATGGTGACACCTGATTTTCAAGCTTAAATAGTCATGCTTGAATTAAACTTTTTTACCTGCAAGTAACATTTTGTATTTTGTTTTCCTCTTTCAGAATTATTAGGTTAAAATATTGTTTCAATATTAACAAAAGGAATGATCTTAAAATAAAAAATGTACTCTCACTTTACACGAAAAGTGATTGTCTCAGCATAATTTTTGAAAAAGAAGAGGTCTGCAATGATTGGCTGAAGACGTTATTGGCTCTGCAATATGGGTCAGACTTTACTGATGGTCAAGAATTACAACCTCAATTTGGTAAGTCCTTTAGCTTGTGCACTCAATTTTTAAGACTTTACTGATTATTAATAGAATGATATTGTGAGATACTGCCCTGTCTTGCAATGTTAATCAATCAAGTTTGACACATCAATCATCTGTAGGAATGCAACAGCCACTCGTATATTTACAGTACGTTATTTTTGATTGAAAGAACAGTAAACTTCCAGACTCTACTTTTGGTACTTATCAACCATGGAGTCCCACAAGGGCAATGGAACTGAAGACCTTTGGCGCAATACCATTACATGATCGCAACATTGAAACGATAGAAGTATTTTTTTGCCACCTCAGTAAGCGACCTTCCATGTCAATGTTTTGACATTTTTTTGAGCCTCTGGGACCCAATTGGACGTATTCCTGCTAAACAGAACTAAGCAGCATAGGGGGAAGAAGGGAAAAGGGGTTTGGATTGGTGGGTGAAGCGCTTAGTTCCATTTGACAGAATGCGCTATCCGAAATTCTAAAATCCTCCAAAGGAAATCAAATTGTCGCTTTGTTCTGTTTAGCAGAAATACGCCCAATTAGGGGTCCAATGTTTTGTTTGAAGAATCTTTGACCGAACGCAGATCAAAATGTAGGAGGGATACTATGTGACGTTCCCTTGTCAGGCTTGCGGGGAGAAGCTTAAAAGTACTCTGTCTTTTTGTTATAGAATAATTTTTTTAAAATGCCCTCAGAATTCATTTTTTATTTTTTTAATTTTATCTTTTCTCAAGTTACAAGTTTGCTGTTGTGGGCAAAATTTAAAGGAAAATTGCTCAAACTTGCTCTGTAGAAACATTATTCATTGAGATTTTCGGTAGGAAAATTTCATCATGGCAAAATTCTAGGTCCCTCAGGACAGGAAAAAGTCCAATCCCAGCTTGTTCTTCAAACGGTCAAATTCTAAATGAATTTCTTTTTATTTTTTGTTTGTTAAAAGGTAAAAATGGTGACAGCTCTATTTTTGGTAAAATTTGTGCATTTAGACCAATAATTTGCGTCATTTTTTTTTTTTTTTTGCAGCTCATGTCTGGCATGTGAATATGCAGAAACGGGAATTAGGCAACAGTAGGAATATTTTAGGTCCTCATTTGCTATGCTTGACTGACAGAACACTCTCCCTCATCAAGATCACTGGAGATGATGAGCCTTCCTCTGAAAATTTAGATTTTCCAGTAAGTTCTATCATAATTTGTGGTATAAAGTTCAATATTATAGAATCTTGTAAACTTTAAAACCCTAGCCTATAGCCAAAGAATCATAACCACATCATCTCTAATTCAAGTTTTCTAGAAAAACTGTTTTACCACAACATCACATTGCTTTAAACTCAGTCATAAGTAAGTAAGTGAACATCAGAAGATCTTCATCAAAGAGTTGGTACAATAAGGATGTACCGGAGTGCCCATTATGAAAATCAACCAATGAACTTTTGAACAGAACTTCTTGTTTTTTTTTTGCTAATCTATGAGCTTAAACTAACAAAACACCACTTATGGAACAGTGCATCTGAAGTTTTTTCAGACACTGCATGTAGTATGCCTTGAATTTTAGAATACTGGTTTCAGCTAAAATTTTGCTGCACTGTTTCAGTTATCCAGCATTAGACGGTGTGGAGACTTCTCCTCCTTCCTGTACGTTGAAGTTGGTCAAATGTCTGTAACAGGACCAGGCAATTTGTGGATGGAGGCTGAAGATGAAGTGATTGCCAAGAACATGCACCATGCAATCCTCAAGTAAGTTTAATTTGCATCTTATGTACAGGAGTTCCAACTCTTTCATTAGAAGAATTCTTTTTCTGATATCTCCTACCAAGATGCAGAAATGTCAACTGCCTCTGAAAAAACGAAACTTATTTCAAAAGTTTTATCATCTCTATTTAACAGCAATTTTATAGGGAAAATTTTATTTGATATTTAATTCTTGTAGATCAGCTATAAATAATATGATTTGATCAAACAGCAACTTTCCTTGTTCAATATGAATGAAGATATCGTTCTTTGAAAAATTTGGCTTATGACGTCATCCACCTTGATAGTGACACCCTTGGTTTCTTCTACCCTGCTTTCATCAATCAATGAGACCTACATTTTCACTGGTTACTCAACGTGAAACTTGGATGAAAGCAAAGTGGAAGAAACCAAGGGTGGCAATACTTTGGTGGATAGCGTCATTAAACAAATTTTTTAAAGTGCGATATCTAAGTTAATATTGAACGTAGAAAATTGCTGTTCGGAAAGATCTTATTATTCTGACTGATCTATAAGAATCAAGCATCTAAAAACGATTTTGTGACTGGGACAACTAACCCATGAATGAAGCATTCTTGGCTTGGCAGCAGTCGTCCGAATTCAAAATGGCATGAATTGGATGTGGGTGGTCTGCCCAATGTCAAACATCTGGAGGGGGATATCATTTGCTTAAGGAATTGTCTAATCATTCCTCAGAATAAAATTAAGTATAATTCTTTGTTGAAAATCCTTCGCAAGCTGACACTCTCGTGAAAATTGAATTTGTCTGTTTGAAAATGACCGAGAGTTAAAATGTGAAAGATTGATGCAGTAAATATTGGTGAGCAGAAAGGCAAAAATATTGGTATTTAAAAAGGATTCAACTCTGAACGTCTCAAACTTTTGTATCTTTGTTTCAGTGTTTGTGCCAATAGTAGCTCAAGGAAACCGGATGTACATCCTAAGGGAAGAATAAGATCGTTTTCGATCAACGAGGCCTCCAAGCCCATTGAAGTATCGCGCAGTTCTAATGGAGGTAAGATGCCACGATTGATTTCTTTTCCGTAACCCTGCATCGAATGCTCCAGTTTAATGCTCCAATTTCTATCAGTAACTGATCGCATTTGGGAAAGGTTAAACAGGATTTTTCCCATTCAGTATGGACGTTTTTAATCAGGCGCCATAGGCAGCTTGTTTTCATCAATTATTACAATCCCTAATTTCAAACAATTGTCTGTCCTTGCTGCATTCAACGCTTTTGCGTGTATATTTTATATTATTGAACGTAAATTGGTTGTTAGTGATTTGGTCTACTGCGTGCACTACTTCAATCTGCAAACATCTCACTTTAAAATTTGGAGTTTTCGACCCTCCTCCCTGTGAAGCAACCCTCTTGTCACATAGGTCTGCATTACCCTGCACAGTGTCGAAAATTGATGAACGTCTCCCAAGTCTTAGCACAGCAAGATTTGGTTTTGCCTATGCTAAGCAGTTGCAATTGGCTCTGCCTGCGAAGATCAGTTATGTTCCACGCGAGCAGTCAAAATTGATTTTGTTAGTCCTCTTTCGTCAAAACTGATTTTTCCTATGCAAAACTACTTTGAATTTTACTTCACCACTTTGGAAAATTGGTTTTGTTGCTAATGTGCACAAGCGTAACTCACTTCAGTAATGTTCGGTATCTGCTTTTGACAAGAAGTACCCTACACCCACCTAAAATTTGTTTAGGAAATGAATTTTTAACCCATTTCATTGAAACCTCTAGTTTACTGACCTTGGGCGTTCGGAAACAAATCTGTATTATTGAGCCCTCCGGCCATGAGAGTTGCCAACAACTTGTTTGACATCTCTTGTTGAAAGGTGCTCCTTATCAACACTCATTTTCGGTATCAGCAACCGAGTTTTTCTCACTGGAATGATAATTTGGTTGATTGTACACAACTTTAACCTCATTTATTATTAACCTTATTTTTTGTGGTTTTGGCCGATTTTGCTTATCTTTTTCTTTAACGATGGCAAGTAAACAAAATGAAAGCCTTTAACCGCTGTTTCTAGTTGCTTCTTTAAAGAGTTCATTGTGTTTGCTATCATCTCAATTCTCAGCATAATTGAATGAGTCTTAGGACTAGTCAAAAAAATCTAAACATTGTAATCTCTTAATCAGCCAAATTTAATCATTAGACTGAGCGCAAGAGGCAGAAAAATCAACGCAAGGAAATGGGTCGATGAGTGGAATTTTGAAACTCTGCTCAGTGTCACAAGGATAGAATCTTAAAATAATGGATTTAGCTGTTGTAAATGGAATTGCTCTGTCCTGCTCTAAAATTCATTTCTGGCCAGGAAATTGAAGATTCCCAGCATTTTAAATGCCAATAATTTTAATTGAAAAATTTGTCGTCTGTATTATACGCAAATGCTGTGAATGCATCAAGGATGGGTAATTTTTCAAAACCGAGATTTAACCAATTGAAGTATGTAGAGTAGGCGCGGCTGATTGTGCCATATCGACTAAAAAAGTCCATCTATCGGTTCACTCATGGGTTTGATCTTAGTTTCCTAAGCTCATTTTCATTTTTCATGAACTACAATTTTATTGTTGAATGGAATTTTGGTTGGATTCAAATCCCTCCTTGAACTACCATAGCCCACAATAATATAGTCCCTTTATCACCATTGCAATATTCCATCAGAAATAACTAAACAAGATACACACAAAAAGGAGTCAGGTCTTGCAGCAAGGTAGCCTGACTCAAACTCAAGCCCGAAATGGTCCCTTCCATAGACTAAGACAATTATAACTCGATATAATGCCAGAAGTCATATCAGGGCAATCTGGGCTTGAACTCAATGCAACAACTTTATTTAAGAAATTGGTTACAGATGAACCAATGTGGTTCGCCTGTAAACATCCACTAAAACTTGCAAGTTTCCCATGATGAAATTGGCTGCACCTGAGATTCGTTCTTTCATAGGCATAAAATTGTAGGCCGAACATACCTTTCTAGGTGGATTTCACCTTAGTATTTGCTTGAAGTAGCCTGTAAAAGGAGTATCTTTTATAGGCTCCAAGCCTGAGGCGCAAAGTTCCTTCTTAGCTCTCTCTTAGAGAACGATATGTTTGAATTCTAAAAGCTTAGATGATACAGTGCGGAGTCAAATGCTCTGTTAGCAATTTCCAATCTAGGCTCCTATCAACAGAGGTGACAAATTATGGATAGGCACAACTTTACTTCAATCTATTAAAGAACAGTACGGTGAAAGCTCTCTCTCTTCAGATTTTGCCGCGAGACGCTGAGTGGCGGGAATCAGTGGCCGGGTCACTGAGAAATGGCGCATGCCAGCTCTTGTTAAATGCCGCATTAAATTAGTTTAGTTGTGCACTACACAAAGTCATAATCCAAAAAATGACTTGAGTAGTCCTAGCCAGTATCAAGAGATGATAAAACTAGTGCAAAAACTGAGCAAGAATGAAGGGGAAAAAAGCTCGAATTTTACTAGTTCAAGGATGGGTAATCTTAGCACAATTTCCTGACTGAAAGCTAAACTTCTCAGCTATCAATTATCAGCCATACTATCGATCGTGAAGTATGACACAATACAGACCAGACATTGCGTCAATAGGCAAGCACTTTCCAGGTAGAGATCGTCATGGAAAATCAGACTTTTTGTAAAACTGATTGAATCTAAGATGTCAAACAAATTAATAAACTAAATTAACACGAAAACATATAGGTTAAGATAATAGTAAAAGTTTTGCACTCAGCAACCTTTGCCTTCGAGATAAAATTTGATAAACTTCAGGGCAGTCTGCTAACCACTAGGAGGTGAGCAAGCTGCTGCAGGTAGCGGCCTCGTTAAAATTGAATCCCCTCTCCCCTTGATTGATTTGAAACATTTTGGGATCTTTTAAAGCTTTCTAGATTAGCCTTGCATTGATGAGTGCTCAGCTGATATTCAGACTTTTTCATTAAATATTTTTAAGTTGCCTGTTATTATGGAAATCTTTCATCAAGATGAAGTTTTAATTAGAAGTTAAATTTTCTCTAGCTCTGCATTTGAGTCATCAGACATTTTTATAATTAAAAACTTAATAGAAAATGAGGCAGGAATTGCTAAATGGGGGGCATCTTGCTCTTATGTCCTTGAGCCTGTGTCGATGGCCTGAAAAGGTTTACATTGAAGCCTTCTAAATGTCAGAACCAGGCCCTGCAAAAAATTATGTGAATCCTTAGGGTTGGAATTGTGTGAAGAAAGGGTTGAAATGAATTCTTGATACCTCAGACTAGACAATTTTCCAAAAAATCATCCCTGATCTTTAACCCTTTGGTCTCCATCATGACCTTCCCCTGTTACTCCTGGTACCTGCATCACTATTTATAGTAGCCCGAAGAAGAATATATCGATGATGAAACTACCAAACTACATATATCAGAAAAACCAGTTTATGAAGGAGTAAAAAAACTGCACACCTTCTTTATCTTTGATAGGAGAAAGGTAATAATTCTTAAAGATAGCAAAGATAAGATGCTTATGAACACTGTGCTAGTATTTTTTAATATAATTTCAACTCTAAGGAATTATTAGAGGAAAACTAAGATACGTGTGTAGCAAAGTAGGATCCAACACTCTTTTGATACAAAGGGCTGTCCCTTCTGGCCGCTACATGGCCCAAACCTACAGTGGGTGCATCAGGCCTTCTGAAGACTGCTATAGGGACCCTGTGAATTAAGTGATACAGGCAAATATTAAATAAGCCAATGAGACGTTAAGCAAGTGAAAATTGAAAATAAGGGAAACAATTGAGGGAAGTGGAAAATCCGTTGGATAAAGGAGGTTAAAACGTTTTTGAACAAAATGATTGAGATGCAAATGATTTTGAACAAAAGCCTCATCAAATTAGCGTTTACAGAGCACAAATTGACTTCAAAAATTCAATTTTCAAATCTACAAGATCAGCCTTAAACGTTTACTAATCGTAATTTTTGACTGAAATATTTTGATGGTAGATCAAAGACATCTCTTGTAGCTCATTTATGCAGCTTTTTCAAAACCGACAGAAATCAAGGGACACGTTTTGGTAGTTTCTTCATTGATGTGTGAAATTCCCTAGTTCTTTAAAGTTTTACAAGTTGTCACCACTTTATCGCTTTTTAGAGTTTTAGTTCACCAAAGAATCCATTCCAAGCACATAGTCATCTTTCATCCCTTTTTTGTTTATTTCTGCAATTTCATTCTTCTTTCGTGTAAAATGATTCTTACAGACAATAGGAGTCATTACAAGGCACAAACAGCAAATGATGGAGGTAGCTTTGCTACTAGCCCAGTGTCTGTCAGTGAACCCATGGGCTTCCTGAAGCAACATGGTAGTTAACTTTTTTCATGATTCTTTTGGTTGGTTGTTCACTTTTTATTGGCTCTTGTGATCATATTTGGTGATTTAACGGGCAAATTTTTGGGGCCTCATCGCCGCTTTGATACAAAAATATTGAAGTCAAAGCGTTACTTATTTTTATTTTTTTCCCCTGATGAAACGAGACCTTTTTTTGGTGCTGGGGCCTGGGATGGAGTTTCAGTGTGAAAGGCCGCTATATCATTCCGCTGTTCTATTAATTGATGTTGCTTACAATGAATGTCTTTATTTTATAAATGTATTAGAATTAACTTTTGTTATGTGTTGTGAAAGATGCCAACGAGAGTAAAAGCTATTGTAAGAACCATTCCTTTTCGAGGTTTTCTAGCGGGTGGAAAAAACAAGACTCATTGCTGGTAAGGCAAACTTAGCATTAGCAAATGGGTCTTTTTATGAAAGACGCACAGCCAAGTGAATGTATTACCTAAAAGAAGGATTGTACATAAATCACTATAATTCATCAAGAAAGTCCGAGAGCTGCTCCTTAGTGCACTATTTGCTTCGTTTGTAACACGCTTTTTCATATTTTCTGTGTCAACGGGCAGTTTTTCTTGGTGGTTGCCAATCAAATTTGCCTGTGAAAAGACACAAGAAAATCTAATCCAAACGAAAAACCTCGGGTACTGTCACAAACTTTCCTTGCATATAATTTCAATTGACTTGAAGCTTTTGTTTCGGCAATATAAAGAAATGAGAAAGATTAAATGTTTGGAAACAATTGAAATCATTTACGTGGACAAGTTAGCCAGACTGCTAGATTATTTGTGATTTGTGAGGTTTTTTGGGTCTCTCTCTAGGTAACCTGGTCACTGGCCACCTAGAAAAATTGTTCACGGATGCAGGACATCTAAAAAGAACAAGCTACAAACTACAAATTGAGCGTTTTAAAGAGTGGATTTAAGACTTTTTCAATGTGCCTATCGTAATTTTCTTAAAATTTTGTCTGTAGAGCTTTTACTCCCTTGGCTGTGTCTCTGGCAAGCAACAGATATATGGTAAGGTAAACCGCCCTTGGGATGAGCGTGAGGTAGCACTGGGTTGAGGCTACATAGCTTTGCCAATTTATTGTTTAAAAGCTGAATTATTGGTATTTTCGATGATCATGCTGGCTTAGCTTAATTTAGTGGACTATTTTTTGAAACAGCAAGCTGAATTATAGTTTATAGTAGAATAGACTTGTGTAGGACCGAGTGCTGCTCATAGCTCGTACGTAAACCTTGCACCTTTCCACTGCGTAGTTGTTCCTGATACAACAAATTTTCTAATGCGGCATGCATCCTGGGTTTCTTACCCATCATCTCATCGTTCAAGCTCCATGAATAGTCTAGATCGTATTTTATGTCTGCAACTAAACCAAATCCTCTACTGACAGCAGATTGCACACCCCGATTTGGCGATAGGCTGGGCTGGAGTTGTTCATCCCTTAATGAATGAATCCTGTACAATTAGACCCATGCACATCTCACTTTTTCCTTGCACTGTCATCAATAGATTGGAAATTTGTGGCATTAATTCGTCACCTTCCAGGCAAAGTATCACAAGCGCCATGCGACGTTTAAAAATTTCCGCCGCCATTATATTTTTTTACAGAGAAATTGTTCCACGAAGCTGTCCGAAAATTACACCGAATTTTCTTTGTGCTGCCGATAAAATTTAGTGAAATATTCGAACAGATTCAACCAACAATTTCTCAGTAAAAAAATAAAATGGTGGCGGAAATTTTTAAACGTCGCATGGCGCTTGTGATACTTTGCCTGGAAGGTGACGAATTATCATCACTACGAAGTAAAATGAATGACCGGAAAAATATATGTTATCCCAGTCATTTTAAATTTAGCTCCTGTGGTGCTTAAGTGTACCGCAAAAGGCGAAAATTATTGTCACCAAGGAATGTATTAGTGAAAGCGACTTTTTTGTGAAAATAATTTTTCGGTGCTATACTATGATCAGTATTCAAGAGGCTTCTTTAATTTTTACTGCCAGCCGTCTGTCGCTGTTTAATTCATCGTCGTACCTATGTCTATGAGGTGCTCAAAAAATAAAATGCACAACAGTGGACTAATTTTAATGATCTTAGTCCTGTATATATCTCCAGGACGTCACTGGCTAATGTTGAAAAATGTGTATCTCAGATCGCGACGTTTTAAGTTTTAGCTCATCTTCCAGGGAAAGCTAACCAACATTAACCATTGAAACTTTTTGTGAATTTCCTTCGCTCTTTCTCAAAAAATCACAAACACTGAGTACCCATACCTATGACATTTTTCCCAGACATTGAAAAATCTTAAAAACAAGAGTAAAGTTGGAATGTATCTTACTTTTCCACTTAGTCACCACCTCTATAATTGCATTTCTGTTTCTGAGTTGGTCTCATTTTCGTACATCCAAATGCTTGATCTTAACAGTTGAATCATGTTTTCGTTCAAGGAGCTGCATTTTGATGCATTTTTCAGGGATCTGGCATATTTTTTGAAGAAAGAGCCTTTATAATTACCACTTGCAGCAGGTTTTGAGCTTACAGCAGCCTAACATTTCTCAAATTTCAGTAATAAGGGACACCATAACCCACATTACTCCTGTTGGATAAGATCCATCAAATGAATGTTTGAGCACTTAGCAAGCCTCGTACATAGAGCTTGTTGTTGGTGATCAACCAGATGCTTTTCAACAAGTTTATTTTTTTGAAGTGATTATGGAGCTAAAGTAATGGAAAGACACTTTTAAGGAGATGACCCTCGTATTTTGATAGCTTGTCCATTTTTCAAATGATTTTTGCTTGATTCTCCAGGTTCATATGTCTCCTCTCTATATTAGAGTCTAATAAAAAATTTACCAATGCGCCTGTTGCACACAAGAGATATAGATAATGGATAAATTGGCGAAAAGTGAAACCACCTCAAAAATCATGTTCACAAAAGTTTGAAATTTGCCGTGCGCTGTGTAACACTTATTTTTGTAGTTCACATCGGTCATTTTCAATTTATCTCTGTTCAGCTTTCAACTAGGTTTGTCTGAAGAGAATTCTAAGAAAATTTAAGGTAAACAAACAATATACCAATCTGTTATCAATCTTGCTCAATCGAGTTCACAGTCATTTTAAAGCCATCTCATTTTGAGAAAGAAAGCATAAACAAATTTTTAAAATGACAGAAATCTCACTATAGAAAGATTAATAACCGTTTGCAAGATTGTTTTAATATTTAAGTTAGGTTTTACTATATTTCTTTCTGGGCAAATCTGGTGGTTGTTGATATTGAAAGAAAAAGTGCCTGTCGACACAGGAAATTTGGAAAAGTTTGATATGGGCTATGCAAATGAGGTGGTGTGTTATAAAGTGGGTGTCAAATTTTTTTGACGCACCCATTGTGATTTTTGTGTGTAAATGTATATGGTGAAAAATTCTATAAATTTATCTATATCTCTCATGTCCATAGACGTATTCTGTTTTTACTTCTGTTTTAAATTTTGCATGCTCTGAAATCTGATCATATATGAATGTTTTGATGTTAACTTTATTGAAAGCTTTTTGAGCTCGCTCAGTGGGAAAGACTTATCTTCATCTGAAATAAAATACTTCAGAGCATCATCTCCCATTGACTGAAGTATCAATTTAGCAAGCTATGAAAATTAAAAAGTGTAGAAAAGTAAAAAGCTATACCGCACTCTAAATTCAGATTTTTCCTACAAACTGTTTTTGTTGACAACCCTCTCAGCTTCACAAATTTTTGTTCGATTTTTTTCCTTTCTTTTAGTTCTTCCATTTATATAATGATGCAAAGAGTCATCGTTCACTACTGATATACAATGAAAATTACATTTTCGCTTCCTAAATAAATGCAAAAAAAATGGCCGTGAATTGGCACTAAAATTAGTTTTTAAACTTTTTGCACAGCTGCACTCCCTTAGTGCACAGCTGCTCAATCTCTAAATCTTTTGGATGAAGATAAAGTCATTCTCCCAAGACATTGCATCCAAGTGTTTGCTATGTTTTTGTTAATTATCTGATCATTTTCATTGCTTGAGTAATTGAGTGTGGCTTTTTATTGGTTGGTTAGCGCATTGTGTTGGTGGCGAAAATGTTGTAGTCCATCATCAGCGAACACTATCAGACCCTCTCTCCCCACTTCCTTCTCTCAACGCACGTAGAGCTAGCACGGGTAACGGTCCGAATTTGAAACGCACATCTGCATCCACCTTGAATAATAACAGTAGTATGTACACCATTTTTTTGCTTTTTTCATACAATCATGAATTTCTGCTCATAGTACTCTTTGTGATCACACTTATTAAAAGCACCGACAAAAGGCAAGTGTAGGTTTAGGAATCGAACTGAGGACCTTACCCAAAATTATTCATTTTTTACCTGAGCCTGATCTTTGAAATCTTTTTAGGATTGATAGAGAATTACTACCGAAGTTCAAAACGCCCAACATCACTGGAATCGGACAAAGCAGAAGGGTGGAGTGTGGGTCAACGTCATAATTTCAAATGAAGCATCTTTTAAATGGTTGATCAGTAAGAGATTATCTTTTTGAACTGATCAACGCCATGTTTTCATGATTCAAATTTTCAATTTTTTTGGTTTTTGGGCTGTAGCAAGTGATGGGTTGCATGAAGGAGAACAAAACCTGATTTTCCTAAATGTAGACCGTGCACAGTTTACACTAAGTCTAAGTTCATGGGAGGGAAACAATATGGTGCCTGCGCTTTAACCATAGGCGAGTTTTTGCCTTTTTATACCTTATTCTGTCATTCCCAAAGAACATTTGATAAAGGCAAAAAATGAAGACACACGAATTTTATGCCATGAAACTTGAAAAAAAACAACGTAAGTCCCTCAACAGTTTGTAGCAGAGGAATGATCGTGGTAGACAAATTTGAAGATCATGAGTTTTCATTTTATGTCAATAGAATCAGTCTATTTGAAATTTTAACCCACTAGGCACTGCTACCATACGTCGCATCTTGAATTTTCATTATTTACAAATTTAGGCTGCTTCTTAGTGCTCCTTGGACCTTACCTAAAATATTAAATCCAATTGTTAGTAAAAGTAGACTGTGAGAACTAGCAAACAAGCCGTGTTTCATTAGAGGGAAATAATGTGGAGGCGAGTTATGATTTCTTGAAGTTAAACTCCCAATGCTATCAATTTCAAAAAAATCGTTGGATGCCCTGCCCTCATTTCAAGTTTTTTTCAGATTTTCTTAGGAAAGACATAATAGAGTTTACAGAATGCCCCAAGTTGTAGCCTGTGGTTGGTGCAGGGGCCTTGGTGATTTGGAGACTCAAAATGTCATTTTTAGTTTTAATGTATACTTGTCTCCCTCTCTCACGCAACTGTGCAATTTTAGAGAATTTTACTAGAAATGATTGACCCTTCAAACATTTCGAAGATCAGGCTCAAGTCAAAAACGCCTAATTTTGGGTGAGGTCATGTAGTCATTATGTCATCTGACGCATTGATGATTTCAATAAAATCAACAGTGTCAGTTTACTGTCAAACTCTAAGCACTAACTTGAATATACTTTCTGAAATTCAAGTCAATATTAATTTTCCTTCAAGCAAAAAAAAAAAATTGTCGAAATATGAAGAATATATAATATAAATAATACTTACTTTTTTTAAACCTTTTGAGCCTTTACATTTCGGTTTTGTTTATTTGTTTCATAACATACACTGTGTATTAAAAGTCTTAGATTTTGTCACTGTATTAGTCTGTTATACTGATCAACGTTAGTATGTTTGTCCAAAAGATAGAATTTCACTCTAAGTAGATTTTTAGCGATGATCTCCAAAATAACTAATGTTTTTCTGGATCAGCTCTGTTGTGCTGAATAAATTTGAATTTTCCCCAAAAATTGAGTTTTCCTGGAGGAAATCCAACCTTCTCGAAAATTGGTGCATGGTAGAGAAAAAAAAAGGTCTTTTTAGATTCAGCAGCCAAAAGTGCAAAAGATCACATGCCTGAGAATATTTCCTCTTGTGTCTAATAAGGAGGTCTTGCAGGTCAAATACCCTCATCTGTACATGTACCATTGTACCACCATGTAAAGCTAATCTGATTGTTTCGTGTTAGAAAGGATGATCTGTGTGATGACCTAGCCCCAACGGACCTATTCCCACCTAATTTTTGCTGCCAAAGCAGGAAACTACATTAGCTTTTCCAGCACCAACCAGTTTTTTAGAAAATTGAAGCCTCCTCCAAAAACGTCTTTTTAGCTTTGATTACTCAGCCTTTTCTTTCAAAAAACCTGCTTTTCGTAAGGTGCTGGAAAAAAACTAAGTTGTATTTGGCTGAAGTGGCAAGATTTTGTTGGAAATCATTGCCCCAATAGATACTGGAGAAAAATTGTTGTGCATACCTTCTTGTACAAAACAATAGGATTAGCTTTATGTGGTGCTTTATGAATATTACATCCTGTCGGTATAATTGTCCAGCCTGCAGACTTCCTGTTTTTTTTCCTCCTTCGCGGAATGGCCACCTCCGTCGCCTAATCTATGGACTGGGCATAAATGTTGACCAGTCAAAGCACTGACCAATAAAAAATTGGAAAATTTTGCTAACAGGCTAGTCTTTATACACTAACGGCTAACCTGAAAACCCCAATGCCGGTGATAATACTGCTAATTTGTAGTTATTTCTTGCATGAATATTCGTACAGAATTCTGCCTTCACAACCTCACACAAGCTTAAGATTGTCCACAGTAGAGGAGAAAGAATGGTCTCCATTTCTCTAATGAATGAGCAACTTAAAAAATTGTTAGTGTTAGTGCACAGGAGAGGTCTTTCATACTGAATGCATATCAAAGTGAAGAATGAGCGAGTGTAGTGAGAAGGCCTGTGTCACAAGATTAGAAAGAAGTAAACTTTGTTTAGATGTTGCAATAAGTTTCTCCTGGGTCTCTTCGTCCGGGCAAAACTTCAATTTCTTGGGATAAATTGGGAAGGGGATAAGTTTCCCGTTTTATAAAACTTTAAAAAGTGATATTTCTGGAACAGTTTGAGTGGAATATTATTGTATAAGTCAAAAGTTATTCCCTGGAAGAGTGTCTCTGCCATTTTGATGGTTTTATATGTATAATTTATTGTAATCATAATGCAATTTTTTCAATTTTGTATTAATGACAAGTTTTCAGCCTTGCTTGTTGCTGCTTTTCCTAAAAAAAACATCGAAAAGAAAATTAGGATCCAAACTGGTGTCAAAAAGGGTTTTTATCCTGCCGGAGTAGCCATCAATTTTTGGATTTTTCATCAGATTTTTTTTCTTTTTCTTGAGAACACCTATAGTAGAATCTGAGATGGCTCACCGGGACATTTTCAAATTGGCATTGTTTGCAGGGGGTAGGGGAATGGCGGTAAGATTGGATTTTATCCAATATGCTACTAGAAAGGTCTGAACTATATTTTGACAAAGTCTGGAGTGTGAGAAAGTAGTAGTGCTAAAAGTGCAACGGACTTTTAGACCACACTGATTGCCCATTTTGATCAATTCCATCCCTGATTTGCAAATTCAGCAAGGAGAATGGTGTTTACAAGTTCGGGAGAACTGCCTTTAGCATTCTGTACATGCATAAGTGTTAAAACAGTAATCTAATCCTTGGGTGAGGTATAATATTTTGTGGAAGGAATATGGCCTTAATGTAATCAACACTTAAAACTTTTATAATGATTTTCTCAAGACAGTGTTTAGCCACTCACGCTATTTTTCCACCCGCTTTTTTATTCTCAGGAAGTCCCTCCTCCTTGTTTTTAACTGGAATCCTGGAGAAACTAACTTCAAACTAACAGGTTTCATTATTATATTGTCTGTTTTGTCTCTGCAAGGCTTGGTCAGATCCTCTTTCTTTTCTGTTTTATTTTATGCAGCCTATCTTGTTACAGACATGCGCGAACGATGTGACAGCATGCCATCCAGGGCACGGAGTAACACAGAGACATCTCAGTCACAAGGAGGGTCTCGAGCACATATGAATAGGCCTCACACTGTGTACACAAGAGGCTTATCTTATTCGCCTCCTGTGGCGTCAAGTCCTGTCAGGTTGGTGCATTTATTACTAGAGCTCCTTTATACCCGGAGTAGCGAAATGTGAAATCCATTTCTGATTAGCTCCTGTTTTTAAGTGTCACGGATATCACAAACGGGCAGAAAGATGCCACTTTTATTCAGTTGCAAAGATTATAAAGTGGAATGGATCATAGATATAAAGGCATGACAGAGAACGAGCAGAATTAGAGAATGAATGTAGGAAAGGAATCTAGGAGTGTCTTGACCAAAGATTTTGAAAAGCATTACTTCTTACGTAATCGCTCTGCCTATTTGTGACACCCAGGATCCAAAATTTCCCAACTCTGGATATAAAGAGACTGGATTTATTACCATGCAGAGCACATGTAAAAAAATAAACAGTCAAACTTATGGCTGTTGTCCATTATCCGTAACATATTTCTGCCGAAGAGCTCTTCACATACCGATAAGGTTTGTCATTTGTCGAAGAAAGTTTTCAAGAAAATCATGCTTTTTTCATCAATGTTGTTTTAGCCCTCAAAGTGGCGGCTGCTCAACAGATTCAGCTGGGTCATCATTGTCGATAGATGGTGATGGAGAACCATGGGGTGGTGATGACAGCACTGCAAATGAAAGCAGTTTAGTCTCAGGCGTTGGAACTGGCCGCTATTGTCATTCAATTACCCCCGATGAACCAGCCATCATGGAGGAAAATAGTGACGATTATGGACAGTGGAATGGTATGTTTTTTAAATTTTTCAGTTGTAGCTATTATTACTGTACTGCGCCTCTTTTGAAGCCAGCAACACAAGCTTGTTTTGTGTTCAGTGGTGGATTTCTGCATTTTGGGACCTAAAACTATTTAAAACTGAGGTGGACCTTGAAAGTTGAGGGCAAAAGAGAGGTGTGAGAGAGGACCAAGAAATATTGATTGAACTGAATCTGAAATCCATTTCAAAATACCATCCATCGCATTGATAGCCATCTACTATCAAAAAACGAAATACAATTTGCCTTTTAGTCTATTCTCTTGTACATGTTCAATGCAAGTTACGTCTTTACCAGGCCCAGGAGTCAGACAATTTTCGATCACTGTGATGTCAATTCTAAGCTTTAACACCTAGATCAGTAATATGTAGTGTTGCTCATTAGCAACGCAAAATCAGGGTTTATCTATCTGGGAAATGGGGATGAATCAAGGAGTTGGAATTAACTATGCAAAGTCAAGAAAAACTGAGTATATGAAAAGCAAAATTAGAGAATTGAGCAACAAGTTCTTCTCAACGGTATATGACCTTTTAGACACAAGCTAAAAAATTAATTCAGCTTATTGCAGCCAAATATTTCAAAGTATTTCAGTAAGCAATTATTGGTAGCACTTTGCATCAAAACTAAGTATAAACTCTTATGACACAGTGTTTATCTGTTAGTTTATTGTGATTCTTGGTTTTTCTATTCAGGAAAAATCGTCAAAAAAACCAGGGAATTTGAAACTTGTATTCATGTTTAAACTTTGTTATCAGCATTATTGCTGCATAATTACCAGCACCCTTTAAACTTTCGGAATGTTACTTGCTTTTGTGTATAAATCGTCAACTTGACTGTCCTTGGATGGAAAATTAACTGCTCTTTTTTGTGTTCAGGTGAAGATGCCAAATTAAACAATTACATGCCGATGAACAGATCAACTACTGGACACTTCAGTCTACAGATTCAGCCTGCCAGTAACTTAAGTAATGCCAGTTACCGCAAATATCCTCACTCCAACAGTAGTTTTAAATCTCATTCACCATCTCAGGTATGTTGTCTATCCTCAGGAAAATTCAGTTCACCTACGAAAGCTGAGTTGGTTGATTAATTCAGTGTGAATATTTTGGAGACCAAGGGTAATATTATTAATTAGATCAGGAATGAATACTGATTTACATTGATTTACTTTTCTACTTAAGACGGTTTTAAAGATTAATCTTTCGAATCTCAGCTAAAATTTTGTTTTATCCATCAACCATTCCTCCACTTAATCCTTTGAATAAGATGAATAAGGTTTCCTGAATAGCGTGAAGACTCGGTTGATTGAGGGTGACTCAAAAAGCAAGTGTAAATCAAATGGAGGCTACGTTTTGCACCAAGAACCGATATTCTTGGCTCATTCGTAAAAGCATCTGTCTGTTCGAGGAAACCGATGACACAAATGGATAGATTAACCAAAAAGTAAGCCTGGTCACAGGTTTGGTCTCGATTGTGGTTTTTATGACTCAACACAGATTGAGAAGAAAATGAAGGAGCTCTCTACTTTCTATCCTTCCAAACTATTTTTATCAAAGTTATAATGCCATTCAGTATTTTTAAATAAAAAATGTCCCATTATTCTTATCTGTAGTGTAATAACATCTATTTTAACTGTAACAATGGACATTTTTCCTGTTGCTGGAAAGTGTCAAGTATAAGTTTAATTTTGCTTCTTTTTGTGTTCTAGGGCTCGTTTAGTGACTCTCTAATTGCTAATGCTACATCCCCAGCAGAGCAGAGTGCTTACACACCGATGAGTCCTGGTGAGTTGGATTTTTTTTATTGTCTTGTTTACAAACTCTGATACAGATTGTTTTGAAAATCTTACACCACTCTGATAATTATTTTTATAATTTGGTTATGTGATTGAAACTTTGAGGGTAATCCTAGGTTAAAAAGAACTATTTTTTGGCTCTCCCAAGTTTTTAAAGGTCTCCATGGGGAGGGGCCCAGACCCTAAAAGCTCTCAAAGGTTAGGTCGTAATGAAAAGGATTATCTATACAACAGTGAGAGTCTATATCTTTTTCTAAATTTGTTCCTTTCTGTTTTTAGGAGAAAGTCAAGATACTATTGATAGCTATGTTCCAATGGCACCAACCTTTGGTGATGATGGCTATGTTAATATGAATTCGAACCCAAACAAAAAAAGAGGTATGAAAGTCAACCATCTATTTAATTGGTATTGTTTATTAACTCTTAGATCTACTATACAGGTTTGCATGAAGAATGTTTTGATGCAACGCTGAAGGTTGATAGAAGACTCCTTGTAACTTTTAGCGCTGAATTCAACAATGACTGTAGTCACCCCCCCCCCCCCCCCTATTAGTGTATTTTCCGAAGGAAAGATACGCTATTTGCTGCCTTCAGCCTAAATTGCTGGTCAAATTCAGAAAATGTTCTAGTAATTTCAGTGGATTGGTCAGTCAACAGTGTGCCCCGCACAATCACCCTTTGGCAAAAGTATCAGAAATGTCATTTGTACTGAAGCATTTTGTCTCCAAACTTCTCAAATTTTTACAGAGAAATAGATAAACAGAATCCCTTGAGAATTTTACCTCATATTTCTTTTTTCATAGAGATTAATCCCTGAAATTTTCATGAAAGTATTTTAAAAAATTCAACAGAAAAAATCAAAACAATATTGAGAAGTCCGGCAAAGAAACGTCTGACTGCAAATGGTGCCTGTGATACTTTGAAGGTGACAATTTGTCATGGTCTATCACCATAATAAGATTATTAGTGAAAGTATTTGCAAGTCAAAAGTATCTCAAAGGTTTAGTAAGTTATTTTTGTTGTTTTGTGATTTTTACAGGCGGCTCTCACTCACTGGCAGGGAGCACAACCTCTATTACATCAGGAACGCCTTCAACGGATCTTCGTTTTTCAGAGTATCATCTTGACAAAGTTAAGTCTTATTTCTCCCCCATGGAAGATGATCATGAAGAACAAAGACCAACTAGAGCTTATTCAATCGGTTCAAGACCTGAGAAATTTAAGAATAAAAATGCCAGGTAATGCTCTTAAGTGTTCTATTTTTTTTTCTTAAGGCACTAATTGCAAAAAAGACAAATGTCAAGTTTTTGAGTTTCGAGAAAAACTTCTCCAAGTTTTTCAAACCTTGCATGTTGATGCTATTCAGACCAAAAAGATGTAGCGCTTGGAGTTTACACACAAAAACTCACTAGTTTCTGTTGGTAAAACTTTCCTTACAAATTTAACTCATTGACTGCCACGGTGCTTCAATGCTTATTTTTTTGGCGGGGCCACAGAAACACATGATAACACCTCTTAGAAATTCAAAAGCTCATTTCTCCGCGAAAAATTCATCCAAGAATCAAGATTCTAAAATTTTGTACACACACTATGACTGTTTGAAGATCGTAATGAACCGTCATTCAAGCTGTTAAGTTTACATCCATCCCTTTAACATGCACCACCTTCTTTGTTTGAAGTTTGTAAGTTAACTTCCCCCTTGAGACTCCATGAAATTTAGAAATATATCAAGAATTGTTAACTAGAAATAACTTTAAATTCAAGTAGTTGTATTTGATAAAATAGCATCAAAAACATGATGTAGAATGGGAGCAGTTCATGTATTTTTCTTGATGGTGTCCAACGATGTAACAAATGTTGATGTCAAATGTTCGTCTTCTTAATTCAGCTTAGTTTCCAAAAGCTTTGTTAATGATTGTTCTTTGAAGAGCTGTGTTATTTGCCAAGAACTGAGAGTTATCTCATTCATGATTTTTGTTTTTCAGGATGGAACACGTAGAAAAAAGTGACAATTCACGCGTTCGAGCTTTTTCTGTAGGGAGTAGGCCGAATATTCGTCCTAATATCCCAAAGAAGCCTCCTGCTTTTGTGTCCTCTTCCCTTTCAAGTATGGAACAGAGTGATGATCTGATGGAAATCGATTTTAGTCAAAATAACAAGAAAAATAAGAAAAAGAAATCGTACGAACATCTCATAGTTCCATCAGTTATGTCGTCATCTGCATCATCCTACTCTACAGCCGAAGGGAGTTTAATGGACATATCCCCTCGTTGCTCTCCGAAACTTGGAATTAGTTGTGCTATGAAAACTGGTTCGCCAGATTTGGCGCCATCGCCGCCGCGTGCTTCCTTTACCAAAAATTACATCGGGAGATCACCACCGAAAAGTGCTCACCACTCTCATTCATTACTTGACCACCATTTGCCTCGACTCTCCCCACCTGGCCACAGCTACTATATCTCGCCAACACTTCACAAAGTCAGTGAAGCTCCAGTCGGCTATGTAGACATGTGTCCCGGTGCTGGTGGTGAGCTGCTCCTGGCTGCTTCGCCTCCACGACATGCTTCGAACCTAACGCAAGGAGACTCAAATACCAGCAGCTACGTTGATATGAAGCCTGGAGCGGAGCAGCCGCGCGTATCCAAAAAGGAACTTAATCCAAGGCCTCAAAACTTTCCAACCATTAAGCCTGCTTTGCTTAGCACCATCGGTAAAGTTCCTCATGTGACCAAATGGGATACGAAACCAGATGCACCAGCTGATGAAAGTAAGGTGAATGATTACATGGAAATGGATATGAAGAAAAATCCAACAGCAGAGGATAATAACAACAAGAATGCTGGATTAAGTGTTGTCCTAACTGACACTGGAGATGCAAAGCAAGCCTCACAAGGATATGTGGAGATGAACTGGAATGCCTCTTCAAAAGTCAGTTCTGAGAAGTTAAGTTCTAGCATAGAAAACCAAGATTACATCAATATGAATCTAGGCCAAGAAAGGAAAAAAGACACGAAGACACGTAAAACCTTGAATAAAGGCAGATATAGCTCTCAACCAATTTCTATCAAAGGCTCGTCCGCTAATGATTCAGTCACTAGTCCAGTATCAGTAATATCAAGGAAGCTTTCAACTGGTGCCTCGCCAAAAATCCCATCATTCCTCCCAGTTGGATTCCGGGCATCAATGACTCGCTGGGACAGCAAAGAAAGCTCATCTAGTAGTAGTGGAGTCAACACTCCTACAAACTCAAATTCAACTATGTTTCCTTTAATATTAAGTTGCCCAACATCTCCCTCGCAAGAAAATTATGAAATGTGTCCAAAAATTCCTGTGGATGCAACCAGCGGCACTGTCAAAATATCATATCCAACAAATGCCAGCATAGCTGCTGCGAACAGCAATGCCAGTAAGTCTCTAGAAAGTGTTCAAGAGGTGGAAAATACTTCGGACTATGTTAATTACAACCCAAAAACTTCTAAACTTGAAGATAATAGCAATTACACTGTGATGAAATCTAGGAAGATGCCAGCGTCGATGAGCCGCAAATCATCTGTGCCGGCAAATTTAGGAACCAGTTCAAAGATTAGAATGATAGACAAATTACAAAAAAGCCTAACTTGTTTATCACTAAGCAGCTCACTGACAAGTAGTACCTCAAGTGGTAGCAATACAAAAAACAGTGTAAATGCAACTAGTGTTAGTAATTGTAGTAATAGTATAACTAGTAATGTTAGTAGTAATGCAAGTGATAGCAGTTGTAACTATTGTGCTATTAGTGCAAATAATGCCAATACTCCTCAGAATCTAACTAAAGTTCCTAGTGTTGCTATGACATATGATAATATTTCTTCCTCTCTTAATACTGCCACAACGAAGAGTGCGGTAAGCTTAGCAGCAAAATTATCAGAAACCTCTTCATCAGTTCCTGCTCCTTCTCAGTCGTTAGCCTCGTCAAACGCAAATGAGACTTTGAAGGGTGAAGACAAGTCTGAGCTATCAAGACAAACGTCATCAAGCGGGAGCTGTAGTGATGCCTCCATTGTTTCGTCTACTCCTTTCTTTGGATCCATCAAACCACCCACTGTTAGGTAAGGACACTACTTGCTTGTTATTCTTCTCTTATTTGTATCATGTAAAGTATACAGAATCAAAACCTTCCAATAACTACCTATTTTTAGGCTGTCAATTCTATTGAGACAAGGTAATGATCACTAATGAAACACCATGGTTACACAAAACCCTGGGAAAAATTGAAGTATGAGTGCAGAATTGGTTTCCAAATTATAGATGGGAAGCGAGCAAAGGGGTCGAAATCCCTTCTAATTTTTTGCAGGTTATTGTTCAATTGATGTAGCCATAGAGTTTCAATTGCTATGACATACACATGTTGTGCATATTGCTTTAATGTATTTTCACATGCAGACTTAATTTTTCAAGTTTACCAATCCATAAAATGATTTGTCATGTTGAGTTTTTGTTGTATTCTGGAATTGAATCAAGTTATTTTCTGTTTACGAAAATGAACCTGATATGATTGAAGCATGTGTTTTCCTGCAGACTTTACTCTTTTTGTCGTAAAAAAGTAATAAAATAGACTAATACAAAGCAATTACTTTGTGCTATTCCTTTAGAAAAAAGCATATATTTTCTGAAAGTAATGTATATTTTAAGATAAAATGCATGAATTCTTCATTTTTTAAGTAGAGGAATAACGACCCCTTGTCAAAAACAAATTTTTGCCCTCTGAATATTTTTTGAAAAAAGTTTATTTATTTTCTGCAAAGGATATCTGTACCCTAACTTTACTCCTTTATCTCATTTGGTAATTTTGTGACTTTTTTCCAGTCATGAGAAAGAAATTCAATATGCAACTTTAGACTTACCGCGTTCAGATTCTGAAGAAGGCATTGGAAAGTCGGAAAATGGATCAAAAAGTTCATCCGATCAGTCAGCAAACCAAACAACTTATACAGAAATTGACTTCTCCAAGTCAGCGTCTGCTTCAGGTGCTTCCACGGATTCCAATCAAAGACGTTAATCCAAGTATGTAGGATCATCTGTGAAATGAAGGCATGGACATAGTAAAAATAAAAAAAAAAAACCTGTGACTAGATTATGATAACTAAAATAATAAACACATTTTGTTAGTGTTGATAGAGGAGTATTGATAAGGCTGATTATGTCTCTTGATTTGGATTTTTAGCAGACTGCATTTATTTTGTAGAGATAGATTGGTTCTTACCCTACGCATGCAACATAAATAGTGCACAGTTAAACTTGGGTCTGAGGAGGAAACAATAAGATTGAATCGCTCACTTTTTGCATTTCTGGAGTTTCATTAATTTTTTATTGAAATTAATTTTGTATTTATGGCGTACAGTAGAATTTTGAATCATTGGATCACTGGGGGCAAGCAAAAGAATTTGTTAAATTCTAGAACCCATTAATTCAATTATATAGTTTTTGGCAAAGCTATGCAAAAATCTGTAAAGTAAAACTTCATGTAGGAAAACTTAAAAAATTCATTTTTCTCCTCATGGAAAAGTGAGGTTGATAAATAAAAGTTGGTTTGAGAAGAGGAGTAATACAGATGGTTATGATGCTTGCTGTCCTACCAACTAAGTACAAATTTTGATTCCCTGCAATTTTCGTCAGGTATACTTTGAGTATACATGCTCATTTCATTAGCGATCATTACTCGACAATTTTGGTAGTATTATCGGTTAGGTGAAAAATTAAACTACTGGTAATTCTCTCATTATCGTGCCATATAAATCAGACACCAATCGGCAACATTACTGACTTAACTGTAGATGCTGTTACTGAGGTATTTCATGGCTATTACTCTCATACGATTATGCCAACAGGCAGGGTATGTGAGGAATTGACTTTTGGAGAAAATCGACAAAAGACTATGTGTCCTTATGATTGAATAACGGTTTTAATGGTGTGTACACATAAGATCTGTCAATATGAGAGACGGTTTCACTGCTACATCACAAATATTAGACAGAAATTTATACCGACAAAACTATCAAACTTGACAGTAATGCCATTGTCCACTTTAAAAGTTGTTTATGGGCAAGTTAACTATCACTGAATACTTTATCAATTTTAATGATAAGCATTCAATTTCTTAGGGGTGACAAAGCTGAAGAACCAACCTCTCACACTAATCAGTACACATGAAATCTGTACATTCTGAACTGATACACCATTATTTTTACACACAAGTGTCTTCCGTAACATAACATAGCCTACTTACTAAACAGATCATCTGAGAGAGCCCTCTAGCATAAGGAAAACAGTGATGGACACAGCATGAACTCTCCTCTGATCGGCTTGTCTGACTCATAATACTGTGTGTTCCAGAGCACCCGTCCAGTATCTTATTCCAGGAAACGGCCGAAAATTGAGCTTCGACTCTTCAGGACAAAAATTTAGAGGGGAAAATCGACCCTAAAGAATTCAATGAAAAATATTTTCAGCCCCCCTAAATCGCATTTTGGGGGGCTTTTAAGAAGGGTGCCCCCCGTTTCTCGCATATTTCAAGTAAAAAGGGTATGTTTTGAGTTAAGCGTTATATTCTATGGATAAAAATAAGAACTTTTCGCTCTCTGCATTTTTTCCCAAGACCCCCATTTCTTGGAGTTACGGGGCATTTTGTGGACACATTCTAATCAGACACTGTAGGCGTTTAAATTATCCGATTTTCAAAATCTGAAAGTCTTTTGAGAGAAGAGGTCAATACCTTTTTATTGATGTGCCGCATGACCCCTGTTGATCCAAAATTATGGGGGCCTTAACCCCCAAAAATTTTGGGGCTTTGGAAAATTTCAAATAGCAAGGGTATGTTTTGACTTCAGATTTGGATTCAATGCGAAAAGTTACATGGAATTCATATGGCGCATAGCCTATTCGATCCAATTTTTTTTGCCCTTTTTTTCCCTCCAAAAATACACGGATTCTTAAGGGAAAATGGGGTTCTAAAGTAATTTGGAGCAAATAGGCCGTGCACCATTATCAATTCTACGTAACTTTTCGCGTTGAATCCAAATCTGAAGTTGAAACATGCCCTTGCCATTTGAAATTTTCCAAAGCCCCAAAATTTTCTGGGGGTCGTGGCCCCCATAATTGAATCGGTTTCTGTTAGACGGGCGTAATTCCAAAAGCTCATGAGCCCTAGCTTTCGTTAATCACGAAGGACGCTGGGGCTTATGAGTTTTTGGACTTACGCCCGTCTAACAGAAACCAATTCAATTTTGGATCAACAAGGGTCATGTGACACATCAATAAAAAGTTATTGACCTCTTCTCTCAGAAGACTTTCAGATTTTGAAAATCGGATAATTTTAACGCCTACAGTGTCTGATTAAAATATGTCCAAAAAATGCCCCAAAATCCACAAGAGAGAGAGAGAGAGAGAGAGAGAGAGAAAAAATGCAGAGAAATGCGGTTTGGGGGGCTAATAATATTTTCATTGAATTCTTTGGGGTTGATTTACCCCTAAAAGTTTTTGCCCTGAAGTTCAATTCTCGGCCGTTTCTGAGAGAAAGATAGTGAACGAGTGTTCTGGAACACCCAGTATATATATCACAGGCTTGTGATCTATGTAGAGCGTTTGCATTAGGGGGGGCTGTATGTAATTTTTTTTTATATCCAAAAACCCTTAAGTTGTCCATAGTTAGCAAAAGAGCGAAAAATAATTCCAAGTCATAACTCCTTCATTTTCATTGAAAATATGGGAGTTGCTGTTCAGAGAGCTGAGTTTTTTAGTTTTTCACTATAAAATTTCTCCAAATGTCCAGGTAGGTCAAAACTTTCATTTACTAAGATATTCAGGTATTTTGAGTCATGGAATTGATTTTTAAAAAATGAAAAAAATTGATATATCTAGCATATTTAATATCAATTTTTGTGATATTTCATGTCAGAAACATTCATTTTTCGGTAAATTTCACACCTGTACTGACCTCTTGAGAGACTTTCAAGACCTATTTTACTGAAATGACCTTTAGATTGAGTCAATTTCCAGAACTCACCTCAAGGAAGCGGCTGCTAATTGAGTCCCACATGTGCCTCTCTAATCTTTCTTCCCTCTAGGCATGTTTGATTACTCTACTTGAGTAATAGGAATCATTTCACACCAAGTGGGGATCATTTTACGTAATGTGGCTTTTTCTAGTCAAACTGACACAAGAAACATCATGTAACTGCAAAGTTTTCAAAGATCTTTTTCGAATTGTCTTGACGTTGCCTCTCAGATGATGGTATTACGTCCTGGGCTTCAAATTTTGCTTGAGTGAAACCGTCCCTTCGCTTTTCACCACAAACTGATTTAAAGGCTTCATTCACAAGTTTGACACACCTTCCAACATTTTGTGTCCGCCGCGGAAATTTGCAGTTCGCTGTTTCTTTAATTTCTGTTGGTAATTTGTTGAACATGTTTTGACCCTCAGCCACCATGGAATTTTATCTGCTGTGTCTCTTGTCTTTTGTTCTCACCTCCTTTTTATTCCTAGTGTTGTAATGGTGTACGTCTTCATTTTTTAATGATTTATATTTTATGTTAGAATATTTCATGATTAAACTCAAACTTTTAAGTGCTGGAACTGCTATTGATTTGTTCTCCCAAAAAATATCTCTACATGATGCATCTTTATCCAGATTATTATTCATAATTCTAATTGCTTTTTAGCTAAACGCGAAAAACTCTATGAAGATCCCCAATTTTGCAATGACACCATAATAATCTGAAAACATTAATTTACAAGTTCGAAGAACAATGCATAACTATGATATCTTTAAGAATTGCTTACTTCTTGATTAGTGTGGTTAGTCATAGATGTTATATTTGCGGAAACTTCTGATATTTTCGAAGAACTCAAATCTAAATTTAGAGTCGGAGTCTGAATAGGTTTTGTTCCCAGATTCTTTGTCCTATCCTTTGGACAGAATGAGAGATGAGGCTCAAAATATTCAATTTACAAACTTTAATCATGTATCTCCAGATGAAGATGGTGCTGTTAAGTTCCTTAATCTATATGAGGCCATCTGTATGGTTTTCGCACTTTACTTGACAGTCTGACTGGAAACCTAAATACCTTTACACTTAACAGGAGTAATAATTAGATCTTAATTCATGGACCTCATCCCTCAGCCTGTCAGACAACATTGGCGGGTCTAGCGAATTTACAACATTGTCTTTTCTCCATCGAAACCTATAGAAATGTATAGATTCTTGGAGGGGCCAAGTGCTCCGATAAGAATCGATTATTTAGCATAGGTTTAAATAGAGGCAATCTGGGGTTGCAAAATTGCTGGATCCGTCTCTGTCAGACTACATTATAAATCCAGTTTTTTCCATGTTAATTCTACTCCATCAGTTCCATAAATTTTACATTTTTCAGCAAATAAGTTTAGTATCATGTACTCTTGAATTTCCAATTCCTCAATACTATTATGTCTAATTAGCAATTCGGCACCGGCATCATTTAGGAGGACTAAAACAATATTTGTGCGGTGTTAAAAAGTTTGCTGCTGCTTATGTAGTCTCTCACATTATTCATGAAATTTTATGATGAGAAGCAGACCCTAGGATAGATCCTTGAGGCACACCATACTTTTTTGGTTCTCCGAACGATTTGACCAATCCTCCTTTTTCTCTGAGTGTAATAAATTGCTTCCTGCTTACATTTGTGGTTGCTTCTAAACTATGCAAAAGGCATTTCAGCTGCTGCAACGCCAATGGTCTCATCAGTAGCTCTGCAAACTTTGAAGCAAAGAATTATGAACTCCTATGTTGATAGCACATCTAACTGCCTTGTAGATTTAATTTTATAATCAAGAGGAAAATTCTGTATGGTAATGATGGTGTTCCCCATATCAGTGCATGTACAGAAAATTCCTGCGGAGAAGTTTGACGGCAAAATACCTTATGGAGAGCACAAAGCGCCGCTCGTGACATTAACTCTCGTGAGAGTTGAACAATTAATGGATCCGAGGCTTCACTCCACTACCCCTCATGGTCGTCCGTTGGCACCTTTTGTAATCTTATCGCTCCAAAGCACACTTTATCCTCGAGGGTAGTAATTGAAACTTGCACAAAAATAGTTACTGATACTCTTCTACAAAGAACTTGTCATGCACTGTTTTGATGAGACGAACTCTAATTCAATTATGAACGTATTTATGCTGAAAGGAACTATGTCTCACACAAACCCTATGTACATAGTTCCTTTTAGCATCAATACGTCCTTATGACCTAAGGAGAGACCCCTTTTAAGAATGAGACTTGCTTTTGTGAGTAATCTTGCCGAAAAAATCGGTTGATTGAATCAGCATCTCAGTAAAATTATCATTTTCCCCTATTGTGAAATATACCATTAAATTAACATTTCCAGTGTAAAATATCGCAGAAATCTATGTTGGACATTTTTCTATCAAGGATCAATTCCATGACTCGGAATACCTAGATATATCTTAGAAAGTGAATGTTTTGCCTTTGGCGCTGATGCCGAGAGCAATTTTATTGTATGAATATTCAGAAAGTTGAAAAATTTAGCCCCCTTAAACTGCAAATTCCATGATTTCTGTAAAGATGGAGGAGTTATATGACTTGGGATTTAACTATATAGACTCCTCTTGACACCTTTAAGCTGCAGAAGTTTTCGGTTTTTAAAAAAATCCATTCAGCTCAACCCAGTGTTCATTTGAGCTCGGTTAATGTGTTGGTGAAAGATGGTGTGACTCGTGGGTTTTTCTTCTCAAGGTTCGTTAGTAGGTATGTAGTGACAGAAGAAGCTATTTTCGTATTAAGACACGGAGAAAGAAGGGCTGCAAGTGATAATAGAAGGTCCCGAAAGTTCGGAAGGTTGTAGCATGAAGTTTGAAAAGACGAGTACATAGATTCATGAATTGTTAGTTAGTTTAGAGTTGAGGAAAACCTTTGTAACAAGCTCATGAGGCTTTCAGGGTGCACACTGTCTAATCCAGGAGGGCTACAGCTTCCGGATTTGGGAGGAGTGAACTCGAGACTCTGTCAGCCAGGGATACAATAATTGTTCATTTGCGCTAGACATAGCCAAATGAACTAAGCTCCTTTCGTCCCTTAGTGACTCTAGACCCTAAAATCTGGGTCTTTGTTGAAGGACACAAAATCTCTGGACTCAGTTTCTCATTGCTGAAAGAATTGGTATGCCACTTATTCTGAAGAGTAAAAATGAAAATAACACATCAAATATATTCAGGAATGAAACTTTCCACCATTGATCAAATTATTATGTTCTATGGAAATTTTAATCTCGTGTTGGAATTAATCGCTTGATTTGGGATGTCTGTGGTAGAGGGACTCGATGATTTTACTTGTTATTTCACAAAAAAAGAAAAGAAGGTGTTGAATCTTAGTCAACAGCTTAATCAATCATACTAAAATAAATGATAAATTATTATTAATAGATAGTTAATGACATTTTATTGAGGCACTGGGAACTGCTGGTAATCTCTTTTTCATGTAGTACACAGATTCGAACATTGAATTGCCATGAAAATGCAATAGGAGGCATATTTCAAGATTGTTGTTTATAAATTTAATTCAGAATGCAATTTTGAACAAGATGAAAACAAGATATGCTTCAAAGAAACAATTTCAAGGGTATTATATAGCTGTTGAAAACAGCATGTTTCAGAAAATAAGAAGTCGTTTGATTTAACCAAGATCCCTTTTACAGGGATTGAGGGATCAATTCATCATGTCAGAAAGTCATACATTTGGATGTGACAAATTAAGGGTCTACCGGATAAGGATTGAAATGAGACTCCTGTTGTTGAAAGTGTTGATGTAATTTTTGCAATTTAGCTCACCATGAAACTTTCCCAATTTAACAATTGAGAATCTACAGTGGATCTAATAATGTCCTTCATTGCAAATAATTTCCTCATGCTACAACACTGTCTCTGCAGAAGTTGGAGTTTAGCAAAATCGGTCTGTAGTTCAAATTAAAGTGTCTGATGATTTATGCTCACTAAGTTTTTAACTTTTAAACCCACCTGTTGTTAATTTATCCATGTTATTTAAATATTTTTTGTAGATCATGATTTCAGAAAAGTTTGTAGTCGATGGAGTTGTTAAATTTTTTCCTGTTTCCTTCGCCTTTATTTAGGGGAATTTGAAGTCAAGAACTCAGACTTCTCAAGTTTTTTTTTCGTTTTTTCCTCTCCTTCCAAATCATACTTACAAAATGTTGTATACCTTCTTTGAAAATTTCATAAGAGGATTTTAGATTCTGTTCAATATAGTTTTTACAACTTCATTACTTGATTTTAAAGCTTCTGTTCTCTTTCCGTTAAAAACCATTGATGTCTCAAGATATGTCTCCTGCAAACATGCATGGCCAAATGAATGAAATAAGCGATAATTAAGTTCAGCAAATTCCATCAAAATCCATGTATCCAAGCGTAATCGAGCAATCTTGATATATCCACTCAAAATTTTAATTTTCAGCAAGTCATCCTTTCTCAACTTCAATTTGTTCTGCCAGAGTGTGATTTGGTTTGCTGGCATAATTGAATTTAATTGCCAACTATCAAGTAATCATTTACAAAAAGGAATCCAGTGCGCAAAATGTCTATTTGGACGTATTTCCGTCAAACGGAACTATGTGAATTAAGACATGAGCCCTGAGACCTATAAGAACATATGCATTACACGGCTCACGTCACAATGCACGTAGTTCCGTTTGATAGAAATACGTCCTTTTAAATTTTACTATCGTGCAAAAAAGCATTGAATCTTCATACCTTGACTGAATTTCCACTTGTTATTTTGTTTTTCTTACGTTTAATCCTTCATGGCGTGAATTAATTATGGGTTACTGAGTTGGGACAACGGAGTCTATGTCGTAGTTTTCCCAGAAAAATACCGAGAGCCCCATATTTGTTTCCCCTCAAAATTTGAAAATGTTGAAAAATTTTTTCAGAAAAGAAGGCATTGACACGACTTTATATAATCTTACCTCAGTCCTGAATAGGTATTCTTGGGGAATGACAGTAACACAACGAGGTGGAATTACCTTTCAAATACATCCATCGTGCAATAAAATTAGCGTGAAATCGAATTTTTGAAAAATGGAACAGTGCATTGTTTTGAACTTAAAATGAAGTAAAGTATTGTTATTCAACTCAACATCATGCCATGAAGGGTTCATGTAGCTGTAGCGTAGGTAGAAAACAATGGCCTCTCAGCTTTTATCCTCTCATTTCAAGATGAGACAACGCGACAGTTTTCATTATGATATCAAAAACCTCCTAGGAAGACTTTCAAGCGAATTAAGGAGTCAAATTAATCAGCATTAATTCAGTCCAACCTTACCTCGAGTTGGGTAACAGTTGGTTGTGACAACACGAAAAAAATCACAATTAACTGGTAATTTTGTCTAGACAGATAGGTAACTCCAAGACTGAAAAAAGTGTGGAGGGCAAGATTCTAAGATGAGTCATTCATAATGAAGACTTTAAGACTTTAAAGATCAATTAGCATCTACCTAAAATATGCAGTGAGCCATATCGAAGCAGGGGTTGTGATAGGATCAGCGATCATGAAAAGGCCAGTAAATAACGATGGACTGTGTGACATAGAATGAGGTCTACTCCTCTTAATTTTTTTAATTTTGGTTGTACTAGCCAAGAGACCATCAAATCTTGCCAAAGTAAAAAAGCAGGTCCTCCAGTGTTTTCTCAATGTAAAGAGATGTCTTCCTCCTTATCCCAGTTTTAGGTAGGATGAGCTTCATCAAATTTTAAAGCTGACACATTTCAAAAAAAAAAAAAATTGCTCAAAGTAGTCAGCCAAACCCAGGAAGATTTGCTCTGCCGCTAAGTGTTTCTCACTGTTTCGGTACAAGCAAAACGTCAAGCACAGTAAAATTGCTCAAAAAATCATTCATACAGAGTAATAACGCTTGCCTCTGCTGGGGCGTCCAAAACAAGATTGAACGGAATTTGTCGTGAGTGCGAATTTATTACTAGTCTTTAACCCAATACATCATGGATGGAAGGTGACTGAAACAACACACAAACGATCATGTCAGTGGAATGAGTTGTTCATTTTGCATAATTTGTCTCGTTTAGGTAAGTACTTACTTTAATTATAATTTGAATATTTCATTTTGTATTTTAATAAGATTCTAATCGTTATAAAAAGATGTTAATGTAACACGGAAAAAAAAAAATTGCTGATTCAACAATTCAATTGCTAAAAACAGTGAGTGCAATGTTTCAACACAGATTTTACAAAAAAAAAAAATGCTACTTTAACCACCCCCGTGGTTAAATTAGTTTACAATGTGGTTAAAGTAGCATTTTTTTGTTGTAAAATCTGCGTTGAAACATTGCACTCACTGTTTTTAGCAATTGAATTGTTGAATCAGCAATTTTTTTTTCCGTGAAGTAATATTTTTTTGAGCACTCTTCTAATTCTTCTTTCCATCCGAAAAATAATTCCCCAACTCTGCTTTTGTTGAATGATACAAACACTTCATTTAGCTTTTGCAAGCTTTAAGCATTCCATATTGACAAGCATTGATTCGATCCTAATAATCATGAATGAATCTGTTCATCCGACAACAATATAAATATGAGGCGAATAGATGGAAAATGTTAAATTGAAGGTTAATATAATTTAGTCATTTCTTGACAACAACTTGCATCCTACTAGAGCTATTGTATATGGAGAGAATAAGATCATTTAGTTCATTTTAGCAGAGGATAGCCATGCCGCTTTTCAATTAGACTGGAAGAGTGCAAGGTTTAAGCTGTCATGGAGCTTTCACGACTTTAGGTAAAAAAATGGTTCTGTTCAGTCGATTTGCTCTAAAAGTGCATCAACCCTCCCTTTCTGTATCAATGCAATTAAAAATGGCTTTCTTGAAATAAGCATGCTACTTTGACTCAATTGGTTTGCCCCGACGGTTTAAATTTACACATCAAAGAACATTTAACAACTCAGCTAAAAGTTAGTATCAGCAAATTATGTTGCCCAAATCTTGTTCTTCATGAAATATCAAGTGGGGAATAAGTATCTGAATAATTTAATTTGTGCCTTGATCAGTGATCCATTGAGGAGGTGGCTGCAAAAACAACACACCTTGTTACATACAAATAAAAGTAATTCATGAAGCTTCAGGCAACTCTTCTTCAATATGGGTTTTAATTATGAGAACGCAAGAAAACTCATTCATTTTCTGAAAACGCAACGAGCTAAGGACAATTTTGAACTTCAAATGCTCTTTTCTCAACACAAGGTTTTTGCGTACGGGCTGTTATTGCAGCCGCCTCTTCACTTATTCTTCCTTCCTCATGCTTATCCTCTATTGAATAAAAAAATAGAAAAATCGATTTTGAGTATGCTACTTTTTGCCAGAGTTTCTCATAGGATAGTCTTAAATAATAAAAACCTCTTTCATGAATTGTAGCTGCAGCATAAATTCCTAGAAATACTCCATGAACAAAGCCTTAAATATAATTTCTGGTAGCAGCGCTATTAGCTCATTCATTAGCGTCACTGATTCATTCTATCCATGGGCTCGTTTCTTGATCCCAATTTGATTTTCTTTTATTGGATTTTGATATTCTTTCAGAGAAAGAAAATAAAACCCTCTTAGACGGTAAGAGAAAGTATAAGATATTGGTACATTTTCTTTATTTTTTTACTATCATTTTATTTTTTTTTTAAAAAAAAGAACACAAGAAGATTTTGGCAGGCGAACTTTGAATTGAAATTGCTAGGTAAATTTACTCCCTAGCAATAAAAGAAATACCAGAGTAAAAAAGTACATTATTGATTTAAAAGATAAAAAGAAACAGGTCAATTTACATGTACACATAAAGAACAACTATTGAAAAATTTACATGCATGATTGGATTATTCTCTTCATTTTAAAATGCTAACATAATTTTGAAGAGAATGAGATCACTTAAGAGACTATGAAATGAGGCAACTGAAACTCTTAAAGAAAGATACACATGAAAATTGGTTCTGCTTAGTTTCAAGCTAGTGAAAAAAAATGTGACAACTAAAATATTTTAAAAATATGTATCTATGAAAATAAAATGATTTTCAGCATAGCTGTATTTTTTAAAATGCTCATGCTGGTCGCTCAGAATACTTCCACGGCTTCTTTGTTAAGATGTACAGTAACGTCAGACACCTGCGGTCCACTTCCCCCAAACTAAAAGTTATCAAATTTTTTTGAAAATTTTTCTTCATAAAAATTTGAAAACATTATGCAAGAAACAGACTTTACAATAATCTTATATAGCGTCATAAACAACCATCTGAGATTAAAGTCTTCAAGGGGATCCAGGAACCCACTTACATGAAATGAGAGCTCATTTTGATCAATAATAGAAGATTCCTGTATTTTTAAATGAGGAATCTACTGTGATCATGAACTCAATATCAGAACTTTGCTTTGTTTAAATGATATAGATAATGATAAAAATAAATCCCAATAACAGTGGACAACTTATTTTCAAAAGATGAGGTGAAAAACTGTATTTTGTTGATGCCTAAGACAAGGAGGTCTAGTTAGAACTATTTACACAAAACACAGCTTTTTGAGCAAAAAATCAGTCAGGGATTTAAAAAAAGAGTCTAGTTGTATACATTTTGTATGTGCTTCAATTCCTCTTAAGTTGTCAACTAACAAATATAGAAAAAAAGAGTGTCCAATAATAAATTAGACAAAATTCAATTTGTACAAAACCGTATTTTATTGCGGCACCGAGGTAAAATTATTTAAGTAGGAATAAATGGAGTATGTGATGACACCTACCAGTATAGCTATGACTTACATAGCAGTTGAGACATTATGGAATCGAACTTGACGATTAGATTTTGGCGGGAGGTTGTCAAGATTTGGAAAAGATGCTGAAATGTCGGAAGATGTTTCTAAGGATCTATTTAGTGAGGAAGAGAAACTAAAGTCTGCACTTAAATCCAAGGCCTCAATTTCCCTTCTTAGAGCTCTGAAAAATTAAAAAGACAGTCAGTTTTAAGTATTAATTTTTAAGTTCATTGCAGAAAAGAGAAAACTATTTGCAAAGAGTGCAGAGAGTACTAGATTTCCATAAAATTCATAAAAAAAAAAAAAAAAATTTAAAAAAAAAAGGATTCCCCATAAATTTTCCTTTACTACAAGACTTTCCTTTTTTTCAAGAATGATGATTGCTTGCACTGTTTTTTATACATTACATTAAAACAAGCAGCATTCGATCGTTATCAGTATCTGTTTTATTGGCAGTAAATAGAGCAGGTGACAACCTTGAGAGCTACTATATATAGCTCTAGAAACTATACGTAGAAAGCAGCACAAACCTATGTAGGTACTGAGTGCTAATGAATAAAATCCGAGGGAATTATGTAGGAAGGAAACCTAAGGCACGTGGTTTCTTATGATTTGATTTAATTTCACATGGCTCCCTTCGGCATAAGTACCAATGTCCACTTCTACTATGCATACTTTCAAATGATTAGTTTCAGCAATTTTTTCTCCCGTCTTTGTCTTGCATGCTGATTAAATGGGGAAAAATTCAAAGGCTCCATGCCATGAAATGAGAGGCTACTTACAAATCACTGGATGCAGGACAAGAACTAGAGCCGGTGTCTGTGGAAACATACGACAAGACGTCACAATCGTCCTTGAAAAGATGCCCTGGGTTGAAATCAATGATACTCAATCCACGGTTTTCCATATTACTCAGGAATATTCTAGAGTGTCTTTTGCTTGTACCTAAAACAGAAAATTCACATTCAAAGCTCATAAGATTTACCCGACTCAGCGTCGAAAACAATAATTACAGATTTCCTTTCTTCAAAAAAATTGTTGCTCCTCTAATGTCGGGCACATCTTCATTTCCTAATGAGCACTGTTGTCCGCATAACTCCATGCTTTTCAGTGCTCAAAAGGAATTGGATCTACCCCCTTACGTCAAAGGAGCGCCGTTATGTGACTATGTTTTACATAAAAGAGTGATAATAGAATAGGGAAGTTACCTAATAATCTTAAAGATGAGAATCCAATATTGACAATATCTGGAGAGCTGCCACTTCCTGAGGAGGAGTTGCTCATTCGCGTACAATGGGTTGCAGAGATCTTCATCACAGACACAGATGAAAAATGGACTACAGTGAGCAATGGTTCCGAGTACACTGGGGAGAAAAAAATAAACCATTCTCAAATCATTCTAGCCACGAACATAAACTAAAAGTTCTGCTAAGTAGTAGTGAGTGTGTTTTTAGCATTTTATTTGCTTGCCATATGGTGTCTTGTGGTAACTGGAGAGAGTTAATAAGGAAATTCAAATTAACACATTCTCATGAAAGTCATCCAAGTTGAAGAAACAAGGGAGAGGCCAGACAATGCTTTTGATAAGGCACACCAAAACAAGCAATGGCGTTATAATTTGACCCTGCGACTCAGCATAGAGAGCTACTACAAATAAAGCTCATTTTATTGGCATATTATGAAAAACTATATATATTGCATTACATTGCAAACTGTTTCAATATTTTCATTGCACTGTGCTACTTGGGTGTGACCCGATGGTTGTGCACAAAGAGTCCATCAAAAGCTAGTATGTATTTGATACTCATAAAATATTTAGAGGGATGAATTATCTCTTATCAAATTATCTTGGATGAAGATGTGAACAAACCAAAAGCTAGAGGAAGATGACTCCATTTGATGTCATCATCTCGAGATCGTTTGCCATGTGTATTGACAAAAACTCCACATATGTTGAAACATACAAGATATTCTTCATTGGGACTAATTTCAAAAACAGCCATTGGGTATGGTCCAGAAGAAGATCTCTTATTTAAGTATGACAGGGAGACATCCATTTGATCAAGGAACGCTGAGAAATAAAATAATGAAATACATTAAGAAAACTGAAGACTAAAATATCGCAAGCAAAAACAATTTGATAACAACCCAAAAAATTGTAGCGCCTTGGCATAAGAACTGAATCTTAAATGTTAGCGTATGTTATAAAGTAACAGAGCATTATTTAACCATGGTAACAGGAAAATGGGTCTGTATGGCAATCACTTTTCTTTAATTTATTTTCTGAAAGTAGAGTTAACTAAGCTCCAAAGAATTTTTTCAGATTTTTTGAAACCCTAAATGGCAAAACAATCATGTTTTGAAAATGCCAAAAATGGTACCCGTTTAAAACAATATTTTTGGCGCCAGGCAGGGGAAAACAGCGCATGCTGCTTGGCTGAGCTTACATCGCCTAGTTGTATCAAGTTGACTGTTGGCTTTTTACTTGCTTTTTCTCACCTTAAAAATGACTTTTAGAACTTTTCAAAGAACATTTTGGTTTTTTCACGCAATTTTAAGCCAGAAACACGTACAACCTTTCTACTACAACCCTGCAAAAATTCCATGCTACTGTTCCATTTGAGCGTTAACCAGATGAAAAAAGTTAAAGAGATTATTTGAAGTACACGACAAAGGTGAGCACGGACCTGAGCTTCATTTCTCAAATTTTAACCCCTACTTAGTAAAACATCGTTGAGAAGGGTATGAAAAACGAGTTTTAGAGTTACAGTAAAAAGATACATACTTTTGTAACAACCCTTGCGTAATGCAATAGCTACACCCAAATACTTGGATTACTTACGTTCAATAACAAAGAGGCCAGAACTGAGCTCCATGCGGTACAGTTTGTCGGTTGAAAATATAACAAGGTCGGGAAAAATTGTGAACCAACTGACAGGTTGCTCCGATCTAATCTGCTTGATGCACTGAAAGGACAGAGTCTTCCATTTAAGAAATCTGGAAAAATTACGATCCAGTTGAATAAACATACACTTACTGAGGAAATACACAAACAAACGAAAAACTTACATTATAATGAATTCATACACTAAGGGGAAAGTATAATCAGCAAGAGCTAATACACTGATGGACAAGAGCAATTTAACGCCAGCTGTAGAGAGCTTCCTGTACTATTCAGCTACTTGGATATTCACATATCAATGATGAAACTGCAGGGACGCGTTTCTTGGTTTGTCACATTGTAGACTTTCTATCATGCTTTATTTTCTACATGGAAAACTAATTAACATCATTTATCGAAAACTTCAGTGATTTTTCTACTCGGGTATACTGATAATCTTGAATAAGATGGCCTTGAACCACCAACTGTATACAGCCTCCGTATTTTTCCCATGTTTATTTTTCCCATTTTGGCTCCATGAAACCACTTTGATATTTCGATTGCCAATTTGTACTTACGTTATGTAACCTGCACTGGCCACGCACAGGTAAGAATTACATGGAGATACGGAGAAGGTGTAACAATTGGTCAATCCAGCTGCTTCTAGCTTTGGTGGATGGACAACATCGGGAGCAAAAACTGTATTATCGTAAAGAGAGCTGACTTCAATGGTTGGTTTGGAGCACTCGGCTGCTTCCACATTACACAGTAATTGCCGTAAATTACAAATTGTCATTGAGCTTGATTCACCTGAAACATTATTGTTTAATTAAAATAAAACACGAATACAAATTGAAAATTTTTCAGATGAGAAGTAATTAAACTCAAGTTTCAAGTAAGATGTTAAGTGAACAGTTCTTAACACTTGCAAAACTGATAAGTACTTTAAGTGAGTCACTTTGTTCAAGCAATAGACTTGTTATCGACCTTGTTACAGTCAAACAAATAAGCTATCAAAATTTGGGTGACCTGAGCTTAAAGATCATTTTGCCACCTTTTGCCTTCTGGTCAAAGTGTCACAAGCGCCATTTACGCTTAGACACTATGTTGCCAGACATTTCAATATTGTTTTGGAATCCGTGAAAGCTTCTGCACATACTTTTCTAAAAATTTCAGAGATTAGTCTTGAAAACAAACAAAGGATATGTTAAGCAAAATGTTCAAGTGATTTTGTTCATTAGTTTTTCCATGAAAAATTGGACAACTCTGAGAAGTTTGACAACATAGTGGCTGAGCACCAATGGCGCTCTTGGTACGTTGACTGGAAGGTGACAATTTTATTTACTTCCAATGCAACATTCTTGAGCTCATATGGTTGGGAAGTTTAAGGGGATTTAAAAAAATGATTTACAGGGATTTTTCAAAAACTTATTTGAGTATGTTTCTACTAAGAAATTCATGAACCCTCTTTTAAAGGAGAGAGAGAAAAAAACTGGATCAAATCTTACACTTTGTATGCATTTTAAAAAGTTGTCATGAGACATTAAATTAATTTTTTTTCACAGCTGACTCAACTCTTCATAAATTCTTAAAGTATTTGCCTTCATATTTTATGCTTTACGATAGGCGCAGTGGCCTAGGCTGTCCCTTGAAAAGATCAACTCTCGATTTTTCACTCAGTCGAAACAAAATTCAGTTCTGATACGTAAAAGGAGCCAAAATTTGAGCAAAATTTAAAAACGTTGAGTGTTGCTGCTGCTACTTTTATTTTTATTCTCATATTAAAGTACCTTTTTCTCCCATTACCTTTAATCAAAATACCTTTTTCTCCCATTAAAAAATGCTGATACAAGAGAAGCATGAAACTCGACTCAAACCTTTCTATAAATACTAGTTTATTGAGACTTATTCAATTTTAAGAGTTACCATTTTGAAGATAGGAATTAGATTTGAGGCTTGCCATAAGTAACCACTTGTGTGGCACCTTTGAAGTAAAAAAGCGCTTTTTTTCAAATTGGTGGGGTAAATACACCCCAATGAACACTTCAGTTTGCCTGTTAAATGCCTTTATAATCATAAAATCAATGGTCCTTAACGAATTTTTGCTTTCATTTGAATGGAGGGAGGTGACTCTGTTCAATTTCAGCTAAAAATATTCCATTCTATTTGATTTTCAATTTTTTATTTTTTTATTTGATTCAATACGCTTCAAGGCCAAAATACTATACTCTCCCAGCTATATCAAAAAAAGAAAAAAAATGTCCTTAGCTTAATTGCAGTGACAAAAATTATGAAATACCAGAAATCAGAAGCGCCATGTCTAACTTCCTCAAAAGAGCGATTTGTGTGACAAAGGAAACTCCAGAGATTTTGACTATTTGCTTCCTTTCTGTAGGAAGCGTGTGTAATGAGAACAAACCTTCATCGCAACCCAGGAGGTATAACTGAAAAATAAAAATAAATAATTTAAAATAAAAAATTACTCAGTGAATGGATGGAAGGCTCTACATACCTTTCCAAAATGATTTTCAGTTATTCACTTGATTCCAAAGAGCATTTTACTTTTTAAGGGCAATTTATCTTCAAGTCTAATATGCACCTTTGTTTGCGCTTCATTAATAAATTTTTACTTGTGAAAAAATAATTTAAAATGGTTGACATTACTTGTTGACAACGTAATAAGAAATAAACTGCGGTGTGACATGGAATAAGCGAGAGTAAGAATGCCTTGGAGTGAGTGGTACTTCAATTCAAACAAGCAAAGTACAAATGGAAACTTGTTACCAATACATGACTGTCTTAAATGCCTAACTCACGAACATCAATCTTCCACATCAATCAATCAGCCAGTGAAGGAATAAAAACAGCCGAACCAATTCACGACACACTGACATTGGTTAGGATCAGTGACAGCACATTTTAGAGACCCCATGCAACTATCTTCCTAGTGATGTAAAAGATACCAGCAAAAGCAAATACTCAGATTCGTAAGATAATAACAGATGACAAAAGAATTGAGCAATTGGTTTAGCAATCCTCACCTAACACGCAAAACCTCGCCTGGAAAAAAGCTCACCCTGAAATTCATTAATCATCATTAGGCGAATTTTATTCGATTTTTGGGTCAACACATTGCCCATCAATTATCATCAGGCAAAGAGAAGCATTGACCTCTAAACTAAGCTTTTGCTTCACTCGATTACATTGCTGGTGCAAGGTCTCGAAAAAAATGTCTCTGGGAGACGCACTATTACTACCGACGTTTCTTTCCCCTTCTTAACATAAAAAACTGCCTCCCTACCCTCCTTTTGAACAATAAGTATTCAAAATTCTTATTTTTTTCCTTGAAAATCTCTTTCGAGGCAAACCTGGTCACTGACAATGAGATAAAACGTTACTGGGCGCAGAAAATTTGAAAACATAGGGTGTGAACTTCCAAAATGTCTCATTGGGAAAAAAATGTCAGACTTGTTTGATGTGCTAAATTGTACAATTTCACACCTAAAAAACTGTTCATTTATCTGTACCTCTAGTATGCAACAGACCTATTGTTAACTTTTCTTCAAATGAAACTTTTACATATTAATAGATTTTCTTGCAGAGTTTTTTATTTTCACCAGGAGAGAAAAAAAGATACTCACCGAATCCTTTATTTGCTCAATACAATTGATTTGCAGTTTTTCTGTCTTGTCAAAAAACCGTAGAATCTCTCCTTTGTAGCATTGTGGCAAGCCGCTCTGTTTCAACTCATACGTTTTTGCTGGAACCTGCAAACAGAGTCAATCAAATAAGTACATTCCTTGTTTTCATAAAAACCCTCAAAGGGTGAAAGATTGTTAGTGGCTTGATTCGTCCCAAATTCTTTTGTGGATGACTCCTTTGTGCTGTGGTATCAATGATGAAGTTTTGATTTTCCAATGAACAGTCGCATATCCTCAAGTTTTAATTGAATTTTCAGGATTTATCAGCAAAATTTGATTGAATTTAGGGCTTTGCAAATATTCACTTCGTCTGACTCGCACACTCTTCGCAAATTGCGAATATTCGCACTGTCGCAAATAGTGTATTTTCAAACCAACATTTCCAAATTTTCACGATGTCTGGAATAACGAATTTTCAAAATTTCAAACGGGGGATCTCCTTCGATCTTCACCGATTTTGCCGAGTATACAAACATCGCTTGCGATTGTGATTGGCCTGCATATCTTGGTTGCTCCAAGAGTACTACACATTGAAAGTTAAGTAACCAAGACGGAAAGAGGGAAATTTTCATTAATGCGGAAAAAATAAAATATCGAAAATGTGTCTAGTGATCCGTAGATACTAGCTTGACTGCCCGCGCAGTTACCTTCAAATCCTGGGAATGCATAGATAACTGCAGGAACAGTCAAGCCAGGATACAGGGATCTTCAAACACATTCTTAACAGCCTAGGCTACTATCATAGCATTTCTTTGTTTTCCGTGCAGGTGTATGAGCAAATGGAAAATTCTTAAACAAATGAATCACATTTTTTTGTCGACTTTTGAAATATTTGCGAATTTTCACACTTAAAAAAGTAATTTTAAATTATGTATTCGTTTTAATATTTGTAGTTAAGAGTAATTGCTTTAATTATTTGTTACTCGCCAATGATTGGCAAAATTATTCGCTATTTGCTAGGTTTGAAAAATTCACTATTCGCACAGCCCTATTAATTATATATGACTTTTCCCCTCATACATTCAGTAGAAAGATGAATAAATACATTAAGAAATGATCACTTGAAATCTGATTGTTTTTACTTACTACTGGTTTAGAAAGTGATCCTTTGGGCATCATTTTCTGTTTATCAGTTGCACTTAAATTCTTTCCCTCCGCCGTTGTCTTATTATTTTTGTCGGATAAAGGATTGGTCATTCTTTTTTTACTTTCTCCAAGTCCAGGTAAGTTTCCTCGGTAACAAGATTCTTTCCCAAGACTGAGTGTTTTTGTGGTCATCGAGTTCGGTTGTCGGAAGCCAGATGTGATTATTGTTGAGGGAACCTATGAAATAAAACAAGCTTTAAGGGCTGATAGAAGATCATAAAATATAATTTTTTATAATGAACCTCATTCAGTTGCATCATTATATTCAAATGAGAAAAATGATTTTTGTTACACTAAAAACAAGTTTTCGTTTAAAAAACTTTGAGAGAAGCTGATGCATTTTCATTTGTGACAAATTAAGTTTTTTTTTTTGCACCCGCCTTTACTGCATATGGAAATTAACATCAGGTTGACAAGGGAATTTCAGATGCTTTTGCTGAAAATTCATTGCAGAACAATAACACTTAGAACAGTTTGCATGAACGCAAATCCATTATGAAAAAGTGTTCATAAAAAAATGCTAAAAAAGAATGTTAAAAGAGAAGATGATTCTGACGTGATCTAAACATGCTATTTTTGAGAAAGGTTTTCATAACAAATTTTTGAGAACTTGACAGAAATTAAATGAAATTGGAACTAAAAAAGAAAGAGGGGAAAAAAGAGAAAAAAATGTTGTAAAAACCAAACATGAAATGTAAAAGTTGTGAACAAGGACTTACTTTGTGATCAAGATTTTCCTTGTTGGGAGATCTCAGCAATTTTTCTGCGAAGGTTCTCTTCTTTTTCTTTAAACCATCGATGTGATTTTGGAGGAAGTTTATCAACTTGTTTTGTTGTTGAACTGTGGATTCATACTTTATTTCTTTCTGTCTATACTCTGTTTCAGCATTCGTGAGATGACTTTGTAATTCAGAGACTTTTTTGTGCAAAGACTGGAGTAAAAGGAGAAGAGAAAAAATAATTTACATTATAAAACAACACAGTGGTATAGGATACAAAAAAGAAATTTGGAAGGCTCTGATAATGCAGCCAGGCGAGGGTAGATGGTGTTTGCTGATTGTCTGAACTCAGTTTCAGGCATCGCCTTGCTACGTCAACTGGACTGTCAGCTTTTGATGAGCTATTAATGAGATTCTCCCCTCGGAGACGATTTTTTGAACTATTCCGTTATTTTCACGAAATCTTACAGAGGAAAAACTACACAGTAACCCTGCAAAAATACTTTGCCACTGTCCGATTAGGTAATCAGAAAGAGAATGAAAAACAAAACCTCTTTGCAAAACATCAGGTTCCTCCCTAAGACTCATCCAAAATGGCAGCTTTATAACGTTGAAATTAGCACAATTATTTTGATTGGCTGCTATTTTAAAATAGTGATAGATAGAGTTTTATGGTTTGAACCAAAATTCTGCATTCCTTTGATGCTCTTGCTAATGTAGGATCACTAAGGAGGAGGGGAGGTTGCCATTCGAAAGAAAAATATGAAGTCTGTGCCCCTGTTGAGGGGGATCTTTCAAAAATTCTAGGAGGCTCCAAAAGAAGTTCCCTTTGACCTATGGACACTCCCAAGATTTCAAGTCTGTGACTCAATTTGATCGAAATTTAGGGAGATGAGTTACTTTCCAGACATTGCAAGTGTTCTACAAATATTGTGACCTGTGTGCTAGGATCTCCTTTTATTCAATATTTTCGTCCCTCCTCTTGATGATTTTCATCAGTGAGCCCAAGAATCATATTTAGTCATTTCTTGAGCAGTTCCTTTCCTCAGAGAGGCCCTAAATGGTTCACATTCTGATTGATGGAGGCCTTGGACATAGCTTCTTATTACGGAATTTTTTGCAGATTTCGAGTAAAATTCAGTCATATAACTCTGGAAATGTATTCTTACCAGGAATTACAATGATTTCTCGCTACAAAATTACAAAAGAAAATATAATGCAAGTCCATGAATTTCAAGGTAGGTGTGCACCAACCTTTAAGTTTTTCAAGAGAGTGAAATTTTTCTTCTTGTATTTGTACTTTCAGGCAAACCATTGTAATTCATTGTGAGGATACATTTTCAGAATTATACTACTGTATTTTACTGAAGGTTCACAAAAGTGATCCTTTTCTGTGATGCTATGTTCACGGCTTCCTTACTCACAAAGTAAACCATACAGGGCCTCCCCAGGGGAAGGAGCTGTTTAAGGAATGAGCGTGAATTAGACCTGTAGAAATATCTTAAAAGCCATTTACACTTCTGTGCTAATGAATATTCAGAATGTGACAAAGTAAAGCTCACACCACTGATGTTACATCATTCTCCTTACTTTTCTAAATTCAAACGCATGATATTCGTGGCTTTACCAGCCTGGAGACACATCATTCCCTGAAGTTAATCTATAAATTAGTTGAAGGATTCTGAGATACAGAATTTTAATGATGGGAGAGGTTTTTACTTACATTAACCTTCTCTTCCAAGTCGAAAATCTTTTCTCGTCCACTATGAATCTGTGTGAGTAGGTTTGACCGTTCTTCTTTGAGACTAATATTTTCATTGGCAAGCAATTCTGCATGTTTTTGGTATTTGTCAAAATCTTCTTCCAGCATGAAAAACTTCTCTTTCTTCTCATCCAGCTGCAAAAAGCGAGCAAACACAGTGAATTTCTGACATCAGATTTTGACTAGGTAAGTCAATCCAACAAATGTGTGTCTTTCATGCCCAACACTTAGGATTCCCAGGGGGACAGAAGCCATTGGACTTGATGGATACATTGAGGCTGATGGTATTCATCCTCTTTTTTTTTATTTCATTTTTATTTTTTTACTTATTTGAAGTAAACAGTAACAAAGAATGAAACCTCTATGCATCTATAAATTTTTTTGATGAATCTTTAAAAACCGTCTTTTTGCCTCTCTCTGGTAATAATCTTATGATACAGCAATGGGTTATAATACACTAGTCACAATATCGTATTTTGGTGAGCTCATAGATTAGCACAAATTAAGAGGATCAGTTCAAATGCCCAATTTCTAAGTCCATTACTAACAAGGATATCACCCATTGTCAATTGAGAAACACAGTATATGACATTATCTACCACAGTAGTGCATTGGGCTTTCCACACTGAATAATTTAGAGATTGATAACATAGATACCATTAATGAATCCTGAAAACAAATTTGCGAGGAAAAAGAGTTTTATCCCTGTAAATTAAGTTGATGCCACACAATTTTGATAAAAAGATAGGATTCTTCTTTTTAAGGGGCCTAGTTAGTTCACTGATACGTAAAAAATGAAACAACTAACCTCTATTTCTAAAGATCTAAGTTGATTTTCGATCAAAAAAGTTTTGCTTTTCCACTCATCCTGCTCTTTCTTAGCTTCCTCGAAATCTTTGGTTACTATGCTCAATTTGCTTTCAGCTGCAATTTTTAAAGACCGTTCTTCATTTAATTCTATCCGAGTGGTTTTCAAGTCTGCTTTGGCTTGATCTAACTCTTCCTGCAAATGAAAGAAAAACATGAAAATAAAACAGATTTTTGTAACTTTGAAGAGAAATGTACAGATTTTTCAGGACAGCCAGAATCTGATTTGGGCTTCTATAATGGTTGCATGCTCAGTCTTTCAAAATCCTTTGATTACACGTAACAAGGCTTACTTAATTTACCCACCGAAGAAGGTGTACCTTTTTATTATTTGTGAGGAGTAGTTTAGAATTTTGGATTCGAATGTTGTACTACAGCATATTCCTATCAAGACCAAAACAGGTTTTCACAACAAAACAAACAAATTTCAGGGTGGGCCCAAAAAGACTCCTAACGATACCCCTCCTCTGGCGGTATTCATTTCTCACCAGAACATTTTCTGTTTGAAATAGCATATACACAATAAAGATAAAGGGTATACAAACATTTTTTTTCTTTGCTGGCTTCTGATCTTAGCTACATTTCAAAGTAGATGAGAAAAGTAAAGGATGTACGTTATATTTTCATCATGCTCTTTTCATAAGATTTTCCTGGAAACAATACTTGAGTTTTACTCCTCTTATCATGCTGCCAGTTCAGGGGAGCTTGAAACTTCTCAGATTTTGAAGATGAGTGACACTCTGAACAAGGTGTTTCAGAGTTGCAATGCACGGCTCATTAAGCCAACAATTCCAGTTGATAAATAGTCCTTAATTCTAAATTACACTTTTCAATCACGTTAAAATAGCCTCACAAGAGAAGAAAGGAAATAAGAGAAATAATAATGAAGCAAAAGTTGCTCATGAATCCGGAACTGTACCTTTAAGTGATGTACTCTTTCTTCCAAGTTAGCTTTCTCTTTCCTTAGGTCTTCATTTAAGTTCTCAAACGCATCAAGCTGACTATCCATGTCCATGCAAGTTGCTTTCAGAGCAGCATTATTTATTTCTTTGTTTTCCAACTGAGCCTTTAGCTCTTTAATCTGATGGTAGAAAAAAAAAAAAAAAACATTGTTAAAGTAAAATATCAGAGCAGTAGCTTATTAATGATGATGATAAACAATTTAGCATCTTCACTTTGATTCTTGAATGAAAAAGCACTCGTTTCTGTCATGCTATCAGCTTCTAAAAAAAAAGATGGTAACAGGAAATCCATGCAGGATGAAATAAGTTAGCCTCCAGAACAACTAAAACTGTGTTATATGTTTAAAAAAAAAAAAATTACTACTCTTTAAATCTGACAATAAAATTTACTGCATGGAGTTTAGTATAAAATTTAGAGTAGGTTAGAGTAATAGCAATTTGCTCTGCGCTTTGATCCATCCGAGTAATTAATTCTGCTGATCCTGTCAGAAGTGTTTTGCGCTAGGTATTTGTTACTTTGTCTTGTTTAATGTTATGCAATGTTTGTACTGTTGTAGGTTTTGATTACTTATCATAAACTAGGGGGCTGCTCCTCTAAACACTTTGCCGTCCAACCCCCTGAAGCGCTTTGCACCTCAGGCGTTGAACCTCTTATGAATTTACATTATAGAGTATGATATGAATTCAAAACTCTCCAAATTACTTTCTTCTAATTTTTTCATCATAAACCTTCTTCTTCCATTTTGCTCATTTTATTTCAGCTTTTTGAAGTGCTTGGCTGTTCCACTGTTAACACCATATCCACTGTAGAGGAATTCAATAATTCATAGATAGGTCGCAAGTTAGTGGTGATATTATAAAACAGATACTTACTTGTGCTTCAGAAGTCTTAAAGTTTGATTCTAAAGTTTCATATTTGTGCTCCAGCCTCTTCACTTTGTGTTGAGATTCATTCAGTTTTGTTTCCATTATCAAAAGATCATTTTTAACGGCAGCAAAGGATGATTTTTCTTCATTCAACTCAGTTTGTGCTTTCTCTAATTCGCCTCGCAATTTTTTCACTTCTCCCTACATATTTGACGAAAAAAAAATTGAATAAGCTCATGATATGAGAAGTTACATTTCACTCGACAGCATGCTGCAGGGATTTGCCATATTTCGATTATTCCAATTAGAGGTAGGCATTATTCCAATTAGAGGTAAGCACCATCAACGACACATGAAATAATGGATTACATGAAAATTTGGATTCAGAGCTAAAAGTTACAGGAATATCACTCTTAAAACCATTTTTTTTAAAGTAAGATCAACTAACTGGATGACTCAGCTTTCACTAATTCAACATTAATTTTGAATAAGAATGATGGAAAATAAAAGTCTTTTCCAGAGAAAATGCCTCTTAAAACATTGATAGCTATATTAATCTAATTTTAATTTATGAGCCATTTTAGATAGCACAGGTCTTTTTTAATCCAATTTTAAACAATTTTTAAATGCATGATGAGGCAAAGAAATGAAAAAAATAAATTACTTGGTAAAAAATCAAATAAAACTACAAAAAAACTTGGTACATCATGTATAAGGCTGCAGAGATTTCGCATACCTGTAAAGATTCTTTCTCCTCATTGAAAACGGCTTCCTTTTCTTTCAATGCAGCTGATGCATATTCGAATCCTTCTTCCTGTTCGATTGGAAAATGATAATAAAGTAGCATGAGAATTTATTGAATCTGATACGGTACATAAAAACAAGCAGATCAAACTACAAAAGCTAAAAAAAGGGACTTAGAGCTTTGAGGGTTCTGAATTTATTCAAAATTTAGAAGGGAAAAAAAATCCACCATTAAACTTGTGAGGAATTAAATGAATGTAAAAAAATAACCAACTGAGGGAATTAATCATTAAAAAACCTAGTTTACAGATTAAAAGCATCGAAAAGCTGTTCGAATAACATCAATCAATTCTTTCTTTAACCTCTTAAATGATAAAACCAGTAAACCAGCTACATTCATTGGGTTAATATCAGATCTTAAGCTTAAGGATTTGCTAACACAATCTCGTACCTTTAATGAAATTCAAGGATGCATCAAGAAATTGGCTGAGGAGTAGTATTACTCCTCTGTGCTGTTAATAAAAAGGAAATCCTCCATGATCTTTGTCAAAGATTCTTTCCCGAAAAAAAAGTACCCCTCCAGAAATCTTAATACAACCAAGGCAACTGTCTCCTATAATTATAGCATTTTGCAAAAAGGAACGGAGAGCACTCGAATGTCCCTAAGATTGTGCAGCTTTTTTTACTTTGTAAATACGAGTATAAACTGACCATCTAAACAAGTTGTATCTTTACTCCCAATAAATTATAAATTAAAGACGAAAATTACCTTTGTAAATTTAATATTTTGCTTAATTTCAGTAATTTTATTGCGAAGAACCTGAGTTGCACAATCCCAGCAACATTGGAATGCTCTAGGTTCCTTTTTGCAAAATGCAATTCATATTATCAGCAGTCAAGTATTATTCATTCAGGAGTTACTTCCAGATTCAAACTTTGGATGGGACACACTTTATTAATGCTTGTAATGGAAATGAATGAAGAAGAATAAAGAGGACTGTCCTATTCTATGCGTAGCCTCCTGATGCAGAATCTGTCTTTACGTTAATCAAATTGAATACAACGTAAGGTCGTGACACCATGAGGTGCAGTGATAAAAAAATAAATTTGGATGTAAACGGGCGTTGCATAAATTCCGATCTTAAAAACGTGGAAAAATCCTAATAACAATATAATGACTCTGACTCTGATTTGGTATGTATCTGTTGATTTAGATTTACATACCTTGAAATTGATTGATATATTAACTAAAGAGGGTCAGGTATGTTGCCTCGATCGCTAACAAAACCACACCTTTGCAATCACAATAATGTTGTCTTGGCTTTGACTAATTTGTCTTTTTTATGTAAAAAAGGTACTAGAGTAAGAAAAGAAAAGTTTTAAATGGTAATATTTAATTTTTTTTTTAAGCAGTGAAGTCGCATTTAACCTGTTACCGGTGGTTTTGGGCTAAAACGGGTGAAAAAAACAAAAAGCCTGTTTTTTACATACCATATTTTGCTCTACATTATTCTAAAATTGGTATGATCGGGAGAGAAAAAACGAATAACACAAAAGCAAATGACGCAAACGTTACTTCTGAACCAAATTTTGAGATCTCTTTCAAATTGGTCTCCCACATTTTTTTTTCATTACATGGTTACTTTCTGAGTTACAATGGATAAACTATCTGGGAGTCTTCGTTGAAAATCGTTCTTGGCTCTGCCATTTGGAGAAACTGGAATTGAACCAAGTTCCCAGTGAAGTTTTTCAATATTTTTTTTCCCTGTCTTTTTCCGGATTGTGAATCTTGACAGTTTCTGCAAAAAAAACTATGTAGGGATTTAACCAAGGTTACATGCTGGATTTACTGGACTAATATTGTATTTTTTCCATGTAAATCGAATATAAACTATCAATTCTAGGTGCTAGCGCTTGCATCCATTGATATCAATAGTTTTACATGCATTTAAATGGACTAATTTGCTGTTGCAAACCAGTAAGTATCACTACTGATGAAATGGTGGTAGTACTTACATTCAGTTTTTTAATTGATTCCTCTGCTGACTTCAAGCTTCGCTGGGCAATTCGCAAATCTATTTTTGTATCTTTGAGCTCCCTTTCTTTCTTCCAAAGTTCTGTCTGAAGTTCTTTGGAAACTTTGCGTTCACTAATTGATATTTCTCTTGCTCTTGTCAGTTGAGCTTCAAGCATCTGAACTCTTGCAGTTGCATCTTCTTCCTCAGTTCCTTTTTCAGAGCATTTATGGCAAATGGTGTTAACTTGCTCCTCTTTCTTCTTTAATTCTGAATGTGTTATTTCATTCTCAACTTTCAAACTTTCCAACTGCTTTTCTTTTTCTTCCAGGAGATTTTTGAACTGCTTAGCAAGCTTCTTGTTGATGGAATATTTCAATTCTGCCGTTTTTAAACTTTCTCTAACCTTCTCATCCTGTAACATGTTGGCAAATACAAACAAAGTTTAGTAAGGAGGCAAATGCGTGATAATGATACCTGATATCATAGATTTATTTAAAAACATGGACATTGATCGTTTGAAGTATGTGTTTCCTTTGAACAACATTTGAAACTTGTAGGAAACAACTTGACTAAATTTTGCAATGGGAAACCACTATTTCTGGCTCAATTTAGACACAGCAAATTTGCAAAAAGGTACCAGAGTTTGTTGGGAAGTCTATTCCCTTTAAAGAGACCTCATGATAGGCGTTGATGCAGAAGAATTGAAAATGCGGCACTCGAGGAGCAAGTTATCATTATACACCATTGATAAAAGAGAGGGCAAAAATTATAATGAAATAACTTACGTGGAGACTTTCACTGAGCTTTAATTTGCATGTTTCGAAATTTTCTCTTTCAGTATTCAAAGTTCTTTGAAGATTCTGATTCATCTTTTGAAGTTTAATAAGCTCTAGGTTCATTTTATCCCGTTCTTGGATGACTTTCATTAATTGTAAATCAGAATCAATGCGGGTCAAGCTGTCAATTGGACTTGACGGTTGATTGATAGCTTTCTGTGGACACAAAATCAAACAAATGCTTTAAGGAATCTGCATATTCCTATCATGATGGTAAAATGATGGGTAAAAGCATGATCCATTGAAGTGTTAGAGAGACTAGTGAAAATGAGACTGCTTCTCAGAAAATACACTTACAGGGTGACAAGTTTTCTTCAATTCGAAAATTCGTTGACTTTTCTATGACTTTTCAGTGGGTTTTTTGGCATTATTTCTTGTAAAATGTGCTTTTCATGAGACAATCTCAGCAAGAAGTCTCATAGAATTGAAAATAATTTAATATTTCAGCCTTTGGAAAAATTTCAAGGTTCCAGGGAGGAATTCCCTAACTTTTGAGGGTTGGGCAAAATTCCCTGAATTTTCGAGGTTATCCATAGCTTTTCAAGAACATGTCACCCTGACTGATTTCCCTCGGTGAACATGCAGGGGGGTCAACTTGCTTGCAGCTGTTGAAGGGGGAAGGGAGGCTTCTATCTTTTATTTGGGATATTAGTATAAACATTTTGGGCAATACATATGTTTTGCCATGAAATCAAGCATTAAGCCAAGAAATTGGACATTTTTCCATGGGGCAAAAATGCCATATTGCAGAAATTGATCAGTATTTTGGAACATTTTGCACCCCTGTGCACCTGCACGGTGACCATAAGGTACTTTAGTCCTGGAATTATCTAGCATTTGACTTCAACCCGAATCAAACAAAACATTTCTAAACAGAAACAAGGCTTTTCAGGTCCCAGTGCCAGAGACAAATAAATGGAAATACTATTTAGAATTTATTCACAGACGTCCAAGAGCTGGATCACATTCATATCAATGTAAAATCTGCAAACTCATCAAATGCAGCTCCTGAAGTCTGAAGCTCCAAGATCTAATGGGGTTGTCTGACCTTAAATTTTGTTGTATCAAGGAAGAGGAGGAGAATTATACTACTGATAAAATACTGATCTTACATTTGCATTAGTTACATTTGGAAGAGACTGGTGTCGTTTCAATGTTCGCCTTCTGGATGAATCATTGTTGTCAACTGATAGTCTTCTATCTGCTGCAGCTTCACTAAATGGAGTGGAAGATTTCATCTTCTCATCAAGAGAAGATGACATTTCCAAATGGAAATATTTTCGGGCGACAGGAGAGTACATGTTGCTTCAGTTCAGCTAACGCTGAAAATTGAAACCATTTAGACTTTTAGTAGATCTTTTAAAAAATGTAATAATAATAACGGGCTATCCACCCTTTCCTGATAAAATTTCTTGAGTCCATGCAACTTTCCCCAACATGAAAGGATTTTTTTAAATGATAGGTTATTGTCACTGTAATCCATTTGCTATTTCCTAGAGCTCGGTCATCAAATGTTGAGACAAATGCCAATCTCTAATTAGCTTCAATTCAGCACCTCTCAACAGGCTAATAAATGCACTCAAATGGTACTACTGATGAGCAGTGACATCAGAAATACTTGACTTTGGTCGCATCAAATTATGCACGAGCTAACTTGGTATTAAAATGGTTCATTACTCATTGCGGCTTAGTCATTCAAGCGTCTTTCCACGCACAAACTGTGTATCCTTGCTTTCAAACTGGCACTATCAAGATAACTTCAAGATTTGATCTAGGATACATTTCAAACCGATCGGTTACCTTCAGAGATCGTCAGGTCGACAATCTTTAATAGGCAACAGTCATCAATTACATCAATGAGACTCTTTGAAGCCAGTAGTTTTTTCATGGGGAAGCGCCATTGGCAACTTTAAGCTATATCTCCACTATCAGTACAGTGGGTTGATTTAAGTCAACTACTTTGTTTGAGTTCCTCGCCTGTTGTACCCTGAAAATCATATGGTTTCCGGTTTACTTTTAAAGTTTCTGAAAGTTCACTCAGCTTCCTCAGGACCTTGGAAGTTAAAAGTTTCATTTGAACAGCATCTACTTATACTTTCACATACTTAGTACAAGAACTGGAAATTTAACTGCACCTCTTGGATGCACTGATCCAACATGATGCTATAGTGGGTCAAACAAAGTAAAAGAGAAAAAACTTATCACGACGAAGCAACCCTAGAGTACCTTTATAGACAAGCAACCCAAGCAACCCTAGAGAGATGGCATGTCTTCCTGTTTCAAATAGACTGAATCAAGGGGCTGATTTATTTTATTTGCGATATGATGGTAAACGGTAAAGATATAAAATAAATCAATGTGTATAAAATACGAACCATGATAATGAATGATCAACGAGGGTAATAAATATGTACACAAGTATCAAACGGTGAGTGTAAGGGTGAATAGAAGCATGTAGGCAAGTGATGCACAAGATTTTGTCTAAAATAAGCGATAACTTCGTACTTTCTAAAGACAGAACACTTAAACAGCTTTTATGATACGTAGGAGTACACACAATGCGCGGACTGGGGCAAAAGTAAATGATTTGGGACTGAATTCACGTTAAAATAATTATCAAAGTTTAGTTGTTTTGGACCGGACTTAGAAGTTTCTTTTGACAGTTTTGACGGTTACAAAATACAAACACAGACTGAACACTGAAACAGAGGTACCTGGTGGTGGGTACCAGATTCTTCAATGTACGATTCCCATTGGTCTACTGGCCCCTTGGCATCTACTTGGCATCTTGTGTACCCAGTGACGTCAAAGGGTACAAATCCTCTGCTCGCCATCGCCATGGATCGCCCTCTCTCTCTTACTCCATGGGTTATTTATTATTATTTTTTCCATGGTGGGAGAAAAGTGGACGTGGATCGTGGATTCGTTTTTATATCACTTTCACGCTCATGTATAGTTTTTGGTCCAGTTTAGTTTCACTCCCGGCCAGTTGTCAGTGAGCGTCTCCGTCCTTACGGATTAGTCTGTTTCGGTTGTCAGTGTTGTGCGAAAGGGATTTTTCAGTCATGATTGACGTTGTCGAGGTTAGATCTCTTCTAGCTGCCCACGACCAGTCACATATTCTTCAGTTCTGGGACAACTTAAGTGACATCGAGAAGGAAGAATTACTGAAGGATATTAAGAGCACAAATGTGCCAGAGGCTACCTCTTACTTCCAGAGTTCCATTGCAACTCTTGAGGAGACAAAGAAATTGGACGATCTGATGCAGCCGATTCCGTCCCATCTCTATGGAGCCGTCTCTAGAACCTCTTCGGAGGACTTGGAGCTCTATGAAAATATTGGTCTTGAGTCTATCTCAAACGGTCAAGTTGGGGTACTCTTACTTGCTGGAGGCCAAGGAACGCGCCTGGGTGTTACATATCCTAAAGGTATGTACGATGTTGGATTACCATCTCATAAGTCACTGTATCAAATTCAAGCTGAACGCATAAGAAAATTATGTGAATTAGCTGAGGAGCGAACGGGCAAATATGGGACCATCACTTGGTTTATTATGACAAGTGAGCACACGAAAGAACCCACCTTGGAATTTTTCAAGAAACATAATTTTTTTGGATTGAACAAGAATGATGTTATATTATTTGAACAAGGTATGTTGCCTTGTTTCACTCTTGATGGAAAAATCATCTTAGACAATCGCTCCAAGATTTCTAAAGCGCCCGATGGGAATGGAGGAATATACCGTGCATTACAAGACAACGGACTCCTGAGGGTAATGGAAACTAGAGGGATCAAATATCTACATGCTCACAGTGTTGACAATATATTGGTGAAGGTTGCTGATCCAATCTTTATTGGTTACTGTATCCACAAAAAAGCCGATTGTGGTGCTAAAGTCGTGGAAAAATCATCTCCTACTGAAGCTCTTGGAGTCATTTGTAGTGTTAATGGCAAGTTCCAAGTTGTAGAATATAGTGAAATAACTTTGGAAACAGCTATGAAACAAGATGATGATGGTAAATTAACTTTCAGGGCAGGGAGCATTTGCAACCATTTCTTCACCGCAGACTTTTTGAGGAACGTTGCAACTAAATTTGAAAGTGATCTTAAGTTACATATTGCTAAGAAAAAGATACCTTTCGTTTCTTCCAATGGCCAAAGATGTATTCCAGATAAACCCAATGGAATTAAAATGGAAAAATTTATTTTTGATGCCTTTCAGTTCAGTGATAATTTAGTTGTTTGGGAAGTTAGTAGGGATGAAGAGTTCAGTGCTCTGAAAAATTCTGACTCGGTTGGAAAAGATTGTCCTAAAACTGCCATCAAATCCCTGTACAGGTTGCACAAAAAATTCTTGGAGGAAGCAGGTGGAATATTCGATGGTAATTCTGACTGTATTTGTGAAATTTCACCTCTCATCTCATATGCAGGGGAAGGTTTGAAGAAGATTATAAATGAGAAGCCCCTAAAATCACCAGTACTTTTAAAGAAACCTAATGAACCAATTATTTATGGTGGGATCCAAAATAATCACCAAGGTTGATGAGGGAAAACTAAATTTTGTGTAAGTTACTTGAGAATACTGACTTAAATTCTTTATGATTTCCAAACTGCCAGCACTAAGTATTTAGATCCAGTATTGATTCTATCTAAGTTTCCATTCTTCCGATTAATTTCCTAAAAAATGGATCAAGCCATCACTTCATAGCAGTGAATGGCAATCTTTAATGATGCAAGGCTTAAGTTTGTGCAGGAACAAAATTTGGAGGTTCACGACTTCCCCAATATGTCAAAAGGCATTCAATATCCTCATGCTTTAAAGGCCCTCTTGAACCTAATTACAAAACTGAAACTGTCAAATCCGTGCAAATGCAGGTGACAAACTTTTTTATATATTGTTCAATGTGGAACTGGAACTTCCTGGTTCCTGTTTTAGAGAACTGAAAAGAAATTTAGCGAAAAAATTTAAATTAAAAATTTGACTACCCTCACAAGAAAAGTGCAGAATTATTATCCAACATTTCCCCTGTAGTGCTACCTTTAAACTTATTTTTTGGTTTATAATCAACGAGAACTTAAGTTATGACTGTGTGGAAATAAGGACTTGTGTATCCATTCTGACTCCAGTGACTTTTATACAGTTCTGGCATAAGGCCCAAGAAAACACCTATCCTAGTTTGACAGACTCAGGTCCTGCACACCTGAATCCTGCTTTTTTTGTGTGCCATTTTTTATCCTTTATCATCACACCTTTGTCACAAATAAGGTCATAAAAACATTCAAATAAGTATCACTTTCGTGGAATTGATAAAAGAAATGAATTTCCAAGGATGCAAAACCCTTGGGTTTATGAACCTCAGAATATTTATTCCTTTTAGGAAACACCTGCACTGGCTTTGAAAAGCTACGAATGTCCAGTCCACTTCACTTTTAAGGAGGGACAACAAACTGTTTCTAAAAGTGAGAGCGTGTTCTGTTGTGGTAGGAAAACAATTTTTCTTGACCTTGATTACATTGCCCATCAAGCTTTTTAAAGGTTTTCCTGATCACATCAAATAAAGGCTTAAAAAAATAAAATTCAAAAATGAATGTGAGCGGTTGTTAAACATACGTAAACCCTCTGTTTCTTTACTAACCTTCTTGATACCACTTTTTTAATGTGATTAAGAGCAGAAATTCTGAAATGCTATTCAGATAGACCTTTCAAGAATCTATACTGATTAAAAACTTAATTTCTAAAAAAGGAAGGACGTATGTAGTTTTTCTAATCCCAAGATTCATATATACCTTCGATAAAATAATGAGTGAAACAAAGTTATTTTTTCTAAAGTTTCAATTTTTTATGGATGCTCTTGTAATTTCCTTAATGCGTATAGTAAAAGTTTCAGTATTTGTTTTCGTTAATCTACTTAATTTCGGCATAGAAAATTATTTGTTATTTTGTTTTGTTTATATTTAGCGTTTTATAAATTTTAACATTTTTTTACGTATGAAGAAAGCTAAAGGCTTCTTAAATCGGCAGTTGCTTAGATACTTAATTGGCAAAATAATGTCATTGTAAAGTTGAAATCTGCCTGGAGAGTATCCCGTAGCACGTCTAAGTTTTAAATATTCATTCATTGTCGTTAGGAGGCAATATAAAAAGCTTGGATCAAATATTTCTCTTGAATCAATTTTTGTTTTTTCCAAGAGGAAAATATTTTCTCACGTAGCCAGTATACCGCGTAATTTACGTATACCGTAACTTTCTTTTTAAGTATGATTTTTCTTTATTTCACACCCCGCTGTTCTGAGGCTCCCACAGTGTCTGTGATATTTTTTTTGTTCGTATTCTGTCCCTTTATCGCCTGTTATTTAATGTCGTTGCGTTTTGCTCTCAAATATTGTTATATCCCACGTGCAATCATTCCCTCCCTAGTCTTTTGCTTGAAAACGAATCCAAAAGAATGCATTTTCCTAGTCCAGCTATTCTGAAAAAGGTATCTAGATGGCCAAGAAAAACCTTCATCTTTTGTTGCAATAAGACGATCCTGTCTGTAAGGGGTTGTCCGTTGAAGTTTTTTACATTTGTTTTTGATGAGGCAGAATTTTGAGCGAAAAAAGTCTGTGATTCCAGCTAACATAGCAGTTAGTTTATCTTATCTTTAATAGTTAATCTATGATATTAAAGGCATCATGAAGGGTTCAAATGTATTTTTAGATTGTAATTGCCTTGGATTTTTCAAATTTTCACAACGTTATACTCGAGGAATGTAGGGTCAAAACTGCTCTAACCCACTTTTCAAAAACCGAAAGAAATTTATCTCGCCCATAGCAACAGCATCACAGAATGCTATTGATTTTTTATCACACTTTTAAGGCATGTATACATAAAGTAATTAATCGTAGATTTTAACATACTGTTAAGCTCAGCTGAAAAGGATTTTTTTTGTTATTGGGTAAGTAAATTTTATGTAAAAATATCCAATTGGAATACCATGTCTTTAGGAAATGAGGAAAATTCAAAGCCTCTTCATCGCAATGTTATCAACCGAAAAATCGTGATAAATTCAGATAAAATTTCGATTTTATCCAACGCGATTTTATAGAGATAAAATTGCCACAATATTGAGGATAATCGCTTAGATGTTGATGATCCCAGCGATTTTATCGCCGAAAAATCATTAAAAAAAATCGCAACTTAATTTCAAAACATCAAGATTTTTTTCGTTGAAAAATGCTACTTGGTTATGGAGGAAAGTCTTATCTTCCCGCGCGTTAAAGTCTCCAGCGGGCCGATCATTGAACCTGATGTCAAACTGTGTCGATTGACAAATACTTGTCTCTCAATTTTTTTTATCGATCAAGGCCATTTGACAAGCTGTTCTTCTAGTTTTAGTTGTTTTTCCTTCTCCCGTGTTAAAGTCTCCGGTGAGGTGGTTATTGAATCTTCTCGCCTAAAAACAGCATCCGATTTTTCCGAGTAAAAGCAAAATTTTTTGAAATTTGGATTCTCTCCCTCGTCCCCGGGAAAATATCGATTTTCCGAATAATCCTCACGTGATAATAGAAATTGGAGAGCATTTATCACTCAGCCTTAAAAATACAGTGCGAATTACCTTCTAAGATCCTTGCCTCACTCCATTTAAGAATCTTCGTATGCCTGTGCATTTTAAAGTATAAACTTATAATTATTCATGAATTAAATTATTCGATCGACATCGGAGTTTAGATCTCCTACCTCATGTAATTCTTTGATAGTGATCTTTGCTAATTTCACAAGGAACCTATATAAACGCAAGTAGTCCTTGTATACAAGGTGCTGAAACTTGAACAATTGTACAGCTTTTTTATCTATCTTTACTGTATTGCAATGCTGATTGAATATTCTTATATTTAACAAAGAAAGAGAAAATGGTCGTATAACTGCTTCTTTACATTAAAAAAGTTATGGAGAAGAAATGTCTGTGTAAAAATTGGAAGGCCTGTTCAAAGGTGGAGAAACAAGAGACCAACATATCACTAAAATTGAATTTTTATTTATGGAAAAAATGTAATTTTTAGGTAAATATTTTTTTTTGCTCAGGTATAAACAAGAAAAATTAAGATCTTAGGTCTAGTTAAAACTTACAAAATATTTAAATTATATTTTATCTGACTTTTACTCACATTTTGTACTTTTTTGTGAGGTAGGGACCCAAGATTTACTTCGATTTTACGAGCATTTTGTATGAATTCATTGCATGTAATTATACTCATTTTTCGCGGAACAATTATTTACTGTAAGTTTGCGACGGAAATTAATTGTTGCTTGCTTTTCTCTGCGATTTAAAAAGTAAAGTTTACAAATATGACTTAGTGTGTTGTCTCAGTTCATCCACCTGTGGACTGGTGCAGTGTTGGCCCTACGTTCGTCACTTGACCTTAGCATTTGATAGTGCACCCTACATTTCAGTGCTATCTTGCTGTGTTCACCACTAAGCGAATTTTTCTTCCTTGATCATGCAAACTTTCTTGCAGGGTTTTGATTAAACCGAATTCTTTTTCATCGGTTGCAATGGTACTTGCGGTACAATCGATAGTGAACAGATAATTAATTAGGCAAATGACACCTGCTGATCGATCTATTCCTCCGCCCTCTGCTTTTCCAAGGAATTGTAATTCAATTTCTTGTTTGTTTTTTTTTGTCCCATTAACCCGCCTGTTAACTTCTGAATGGGTGCACTAAGAAATTTACATGTTTGCATATTATATTTTTTCAATTAAAAAGAGCTGCACTTTACCGTATTTACAATTTTTGGGAGACCCGAGTCCTCCAACTTTTTTTTCGAATGACCGCATCGCACCTATCCTTCGTGATAAATCACTCACGGGGTAAGAACAATTAGTGAATTTTTGTAAAAATTTCAGTCGAATTATTGAACAAGTCAAAACGCAGCGCATGGTGATAGAAAAGTATACCCCAAAAATTTTGAATCTCGGAGTGCAACTGTTCAAAAGTTACCAGAAGTGGTCCAGACTTCAGGATTTTATCCTGTATAACTAGCGGTTCCCCGATATATATATAAAAAATTATAGAATATTTATAGGATTTATATTGAAAGTTGCGGCAAAGGGACTTAAGGGCCTAAACCGATCATAGCTTTGGCACATTTTCCTTTGGAGCTCGGGTGATCATGACCCCTATTTTCATCAGAATTAGTCTTCTCTCAAAATTATGAAATAGACTTTTCTTGATCTCCAATCATCGAAGAACAATTCGCATTTAGATTTTAGTTAAGTAACTAAATCCGTAACTAATCCAAAAACAAAAGGAACATCCATAGATCAACTTGAATCCATTTTCGTTTTTATGTATCTTCTTAATGTACGTAATTTCATAATTTTAAGTGAATTTTCACCTGTTTTCTTGGCTGTTTCAGCCAACTTGAGGCCCTGTAAATTCTCAAGAACTGTGCGATCTATTTAACTTTAATTGTAATGATTTTAAAAAATGAAGAGGTATTTTCTTGACTCTTCAAGTCGTCCACCATTGAGAATTTGCACGCGTCTGTAACTGAAAAAGAACAATTTCCGACTCTGATTTCACTGCGAAAAACCTTTTGCAAATTTTTTTTCGATCGCCTTTCGAAATCGAATTGCATTAACATCACCGCGAGGAAGACTCATCCATTTATCCTAATTAACATCGTCTTGAACTCACGATCAGTCTGTCCCGCGCCCGCGCTCACCCTGTCTCGAAGAGACGCTGTGCGTAAGTAAAGCACTTGACTCAAACTGCGTATTCCGATTCCTCATTGGTGCTTCACTGGAAAAAAAAACCACTTTGGATCTAGAGTCCAGACTCTTAAAAACATCGAAAAGAAAAAGTACTCTTGATTAAATCAGAATCTAGCTTAAATCAAGAACCAAGCCTCTTAATTTAAGCGGATTTCGTTTCGATTCAAGCAAAAATCCGAATGAATCGAGAGTATTTTTTCCTGTCAATGTTTTCAAGAGTCTGGATGGACTTTAGAGCCAATGTGTTTTTTTTCCCAGTGTTTGCGAATCAGTTTTTCAGAATCAGGTTTAGAAAGTCAAAACCCATCAAGTTGGAAATATTCAGATAAAAAATTCCTGATTCCCCGACTTTCTCTCCCTGATCTGATTTCATTCCCCGACTATTCCCGGTTTTCCAGACGAGCTTTAGACACACTGAGCCCGCGCGATACACGATACAACCGCATCGTTCGCCGCATTTGCTTCAAGGTGCCTGCAGAAAAGCGACGATCAGGAACGATCCGCTCAGCGTCGCGGCGTGCTTTGCGATATATCGATGGATCTGCCATATGGAAAAGGATCGATAAACAGGGTGCTCGCAACGAACACCTTCATAATCGATTCTTTACCATAGCTTTGAAGGAGAAAATATCGATAGTATCGATGCGCTTCGCCACCGGATCCGCTTTGCACACCACCGCGCATTTGGAGCGCAGACCCTTTCATTTGACGTTCTGCGCGGAAGCATACGTCAGTGTAAGTGAATGCGGCCACTTAAAAAGTTAACAGCCGATTGTTGGCGATATATTTTAGTGCTACACTGGGAAAAAAAGTTGCTTGGATCTTGAGTCCAGACTCTTAATTATATTGACAAGAAAAAATACTCATGATTCAATCGGATTTTTCCTTGAATCGAAAGAGCCAAACCTCTTGATTTAAGCAGATTTCTTTTTGATTCAAGCAAAAATCCGATTGAATCAAGAATATTTTTTCTTTTCAATGTTTTGAAGAGTCAGGATTCCATATCCAAGCGACTTTTTTCCCCAGTGTATTCGAACGAATTGAGGCATAATCATTCATCATCGAATTTCATGTTGCCCAATTCCCTGTCATACTATGTTATTTTTTGACAGAAATCAGAACGACGTAAGATTTCGGAAATTTTCGAAAGAAACTCTCATACTTGTATTTTACAGAATATTCACAAAATTACGTCAAAATGTTGCTTTGTCTTCTGATAATAAAATATGAGAGGGAATCTAACACCTATCTGATGCAGGTCGATTAACCCATCCTCTGTAGTTTTTACATGTATACCCGAGTTAGGTCAGGTTTCTGTTTAATTCTCAGCTTAAAAATCTCTCAAGTCTTTCCGAACCCAGAAAGCTGTATAAGTTTATTTTTATCCGAATTCTAAGTCCTCTGAAAAATTCAGTAAATAAGAGATTCTTTATATACTGTTGTTTGGTTACCGAAGCCACACAGCAATGTACCTACTATTTTCCTCTCTTTCCATTTGAATCAAATCTAAAATTCTTATATCGCACAGCTCTTCTCTCCTCTCGACGAAGTCAGTGTAATTGTAAAATATCATCCTCTAGTTCAGTCAACTGGCCAGAAAGAGTTGCTTGTTGTCTGTGACACTTTGTTTTAATTCCTAGTTAAAAGAGACCGCAGAAAACTTTTCGACGTCGCTGCCTGTTTTCTTTACTCTAACTTTCCCCCTGCCCCTCTCCAGTTAATTATTAATTTATGGATGTTCCTCCAGAGCAAAACCTCTGCTAAAACCTATTGTTCCTATAATGTAAGTAGCTCAATTGAGGTAGTACCTTTTCGATTATTCATAGTGTACTTACTTAGGTATGAATTTATGTTCAAAACTACCTTTAAGATCTTATTTTGTGACCATGTACATCGTTCTTCTTTGGTAATGACGAGGATAGATATGTATAGATGTAATGATAACACTGATAACGGTAATGATGCTTGATAGTGAACCAACTGTATACAATTGACTCTCTGAGTTGTTACTTTCCCATTCAGGGTGTTTACAGATCCGGAAAAAGTTCGGACTTCGGATGACCGCGGTTCAGATGATGATAACTGATCAAAATTATAAATTGAAAAATCAAAAATTTAAATTTGCAGAGCAGTTAGAAACCGAAACTTTGTTGAAAAAGATTGTTTACAAAACGTTTGGTGCAAAGAGCCACTTGGTATCTCAATTGTTGAGCGAACTGTGCCATATGAAGGGCTAACTTTTCCCGGGGATGGGACCTTTGAAAGAAGGCGTGTCACATGCTAGGGAACAACGTATAGTAATTTTAGGAGGATCAAAGGATCTGTGAAAATCACCGTTGTTAAATAACCCTTTTTTGTAACATTTGACCCTGTAAGTTCATGAATCGGATAACGAATAAACACATGCATTCAAAGAATTTTCCTTGTTTACTTATTATAACCTACTTCTTCTCCTCTTTTTTAAAACAAACTTGATTGTTACATGTTTGACATTTTAAAGGTATACTTTTTTAATAAGAAGGGAGGAAATTGTTTCAATTTCGCAACAAGAATTGCTGAAGCCCCTCACGACCTATAGGTCTACACTGCCGTGCTAACGGAAAACGCCATATGAACCGTCATGCGGTGCCACATTTCCTTTGGTAAATCTCGAATTTTCGGGAAAATTTGGTAATATTTTTCCTCCGATTTTTCAGCTAATTTTTTTGGCAATTTCACCTTAAGCTCCTGAAAATTTCAAGTAAAAATATTCATAACGTTCTTCAAAGATAACTGTTTTCTAGGAAGAAATTTGGCAACTTTTGAATGTTCATACGGCGTTTTTCATACGGCAATAGGTACACACCTGCCCCTAAAAATCCAAGTAATACAAATGGATTACATTTTGAAATTTCCACGCGCGATCTCTGGATCTCCCATAAAAGCACATATCTGCATAGGGAAACCATTAACATGCTGTTTTTAAAGTGAGTCAGAACTCGTAGTTCCTTGTTGTAAAATGTATATAGTCCAATTCGTCGTTTCCTTATAACGAAAGAACGTAACTGCATTTCAAAAGTTGCGATAGTATTTGTACAGTCATACCTATTATTCTTGTAAAAAATTGTCTTGTTTCAGTAAGATTGGCATTCTTGGAATGAAGTTAGGTACATTCCTTCGTCTGGAAACTGACGAATAGTGACCAGCATTATATGCTGTCGTGCCAAGGAAAAACGCCGTAAGAACCTTCAGACGTTGCCAAATTTTCTTCGATAAAACACGAATTCCCTGGTTAAATTATGAATATTTTTCTTCCAATTTTTCAGAGAATGTTCTTTGTATTTTGATCTAAAGTCTCTAAAAATTTCAAGGAAAAATATTCATAATTTTCCTCATAAATAAGCATTTTATCGAAGGAAATTTGGCAACTCTCGAATGTTCATACGGCGTTTTTCCTTAGCTCGGCAGTATAGTGTTAATAGATTCTCTTCTTGCAACTTAGCATACCTATCATTCTTTGGTAGCTGGGGGCATCTCCACGTAACAGATTAGGAGAAAACATTTTTTGTTTCGTATGTGGAGGTCTGAGGTCCCCCCCCCCCCCCCCGCCCGCCCTTGGCGAGGTTATTGCTATAGGCCGAAAAACTCGGTTTGTCTAAGTACTCCCACAACTTTCGCTAATACCTGCTCGTATAGTATTCTTGCCCAACTAGGCAAGCATGTTAAAAACTGAGTCTTGACTTCAGTTCCTAAGAAACTCTTTTTGGGGTGGTTTCTTACGTAAAGAGTACCAACGCAAAGATACCGAACATTTTGCCCGAATACTGTAAGTGACAGGATGATAGAATAGCGCTGAGCCCACTATGATGCGAGGAAATCAAAGCCAAAAAATTCTAATTCTCACGGAATGAGTTCTAATGAGTAGTAGTACTAGTAGTGCAAAACTGAGGGGGAGGGGAGGGGGGGGGGGTGTTCAGCTCAGGCAGGCGTGGTATTCTGCCGTGCTAAGGAAGAACGCCGTATGAACATTCGAGAGTTGCCAAATTTCCCTCGATAAAATGTGTATTTTTTAGGAAAGTTATGAATATTTTCCCTTTATATATTCAGAATCTTTAGGTAAAATTACGAACTAAATTATCCGAAAAATTGGGAAGAAAATTTACATCAATTGGACCGCATTTTGCAATTTGGAACTATAATTCTGGCTTTTCTGGGAAAACACTTGTGTGCATAGGGAAACTAATGGCACATACGTTGTTTTTAACATGGGCTAGAATTTATAGTTCCAAATTGCAAAATGTAGTCCAATTGACCAGGAAATTCGCGTTTTATTAAAGGAGATTTGACAACGCCTAAAGGTGCATACGGCGTTCTTCCTTAGCACGGCAGTATTCTAGAGCGTCTGCCTCAGCTGAACACGACCCGACACACCCCCCCCCCCCCCCCTCAGTTTTGCACTGATACTCGTTAGAGCTCATTTGTGAATTTAATTATAATTTTTGGGATTTTTTCGCTTTGATTTCTCTGCAGCATTGGTAGTGTGAGCCCAGATATATTCTTCCACCCTGATATTAAATTTTGTTATCAGATAAAAGGAATTTTATTAACTGCCTCCGATAGCCCATAATAACGAGAAGGAGGAAAATAAAAACGAATAAGCCGCTGGAAGATTTTGTCCGAATTATAGTAGTCGAACCCAGTGATCGAATTTAAGAGTCTAATACATGCGCTATGAAGCGGGTCGATTGTCGAATCGTTATCGAACGACCTTGATCGATAAGCCCCTATCTTCGCAATGCTATCTATCGATTAAATTCATTCGATAACGCCTTCAACAATCGACCCGCTGGCAGGAGAAGGAGAGGTGAAAGGAACGACGTGACGCCGCGCCGTGTGCGTGCGTGCGTGTAGTGTATTTTTAAGTATGTGCTGAGGCTGAGAGAGGTGCCGCATAGTTCACATTTACATGCTCGTGCAGCCTAGTCCGACTCAAAAGCGAACCCAACCACGCGACTGCAACATTGATTCGGAGCAAAAATGCAAAAATGAAATTTCAACGATATTTTTCAGGAGCTGTGCATCAGAGGCGGATCCAGCAATTTGGCAACATCGGGTTTCGTCCATTTAAACCAATGCTAAAAATAATCGTTTCGTGTTGGAGCATCCGACTCCTTCAAGGATCGATACATTTCCATAGGTCTAAACGGAGAAAAGATATTGTTGCCATTTTGCTGGATCCACCAATGATGTGCATGTGATCTGCGTCAATTATCCAAGAATTTGAAACTTGGAAAGACTAATGATATACTTTTTTTTTCAAGATTTCAGAAGTATTATCTTACTGTTTATGCGTTTTATGGCTCAGGTCAGAGTCAATCGAAGAAGTTGTAAAAATTTTCACGAAACGTCATTTTATATAATTCCATGACATGTTGCATCTCTGAGCCGGAGCCTTGTAAAATAAGGAGGGAGTAACATTTCAGGAGCACAGGCCTCTTGAAATGTTACTTAGATTCAGGTAATGAGAAGTTAATCGCCCCTTCCCACTCAATTAAGTCCCTAGAAAAGTTCCCAACTCAATAAATAAATTAAAAAAAAATAAATAAATAAATAATAAAAACCGAAAACCGATTGGAAAATAATTTTGGCACATTTTAATTAGTTCCCTTGAAGAAGAACCCTGTAGCCAAATTAAGTATAACTCAGCGGTCTCCTGACAGTAGGTACCACATAAAAGGTTTTAAATCTTCAATTGAACATTTTTCGGAACGAACAAAATTCGTGCCCAACTTTTCAAAAAAGAAAGAAAAAGAAAAACCTCGAAAAATTGTTGAAATTTACGAGTTAGAAAAATCTTGTTCTTTCCACAGTTAAATTTATGTGAATTAACGTTAAAAAAGTTGTAAAAAAATTGATAGCAATACTTTGTTAAATTTTGAAAATCTCTCATGGTCATGCTAAATACAAAATAGACTGCAAAACATGCAACATAAAAAACTATAGGTAATTTTATGTAAAATTTGTGCTATGCATGAAAAATTAAATATAGCCGTAGATTGTTGTTAATGTGCAAAATGGCATTTTAATGTAAAAAATACCAAAACGTGTTTGCCAACTCGGACATTTCAACAATTTTTAAGGGGTCTCTCTAAAAAATTCACGATTTTTTTTACCTTAATTTTACTTAATAGCCAATGCCACTAGGTGATCGACTGTTATTATACCAGAAATCGCGCGTACTATGTCTGAGAATCTCTTCCACTGTTTCTGGTAGCAAAGATTCTTCGGTTTAACAAGCACTTTTCCATTTATCGCCGCATAAGATTGCAAGTAGGTACAGCAGAAAGAAAGAAAAAAAAACAGAGAATTTGCATCAAATGCCCATAAAGACTGATTCCACCCATTGTTTGCCGGAATAAATTGCAGTCATCTTTTCAGTTACTCATCCATTTCCTGGAAAATCGGCCGTACCCTTCCCATGAAGGAAATGTTTCTTGAGTTAAAAATGCATATAAAAACCATCCAGGTGTCTGCAGACATGAGTTGGTATAATCAGATTCGGCTGAAACTCGGCGCTCTTTTTTGGTTGAACGAATCAAGTTGAAGGAGTAGGTAGGACAAAAAAAATCCTACCAAAACACTTTCGTATTAATCTGCCCCCCCCCCCCCCCCCACATCCACCCTAGCAAACTTTTCTAGCATACGCCTAGGATCTCCCTCCTTCTCTTCTTCTCAGAAAGACTGCTCCCATCTTGCAACTACAGCTAATAATTAGGTATCTATACTTTCTAAAGGCTCGTCTCCAGCGAGAACACTAATAGCCAGCCACGTGCATGATTATTTGCTCCGCTGATAAGGGTATGTTTTCTCTTCGATAAATATTCCGATGAGAGCAAATAAAAATAACTTCCAATTGGCCCTGAAGCTCGCATTGTCCAGAGCCGGCGAGCGGTTATTTTTCTTACGGAAGTCGTAGCTTTCTTCGTTGCCTATTTTCACCGCTACGTGGATGGAAGCTTTCAGAGCATACTACCTATAGAAGAGGCGAACCAAAACGAATTTCAAGAACTAAACGCGGGATTAGGCAAGAGTGTATTAGCCCGAGGAGGCAGTTCAAAAATCCACGTTGAAAGTGCAAGACCGGCCGACCTTCATCACGGCCGGCACCTTCTGTCTCCTGTCTTCTGGTCTGTTTATGGGCAACGCCCATATTATGAATGCGCTTTCATAATATATGTGAGCTTCCTTAATCAAACCCGAGTCGCCCAAGCTGGTCCACTTCGTTTACCGTCATTTATTATGAGTGTGTCTGGACGTATAAGTCAACGAAAAGGGTCCCTCTTTTCCCCGCCGCACAATAGATCGAGTCAACAGGGATGGTTGGACAAAATTTGGAGACTTTAAACGCTTATAACTCCGTTTATACAAAACTCTGAGGCTCTAAAAGTGGTTTCATTGGTTTTATCGTGAAATTATCTTTTAGAAGCCCCTCTTAAAGTTTTTAAATGTGTCGAAATAAACATCAAAATTTGCAGTTTTAGTCAACAATTGTAGGTCCGACCTCTCTGATTGACTCGATCCACTGTGCGACACCGACACAGAATCATTTCAGTAGCTCAGCTCTGAAAGTATGAGCTTACTTAAAGTTCCCTCTCCAACTTTATTTTCAGAATGGGAAACTAAGTATATATGAACGTAGTTTTTCAAACCTTTCGATGATTTTAGGGACCTAGATACAAAATTAACGTTCCAAGTGAAGAGCCGCGGTCTCGTCGCGTGATCGGCACCTCTGCCGCACAGTGGATCGAGTCAAGTAGGAAGGTTGGACATGACTTTTTTGACTAAAACTCCAAATTTTGATGTTTATTCCGTCACATTTTACATTTTTAGGGGTGTTTCTAGAAGAAAATTTCACGAGAAAACCGAGGAAGCCACTTTTAAAACCTTAAAGTTTGTATAAACGGAGTTGTAAGCGTTTAAAGTTTCCAAATTTTGTCCGACCTCTCCTACTGACTCGATCCACTGTGTGTCGTGCTGAGTAAAAACACCGTGCGAGTGCGAGCATGCGAATTTCGTCGAATTTCCTCTCAGAAACTATTTATATCTGAGAAAAAAACGTGAACATTCTTCCTCGACATTTTCAGACGTTTTAGATCAAATTACGAGGGAAATCTTCTGGAAAAGAGGAATTATTCGTGATTCGTCCAAGGAAATTTGGCAATAATGCCTGATGACTTATGCGGCATTCTTTCATAGCACACCATACCTATACTGCCGTGCTAAGGAGGGACGCCGTTTGAGCATTTGAGAGTTGCCAGATTTCCTTTGATAAAACATGTAATTTTGACATCATTCATGCATATTTTTCCTTGAAATTTTCAGATATTTTACATGACATTGCGTTTAAACTTTTCAGAACATTTTGGAAAATATTCACAATTTTCCGAGTAAATTCGGTTTTTGTCGGAGAAAACTTGGCAGCGCCTGATGGCTCATTTTCCTCGGTTTTTTTTTTTTTTTTTTTTAGGTCGGATGAAGTCGGGGACTGCAGAGGCGAATAAGGAATTGACCTTGAGGAATCCGAGTTTTACCTCCTCGAACCCCCCCCCCCCCCCATTCACCTCCTCGAGTCCTAAACGGCGGGCCCTGTCTTTGAAACGCACGGGCTTCGGTTCTCGTCATAATTTTGAAATAATTACATAAAAATACGGCAAATCCTGACATAAACAGGTACCCACAAGTCCAAAATTGGCCCATCCCTGTTCAAAATATTGACCTCTGAAGTTGAGGGTCACAGCCGATCAAATGCTAGGTCATAAAATTAACGCAGAGCCCCAGAAAAAGATATTTTCCTAGAGTGTCGATTCAACAGAAATCCAAATCTGACGCGGCCCCAAAGTTCCCTGGAGTCTCGCTGATGAGGTAAACGGAAGGCCGGAGCCCCCTTTTAAGCCCCACAGGGATCTGAGGGGACTGCGGGATGGTGAAATTCGAATTCCTTAAGGTCAACTCCCTATTCGTCCCCGCGTCGTCTCGACCTCGTCCGACCCGAAATAATCAAGAGGAAAGCCTGGTAAGGGTGTGTTGGGACACCCTGTATATCGACGGTGAAAGTCGGCAATCACATAACTCGGTTTGCGACGTCGCAGACTTCCTGTCATACTTTATTTTTTAAATGGAAAACTACTCAACGGCAATTCTTTAAAACTGTCATGATTTTTCTTCTCAATGCGAAGAAAATTCTGCAAAAACTTCAAGAAATAATATCAATATTTGTTCTCCTTTAAAAAAATGACGTAGAGGCGGAGATTTTCAGACACCGCAAACGAGTTATGTGATTGCCGACTTTCACCGTCGATATCGATGGTGAAAGTGCAGAAATGCATATCTCGGAAAACACCATTTTCCAGGAGAGTAAAAAAACTGTCTACATTCCTCTTTATTGTTAGTAGAAGGGTAATTGGTAATCATTCTTGAGGATAGCATGAATAGGCGCAAAAAGGACACGTGTCGAAGGGCCGGATTTACCTACTTGCCGCCCATGAGCCGCCTACATTTTGCCAGCCCCCTCTCATTCGTTTTGAAACATCAATAAAAACCATCAAGTGAACGTGCCGAAGGCCGAGGGGTGCCTAAGATACGTTTATTCGTGCTGGGCACATTTTTTGCAAAAGTCTTGTCAACTCTACTAGCAAAAGTTCACGGAGCTTTGCGCTAAAGTTAAGTTGCGTTAAACTTATCTCTGTGTGGACAAGGCTTCCATTTATTACAAGAAGTGAACGAAAAATTATGAAAGAACAAGCATAAATGAGGTTTAATGATTTTAACTTCCACCGCGCGCCGCGCTGTGTTTGGTGCAATCCGTGAAGTATTCTATCAGTCTTGTAGGCGCTACGCGTTTCACGCCGCGCCGACCGCTGCTGAACGCACTGTGTTTGACGCAATGCATGAAGTATTCCGACAGTTTTGTAGGCGCCAATATGTGTTACATGCCGACCGCGCGCCGAGGGCCGAGAGCTTTTCCTCTTCATCTCAAGTCCTCGTCATTGCTCTCCGCGCTGCGCCGCGCCACTCCAGGACAAATTGCGTGTTTGACTTCCCTCTTAACTTGACTAATTAAAGGTGATGTATGTCTCTTGTATCACCGAAAGAAGACAAAATTAGAAAATACTTTATTCTCAAGGAATGAGCGATTTTGTCACCTTTTCTCGCTTGTAATTTTTTTTCTGAGTCTGATTCTTGCTTTTAATACCTACATTTGAAAAAATTGCAAAATTTGCCACCACCTAAATTTGCCGCTAGGGCGCGGCAGTGGCCACCCTAAATCCGCCCTGATGAATAGAATGCTTTTTCAGACTCCATCAGCATTTTGAATAATTTCTCGAACTGTTCGAAAATACGGCAGAAATATCGAGATTCGCATTTTTGGCAAAAAGAATTGACACTTTATCACGAGATAACGCATTTTTGCAATCAGTGTTTTAAACCTGCTGTTGGCGGGTTTTGATCATTTAAAGACTGAAAAATGAGTTTTACGCTTACAACTCCTTATCAGCAGCTTTAGTTTGATCTCATACGGCCAGTACAAGACGGAAGTATGATTGGTAAATGACATTTGATCACGAGATACGCAGTTCTGCCATTGGCGTTTTGAACCTGCTCTTGATCATTTAAGATCAAAAACAAAATAGAGTTTATTTATACTTAAAATTTGTTTAGAAGTGTTAGTTGATCCAATCATGAGTCACCAATTAAGTGAATCAGAGAATTGGATTCCTCAAGTAACTTTTACACCATAGGTAAGAAGACAGTGCGGAGTCTCCAGAATACATCATCTCTGCTTGGACTCTCAAAAAAGTATACGGGTACTTAATACTTTTTTTTCTATTTTTCCCCCCAACACTTTGGCATTATACAGTTAGAAACCTACAGCCATCTATATACGCCATGTAGTGCCCGTAGAAACCCAGAGGACATCCATGCTCTAAGCCTTTCAAATGGACCAGTGGACAAAGTACCTTTTCTCCAATGTTGATTATTATTCACAGTTCATCGACGGAAGCTCATTTTATCCGTGCGAAACTTATCGAATTCACAACCGCGTTTCAGTTGGTTGCGATCTTGTAGACGGCGACTCTCTCAGTTTTACATGAGAATACGATGAAAAAAGCAAGGAGACTTAAAAACCACAATCTGAACCGAGTGTTTGGGCTCTCTTTTTTGAAATAAGACTTACAGACAATAAAAATCTTATAACGCAAAATAATGTTCTTCGGGCATTTTTCAAAATTACGGCTCGATGGAAGACTCCAAATTTAAGAATATTTTTGCCAAACATCATTGTACAGGGCCACTCAGATAAGATACAGAAGAGCGCCTTCAACCCACTGCGTAATCTCAATGCAAAATTCTGATACCACTATTCGTGCGTCACGACAGTCATTTTGCATAGCCAGCTAATTGAAGGCAAATCATTGGCCCTAGCAACCGTGTGTGAATTTCGGCAATTTGATACGTGTTTTTTCGGGAGCAAAACTTCCGAGGGTGCCCCACCTGGCAACCAAGAAGCCGAACCCCTGGGGGTGCCATATCTGGCAACCAAGAAGCCCTACCCGGGGGTGCTCCACCTGGCAACCAAGGAGCTCACCCCGGGGGCTGTCCTTTTGGTTTTTTTGTGTGAAAAATTGTGACTTTCTTCTACTTTTGTGTGTTTGAGTGCTGGTCGCATACTATATCCCCTGAAAAATATGAAATATTTCACAGCCTCTAGAAATTTCATGAAATATTTCACTGAAATTTCCAATCTTTCATTTTTTTCTCACATTTCATGCCACCCTTTCCGGCAAATCTTGCAAATTGAAAGTGCAAATAGGTGTTAGCGAGGGGCAGCCTGAGTCCTCTCCTCAAGAATTGTTGGATATGGAGCTATTGATATATGAACTACGCTGCCCTGCCAAAAAAGAACACAGGGGAAAATGCCAATGTTTGTCACTAACCCTAAAACTGCAAGGAAAGCCCGTTTGAAAAATGCTAATTTGACAAGTTTGGAACAATATTTTTGGCAGGCTCCGATGACGGGGCCGGACGGGGAAATGATGTTTGCTGATGATAGATAGGGACTTGGTGCATCATCGTATATCGCTTAGTTGTATTCATGATCTGCGTCGAATCAGAGTGTCTCACTTACTCATTGGAATATGTAAGTGAATATTTTTTTTTACAGCTGCAGATGCACTTTTAACCTATCCTCGATGGTTTGTTTTCTTCCAGTACTGTAAATCGGCGGAAAGATTGTATTACCTCAAAATTTCAGTCTGGTGACGTCACCAAAATGACTGTTCCTCAAATTCTGGGTTTCCAAGTAGGCACCTGCGTAATTTTGTAGGTTACTAGTTATGAGAATTATATGTACACAGAAACTGTCTACGTTTTTAGAATGGATTTATAATGAGCTTTTATCACAAAGTTGGATAGAAGGTGAACATTACATGACTGTCAGTCATGTGATGTCACCAGAATGAAATCTCTAGTGACCAGAATGACACATCTTTAATACAGTTATTGTTTAAGAGTTCCTGATTTAAGAAAATGTGTTCTTGAATATTTAAGATTAAGTTTAAATTATGACAACTTGTACCTAGTGACTCATGTTAGTGACTGCATGTCATTCTGGTTACTTGATGTCAGTCTGGTGATGCTCACTTTTTAACCAATTTTTCGATAACATCGTGTTGTAAGCACATTCTAAAACTTTAGACCAATTGTGTACAAAGTTCTCTCAACAAATAATAGTTTTAGAACAGTATGCATTTAGTGCATTCAATCAGTACAGTACATAGGAAGATCAAAACTCAACTGAACTAATGATTTTAACACTAAAACAGTAAGCGGCACCAGAATGACATTAATGGTAGTTTTTCTGAATCTAAGTCTCATTTCTAACCACAACCGTAAAAATATTGCTTTGCTTGACATTGTGTCCTATAAGATAGAGCTCCAAGATAATAGAAAAGTAGTCTTTAGCATGATATGGCCAAATTAATTTTCAACTATTTCCAGAACTATTTTCTCCCATTAGTTGAAATCCACCCATTGATGTCTGTCAATCATGGTGTCAGTCTTTGAGTTCACTAATCAAATTACCAATAACTTGGATTTGCACAAGTTCTGCTGTGAGTAAGGCATTCAAGGCAATTGTATCCTAGAATGAGCATTCCTACTGAATTTCTTGGTGGAAAAACCATAGAGAACCCTAAAAAATCGTAATCATCAGTGCAACAGTAGGCATAGCAACATCTAAAAGATAAAAATCGGATTGAGGCGCACTAAACAAGATGTCAAATTTTTGGTAGTACAGATTTTTAATGCATGTACATACTTAGAGGCTCTTATGTATAAATTAAGTAAATACATGAATAAAGCAGACTCCTGAGTTAAAAACTTCATTGAAGGACAGAAAAAATAACTTTAGATATGAAATAAAGAGCTCTTTGTTAACTTAAAAGGACAACAAATAATTAAAAAATGGGGGAGAAAAAGAAGATATTAAGCTAGGTTAAAAATATGGTTAAGTTGCACCCACGTTGTGAGTGAGAAGTTAGATTCCTCAAGGTTATGAGTAATTAAGATTGTTTGTTAGATGCTTTGGCAGCCTGTCTCCTTTTGACATCCCAGTTGAATACGCGCGCCATGTTCACCTCAGTCGTTGTAAACTGATCCCTGAAACACAAAAAGACACACAATATTTCATGAAAAAAGAGAGATTCTTTACTACAGATCACTTGTTTGTAATTGTACCTGAAATATTGTTAGCTGATGCTTGGTCTTAGCTCAAGCAATTTCTTATCACAGTGGAATCTCAATGAATCGGAAAAAAGATGAAGTCAGTTTTCCGGATAAGTTGGGACCTCTATTTTTGCTTACGTCAAAAATTCACAAATCTGGGACACTATTTTTGGTCCTGTCATCAAGTAACTTGTGTTGAATCGGACAAAAATAAGGAGTTGCCATAAGCACCTTTATAAAAATCAAGGACTTTAAAGCCCTAGAAAATAAATGTCAAAGTCAAGCACTTTTTCAACTCTTTTCAAAGCTTTACGGACCATGTTGTATGAGGCTCTTCTTCCTTTGACTAACCTTGAATAAAGCTCCATTTGAAGTATTAGATTCCTCCTGGCAGTACAGTAAAGTTACTTTTTACTTTTCTTCTTTTGTCTATCAGATAGGCCTGTCTCCTCTTCCCTTCCAAATGGCATTTTGGTAGAGACATTCAGTAGCCTCTCTCAACAACTCTCTTTGTAAGTCTTCATTGTGAGGTATCTTTTTTTTTGTTTGCATCAAAATTTTCCTTTTTTTTTTTTTTTTTGCCTTAACATTGATTTATTCAGTTACATCTTAAGTTAGCATTTAAAACTCAAGCAACTTACTTTCTTTATTAAAAAGTTCAGACTTACTCTCTTCAGAAAGTTCAGACTCACTCTCTTCAGAGGCTCCAAGTAGCCTCATATCATAGTTTTTCAAAAATAGTAACAATGATTTGTCGATGTCGATGCATCAATCGAATTTTTATCGGTTTTTTTTTTATGTTGATCAAATGACAGGTCAAATGTGTGAGTCCCAATAGCCTTGGTTTTTTTATGAATCAGTTTTTCGCAAAATCAAATTGTTCCCAGAGAGGCTAATTCATGGAGGAAAACTTGTATTTTTCAGTGAGGACTTAGGTATGTGATAGAGAGAAACGCAGATTAAGGTGATTCGTCAAGCTCTCTGATGTGGTTGAACTGGCATAGGATTGATCGCATCAATTAGTTGAAAAATCTCGGCAGATTTTAAATTTTTAGCCAAAAAAAGGACGATAACTCCTGAGTATGAGCTTAGAGAATCATTCTAAACCAAAAAATTGGCAAAATGCAGAGAAATGAAAACAGAATCGAATTTGGAAAAAAATCTTGCATTCGATGCAGAGATCAATAATTGCATCAAATGCGAGGTTTTTCCCAAACAATATTCTGCTTTCATTTCTCTAAATTTTTCCAATTTTTTGGTTTAGAACAATTCTCTAGGCTCATGCGCAGAGGCTGATGTCCTTTTTTAGCTAAAATTTCAAAATCTGCTGAGATTTTTGGCATAATCGATGCGATATGTCGCAAGCCAGTTCGATCACGTCAGAAATCTTGACAAATCACCTTAAGAGTTAAAAGGAATACCTTACATTTGCCAATATCACTAACTGAGAAAGTCTTATAATGTACTGCTATTATTCTGTGGAGTTTGGCAATTGAAGACATGATATGAAATGAGAAATCTTGAGGTAATGTGGGAAAATCATCAACTTACATACCTTAAAAATACTAAACTTTCATCAATGTGATGCAGATTTGTTTTAGCTGATTCTATGTTCTTCAATAATGTAGCAATAGCATCCTCTAAAGTGTACTCTAACATTACATTTGCCTGCATGGACAGAGAGAAAATGTGTATGTATTAAAAACAAATTATTTTCGGCAGGGTGAAAAGATGAGGTCTGCTAATCTTAGAATATTAAGTGGTAAATAATAGCACCTGCCATTCTTACCCATCTTTTGTTCAAATTTTCAATGGGATTATTGCATAATTCAGCAGTACCCTTGAAACAAGGTGTTACTAGCTTAAATTTCAGCAAGAAACCAAATTCTGGACTTAAAACAGCTCAAAACAACGTTTCTGATTGGAAAACCAATTCTTAAGTCATGAAAACAATAAGAGCGTTTCTCATTAACCTGAAGCTTACAAGAGACAACAACCCATAGAATCTAATGTAACAATGCTTCCAGACAATTCACATAACAGACAAACAATATCATTCAGAAAAAACGGCGAAAACATTTACTTCAAGTAGGAATGATACTGCGAGCAAATTTGGAGTACATAACCTTCAGTTACAATAGCAACTGAAAAGAAAATAACCAAACATGGGTGAAAGGATGTGCGTCAATTAATACCTTTTGTGAACTCATGGCATTCTTTTGATGACACCATATTATTCCGATTGAAATAAAATTAGATTTTCAACGACTTTCAGAGCAATTTTCTCGGCTATTTGATTGAATGAAAGATAGAAAAATGCAGAAATTCTCATTTTAATGCGCTTTCCAAAAATGAACTTGAAAAATTGTGCGACTGCCCCATTATTGTCATTTATTTCTGGGCAAGGCGCTTTTGGCACCTACTGACTGAAAACAATACACAGACATTGGTTGCCATGTTTCAATTGTTTCCCCATGTTTGTGAAGTCTCAAATCTTGTAATGTAAATCTTGATCATAGTCTCAAATGCCGAAGATCCTCTTTTTGCCATCACACAATGTGGTATCAGTTTCACTTTTTGTCCATCATTCTCTTCAACTTCAAATAAATCCACACCAATTCTAGCCTCTTTTTTTGCATTGCACTGATCTCATTCTTAGACTGCACATCCCTTAGAATGGTGCCGAAACTCAGCTAATACTGTAGCCTCGATATGCTAAATATGACCAAAACTGCCAATGTTATTTTCATGGTACTTGATAAAGGATATTGCAGTTCAGATTTACTTAGAAATTTTTCTGAATGAAAAAAAAAATAAAAAATAAAAAAATCGAAATTCAGTAAAAAAGAAATCTATAGAATGATACATATTTTGTTCATGAGAAGCACCTTAGAAAACTACAAGAGCCATTTAAAAAAAAGTACTCACTCCTAGCCAGAGGCAAACTTTTTTACTTGGAGGCACAGATGCCCTCATATAAACTTGTTCAGAAAGAAGAAAATGTGTGTCGATATCTGATTCACTAGACTGCTGCTTCTGAAGCATTTGGATAATCTTCAGTGATTTCTCCAGATCTGGGATTTGGAATTTCAATCTAAAAAAAAAAAGGTAAGTAAGTTATCAAATTAAAGGAATAACTAGTACCTTTCCCTATGAAAAATTTAACCTTTAGCTCTTAGCTGGTGGTAGTGACAAACTCTCTCTATAACAAATCGGCAAGGGACTGGGCGATTCCTTTGCTAAAGAGAGATTTTCGTCATAATGAGTGTCGTTATAGCAAGAGAATACTGTACAATGTTTTACCTGTTAATCTTCACCATTCTTTCCATACTTCTTTGACAAATTGTTTACTTTAAAAGAAGGACATAATTGAATTGAAAATAATCTAGATTCTGATTGGAAAACATACGAATCAGTTCTTTCAAAAAGGATAGAAGTCTATTTTCTATATTTTGTTTGCATTCTGAACCTCCCAGTTGTCCTTACCATATTATCCGAAAAAGCAGGGGTAATCTGCTTCTTGGATCACAAGTAACAGGCGCACAGGAAAGCGAATTTTACATAAAAGAGCAATAAAAATGCAAAAAAAAAAAAAAAAAATTGAAAAAATGCAATTTTGAAAAATTGGACTTCCGCTTAAAAAAAAGTACCAACTTCCATCAAGTTAAAACCGAGCAAATGAGGTTTGAAATTATATTCCTCCATAAGATTCAATTTTGAGCTAAAGTTAAGCTTATACCTTAGCATTCAAGATATTATATCTTCAAATTAAAAATTTTACCAGGAAGAAATTGTACGGTTTGTGAATTCTGATCAATCATCTCTTTCTACTAGAGTACCTTTCTACTTAAATTGATTTTACTGTAGATTACTTAGAGAAACCTTGTGTCTCAGTATAGAGCTTTGCATTTCAATCACATATTACTATGATAGGGGAAAACCACTCAAAAGGAGGGGTTTCAATTGGCAAAAATTAGCTCCACCCCACACTACTAGGGCTCCAGTTTCTTTGACAGAATAAGGTTTATGTTTAACAAGAATGGTAGATTTAATTTGTTATGAAATCCTTTCGGTGAGCTATATTGCTATAAACATGGGACTGAGATACAAAAATGACCATTTATCATGGTTTTACAGTTCATTGTTGTCCAAGGACCAGAACGCAAGCTAATATCAGGCTGCAATTTGGATATTTTTTTGTAGAATAAAATAGACAAATCATCGTATAATCTCACTGATACCCCTTGTGTGCTAGTCTAAAAGCAATATTGAACTTGGAAAAAACGTTAAGTATTGCCACTCTCAGCTTTCAAATCCATGTTTTTGGACAAGTGCTTCACTGAAGTGATTTGATAACCCGCTAAAACCGATGACTTAAAACTTTGAACATTTGATAATAATTATGGGATAATCTCACCTATTCCTCTTGCCTAGAAGATTACATTCCAGTGATAAATACTGTGTTCTCTGATCGCCTAGCAAATTCAAAGCAGTTTCAACACTGCCATTGTTTTCAGGAAGCTCTAAAAATTTATCAACATCGTCCTGAAAAAAAAAAAAATATTTATATATAAACATAAGGAAACAAGTGAATTTAAAAATGGTGGTGGGAATTGATGAATTTTGTTCAGGCCCTGCCTCTACAGGCAATTCTTGCGTGATTTATCAGAACATGAAATTAAGCAAAAGAAACTTGGATAATTTTTCATCATTACCTACCGTCTCCAAAGGGCAGGGATCTCAAATTGCTGCAACATAACACATTAAGTAAAAATACTTCAGTACAGTGAAAGCAAGGTTTAGGCTATTGAATCAAGACAAAATAAGTGTCCTAAAGATATGTCCAGATGAAGGTCCAAGAGTAACCACAGATAAAACAAGAGCTGCCATTTAAATTGCTGGCTGAGCGGCACCCGTTACTTACACAAGTCGTCTCTGATTGGCCAACTACCCGTAAACACCTAACGATTGGGTTATTAGAATGCATAGGTAACTATTTGCATGGTTTTATTGTGAACTTAGATTAATACATTTCCAAAGACTGGAAGAGTCTCAACGTTGGATGGTCCCAACCTGATTCCGTTTCCCTTCCTGTTATTATCCACTGCAGAATTTCAGTATGCAATTTTCAAAAACCTTCTCACTAGTATGAGCCCTGCTACAAACCAACACACCAATTGTGAGTGGAGAGTGCTTTTCAAGACATATTTGATTTAGTCTGTTCATGTAACACATTGTTCTTTCAGATTATAGCATAAACAATTGAATTTAAGGTGAACAATACTCTGAACATATGATTTCAGTAAATACATAGTTCCTAGTAGACTCACAGCAACTCGGAGCCCTTGAGACTTAACACCTAAGCGTGAGTTATCGCCAGCTGCTGCACAGAAGTCTTGGAAGTTTACATTGGTAAAGTGACATGAGGAGCGCGCCAATGCTGGCGCAACTCCAATGTATTCAAGCGTAATTCTACAGACCCCCTCAAGCAATGAACAATGACCCTAGTTCAGACAAGAGTAAGCAAACTGACGATGAGAATGCTGCTGTACAATTAAATAAGTTCACACATCCACTTGATGTCTACCAAGTAAAACCTTATGAGACTGACGAGTCAAGAGTTTTACTCACCACAAATTTCGCCTGCGGAATTTTCGTGCGGATACTAGCTGTGTCCAATTCAGAATCAGATTTTTGGTCCCCCATGTTGCGAAGCGCTGGACGTGAAGAGAAAAACGTGACAAAAATCCTCAGAAGGAAAGGAATCCGGTATCAGCCATGTATAAAAAGCTCTGATATTTGAGGTTAGGATTTATGTTTAGAGCAAGCACAGAGAGAAGCCGAAAGCCAGAGAGAGCCAGCTCTTCTCCTTGGTAGGGGGGCAGGGGGAATGGATTTATCGGCGAGACGATAGGCAACAGGCAACCCTGGCAACCCAGATTGCATGCATAGAGAAAAAAAAGGAGGTGTTTGCATCTTGAGGATTTGTACCCACCTACGTCATCAATGTAAACAAGACGCTCGTTGAGGGTTATGTTGACGCTGTAAAAACGGACCATAATGTCCGATTTTTTTACTTAAATCAACTCTTTATTTAATTTCAAGCACTTTTTATAGAATGACTTTTTCCCTTAAATTACACCATTTCCAAGAAAATCGACAGGATAAAAACGTCGCTGTACCCAATGACGTCATCAAAGCTATAGATACTCTATGAAAAATTCCAAGATGCCCGAAATGCAAACACCTCCTTTTTTTTCTCTATGGATTGCATGTTGAAGTTACATTGAAGTTACTCTAGTGCGCTTAAATTAAGTTTTCTCTATGGCTATTAAGTATGTTTATGTTTACATGTGTGTACGTGAACCACGTGGGGATTCTCAAGAACGGTTTGACGTATAGTGATCATTTTCAATGTGATATTCTTGCTGTTTATTTTAATTTTTCGTAAGCGTAGTTTCGGTTGTTGAAATGAGTGATATTTTGTGATCGGTGGTGTGTACAATTCGTGAAAATGATTTTGTCGTCAAAGGATGCTCACCAATGCTCACATAGGTAGAACCAGCAGAATCGTGAGCGGACTGAAACGCTCAAGAATAATTGCGAGGAAACGCACGGCAGACGCTGACATTTTTCAGGTAATTACCCAAATTTAGTTCGAAATTACCCCCACAACTGTCAGCATTGGAAAGTGGCAGAGTTTCTGAAAGTTACAAAACCTCAACGAAACTGCAGCTAATCAGGGTGATGTGGCCCCAAAATTTTAATAGTGTCTACAACTGTCCTGGAATGTGCTGCAGGAAAAAACTGCAGTTGTATTTCAGTCAAAAGAATCAAGAGGCCTGTTCCTGAGGATTGATGAATTGGAACTACACAATGCGCATGTCTATGGTAAACTATGAAGGAAGAGGAATACCCCAAGTTTTAGTTGTGAAGTAGGTACAGTTGCATGTTGTTTGTCCTCTCACACTGAGCAGGTACATTGTCAGTTTGATGATGGGAAGCTTGTCAAGCATACTCCTAGCTCCAAAACAACCCCAAGATTTTGAAAATTGGTCGAGGAGCTTGTGAGAGAACTTGACAACCTGCTGCTGCTGCATGCATGTTCACGACCTGGTGTACTCAATAATGGCATTGAAGTTCTCAAATTCTTAGTTCAAATGGTATTGCAAGGTTCATTCCTCTTGATTTACACATCTTCTGCTGCAGTTTCCTCATTGATTTGACACTTTGGATTGATTGGTTTCTTGTGAAATCAAATTTATTGCTGAAATCTCACCATGGGAGTGTTTTAGCACCTCTCTGTTAGACTGCATACTCTTCATGGCACCTTAAAAATTGGGTTTACAACCACCCAAGTAGCACAGATTGCAATAAGTAGCAATTACCTACATTGTAAAACTGCATTTCCACTGAGTGTTGTGTATGTTGCCTAGCTCCTATTTGAAGGGGCTCAATTTATTGAAATAAGTTGCAATTTATATTGCAATAAGTTTCAGTAAATGGGGCCCCTTCAAATAGGAGCTAGGCAACATACACAACACTCAGTTGAATAGCAATATTTACTTATGTAATTACTACATATTGCAATCTGTGCTACTTGGGGCCCCTTTGACGGCCACATCTTCATAGCTAAACTCGAAAAATGCGTTTTCCAGTTTGCAACGAAAAGTGTAAAATGCATTTTTCAGTTTGCGACGAAAAGTCTCCGATCATGTTTTATTTTTTGAGTGAATATCAACCAACATACTTATAATCATGTATTCTAAGTAAATCATAGAAAACTTCAAGGAACTATTTTGGTTAGTAATCTTTGCAGAGAATAAAACATATAATCTGAGGTTTTTAAAACGCTTAAATTGAGATACATTAGCCATCGATACATGACGAGCAGAAATTCAAAATCTAGTGAGCGTCATCAGGTTATTGCTAAAATATGCATGTCGCTCCTCAGCGTAAAAGATCCCATGCCCCGTCTTCATGAGGAAATTTTCTCTAAATTTGGTTTATCAGAAACTTAGAACATTAGGTATAGCAACACCTGATAACACTTACAAGATTTTGAATTTCTGCTCTGAATATAAAAAAAAAAATTCACACTTCTACAGCTTCGTGTTGCTCTCACCTGAAAATTTCAGTTTCGCACGGTGCAATAAAATGATTCTCAGGTTTTGACGTTACTTATTTATGTTTTTCATGTGTACAACTTCGTGTTACTCTCACCTGAAAATTTTAGTTTCGCACAGTTCAATAAAAAGATTCCCAGGTTTTGACGTTACTTATTTATGTTTTTCATGTGTGCAGCTAGAAGCTAGAAAGCGCAACTTGATTACGAAAGGGGAAACAACTTTTGAAAAGCTCATTTCCACACCACCTTAGGAGAGTCCGATCAGGAAAATGATACGGTACTGCTCCTGGAGGTAGAGCTTTCGGCGCGCTTTTTTTAACGTGGTGTCGCCATGAGCCCTAATCCACGGGGGAGGGGGAGTGGGGGGGGGGGGGGGGGCAAAATAGCATACTTACCAACGCTGACGCAGCTCCAGCTTCCTCTGCTCCATGCCGTTTTTGATTCTGCTAAAAAGCAGCTCTGCTCGTGAGACGGAAGTAGTGCCCACTAAAACTGATTAACGATCATAACCCTTATCTAGCAATGAGGCGAAATAAAACGGTATCTTACCTTCGGTTGCGGGAACAGCAGCAGCAGCAGCACCTGAAACAGAAAAAAAAAAAAAAAAAAAAAAAAAAAAAAAAAAAAAAAAAAAAAAAAAAAAATCCGACGATCCTGGTACGACGATCCCGTTACGATGGCGGCCTCCCCCAACCCCGGCTTCCGGCCCCCAGGTTCCTTTCCCACCTCCTCCCTTTTTTTTTTTTTTTTTTTTCCACTCGTGGCTTGCTGAGATTCTCCGGGGCGTAACGCCCCGGAGGATCTCAGCAAGCCAGTCGCAGAAAAAAAAAAAAAAAAAAAAAAATCCTACGCCTCCCCCCGTGATTCTACACCGCGGCCCCTCCCCCCTGGGAAACCCTACTCCGCGATCCTACTTAAACCCTACGAACGTCCCCCCTCTCCCCGGGAGCCCCCCTAGGAAACCCTAGCCCGCGATGCCGCACCAACCCCACGTACCCCCCTTTCCCCGGGACTCTCCCCCCTGGGAATCCTCAATCCGCGATACTTCCCAACCCTACGAACCCCCCTTCCCTGGGAACCTCCCCCCTCAGCGATCCCTCCCCCAAGCCCGTTTCTTCAGCCGCATCTGAAACAAACAAGGCAAATCAAGAATTATTAGCATGATTAGCAACAGGTGACAAAACTGGCTTCTACGTTTCTATTTAATCCCTCATACACGTTGTTAAAAGTTCTGTTCTATGATCATCAGTGGCTTGGCGTGCTTTGCGACATATTGATTGTTATGCCACTTAAACCTATGGAAAAGGATCGATAAACTAGTAGCGAACACCTTCATAATCGATTCTTTACCATAGGTTTGAATGGGATATCAATCGATATGTCGTCGCAATTCATGCCACGCCACTGATTATTAAGCTGGTCATATGGATGCTAATAAAGAGAACTATTTGCATGCAACATACCTACTTCCTTTTAGCGTGCATAGGTCCGATATCCATTTGTCCATTTATCTGTTTATCAAAATTCTAGTCAAGGCACCATGCCAAAATGTATCAAATTCTAGGTATTACTTTTTCAAATTAAAATTGCCGTTCCGTGTTGCTTTTTGACCATACCATGCAACGTTAATTGCAGGAAGGTGGTAAAATAATGCTGCATCCACACTATTTTGCGGGGGAAACGAGGCCAAATAGAACTTTTAAATTTCTTTTTTTTTTTCGAACTTTTTGGCCTTGTTTTCCCAGCAAAATTGTGTGGACGCAGCACTATTGTACCATTTGGCCTATTTTACTATTAATTACTATTGTACCACCCTCTTACATACTGTCGCCCTTTTGACTGAAAGGCATATCTGAATTTCCACGTGAGCTTTATTTCGCATATAAAACCATGCTTTTTGAGGCTCATGCGGAAATCGAGGTACGCCCTTACGCCAGAGGAGCGAGAATGCGTCCGGGTTACGTTTCTTTGCGGTTTTATTTTTCTCGATAATTTCAAGTTTGCATTCATCTGTAGAGTAACTGAACTGCATAACGCGAAAAGAAACTAATTTATCTGGCTCACTTAGAAAAATGTATGGCATTAATGTCTTTGCTACAATAAACCGAAAAAGCTAACTCCTTTCTACGTGATTCAGTCTAATGCAGTATTGTTCGATAGTATCAGAAGAGAGCCATGCAGAACTGAAAAGAATTGCAAATACTTTTCTGCTCTTTCAACAACTGAGGGCATTCAAGTTAAGGATACGATAGAACAAACAGGTGCACATTTTGGAGGGCACTACTTCCGTCTTCAATAGCTCATCATGCGGAGCATTTTCTTCGTTTCTTGCAGGCCTGAAACAAACTAAGAATAAAAAAAAAGAATGATTAGTTGGAGCTTAACCTAAAGAATGATTAGTTGGAGCTTAACCTAACTTGAAAATAAAAAAATTATTAGAGAATTAGTTTTGTTCATGTAAAATTAGCTAGTGTTTTTTGACTTGTGCCATAGCTCCAATAATGGGGTTCTCATGTACGTAAATTTAAAAAATAATTAAATAAATAGATAAATAAATAAATAAATAAAATAAATTTGATGAAGCTGATACCCATCTCTTATTCTAATGCAAAATTAATAATTTATTTGGAATATAATGAAGCTAATTTTTACTTTTGTCTTATCTTTCGCTATTTGATAATTCGTCACTTGGCTTACAGAAGGGCGTAACTACACATTGAGATGAGCCCGGAAAAGCATTGAATGTATCAGGGTTCACTGCAGAGTGTAGTTACGCCCTTGTGTCAGGTAGGCGATGATGTGAGCGACTAATTAAAGTCATTTGAAAGTGATTATAAATGATAAGAAGTGATAAGTGATTAAAAATGTCTTTCCTGCTAAATTATGCGGAAATCTATGTTAAGGCGATTCGATGGACGCCATATTTTGTGTCAGAACGGTATGCAATATATCGCATCAATTGGTTCCATTTTTTCAGCTACTCGTCATTTTTCTCCAATTTTGAGATCGCAATTTTGTTGTCAGGAGACTAAAGCACTCACTTACCAATTTTAACAAAGAAATTCAACGTAATAAAGGCGTGTTTTTTTTCGGAGAGAAAACACGCCTTTATTACGTTGAATTTCTTTGTTAAAATTGGTAAGTGAGTGCTTTAGTCTCCTGACAACAAAATTGCGATCTCAAAATTGGAGAAAAATGACGAGTAGCTGAAAAAATGGAACCAATTGATGCGATATATCGCATGCCGCTCTGACACAAAATATGGCGTCCATCGAATCACCTTAATATTTGCAACACTAAAAATAATGAATGTGAGATTCAATGATCACAATGCGTGTAAAATTGCTTTCACTGTGAGCGTGCTAAATTATGCGAAAATCTATGTTTATATTTGCAACACTAAAAATAATTAATGTGAAATTCAATAATCAAAATGCGAGTAAAACAGCTTTCACTGTGAGCGCTTCGTTTCTTGCCGATCTGAAAAAAAAGATAAACAAAAGGAAATTAGGTAGTTTGAGGTTTACGGAATATAAATGGAAAATGAAAGAAAAGTAGTTTAAAGTATATAAGAAAAAACACTAAATAAAACAAGGTCTTTTTACTGTGTTTGTTTCATACTAATCTGATAAAAAATAAATGAAAGTAAAACACAGAGACTAGAGTTAATACTTTGTAGTTCTCTATATTTTGAATAAAGAAGAAAAAAAACACACACAGAGTACCTAAGACTAGTTTGTCATTCGAGAGATTAATAATTTGGAGCTATAAATTCTGAAAAAACACGCACGTGCATAGGGAAACTAATGGCACATACGTTGTTTTTAAACCGGGCCAGAAATTAAAGTTTCAAATTACAAAATGCAGTCCAATTTTCCTTGTGATTAAAATGCTGAAAATAATCTAACCGCATCTCTCGTAAATTCTAAAAAGATTCATACAAATGAGAAAGAAAAGTAACTGTGAAGCTTTTGAAGAGGGGAAATATACGGCTTAAGGTGATTCGATGGACTCCATGATTTGTGTCAGAGCGGCATGCGATATATCGCATCAATTGGTTCCATTTTTTCAGCTACTCGTCATTTTTCTCCAATATTGAGATCATATTTCTTAATACTTTTGTAGTTTGCAAAATCTCGAATAAAACTTAAAAAAATTGAGATCGCAATTCTGTTGTCAGGATACTAAAGCACTCACTTACCAATTTTAACAAAGAAATTCAACGTATAAAGGCGTGGTTTTTTTCAGAGGGAAAATGCTGCATTCGAGTGCAGTTTCGATATCAGTATCGAATGCGATGTTTTCTCTCTGAAAAAACCACGCCTTTAATACGTTGAATTTCTTTGTTAAAATTGGTGAGTGCTTTATTAGTCTCCTGACAACAGAATCGCGATCTCAAATTTGGAGGAAAATGACGACTAGCTGAAAAAATAGAACCAATTGATGCATGCGATATATATCGCATGCCGTTCTGACACGAAATATGGCGTCCATCGAATGACCGTAAGAAGAGTTTAACAGTTAACAGTCTTTACAGTTTAAAAACTTTATTTTCGATTTTTAAAATTTATTTTTTTTTAATTTCAAAAATTTTATCTTTTAAATTTTAGAAATAAAATTTTTACCTTTTAAATTTTAAAATTTGTATTTTTCAATTTGATTTTTATGTTAATTTTTTACATCATTTTTAACAATTTTTTCAGACTCAATAGATCAATAGTGTATTTATACTATAAACATAGTAGTAGTGAGTATATAGTGAGTAGTGTAGTAAGTAAATCAGTATAGTAAGTAAATAAGTATAGTATGAGTAGGAAGTAAGTATATAGTTGTGGTAGTAGTAATATATGTGTACCATTGACCTATTGAGTATGAATAGATTGGAAAAATGATGTGAAACATTAAAATAAAAATCAAATTGAAAAGTTAAAATCTTAAAATTTATAAAGTAAAAATTTAAATCTAAAATTTGAAAGATAAAAATTTTGAAATGAAAAAAAATTAAAAAATAAGTTTTTAAATTGTAGAGGATATAAATTTTAAACATTAAATTTTGTGACAGTAGAAGTTATGAATAAGATATCATACGGTGTACTCACGGATTAGAACCTGCAGTATAAGAGTTGTAATTCCAGTATCCGACTGCACTACACCATTACACCACTACAACACAACACAACACAACATCACTGACCCACTGGCCTGCTCACCCATTGAACTACTTCACTTGCTGAACCCAAACTGACTGAAATTAGGGGTTGGGGTTTCCCTTTTATAAGCTCGTATCCTGTTTGTCTGTATCCACCACAAACGATCCCATCCCCCTCCCTTGCTGACCCCTCTCGCAATTAGGGTGTATTCCAGCAAACTTTTTCCTGTTTTCCAGTGGCGGGAAACCCGAACTTTACGGATTTTAGGAAGGGGTGCAGCATCCCATCGTGAACATCATTAATCAGGTGGTGCGTAGGTGGTCCTTTGTTCCACTGCGAGGTGGATGATAGACCTCACGTGCATCATTGTAATCAGGATGGAAATCTCCTGTTTTGTTTCTTTGGCGGTCCGGTCAGGGAACCTCCGGGCTGCGAAACAATGAAAGAGGGTTAACTTTTGTAAACAGGAAAAAGAACACGGAAATAAATTATTTCGAAGACGTCCGTTATAGTGAAACAGCAAAAAATACTGAACTACAAAAAAAGAGAGGGGGGAGGGGCAAAGAACAGAAAAAGTCTCCAAGTGAACTGCGTAGCGCGTAGTTCCACAAACAAAACTGGTGCGTATCACGATAATATTAATATTATTTTTTGGTAAGGTATAGTATGAATATTTTTCCTTGAAATATTTAGATAGTTTTGATGAAATCGCGATTAAAATTCACAGGCAAATGGAGAATTCGCAGGTGTCTGATTATTTTATAAATTTCGTGTTTAAGTGGAAACTATACTGACGTGTCGGACTCAGGGCTGCCACAGTCGGGGAATACCTGGATAACCGTGAAATGTCAGGGAAAATGACGAAAATGTCAGAGAAAAATCGTTAAGACTCGTTTACTTGCTTTCTCGAATGGGTTGAAGTTTCGAACAACAAATTTTGCCTGAAAACTATTTCTGACTATGTCTTTCTAACAATCTGACATTTCTTCAGTTGTCAGGGAAAATCCCAAATGTGTCGCAGGGAAATCAAGGAAATGTTAGGGAATTAAACTGTCTCTTGTGGCAACCTTATTCGGTACGTTTTTTCTATAAAAAAAAAAAAGAAGATAAAAGGGCAGTCACACAAACCATGAGATCAAAGAGTGCTTCGGAATACTAATTTCTAGGTATTCAAGACACTGAACCCCTGCGTGGATGTGGCCAAAATCGGCTGATGTGCATTTGGTACTTAAATTGTCATATTTGCACGCAAATTCGCCACTTTTTATCTCACGGTTACCAAAAAAAAAAAAAAAAAAAAACGTACTCGAAGGCTCCTTTCCTCTTCTGTCGTCCTTTTTCGAGTACACGGCGAGAGTTGTTGCGATGCGATGCCCCATCCCGAATCTTCCACACCGCTGCCGTGCTACGGAAGAACGCCGTATGAACATTCGAGAGTTGCCAAGTTTCCTCCGATAAAATGTTTAATTTTGAAGGAAAGTTATGAATATTTTTCCTTGAAATTTTCAGACACTTTAGATCAAATTACAAACAAAATTATCCGAGAAATTGGAAGAAAAATATTCACAAATTCTCCTGAAAATTAGCGATTTGCCCAAGGAACTTTGGCAACGCCTGAAGGCTCGTACGGCGTTCTTCCTTAGCACGGCAGACTAGATGCAGTGCGCTAAGTGGATGCTCCGTATAAGGAACATCATCCCTGCCAAATGGCAAGCGGCCAGTCTCGTAAAACCCTCCCTCACGCGAGATGAGCGTAAGGTGGCGTCTCTCAACAGTCAGTTGACCCCTTCTTTCATCTCGTACCTGCCAACAAGCTGACGTTTGCATCGTTTCTGGTCTAATAACTGTGTTCCTTATTCTTTTTTCCTGAACGCTGTCTCCGTCCGGGTCTTCGAGCTGAACTATTGTTTACACTAAGAAAAGCATCGGTCGAACATTGCACCGAGTTTATCAGAAAGGAGCCACCCCACATTTTCGAAAACATTGAGTCAAGAACGTTTTTGAGTTCCACTAGCCGTATATTTTCTCCTGATTAAAACTGTAAGTCGAAGAACAGAAATTAGTTTGTGAGAAAAGGGGTTAAAGCGCGTATACCTACAGGGTTCAGATCGGGAAAGATGTAAAACAATTCCTTCAGTATCAGGACCGGATTAAGGGGGTGGTCACATGGGCCGCGGCCCATGGCGGAAAATTTTGCAATTTTTTTAAATGTAGGTATAAAAAAAATCGGATTCAGAAAAAAAAAATTATCAATGAGAAAAGGGAACAAAATCTATCTTTCCTGAGAGTATAGTAATTTTGTCGTTTTTCGGCGATACAAGAGACAGCATCTTTAATTAGTCGAGTTAAGAGAGGAACTAAACACGCAATTTGGCCTGGAGCTCAGCGCAGAGAGGAATGATGACGAGGATTTGTGAGATGAAAAGGACAAGCCCTCGGCGCGGCGCGGGCGGTCGGCATGTAACACATATTAGCGCATACAAGACTGCATGAATACTTCACCCATTGCGCCTAAAACAGTGCGGTCAGGAGCGGTTGGCGTGAAACGCATAGCGCCTACAAGACTGCAGGAATACTTCACGCATTGCGCCAAACACAGTGCGATCAGCGGCGGAAGTTAAAATCATTAAACCACAATTTATGTTTGTTCTTTCATAATTTTTTAGTTCATTTCTTATAAATGGAGGACCTTGTCCACACAGAGATAGGTTTACGGAACTTAACTTTCGCGCAAAGTTCCGTGAAATTTTGCTAGTAGTGTTGACAGGGCTTTCGCAAAAAATGTATCCAACACGAGTAGGTAAACGCGTCTTATGCACCCCTCCGCCTCCGGCACGTTCACTTGAATGGTTTTTATTGATGTTTCAAAACGAATGAGAAGGGGGCGGCAAAAAACAAGGCGGCCCACGGGCGGCAAGTAGGTAAATCCGGCCCTGTTTAGTATCATGATTAGCGCGTAGTGAACTTTCAAGTGATATCGTAGATAATAAGATCCTTACCTGTTAGAGCCCACGCCAAATAAGTTGATAGGTCGTCCATTTTTATTTTCACAAAACGAAAATCGAGGTAGCGGATTTCCCCCAAACCGTAGCTTTTTTCGTGTTACCCTATTTAAAATGAAGGCACACTTAAAAATCTTTTAGAAGTTTGAATTTCCGATCGCTCTGTGCTTAAATTCTTGAAGAACTGAACCTGAGACGTCGGGTTGAAACGCTTTAACTGAAATCTTTCGGGCAACCTTATCACATAAAAGTTTCACGGGACGTTCCTTTGGACAAGCTACACGACAGGAACCGCGCTGCCAATAAAAGCCCAATAAAAGGCGGGAGTCGGCAGGAGGAGCAAGATTGACGCTATCCCCTGACCACCGTTGCCAAGTTGAGCGAATCAATACCTGTTTTAAATCGAAGCAGCCGGAACTACCTGCATTTCCTCTCTTCGCCGCACACTGGACTGAGTCAATACAGGGTGTCTACAAGTCCGGAAAGTCCGGAAATATTACTGATTTGTTAAGGGCGGTCCAGAAGTACTGAAAAAGTGCGGAAATTCCGCAAGAAGGTCCGAATTTTTTTTCATTTTTTGTCCTTTTTGTCGCAATTTGAGCAAGAAATTCAAATTTTTGAAATTTGTCGAATTTCGTCAATTGAGAAGTACTGAAAAAGTACGGCATTTTTCTGTTGAGGAGGTTCTGAATTTTTTGGAAATGTACTGAAAAAGTACTGTAAAAGTGCTGATTTTTGGCCAGCCGGTTTTAGCAGACATCCTGCAATAGGAAAAGTCGGACAAATCCTGAATATTTGAAAGCAGATATTTTCGAAAATATGAAACACAACAAGTTTACAAGTAGTTCCATTGGTTTTTTCGTGAAATTTCCTTTCCGAAACACCCATCTGAAATTGAATTTGTGACAACATTAATATCAAATGGAAATTTCAGCTGTAAATCTCATGTTCGACCTCTTCTATGAACTTGTTTCACTGTGCGCCGTGCCGTCTTACCGGCAATTGCTGAAATGGAGATGTAAAGGATGATCTTAGAAAAGTCTGCGGGCTGGAGGAGATGAGACAGGATCAGGACTGCTGTGCTAAGGAAGGACGCCGTATGAGCCTTCAGGTGTTGCCAAATTTCCTTAGGCAAATCACTAATTTACAGGAAAATTTGTGAATATCTTTCTTCCAATTTCTTAGATGATTTCGTTTGTCATTTGATTTAAAGTGCCTGAACATTTTAAGGAAAAATATGCATAAGTTTCCTCAAAAATAAACATTTTATCGGAGGAAACTTGGCAACTCTCGAATGTTCATACGGCGTTCTTCCGTAGCACGGCAGAGTACGAGTGCAATAATGCCATCCGCCTTCGTAAAACATTTACTTAGCTAGTGGTGATGTGACAGTGTTGTCAAAGTGAGCTGCACAATTCATGACGCAATATTAAGAGAACTCCCTTATTTTTATACTGAAAGGTGAAATTGATCAATTTTTCACGACTTGAATGGTAGATTCGTAGAAAATCATCAAACATTTGACAGAAAAACGGGAACATTTGTTTTAAAAACTGGATATTTAAAACTTGGTTTCATGTAAAATTTAAAAATTTATTTAACTCTTAAATGTTAATAATATTCAGGGTCGGACTGGCTCGCATCTGAGGGCGTAGACCCTTGGCTGGTTAAAGGGACGAAATGTGATATTTCCTGATGGGGCATCCCCTTCGTGGAGAGGGGCTCAGAAAATTTTGGCAAAGCAGCACAAGTTTACGCTATTTTCAGGTTCAAAGTTTATTAATCGTACAGAGTAAAAATTGTAAAATTGAACGTATTGAAGTGACCGACAGACTTCTGAAATTAAAGAAAACAAAAAAAATTACAACCACTGGACGCATCCAAGCACCATTATTTCCACAAGAACCGTGTCAGTGCTGCGGTTTACACGAGCTTAAGACGTGGGTCTAAAAATCCATCCTAAAAAAGAATCAGGCAAGAACCTGAAAAAAGAAGAAAGAACGAGTGTCAACACAGCCGACGACAAGAAAGACGTATTCGGGCCTCTTTTTAAACTTTTCTCCCGAATCTGTGCGACACCTCATTGGCAGCATGTCAGAGCATTGAGAACTCACGCCTCGCGTCATCGCGCCTTCAATTTTTCAGATGCAGCACGGACATCCATCAAGTACGAATAGTTGTATCTCTGCGCCGTCGTTAACGCGTATCCTTTCCCTCGCTTTATTTCCATATTATGTTTGTTTGCGTTTGTCTTATTCGTAATGGTGCTTCAAGCACTACGTGAATAACACAGCCGAAGGTAGGAGAGATGTGTTCGGGCCTCTTTTTTTGCACAAATTTGCACATAAATCCGCACAACCGTCTCCATGCGAAAATTGAATTTTCTCACCAAATTTGGCTTTAGTTGATATGGCTTGTTTCCTTTCTGCGAAACGCAGTCCAAATGTATATTCTGCGCTAGCTTTGACGAGGAAACATATATCTTGAGGTCCTTACGTGCTTTACTTCTTACTTTGTCTAGTAGTCCATTCTCTCGCGTGGGGGAGGGGGGTTGTTCGGTATCCCCCGCCCCCCTCCCCCTTTTTCAGACGTCGGCGAGAATGGTGGAATTTTATACACAAGCCGACACCGAAGAGAAGAAGTCCGGCGGAAAATTAACGGCGAGAGATATATGAGCCACTTAGTCGGCAGTAAAACGTTAGCCAGAGCCAGTAATTATTTTCATGTGCGGAGTGCATCTCGATGGCTCGTAAAAGTTGAATTGGGTCGAGATGCCTCCCCCTGAGTCCTGAGTGCCCTCAACCTGACAACCGCGAATCGCGGTCACCTGTAACATGATTATCAGGTTGCTTCCCGAGTCTTGTGCCGAAATTCATTGGAATTGAATGATTGTCGTGGGGTAGGGCGAAATCGGACTTGAGTTCCGAGGTTAAATTTAGGGGCGTAGAGGACAAGCCCATAAATGCAGTTTTTGGAAATATTTAAGGGCTTGGAAGACGAGGCGCATAAGTGCAGTTTTTGTTATTTCGAGAATTGCGTGTTGGAAGTTTTGAAATTACATAGATCCTAATGGCGGAGAATAAGTTCAAACTGACTTTTCGATGCTTAAAAATTGGAATTTGGGAGCGGATTTTTCACAGAGTATGCGTTAAGACTAGTTTTACTTGAATCATTAATATCTCAATTTTTCAACAACTGCACTCGCGCATTGTCCTCCAAGCCCCTCAATTGAGGTATTAATGATTTCAAGTAAAACTAGTCGCAATGCATATTCTGTGAAAAATTCGCTCCCAAATTCCAGTTTTTAAGCATCGAAAAGTTAGTTTGAACTTACTTTCCGCCATAAGAATCCACGTAATTTCGAAACTTCAAACACGTATTTCTCGAAATAGCAAAAACTGCACTTATGCGCCCCGTCCACCAAGCCCCTCAACTCTGTAGCATACCTAGTGAAGAACTGGGTCAGGAATATCGTTTTTTCAGGTCCGTGCTGAAGGCTTTCTATCTCTATTAAGAAAATTCGGTTAAAATTTCAAATCATGATTGGACTGCATTTTGCACTTTGGAACTACAACAACTGGCTCAGGCTAGAGACGACGTATGTGTCATTAATTGTCCTATGCACATGAGTGTTTTTACGTATGGGCTAGAAATTGCAGTTCCTAATTGAATCGTGTCGTGCGGAAACCGCCGACGTAAGGAAAAGCGTCGTATGAACTTTCGAGAGTTGTCAAATTTCCTCCGGTAAAATGATTATTTTTGAGGAATATTACGAACATTTTTCCTTGAAGTTTTCAGGAAATTGAGGAGAAGAATATTTGGAAGAGTTTTAAGCAGTAGTGATAGCGTGCTACATAGGGACAAAAGAAAACATTTGCGGAGATTTTGAAACAGCGCAAAGGATGTATGCGTTCTTGTAGTTTCGCCGTCGATACATGAATACTATTTTTGTTACTTCATGCAACTTGCACGATACGTTCTCGCAACTTCAGCTCACTGCCGAGCAGGAAAAATTCAAAATTTTATGAATCGAGATGTAAGATCTCTCGTCAGGAAATTTGCAGCTCGAGGTGGAGTCTCATGAAGTATGCAAAAATTGACTGTATTTTCTAACGTTCTTTACGCCCAGTTTTAGACACCCATCGCCTCAACCCTATCTACCCACGCTTTAATTAAAATAATTAATTAATATGTGGCCCAGAGAGGGAAAAATTCGCGCTAGATTGAGCAATTTTAAAGCCAATAACTTTCATTTTTACCCACAGCTCGAGGCCAAATTAAGTTTGATACACGGTCCATCATTCCGTGCACTCAACGCTGTTGCCACATTGTCTAGGGTCCGGAGGAAATAGACGCCATCAGTGCCACGTCAAAGAGCGTCATAGATCGCTTTATTCACATTAGTAGTATTGAAAGAGGTTGAAGGTGTGAATCAAAATTTCTAATTATATTCTACCAACAGAGAGCAACAAAAACTGGGTAATCCCGAAAGGCCTCGAGCGTATGTACAAATTTAACTGAAATAAATGTAATGCACGGTATAAAGATGACTCTTATTTGGACTGCATTTTGCAATTTGGAACTATAAATTCTGGCTTATCTGAAAAAACACTTATGTGCATGGGGAAACTAATGACACATACGTTGTTTTTAAACCGGGCCAAACTTTATAATTCCAAATTGCAAAATGCAGTCCATTTTATATGATAAAAACTGTATTCCAGCGACTGCCCTGCATTTTCTCACGTTTAAAATAAGGTTTTTGGCGCTCCTCAGAATTTCCCAGTCTTGCAGTCTCGTACCTTCCATGTAGATCTGAACCCCTTCAAAAATTACTTCACTTTGTCCCGGGTTAAAGTAAAGAAAATCAGTGGCGTGGCGTGAATTGCGATGTATCGAGTGTTATGCCATTTAAACCTATGGTAAAGAATCGATTATTAAGGTGTTCGCAGCGAACACCCTGTTCATCGATCCTTTTCCATAGGTTTAAATGACAGATCAATCGATATATCGCAAAGCACGCCACGCCACTGAAGAAAATTTTCGGGACAATTCATTGAAATTTACTTCGTTGAACAAAGTCTTGTTTCTTTCAAAGAACCTGTCAGAAGCGGGCTTTTTAAGGCCCTTCCTCGGAGAAATTAGGGAGTTTGTTCAAATGTGGCCTATACAAAACCTTATGATGAGACAATCCTTCACTGAAAATAGCCAGAGTTTAATGCCTGTTTCGGCAATACAGCGTTGTAAAGTCAATATAATTGAAAAATGATAATATTTTGAAGTTCCTCGGTCTAAAATAAAGGTTCACCTCGGTCAATCCAGTTTTGTTTTTGAGGGGAGCAGTATCATCAGTCAATGTTACTGTGCCTCCGAAAATAATAAGGGATTAACTAAAAATATTGTTTCCATGCGAGGAACCTCAAAATATTAGCGTCTTTCAATTTTAAAAATTGTAAATCCTGCAACGTAGTATTACCGAAACGATCTTTGAACCCGAGCTATAAATTTCAGTGAAAGATCGTCTCATCATGAGGATTCGTTTAGGGCAAATTTGAACGGAATCTCTACGTTCCCCTAAAAAGGGGCAGATTTTTGACAGGAACTTAGAATCTTTGATTGTCAAATGAGCTTTCTCCCTCACCTTTTTTTTTTTCGTTTTCAATCTGCAATTAGTGGCGTGGCGTGCTTTGCGATATACCGATCGATCTGTCATCTAAACCAATGGAATAGGGTCGATAAACAGGGTGTTCGCAACGAACACCTTAACAATCGATTCTTTATCCTAACTTCAAATGGGAAAATATCGATCATCGATCATTCACGTCTCTCACCTAATGAATTGCGAGACATCATAAATACATGGTAAAATGTTTACTTCTGCGTCGAAATGCTATGGATTTTGCCTTTCTATTGATTGAAGGCACACGGCTCAGGGAAATGTATTGCAATAAATTGCATAAAATTGAAATAAGTTACGATTTGTCTTTGATCTGCATATTGCCTGTCTCTTTGACACATGGAACTCACTTCATTGATTGTTTAAAATCGGCATTTATTGACCAAATGATGTCAGAGTATAGTAACTTCATGGTTAAAAATCCATATTTTATTGCACTTCCATATCGATAATAATCGATTCTTTACCCTGGCTTCAAATGGGGAATATCGATAGTGGATCGCATTCACGCCTCGTCATTATCCGCAATGAGATTGGAACATTAGAACGCCGTTTCGCGACAGGCGCATCAGCCGCACTTTCGGCTTTGATCGGCGCGGAAACTTCCTAACGAAGGGATCATAGGAGCCAGAAACGCGATGCTCTGCTAAATTAACCGCAACCTCGCCCGTAGATCTGCATACTGTGCAACACTTAACTCGGGGCTCAGCCGTGGCGTCGAGTGTGGAGCTTTTCATCTCTCGGCGCAACTTGGAATAACCCGGTGGAGCTTTAAAAATTCACGCCAAGGCTTTTTATTAAAAAATGATCCTCGGCTCGGCGTCAATGTCCCGCTGAAATGAACGTATCCGTGCTAAAAGGAACTATGTGCATAGGGTCTACGTGAGACATAGTTCCTTTTAGCATTAATACGTCCAAATATCCAGCGAGCAGCGCCGTTTTCTGACGGAGGCAAAACTGACACGTTAGGCGCACGGAGGTTACGCTAATTGCAATTTCGCCTTCAATTTTTCAGGTAGGCCAGATAACATCCCCCGGGCAGAAGTAGTGTATAGGGGGAGTACGCGGGTATGTCAGTAATTTTGAGGTTAAGGGCCGTGCAAGTATTACGTAAGGCACTTGAAGGGGGCATGCAGGGGGTCCGCGCTTGTCTTACGGAGCCTTACGAAGGGAGGAGAGAGGTCAAGCCGAGTCTTGTGTAAGCTTTCCGCTGTAAAAAAAGACTATTTGTTTTAAAATTTGTTCTGTTACTATTTCAGGAAAGAAGTCCCCGATTCTCTTCGGAAAACACCCCTCAAAAGTCTCCGATTTAGGTTCTTTATAATTGGTAAACACCTTGACAATTTTTTAATTATTTGCTTCTTTTTTTGCCGATTTCCATCGAAATACCTTTACGAAAGCCTTAACTTTATTCCAGCTATTTTATCATGCTTTCTCCGTTTTCTCTGGAAAAATGGGCCAATCTCACGTAATTCAAAAGGAGGGGGTCAGAGATTTCTTACGGGAGGGAGGGTCAAAAAGTCGGCAAAAATGCCTTACGAAATACTTGAACGGCCCCTCAGGCCATGAAATTTTTAGGGCCCAAAACGGCTGTCAATTTATGAATTCAAATCATTCAGAGCGATTTATTAATGCGGTAATTCAAAATCTCCGCTTCTAGTATATTTTCTCGAAGAGAAACAAGCCAATTTCATAGCTTGTGTTTACAGAATATTCGACTGATAGAGAGGAAAAGTCGAGGAAGCTTTCAAAAAATTACGTCAACAGAAAAAATACAATATGAGTAGAAGTGTTGCAAAAGGAGACACGTGGTCTCGCATACTTCAGCTATCGATATGTAATGTTATTTCCTTTTTTAACACCTTTTAAGCTGTGACAATATCTATTCAGATCTATACAGACGTTCACAATCGTCGGTGGGCAATGTTGCGCAGGATGGACCATCATTATGATTTCTTCTTTCTCTATCTAGAAGTGACAGACTCCTTTCACTATGTGTCGGTAGCGTCCTTTTTTCCCGCCAGAAATTCTTAAAAAATGTGAACTTCGAATGAACCTCCTCGTCATCAGATCTGAAATGCAAAAAAATATGATTATTACCCTCTGCTTTGTGCTTCAACCTAGTTCAGTGCATCGGAAAGTGTTGCTTTAATAGTCGAACCTTAAACTTGTAGATTTTACATACAGTTCGGGCCACATCTTCGTCCTTTGAATTCATTCTAGACAGCAGATAAAGGTGACCCAACAATTGTTCCCTGACATTTTCGTCTTTTTCCCTGACATTTCCAGGTTTTCCGTGATTTTTTAAAATTCCCTGATATTTCTCGGTTTTCCCGGTATTCTCTGACTGTGGTAACCCTGAGTTCTTACCGTGTCTGGAGTCCCTTCATAGAGAGAGTTGTGACAACGCGGCTCATGGATGTCACAAACGGGAATAAAGATTACACAAATCGGACGTTTTTTGTAATCTTTGACCAACCCATTCTCGAATTCCTGTCTCTGTTCCCTCTCTCATTCCATTCGTTCCTTGCCGTACCCCCAATTCTCCGGTTTATTCCAGTTTATAATCGTCGCAATTTTAGGATATGTAATATTTATTCCGGTTTGTGACATTGTGGAGGCCTAAAATACGGAAACCGATCAGAAATGGATTCGCATTGTCTTTACTCTCAGCATGAAAGGCCTCTAATCGTGCACTGAAAAAATGATCGGTAGTAGGGAAAAAATGGGGACACTGAGGGCACATGAGCATACGCTGTTACCATTTTGTGAAGATTCGCGAAGCGAATCTTCACAAAATGGTAACAGCGTATGCTCATTTGCCCTCAGTGTCCCCTTTTTCATTTTTTTTTTTTTTTTTTTTTTTTTTTTTTTTTTTTATTAGGCGAAGGAAAGTTTTTAAAACCTATCCTCTCTACTGTCTATTAGAGAGGGGTGTGTGGGATTCTCCATGGAATAATGTGAATGGCATACCCACTAAAACCTCCGCCGCTCTAGCCATTTAAGATGACATAGAACTACTCTATAATTCGATATACATTTTTTTTTTTTTTTTTTTCGCTATGAATATCAATGTGCAAAAAAATCTTTACAGCCTATTGTTTATGAGTTGTACATTTTCAAAAGAATATTTTAGACCTTTCACTACCTATTGACTCCAATTTAATGGGCTCAGCGTGTTGGGTCTGCACAATTTAATGTTCTGTAGTTCCTCCATAACCTATCGACATCAAATTAATGAGCTCAGCATGTTGGACTTTTCGAACATTAGATGATAAGTACCTTTCACAACCTATCGACACCAATTTAATGGGCTCAGCGTGTAGGGTTATATCATTCAATCATAATAGCGAGTCCTTCACAACCTATTGACACCAAATTAATGGGCTCAGCGTGTTGGAAAAAAGAAAAAAAATGTACAGACGCATGATTGATATCGTTGTTTTTTTTCATAAGTAATTCTTCATTACCTATCGATATCAACTTGATAAGCTCATCATTTTCGATTTTTTGCATACAGACATAAGCATTTCAAAAATATATATCGAATATTGACTTTTTTTTTTTTATACTTTCGGTTTAAGTTCTGTAATAATATGTGCGGGTATTCGTTGAAAGTTTTGGAGTATAGAAAAATCTAACTTACTCCTGAATTTACTTATCTGACTAATGCTCAATTTTTGAAAACGTGAAACCAATTTAAAATTTATAAGATCTGAAAACTCTTCCAAGAATTGATCATCGGCAATATCTTGATACCTACAAATTTCATCCCAATTATTTCTAACGCTATGTAGATGATTCCGAATGAAATCCAAACTTACATTATTATACTCTAAAACTTTAGACCAATCTAAATGTTGGCTATGATCATGCATAAAATCTTCACTTAAGCGTGTTTCAGAAATATCATCCCAGTGAAGAAAGGGGCTTAATTCCTCTACAAGTTGCCATGGTAATTCTGAATATCTATCTGTTAATTCTAATTTCCTAATTATATCTACACGTAAAGCCATTAGATCACCCCAACGAATATATTTACCTAATTGATTCAAATCCATTTTTTTTTTCACGAACACACTAAAAACTCTATAGTTTATTACTGAACTCCACTTTAGAACAGTTATAACTGAACTGCAGAATTTCAGAAAATACCTCCTTTATATAACATTTTCTGATTTTATCCATTCATTATATTTACTATCAAACCCTAAATATTTAACATAGTTGTAGCCAGGTTTACTTTTTATGATCTTTTCAATTAGATAGATATCTGGGTACTTAGTTTTTTTTATTTCTTCCTTATAAAATTTTCCTAGAATTTTCTCTCCATATATGTCTCGAAGAGAAAAAGTAACAGGCCTCGTTGGCTCTATTTTATCAATAATAAAAATTTCCGGCGTCCAGTTAAAATAATATGATTTATCGAAAATTCCTCTCTGCTTTGAAATTCTGACAGGATCTCCAACTTTTATTTTAATTTTTGTTTTTGGTGGAAGTGGTCTTTTTCTTAATCTTCTTAGAATTTTAGCCTCATTTTTTTCATTTACTTTATTTGGAGCTATACCGATTGTTCTATGAACTCGATTATTATACTTATCTACAATATCTGATAAAATGTCCAACCACCTATGACTACCTTGAACTGACATAGCTTTAAAAAGCCATGATTTTATAGTTCTATTCAACCGCTCTACTATACTTGCTTTCAAAGCTGAAAAGCTTGTGTAATGAATAACATTATATTGCTTTAATAATTTTGATACATGAGCATTTTTAAAATCTGTGCCCATATCACTCTGCAGATATTTAAACGGAGTTTCAATTTTTTTCAAAATTTTACTTAAAGCTTCAGCAACTGCAACACCTGATTTATTTTTCATAGGTTCTAAAAATGCTTTTTTACTAAAACAATTTATGACTACTAAAATATAATTAAAATTATCATTTTCTTTTGCATACTCACGTAATTCAATCAAATCTGCCTGATAAAGGTCATTTAATCCTTTTAAAACAACATATCTGCGTTCAAAATTTTTACGTGCTGGAGCATGCAGTTCATGAACTACTGCTTCTTTAATTGACTCACCGCTATTTTGTATTCTGGGAACAGATCTACCCATGATATAGTCTGATCATTCAAATCTAAAGCAAAAATATATCGTTCGTTATCTAAACTTGATACGATTGTGTTAAAACGATACCACCGAAAAACTTTAGCAAGATGAAATAATTCTTTTCTTTGTTCATCCCTAACTGTGTTTTGCACTTTTTCAAAATCAACGTTATTATGTAAATGTGTTTCTAATTCCTTTTTCACGTTATTAACTAGGTTGCTTATACTTTGAATTTCATTTGTTAAAGAGTTCAATTTTTCACTCTGTACTCTTTTTATTTGCTCAAATAATACTTGAATTTCTTTCCGGATTGTTTGCTTATGCTCGTGAGTAACTTTCGCGTGAAGCGCTTGACCGAATTTATCTATAGAATCACTCATCATTCAATCACACCTTCCTCTTTAAGCTCTTGTTCTATGGAGTTTATCTCAATTTCAACGCCTGAATGTCCTGCTTTTTGTGCTGTTCTCAGGAGAAATAATCGCTCAACTAACTCATTTATATCATTCCAGCGTATATAATCTACTTTTTTATTAGTGACTGGTAGGAAGCCAGAGCCTGTTGCAGAAAAAATCTTTTGGATTATACTCCGATATTTTAAACCTGAACTACTAGCAATTGGTTTATCTTTGTCATACTTTTGTAAATGGGCGTTTGATGCAAGTAAAATTTCTTTATATGCATTTAAGTCTTCTTTAGTGTAAATATGTGGGTTTGGCAGCTTTTTGAATAATAATTCAAACAATCCTGGGGTCCCACTGAAAATGCGATCTTTTATATGAATGTCATCATTTTTATCAAAATCAATTTCAACGTTCCCAATGCGCCAAGTATTTTCATTAGCATCAATGCGAACTCCAAACTTGGTATCGAACTTGCCATCTTTATCCCTCCATAAATTTGTTAAATATTCATTGGAAACTGGCCCAATGTGTTCAGAATACTTTCTCCAGTTTTCTGAAATGCTATTTTGCAAATTATCCTCTCCACTGTGAGACCAAATTAAATTTTTCTTAACAGAATCCATAGGAGTACTTAATTTTTGATTATGACTTTCTCTTTCTTGATATTTATTTACTCCAAAATTTTCAAGTAATTTTACCTCTTCCTTTTTGTTGACTTGTTTTGAAATAATTGGTTTTTCAGAGTTGTGATCTGAAGTTTTAGTCAAGTCCACCAACGTTTGCAGCGGTTTCACTAAAGGTTCAAAATATTTTCTGGATTCATTTTCCTTCACTATCCAATCTTTCCTTAAAAGTTTATATTTTTTACGGATTGAATCGGCTGCTTTAATTATTTCTTCTTTTACGTCCATTTTTCTCTACAAACTGATAAACGAATCTAAGCCTTTTCGATACTTACCACTATTCACCGAGCAGTCTTTATTTATAGACAAAAATCCAAATGGTTCTATCCAGCATTCTTTACAAAGTTTTTTAAAACTTTCAAAAGTTAAATCTGTACTAGCACAGTCATTATATGCATGTCTTAAATTCATATCATCGATTTGAAAAAGACAAATTAGATTAGCGTTGTCCCTTATTAACTGTTTTTTTATTTTGCTATAAGTTTGTGCAAGAAAAAAACAGTCTATATTTGAATGCCTACCCATAGAGTAAATCTCCTGAATAGCCGCCTGAGGTAAATTAATTACATCATCAAAAATACAGATTGAATGATTCTCAACATCTTCAGTGTCTAATATTCTATCATGGAAGTGGTAAAAGTGAACATCAGGAACGCGATCAAGAACTTTTTTTAAAAACTGATATTTAGGTTGATTAAACGATTTTGAAAAAAGATAAATATTTTTAAACTTGACACCATTTTTATCTGTAAGTAAAGTAAGGAGAAGAGAAGTTTTACCACAATTTGAAGGTCCTACAATCAATGCTCTCAAATGATTTCCTAACAGGATACTATGTTTGGGTACTTCAGACTTTATTTGATCAAAAGGAAAACTTTGAATCGGTAACTTAATCTTTTGCTTTTTTAATTTCATTGTAAAATTTGCATTGTACCTGTCAATGGTGTATACTCACACACATAATCTCTAATCAGAATACAATTTGCTGAGGTATCTGCTTCAATATCTGCTCCACATTCAAATTCAATGCGAATGCTACACGCGCCACTTCTTAAGTTTTCATTTTGATGACTACAATCTATTATATACAAAGGAGATTTTTTAAATTGCTCATACGATAACTGAGGATCATTGTAAGACTCGGAAAAATGTGGTTGAAGATTGCAATACATATCATAAAACTCATTATATTTTGATGTCACGTTTTGATCTAAATCTTCGTGGGGAAAAACTTCATTATTCAAAATAAGTTTTACATTTTTTAGATTACAATGATCATATTCACTACTGCTTTTCAGTGGGTTATCATTTCTATTAGTCTGAAAGAAGAAAATTACGTAACGCGGTTTTTCTGTCATATTAGAAGTCTTAATATTCCAAGTTTGCTTTGAACTAGTCATTAATTGTGGATTCTGATAAAGCTCCCATCCTCTGAAAATTATTTTTAAGGGTTGATCTTTTTCTATTAACTTTAGAAATTTTAATCTTTCCACATCACTAACGCTAACAAAAGGTAATTTCCAAACACATTTAGTCAAATTTATTTTGCATTCTTCAGTTTCTGAAGACAATACTGCATCATTATCATTCCTAGCTCTTGTTAACAATACTTCAACTCGGGGATTAATTAAAACTTGTCTACAATCAAAACCTGTCGCAAAAATTACTGAAAAAGGGATTAACGCCGTAAAATTTCCTTTGGAATCCATAATTGCTTTACTGTTTTTCCACCCCATAGATTCTAATCTTGTTGCATCACCAGTACTAAAAATTGTGTAAATTTTAGGAATGCATATTAAACCAGGTTTATTGATAAGTTCTATTGTTTTATTATTTATTTTTAATTCTGCCTTATCGAACATATGTAAAATTCCACCACTCACCAAATCAGTTTTTTTAGGTTTTTCTGTGCCATCTTTATTTGTTAACCTTCCCTCAACGATTATATGACTATCATGTAAATAAATTAACGAATCATTTTGATTCATTGAAAAATGAATGACGTCATTGTGTGATAGTGCTAATGGATTATTCGGATGAATCGTTTGTTTTTCCTTTCTGAATATTGTATCGTCGAATTTGGGAGTGTCTAAAACTTGAAGCATTTCCATTTTTAACTTTATAGCCTAAACTTTTTAATATCAACTCACTTTGCTGCGTCAATTTAGGCGAATTTTCAATACAACTAAATTTTGTGTTGGATGAACACTCTCTTATATATCTTTTAAAATTATAACCCATGCTTCAAATGTAAATGAACAGTAATGGTTTCACCTCTAAAATTAAGGAGATTTCCGTTTTGATCAAGTAATTTAACAGATAAAGTATCAATCAATCTAGATTGAACGGGCAAATAAATAATTGTACTTGGAACTTGTGTAATACGAAAACCTGCTGGTTGTCTGATTGCAAAAGTGTGTAAAGTATGGAATTCCTTCCCATTCAAATAAGCACCAGTAACTAAATTACATTCTACTAATATTGTAGTAACTGTTGTGATATTTATAGGTAAATCAGAAATGTGTAATGTGTTTGGTGGCAACTCTTTTTTACTAAACCCCAATACAGATCCTAAAGAATGCGGCACGTTAAAATCAAGTCCATAAACACTTTTCAACTCACATTTGAGGGTTGAATGATTTGCTTTTAATGTAATTTTGTCAACACCTCCAAATAAATTTTGTAACTCTGACTCTAACGTACTAATTTCATAAGCTCCAGTAGGAAGAGAGATAAGTTTCCCATTGCATTTTAATTGATTATTTTTCTTTGCTTCAATATTCGGAATTGAATTATACGTATCTAAGCTTATAAGACCAATTGAATAATCAAGTGTAGGATTTAGCTCTATTGGAGGAAAAAAATTACATGATAATATCGATTTTTTTCCTGTCAATGTAAATGTTGACGACATTTTAAACCACACTCCTTGACTAAAAATTTAAGACATAAATGACCACAAATATAACTATCGAAAGTTTGATACGTGTCACTATTATATAGGACTGGTACTTTTGAAAAGTATTTCAGAATTTCGATTGGTGGTTGTAGGGCAAATGAATCAAAATAAAGTACTTTATTTTCCGTCCGATAATACGCTACCCAGTGTGATCCTGATTGTTGAGACTTTTGCAAATTAACGATTGCACTTTCATTCTGTCTAGGGCTCTTAAGCTCATCAATCATGAAAACACCCCGAAAGTGTCGAATTCCGATTTTTCGTGCATAATATTCTAATTCATAATTATTTAATGCACGTTTGGGTAGCTGTTTTATAAGTTTTTTGCTTCTTCATATGGGTTATAAGGTCTTAAGTACAAACCGAAGCCTTTCTTGAAGGGAGCAATCACTAAATTTTTATTCACTTCTTTTACTCCTCCACCCTTCCGGGCATTTTTTATGTTTTCTATAGTTTGTAAAATAGACTTAGCGTCATTGGCAATTGCTCCAACGCTAGAAAGACCCGCTAATATTGGCACCAAGTACTGTAAAATACCGCCCGATTTTGGTATTGGAATAATTCTAGGACCATGTTTTTTACCACCTTTAAAATTTTTACCTGCCTTTAAAGCAATTTTAATTGCTTTAGAAATGTCTCTCTCCTTTGTTTTTTTTAATGTAGATCTAATTTTACTAAGAATGTGGGGAAATCCAGTACCTGCACACATCCTTTTCCCTTTATTTTTTTCCATTTTTTTTCTTCCTTGCTTTTTTTCAGTTTTTCCCATCCCACCACCCATAGCAACTTTAGCTTTCATTAAATTTGTAACCAAGTAAGCAGTAAGTCGCTCCTCTAAAGGAGTATCTTTAGCAGTCACTCTTTCCCAAGCTTTATCTATTAAAATTTTATCTGCTTTTCTCCGTACCTCCGGGTCTTCGCTATTGTGAAAAACCAAGTCGTGGTCTTTGCAAAATAAGTCGAGGGAATTTTTAGGGGGTTTTCCTTCTCTTAAATTCTTTTCAACATCAGTTCCTGGTCCGCACCATGTGTAGGTTGGTAGCGTCAAATCTATGCCTTTTTCACCTAGAAAGTCAATTGCAGAATTTATAAATCCCTTACCTTTAAATTTCTTCTTTAGGCGGTACATATATACTCGTTATCGTGAATAAAAAAATTGAAAGCAGTTGGAATACATGTATTATTCATTTATGCATTTATGAATAGCAACTAAGATTAACAATTGAATTATATATATATATATATATCTCCGCGCCATCAATGGGCTGCTTCGCGGCCCTATTTTTACCTCCTATCAGTGTTAGTTTCATTTTTCCCCTCAAAAATTACAATATGAGGTATACTTTGTAGAATGAAATAATTTTTGGTTTTGATGAATAATGAGAAAACTTTATTTTGAAGTCAAGAGGAAGCGTCTTGGAATGACTCCTTCATGAAATATTGCAGTAAAACAACGATAAATGATAATCAGGTAGCAAGTAAATTCAATAGAAGTCGGGGCATGAACCCACACCTTAATCCAGGTGGACGCTACTGAAGTCTTGACGTCTTAGTCGACTCGGCCACCGCTCTACCTAGCCGCAAAAATCATGAAAATCGGCCTGGTAGATCGCTGGAACTAAGCGTTACCAGTTACGCAAAATTAGGAGGTCTCGGAGCTTATAGTATAGATATCCCCTACAAGCTGAAAAAGGCATCTCAAATTGGGTAATCATTGATCCGAATTTTCAACACTGCTGGTCAACGTTAAAAGCATTGATTATCCACTTTTCGATGGTGAAAGTGCAGAAGTGCGTATCTCAACTTTTGACAGTTTTGACGAATCCGCCAAAAATAGGTTTAAAACACTAATTGCAGAAATGCGTATCTCGTGATAAAGTGTCAATTCTTAGTGCCGAAAACGCGAATCTCGGCATTTCGGCCGTATTTTCTAACAGCGCGAGAAATTATTCAAAATATTGATGAAGTCTGAAAAAGCATCTTATTCTTGCTAAAAAAAATCCAGCGTGAAATTCTCGCCGCACTCTGAGTGAATAGATCAGAGCGTGAATATCACCAACAACGGACGAATTAGGTTAGCTCCATCAAATAGCGTGATTTCAGTAGCATCCAATATGAGCGTTGAATGACTAAGTGGTAACGCACTTGTCTATCACCGCTGCGATTCGAGTTGACAACATGGCAGGATCGCGTCAGTGATCACTCGCTGAATCTATAATTACCTGTAATTTAATCTTCAGCGCATATTATTAATGCAGCAGTGGGTGCATCTCATAACTATGAACGTTACGCCTTTTCTCAAGCGCTTACATTGTGAGTTGCAATGCAAATAGTTACGTCCACTCTTGCAATCCTCCTGAATTTTTTCATGTAAAATGCACGATGCGCCCCTCAAACCCCCAATTCATATCTACTATCGGTAGAATTTACCATTCCTTCATGCTGTATTTCACACAACGTCAATTCACAGTTAATTCTGCCAGAAGAAAGGTAAACTTTACTATATACTGGTACAGGTAACCATTCCTCTGGCAGAATCGACTTGAAGATTGGTAGAATGTACGAATCATTCCTTCACGCTGTGTGAAATATAGCGTGAAGGAATGTTAAATTCTACCAATCTTTTTTTCAGTGTGTTAAGTGGTATATTGCGGTTACCTACACCAAAGTTCAAGTTCAAAGCAACTACTCTTACCGTTCTGTATGAACCAGGCCGGAGTTTCTTTTCTTGCCCGCTCCTCCTTCTTGTGGGGAGAGAACCAGGAGCTTTCGGAAGAGCTTTGTCTCACTCTCTCGCGTCCGAAGTCGCCGTGTTCTTGCGGTTTTCCGTCGCCGAAGATGACGGATGTAGCAAGGAAGTAGGAGAAGGACCAAAAAGCAGAGCACGATGCCTACTGCAGCATCTCTGGAGAGTGAGAACTTGGCGAATCGGCCCGAGAAATGAGCACATTTCTCCAGCTCCCGCAAGAACCAATCAGGAGCCGCCGATCGCATTCGAAGCATTGCTCCATCAGTTTTTGTCGTCAGCGATGCGTTCAGATTTCCCCTATTCCAGAGTCTATCTCTGGAATCTTCCCAATGCGTCATCGCTAAAACAATACAAATATCGTTATTGACAGTGTTCGAAAATCACCTTTGAGTTTTAGGAGCCATGTGGCGCATCAAGCTCGATTTTTAGGGGCTATTGAAGATTTTTTTAGGGGCCAAGATTGACTTTTTGCCCATTTATCACGGCGCATTTAGTGAAAAGTTAAACGCAAGATGTTTTAGTCATAGAGCTAGTAGTAACTTGGGGGAAATCTCGAAAATTCATCAAAGAGAAAAATTAAGATTTTGTTTTTAGGGGGAAGGGGCAATTTTTAGGGGCCACGTTGACGCAGAGCCTTCATTTTGTAGGTACTATGACCGATTTCTGAGGCGCATTTGTCGCGTTGGCGCTTGTGATTTTCGAACACTATAGTTATTGAAAACGAGGATTAGCTTAATCGCGTTTCATGTTGCCTAAAATTTACTTTCCGAATTTTTTTTTGAGGGGGGCGGCTGTAGCTCCGACAGGGGGCTTTTTTGGAGAAAAAACTTTATTCAACAAAAAAGTCTTATTTTGACCCATAGAACGCGCTCGTGCAGGCTGGCCGTTTAACCCTAGATCATCCTTCATACTTCCAGTTAGCGTTTAAGTCTTAACTCACGTGTTGTGTTCGAAGAAGGCAGCTGAATTTCACCGGAATCTGAAAATCAATGCAGAAAAGCGCACATTAATACTAAAAAAATTTGTGCCATTGTGCCCATACTGTATGGAAGTGAGGGTTGATAATGCTTGAAAATTCGTTTGAGAAATATCCCCCTAATATCGTCGCCTACCTGACATAAGGGCGTAACTACACTCTGCTATGAACCCTGTCTTCCACACCTTTCAATGCTTTTCCGGGCTCATCTCAATTTGTAGTTTCGCCCTTATGTCAGCAAAGCGACGATATAGTGCGATTCCCCGGTTTTTCTTATTTACTACGATAATAATTGCAAAGCTCACCTCACTCTACGTCCACAAGAACTCAAGATTCGCAACCGCCGAACCAGTTTACAATTTGGCTTATAAAGACCATTTTTTGCATCTAATATCGCAAGGAAAGATGAAATGAAGATAGAGAAAGAGGGAACGAACCCCCCCCCCCCCACCGCCACACTTTACAAATCAGTTTTCATGCTGAAAAGTTTTTCATGGTCAACGGCGAGACGAGTCGAACAAAAATTGTGAATATAAACGCCAGGTGCTAATTATTACACGTTTTAAAGTAGCTATGCCGAAAAAATTGTTCGCAACTTTGAATACGCTAAAAGACGAAACTTGCTTTTCAAACACCGTAGCAAAGTGCCCTTCTAATTATAGTAGACGCTCGAGTTCGGTTCAGATTGCGTAAAAGAAGGATGAAGAAGAAGAAGAATGAAGTTGGACAGAATAATTGCGCGGTGATTAATTCTGAGTGTCAGTTTTAAGCGGAACTCGCTAAAGGGGTTGTTAATTGACCGATTGTCACTTCAAATCGCGCCACATAGCTCTGAGAGAGAATTTATCTTTGTCGTTTAAAAAACCATCAAGATCTTACCTACTAATCTCGCGGTCTCAATTATCCTTGCGACTCCCTTGAAGCCTGGATACCATTTTGTTCCTCGTAAATGCGGCAAAACCTGAGCAGAAATAGGAAACAAATATCGTTACCTTCCGGCCAAGGTATCACAAGCGCCATGCCACATTTCAAAATTGCCGCCGCCATTTTATTTTATAAGCCTTAGATAGACGATCGAATTCCCGAACCAATTCCGATCAAAGTAGCATCAAAGTGTCGTGAGTCATCAGTCTTAAACTCATTGATTTGCTTCATTTTAAAATGTAAACTTGGCAGAAATGTTTCCTGTGGCAGGAATTGATGAATGGTGGCACTCCGTTCTGATCTTACTTTGAACAAAACAGTGCGGCCCGTCAAAATTTGATGGTAGATGGTGACCACCAGTCATCAGCATGTCTACTTTGATCGGAATTGGTTCGGAATTTGATCGTCTATCCAGGGCTATATAGAGAAATTGTTGGTTGAATCTGTTGGAGAATTTCACCGAATTTCATCGGAGCACAAAGAAAATTCAGTGAAATTTTCGGACAGCTTCTATTAAAAAATATCTTAGCAAGGAGTTGATGTCAGTAGTTTTCGTTGCGCCAATCATATTCTACGTGAAATTCTGGTATCAGTGTGCCTAAATTCATACCTTGTTTAATGGTCCATTCAATTTAAAAAAAGCTACTATAGAAAACTTTCTTAACTTTCTCGGAAAAAATATCTTACCGGGAGAAACGAGGCCATGTTGAAATGCTCATATTCATACGGCCTCAAAACGTAACCAGGGCCGTTTTGGCCCATTTAATCGATGCCGCGATTATTCTAACGTGAGTTCACAGTGCGGTTGGCGTTAAACGCATATCAGCGCCCGCAAGACTTTAGGAATACTTCACGCATTGCGCCAAACAGTGCGGTCGGCGTAAGACGCATGTACTAGCGCCTACAAGACTGCATGAATACTTCCCGCATTGCGCCAAACGCAGTGCAGTCGATCCGATGGCGAAGATGATTCCACCGCGTTTCCTTCCCTGGCTCGCGCGACGCTGAAGCGGCCGCTAAACCAGGACCACGTCCAGGATTCTTGACTTTCTGCTCCGGTTTTTACCATAGTTAAAGAGAAAATGCGGACCCTCATTGTAACGATTCAGAAACTCGTATGATATCTAATTTTTTTGGGGCCACATAAACAGAAAATAGAGCGATTGGAATTATCGCGTCGGAATTTTTGATACTTTTTGAGATCATTCAGGAAGAGTTGAGGAAACTTTTCATAAAAACTGTGTGTATCTCTTTGAAATCATTGATTAAAGATAAAGCATAAACGCTGTGTATAACATTGCAATCACAGATAATACGCTTTCTTTCGCACGCACTTATCGGCTTTTGAATCCACTTATCCCACTATCTTAAATAACTTTAACATGGTTGTTCTTCGATTTTTTACGTGTAGTCTTCTTTTCAGTGGTTGGCTGCTGCGTAACGACCACAGTTCTGAATAAATTTCAAGCCATGAAGTTGGCTTGCTTCCCTCTAAAAAATAAAATGAGAGCGAAAATGTTGAAACATCGCAATGGAGCTACGCGGTGTCGCTTTTCGGCCATGGATATGTCGCAGGCAAATAGTGAAATCAGGCATTTTGTCAAATGCCTAGGCAGATAGTTAAATTTTGACGGTCTACAAAATTTTGTGAATTTATGGCGAAGAGCTCACGATTTTTCAATATTTGTAGAAAACTAACTCATCAAACCTACGAATTCTTTTTGTCTCTTCCTCTTTAATTGCTTCTCCTTTTTTAAATGTTGAAATTCCAAAAATTCTGTATTTTACGACATGCTGAAAATTTCAAGATCAGTGTCTCTTCAGAGATTAAAATTGTTAAAACTACTATTGTGTGTGCAATTTTATACTGAGAATTTTTTGTTGTAGGAGCAATGGATTATTTTGTTTGAAATTAGGAAAAAAATCACAATTTCAATGTAAGTTAGAATATTTGACTATTTGCCTAGGCATTTGATAAAATGCCTGATTTTACTATTGCCTGCGATATATATACTCCATTGGCGTAGCTAGGAATTTGTAAGGGGGGGGGGATGTAAAATTGTGATAGAAACATTAACTCAACCCTGCATTATTCAAAAATTTGGGGGTAAATTTACATTATTTTGTGTACGTCTCAGATAATATTCTATGTCTGCCCTCCAAAAGTAAAAAAAGGCACAATTAACGAGGCTAAGGATGAAAGGGGGGGCAGATCCCCTGGACCCCTCCCTTGTCTACGCCCTTGATACCACCATCTTGCCGAATAAAATCGACGTGAGAATTGGTCAAGGGAGTAGAATAAAGTAGCGCGAAAGGCATCGAGCCGGGAACGAAAGTGATGAAATGAACTCACCGATTTAAAAATCCAAGAACTAACGTTAGCGTTGAAAGATGCCACATCCTTGGGCCGATAGGAACGGGCCAAGCAGCCGAGACCTAGTTCGTAATATCGGAGCAACACGTTCGACGTGTTTCCATTTCCAAGACTGAATAAACTCCTAAAACGAAAAGGGAGGGCAATTGAATTGGGATGGTTCTCGTCGTCTAGGTACGGCATAGGAATAGGTAATAAGTCTGCAGTCCCACCTGCAAACACAGATTTAAAATCAACACTTCATTCGCCCCTTTTCTGTTTTTCCCTTCATATGGATGCCGGCGCCTCGAAGCACGGTTGCAAGATCGCACACTGAACAAAAAAGTTACCGACTATATAGACATACCGTTCGTTCTGGGCTTAGGAGCCGAAATTTCCGGGTGCTGAAGCCGTAGCTTCGATTGCTTCGGGTGCTACTCCCGGAACTTTCGGCCTCTGAGCCCGGAACGCGGACGGTATGTCTATATAGCCCGCAAATACGGTTTCCGTGGCCGGAGTTTTTTTTTTCGGTGTGCTCAACATTGCCGAGGAAGAACGCTTGGGTTCAGAGAGTTCCCGAAAACGCCGACTGTTCGCCACGATCTAGCGTTTTTGCCTCACAACCATATTTCTGATTTGCCTCTCGGTCAAATGAATGATTTTATACCAACATGCATAATATCACAGTAATTGTGAAGTGTACGATTTACCCTACTTTTTAACGTAATGAGCGAGAAAAAAAAGTAATTTTTTTTTAAATGGAGCTTTTGCATGTGTGGGAGATTTGCGGTTTAAGTAATTTTTCTTTTGCGAAATTTCGCGAGAAACACGATGGTGCCCCTGCTTTTCTCTGAAACCAACTCCAAAGCTCAGAAAAAGCTCTCAAAATCCACGCCGTAATGGAGGAGATATCCCACGCTATCCTGAGAGTCCACCTCTATATCAAGACAAACCCTCTATGCAAAGATAGGGAGTAAATGCATTAACAAGGTTGCCACTTTTTGGGGTACTCCAAAACTGGAAAAACTGCAACCCTGCTAATATATTTGCTCCCTGTCTTTGCATAGAGAATCTGTCTTGATATAGAGGTGAACTCACAGGACAGCGTGAGATATCCTCACCATTACGGCCTCAACTTCGAGAGCTTTTTTTGAGCTCTGCAGTTTGTTCCAGAGAAAACCAGTGGCACCATAGCGTTTTTCACCAAATTTGACATAGGAATTTCTACTTAAATCGCAAATTCCTGACCTATACAAGAGCTTTATCACCTCACGGCCAAAGATTTGCCTCACGTTTGCTGCAATTCTAGGATTGCGAAATCGGGCATTTTCGCACGGCTCTGGCAATAACGCCGCATAAGCCTATGGAAGTTGCCAAACTTCCTTTTATAAAACACGTATTCTCTAGGAAATTAATGAATGTTTTTCTTTCGATTTTGCAAATCATTTTATCCGTAATTCGATCTGAAGTGTCTGAAAAATTTCCAAACAACTATTTTATCGGGGAAAATTTGGCAACATTCGAATATTTCAGCGGCGATTCTCTATAACGTGGCGGTATTGACGTCTCCCGTAGTCTATAAGAACCATCCATGTCAACCTATAACATCGCTCCATACTCCTTATGTCTTTTTGTCTATCGCTTTGTCTATCAGGCTGCTGCGGCCTGATTGTTGATTTTGATAGACAAAGCTATAGACAAAGAAGACACAAGGGATGTGAAGAAATCCTATTGGTGGAAGCGGGTGGTTGCAATGGACAAATAGACTAACTAACGGCAACCTACGAGCGACCATATAGCTAATCCATCATTTTCTCCTTCAGTCTATAGGAACCACCCGTTTAAACCAATAGGTTCGCTTCATACTCTCTATGCCATCTTTGTCCATAGATTCGTCTATCAATTTCAATAATCAACCCTCTGGTTTCTTTTACTCGACTCACCGTCGACGTTGGCACCGGGTCTAAGAACCAACTCCCGCGGCAGGTACTCCCTATGCCATCTTTGTCTACAGATTTGTCTATCAATTTCAATAATCAACCCTCTGGTTCCTTTTACTCGACTCACCGTCGACGTTGGCACCGGGTCTAAGAACCAACTCCCGCGGCAGGTACTCCCTATGCCATCTTTGTCTACAGATTTGTCTATCAATTTCAATAATCAACCCTCTGGTTCCTTTTACTCGACTCACCGTCGACGTTGGCACCGGGTCTAAGAACCAACTCCCGGCAGGTACTCTCTATGCCATCTTTGTCTATGGATTTGTCTATCAATTTCAATACTCAACCCTCTGGTTCCTTTTACTCGACTCACCGTCGACTTTGGCTCCGGGTCTAAGAACCAATTCCCGGCAGGGATCCTGTCTTAGCGGGAAGCGCAGTTCGAGAGGCCGAACGGGGACTGTTCCGGGGACGATGGGAGAGGGGATGGGTGTTCGCCAGTCGCGACCGCTCGTGGCCAGGTACTCTTTGACGGTGTCAAACAAATCGTGCATGTTGCGGGCCTCCTCGTACTCCACGTCGCCGGTGTAGTAGCCCGCGTTCGTCGCAGGGATCCCTAAGAAGTTGAGGTGGCCCCCGATGGAGTCTGCGAAGGCCGACACGATGAGTTTCCGCCGTTGCCCACCGTCGCCGTCGTCAGTTTCGAGCGAGTCCACTGCTTCCAGTAACAGCTTGTAGTAGTCGAAGAGCTTCGTTACGTTTTCAGGCATCTGAGGAGTGACAAATGGAATTTTTAGAAAGATAGAATTTTTTTATTGATGCATACAGCCTATAGTAACAAGCTCTGGCACAAGTCAAATTTACAATTTATCAAACAACAATTATTTATTTATTTACAACAATTTATACAAAATGAATTGATCAGGTTCTTCGAAAAATTCTTTTAGACTATAATAGGCCTTATTTTTAGTTTTATTTTCAATTGATTGAGGAATATGTTGACGGAACTTTCCCTGTACATCAATTTCCCTGTATTGACAGCGGTAAACTAATGAATGAATGGAGAATTTGCATGCAAATTTTTTGTCGCTTCGTCTGAAAGTGCTCAAACAGCTGATTTCACTGTATTTTTTGTAATTTTTTTCTGATATGGGGAATAGTATAAAAATAAATTTAAAATTGAGAAAATGCACCGCCTAGTGACTTCGGAATTTTTCGATTTTCGTGCTTGAAATTTTCCGCAGAAAGTGAGAAAAAATGAGAAATCATGTCTCTTATCAAATACAATTTTCAACAATATATTTCGAAATACCTAAAAGTTCGCACAAAAGTCATGGAATTTCAATTTAAGTGAGGAAAGGAATTAAGAGGAATATAAGAAAAGATAAGGCATTTTGAATTAAGAATCAGCGATAACTGTGAATAATGAGAGATAATAGTGAACACATTGGAATTGATGGAAATTTGTTCGGTCACGTGACCCTATGGTAGAAACGCAAAATACTCACTTTTGTAGGTATCAGTTCTTGCATTTCTCGGCGAATCGCAAGGAGAATGACGTCATCTGCATTCCAACAAATTTTAGACACATCAGAATCTTTGAATAAAACTGTATTTACATTAACGGTATTCGGTCGAAGATAAAAGGGGCTCTTGGTTGAAGAGATGACGACTGGATTATTAATTGACACGTTTGTATCCAGTGTTATCGCGCGCGAGCAAAGAATCAGAATTATCACTAACACGAATTTGCTCATTAAGAGCGACTATGATCATATTTGTTGTTGGCTTTAAAGGTCTGGATCGCACTAAATCGGGAACGAGAATTATTGTAGGTTTAAAATACTGCGTTTCCAAGGTAATTGGTTTTCAGAGAAAACAGAATTTTAAAATGGTCTGCTGCTCTTTTCACTATTTCTTCAGTACTTAAATAGGACCGCGTTGAGTAGAAAGGAACCAATCGACATCAGTCATGTCACATTTAATTGGACAGTTTAATTTTTTATGTAGAACTAGAAACGGTGGTGCGTATTTTTTTTATTTGCAAATTTCAGTGAATTTTTGCATAGCACGAAGCAAATTCCTCAAAATTTTCAAAGGAATCCGCACAAACGTTCTCTTGTAAAAAAATTAAATGGCTCAGTTAAATTTGGCAATAGCTAATGTGGCTTGCTTTCTTTTTGCTCAACGCGGTCCTGTTAATCTAAGATTTTAAACGGGTCGATCGATACAGTTTTTACAGCTTTTCTTGCATTGTTTCATTTCTGGCGCGCAGGTCTTTTGGAGAATGGTCGTTTGAATTCGGCAACATCTGATTTGGTTAGGCTGATTCCGAATAAGTCCGTTCAAATCATCCTCTAAAAACACGCTCTAAATATTTCGGCCCCATGCTTCGCTTCAAAATGAGCAATTCCGAGGAGCATGGACGATAACGCCTATGGATACAACTATTCGTGCTTGATGGATGTCCGCGTTGCATATCTAAAAACTGTAGGCGCTACGGCTATGCAAATGCGCAGCGTGCTGGCTGCTGCGTGCAGCCACTCGGTGGCTCATACTGCCGTGCTAAGGAAAAACGCCGTAGGAGCCATCAGGCGTTGTCAAATTTCTCTCGAAAATTCATGAATTTTTAGGAAACCTTATGAATATTTCGCTCCCAAATACTCAGAGGATTTCATGCGTTATTTGATCTAAAAAAGTCTGAACTTTTTAAGGTTATACAGGGTGTCTAGCATCAGGAGATTCCCGATTCTATCAGGACTTAATCCCGATTTCATCTGCAAGATTTGAAGAAAAATCGGTCGTAAAATCAGGATTTGAGAAAAGTCGGCCGTCCACTTAATTTCTGTAAATAATCCGCTATCCGTCCGTTAATTTTTCTCCGCAAAAAGTCAGGATTTGATCAGGATTTGGAAAAATATGAAATTAGGATTCAGCGGTCAAAAATCAGGAAAAATCAGGATTTCATCAGGATTTCCCAAAATGAAAAAAATAGACACCCTGTTATAAAATCCATTCACAAAAAGGAAACAAAACAAAATAACGAGGTATGAAGTTTAGAATATTTTTCGTCAGGTAGCATTTTCCCCCGCAGACGAAATAAGAGCTAAAATTACAAACCATCGCACCAGAATTTTGTGAGGGATGCAGCCCTGTGAGTAAAAGGGTAGCATCCAGGAGCCAGAAAGAGGAAACGAAAGCGCCGTTTAAAAGGAATAAAAGGCACGGGAGGTAGAATGAAAACTCAACACGGACGAACTTTTTACAACCTTTTCGACGTCAAATTATTGTGAAACGGCTATAATTTATCCAAAACAGCGCTTCCAAAGAGGAAACAGAGCTCCTAATTGTTGCGCTCGAATCAGAGGAGGAATAAGCGTTATTTTTTCGACGTTTCCCATAACGTCTTCCGGACGTCCTTCCTACCCTCCTGGTCTCCGCCCGGCGGATCATTTCCGGGCTCCTTTATTTTCATGACGCTCTTTTTGTTTTGGCCTCGACTTTTGCACCTTGACGACTTTGCCAAGGATTATTGCTGCAGTTCCCCATTGTTGCCACCTGCGCTCAGAAAAAAAGGGAAAGACAACTTTTGGGGGTACCCCTCCAGCCGAAGATGTACCTTGTGGTAATTCCGGCGTGTCTCGGGAAGTTAACTCTTGACTACTTTATTACTATTAACTAATTACCAATTTGTACTTAGGAATAACTATGTATGTATAATCTCTTGTTATCTATTGAAGAAATAATTTTTCTTGACCAAAAAAAAAAAAAAAAAAAAAAATTGGGGTAAAATAGTCAATCCATACACCTGAAGAATACTTCGTCTGACTTCAAAAACTTTTTCCGCCCTTTAAATAATTGTAACGAAAGGTAGCTCGTCATTAAGGGACTTCAAAAAACATTTTGTTCTTCAAATGATTAGAGAAAAAGTGAGTTGGTCATCGAGGAGAAATTTTCACCTTCTTTAGTTAATAAAACTGTACTATTTGGGAATAGAGAATTTGCAGGTGTCTAAAATTTGATGAATTTCGTGCTTAAGTGGAAAATACTGAGTGAACGGAACACGCGGATACCTTTGGTTCGTGAATCGAACAATTATTGGAGAAGATATGACACGATGATCTAATCTGATAAAATACGTGTGTTTAAAGGGGAAATCTCGCCGGTGCATTTTCTCACTTATAAATCTATTTTTACACCATTTCCCATATCAGAAAAAAATTATAAAAAATTCTGTGAAATCAGCTCTTTAAGCACTTTCAGATGTAGCACTAAAAATTTGCATGCAAATTCTCCATTGTATGCTTACGCCCCTTCAGTAAAAAGTACGAGGATTTTTTGAGAAATCTGACACTGGGATTTGCAGAGGTCTGCGCCAAGGAGCCCCCCTACGCGCAGCATTGTTCCCCCGATGAACGCGTTTGCGTCCCCTTTTATAGCTTTTGCTTGATTAAATCTTTAGACGCAAATGATCTTGTAAAATTAGCCAATTGCCCGGTAAACGATCATATTTATGTTCACACCCGTTTTTGTCCTGGGCGCTTCTTAATTATTTCTCGAACTACACGACGCGACGTTTTCACCCTCGCCTTCTTATCCGCGCCCCACCCTATACCATTAACTCAGAGACACCGTCTGTTTTGACCGCGGTATTTGGGGTACTCAAAACCCTTGCTAAGATTGTCAAATTTACTAGGGATACTCTCGTATTTTCCCAACTATTCAACAATATTTTGTGAGTTTCGGTTGTTTTTATATTTGTATCCCTATTATGGAGGGTTTCTACAAGTCTGGAATTTCCGGACTTTCCGGAAATACTACTGGTTTTTGTAAGGGCGGTCCGGAAGTACTGAAAAAGTGCGGAAAATCCACAAGAAGGTCCGGAATTTTTGTCATTTTTGTCATTTGTGTCGCAATTTGAGCGATAAATTCAAATTTCCGAAAGTTTGCGAATTTCATCAAATGGAGGTACTGAAAAAGTACTGAATTTTTCTTTTAAGAAGGTACTGAAATTCTTGGGAATGTACCAAAAAAGTACTGTTTAAGTAATAATTTTTGGGCAGTCTGTTTCAGTAGACACCCTGTGAAGACGTGTAAGCCGTGAGGCCTCAGGGTAATGTAAATAAAGCAACAAAAAATGGCAGCATAGTGGTTGTAAGAAATCTTCTTTTCTTTATTTTTATTTTTATACTTGCTGCTTCGCAAAGCATTTTTAAATCATCTAACAATAGCCTACATGTTCAGGACCTCTTACAGAAAATCTCACTTCTCTATGTGCTGTCGTCTTCGTGCTATGATTGTTGTGCCTACCCGCACTCACGCCGCATAGTGGATCGAATTAATGGAGGTCAGACAAATTTGGAAACTTTAAAAGCTTATAACTCCGTTAAATCAAAACGTTGAGATTTTAAAAGTGGCTCCATTTGTTTCCTCATGAAATGCTCCTCTAGAAGCACCCCTCAAATCCAAAATGAGACGAATTTCACATCAAAATTTGCAGTTTTAGCCAAACATTTCATGTCCGACCGCTTTGATTGACTTGATCCTCTGTGCGCGCCGGTCGGCGTGAACGCCTTCAGCGCTGCAAGACTGCAGAAATATCTCGCGCATTGCGCCAAACACAGTGCGATCGCTGGTCTGCACGTAACGCATATATTAGCGCCTACAAGAGTGCAAGAATACTGCACGCATTGCGCCTAACACGGCGCGGCGCGTCGCCGGTTGGCCCGAAAAGCATGTTAGCGCCCACAAGACTGCAGGAATACTTCACGCATTGCGCGTTCACTACAGTGCGCGCTTTAATCGTTGAAAATTCGTCATATCTCGATCGGACCTATATAGTGCGATCCACACCATTTCCGACCAGTGCGCACTCCGAGCCTGCAATCGTAGGATCGAGGGATTGTAGAGATTTTGCACCCGAGATTGGTATGTAAGTCTATTGAGTCATTGACGTTGGAGCTCGTCCGTCTTTTTCTGATCGACTATCGTTAAAACGAGAAACTCTGTTTAGGAAAAAGATTACTGCATTATTATTTTTTTCCCCTTCTTAATCGCATTCATCAATAATGCACGGATTGCAATCGGATAATGCATTGAATCTGTGAATTACTGATTTATGGGTTTAGTTGTGTATGTGTCGCAGGCAGTCAGCAATCGCCGGGCAGTTTGCAAGCTCCGTACCTGTCAATTCGTCAAATTGCAATTATAATAACATCGCTTTAGTAAAAGTCTCTTCAGCGAAGAAATTCAAGGCGCGACCTTAGCTCGGAACGCCTTCAAATCCAGAGATACTTTCCGCTTTGTCAAGGAGTTAGTTTAGTTGCTTAACCAAACCTAACCCAACGCAGATTGTAGATTACATTTCACGAACTCGCGAGTGTGCTAGCTGGTTCCATGCATCAAAGAAGAAAGGGATAACGTATGTTTGAATTCAAAGCATAATTATCACTACTTCCTATCTCGTTTTTTCTTGAAATTTTTTAATTCGTTGATTCAACACGAATAGATTGCAATTTGCCGACGATTGCTAATTGTCGGCGACATATGTAAATCAGCAGTGCTTTGACGCAAAAAGGAGATGTCGTCGACCTGTTTCCGTCTTTCCTTTTTGCCCAGCACTATTCAGCTCAAGTAGCACTGCACTGTACGGAGGAGGGAAATGGTTGAGATAAGCGAGATCATTTACCTCGCAAAATCAAAATTGTATTTTTCTTGGACCGAAAACATTTCAGATTTCCTAGCATTTACTTGAAAAATATATAAAACTCGTGGCAACGCAATGCGTCATAAGTACTTATTTAACCTGATTTATTGTTGATCTACTACAGAGTCCAATTAGTTCGGTTCATATTCTGAGAAAATCATTTCATTTTTCAAATCTCTTTAACTCAGTCAAAGAATCAACATGAATTATGGCGTGGCGCGATGCAGCGCGGCTAAGCGGAGACTCACCGTATACAGCAGCCGCCGTAGGGTTGTACCGCATAACGATCCAGCCATTGGCGGATCCAGCAAGTTGGCAACATTGCTTTTCTCCTATTAAACTTATGGAAATGTATCGATTCTTGGAGGGGCCAGGTACTCCGACAAGAATCGATTGTTTAACATAGGTTTAAACGGCGGGAATCCGGTGTTGCCAAATTGCTGGATCCGCCTCTGCGATCCACGGGCGGATCCCGTATAGTACAATTATAGGCACTAGGCCATTGGAAATTTTAGTACTTCCATCTCAGTTAGAACTCTGTTTTTCTTCAGAGTCGCCGTTTTTAAGATAATTGCAGATTTCGTGGGAAAAGCGCGATTTCAGGCAAAATTCGATTTTCTCAGCCGCAGAAAACTACCGCGATATCTCAGAAACCGGAAGTCACAAATTAATACATGTACAGTATTTCTGGAAGGATTTTTGCGCTCTTTATTGAAGGTGACATTTTTCCGTAGGATTGATTGTTTTTGAGATTTAAGGGAAAAGCTAGTTGCCAGCGGCGTATTTTGGCCTCCCACCCCCCTTTTCTCAAGATGACCGCCTTAGCGGACAGTCAATTCTGGTAAAATTTTGATATGTTGTTCTGGTGGTCAATTGCAACATGCTTCCGCAAAAAAACCCTCTATATACTGATTTTCCCAGATTGCCCTTTCTCAGAGCTAATTTGACTGAATTACACCTGACCAAACAGCCTCAAAAAGTGACTTCATTGGCGTTCCAATATATAGCGACTCTATTGTGCTCTATGCTGTAGCTGCATGGAGGATGTTATCCGGTTCACCTCTAAGATTTGAGGTGCTAAGCTAACCGTAAACTCCAAAGCTCCTGTCAATGAAGATGTTGCATGTGTGAGGAATTTGCGATTTGACTGTTCATTCCACTGGTTTTCTCTGAAATCAACTCCCAAGCTCATAAAAAGCTCTCAAGTAGAGGCCAAAATGGAGGGGATATTCCACGCTATCCTGATAGTCCACTTCTACATCAAGACAAACTCTCCATGCAAAGATAGGGAGCAAATACATTGACAGGGCTGCCACTTTATTTGGGGACTCAAAAATTGAAAACACGGCAACACTGCTAATGTATTTGCTCCCTATCTTTGAATGGTGAGTTTATTTTGATGTAGAGGTGGACTCTCAGGATAGCGTGGGATATCCCCTCCATTTTGGCTTCAACTCGAGAGCCTTTTTTGAGCTTGGGAGTTGATTTCAGAGAAAACCAGTAGCACCATCGTGTTTCTCACGAACTTTTACACATGAATGGAGAGTCAAATCGCAAATCCCTCACACATGCAACATCTCCATTCCGATTCCTCGATGTTTGAAACCGGAAACACCATATTTTATTCCCGCGCCATTTATGTCGGCGTCACTCGGCAACACAGCAAAACGAATCTGTGGAATCTCATTGAGCAAAGTATGTCGGAGCAGTGTGAGATCTGTCCGAGTCCCCCCCTCTCCCTCCCCATCCCCCGGTCCCGGACTTTGTCCATTGTGAGATCTCCATTTTAATCATCTCATCTGCGCAACGTCTCATTTGTATGATTGAAGCGCAAACTTTTCAAATTCAAAACCAAGAACAAAAACAAAACTTTTCATTCCGCGAAGTTGGCGCAGGACCGTACACGTGTGTGGAATGCAGTAAAAAATTAACCACGGGGCGCGGTTGCCAGATGAGGCGCAAAAATCGCACGTGTTTCCCCGATGATAAGCGTGTGCGGGGATACGAGCGGCAGTCTCGCCTCGTCGGGTTTTTTTTTACCTCGTACCAAACCTGAGTCTTAGCCGCCTTAATTCTTTGAAGCAATGAGCTGGAGCGAAAAAATAACACGGGTACCCCGCTGCCCGTAACTTCGTTTCGCGGCAGTCGTGTGGGGTCGCTGCGCTGCAATCGACTCTCACACACTCGGCCGGGGAGAAACAAATGAATCGCATTCTGAAGGTTTTATGGCACAACTGAGCAAATATAAATATTGAATCACTAAACTGCAGGAAAACCTGACCCTGTTTTCTTTTAAAAATATATTTTGCCAGAGGAAACATTTGTCAATATTATTTCAAAACCCCTCCCCTCGACTTGACAATCGGTTTTTTTTTTATGCCCTCCCTCCCTCCTTTTTTGCATATGCACCCACAAGTATACCCTTTGCCTAAATCTCTCATCTCTTTCCAATTTCGACCGGTTTTTTCAACGGGTGATATATCATTATTACTATAATCGCAGAAATTAATAATTTTAAGGATAGTGGTTATTTTTGGCAGCTTTCTAATATTCCAGCATCAGAACTTGATTCTGTGAGGGTATCTCCAAATCATGTAACGCTGAATTTACGAGTTTTTACACCGCTCATTTCCCTGTAATGACATTGCGATCCGTATTGGAAATGTTAAATCGTTTCATTGATACATTTCCAAAATATTTCTAAAACGTCGTGTGCCGTCCGGCTTTCGGTATGACTAAATTCACAGAGATGGCCTCTAAGACGCATACAAGTGATCACTAGAACCGTGGAAAGAAATGATCGGACAAAGGCCACATCGGGAAATAGCAGCACTCAACAGAAACGTGTGTGTAAACTAATGGGCCATATGTTTATTAACCCTCAGATGACCAACCGTTTGTACCTACACGAACGACTAGCACGGGCATGCAAGGGTAAGGTCCAAATTTAGAATATATGGTTATTTGATAGCTGAGATGCTTTTTTCTCTGTTTTTTGACCGTTTCATATGATTTTCCTACTTTTTCTTTTATAACCGAGTACCGAAGTTCTCTTTCCTCCCCTGAACCACTCTCCCCCCTAAGTACCCCCTCCTTTTCACAGTTCCCATAGATTTAGGAGCCTTTTATTGAAAACACATTTTCATCTCCTTTTTTGAAAATTTGACAAAGTTGAATTCAATTAGCACTTCAGGATGACGTGCCATTTGTTGAACCTTTTCTCTCCCAAGTTCTAGGTACGAATTTGCTCTCGAGAAGTCACCTGCGTCACGATCCAAGCCAGGACGAGGTCATTGAAGGCAAGAACGTTGTCCTTGTCATGACTTCCGGCCAAGCAGCTTAGCGCATGCTTGAGCTGCAGTATCTCTCTCATCGGCTATCGGCCGATTTGAGGAAGCGGATTTGAGGCTGAATAGGCTTCTGTAGCAAAACGGTATCGCCACTGCGCTAGGGTTGTCGTCATAGCCGGCCGACGCACAGCGGATCGAGTCAATCAGAGGTCGGACATGAAATTTTTAACTGAAACTGCAAATTTTGATGTTTAATTCGTCACATTTTAAATATTAAGGGGTGTTTCTAAAAGATAATTTCACGAGGAAACTAATGGAACCGTTTGTAAAACCTCAAAGTTTTACATGAACGAAGTTATAAGCTTTTAAAGTTTCCAAATTTTGTCCGACCTCTCCCATTGACTTTTGAAAAAAGCGTCGGATTTTTTTAAGCCACGGGAAATTTCTTTAAAATGTTCAAAAATATTTTTGAAAAACCGATTCTTCACAATTTTTTTTTATTTTATCAGAAATTTTTTTTATAATTATTTGCATAAACATTGCGAACATGATTTTTCAAAAAAAATTCAGAACTACTTGCAAAACAAGTAAAAAATTACTTTAAATTGTTAATGTCCTTAACTGAATTTTAACCTCCAAGCAATTTTCTATAATTTAATTTGAAATCGTTTTTGAAAATTACTGATAACTTTAAAGAAACTCACTGTGTAGTTTAAAAAAAAAAAAATGATTAAAGGTAAAAGACGAGTAAGGGTGTGCAAAGTTGCAATCAGAGATGAATACGTTTTTCTTTCGCGTCCAGTCGTCGATATTTGAATTTATTCGCTGCAGGCGCAGCGAGATAACTATTCGACCTCGAATGTAGGCAGATTGCCGCTAGCTAGATTGAAGGCGCGTCACACTGCGAAGATGGCTTGACCGCGTTCCCTTCACTGGCTCACGCGACGCAGCAGCTGCCGCGAAGCTAGGAGAACACAGCATTATTCTTGACTCCCTGCCCGGAATATCTACATTATTTCCCTTAAATAATGGGAAAATATGTATCTTAATTGTAACTCGACGAAAACCTCTCATAATGTATTTTTATTTCCTCGGAAAGTTCGGCAAAAATTAGTGGTAAGCGGAATATCTCTATGATAGAACGTGGTCGTAGCTAATCACCGCCTTTAGGTAGATTGTCGTAGAGAGGGAAAATGGGTCAAGGCCAATCATGTCAAATTCACGAAGAGAAAAATAATAGTCATAAATATTACTAATATTCTCACCAATACATGCGTCCCTGAATTAACGTGCGCAAAATAAATAAAAGAAAAATAAGAATAAGAATCAATTATTCCTTTTATATTGAGCTTTTGTTCTTCTACCAAAGATAGACCATTCGTCAGGATTCGTTCGTTCTCTCGTGATATTTTCAGATTATCTGACGAAGGAAATTAAAGGGCCAAATCTCGGAGCGCGTAAAATATTTGGCCCTCACTCTAGATCCTCCGTTACAGTAGACTTCATCGACCCGCCTCAGGTTTTATATAAAAAAAATAAAAGAATATCTTTCGTCAGCGGTCTTTATTAACTTAGCCTTTGTTATTTCTTACGCTCTTAATTGAGGCGTTAATGGAATTTTAATTGTTATTCATATTTTCTCTTTTGTCGCGTTTGAACGGCGCAATATGTGTGAAGTTTCCACTCAAGCATGTCTATTTAATTAAAACGGCGGATAGGAGTAGGTAATTATGTAAACGAAAGGAAAAGTTCCTTCTCTCCTTCTCTCGCTGTCCCTTAATTTAGTGGAGCAATTCTCCAAGAAGTGCGGGAGTTCTTGAGGCAAAGTTACGGAGACGAAGAATGAGGTTCCACCTTAAAGTTTCACACTGAAGGGGGAAGGGTATTCAATATTTACCACAGTAACGTTGACAATCTAATTATTTTACGGGAGGAATAAACTTATTTGACATCTTTGATCCAACTGAGTACGTAACAAACTTTGACAACTAGGAAATTCAACCGAATGAGCCTTACTCCTTTAAATGTTGCCAATCCTTCCTCATGTTGTCGATTATTAATTCTTATTACCTCTATAATCGACTAATAGACAGGACACGATGCAGAGAAAAGTGTCAATTCCACGTCTCAACGCTTTAATATCAAGCCCAGCGGCGTGGCGTGCTTTGCGATAAATCGATTGATCTCCCATTGAAACCTATGGAAATGGATCGATACAGAGGGTGTTCGCAACGAACACCTTAATAATCGATTCTTTACCACAGCTTTAAATGGGGAAATATCGATAATCGATCATTCACGCCTCGCCACTGGTCAAGCCATACGGGTTAGAGAGCTTTGAATGGAGCAATGGAAGCTGGTGTGGATCGTTAGCTTTTATACAAATCGGTTCTATTGCACATCAACAAGGACGCATGCTGTGGCGTAGAGTGCTTTGCGATATATCGATTGATCTGCCATTTAAACCTATGGCAAGGGATCGATAAACAGAGTGTTCGCAGAACACCTGAATAATTCATTCTTTACCACACTGATAAAGATTTGTAAACGCCGCAAACGAGATACGTGGTCTGGTAGTTTCACCGTCGATATGGGTCCATGTATATTCATAGACAAGGGGAGTAATAACACGTCAATAAACGGTGCGAAATTATTACCTTTAAACACACGTTTCCTCGTCGAAAGACGTGTTGTATATTTTACTCACTAAGATCACTTGGGGACTGTTCATAAGTTACGTTACGCTCGAGGGGGGGGGGGGGGGGGTTGAGGAGAGCGATACGCCATTTTTTCATATACATCGATGGTCAAGGCTTTCACTGTTTGAATTAAAGTTAATGCGAGGGATGTCGGATTATTTTAAATACATACGACAAGATCAAAGTCAAGTTCTATGGTATCTTGAAGAGGTGATCTTCATAGATCATCGGTGCATTGCAAATCGCGTCGAAGTGCTCCGATGAACCGTTGAATAAATGAGCGCTAACGACCTCAAATCGGAGCTAACTTTAAGCTCGACTTTGATGGTGAGCGTGCACGACTCGGTAGAGAAGCCCGCAGAGTATGTCGAATCATGGATGCTCCGGGGTTCAAACATTGGCTCAATGGAAGGGGTGAAGGTCGTTAAGGAGCAAGGACCAACCTCTCTGCGAGAAGTTGTTGCCAACCTTCTCTCGGAAGTTGGTATCCAATAAGAGAGACATGTTACTTAACCACCCTGAAAAAAAATTCTCGGCGTTTTTACCACGGTCCGTTGGTACCTTTACCATCTCACTTTTTTTACCAATTATTGGTAATTTTACCGAGACAGACTGGTAAGCTTACCTAAAAACCGGCATTTTTACTGTTTTTTTCAGGTAAGGATATTACTTTTATTGGTAATCAATTCCCGATAACTTTGCCATTTTATCTCGGTAATTCTACCACAGTCGATTAAAAGTATTGGTTATTACCAAGGTCCGGTAAAATTACCGAGAAAGTTCAATAATTTTATCGAGATTTCTCGGTAAAATTACCAATTATGTAAATGGTAATTTTACAAAGAAAAAACTGGGATCAAATAGAACCCTGAATTCTTGGTAATTTTACCCTTTTCTTAGTAAATACACCGAGATTTTTTTTTCAGTGCAACCAACATCTCTGCTCGGTAAAAGCTGTGATCACTTAAAATGAGACATCCAGGTTGATTCACCCTAATAACCTAACAAACATTTTTAACTGAAGATGAATCGACTGCGTAAAATGTACCCATGATTTTCATGAATATCGTTAGCGCATACCTTTACCGAAAACCTCCGCGCATTATTTGGAGACGCCACTGTGCCTTGCGAAGTATCTCTTGCGTATATTCCACGTCCTTTTAATGTACGGAATGGAAGGAAGGAACTACGAAAAATCAAGTGGGTGAAAAACTCGCAGGAAATATTCACATAATTGAGCAGGAGTTTATTTTAAAATAAACTCATTCAAAAAGAACTCAACAGATGAAGTTGATAAATGAATTTGAAATACGCCAGAACGGATTTTTAATGTCCCTATTTCATCAGTTTATTTTAGTTATCTACTCTGGAGCCATTTCTGGAGTATATTCTGGATACGTATCTTATAACATCGTAGTACCTACTGCAAACCCGATGCATCGGCTCCGGTAGGTAGAATGGTCGCAGCGTTACCAAATAATATAGTTTGCGTTAGCGTTATCGACAAAAGTATATGCACTACTGATGTTTGCGAAGATGAAGCTCTTGCATGTGTGAAGGATTTGTGATTTAAGCTCTTGTCTTGCGTAAAATATTGGTAAAAATACGATGGTGCCACTGTTTTTCTCTGAAACCCACTCCGAAGCTCAAAAAAAAGCTCTCATAGTTGAGGTCGCATAATAGAGAGGATATTCCACGTTATAGATTCTACCTCTATATCTAGTCAAACTCTCCGTGCGAGGGTAGGGTGCAAATAAATTAGCAAGGTTGCCGTGTCTTCAGTTTTGGACTCCTAAGCAAAGTGTCAACCCTGTTAATTGTCAACCTTGTTAATGTACTTATACTCTCTATCCTTGCACGGAAAGTTTGACTCGACAAAGAGGTGGGCTTTCAGGATAGCGTGGGATACCCTTCCTTTACGGACTTAACTTTGAGACCTTTCTCTGAGTTTTGGAGTTTGTTTCAAAGAAAAGCAGTGGTACTATCGTGTTTCTCGCGAAATTTTACACCAGAAAAAGTATTAAAATCGCAAATCCCCCACACATGCAAGAACTCAGGGTGTCGACCGGTCTCCAAAAGTACCCAATGTCCCCGATTATCCCTGATTTTGGAAGAGTGTCCCCGATATCCCCGAAAGTCGCCAATCTTCTTCTTCAGTCCCCACAAAAATTGTCCAAAACACCGGCATTTTCGAATTTTTCCGCCAGCCGCGGCAGCGCGATATAAGCAGGAATAAAAGAAATGTAGTGTTGCTTGGTTTTTCGTGTGTTTTCATCGGTTCAACATGACCTGTAAAATTAGTCGTATAAAATACGCATTTTAACGCTCTAACTAGCTTCCTTTCTCTTACATTTCGGGAAAAAAGTCCCTAATTTTCTTGGAGAAACTCCTCTAAAAGTCCCCGAAAGTCCCCAATTTTGGGTAGACACCCTGGAACTCCATCGTAGCCAAAGGTTATAGACATTGATAAGAACCCGATTTCTCACGGATTTGAACTACCTAATCTTTTATTTTGAAGGCCGTTATGGAGCTTTGAGGGAAGCCTTTCGAATGTCCTCGACTAAATTTGCTAGCGATCCAGGTAAGGAGGCGGGCGGTTTATTGAATTTGAATATCCGAGGAGAAGTCTCGGAAGTGGAACAGAAGCCGCGCTCTAGGCCAAAACGACCGGAGCATCACAGACGTAAAATTCACTCAACCCTCTAATCGGATTCAAAGTGAAATCAATTTGGCCGGAGCATAAATTTATAAACAAAATCAGCGCTGCTTGGCAGGAGAATTTGATTTGTCATGAATTTTGAAAGGATGCTATGAAAAATGCATCATAACTCGCTATTCCCCGAAAGAGGATGTGCCGTACCCTGCTCGTGGCGGGTGACGCAAGGAGCAAAAGCACCCGGACCGGGAGAAAAGTTATATTGGAAAAGTTTCCGGTGAAGAAATATTGAATTAGAATTGCAAATTATGTGTTAACTTACAACGCGTCTTTAAGACTTGCAACTACTTTTTTGCTGTTTAGTCGAGCCACCGGGTCCGGGGTCACCATTTGGACCGCGACAATTGTTCGTCGTAGTTTCCATTCAAACCTGTCACACTCTCTCTTTCATTCCTCTCCGCGACTCTTTCTTAATACTCAATATATACGCAGATCGAGCTCTAATAGTTGACATTAGTCAGATGTAATGAATCAACTATATTTTCACAGATCAGGGTGTCTACAAGTTCGGAATTTCCGGAAAGTCTGGAAAAAGTACTGATTTTTTAAGGGCGGTTCGGACGTACTGAAAAAGAACGGAAATTCGGCAAGAAGGTTCGGAATTTTTTTCATTTTTTTGGTCATTTTTCTCGCAATCTGAGCGAGAAATTCAAAATTTTGAAATTTTTTGAATCTCGTCACATGGAGGTACTGAAAAAATATTGAATTATTCTGTTACCAGACCATAACCAGCAAATTTATGAGCTAATGAACTAAATTTGATGAAATTGTAAACACAATATATTGCTATTTGAAATGCAATCAAGATAAGCTTTTAGCTGCCTTTTAGAGGCTCATCGACATTAGTTCGGATATTGTGTATTAAACATAATAATTCGATTTTTTTATTATCAATAAATTAAATTAATGTAAAAATGTCCGTATTTTTTCAATATCTATGGCTTCAATTACACTGCCGTGCTAAGGAAAAACGCCGTATGAGTCTTCAGGCGTTGCCAAATTTCTCCTGGCAAATCACTACCTTTCGAGAAAATTTTTAAATATCTGTTTACCAATTTCTAAGATAATTTTGTTCGTAATTTGATCTAAAACCTTTGAAAATTTCAAGGAAAAATATTCATAATTTTCCTCAAAAATAAACATTTCATCGAAGGAAATTTGGCAACTCTCGAAGGTTCATACGGCGTTCCTCCTTAGCACGGCAGCAGAATAGTTTGTTTTGTCTCCCACTCGTCTAAAACACGTCATCGATCGCAAGCATTAACCATTCGACGATGAAAATTTTTTTCCGACCTATGTATCCGATGAGCTTTTTTACGAGGCTTGAAATGGACAGAGGTTCCCCTTGCTTTGTTGTGGCGGCGTTTTCCTGCGAGTAGAATTCAATGACGCGATTTATCTCTTCGTGTAAGAATTGATTCTTGATGCAAGATTTCGACAGTTTCGACCATTCGAAGCCGAGAGAGCAACTACAACTATAAGTGCCGGGAAGGTTCATGCAGAGCTCCGTCTCGTTTTTGCACACCTGGGCACCATTTTCGCATTCGTTGATGTCCACACACATGCCGAATCTGTAAGAATATATGTTGTTAAGAATTAATCGGCAGTACTATTAATATTACACTAGAACTCATAATATTGTGCGAAAATGGAAGACTTATTAAAGTTAATATCGCCAGTTAGTTAGATAATGTCATAATAATGGACATGAAATGGTAATATTTTGACTTGAAGTCCGTGGCAAAAGCAGTGGTGTGGCGTGCTTTGCGATGTATCGATTTATCTGCCCCTGAATCCTATTGAAAAGGATCGATAAACAGAGTGTTCGCAACGAACACCTTAATAATCGATTCTTTATCATATCTTCCAATGGGGAAATATCGATTATCGATCATTCACGCCTCGCTCCTGGTCAAAAGATCATAAATCGTCGTTTCCTGGACGAAGGAACGTAATTCCATTCCAAGGTTGCAAAATTGGCTCAAACAATTCAATTTTTCATGCGCGTACACCGGTGAAATTGTTGTTCAAAATTTGTCTGATTTTCGCATGGAATCAGGAGAAATGTTAGTGAAATTTTCAACTAGAAATGCCCAAGACTCTTCTGGGAAAAATCCAATTTTTAAGAAGAAATTTGGCAACTTTGAAATATGATTACGTTCTCTTTCTACGTTCTTTCTTCTACGCGAGCGAAACTACGAAATCTGGCCCTTGAAACGGAGCACATTTCACCAAGAAGTTACATAATCAGGAAGAAAACGAATCACTCGTCAATGATTGACTGGTCTCTGCTATCGCAAAATGATCGCTTTGATCGGCTGGGGAACTTCTTTACGAATGTATCTTGCTATCGTGAAGTTTACTGAATGTGAAGCTGAGAGAGTGAATCTTGTCATTTGAAGTTCACCATCAATTTTGCTGGAGAGGCATCAAGCATGCCGTAAAGCACGACTGGTTATCTATTCGAATAATAATCGGTCATCCCGCCTTTGTGCTTTGATTAAACCAATCCATGATTTCCATGAATGATCTAATATTCGGAAGTATCGCGTATTTGAAGGCTGCTCTTAATTATCTCCAATGCAGACTGGAGACGGAATTCGTGGAAATCCATTCGCATTAACGGGAGCCATGGCGCTGCCTTATCCGCAATTTTAAGCGTGTACCGCCATGCTAAGGGAAAACTCCGTATGAACCTTCAGGCGTTGCAAAATTTTCTTTGATAAAACGCTACTTTCCTGGTATACTTACGAATACTTTCCTCCTAATTATTTACATAATTTTTTTTCGCAGTTTCACCTAAAGATTCTGAAAATTTAAAGGAAAAATATTCATAAATTTCCTCAAAAATAAGCATTTCATCGCAGGAAATTTGGCAACTCTCAAATGTTCGTACGGTGTTTTTCCTTAGCACGACAGTATACTACCTGCACTCATTGTAGGAAGTTCAAAGGACAGGCTGATTTCTTCGCCGGAGAGGGATTTTCGTAAGAGCGGTTTTGGTTGTAGCGGGAGTTGACTGTAATGATGAGTCGTGGTTTAGTGATCGAAATTGTGCGGCGCACAGTGGAGTCAGTTAATTGGAGCGGTTGGACAGGATGTACTAACATCGAGAGCTCATATTACAAAAACGCATTTGGCGTAGATGTTTGAAAAAGGTTCCAATTAGTGTTTCAGTAAAAAGGCATCCCGTAAGATTTAACAAAACGCGGTATTAATCGGAAAATGATGATGTCACCCTGACTTTTCCAATGACATTTTCCGATATTGGAATTCGGGAATGAGTGGATTAAAGATTACGAAAAACGATCAATTATCAGTTTTTGTAATCTTTATCCCCGTTTTTGACATTCATAAGCTGCGTTGTCTTAAACCTCTCTATAAAGGCAAAAGGGCTCTAGGTTTATATAGTCCCTTTATACCCAGAGTTACAACATCTCAATTCTGGTCGGGCTTGGTTGGGCTGAAAGTGGTCTAAAAAAAATCCAATTCTGATTGATCCTCGCTCACAGAGTCACAAAAGGGTGCACCAAGATGACGGTGGCTAGAATGTAAACAAAAATAATGGAAAAATAACTTAATTGTGATTTATCAAGAGTAAATCGTTATTTTCACCGCACTAAAATAAAGATAGACAAAGAAATTATTCACAAATCAATCTCATTTTATTTTATTGCAATTTCTTCGTTTTGTTGATGTTGTTGTTTTTGGACGTCAGACATCGCAGGATTCCTTATCCTTATCCCTCAATATCGTTCGTTTGGGTGCACATTTTTGTGACACCATGGCCAGCCCAGGCCAGCTGATAATCGACGTGTCTTAACTCTGGGTATAAAGGAACCAGTGTTCTGCGTTCCCCCTAAAATTTTAGGAGCCACCTTAGCCCAAAAAGCCCAATTTTTAGGAGCCATCTACTATTTTTTAGTAGCCAAATTGAATTTTTGCATACGAGCCATGGCGATGCGGCGAACGGGGCGTATAAAGAGCGCTTCATCGCTACCGCTGCTTTCCGATTGCGAGTCAATCTGTCAAATTTTTCAGGCGCCAAGGCCCGATTCTTAGGCGCATTTGGCGCATGGCGCCAGAGGAAGGCAGAACACTGAAAGGGACTCTAAACACTGCGACAAGGCGCTTATTGCTTACTTAGAACTCCAGCGGAACCCGGGGTTCGAACACTTGCAGGTGACGTTCCAGTGGTTGTAAATGATGCTGAGCTGCTCCCTGTTGGCGGTCGGGTCGAAGGAACAAGCTTTGTCCTGGAGTCGGGAGCAAGGGGCTCGGGGCTCGGCCGTGTTCCAGCATTCCTCCTCCGAGCGGGCGAGCTTCTTCGGGCAGCAAGGATCCGGACAGAAGCTGTACATGGCGCATGCGTAGGGTTTCCGATCATCGGCCCGGAAGTCTCGGTTAGTTATACCGCGCTCGGGGTCCCAACAGTTGGCGAAGTTGTCGCAAGGCTCTCCGAGCATAGCCAAGTTAGGAATATCCTGGAAAGAGACAAACAGGCCTCTTGCAAACTTCAGCTAGAGCAAAAACACCGAAAAAAAAAAAGTGAAGTTGATTTAACATTCTGGATGTAAAAAAAGTATGCGAGAACTTATAAAATGCTGTTTGACTGCACTATAACAGTTACTTTAGCAGTGCCAAGACGTAAATCTAACTACTGTGGCGGGTAATTCATTATTTTACAAGTTCTCACACACTTTTTTTACACCCTACATGTTAAACCAACTTCACTTTTTTTTCGGTGAAGAGTTAATTATCATAGAAAATGGTTCAAAACCAGGATGTCTACTGGTCCGGAATTTCCGAAACGTCCGGAAAAATTACCGATTTTAAGGGTGATCTGGAAGTACTGAAAAAGTGCGGAAATTCGGTAAAAAAAGTCCGGAATTTTTTCTTCCATACCAAAGAGGAGCCGATCGGCTGAAACTAATCCACCTCTTATTGGATTAGGTTTTTTTTATGCGGTGTTAAGAATCATTGGTTCGGTAAATGTCGGTTAAACGTCTTAAACCACTTTAGCAAATTTTTAAGAGCTTTTTTTTCTCTCCCTTTTCCGCCTTTCCCTCTTGATTCCTTTTTTGGCTCGAAGGGAGGAGGGCATGCCCCCCCCCCTCCCCCTGGATCCACCACTCTCAGCGGGTAATTCAAATTTTTCGTGACCCCAGCAGTGTTTAATTGATAATAATAATATGAATATATTGGTTAGGAGGAGTAAGTTCAGTAATTTTCGTTGCGCAAATCGTATTCCACGTGAAATTTTGTAGCGGAACCATGCGCCAGACCCCTTTTCCCGAATCGTTTTTCTTGACTCTATTTTTTGAGCTGTCCGCTCTGCCAAGACCAATGCCAGTCTCGACCGTTTCGCACTCTCAGCTCATCGAGCAATTCCTACTTTCCCATCCGAGATAATTAAAAGTTTCCGTGAATTAGGAGACATGGGCGGGAAAGCTAGCATTAAGGGTGGCGAGCAGAGGATTGCCCCCTCCTTTACCCCCTGCTCTCCCCACCTATCACGCACCGTCCAACCGAGCCGGAAAATAGACTTTCCGGTCCATGGAAAAAAAGAACCTGGGAATTCGCCGTCGCTTTCGTGCGATTGGGCGACGACGCACACCGGTCCGACTCAGAAGTCGGACAAAATCTGAAAACTTTAAAATCTTAAATTTCCAAAAATTTAAAAAGTTCACGAATTGTTCCTTTGGGCTTTTCGTAAAATTTCCGTTCTGAAACACTCCTCAAAATTGAATTTGTGATTTACAAACATCAAAATTGAAAAATTTTAGCCCAAAAATTCATGTCCGACCTCTTCTATTAGCTCGTTCTACTGTGCGACGCGACGCTGAGGCTGACGCAGTGTTTCCTCGCTTTAAATTCGCAACTTCACAATTGAAATGGAAAATAAGATAACGTTTATCACCGAGGGCAGTTTTGTCGGTGAGCTCTCGCCCCCCCCCCTTCCCTCGGGTCGCCGTTCCCCGCGGTCCATTCCTTGACCACGCTGGAACCTTCCGTTGCGCGATCGTTCCCGCGAAACACTGACGATGAATAAAATGTCAACACGTTTTTGAACGGGAGCTGGCAACATTGCTCACCCTCCCCCCAATGGCTCCCCTCTCGTCGTCCCTTCTCGCGGTTTTGGCTCCCCGTCTGGTTTAGCACGCATTCTGACCCCCGCCCTTAAACGCCCCCCCCCCCCCCCCTCACGGGTCTCTCCTCCGTCTTGTTCGATGCAATATTCGACCAGCTAATCATTCTCACGATTCGCACTCAGGTTCGACGGTGTGGTATGTTTCGATGCGATTCCAGTGGCGTGGCGTGAATTGCGATGTATCGATTGTTATGCCATTTAAACCTATGGTAAAGAATCGATTATCAAGGTGTTCGCTGCAAACACCCTGTTTATCGATACTTTTCCATAGGTTTAAATGGCATAACAATCGATAAATCGCAATTCACGCCGTGCCACTGTGCGATTCATAACGGCACACACCAACTAGAGCAACGGAACTCATTGAAATGTTTTAGCAATAGGTATGACGGTTGAAGAGCCTATTTAAGGTGATTCGACGGACGCCAGATTTTGTGTCAAAATGACCATGCGATACATCGCATTGGTTCCATTTTTTCAGCTACTCGTCATTTTTCTCGAATTTTGAGATCGCAATTCTGTTGCGAGGGGACAAAAGAATTCAGCAAAAAATTAGAAAGAAAATAAAGCAAAGGAATAAACAGGGAAGAGACACACTAAATTTATCATTTTCTTTCTGTTGCAGGACATGCGGAAGATTGGCGCAAAGGACAGCTCTAAGTCGGTGAGTTCAAAGCTATGATTCACATGCATGAGGAACATTGTTGAGAGAGAATGCGTCAATTTTCACTGAAATGGATAGAATAACAAACAGTGCGTTGTGTAGGGCTATGGCAGGAAACAAGTTCAAATTTTACGAACCCAAGTTCTGTAGAACTAGCGCTACAGCACGCATTGAAATATTTTTGCAACATGGCGGTTGAAGAAATGCAACCACCTCTAATAACTTTCTCTCCACTTGAGAGGAGTGTTGAATTAAATTAAAGAAAGAAACGGAATACATCACTTGAGAGCTTAAAAGTCACTATCTATTTAAAGAGACGACCGGGAGTTATTGAACGTGAAATTATTACCCCGGGTTTTATCATTTTGTGAAGCATGGAATCTTCTAATAGATGTATTAAATCCCTGCTAAAAGAGACGAGTGGGCTATTCAGAATTCGCCAACTCACATGAGTAGAACTTCCTACCTATGAGTAGAAATCCCAATCATATCCTTAGAATATTCTATTCATAAGAGTGGAAAAGTTCAACTCATGTGAATTCAATTTTTTCTTTTTTCAGAAGTGCTATTTCTAACCAGGAGACACCGACATTCTACGTTTTGAAAAATAAAAACATTTTGTTCTTATGATTTTTTTGATGCGGGGACTATCGGACACGGTAGATTCACCCTGGTAAAAATTGGCGATAGGAGTTGCGTCTCAAAATACCATAGGAGTTCTCATAGCCGACTAAAGAAGGCTATTGAAAATCATATAGCTGGCTGTAGAAAGCGGAGCAAATCATATAGCCGGGCTATACGAAGCTTTAAAAAAGTATACAGTCGGGCTATAGTTCCTATCGCCGGGATTTACACTTTATCGTCATCGGCGACAAAAGGCTATAGGAAATTGTGTAGAAATTTGTGTGCTTTGGAAATCAGTAAGTTTGATACGGAACTACCTTAATATTTACAAAACACACATTATATTTTTCTTTAAAACATATTTTTCTCATCAATTAAAATGAGAATAATCCATACAGAGTGTGCAAACATTTCAAAATCATGAGTCGAAAAACGCTCACTCCGCGAGATTAAATATTAGAGCCTAACACAAACGGAGCGGCGACGCACTGGCGCCTACAAACCTAACAGGGATACTTCACGCATTGCGCAATGCGTGAAGTATCCCTGTTAGGTTTGTAGGCGCCAAAGCGCGTTTCGCGCTCTCTGCCCGCCCGCTGCGCAGCAGCGTGCCACGGCGTCTGAAGCAACTATTTCACACCAGAGGTATTGCACAGTATCATAAGAAATTGAAGGCGCTTCAACATATTAAGAATGACAGGTATCCTTCGACAGGACGGAGCTTTCCTCGCAAAATAAATCAAGATACTGCGGCACAAAAAGAGAGCAGTAGTCCAAGAACTAACTAAGTCCTAGCATCCGTATTTAGTAACGTTTAGCATAAACTTTATCGTCTGGCTGTTGCTTAATCGCCATCGGCTATAAAAGGCTATAAGAAATTGTATAGCCGGCTACAGAAGCTATTGGAAATCTTACAGCCGGCCTTAGGTCTATAGTATTTTGAAACACACATTCTACTGCCAATTTTTACCAGGGCAACGCTGAATTCATGTGAGTTGAAATCTCTAGTAGTCATATAAGTTGGCGAAAACTGGATTGAGAAATTCTGCTCGTATGAGTTAAATTCTATGCATATAAGTAGTTAAAGTTCTATTCATATGAGTTGAAGCAAAATAAAATTATACAGGTTCCTCAAAAAATTCTTTTAGCTTATAATAAGCTTTATTTTTTAGTTTTATTTTCAATTGGTTAAGGAATATTTTGACGGAACTTTCCCTGTTCATTACTTTCAACTCGTTGGTCAAGGTGTTGAAAAATCTTATCGCTTAATTTTTCATTAATTTATTCTCCCTAGTTGTTACAATATTATTGTTCATGAAGCAATGTCTGGTGCCATATCCATTATTAGGGGTCATTCTGTCAATCGTTGAAAGATAATTACTTCTTAAGGGACGGGTTTGGAACGAAGTGAACTTTGAAGGTGAAGCTGTCTGCGCGTAAGACTATTAAGTGACGTCATACGGAAGAGCAAGGCGAGATCGCACGAATATGCTACCGGCTGCTCGTGTTGAGCGTGCCCTGTATAGTCGCACAACTCTAATGACCCGAATTAGAGTCATCAATGCATGCTTGCAAATGTTCGTCGCCCCGAATTTCATGACACAAACTCTCAATATTTTTAAGGGCTTATCTAAGTTAAAAGTTACCGGATTTACCATAGTCCTGATGTTTTTAATTCAATTTTTATAAAAGTTTGCCTCCGTCCATAGTTTTCTCCAAGAAGCGCAAAATTATTTTTCCACCTCGCGGAAATAACCAACAGGACGATTTCCTTACGTGCGAGGAGGGATTTGCCCGGATAAACGCGGTGCACTGCCGTGCTAAGGAGGAACGTCGTATGGACATTCAAGGGTCGCCAAATTTCCCCGAATCAGACATGTATTTTTGAAGAAAGTTCTGCGTATTTTTCCTTGAAATTTTCCGATATTTTATATTTAATTGGGTACAAAAATGCCTGAAAAATTGGAAGAAAAATATCCAGAATTTTCCCAATAAATTCGTCGGTTACTGAAGGAAATATGAAAACGCTTGAAGGCTCATACGGCGTTTTTCCTCGGCATGGCAGTGTAGTCGTTACCTTGGAGCGAACTCACGTGCAGGCAGAAGCCGAGGTTCTCCCGCGAGTTCATCTACGCCTCATTCGCCGCCGACATCGGAAAACCTCGATACCTTACGAAAGCTCCAGGGTGGGGGGGGGGGGTCAGGGGTGGGGGTGGCCGATAAAATTACTCCACTCCGATGCCTCCTTTGCTGGGAATCAGTCTTGAAACTAGCCCGGAGCCCGTTCCCGCACTTGATTGAGTTTCATAGAGCGCATGGAGCAGGTTCACGCGGTGCTGAAACTCCCGAACTCGGCCATGATCCATCGCCTATCGCGCTTCAAGACGCACATGAACAAAAACAATCGGACCGCGTTAAGTAGAAAGGAACGAAGCCACAGTAGCTATTGTTAAAATTAACCGGGCAGTTATATTTCTTACGTGAAAACGGTTGAGCGGATAGCTTTGAAAATTTTTAGGGATTTGCTTCGCACTATGCAGGAAATTCACCGAACTTCGCACAAAAATCAGTACAACCGTTTTCATGTGAAAAATTGAATTGCCCAGTTATATTTGGCAATAGCTGATGAGGCTTTGTTCCTTTCTGCTCGACGCGATCCAATTCGAGGTGACCTTGACAAACTCGCTTCCGCTCGACTCATCGCCGCGCAATGGATTGAGTCAATTAGGGAGGTCGAACATAAAATTATTGACTGAAACTGCAAATTTTGATGTTTATTTTGTCAGATTTTAAATTTTAAGGGATGTTTCTGAAGGAAAATTGCACGAGAAACCCAATGGAGCCACTTTCAGAACTTCAAAGTTCTGTGTAATCGGAGTTATATGCGTTTAAAGTTTCCAAATTTTGTCCAAACTCTCCTATTGACTCGATCCACTGTGCGCCGTGCCCCACTGCCACGGTTCACCGCAATCAACGAACCTCCACCGCATATCGACATCCCAAAACACGATTCCGCCTCGAAGCGCCTTCATTTCCACAGGATACTCCACGTTTTCCGCCGCAGGTAGTTTCAGCGGCGCGGCGCAGAAAGTGCTGATCGGCCGATCACAGGCCGATCGCGAAGCAAATGTGAAGGTACCTGTAAAGAGGTTAAATAATGTGAAGACACTTGGAAATGGGGGGGGGGGGGGGGGAGTACAAAAACGCAGAAATCAGCGAAGCGCATAGCTTCTATCGAAGGAGGTTGTGTAACGCGTACTTTTATGCGAAGGAAAGAGTGAAAAACGCTCTTTTGTGCGAGAGGAACAGTAAGCGCGTAAGTCTTATGTGGACAGCAACGTGAAGGCTACGTCAAAAAATGGCTTCCTCCAAAAATTCGAAGGCGAAAAATTCTGCGAAAAACCCCTGTTACATAGATTCAGAAACTCGGACGATGTTTCATTTTTTTCGGGCGAAAAAGAAAATAGAATGAATGTAAATTCAAATGTAAATAGATATTTCTGAGATTTAATTACAAAAAATTCGGAAAAATCCCGAAAATTTGTTTGGAAAATGCAGTGTAGCTTTTAAAAAAACATTGATTAAAAATAAAGCATGAGAATTGGTGCGTGGCGTTGCAATCTGAGATATGAATACGCTTTTCTTGCGTGCAGTCATCGATATTTGAATTCATTCATGGCAGGCGTAACGAGATAACTATTCGACCACGGGTGTAGGCATTTTGCCGCCAGCTGGATTGAAGGCGCGTCACTTTGCGATGATGACTTGACCACGTTCCCTTCCCTGGCTGAATTGAACGTATTTCTGCCAAACGGAACTATGTGCATTACGACGTAAGCCCTGTTATGCATACATTCTTATGGGTCTCAGGGCTCATGTCTTAATGCACTTAGTTCCGTTTGGTAGAAATACGTCCAATTAGTAGTTACAGCCCATGCTTTTTACCTTCCTGCAAGACTTCCTGAATATGAGAGAAAATTATACAAGCAGATCTCAGGATCCTGGGTGAATTAGGGAGGAAACATTTTTCGCATCCCTGTACTGAACATTCGCCTCCGTAGAATAAAGTTTTTATTCTTTGGGCATTCACATATTCTAAACCGTCCCGTGTTTTGTAAATAATTGTGTTTTGCAGCTCCGTCCCCGCCTTTTCCTGTTCTATTTTCATATCGATGGTGTAAGTCGGCAATCACATAACTCGGTTTGCGACGTCGCAGACTTCCTGTCATAATTTATTTTTTAAACGGAAAACTACTCAACGGCAATTCCTTAAAACTGACGTGATTTTTCTTCTCTGTGCGAAGAAAATTCTGCAAAAACTTCGAGTAATGTTGTCACTTTGTTCTCCTTTAAGAAAGTAACATAGAGGCGGAGATTTTCAGACATCGCAACCGAGGTATGTGATTGCGGACTTACGTCGTCGATATACTAAAATAGGGTGTCTAGCATTAGGATTTTCCCGATTTTCCCGATTCTATCAGGATTCGAAGAAAAATCGGTCTTAAAATCAGGATTTGGGAAAAATCGGACGTTCGCTTATTTTGTGTTAATTATCCGCTATCCGTCCGTTAATTTTTCCCCGCAAAAAGTCAGGATTTGATAGGGATTTGAAAAAAGTATGAAATCAGGATTCAGCGGTCAAAAATCAGGAGAAATCAGGATTTCATCAGGATTTCCCAAAATGAAAAAACAAACTAGACACCCTGTAAAATTAACTTGAAATCCGTCGCCATCTCTCTTTTTTGCACATGAATTAATAAATAATTTGTGATTGAAATGTAAAGAAAATGATTGAGATTTAAGTAAAAAAATGTATGATACTTTTTGACCCTTATTTAATATAGCGTATTTTAACCTTACTTGGCAAGCCCGTCGTACGTAACAACACAGCTCTTTTTTCTCAGCCCTCTTCCATTTAATTTTCCCTCAGCGGTGCTACGTTATCCCTCCGAGTCAAGCATCTCTATTTAATTTTCTCCCGACTAACAGAATTCTCTTCTCGTCTTCTTTATCTCAGAAGCCTAGAGACAGGTTAGGAATGCAAGCGTTATGCTCATCATACTAGACCTCTGTGAGGACTAATGTTTTCGGCGACTGTAAACAAATAAGAGCGCTAACAGAACCCCGGCAAAATCTGGGGTTCTGCTACTTAACCAATGCATCTTACGCAAAGCAAAAGCAAAAAAAGATTGGTGCCCCTAGTTTCTACAACACTCATTCCCAAAATTGAGCTAGCAAGGGCCACTAACTGAAGTTCATCTCTGAAATAATTGGCACCGGAAAATGTTAGTAGCGGAAAATTGTGAAAAATTTACAATTTGGTAGCTCTACCTTACGCCGGCTCTAAGATACTAGATACGGAGTTTCAAAAATTGCGATTTACATTGGAATCAATTGGGCGTACGCGGGGTTTTCCCCTGATACCTCGGAAAGACTAACAAGGAGTCAGGTCTGTACCTTCTGGCCCTGAGGCACTGATATAGTTCCTTCTAATTTTAATACTTTTAATTTTTGTTGAATTTTGAGTTTGGAATCGAATCTAAATATGACAAGGTAGGGAACAGTCAACAGGGTGTCTAGCATCAGGATTTTCCAGATTATATCAGGATTTGAGGTCAATCGGGATTTAATCCCGATTTCATCAGGATTTGAGGAAAAATCGGTCGTAAAATCAGGATTTGAGAGAATTCGGCCGTCCAATCGGATTTTTTCATGCTTTTGCATACGCTTATGCTGTAATTTCAATTTTTCTCCGCATAAAATCAGGATTTGGACAAATAATGAAATCAGGATTTAGCAGTCAAAAATCAGGAAAAATCAAGATTTCATCTGGATTTCCCAAAATGAAAAAAAAAAAAAAAATTGGACACCCTGGTTAAGATTCTATATAACTATGGATTAAATGGATTAAGCAAAGAGACAAAATGAGAAAAATGAGCAGGGAAAATCTTTAGCTCGGCGATAGAGGGAAGAAGACAAGGGTTAAAGAGATAGGGAGCTAGAACGCTGAGACCTTTAGCGACTGCGTCAAGCGTATTTGAGCATTTTATTCTCGGTCGGTATCAGATTTTGCTCACGTCCAAGACTGCGGACAGAAGACGCGCCGAGAGAAAACACGAATTGAAAATAAAAGTCCTCGCTCAGGGAGGAGGAGGGATTCAGAGTGGGGTTTCAGCCCCCGGCAGGACCTCTCTCCTACCCTCCAGCCCAAACTCTACCCTTCCTTTTCAAGGTAGAAGCCACTGCAACTTGAAGATTTCAAATTTGTAATCTAAACATCCACGCCGGACACATGTCCGATGAGTTCACCTTTGCGAGTTGCCACATTCTTACACAGGAATCGTTTTTTACCCCTCTCTCACGATCTTCATCCTGATGACACACGGAAAAATATTGATTGCTGATTTAACAATTAATTTGTTCAAAAAGGGTGATAGACATGTTTCAAATGTACATTGTGCAATCGTTGAATAATAATTTAAACAAGCATTTTTTTTTTATTGTGAAATCTTCATTGAAACATGTCTGTCACTTTTGTAACAATTAAATTGTTAAATCAGCACTTTCATTTCTTCGATAGCACCAAATAGCACCACGTCGAGTCCGACGTTCAATCTAACTTTCGTATCTGATTTTTTTTTTTTTTTTTTTTTTTTTTTTTTTTTTTGGTGTGTGTGTTTCCCACTAGGTTTAAATGTATGTTTGATTATAGTTTGCACGGCAAATGAAGAACGCAAGGCCCTCTGCATGTCTATTTTAGTCAGCAAATGCCAGCTCTAATCACAAATATTGTGTTGGATCAACCGCAGAGTTCGGGTATATTTAAGCAACATTATGTGAGGGGCTCAGATGACTAAGGCGTTTTTGACACATTTGAGATATTAATGATTTCAAGTTGAGTTATCTATGAACAATTCGCTCCCGAATTCAAATTTTTAAGCATCAAAAAGTCAGTTTGAAATTTTTTTCCGCCACAAGGATCCATTTAATTTCGAAACTTCAATCACGTATTTCTCAAAATAGCAAAAACCGCACATATGCGCCTTGTCTTTAAGCCCTAATTTATGATGATGAGTTGTACAGTCACGGGCGCGGCAAATATTTTTTTAAGGGGGGGGGAGGGGGTGAGGTACTTGAAGGATCATTCACTTTTCGCGAAAGTTTAATTTTATCGAACAACATTATTTGATGAAAACTTTCCAGAGGTGGGAGGCACCCTCCCCCCCCCCGCCCCCAACCTCAAATATTCCTCCGTTACGCTCATACGGGAATGTAAATAACTATACCCTCTCCCCGTCAGAGTGGTAGCTTTTAGTTGAAAAATCAAGACTATAGAAATTATGAACAGGGTGCGACACACTCCTAAATAAAAAAAGGCCCCCTAGACTTAAGCTTTATAATGAGGACTTTACCGCCCAGAACTTTTAAGTATTTGCCTTAAGCATACTTTTTCTCTTTTTTTGGGTAGTATCCCTCTTCAAAGTATGATTTTCTTAACCGAAACTTCCTTGCATCAAACCCATGCACGTACATCTATGATATCAGAGATCCGCGTAAAATCAGGCATGGTTCACGAGCTGTATTCAATTGGCGGTGGCTCGGCAACCTTTTCTTATTTCCATTTTCTTATCCGACTCACGTTCCGTTTGGCAACCCTTCATTTCCGCTGAACCGCCGGTTGTAAATGCTTGTCTTCAATTCATGTCAAGCTTAAAAGCTTACCGGCCATTAATCGTCCTGTCTCATACAAGGTTGCCAAGTATTTTGAGGATCATTTTTTCAAGAATGAGCCATGCTAGGCCCGCTTTAATGAGATTTCAGGGACATGTCTCTCGGAAAAAAATAAACAATTGCTTAAATCGTAGCTGCTGGAAGTGGATCTATCCACTGTACTCAACAGGCTGAAAATTATTGAGCTAAAATGTTTTGTAATTGTGCAGTAACAGAAACCTCTAAAAAGACACACCAGGACGCGAAAATTTTAAAAAAAAATTGTTCATCAGCACGACGCGCAGACTTCAATTTTTTAAAATTGCAAATTGATAGCGTATCTAGGAGAGTAAGAATCGGCCGATTACGTGCTTTTTAGATAGCGGCGAACGCGAGGCAGATTGCGAGTTTTGAGGCGATTTTCAAAGGTGATCTTTTATTTAAAATCTTACTTATCTCATTAATTTGAACAGTGGAAAACGTTGCGCATTTAACGATGGAATTGGAAAGGTTCCCACAATTTGGAAATCCGCGAAAGTCAGGGACAGTTCGGGAATTCACGGCAAACGGGAACAGTCAAGGAATTCCGTGGGTAGCCCGTCGGTGACTTTTGAAGAAGATGTGAGTGCTTGTTTTCGTTTTTGTCATCTCTGGAAGTGGGAAAGTTGAGCAAGAGTCTGTAAATTTTTCATTCTCCTTTCATTTTTTTTATTTTTAGGAAATTTCGAGGTTCCGCATTACCTTTAAAAAAAATTTTCAGCGTTGGTTCCAAAAAAAAATCACCACGTCTTGTCGCACTGCTAAAATCTGGCACAGAAATCAGCGATTATTTTATAATGACAAAACAGGTATTGAATTCTCAAAATCCGAGAGCTCGCACCGCTGAAGTTTTTGACCGGAGCGGTTATAAGAGCATAACATCGCGATTTTTAAAAAAATATCGAGTGGAAGTTTTGTCCAAAAATCTAAGAACATCAGGGAATTTTAAAAATTTTGGAGTCAGAGAAAAGTAAAATTAAGGCAGGGAAGAATCAGGGAAAATAGAGCGTCCGGAAATGAAAGAGCGTACCATGAGAATCCGGTGTAGAGCAGTTTCCAATACTGCCGTGCTAAGGAAAAACGCCGCATGAACATTCGAAAGTTGCCAAATTTTCTCCGATAAAATGTTTGTTTTTGAGGAAAGATGTGACTATTTTTCTTGAAATTTTCAGGAACTTAAAGTTAAATTGTGAACAAAATTATATAAAAAATTGGAAGGAATATATTCATAAGAGTACCAGGAAATTCGTGTTTTATCAAAGGAAATTTGGCAACGCCTGAAGGCTCATACGGCGTTCTTCCTTAGCACGGGCAGAATAGGTAAAAACGTTGCGTTGGATCGCCAGAGGAGGTTAAGAAATTTTGCACCCTTGTCTTTTTTGAATGACCTCCATCGATGAATGTCATTGTAAGCTGGAGCTTCATTGCTTCATGAAATAAGGTCCATTTAATGAGAGACAACGAAGTTTTAATAATCAGTCCATAGGTCAGGATCTATGTCTCGTGTTCCTTCTAATCCAACGGTCCTCGGTCGCGAAACACTCATGCAGGATTCTGCCGCACCATTGATTCCCTTGCCGCAGGGGGCAAAGCTCCATCACTGATTGGCCAGTCAAGCGCTACATTAGCCTGAGCAAAATCGGCTCAAGAGCGAAACCCGCCCTGTGATGCATCGATGATTCGAGTAATGCAAGTTCAAAAACTTAATTCGGCTTGTAGGTAGGCGTGGCATAGCGTCAGATCGTCAATTGAATCAGTGAGAACGAAGACACACCAACTCGGTAACTCGAAAATGCTCAATTTTCATTAAATGCAGTCAATTTTCATAAAGGTCATTGAAGTTAGCGCATCTGTTCCAGCTTATGCCTTTAAAATGTTTTTAAGTGCTTGTCTTTCGGTACCAAAAATCTTTTTCTTAGGCTAACTTCTTCACCCACTGTGCAGTTTTGTGTGTGTCTTGATTATTTTCATTTTTTCGAATTGGTGTGTTTCCGTTCTCACTGATTCCATTTGTCCCTCGTGCACTTTCTTCCTATTCTGTAGGAAAGAGGTACGACTTCGCCAGGAAATTTGTGAATTTTTCCAGAATTTTATTCGCTCTGAAATCTAACGTATCTGATGATTTTAAAAAAATATCCATAATTTGTCTGAAAAATAAATGTTTTCGGGAAAACTTTGGCAACGTTTATTGTTAACGGTAACGTTTAACGTTAACAGTATTGTTTACGTCATCTGTAACGTCTAACCTTAACGTTTAAGGCGTCCTTCGCAGCAGCACGCGGCGGCAGCTTTGAGACAGAGTGTCAAAACAAGCTTGTATGTCGATTGGCGACGGCGCAGATTTCTAATTACATTTTATTTACTGAAAGTGAAACAAATTAACATATTTCTTTGGAATTTTTACTGACCCGTGCTCTTTTGCTTAAAAATTCATCGTAAAAATTGCTAGCGATTTAAAAGGCATCGATCAATAAACAGGGTGTTCACAACGAACATCTCAATCATCGATTCTAAGCACAGGTTCAAAAGGGGAATATAATAGTGGTTCCTTATTGCAAAACGTAAGCCACAGTCCTATTCTGGATGTGCGTTAGTATCTTCAATATAAGACCTGAAGTACTTAATTATTTACATTTGTTCTCATTTATTTACATTTTTCTTTAATTAAACTAGGTGACGGATCATAATGTCCAAAACAGATTAATGTCCTGAGATAAGAATATTTACACCGTTGAAATTCTCAAGTATCTGGAATATATTAGAGAGAGAGAGAGAGAGGGGGGGAGAGAGGGAGAGAGAGAGAGAGAGAGGGGGGGGGTTGTTGACATGACCGAAAACAAAAATGATCGTTTTTCTTTTTATGTGTGCCATTATAATGTCGTAATTTCCTATTCTTTAGAATTTTTAAGTGCCTTCAACACTCTGCCGATCCAAGGCCATGGAGACAAATCATTCATTTTGAAAGCCAAATACATTGTATAGATAGCTCTGATTATATAGCAGCAATGTAATAATTCTGTCAATTAAAACAGCAAAACCAGGCCAGCAGGAATGAGTAAAAAGTCAGAATTTGTTTAAAGAAACCTAAGGAAGATGATGCTTCGCAACTAAATTGCATTCCACTTGCAGAAGAGCAAATAATGAGAGAGACTTTTAGAAAATCGATGAAGCAATGAAAAGTCACGAAAAAGGTAAATTACGTTTCTTATATACTTTTTCAAAAAGTAATTGGACTTAAAGTAATTTTCGGTTTGGTCATGCTACCGCTGTTGGACTCACTGGGCACTCCGACCTTAAAATTTGCAGCGCGCCGGTGCCGTCTGTCGCGTCGCATAGTCAAGGCGCCTTCAATTTTTCGGATGCAACACAGACATCCGCAGAGCGTGAATAGTTGTATCCAAGCGTTATCATCCACGACCCGCGAAATATCCCGTTCCAAAGCCATGGACAGAAATATTTGTAAAGAGTGTTAAGAGGATAATTTCAACATGCGGGGGAAATAAAACTCGCGCGAAGTTTCCAGTCACGGCAATAAGTGCTTGGAACTTCGGACTTTGGCAAATCGAGGTACGTGATTCTGAAGTTTAATCGCATGCACATTACCTGCATGGTATACCAGCACATGTAATAGCTGGCTGAGGTTTGCCACTGGAACTTCTCCAAAGGACCCTGAAAGGGCTTGTTCTTCTTGCGGTCCATTTCGACTAGTCTAAGGCATTCATCATCTGCTTGATTTATAAGATCTCGATTTCCTGGAAGCCGCCATTTGGATGTATGTGCTATTGTGGCGGTATCAGTTTTCCGCTGGAAGAAAATAATGAAAAGAAATAATCAATTGAATTCTTTGAACAAGAAAGTGTAAGAGGGAGGGGTGAGTGGTTCTTTAAATCATGTAATTAGAATTTACCTTTTATGGAAATAGAGGATCAAATGGACTACATTTGACAATTAGGAACTACAATCTCTGGCTCATTTTAGAAATAGTATTGTATTTACCGTTAGTCTCCTTATGCAGATAGGTCTTTTTATGTATGAGCTAGATCTTTTAGTTCACTATTGCAAAAGCAGGGTGTCCTCTTATGCAGGGTGTCTACAAGTCTGGAATTTCCGGAAAGTTCAGAAATAGTACTGATTTTTTAAGGGCGGTTCGGAAGTACTGAAAAAGTGGTGAAATTTCGTTAGAAGGTCCGAATTTTTTCACTTTTGTCTCAGTTTGAGAGAGAAATTCAAAATGTTTGAAATTTTTCCAATTTCATCAAATGGAGGTACTGGAAAAGTACTGAATTTTTCTGTTGAGGAGGTACTGAATTTCTCGGGAATGTACTGAAAAATCACTGTAGAAGAGTTGATTTTTGGCCAGCCTGTTTTAATAGACACCCTGCATAGGGCAGTCCAAATGTGATGTAACTGGTTCTAAGTCCCTCAAAAGTAGTCTAAAGCATGGAATAAAATGAAGCTCTACCATTAAAATTCGAATTTAAATCGGAGTTTGAAATTTCAATCGTTTCAGCCGCAAACTTTAAAAAATTGTAGCGTTCAATGAAACAAGACGTGCATTGCGGATCACTACCTTTCAAATACCTCTTTGATTTCAAGTTGAAAGAATCCTGAAGAAAATCAGCATACGAGTACGCTATCCAACGTGGTCCATAGGAGGCAGTTAGCAGAGTTATTAGGTATCAAAAGTGAAAAAAGTGTATGACGATGAAGAGAAAGGGAGAACGAGGAGAGTTGATGGGGGTGAAGGTCGCACAAAAGCGCGATGGATGAGGGATAGCTCTCTAATAATAGCCCGAGTCAATTTAAGGGGGCATAATCTATTGAATCATTAGCACCCTAAAAGCTACCGATCGTGATAACATTAAAGCCTGTTTTCATGAAATACCGATTGACGCAAGCTCCGTCATCGAAAAGGCAATCTTTTCATACCGCAGCCCTGCATCCTTAGTTGTAGTGTTCTTTCTTATTTGATTTGTTATTCAGTTATTACGTTTTCATTGAGTTTAAGCGCTTGAAATCGAGTGGTTTTGACAATTGACGGGAACGATAGCACGGAGGTCAAGAAGAAAAGAGATCCTTGTGGCAGTTAGCAGGCTTTCAACGACTTCTAAATGATTTTCTTAGACAAACTAGGAGGCGTAACCCCTTGAACGTTTCGCGGTCCAAACTCTCCCCTCCTCCCTCCTGCCTGAAGTGCTTTGCGTCTCGCCGCATGCCGTGCTAAGGAAGAACGCCGTATGAACATTCGAGAGTTGCCAAATTTCCTTCGATAAAATGTTTATTTTTGAAGAGAGTTATGAATATTTTTCCTTTAAATTTTCAGAAGAGATTAAGGACGAAATTATCTGAAAAATTGGGAGGAAAATATTTATAAGTTTACCTGGAAATTCGCGTTTTATTAAATGACATTTGGCAACGCCTGAAGGTTCATACGGCGTTTTTCCTTAGCAAGGCAACTAAGGCGTTATGCGTTACGCGTAACTCTTTTGATTTCACGTTGTGGAGTAAGACTAGCTCCAATAAACAAGTCCGAAAGGGGTTGTATACACGCGTCTTTTTGAATAAACTGATTTTTATCAGCCAAAAGGATGGAAAAAAAAATATCACAAAATCGAGATACATGCTGCAATTGACACAAGGACGAAAACAACACATCACGCAAGTCTTTTTGACACTGACCGATTCATAAACACTGGGAAAAGTGTCTCTTGGATTCTGAGTCCAGACTTTTAAAAAATTTGATAAGAAAAAATACTCTTGATTCAATTGGATTTCTGCTTGAATCAAAAGAAAATCCGCTTAAATTAAGAGGGCTGGCTCTGAATTTAAGCAAAAATCCGAACGAATCAAGAGTAATTTTTGTGAAATTTTCTAAGAGTCTGGATTCTGGATCCATGAGATTTTTTCTCATAGTGCCTACATTTTTTCACATAGTGCCGAAAAGAAAATGGCTCTTGTGATATTTCGGCCGGAAGGTGATGATTTAGCCCTCAGAATGCTAAAGTGTTTCTCGTCGAAATCTCAAAGTCAGATTTTTTGATCCACCTCGACCAAAATCGTTGTACTGAAAATTTTGCTTTGTACATGAGCTTCACTAGAAAAGAAGTCTCTTGGAATCAGAGTCCAGACTCTTGAAAAATTTGACAAAGAAAAATACTTTTGATTCAATCGGATTTTTGCTTGAATCAAAAGAAAATCCGCTGTGATTAAGAGGCCGGGGTCTTGATTCAAGCACAAATCCGCGCGAATCAAGAGTATGTTTTTCTTATGTCGAATTTTTTAAGTGTCTGGACTTTGGTCCAAGAGACTTTTATTCCAGTGTAACACCCTTTACACTTGGAAAAAGTCGCTTGGATCTAGAGTCTAGACTTTTAATAACATCGAGAAGAAAAAATGCTCTTGATTCAATCCGATTTTTCCTTGAATCAAGATCCCGGCCTCTTAATTACAGCGGATTTCCTTTTGATTCAAGCAAAAATCCGATTGAATCAAGAGTATGTTTTTCTTGTCGAATTTTAAGAGTCTGGACTCTGGTCCAAGAGACTTTCAATAACATTGAGAAGAAAAAATACTCTTGACTCAATCCGAGTTTTCCTTGAATCGAAGAGCCGAGCCTCTTGATTTATGTGGATTTTCTTTTGATTCAAGCAAAAAGTCCGATTGAATCGAGCGTATTTTTCTCGTCAATTTTTTCAAGGGTCTAGTCTGTAGATCCAAGCGACTTTTTTTCCTGTGTACGGAAACAACACTTAATCCTCATTAACCGAAATAGATTCTCAAGTAAATCAGGAGAAATAGAATAAATTGGTCAATGAGACGGCTTCACTTTTCTCGAGGCATTGTCCTCCGACGAGCGGCAGATTAATGGCATGAAAAATACTCTTAATTCATCATTTCGTATTTTCCCGTCGGTCCGCCTTTGTTCGGCCCCGTTCCGAAAGTTCGGGTGAATAGCGCCGCGGCCGCGCGTTTACAAAGTCAAAGGCCGGATTTAGCCGATGCTTCGCAACTCCCTCGACTACGGCTCTCGTCCGGGCCCCGAATCTCCGAGCTATTAATGAGGGCAAGGAGGGCAGAAACCCTTGAACACCCAACTTCCTAACTTTGCATGAAATGAAAAGTGGGAAGAGGCGTCCGTCGTGCGTCGCGCCGGCCGACGAGACGAGCACACTCTACGCTCTCCACGCGTAGCATATACTGCCATGCTAAGGAAGAACGCCGTATGAACATTCGAGAATTGCCAAATTTCCTTCTATAAAATTCTCATTTTGGAGGAAAGTTACAAATATTTTTTCTTTAAATTTTCAGAATCTTCAGGTAAAATTGTGAACTAAATTATCTGAAAAATTGTGAGGAAAATATCCATAAATTTACCAGGAAATTCGCGTTTTATGAAAGGAAATTTGGCTATGCCTGAAGGTTCATACGTCGTTTTTCCTTAGCACGACAGTACTGCCGAACTAAGCAAAGATGCCGTGCGAGCCTTCAGGCGTTGCCGAATTTCCTTGGACAAATCACTAATTTTCAGGAAAATTTGTGAAGATTCCCCCTCAAATTTATCGGATAATTTTGCTCGTAAGTTGATGTAATGTGTCTGAAAATTTCAAGAAAAAATATCCACAACTTTCTTCAAAATTGAACATTTTATTTAAGGAAATTTGGCAGCTCTCGAATGTTCATACGGTGTTTTTCCCTAGGACGGCAGCATACTTGACCGCGCCACGACTCGTAAAATTCAAATCGTGCTTCGTAATTTTTTCACTCACCGCCTTCCTTCGCCCAATCTCTTTCCCTCGTAAAATCACAATGGATCTGACCTCTGAGCCCGTGCTCTCATTCTGACAATAAGTCTTCACACTGAGAGAATAAATAACGCAAAAGTTCTGTCAATATGGGACGCGGAGCCCATTGTAGCCCCAGCCCTAGGTCAATTGGGGTATTTTTCGGTGGAAGGGCGTATAAGACTTCCAATTCTGCTAAGATTGAGCAACGCACTGCCGTGCCAAGGAAGAACGCTGTATGAGCTTTTAGATGTTGCCAAGTTTCTTCCGACAAGAACCCAAATTATTGGGAAAATTGTGATCATTATTTGTCCAAATTTTCAGCAAATTTTGTACGCACTTTAATCTAAAATATCTGAAAATGTCAAGGAAAAATGCCTAAATGCCTGATTGTTTATGCCTGAATGTCGTCAAAAATACGTGTTATATCAAGGGAAATTTGGCAACCCTCGAATGATCTTACGGCGTTCTTCCCTAGCACAGCAGCGTAGTTCTCTAGTTGTAAGTATAACTTATTCGACAGTTCTGGTATGAATTGTTCCCTGAACCCACTCCGAGTTTTTCCTCACTATTGTAAGAAAGTAAGTAAAAACTGTTAATGAATTTCATCTGCCGCAAGAGCTATAAAAATTGCATAACTTCAGCAGCTTTTCAAGCCTCATACGTCTTTTTACCGAGAAAGTCCTCAATTTTGAGGTTTCCCAGTTTTTCCTTAGTTTTCTGTGCTAAATTCAAAGTAAAATGCAACGAAATCAACACAAACCTCAGGTTGGTTTAAGGTTTACGCATTATATTATTGGCAAGTCGATAACTTGGTTGAACTTACCAGATGATAAGTTTCATTGATTTTTTCATTCAAGTACTTCAAACACTTTAAAAAGCCGGTGGAGCAATGAGTGTATACTTCCCAATGGAATTGCCGAAGCGGTGGATTGGGAAAAGCGGTGAAAAATCCGTACGTCACGTTTTTTATGTCTTCAGTAAAATATCTGAAATTTAATATTTAAATGTTTGTTTTTTTTTTTTTTTTAAGAAAAAACGGTGTGAAATTGCGTTTCTAATACAATTTTAAAGTGACTGCCCGTCGATTCACAGTAAGTTAGGATTTGAAGTTAAACATTGACATTGAATCTCATGACGCGAATGAATTTTAAAGTGGCGGGAAACTCGATTTGAAAGACCATGTACTATGTACTCTACGTACTCTGTTTTCTTAATTCACGGGTTTTTTCTTTATGGCACTTTTTGCTAATTTTCAATTTTTAATTCTATTCCACTCTATTCAATTTATTGTTTTTATCTTTTGTTCTTTTTAAATTGTAATTAGATCCAGACTCAAATTTTAGTCAAGTAGTATTGGTGTCATTAAGGTATGTTTTGGGGCCCTTCATGTATAGCTTTGTAGAAGAATTAAACCAATATATAAATAAATAGATAAATCAATAAATAAATTTATAGTTGCAGGATTGTTTGCTCCTTCGTTTTTCAGCGGTTGCGTATTTCAAAAAGAGAGATGACGAAAAATGTCAGTAACAACGTTAGAATGATCTCTTTTCCTGTGCTGCCAAATATTTTAAAAAATCACATGTTAAGGGAAGTGAAATAGACGCACCTCCTGTCAAAAGAGTTGAACTTGTAGTGTCTCAAATTGAAGGCTACGTTTTTCACTGCTTCGTCAATCCACTCTCCGGTCAAAGCCTCATCGGGGCTGAGTTCTGTCGGGTCATTTTGCCCATTATCGATGATCTGTCCTTGAGAGATCTCCTCCAATATGATGTCATCCGTATTCTCCGTACTCAGCTCCGTATTTTCCGTACTCAGCTTCGTATTCTCTGTGCTCAGCTTCGTATTCTCCGTACTCAGCTCCGTATTCTCCGTGCGCAGTTTCGTATTCTCAGTGCTCAGCTCCGTATTCTCCGTATTCAGCTCCATGTTCTCTGTACTCAGCTCCGTATTCTCGGAACTCAGCTCCGTATTCTCGGAACTCAGCTCCGTACTCTCCGTACTCAGCTCCGTATTCTCCGCACTCTGCTCCGTATTTTCCGTAATCAATTCCGTATTCTCCCTCCTCAGCTCCGTATTATCCGTACCCAGCTCCGCATTCTCCGTAGTCAGCTCCGCATTCTCTGTAGTCAGCTCCGCATTCTCCGTACCCAGCTCCGTATTCTCCATCGACTTCCCATCCGACCGAAGACAGTTTCTTTCTCCAGCTATGATTATCCCAATTACAGGTATAATATTTATTTGCCAGGGACCGCGCATTTATCCAATATTTTTCTTAGTTAGTAACTAACCTGAAAGAGAAAGAAAGCCAGATTCATGATATCTTCCCACTGTTTTTGTATAGGAAAGTTCTACTGTTAATGAATTAGTTGAGCTGGTCACAAAATTGTGTTTTGATGCTTGATTCTTGTAGATTAACTAAACATATTAAAATCCGTCCAAACCGCAACCAACATTCAATATTAACCGAGATATTGCCCTTTGAAAAGTCGGGTTTTTTACGACATCCACACGGAGAAAATAACTTCGTGCATGGGACCCGAAGTTGAGGTCATATGGATCTCTGAAGTTTTCTGATCACGCATCCGAAAACTTGAGGGCGAGCTCCCGAAGTTCGGGTCAGACATCGAGGCACTTCGGTATGCACCAGAGTACTTCAGATGTGTGATCCGAACCCTTTGGTATATATCGAAATACTTCAGATGTCTGACCCGAACTTCGGCAGGTGAACCTCAAGTTTTTAGATAAGTGATATCCCAAAACTTCAGAGATCCATATGACCTCAACTTCGGGTCCCACGCATGAAGTTTTTTTTTTCCGTGCACCACGGTAGTGACACCCTTGGTTTCTTCCACCTGGGTTTTATCAGTCAGGGAGACACACATTAGCATTGGTTACTCTACGTGAAACACGGATGAAAGGAAGGTGGAAGAAACCAAGGGAGTCACTACCGCCGTGGATGACGTCAAAAATCCAACTTTTCAAGGGGCGATATCTCGGTTCATATTGAATGCAGAGAGTTGCGGTTTGGACGGATTTTAATATATCTAGCTAGTCTACAAGAATCAAGCATTGAAACACAATTCTGTGACCAGTGCAACTGACCCATTCTGCCTATGATTGTCACATTCGTAATTTTCAGACATTTTGGAAAATTTTAAAGGCAAAAACGTTAATGTGCAGTAGAGTCTGATTGTAAAACTCCATGAAGAGGATCTAGATACTATTTTTAGAAAATTTCAATTTTAAAAGTGATAAGGAATAACCGAGCTGACCGTGCGTTGAAATTCCCCCTGAAGTTGCGCGCCTACTTTCATATTCTTAGTCATTGATTTTTATCGTTTAACGCCACCAGAGAGAGGAAAAAATGAGGGAGTAAAAGGTAACAATATTGTCAATTCTCCGTCTCGCCGCCACATCAAATCATTCAGATTCCGTCGCCGCAGGAATAACAAAATGCAAAGGCGGAAACAGTAATTTAATTTCCGGAGCCTATCACCTGCGCGAAGAAGTGGGTTAGAAGTGCTCTTATTTCCGATCCACCGGAATTTATGGGCATTCCACCCTAGGACTTCATTTCCAAAACACGTTGCCACGTCGCTACATCCCCGCAACGTGAAGTCTGCGAAAGATGTCGAATCCCATCGCTAAAATTGCCTTGGGGATGAAAATCTTTTAAAAATTTAGAATTTTCAGCTTTTATATCCGAGTCCAATTTTTTTCTCAGTAAGTACTCTTGGTTCACTCACCTACATTTATTTCCAATCGACCTACTTCATGTTTTATCGCGTGTAAAGAGTTTTTTTTTCTCGCAAGTATAGGTGAACTATTACATCACTAAAACATGTGTATTTTTCTAAAGCAAATGCTGATCGGACCGCGTTAAGCAGAAAGGAACGAAGCCACATCAGCAATCGCCAAATTCAATCGGGCAATTCAATTTTTTCACATAAAAACGGTGGTGCTGTTTTTATTGCCAATTTTAGTGAACTTTCGGCATAGTATGCTGCAAATTCCTAAAAACTTTCAAAGAAATCCGCACAAACGTTCTCTTGTGTGTTGTAAATAATTAAATTGCTCGGTTGAATTTGGCAATAGCTGATGTGGCCTGGCTCGTAGCCGCTAGACACGGTCTAATTTACCCTAAAATTGTTCACTACTTGCTCTTTCATATTTATGAATTTCTAGGTTTTCTCTTCTTTTTTTACCTTAATTTTACTCTCAAAATCTATTTATACGTCTGTATCTTCTGTGTGTGTCAGACCTATTCGAATATTTGACTCACCCTGATCAACTGCGCCACACTAAAAATGTCGTCCTTGTCCAGTAAAAATACAGTTTTACCGAGACGTTAAAATATATTTTATTCATGTATTTTAAATTTTTCCCAAGTGGCGCTGATGCTATAAGGCCTTTAATGCTGTCATGGCATAATGTATGAAAGAGCTTTTTAGGTACGTCTTAAATCAAAAGAAAAGAAGACCCTTTAGAACTTTACAACCCAAGCTAATTAAGTTTGTTGTATGTTGTAAGGAGTCTAAGTTTTGTTTGTTAAATTGGGGAGATTTTTAAATAACCAAATCTTTAAATGTAATAAAATGATTTAAATCAAATTAAATTATCCAGATATGAAATAAAATATGTTAAGGGTTAACAGCGTAAAATTTTTGAGAAGATCTTTCAGTTTAACGAATTATGATAGGTACAGCGTCGATAAAAGCTCAGTTCAGGTGGTAAAAAGCCGGTCATTGTCAGTGTATAATTGGCAACAATGAATACGGCTTAAGAATATCAATTTCGTCTTGATTTCATTTTAAAACGCTCAGTTAACTGTATTAGGTATCAGTTTCCCCTGCGGTAATTGTGCATACTATGCCGGGGCTTATGAATCTCACCGTTTTGATGCGCAATCAAATCTCATCAGCTATATTATCCGAATGATGCGGATTATCCGAGGTTAAAGGACTTTAATTGTTCCCTCTAATTCGCTCTCTTCTTTATTCATTCATCGACACATCAGGGCCGGATTTAGGGGGTGACCATATGGGCCGCGGCCCTTGGCGGCAAATTTTGCAATTTTTTTAAATATAGGTATAGAAAAAAATCGGATTCAGAAAAAAAGTTACAAACGAGAAAATGGGACAAAATCTCTCATTTCCTGAGAGTGTAGAAATTTCTAATTTCGTCGTCTTTCGGTGATACAAGAGACAGGACTTTTAATTAGTCGAGTTAAGAGAGAAACCAAACACGCAATTCGGCCTGGAGCGGCGCGGCGCAGAGAGCAATGATGACGAAGACTTGAGACGAAAAGGAGTAGCCCTCGCTGCGGCGGTTGGCATGTAACACATATTAGCGCCTACCAGACGGAATGAATACTTCACGCATTGCGTCAAACACAGTGCGGTCAGCAGCTGTCGGCGTGAAACGCATAGCGCCTACAAGACTGTAGGAATACTTCACGCATTGCGCCAAACACAGAGCGGTCAGCGCGGCGCGCGTGGCGGCCGAAGTTGAAATTATTAAACCCCATTTATGTTTGTTCTTGCATAATTTTTACGCTCATTTCTTACTAATGGAAGGCCTTTACGGAACTCAATTCTCGCGCAAAGTTCCTTGAACTTTTGCTGGTAGTGTTGACACGGCTTTCGCAAAAAATGTGTCCGACACGAGTTAACGCGTCGTATGTACTATGTACCTCTCCCTCTCCGGCACGTGCACTTGATGGTCTTTATCGATGTTTCAAAACGAATGAGAAGGGGGCGGCAAAATACAGGTGGCGTATGGGCGACAAGCAGGTAAATCCGGCCCTGCGACACATGTGTCCTTTTTCGTCTATTTTATAGATGTAAAAGCTTTATTCATCAAGATAAAGTAGAGACTTTAATGGAGAGAGGCAAGACACGTTAAATCTATGCCCAATTGGTTACCGTTTCATCGTCTTTGATTTTCCCTCATCGTATCACAACCCCTCATGAAGATTACATGTTTAAAGGTTGCAAAGATAATGATCTTGAATGGATCCAGAGAATCTTCGGCACAGAACGAAGTAAATTCCTTAAAATTTTCAAATAAATTCGCTCAAACGCTCTCTCGTAAAGACTTAAATTGCCCAGTTAAGATGTGGCTTGGTTCCTTTCTGCTCAATGCGGCTCAATTGGACTGCATTTTGCAATTTGGAACTATAAATTGCGGCCCGGTTTAAAAAAACTTATGTGCCATTAGTTTCCCTATGCACATAAGTGTTTTTTCAGATGAGCCAGAATTCATAGTTCCAAATTGCAAAATGCAGTCCAATTGATCTCCTGCGGCAGCGGTCATTCTATAATAGTTTTAAAGGCCGCTCCGTTGCCTCCTGTGATAAAAATTAAAGGCAGCGCGGTGCCCCTAGTGCCCCCTCCCCCTCCCCGGCCTTGGACCCTCCCCCCCCATCGCGCGGCGCAACGCGATACGCGGAAAATGAGTAAATATGGAAATAGCAAATGAAATAAATGAGCTCCAGCATAGCAGGGCTCAGATGTTGTCCGGGCGTTGCCGGATTGACGGTCCCATCAATGGGCCTTATGAGTTATACTGCCGTGCTAAGGAAAAACGCCGTACGAACCTTCAGGCGTTGCCAAATTTCCTTTCATAAAACGTCAATTTCCTGGTAAACTTATGAATATTTTCCTCCCAATTTTTCAGATAATTTTGTTCGCAATTTCACCCAAAGATTCTGAAAATTTAAAGGAAAAATATTCATATAACTTTCCTTAAAAATAAACATTTTATCGAAGGAAATTTGGCAACGTCTGAAGGTTCATACGGCGTTTTTCCTTAGCACGGCAGTATAACGGGGTGTACTCGTTCAAGGCGGCAGCGGTGTGGCGAATGCGATTGCCGCCTGCGCCTGCTTTGCAGTTCGTAGTTCATTTCGTAGCATTTATTACCGGCTGGCTGCGGCATCCGATCCGATCATAACTTGTGAAAGTTTGATTAAACGACTCCAAAGGAAGCGGAATTTCCGGCTTATTCAAGTTAGTTTTGCCTCGGAGGGGAGAAGTGCCGATGCCTGCAGTTGATACAGATATCGCCCTAGCTCATGTCTCAAGTGGGGAGAGACGGAGGTGCAAGCAGTTCGATCGAACCCATCATCCTAACCGATCGGTTTGGCCCATAGTGCGTTGAAATGAAAATTGCATCGGGGGCTGTCCCTAAATTACGTAACGCTCTAGGGGGGGGGGGGGGTGCCGAGGCGAGCGTCGCGCCATTTTATTTTTTCGTGTTGAAGGATTGGGACATACGCCATGTAAGCGTTTCAAGAGGGGGGGGAGGGGGGTCAAGAATTCCGGAAAGTGCGTTACGTATTTTAGGGACGACCCCTTAGCTAGATTTGCTAAAGTTTAAGTTAAAAATCACGTTTTTACACGATGCGCAACAGAACCAAAAGTGCCATAAAATGGAAGCTTGGATTGATCAGAATGGCGAAGATTGGAAGTGAACAGTGAAGAACAGATTGGCTGCAGTGGCATGGCGGCGTGGCGTGCTTTGCGATTTATCGATTGATCCGTCATTCAAACCTATGGAAAAGGATCCATAAACAGGGTGTTCGCAGCGAACACCTTGTCATCGATTCTTTACCATAGCTTCAAATGGTGAAATGTCGATAATCGATCATTCACGCCACACCACTGATTGGCTGCCTTTTTGGGCCTTAAGAGTTCCATCACCTAACCTCAAAATTACCGACATATCCGTACTTTCCCTAAATAGGACGTTTTTATGCTAAAAGGAACTATGCTACATGCAACCCCTATGCACATAGTTTCTTTTGGCATGAAATACATCCAATAGGCACTCGAGAAATTACTGACCACGCTCATTTTTTTTTTTTGAAAAAAAAAGTGAAAAGAAAAAAATAATCAATGGTGATTTGGCAAGGTGTTAATGTTGATACGGCGTTTTTCCCGACGTCGGCGGAAAGTGCTAGTCACCCCGCCCGGGAACGACAAGCGGCGGTGGGAGCGCGACCACTATTCATCATATCCGCGGATGATAAGATGTCACTGCCCGGAGGAGAGGAGGGAGAGGAAAAGCAAAAAGTTTTAATTAAAGATACTTATACATTTCTGAGAACTCATCGTCCCGCTCGCCGGGGACATATTAAAGGAAATTCCTCGTGGATTATTGAAGGTGACGGGAATGCGTAATGACGCGGAGGCTTCGACCCCCCCCCCCCCTCTACTCCCCGAGCTCCCCCCAAGTGCCCCAGTGGCGGTTCCTTGGCCGCTGCATTCGTCTCGCGTCGGGGATGTAATTATTTTAATGCACTTCCACATTTTTACACTCCAATCAGCTTGTAAACGCGTTGTTCGACCGGGCGAAATATTCCGCGGAATCCTCGACCGTTCACTCCCACCCTCTTTCCATGTCGAACCGGCAACGTGCGCGCGGCTCAGGATCCGGACCCTCCCTCCCTCTGTGACACTTTCGAGCGATCAAACATTGTTCGTGGGGTCCCTTTATTTTAATTCGCCTCTCAGGATATCCTTCGCCGGTCAGAAATGCATTTTTTCCGAGGGTCACCGCGATCTGATTTCGTGAGACTTTTCTTAAAGCTTTTAATTTACGAAAAAGATGGTCTACGTTTTGCAATACGGAGCGCTTCGTGGTGCACCCTTCCGTAGCGTCTCATTAAATCATAGTAAAGTGTGTAATCCTTCATAATATCCTCCCTCGGTTTTATATTGGAAGTTCCGAGAATCAACTCAGGATGGAGAGATTAGCGTTCAGTGTTGACCTGAGTTGGGTTTGGTTAGGTTACGCAACTAAACTAACTCTGCGGCAATGCGTGCGGTATCGGGAAAGACTGAAGGCGCTAATCTAGATCGCGCGTAGCATCTTTACCTCTGCTCTGGGTAGAAAATCAACGCTTTAGATTATTTTAACTTCATTTTGCAATTAGGAACTGCTTTTCATGGCTCGTCCATAAAATTATCTGTCTGCATAGAGAAACCCTTGCCACGTATGCTTCTAAACTGAGTCAAAATGTTTATTGTTCGTCTAAGTAGTCAGATAACACAAACTTGTTAACATAATGCTTATCCTAAAATCCAACCGAGTATACCACGAAATGGGTCAAAATTTCGGTTTTCGTGTTTTTGACGGATAATCATCCTTGCATCCAAAAAACGAGTTGGTATAGTATTTTTTGCAAGGAAATAGCATGAAATGAAATTTTAATGCAAAACTTAGTTTGAGTACGATTGAAATCTTTTAGATGAAAATTTGAACGTATTGGAACTATATGTTGCTACTTCTCGAGTAAGATGCAACTTACATTTCTGCATTCTCCTAAATGGAATTCAATGGTTCTATCCAGTTTCTCAAAAATAAAACCCAGCAAATTCTGCAGATTTATGGATCTAGTCTGATACTGGTGTAACTCTTAGAGCACAATAAGTCTGTGCTTTTGACGTGTTCTGCGATTCTCTTATTTTCAACTTTCTCATTGCCAAACCACTACGGCTGTTTATAAAACTTGTTTCTAAATAAAAATCATCATTTTGTTCCCTTCCAAGCAGTCATTTCACCAGTTTCTTTAGTAATATCGTCAATTTCTTCATCAATTTGGTGGCAAAGCCAGCCCGAGAAGTAAACAGGATATCTTGCTTTTACCACTTTAATTAGTGAAGCATTAAAAATAGAGGATGGCTTAGGAGCCGCCACGAGGCTAACTGCAATGTGCAGAGGTATTCAGTGACTCCTTTTTAGCCCGTGTTTTGCTGTCCGCCACGTCGTACTCCGAAGGTAATTTATCTCCGGTTCAGTTGGCAAGCTTTCAGCCCAGATGTGTCTACAGCAGCAATGGTGATACCATCCGAAGATATCTAATCTCTCCGTTGCCACATTGACAACTCTTTTTCTTCCAAGAGTTTCCGCGACAACGCTCTCAAGGGCTAACTAACAATACTGCCTAAGTAACAATTGGACGTATTTCTGTCAAACGGAATTATGTGTATTATGACGTGAGCCCTATTATGCATATATCCTTATGGGTCTCAGGGCTCATGTCATAAGGTACGTAGTTCCGTTTGGCAGAAATACGTCCAATTTGGTAAAAATGAGTCAGCGACTTTGCCACATTGGACCGCGTTTAGTAGAAAAGAACCATGCCTCGTCAGCTATTTCAAAATTTAACCGGACAATTTAATTTTTTACAAGAGATCATATGTGCGAATTCACTTGAAAATTCTGAGGAGTTTGCTTCGCACTAAGCTGAAAATTCATTGAGTTTTGCACAAAAATCCGCAGAATCGTTTTCATGGAAAACATTAAATTGCCCCATTCCTTGTTCCTTCCATCCACGTTCCTCTCTGCTTAATGTGGTCCATTTTACAGTGTATGAAATACGCAAGCTGATGATTTGAATTTCTTTTCAGTTCTATGCTGGAGCACTGCAATGATGCTGTAATTTATGAAATAATTGCTAATCTAACCCTACAATTGCAAAAATGGCCAAGTTTCCTCTTCGTTCTGCGAAATCATCAGTTTGCAGGTAGGCGGTATTTTCCGTTAGCTATCATTAGTCTTTGCTTTGTATATAGCTGTTGTCTCTGGTTTCTCTACCAAACGAAAAGAAAAATTCCTTCATATGAATACACGTTCGTTCAAAGTCATCAAAATCAAAAAACTTGAAAAATTGCAACAAAACTCGGAAACTAAGAATGGCAAACCTTTAATCTCCATTTCTCTCCGAGAAATTACCCGCGGCGAAATCGTAGTGAGTTTTTGAAGAAATTGAAGCACGCATTTTGAACAATTTTGAATCTTTGAAGTCCGTGATGACTATTTTTAACACAGAGTATCTGTTTTTGTCGACCCGCTCAAAGGGAGGCTCAATTCTCCAGAAAGTCCTTTGCCTTCATTTTGAGGAGTATGCAAAATGAACTTTTACAACTCGACGTAGCAGCATTCCCGAAGATTCCTCTGCCTGGATGGGGCCGTCCGTAAAATACGTAACGCTAAATTTGCGATATTTTGAAACCAAACCCCTGGAACGCTCCGTAACGCTATGCTGGACCTCTCCCAAGATAATACGTAACGCTTGTCCAGGCACTCCCCCATTTCGATGAAAAATAATGTAAATATCACCTTACATTTACTGAACGGTTCTGCGTTTCTATTTAGTGAGGAAGAGTGAAAGTATTGCAGAGAATATTTTCGAGATTCTTCAAAACTTTTGAAAACGACGAAAAATTCTGCATAAACTCGAAGAAAAAGCATTCAAACTCGTTACGTTACGCCTCGCTCCCCCCCCCCCCCTGTTGCAGCGTTACGTAATTAAGAGCGACGGCCCATACTGCCATGCTAAGGAAAAACGCATTATGAACATTCGAGAGTTGCCACATTTCTTCTGATAAAACATTTAATTTTTAGGAAAGTTGCGAATATTTTTCCTTGAAATTTTTAGGAACTTTAGGTGAAATTGCGAACAAAATTATCCGAAAAATTGGCAGAAAAATATTCATAAATTTACTAAGAAATTCGTGTTTTATCAAAGGAAATTTAGCAACGTCTGAAGGTTCATACGGCGTTTTTCCTTAGCACGGCAGCATATGTCATCATTTTTCCTCACGAGGGTTTTATGGGTTGGAATCCGTGTGCTCAGCAAAGATGGCTCGCACGACCAGTTAGTGACAACCGTGCTTTGCATTCATATTGTCATGGGAACGGAGTTCCCCATGATATTAGAATCGTTCCGTTGCTTTCGCTATGGGATTCCCTATACCTCTGCGACCTTGAGCGTTTCGCCCAGTCTCCGATTTTTGGTTGATTTTCCGATGTATCAAAAACCGTTGTATTTTTTAGCCAATCATGTCTCTACGTCAAGTTGTGTTGATTGCTAAAATTCGCTTTCAGCGAGTTTTTTTCCACCTTAAGATGTCGTGTCTGACTGGTAAATCTGCGCAGAACCACGAAGTTCCGTTTTTAGGCAAATTCTTTTTTTTGGGAGGTTCCGATTGGTTATTTTTCGCCATCAGTTTTCTGTTCGTTGGTGCAAAAGATCGCCTACCTCGGTGCTCTTAAGAAGCCGCCATTATCCCACCTCAAATTTTAAACATAGATATAAAGAAATAATAACCATCGTACAAGGTGGAAAATTGTTCTGGAGGACCCGTTACGGATATATGAGCCAAAATCAGAACTCGATTGATGGATTTAATCCATGAATACAGAAATATTGCCTCAGTTTACTGCCGCGATCGCAAATGCATTCTGACATGAACCTTGTGACACATGACAGCATAGGTAAACAATGTCTCACACGGTAATGGGCTTGATCCGTTTTCTCTTACCACGCCAGTGGCCGAACCGTTGAAATCTCAAGGACGTCTTTTGTGAAGCCCCGCTCAGCGTCCGAGATCACTTAACTGTTCTCTTTTTCTCCTCCATAATCCGAGCGGCGAGATAGCTCAGATAACTACAACACCGTTCGACCCTGGGAGAGTGTCACTTTTTGTGGGAGCGGGGGTTCGAATCTCGTAGGGGACAGCTAATTTTTACTGGTTGTATTGAATGTTTTAGACCAATAATCTAACAATAATTAATACTTGGCAACTTAGGAAGCACATAGGTCCCTTATGATGCGTATTCGGGCATATGTGTAGAGTAAAAATATCATACGTAGGGTGTCCCAAAAGTACCGGGACTGGTTCTGTAACTTCAAAAGTAAGATAGATGCAGACATGATTTTGGTCTCATTTTAAAGATCAACTCAATACCTATCGATTAAAACCAAGATCAGCTCAATCGAATAAAAATTGACCGAGTTATGACAATTTGAAATTAGTGAGGAAAGTTTACCCCTACGGTTTTTAGGAAGATTTTTCGCTTACCAGGATTCAAAAAGTTAATATTCGTATCCACTTTCCTCCGAATCTTCCATAATTTCCTTTTGCTTTTCAAAGTACCGTCCATCAAACCGGATGCACTTTTTCATGCGCTCTTGCCACTTATCCAACATTGTTTTCCTGAATTCTTCCTCTGGGATGGAGTTGAAGAAGTTTTGAATTGCATTCTGGATTTCGGTCTTCAATACGAATCTTCTTCCGCGAAGCTCCTTTTTAAGCGTGGGAAACATCCAAAAATCACATGGAGCCAAGTCAGCGCTATTAGGGGGATGAGGGATTGTTTCAACTCCATTTTTACTCATAAATTCACGTGTTAAGCTCGATGTGTGAGGCCGCGCATTGTCTTGATGGAGTACCCACGAAGCTTTCAAGTCCGACCGTTTCCGGGAAATGTGCATTCTCAACTCCTTTAGTACTTTGCAATAATACGCACTGTCAACTGTTGTGTTTGATGGTACAAAATGTTGATAAATGACACCTCGAAAATAAAAAAAACACAATAAGCATCACTTTATCGGCCGACTTTTCGATTTACGGCGATGAGAATCTTCCTTAAAAACCGTAGGCGTAAACTTTCCTCGCTGATTTCAAATTGCCATAACTCGGTCAATTTTTATCCGATTGAGCTGATCTTGGTTTTAATCGATAGGTATTGAGTTGATCTTTAAAATGAGATCAAGATCATGTCTGTATCTATCTTACTTTCGAAGTTACAGAACAAGTCCCGGTGCTTTTGGGACACCTTACGTATACTTTACGCCGAAAAAGCGAACCTGAAACTTAAATGCGTTAACTTCCGAAAACCATATATAATCCAACGAAAATAAATAATTGGTACATAACAGCTTTCTTGTATGCAAAGAAAATAATTAAAAATGTTAAAAAAGAGATGTCAACACAAAATTACATAGCCCCTTCAATTCAGAAGATACTACAAACGAACTGTACCTTAACATTTTCATATCCCAGAAGCTAACGTTCCCATGACGAATATTGCTATCGCTAGCGATTGCAAAATCCAACTTGTTACTTTTTCTCCTCAAGACACTGCAATTGCATTTTTTTGCAAGTACACTTTTTCTCTACATACACGAGGTATACAAGAGAAAAATTATTCATCGACTGAAGTACAGTTCATTTATTCAAATTAAAGCATAATAAATTCTGAGGTGCTACTCCTTTTCACAGCCTTGCGCATTGCGATTGAGAAAAACTACTAGGCGTAGAAAGAACATCAAATAGAATCGATTATCTATTCGTATAATATGAGCGTATACTCTTCGCGTCGCATAGAATAGATCGCCTGTGCAGTGAATCCGCATTTTCCCGTCAACCTGATCCTTTTTTTCAGGACTCGCCAAACGGACGATTGGTGCTCACTAGGTAAATCGTTGAGATCTAATCTGTCCAAAGCGCTTTGTAGTACCCATTTGTGCCTTATCACCATGGTCGCATTTCTCTATTGGGAGTAATACTCGTTGTATCTTCTGATGATGGATTGTATCCGAAATGCTATTCAAGGATTTTTAATTTCATATATTTTCCAGCATCTTTGGTCTGTTAAACAAGTCGCCCGATTCAATTATCTAATGAAAGAAAAACTTCAGGGATATTTTAAGTTTCCACTAACACAATAATTCAAAGAATACTGTAAATTGGGTGGATCCAGAGAGGGTTGGTAAAGGTGCATCTGAAGTATAATTTTTCGTAAAATGGTTGGCATACATTTTTGAAGCCTATCGACTAATAGAACCGTTTGTTAACGGCCGTTAAAATCGTATAGACAAATTAAAAAGCGGCAAAACTTGCCTGCAATAAAGAGATAGGGATGACCATAGTCTACGGTTGTAATCATACCTACGCAGGTACTAGGTACTCTAATTGGACTTCATTTTGCAATTTGGAACTATAACTTCCGACCCATCTGTAAAAGCACTTATCTGGATAGAGAAACTAGTGGCACATACGATGGCTTTAAACTGAGGCACAATTGGACGTATTTTTGTCAAATGGAACTAAGCGCCATCGGGGCAGGAAGGTAGAAGGGGGCTTGGATTGGCGGCGGAACCGGGCGTCGGGCTCATTCGTTCCTGTACTCGCAATGCTTTTCCATGGCACTTAGTTCCGTCTGACAGAGCGCGATCTCCGGTACTCTAAATTCCTCAAAAGGAACTTAAATTGGTGCTTAGTTCTGTTTGGCAGAAATACGTCCAATTCATAGTTCCTAACTGCAAAATGTAGTCCAATTAAAACAGTGTCGAATGCTTATTTCGTTGAATCTGGAAAAACCGCATGATACTACGAGCTACGATGTCAAAATGTACAAGTATAATTTTAGCATAGGTCAAAGTTTTCCCGATGATCAGTGAATGGTGCGATGTTCACCGCGGAAAGTTTCGTATTTTGCGGAAGAAGCGGAGTTACCTGGAAGCCTTGCGTTTAAAATTTTGATAAGTATTTTCTGTTAACTCCGTATTTTACCGCCGAATGAGTATGAGGCTCGTGGAAGTTTTCGGCATCGCTGTTCATTACCGGAGCATCTTATGAAAAGAAATGGGCGAGCAATTAATACTGCATAACTTTAAGTTCTGGCAGTTATGAAAAAGAGCCCCCCTCGTTTTAATTAAAACTCAACAACACCGGGAAGCCGAAGTTGAGCCTCGTGGCTGTTTACGCCGTGTTAAAAATGCATCCCCCTCCGCAGAGATCCGTACGAAAATTCAAATTAAACCGAAAGCTGCGTTCTGCTCGAAGCTGCGTCACTGTCTCGATCACTTCATCTCAGCAAACATTGATTTATCTCCCTCATTTTTATGGGCAACTTCACACTATAGGGAACTGTGTAGTGTCACAGGTTCCATTTTCAACGTCATAATCAATGACGTGGCGTGCTTTGCGATATATCGATTGATCTGTCATTTAAACTATAGAATAGGATCGATTAACAGGGTGTTCGCAGCGAACACCTTAATAATTGATTCTTTACCACGGATTCAAATGGGGAAATATCGATAATCGATCATTCAAGCCACGTCATTGGTCATAGTACAGTGTAACCGAAAAAGTGCTTATTTGCTGTAAGAATCTGTCATATTCGTGAACTTACATATGATACATGCAGAACATTAAATTTTCCTCATTAATTGGACGTATTTCTATCAAACGGAACTATGTGCATTCAGACATGAGCCCTGAGACCCATAAGAATATATGCATAACACGGCTCACGTCATAATACACATAGTTCCGTTTGATAGAAATACGTCCAATTAAGGATACCTGCTCGAGGATTGCTGATTGAAATGAAAGCTAAATTTCATTTTAAGTAAATCGACATTCACACTAAGTTGCAAATACCTATACAGTTGAACAGTTGGATTGTATTTTGCAAAACGGAACCAAGATCACTCCAATGTTGGAGAGATTGTACAACTTGCATACTTTGTAATATGATTACTGAAATCAAGCGAAAGCCCTGTCATCATTACTTGCAAAAGTTCACGTAACTTTGCGCGAAAGTTAAGTTCCGTAAACCTATCTTTGTGTGGAAAAAGCCGTCCATTTATAAGAAATGAACAAGAAAATTATGATAGAACAAACATAAATGTAGTTTAATAATTTTAACTTCCGCCGCCTTGTCTCGCTGACCGCAGTGTTTGGCGCAATGCGTGAAGTATTCACACACTCTTGTAGGCACTGTGCGTTTCACGCCGCGCCGACTGCTGTTGACCGTACTGTGTTTGACGCAATGCGTGAAGTATTCATGCAGTCTTGTGGGCGCTAATATGTGTTACATGTCGACCACCACACCGAGGACTTCTCCTTTTCATCTCAAATCCCCGTCATCATTGCTCTCTGCGCTAAGCTCCAGGCCAAATTGCGTGTTTGGTTTCTGTCTTAACTCGACTAATTAAGGGTGCTGTCTCCAGTCTCCAGTATTACCGAAAGACGACAAAATTAGAAATTACTATACTCTCAGGAAATGAGAGATTTTGTCGCCTTTTCGCGTTTGTAATTTTTTTTCTGGATCCGACTTTTTTTTTATATCTACATTTAAGAAAATTGCAAAATTTGCCGCCATGTGGTCATCGGTCCTGATTGGGGATAAAGATAAAACTTCTTCATATGATCAGTTTTTATTTGCAATGTAAACAAAGGTGCACAATCTTAGCGGCCTTGAAATGGTCTTGGTTTCTTTTTTGCAAAATGCAATCCAGTGTATCCGCAAGAAAATACGTAATTTTCACTGAGTTTGGCAAACTGCATGCCGGACTGCTGAGGACGTCGTGCAACAAAATATGTGAAGATCGCACTCGGCCACTGAAAGGGGTGGGAGTGGAGGGAAGAAACTTTTCCTTGTGGCCGGACTTTCTTCGCACATTTTTCCTCTCTAAGAGAATCACGAGTGCTTGACATTGACGGGCTGTCGGCAACTTTGAACAGACGACTTTATTTACAAATTACGACGAAATCTTGCACCGATCAGTTGAAAGAATTTTCAATTATTTAAAAATCTCAGAGAACCCTCGTTTTCGTCACTTTATCATTCATCTTTTTCTTATGAGCCAGCTGCTTTAATGTTTCTGAAATGTTGAAAGCGGAGAATTTTTTTTTAAGGATTTTCCAGAAGTTTGTTTCTCTTTTACCAAAAAGTTGTGTCCTTTTTTACCTAATATTTTACACAGTTTTGATTTTTTTAAAAGAAAAATTTCTGGTTTAGTAGAGTACGTTAACTTTAAGTTGCGTCGACGTTTTAGACATTTAACACCTCTGGTAAAAATTAAAAATATGTGAAATCATAGAAGGAGCTGGACGTTTAAAGGTTATTGAGCTAAAATCACTCTCAAACTTATACGCGCACAAATCTGTAAGGCTAGCTGCCTCGGAATGCTTTAGGTTATGAATTAAAAGAATAAATCCAAACCCAGAAATGAGATGTTCTTATTTACTGAGATTCAACAACTTTTCGAGGTGACTTCAGATTTCGTATAATAGGTATCATTTTTCCTCCAATGCAACTCAATTTCTCGTACCCATTTCCGCTAATTGGATAGTCTGAAAACTCACCAGAAATTCTCTAAAATGGCCAGGTCGTTAATGCATACCGTACTTATGAACTTTTAAAATAATAAATAAGTCGAACATATTGTTCTAAAAATTTAGAGTTGATTGTGAGAATCTTACTCATGAGTTTTATCAAGCAAAGATGGAGTAACTTTTAAAAGGAAGGTTTGACCTATTCCTCAGAAATGAATGGATGAGATGTAAAATTAATTTCAGGGTGAAAACTCTAAAATCAACCCAATATTTACGCTCAAATAAATATGGTAGATTTGTCATTATACATCTGAGTCAGAAAATGATTGTATCTGCCTTAAAAAAACTTTCATTTCCTGTTGATTTAGTATATTTGCATTTGATTCATTTAATAAAATTCGAGCATTAATAGAGGTTAATATAGTAATAATTTGAGTCCATTCAGATTTTAAAAATGTTCTTTATGATTATTCATATCGCCCATAAATAAGTTAATTGCCCAGGAAATAACAGAAACATTCTTCGCATCCTCCAAAACTCCTTCTACTCATTTCCTTTTTTTTTTAAACGCAGTTTATGTTTGTTAATTTTGTGACTTGTTCTAATATTATAGAGCTATTTTGAATTTTTCTTAACGGCGCACAGGAGAGAGTACCCATTCTCAGCATCGCTGTTTCTCCGTTGCAAAAGTCTTAAACTTCCTTGGTCTCGTTTGAAAGTGGTAATAAGTTTAACAAATGGGCGTTTAAAGTAGAGTTCAGCGACCAATAAGGGCATTTTCTCCTACAGGCGACGCGACGTTTATTGCCTCTGTGTGTGTATGTTTGAGTGTGTCTCACGATTGTCGGGTGAAAAATACCGAAGTTCCCGGAAAAAAGTATTCTCGCGGTCTCAACGACTCTCTAGGGATATTTCAATGACTTTAAATCTCTCCATCTCACTTTCGCCTTGACGCGAACTGACTTTGCCTGACGAGCTGAAACCTTCACAGTCACCGTACATTTCGGGTCCAACTTCCTTACTTCTTTTGTTTCGTCTTCAAAGTCCCATTTATAAGAATACTCAGTGATAAAAAGCGAATTTCGATGGTGAATCACGCTGGTGAAATAAGAGATTTAGTATCAATTTAATGGCTGCCAACTTTCATTTAAGTGAGGGTAAACCAATCATCAACACTTCACGATATTTTGTGAGTCTATCGAATGAACCATTCCAGACATAATGTCACCACCACCGTATGTGCATACTAACCATCCAATAACATTGATTTATTCCGATCCAAGGTGTTTGAAGAGGAAAAAGTAACTTCTCAAATCCTATCCAATGCACGCGAATCTGATTGCAGATATAGCAAGAAATTAGAACCAAGAAAAACTTAAATTTTTCCATTCTCAATGCGAATGTGAATGGAACGATTATCAGACCCACTGTTCAAAACTTGCCTTTAAATGAGGTCCAGAACCATCCATAATATAAACTAAATTTTGCAAGTAGGAACCGCTATTTTTTGAGTCATTTTAGAATTAACTTTTGAACTTTACTTTGCAATGAAGAACGCATATTTCTGTTCGATGCAGTTCAGTTTTAAAAGCTTTCAAAGCACTAGAATAAATAGACCACATTTTGTAAGAAGGAACTTAAAACGTTTTTCTGCTTCATAATATTACACAGCTTACGCTGAATGCATTACGTTGTTTATTGAACATTCCAAGAATCGACTTAGACGTGAGAGATTAGCGTTTATTCTTTAAATGCGGTCACTAGTGCTGACCCAAGTTGGGTTCGGTTAGGTCACGCAACTAAACTAACTCTGCGGCAGAGCGTGCGGTATCGGGAAAGACTGAAGGCGCTAATCTAAATCGTGCGTAGCATCTTCGCCTTTGCTCTGGGTAGGAAAGCAACGCGTTAGATCATTTGGACTTCATTTCTCAATTAGGAACTACTGGTAATGGCTCGTCCATAAATAACCTGTCTACGCAGGGTACTCAGTTTGTTTTTGAAAAGAGCAAGAAAAAGTAGTTCCTCGCAGCAAAACGTGGTTTAATTATTGTTACGTCAGCTTTTTAATGCGATACATGCATTAATGGATAATACGCTATAAATAAAATCTTTCCTCTTGTAAAATGAAGTCCAATAGTATTTAACCACAATTAGCTCAACTCTCTCACTTATTGTCTTATTAGTTTTCCCTCATAATGTACTGTTTTTCGCAAACAAAAAACTGAATATTTTCCCTTGGCATAGTCTCGAAAACATTTTAATGATGATCCGAAAGAATTTCATGAAGTTTCAAAAGATGTTCCTTCGTCCCTGTGAAAAAAAAATAATGCGTCAGAAGAAATTACGCGACATTATTAGCAGTTAAGCTGCCTCTGCGGGCTGATTATTGAAATTAATAGACAAAGCGATAGATAAAGAAGTCATAGGGAGTAAGGAGCGATTCTATCGGTTGAAATAGGTGGTTTTTATAGACTACGGGGGAAAATGATGGACTAACTATCGGGTCCCTTGTGGGTTGCCGTTAGTTTGTCTATTATACTTACCTCCATTGTCTATTGCAACCACCCGCCTCCACCAATAGAATCGCTTATTTCCTCTTTGTCTTCTTTGTCTATCTTTTTGTCTATAAGCTTTAATAATCAGCCCGCTTGGTAAGAAGACAGGAATCAGTACAACGTCAGACAAAGCTATAGACGAAGAAGTCATAGGGAGTAAGGAGCGATCCTATCGGATGAAACGGGTGGTTCCTGTAGACTAAGGGGGAAAATGATGGACTAAATGTAGGGTCTCTTATCGGTTGCCGTTAGTTAGTGCCGTTAGTTAGTGGTTGCAATGGTAAGGAATAGTCCTTACCATTGCAACCACCCGCTTCCACTAATGGGAAAGTCTTATTCCCTCTCTATCTCGCAGGTCTATCAATTTCAATAATCAGCTCACTGATCAACACCGCAAAAATGATCCGGGGCGGTGGTTCCCGGCGCAATGGCTGTCGCGCGATTGGTCCAAGCCTCAGCCGGACAGCTATCTCGACTACTCTGAGCTCCGTACTTAGACACACATTAAAGGCTTATTTCAAGAGGTTCCGAACTCTCTTACATTTTTTATGGAATCTGCCGCGGAGGCACATTGGTTCGCGTCGCGTCGCGTCGCGTCGCGTCTTTCGTCGTGAAGGAGTCGGGGAAAACGGAATGGCTCATCTAGTTTGGACCCCCGCTTCGTCGAATCCATTGGCGTGTTGCGGAGGAAGCCGAATGGATCCACGAAGAAAGTTGTCTTATTTATTCCAATAAAATACGAATTTTGTAATTTTTTGTGAGTTTTTACTTCCGTTTCTTCGTCTTCTACGAACTACTGGGGCATAGCCCTGTCTGTCAGGTCATCCAGTATCGAGCACAACACTGGAAAAAAACACATTGGATCTAGAGTCCAGACTCTTAAAAACATCGACAGGAAAAAATACTCTTGATTCAATCAGATTTAAGCTTAAATAAAAAACCAAGCCTCTTAATTTGAGCGGATTTCCTTTTGATTTAAGCTTAAATCTGATTGAATCAAGAGTCCTTTCTCTTGTCAATGTTTTCAAGAGTCTGGACTCCAGATCCAATGTGTTCTTTTTTCCAGTGAAGTATTGAAAATCATTAAAAATCATTAAAAATAAAGGACTTGTCAAATCAATAAAAACAGCACAAAATTTTCAATCGTCCTCAGACGAGAAACAGCTTTGTGCCCATCTCTCAGGTGGTTGTCCAGGATTTTTTCTTTTTTAAGTACCTTTATAATTTAATGGATCAGTTGCACTAGTTAGATAATTTGGATGTCCTCAACTTTTGCTAACGATCCAGGTAAGAAGGCAGGAATCAGTACTCAAATCGCAAGTCCCTAACACACGCCAGAGCTCCATCTCGGCAACAAAGCGTTCCAATTTCCCTTTGGCCGTCCCTTCGGGTCCCCCGCCTTCATTCGTCGCCGGCAGCAGTTTAAAGGATTCAAAAGTATTCAAAAGTCATCGAGAGAAAACACGTGAGCGGACCCTGGACTGCCCCTTCCGCATTCAGCGTCGAGGGGGGTTTAGGGGGAGGGGGTGTCGGGAGCTCGCGGAAACTTCCCCGAGCAGCAAAGAGGATCCGGCGTATTTGCAAGATTTCGAGAGTATTAACTCGCGCGACTCGAGCGATCCGTGTCAGGTGAGACTTTGAAGTTGAGGCTCCACGCGCGGAAAGTTGCAGAAAGCGAGGAATATTTTCGGGAGTTTTCCCGCCGGAAAGTTTGACGGGAGCTCGGCGCCCCCCGGAAAAGGCGCGCCGCGGGGCGGGGGGGGCGGGTCAGGGAGGCGTGGGCGCGGAGCTAAATTTTGAATGGAATTATGTAGATGCTCGCCATTGTCAGACACGCTGCTCGCGTCATCAAGTAGCCGAGTTTAATCTTTTTCGCGGTGACCGCAAAAGCCCCGGAGACTTCGACGAATCGCGAACTCTGTTCCGGAACTTCTTACGTCGGGCAAGACTGCCATGCTCGGCTAAAACGCCGTATGAACATTCGAATGTTGCCAAATTTACCCTGAAAACTATCTATTTTGGAAGAAAGTTATGCGTTCTTCCTTGAAATTTTCAGATATTTTCGATTGAATTGCACTGAAAAAAAAATCTCGGTGTATTTACTAAGAAAAGGGTAAAATTACCAAGAATTCAGGGTTCTATTTGATCCCTGTTTTTTCGTGGTAAAATTACCATTTATGGAATTGGTAATTTTACTGAGAAATCTCGGTAAAATTATTGCACTTTCTTGGTAATTTTACTGGAACTTGCTAAAAACGCCAATATTTTTTATCGACTGTGGTAGAATTACCGAGATAAAAAGGCAAAGTTTCCGGGAATTGATTACCAATAAAAGTGGTATTCTTACCTAAAAAAACAGTAAAAATACCGATTTTTAGGTAAGCTTACCAGTCTGTCTTGGAAAAATTACCAATAATTGGTAAAAAAAGTGAGATGGTAAAGGTACCAACGGACCTTGGTAAAAACGCCGAGAATTTTTTTTCAGTGTAACCGTCTATTTTGGAAGAAAGTTATGCGTATTCCTCCTTGAAATTTTCAGATATTTTCGATTGAATTGCGAACATAATCATCCAATAAATTGGAAAAATATTCACTACCTACATTCTCAATAAATTCGTATTTTACCAAAAGAAATTTGGCAACGCCTGAAGGCTCATACGGCGTTTTTCCTCAGCACGGCAGAAAAGTCCTCGTGTTTTCATCCATTGGAAGCTTTCAATGAGGCACTAGAGAAGGTACACACCCAAGCACTTTATCACGTTTTTTGCTTCAAAAATTAATGTAGAAAATGAGGTTTTTTTGTGACGAAAAATTCGGAGATCAACTACACGGTAGGTAATTGAAAGTAACCAAAATCTTGTGTTAATGCGGTTTGGGTCGATTTAACCCAAAATTGTTGACCAACGAAGCTCTTTGGATTGATCTGACACCAAAAAGAGTAACACAGAGCAGGGACGGACTGGCCGGGGTGGCGATGGGGCGATCGCCCCACTTTCATCGGCCAAAAAGGGGCCCCTCCGGGGCCCCTTTTGGCCGATTGGAAGGGCCGTATTTCGCCGTTTCGAAGAAGCACCCGAGGGCTTTTTCGGTTCGTCCTCGAGAAAGGGCCCCGAGACTCCTGAGAGGACAGGACACTTTATTGCCGATTCGGAGAGCGCCCTGAAGGAGCTTATTTATGCCGTATCTAAGGGCGTTGCATTTTGAGAGCCCTTTTTTCTGATTCGAATAAGTCCAAAGGGGTCCTTTTTTGTCATTTCGGAAGAGCCCTGAAGGACTCATTTATTGCCGATTCGAAGAAGACTCGATGGAGCCTTTTTTTGCCGCTTCTAAGGACCTTAAAAGAGCCCCTTTATCTGATTCGAAGGAGTCCTTTTTTGCCGTTTCCAAGGGACCATTTATTGCCGATTTGAAGAGGCCTTGATGCGGTTTTATACCGCCTCTAAGGACCTTCAAGGCACCGGGCTCTTTATCGCCGATTCGACAAAAGGGTCCTTTTTGCCGGGGGCCCTTTGGTACTGATTCAGAGAGGCCTCGAGGGCGCATTTCTATGCAATTTTGAACTTTGGAGGCCCCTAGTAGGGATTTTTGTCAATTTTTTGTTTGTATTTTTATTTTTATTTTATTTCGATGGCTAAATTCTGAAAACACGTATCTCGGAATCCGCATCATTAACTCATGAACCCTGAGACTCATAAGGATACACGCAAAACATGAGCATCCTTACGAGTCTCAGGGTTCATGATGCGGATTCCGAGTTACGTGTTTTCAGAATTTAACCATCGATTTATTCATTCATTACGCGTCATTTAACTAGTAAACGGCACTGATTTTTCTATGAGCAGAGCGAAGAAAGGATCCAATAAAACGTTCAAAAAAAATTAAGACAGTTGTCAATTTTGGCGGCTAAAAAGTACATTTAAAAAAAACAAACGAACAAAAAAATCCGAACTGTGTTTTTCAGAATGTGTTCTTTTTAGACTGTCACTATTACTATTCTACTTGATTCTATGTATCTTCTGTATACTAATTTAGCTTTGGCACAATTTTTCGTTGGAAGAGGAAAATAAAAGTTGAATTCCAAGTATACAACGGATTCTCATTTTTTCATCCAGTTTAAGAAAATATACTAAGTTTTGCATTTCTGGTCTCTTTTTGGATAATGTTTCAAAAATAATATTAAAGAATAGGGTCTAAAATAGCGTAAAATTCATTCTAAAAGGGCCTAATTTTCAAAATTTTCCGGGGGAGGGCCCCCGGACCCCCCTTCTACTAGGAGGCCCCCCAGACCCCCCTAGGGGCCCGCCCCATACTTAATCTAGGGCCAGTCCGCCCCTGACACAGAGTAACATCAAAAATGGAAAATTTTAACTGTGCACCCAAGAGGACCTAATAATTGTAAAGATTGACAATTAATATCGATATGAGAACAGAAATATCAATTGATGTGACGGGAATAGGCAACACGTGTATTGAGATGGGATTACAAATTATTCAGTGAGGAGAAAAAATCAGCCTCGTCATAAAAATTATCGATTTTCAGTTGTTGATGCCTGAAAATGTTAAAATTTTCTCAAGAGCACGGAGTCAAAGTTTTAGGCTAAATTGTGTATTCTTAACGACAGTGGCGTATCGTGATATGCGCTGAATCGATTGCTCGATCTACCTTTTAAACCTATGGAAAAGGCTCGATCACGAGGTTTTCGCAAAATTAATTATTTACCGCAGCTTCAGATGGAAAAATATCTAAAACCGATGATCCACGTCCCATCACTAGTTAATAATGTTATGCGCGTTTAAGCTGAGTCCTCTCGAAGGGCGGCAATTAAAGCATTGGCAAACTTCAACAATTTGGCTCTCGAATTCCCTATGTTTCGTACCCAGACTTTAATTTGCTGTTAAAGGGTTAATATTTGGAATATTTGGCGGACTTTTGCGGCAAATGATGCAGAACAATATTGTTATCACACCCACTATTATTTTAACTCATTTTTGTTTTGTCTTTATTGAAAGTAACGACATTTTTATGATGAGTGTAATGTCTATGTCATAGTGTCCGTGCTTGTGTTTCAATGGTGTGTTTGTGTTGATTGTCAAACTCACCATTAACGACAATTTTGAGAAGAAATATGTACTGCGGTAGGCAGGCACCGCCACCGCCAAACCCCCCTCGCCCATGGGCATTAGAGTTGTCCCGGAGGAGAATGAAAGATCGTAATATTTTTTGTGAAAAGCACTATACGGACGATACGGGCAATCATCTCCCCTTCATATTGTGATCGTGGGAAACAATCGAGAGCTGAAGTCTCGCGATCTTGCAGCCGAAAGACTAACAGCCAATAAAGTAACTTTTCCTGTTTATTCATCGACTTTTGCTAGAATTTTACTTAATCTGTGATCGAGGCTTTAAAATTAGTGAGAGAAGTTCAGAGAAACTTTAAAGGGGCTGCGCATGAACCACCAGGATCAAAATATTTCTGACTAAGTTACTCGGTATTACAAACTCGACATTTTTCAAAGAATCCCATTTGCTGCCATCTAGGGCCTTAATCTCCGCAACTGGGACTCTCTGATTTGAATATCGCCGAGTTTCGGTAGTTTTCCCGCGTAAGTCTGCTTCTTTACCTGTTTTGTTTTCTTCTTTTAAGCAGTTTCTATGAACCCTTCTCCGGTGTCCCATTAAACGGCCAGTATCATTAGGGGATTTTTAGCTCCGTCGAGTGTTAAATTCGGTAACTGTCTGTTTCAGAACTTAATTGGCCAAGCTTTGAGGTAACCAATAAATATTTTGATGGGTGGAAAAGTTTTACTCTCGTTTTTTTACTCAGTTGGCCGCTTGTTTCACGGCTCTCCGCGTAATGTAACTGGTTTTCGTAGTTTTTTTATATCTGCATTTCTAAATATCCATTTAGGCACGAGCGCATTCTTGTAACACGTTCTTCTATATATATCATCAGTGATTTTTAAAAGAAAAATGGAGAGGCTTCAACGTTGTTTCGTGCCTTAATATTTCTTTTTATACAAGAAAACTGTTCTTTTATGCAAAAAAAAAAAAAATTGGAAACACAGGTCGATTGAGCTATAAAGCAGAGATAAAACTTTTTTGTGCATCTCATGCTTGTTGGAAAACCTCATAGATTGGGCTCTCAAGTGCTTAAGAATATATTTTTCAGATATGACACGGTATTTTCTAATTTGACCCTCGACGAGGCAGAAAATGACCCTCGACAGGACAGGTCGAGTATGGGGATGCTACATCAGTTGCAAAACTCACATTATTTATCGCACAGGCTCTTTAAAATATTCACTACCTTTTTTTAACGTTCAAATATCAATGTTGGATCCCCCAAGAAAAATCGAGCTCATTAGCACAAGAAAACGACTTTCCTTGCCTGCCAAAAACACAAAGTTCAAATGAAAATTAAATAACACTAAATTTTGGGCAAAACTAAAAAGCGTATAGAATATTTTAAAAAAAATGTCAAGAAGAAGTAATGAGTTAAATTTAAGAAAAATAAAAAAAACTATGTCAGAAAATGGCAAGAAAACATTTTGAAAGAACAGTTTATTATTGTCTTCAAATGGCGTGTGAGTAGATTAAATTTGTCCTAGAGAAAAATTTGGTAGAAGAATTATTAGGATGAAAAAACTAAACGTTAGCTATTGTTACAATTTAATGTCTTACTGTGATGCTTTTGCCCTGATCACTTTACTTCTTTTTACCTTTCTTTTAATTTATTTTAAATGGAACCTTATTTTTGGCAAAATCGCGGAACTTTTTATTCATCAAGGATGATATCAATGTTTTTAATTCCAAATTATTTGGCTGTCAACCGATTTCATACAATTCCTATACACTTTAAAGTGTTTCCAGTTGGAAACAATTTTTACTCGCGACATTTTGAGTTTCGGATTTTTGGCTTACGAATAAATTATCTCAATTTAATGAGGGGAGAAAATTTCAACAATAGGACCGTTGATGGCCTTTAATGAGCAATAATGCGATTCTATTAAAACTTTCGTCGCAAAAAATTTGCAACTGCAATTAGCAATAATGATCTCATTTGAAATAAAGAAGGAGAGGATCTCTTGGAGTCCCGGCATTAAACGACAACAATGGTTTCGGAATATTTTTCTCACAGCTTTTAAAAAGCTAAAAATGCGAGCTTTAAAAGCTCTTGTTACCCATTAGTGCAACTCCACCGAGGTTTGGCTGCCCCGGCGCTGTAGACACGGTCACGTTGTTACCAGACATTCTCTCAAAATCTTTGATTTAAGTCAAAGTTAGCCATCTCTCCTGCGGGCCGATTATTGAAATTCATAGACAAAGCTATAGATAAAGAAGACAAAAGAGATACGGAAGGATTCTATTGGTGAAAGCGGGTGGTTGCAATGGACAAAGAAGCTAGGCAATAGACTAAGTAACAGCAACCCAAGAGGGACCCGATAGTTGGGTGAGTTCAAATAAGCGTCTAATTTGGTGTCCCGAGCTGTTTTAATCGTCATAATCTGAGAATCATGGGCAGATCAAATTTTTTTCTCATTTTCCACACTATTGTTGACTATTACATGCTACTTCCCACTTTATTTGGACTGAAATAAAAATTTAGGAGAACTTTGAATGTGCAAATTGCCTACATTTGTCCCAAATTTGCGTGTCCCCCGTGCCTGGTTCTTGACTTTAAATCGATGTTGCAGCATAACTAGAGTGATTATTTGAGAAAACTTTATCGGAGATGATAGGTAATGCTTTTGAATTTGAGAAAAAAAATAAGTCAATTTATTTTTTGCTCCATCAATAACTTTTTCACGCGCTAGAATCATTGTCCCGAGCAACAGTCAGCAACAGTCAGGAGAGACATGGCAACGATGTAATAAGCTCTAAATGACTGCCGTAACGTTGAGGTTTTTCCAAAAACGACTTTTTTTGTTTTGATTGAATAGTTCACACGTCGTAGATGGCAAAAATTCTGAAATTCGCAAATTTTTGTGCAAGATTAACGCCATTAATGATGCCAAACAGAATGCTATACATGATAACTAACAGGGCGTCAAGCATACACACACACACTAATATCAGCTCGTAAAATACTTTCGAAGTGTGCGTTAGGGAAAATTTTCTCTTATTCCGATCCTCTAGGACGTGCTACTAAATATTCCGTGAAAAAAAACACCAAAATTGTCTTTACTGTTAGAGATAAGCTTAAAAAACAGCTTATTCCATCCTGTCCCGTTCCATCTTGTCCCGTTCCATCCTGTCCCATATGTTTCCATCCTGTCCCATGTCCCACTGTAGTGGGACAGAGTGGAAAACTGTTACAACTGAGACTTGCTTGTTTAAGCCCTGTAGGCGCTCTTTTCTACCGATTTAAGTGAAACTTGGTACCCGGGGTATTTTTCAATGGGGAACTCGAATTTTTAGTCGAATTTTGAAAATTCGAAAATCCAAGATGGCGGACATGACCTAAAATGCTATCGCAGCGCCTAATCAACTGGGACTTGTTTGTTTAAGCCCTGTAGGCGCTCTTTTCGACCGATTTAAGTGAAACTTGGTACACGGAGGTATTTTTCAATGGGGAACTCGAATTTTTAGTCGAATTTTCAAAATTCGAAAATCCAAGATGGCGGACATGACCTAAAATGCTATCGCAGCGCCTAATCAATCGATTTACGCAAAACTTGGTACCGGGGGTATTTTTGAATGGGAAACTCGAATTTTTAGTCGAATTTTTGGAATTCGAAAATCCAAGATGGCGGACGTTGCCTAAAATGCTATCTCAGCACCTAATCAGTCGATTTACGCAAAACTTGGTACCGGGCGGTATTTTTGAATGGGAAACTCGAATTTTTAGTCGAATTTTCAAAATTCGAAAATCCAAGATGGCGGACGTGGCCTAAAATGCTATCTCAGCACCTAATCAGTCGATTAAAGTGAAACTTGGTACCCGGGGGTACTTTTCAATGGGGAACTTGAATTTTTAGTCAAATTTTTAAAATTCGAAAATCCAAGATGGCGGACATGGCCTAAAATGCTATCTCAGAGCCTAATCAATCGATTTACGCGAAACTTGGTACCCGCGGGTATTTTTGAATGGGGAACTCGAATTTTAGTCAAATTTCCGAGATTCGAAAATCTAAGATGGTGGCCGTGGCTTAAAACACTATCTCGGTGACTAATTAATTGATTTTTATGAAACTGGACCGGAAAACCTTGGTATAAGGAAAAGAAAGGAAATTTTAATAGGGGTGCAATAGGGTTTCTTATGTATCTTAGGCTACGAAATCGAAAAATTCCTGTGTTTTTTCCATCGTGCACAGATTCTCCCGGAAAATTGACTCTTCTGGAAAAGCTAGACTTTTAAGGAAAATTCCGATTTCTCCGGAAAAATTCCGAACTTTCCCAGGATAAATCGCATTGATACAGGTAAATGGAGGTGTTCTTCAGAATCAGCGCCAAAAATCTACTCCGAAACCATTGGCAAATCTTCGGAAAATCAAAAAAAACAAAAAAAAAAAAAAGTTGACCGGTGTAATTGTTATGTTAATGTAAGTCCTCAAAATTTCCTGGCTTTATCACCACTTCAGCGGGTACACGCCCACTCGAAGTTTTAAAATTCGGTGTTTTTGATCCATTTTGTATTGCAATATTCCAAGAAATAAAAGCTTCTTCTCGTGTGAAACGAAATCAGTGCGCATTTTGATAAACAGACGGAACTGTCTAAAAGACAAGCAGAATAAGCTCCAGATATCTTTCATGACAGATGAATTTTTTCTTAATTTTTTTGGTTCTGCAAGATATGAAAGGGTTACATGTTTTCAATTATGCTTTAATTTAGTGATCGACGATGCTTTTATGACAATTGTGTTCAATTTTTAATTAAAAGTATTATATGTCACCTCTGAGATGAAAATTTAGGAAATCAGGCAAAATTACGGCAAATTTTGGGAAGTGATACACTTGACGGTGGAAATTCGGGTTTAAGCCCAACTATTAAGCTCGACGAGCTATATTTCCTAAGTCTACACCTAATGATAGTCAAAATAAAGTTTGGTTTGCCCAAAAATTCAGAAAAAAATTTTGGGAGGAAATAGAACCTGGAATTTGACCCTTATTTGAATTCACCCAGTTAGTCCATCGTCTTCTTCCTTAATCTTAATAGTGCGGTCGCTTAGCTCAAAAATGCACGATGATACGCGGTTTCCGGCTACCAACGTGATTTTGGTCTTAAAATGACCGTTAGACCCTCCTGATTCAGAAACCACCGGGAGCCACCCGCGCTCCCCCCGTTTTCCCCCCCTTTTGGCCGCCATCTTGGAAAATGGCGGCCAAAATCGGGTTTTTTCAAAATATCTCGAGAACGGCGGCAGATATCAAAAAATTTTCTTAGTTAAAAAAGATTCAGCGTGAAAAAGCGGTATGAATGAAGTACTCACACGTGAATAATATGAGAGAAGGGAGGGGGGGAGGGGGAGGCCCGCCGCGCCGCTGCGCGCTCCTCTGCTCCTCAGCTGTCTTGCGAAAAACTCGCTGTTCCGGCGGGCGCGCGTCATCACCCGAGGCGTTGCGCCCTCTGGTAATCAAGCAATTAATAACTGTACACTTGAATCTTCCCGCCTTTTTACTTGCTGTGCTCTGGATAGGTTGGTAGATATAGACAAATTTGAAACCAAAGTAGGTAAAGCACCTTATATAAAGAATTAATAAGAAATAAATATTTAAGTATGAACTGTCATGAATGAACATACAAAATTAGTCACGAACAGGTAGGAAATTAGAGTCAGTCCTGACAGGTTAGTACGTACGTAATTCTGCTTCTCCGTAGAAACATCAGGGTGCCTCCAAGTAGAAATAAATCAGCGTGACAAAAATTAAATTTGTATAATTATAGTTTTGTTATTACAAAAATAAACGAAATTAACTAAATAGACCCAACGGGTTGGGTGTCTAACTCGTTGGGTGTATTGCAACAGTCTCGCAAAAAAACTAAAATAAAAGGAAGTATAAAATACAAATAAATGTTAATAAAATACATTTTTGACTGAAGAGTAAATGGACTACATTTTGCAATTTGAAACTATAAATTCTAGCCCGGTTTAAAACCAACGTACGTGCCATTAGTTTTCCTACGCTTATCCGTGTTTTTCAAGAAGAGCCAGAATTTATAGTTCCAAATCGCAAAATGCAGTCCAAATGTTTGGCATGAAAGGATAAATTCTTTCGGTATTCATGACCTAAGTTTTGCAATAAACTAGTACGATATTAGTGCGGTTGTTTGAAAGATGGATTCAAAATTAGAGTGCTTCGGGCCAGTAAGTTGGAAATGCAAACCTTTATGAGCATTGCCCATCACATAAACAAAGTGCTGTGCACTTTAAATTAAAGCGTTGGCACTTGCAATTTTTTATACACATTGTTTTACATCCACAAGATATTAGCTCGTAGCACTCTTTCGAAGCCTCTGATAGGGTGGTTCACAATGGCACGATGGCAAGTCCCTTAGTGGTCTCAGTTCTACTTGTCCAACCCCAAGATTTCACATCGGGAACAACTGGATTCAGCTCCAAGCAATGCTTCCAAATGTGAGTATGGAGCATTGCTCTCCGCAAATGCTGGCGCAATGCTTCCTCAGTGGGAGGAATGTCTCAACCGATCGATTTTTTTGAGTGTACAAGACTCTCCTGCATTCATTGACGGATTTTGCCTGGCTGGACGAGTCATAAATAAAAATAGTGAAGAGCTGAATTTTTTCAAAATCATTATTAGAAATTTCGTTACACGATGAAAGCCTCAAAAATGTTCCAGTTAAATCATTCTCCAATTTATTCCAGATACTCCACGCCTTCGTCTTGCCTTCGCCGTAGAAAGACGATACGGAGTCACAACCTGTAAACGCATGGAAGAATGTCAGTGCGTTGCGCATATCCGGCGAGATTTTCGATGTTAATTTAGAAATTTGGATTAAACTCCTATTTTTACCAACTCCATATTCTACGAACAGGTCCTGCAAACCGAATTCTTTCAAAGTTTGGAACATAGAAGTTGCAATCACGATGACATCAGAATCCACAGTACTGAGCAGTACAAACTTATAACCAGATCGAACAGCATTCTTAATATGAATGAAAAGTCTAGTATCTGCCTCCTCGTGGAAACACGGTGAAATATCGGCGCTTGAAACCAAATTTCCAGCTGAAACGATCGATATATGTCATCAGTGCAAATGACGATCTTACCCATTGTCTCCATAGATTTGATGTTTTGTGCGAGTAATTGAAATAACTGAGTCTTGTTACGATCAACTTGCAAGAAATGGCCAAAATTTTTCGGTATAGGCGTTGAACCTTTTACGAGAATTTCTCTTCCGGACCCTCTTTTCTCTCTTGTGTCTGATTTTAAGCTATAAAAGGCGGATATCTGTCGAAAACAAAATCAACCCTGTCAAAGCTCTGCAGTTTGCGCTTAATTGCTGACTGAAAAACTTTTATGGAGAATTCGGAGAATGTTTTAGCATTTGATTTATTTAAGGTATGCACCAACACAGCTCCATCAATTACGTTAGCGGTGCACAGGTTTACACAAGTTTCCAAGTCATTTGAATCTGAGCCGCTTAGAACCCTACATCCAATGATACCGCTAAAGTCTAAAATGAACCAAATTTCAAATTAGGTTTCCATTAAAAAGAAATAGATCGATAAGGCACTTATTTTCCTCCCACTTGTATTCAAATTGTTTAGCAAAAGTTTGTTTCTGAATAAAACTTACCTATTTTCTGTCAAATTTGTCTATATCTACCAACCTATCCAGAGCACAGCAAGTAAAAAGGCGGGAAGATTCAAGTGTACAGTTATTAATTGCTTGATTACCAGAGGGCGCAACGCCTCGGGTGATGACGCGCGCCCGCCGGAACAGCGAGTTTTTCGCAAGACAGCTGAGGAGCAGAGGAGCGCGCAGCGGCGCGGCGGGCCTCCCCCTCCCCCCCCTCCCTTCTCTCATATTATTCACGTGTGAGTACTTCATTCATACCGCTTTTTCACGCTGAATCTTTTTTAACTAAGAAAATTTTTTGATATCTGCCGCCGTTCTCGAGATATTTTGAAAAAACCCGATTTTGGCCGCCATTTTCCAAGATGGCGGCCAAAAGGGGGGGAAAACGGGGGGAGCGCGGGTGGCTCCCGGTGGTTTCTGAATCAGGAGGGTCTAACGGTCATTTTAAGACCAAAATCACGTTGGTAGCCGGAAACCGCGTATCATCGTGCATTTTTGAGCTAAGCGACCGCACTATAAGGAACCACTCATTTAACCCAATAAGAAAGCTCCATACTCCCTATGTCTTCTTTGTCTATCGCTTTGTCTATCAATTTCAATGAAGAGGCTTACACATATTTGGACGTATTTCTGCCAAACAGGACTATGTGCATTATAACGTGAGTCCTGTTATGCATATATTCCCATGGGTCTCAGGGCTCATGTCTTAATGCGGTGGAAAAAACAAGGAGGAAAAACGGGAAACAAGGCTAAAAATACACAATTAATAAAACCCGAGACGTTTCGACTCAAAATTGAGTCATTCTCAGTCGGAAACAATAAAAATTTAAAAAAAAAAACGATTAAAAACCTGAGCCTCACATGGTGGTGGCCGGGATCTCAAAATGACTCAGTTTTGAGTTGAAACGTCTCGGGTTTTATTGATTGTGTATTTTTAGCCTTGTTTCCCGTTTTTCCTCCTTGTTTTTTCCACTGTTATCATTGTCTCAGGCTGCTCTTAAAAATTTGTATCTGTGTCTTATAATGCACATAGTTCTATTTTGCAGAACTACGTCCATTTCATTCATATGTAATTAATGGAGCAAGTGCGTGTACCGAACCAGGAGTTTCACAAGTTGGAAACTTCATTCGTTATGGTCTCGATTGACCATTTAGAACAGTTATGACATGACCTTTAAACGCGGCTAATTTCGTAATGCTGGCCGAAAGCCGATGCCAGCTCTAAAGCTGGCGTGAAGATTAGTGTATTTACTAATCTACTTTTGAAAAGCGGTGAACGTTTGAAAATTCAGAGAACGGGTGCTTTTTTGTATGCATAATGCTGTAAAATCTGAGCTCTTGAAATGATTCAAATATGGTCGTATTTTAAACAAAATTAGCCTAACCACGTCAGATGTCGCCTGTATGTTTTCATGTTTGATTCATAACAGGAAGCTAAATAACATTCTGATCTAAAATTTTAAGTGTATTTACGAGAGGGCTAAAGAGCAATCCCGCTTAACTGACAGTTTTGGTGAAAATAAGTTAGCGACGATTCCGCATTCTACAGTACAAAATACGCAAGCTGATGCTTTTATTTTTATTAAGTGCTCTAATGACGGTTTAAATTTACAAAAGTGCAAATCTAATCTCAGAATTACAAAAATTTTCTTCGCCCTGTAAAATCATTTGTTCGCAGATAAAAAGGTATTTTTCCTCCAACATCGTTATGTAACCAATGGAAAATTCACGCTAAGTTTCAAGACGCTGTCTTGTTTGGATTTTCGTTTAAAATAAAAGAAAAGAGGACATTAGGTGACTTAAAATTAAATTATACCCATTTGGTTAAAGATACCTACATTGCGGTTAACTATGGCCAGGCACGAAGCGTCTTTTCGTGTCTGTGGAAGAACGGAGTTAAGTAAGGAGCCGGATTTCTGAGACCACAACTTTTAATCAACAAACCAAATTGAATAATGTTACTTTTGTTTTTTCCAGGATTTCATCGGCGCTAAGTCTTTCTTTTTAAATCGCATCCATGTACTCTATTTCATTCCCCATCTTACTCGGAATACGAGCCCTCCCTAAACCCTACCCCACCTTCTTTCGTGGAATCTGCGGTTCATCTCTTAGATGACTTGTTAAAAGTTCCACACAAGTATTCTAGATTGTCCCTTTTTAGAATGGAGGCTTTTCATGTACGAAAGGATCCAAATTTCAAGGAATTATGAGCCGTGGAAGTTGGATGAGAGAAACTAAAAATAATTAGTTTTTTGCGCTACGGCCCTTTCGTAAGTAAATGTGAAGCCTCCGGCAAGCCAATAAGTTACGCCTTTGATAAATCTAAAATTTTGGTGATTTCGATCAACATTCGTTTAAACTCGGTGCGCAAAAAAAAAGACTCTAAAAATATATCATTTTAGCTCAGTATTAATTCTATCAATTTACATGTCTCTCGGACCAAGAGATTGAAGGTGCTTTTAAGCATCTAAATTCGTTTTTTTGCGAAATCAAAATAATGTTAATGGACCATTTGTTTAACAGACCAAAGATGCTGAAAAATATACAAAAATTAATACATTTTTTGTTTTGTAAATTCATGTTTTTCTTTGTAATTTAATTTTTATATACTTTTCAGCATCTTCGGTCTGTTGAACAAGTTGTCCAATACACGGAAAACATTGGATGTTGACCTAGCACTCATACTGTTAAAAAAATGTGCGACTTGTATCAAATGTTGATTTTACTTTAAAAAAATTGGTAACTCAACATTGGATTTGTTCATTTGATCGTGGACGGAGTTATCCTCGCATTATTTTTATTGTAAAACCAGCATTTGTACTTGTCGCACATTTTTTTAACATTATAAATGCTAAAGCAACATCCAATTTCTCTCCGTGTACTATATACATGCTAATATGGTGCTTAAATGTACCGAAAATAATATTCTCATCACCACTATTCACTGGAGATCTATGCGAGAGATTATCGACGGTGAAACTACCAAACCACGTATCTCGGTTTGCGACGTCGCAGACTTCCTGTCATACTTTATTTTTTAAATGAAAAACTACTTAACATCCAGTCTTGAAAATTTTCCTCTGATTTTTCCTCTTTGTGCGGAGAAAATTCCGTGAAAATTTCAAGGAATGATATTGATTTGGTCTACTTCAAAAAAATAAAATGTGAGCGTAGATTTTTAAACACCGCAAACGAGATACGTGGTTTGGTAGTTTCACCGTCGTTATGTACCTAAATGTGAAAACACAGGAAAAATCTTAACGAAAAACACTAGACACGCAACAGGATCCGACAGCCGTCGTGAGTAACGAACCCAATGAGTGGGAAAGAATAAATTGTAAAAAGTGACAACGTCGCCTAACGGAAGGCGGAAGCACACCGTTAATCTCCATAATTGTTGCGTCCCGCCGTTCCCCGAACGGGGAAAATATTTTTCAAGTTCTGGACTGCACAGTCCCTGCGTGTTTAATGCAGTACATCTGCATCGTGCAATGATGGTAACTTACGATTTTCAGCTCATCTTTTAAATAGATCACATCCACCGAGAGCAGCAAAATACGCAGCTCCGTGTCGCCGTGGAACGCGTTACTATCGCGCAGATGTTTTCGTATTCGCGTGTCACGCTTAACGTTGATCCATCGTTTTCCCGCGTTTTTGGAGGCCGTGACGTCGTGACGTGACCAAAATTTACCCGGTTTTTTGAAGAGGTAAAATAGCTTAAACGCACACGAAGGTGGGTAACCAGTAACAGTGTATTTTAGAAACCCAGGGTGTCTATCGACCTGAAAAACCGGGATATGTCAGGGAATTTTTTTTGGTGTCATGGATTTCAGGGAAAACGTCAGGAATTCCGCAAAAAGTCGGCATGTTAAGGAATTTTATTTTGCGAGCGATTTTCGTGTCAAGGAATTTTTCGGAAGGAGTCTCGCGAATTTTGTTCTCGCGGAAATTTCTACCAGAATTTCTGTTGATATGTCTTTTAAATGTTAAATATGAGGAGAAAATATATCTTATAAGCTTAGGAACCATATTTTTTGCTCTATTTATTCATTACATCCCTAAGACATGTACACATTCTTACTTACAGTTACATAATCAGTTCAACCGTGTCGAAAAATTAGGAATGTCTTTCCAATTTGTCAAAAAAATGCAAGGGAATTATTTTTTTCCATCTGTCCGGAAACTTCACCTTTTCCCCCAGTTTTTGGCCGTCTCTGTCAGGGAAATCAGGGGAATGTCGGAATTTTAGTTTTGAAAATTGTTAAACACCCTGAAACCCCGCCCTACAATTTTTTTCTTTGTTTCCTATTTTTTACAATTGTAAAAAATAACACCTATAAAGTCTCCTTACTCTCAGCTCAAGGTGACCATTGCTTGAATCCATCGAACTCCGGTCACCTGGCCGGGAATCGAACCTGGGCCCTTCTCACTCCGAGGACCACTGTGACCATTACGAAAAGGCGATGTTCAGCCGTCACCTGGCGGCCAAAGTATCACAAGCGCCATGCGACGTTTCATAATTCCCGCCACAATATTATTTTTTTACGGAGAAATTGTTGGCTGATTCTGTTTGAAAATTTCACCGAATTTTATCGGCAACTCAAAAAAATCCAGTGAAATGTTCGGACAGCTTCGTTGAACAATTTCTCTGTAAGAAAATAAAATGACGATGAAAATTTTGGAACGTGGGTGGGTGCTTGTGATACTTCGGCCGGGAGGTGGCGTATTATACTTTATGATAGCTAATAATCATTAGGTTGAACCCTTTGTCAGGCGAGTTTTTTTTGCAAATTGATCAGATTTGCTACACTTATCGATCAACACTTCTGATCACCAGTTGGCATAAGATGAATCTAAGCGTTGACCTCCGAACAGAATCTCTCACTTTAGCTTAGAAACGTGTGAATGTTGACCCCGATATTTTTAGATTGTATTCGATAGTGGTTCGATGTATCGTTTGGTTCGGAATAATAGAACATAACCTCATTTTTCAAATTTTAGGATTTAGACCGAATTCGATTTAGGTTACTGCCAATTTTCAACAAAGCCGCAAGATAGTTGTATGATGAGTTTTGTGTGGAGAACTTACCGGCGTAAAATTGAAACCACGGCAACGAGAAAAAAACAGGGTCCAGAATATCGATGAAATCGTTGAACTTTTTCCTCAGGAGCAATTACGCTGTTCTGTTCTTCGAATTATCACGGCAAATTTTTCCAATCAACTTGTCACCAGCAGACCTTTCTTGCCCTTCATCAAAGCACTCCTACAACCCTTTTTTCTGCGGAATTTCTCTCCAGGCGTTTTTTATATTTCAGTACAGTTTTTATTGATTATTAAGATCCCGTGTGAACGCTACAGGCGAGAGAGAATCAACTTATTTTTGGTAAAGCAGTGTAAATTTAATTTTCCTTCAAAGTGAGAGTTTCCGTCAATGTTGCCAGATAGCTTTGCAAGCCCCAAAGGACGGCACCGCAGTAAAGTTTTAAGGACATTTTCTCAAGATTTTTAGAGCGTAACTCTATAGATCGGATCAAGAGCGTTTCTGACTCGAGAAAATTGGAGAAAACAATAAATTGAGGGAAAAATAAATCTATTATTCAAGAGATTATTGTCCATCTTTCGAATCGGTAAATTTTCAAAATAGGAATTTGTTATCTGGGATCCCACTGGGGCTCCCAGCAGTGGCGAAGCGTGAATGATCGATTATCATTGGCGGATCCAGCAAATTGGCAACATTGTTTTTCCCCATTTAAATCAATGGAAATGTATCGATTCTTGGAGGAGCCAGGTGCTCCAACCAAAATCGATTATTCAACATAGGTTTAAATGGAGGAAACCCAATGTCGCCAAATTGCTGGATCCGCCTCTGTCGATTATCGATATTTTCTCCGTTTTTAAGTCATGGTAAATAATTCATTATTAAGGTTTTCGTTGCGAACGCCTTGCTTACTGATCATTTTCCATAGGTTTGAATGACAATCGATCCATCGCAAATCACGCCTTACGTCAGTGGCTCCCATGTGTAAATCAACATCTGTCCTGAATTTGAAAATAGAAAAACACGTGTGCTGAACATTTCCGATGGTGCTTTAGCAAATTTTGGCACAATCATTCCTGTATTTTCACCTGAGATCCTATTCTCCCATAAAATGTCAGCTCTCTTGAGCTTTGAGCTGAAATCTTCAAGAGATTATATGCTGGTCATTAGAAATTAGATCTTGGGATTTAACAGTTTTTAATTTGCGATTGAACGATGATAAATTAATCCCACGCATACCACCAGTCCCAGGTGACAATTGTCTGAGACCATCAAACTCAGATCACCTAGCCGGGAATGGAACCCGGGACCTCTCGGCTATAGGGCCAGCGCTACAACCACTACACCACAGGAAATCGACCCTTTAAACGGCAAGACGTCTTGCTATGGGGGCTTAGTGAATCTAACTACGAATACAACAAACCAAATCGAAAGATATTAGATCAATCGATTAATTATTCGCTAATTGTACAACTGTAATCCATACCTATGATGTAGTGTGGAGAGTGGACATTATTGCCGTGATCCCTGATCCCGGCTCTGGGTGTGCGAAGCGCGCGTCTCGCCATGAGGGATCGTCGCTCCTCTGACATAAGGAAGTATCTCATCTCCACGTGAGCCCTGTTTTCCGTATAACTCTATGCTCTTCAGGGCTCATGAGAAAATTGAGATACGCCCTTACGCCGGAGGGAGCGACGGGACGAGGGACGTCGGCGCAACCCCCCAACCCTTCCGGGTCGCCGCGGCGCTGGTCGCCACTCACCCTCCACCCCGACAGTCAGTCGTCAGGAGCCTCCCGGCAAGGTAGCCCGCGTCTCCGCATACACGCTGCTCCGCGAAACTTCGCCCGACTCGTGCGAGGTGTGACCCCCTTGACCCGGCCTCCGAAAAATAAACGCTTCGAAAAGTCACCTCCCCGAATTCATGATTTCATCCCGTATAATCGTCAGGTGTTAGACGGCGTCACTTCCTCGTCGGTCAAAACTGGTTTCGTCCGTAAAAGTTCACTGATTGTCCCACGAACTGATACGAGTCATTAAAATTCGCAGCATTTTTTCGACAACGCCCATACCCCCATCAATTATCCACAGGCTGTTCCACTCGTAATGTTAACGCGCCGGCAACGAGCTCTGTCCCGGTATTTGTGCGCATAAAGCTGATTGTCGAAATAAACTAAAAAAAATTGAACGTAAGGATTCGTTTTTCTAACCGCAAGGTTATTTTTTTTTTGCGCGTCAATGTTGAAAGTTCGTGCATTTTATATTGTCCGAAAAATTGCTTTAATTGGATTATATTGAAAAAAGAAATACTGTTTCTCGGCTGAGTGATAATTTTTTCTTTCCTCTTTTCGTGACCTGGTTTACGAATCCCTTTACTATGAATTTCAAAATGTGAGTTCTTGGCATTGCTAGTGGATTTAGTTTGCAGCTCTAAACATCGATTTCATCCTCTTTGTTTGTGCTAATTCGGCCGCAAGTGATACTTCGGGATAGTGCGGAATATTGAATAAAAATTCAAGCTTGTAATCTTTTTGGTGGAAAATTTCATGGAATAGATAGTCAGATCTTTTTGGTATCGAATATAAGGATTACATTCAAGGCTGTTCATCAACGAGGTATACCGATATTCTTCTTTCAGTAGCCCTTAAGTTATCTTTGTAAGTCTAATGTTAAGTATAAATGCGATTTCTCCCGAAGGTGAAAAAATGAAGTTTTACTTTTTTTGAGTCTCAATGATGAAGCTAAACAAGTACGTCTGAAATCTAATGCTTATTTCATTACTTTTGATTTCATCGGTTTTTTAGAAAATCGAGCCGGATTTTCTTGCGGAATACTTGGTACGGATTTTCAAGGAGTGAAAGAAAATAATGCGACGGTAAAAAGATGGAAATGTTTTGAAACATGTCAATGACTCATCGCAAATGCCGGAAGTATTTATAATGAAAGGTGGAAAATGAAATCATCATTAATTCTACGCATGGGCGGAGCTAGGGGAACGGAGAGCCTGCCCCCTTAGAAAATCAACCACTCTGAAGGAATGTGAAGGAATAGCTAAAGAAGAGCGTGGCATATCGTTCATATTTAAAGTTGTACTTTGATTAATTTTTGCCCCTAAGATGGCTAAATTTTTCAAAACTTTCCCGGGGAGACCTCCTATGAACTCTATCTTTGGTAAAATCCCCCGAACTCACCTCTGGAGCTGAGGAGGTCCATAGATCCTTCTCGATGGAATGTCCCTCAGACGAAAAGTTTCTTGTCCCACACATAATCCTGCACTTTTCTGTACAATTTTAATTCTGACATGTTGCTCATTATGAGTAAAATTGTATGGCCGAGAAGAGTGCTCACTTGAGAAAAATTTGAAAACGCTAGAATATGTAGCATATTGTGTCCTCTTAAAAACTAAATCGAATTTAAAACGGCTTTACCCGATGTTCAGTGGATTTAAAGATGTATTTCTGAGAACGACGATAAAAATAGTCCCTCGTTAGAAGGATCCCTTAACTTGTTTTCATTGTTGAATCAACTTTACTTACGTTTCATGTTAAATGGACTGCGTTCAGCAGAAAGGAACCAAGTCAGATCAGCCATTGCCAAATTTTATCGGATGGTTTATTTTTTTACAGGAGAATAATAGTGTAGAATCATTTGGAAATATTTGCAGATTTTCTCTAAGACGTGAAGCAGATTTCCTGAAATTGTCAAAAGTAACAGCTCAATCGTTCTCCTTTATAAGAATACACCTTGCAATAACTCTTAGGAATTGCTGATAGAACTTTCCTCTTTTCCGTTCATTGCGATCCAAATAATTTTATTTTTTCATTTTTTTTTTTTTTTTTTTTTCATGACAACACGCTGATTTGTATAGTACGACGCACAGTGGATCGAGTCAATAGAAGAGGTCGGACATGACATTCTTGGATAAAATTTCAAATTTTGATGTAAATTTTTGTCACAAATTCAGTTTCAAAGGTTGTTTCTAAAAGGAAATTTTACGGAAAAAATAATGAAACCACATTTAACCTTTTTGTTGTGTCTTTCCAAAAAATATAAGCATTCAAAGTTTCCAAATTTTGTCCGACTTCTCCTACTGATTCGGTCCAGTGTGCGATGGTAGGGTCGTAAGTGAACGCCTCGACGGCCAGGCTAGACTCACAAAAGCAAGCAAACGTTACATCTTGATTTTGAGAAGGACTTACGTTTGGTTCAATGCGACACTAACACGCGATTGGTCGACGGAGACGAATTTTGTCACCAAGCTCACTTTTCGCCTCGCCTGACGGGCCACACTCGAAGCGTTCGCGTGCAGGTCGAGACTCTTCTGTTGGTGCTCATGTAAATATTTGTAGGTCGTTTGTCCCAGTGAGTCGAGGGTCAAAGCAGTTAAACCGATGACCGTAACATATGTGCCTCGATGTCACCATCCCGTAAATGCTGTAACGCGCTTAAAAAGCATGTCAGACGAGATTACTTTATTCAAGATTTGAGTGAAAAATCGTGGATTGAAACACTTCGAGCATAGAGTGAATAGACAACGCGTCTTAAAGGTCGGGCATTTTCTTGTCAATGAAATGATAAGCTAATCTGAGTGAAGAAGTACTGTTTACGCGTCTGCCATAAGTTGTTTTTCCGGGTAATTTGATGGTGTTTCTTAACTTGAACAGAGTTTACTTGCTGCTTTATAATAACATGAAGCTTTTTCTTGAGTACATATTATTTCCATTGCTATGATAATTAAGGTGATTCGATGGGCGCCATATTTTGTGTCAGACCGGCATGCGATATATCGCATCAATTGGTTCCATTTTTCAGCTACTCGTAATTTTTCTCGAATTTTGAGATCGCAATTCTGTTGTCAGGAGACTGAATCACTCATTTACCCATTTTAACAAAGAAATTCAACGTAATAAAGGCGTGGTTTGTTTTAGAGAGGAAATATTGCATTCGAGTACAGATTCGATATCAGTATCGAATGCGATGTCTTCTCTCTAAAAAAACCACGCCTTTATTACGTTGAATTTCTTTGTTAAAATTGGTAAGTGAGTGCTTTAGTCTCCTGACAACAGAATTGTGATCTCAAAAGTCGAGAAAAATGATTAGTAGCTGAAAAAATAGAGCCAATCGACGCGATATATCGTACGTCGTTCTGACGAAAATAATGGCGTCATTGAATCACCTTAATTGGACGGAGTTAAACAGAAAGGAACCAAGCCACATCGGGATCGAACCGAGAAAAAGAGGCTTAAAGTTTAGCTCATGCATAAGACTCAATGTAAAAGTTAATCTTCAAGTTCAATTTCTGCAAAATTTGCTCCAACAAAAACTTTGAATTTTTGGCGATAGATAGTAGAGAAGTGGTTGAGTTCAAAACCACTCATAACTCAATTTTTTCCAAAATGTGGGTTGGTTCCTTTCTGCTTAACTCAGTCCAATTGCAAGTGCTCCATTTTAAACAAGTGTAAAAGTCGTATCAGGTGATTCTTGAAGAGACACGAAGATGGCCGACTTCAGAAAATAAAATCTTAACATTGGTTCCTATATGGAGCCTCCGCGCCTGCTGCTCGTCGTCTACCCGACAGAAGGGCGTAACTACTTTCTGCGATGAACCCTGTCGTCCATACAACTGAATGCTTTTCCGGGCCCATCTCAATGTGTAGTTACACCCTTGTGTCAGCCAAGCGACTCTATGCTTTGAGTTTGTTTCTCAAAATAATTGACGGATCTAAAAGATGTGTTACCATGGGATGATTCTTTCGGGCCAAGAAAAAAAGGTTGGAAGAAAATGGAAAATAGGAGAAATGGAGGAAGTGCAGATGATGAAAATTGGCTTTTCTAAAGGAACAAGCGGTGAACTACAATGGGAATAGTGATCATACTTCCTTAATGTGCCCGCAAAGTCTGAAATTTTAAAGTTGGGTTCGCATTTGGCAGCTTTCCCAAAGAGTACCTTATTGAAGTTTCAGACGAAACATCAATCGATATATGGTCTAAGTTTAAATTTGACCAAGCAAGCACGAAATTTTGTATTAGGTAAGCTGTAACTAAAGAATTAAGTTTTGATGGTATGAGGTTTATAACCGTGTTCAGGATTATGCCGGTTTGGCAACCTGTGTCGAAAAATAAGGGCAGTCTTGCGACGGCTATCGTATTGCTAAAGTTAAATGAAACATGGATGAAGTATCATTTTCAATACAAGTTTTCTCCAAAGATAGAAGAGAATGCAAAAAATCGTAATCCTTGCATAACTCAATTTCTTCGAAAAGTGACTATATAATTTTCAACTCGACGTCATAATTTTATCCTTGAAACGTATACTAAGTCAGCTGTATCTTTTTATTGAATCATTAAAAAAGAAAAACACCTTTTTATTGGTGCCATAGATCCATCTCACAGTGGAAACTTTAAACGTTATTTTTCACGGAGGAGCAGACAGTGCGAACAATCAATATTTGCGTTATTTGCGCGTACGTAACGCTAAACTTTTGATGCAATCCCGCAAAGCACATTGTCACACCTCTTGAACTGGTCGTTTAGTTATTAAAATAATCCGTAGAATCACCTCTGCTTCCTGGCTGATCTTACTCCGGTTTCGGTCCAATAATAATCAACCCCGGAACATCATAAAACGTCAAAATTACTTGAAATATTCGAGGGTCATGCTCAAGGGAGTTTACGCAGTTGTTATATTTTCATAGTTCATGATTCGATGTCTCATTTGGATCTACATTGAAGTTCGACGTTGGTCGAGATAATGTGGCAACACCGAAAATGGGGATGTATTCGGTGGACATTCCCAATGGGCAAACCTCAAGTGGGTCAACCAAGTAAGCAAAGGGACGAGGAAATGTCTCAACTTCATTTCAAAACAGCTTTGAGCATTGCTTTCAAGTTGCAGGTATATTTTGGAACTTTTTAGCTGTCGGTCTCAAAATTTCCATCGACTTATCGCATTTTTTTATTGGTTATCCATCGTAATGTTTTTTGTGCAATACTTTTAGGAAATTTTATTGATAGATAAAAACGTTAAATTATGGCTAATTTACATTTAATCATAAATGAACACATCAACAACCATGTAACTACCGGGTTAGTTGTGACCTCCACCGCGGTAGTTATCGTAACTACCGCACGGCAGCTGGCGCATTTTTAACTAGCCGCTGGTTGTGTCGACTACTCGACTACCCTATTTTTTCCCGTGAAAAATCATTTTTCCCGTTGACGGTTACAAATAAATAAAAAAAAAGTTGCAAAATTGCAGTCTAATAAAATAAAAGAGCAACGGCGAGTAATAAGTCTTTTTAGCGCACACCTCGAAAGAATATTCTCAAAGTTTCAGGCGAGCCGCGTAGGTATTCATCATTGGCCGCAACCAAAACCACACGCTCGCACGAGCCTCCCATAAGATTAAATATTCGGTCGAAATTAATTTCTTGAGGCCATTATCTTTCTGCTTTGGAGCAGTCGCTACGCTATTCCAGTCATTTCATCCCCTTCCTCTTCCCAATGCATTCGTGAGATAACTTAGATCAGGGTCGAATTGAGGAGTTAATTCGAGCCCCAAGAGTGCTGTTTGCATGCGCCTCCCAGCTCTGCAACCCGCCCCGCGCTTCCCCCTCCCCATGAACCCAGCCACTGGTCCCATTAATATCCCGCATAAACAGCGCTGCCGATATCCTTCAAATTCCTAACCTATTAGTCGAGTCACATGAGCATCTACGTGCACCAAACCCCGGGTACCGTAATGAGATGGAAAGCGCCACGATACAAACTCTAACTACATTTTTCATCGTGCATTTATTTATTTTTTTAGACCAACCCGATTCATTTGTATCATATGACGAAAACCAAGCTGAAAATGTAAAAGAAAAGGCTAAAATGAAAAAAGGCGTGAACACGAAAGCGTCGCCTTCCGGCCAGAGTACCACAAGCGCCATGCGACGTTTAAAATTTTCCGCCGCCATTTTATTTTTTTTATAGAGAAATTGCTCGAGTAAGCTGTCCGAAAATTTCATTGAATTTTCTTTGCGCTGCCGATAAATCTCAGTGAAATTTTCAAACAAACTCAAACAACAATTTCTCTGTAGAAAAATAAAATGGCGGTGGAAATTTGTAAACGTCTCATAGCATTTGTTATACTTCGGCCGGAAGGTGACGGACTGTATTGGTCGATTTCTCATATGATTATCAATCGCAAGCACAATTATCTTGTAAAAGAAACTAAAAATCAACGAAAACTGTGTGGCCAAGGTGCATGATACCACTATTCGACCTCTTAGGAGTACGGTGTGCCTATTCAACTCATTGAAGGCGTTTTTATTCGGCGTCGCTTCAAACTGAATTCCTATGAAGCATCGTGGTAACAATCAGATTCTCATTGTTACTTGACACTATTGTTTTCTCTTCAGTAACTTTTCGGCATAATATGTCTTACGCGATGCCAGTTTGTGTGCGTAGAACTACATCAGCATGTTGCCAAATTTCTCGAATAAATTTTCCGCCTCTCTTGGAAGACCAATGTTTTTTTCAGTTTATTAACTCAACTTTAAGCCTCTCTCTTCAGTCATAAAAGCATTTGTGACATTTTCAAGCTTGGAAACGCGTTCCGTAGAAAAAATTACTTATTGAACACATCCAGATTCTAGGCAAATCCTGGATGATGAAACTGTACCATTAGTCGATCGAAATACAGCGTAACAAGAACCTTAAAATTCCATTCCAACATCCAGTCATCATTATCAATTCCCACGCTCCTAAGTCTATTTATTGCTGTACCGTTACTTATTGCAGAATGCCATACCGTAAGTAAAATTGCACAGGATACTTTTTTATCCTCCGCGAGTAAATATCAAACGGATGGACATGGCGAGCAAACATTTTCCAACTATGCAAATAATTTAAAAAGAAAGAAACGGTTCGTAAGAGCTCTATCGGTTCCTTTTGCTTATTTATTTTATCACATTGGCTTCTTAGAGCCTTAAGTCCGACTCTCCGTTCAAAAAAGGAAGAAAAAAATTCACAATTGTTAACCGTATCCAGTTTGCTATGCTGTACTTTCGAACTTTTGAACTGTTTGCTTAACGTTGACTCGACTTTCCCCCTCCATTATACGCTTTGAAAGCTCCGAGCTATTTACTCGCGCTCGCGAGGCCAGACAGGAACTTTTCACTCTTCTTCCTCCCACTCGGAGAGCTAGATAGCCAGAGAATAGAAAGGCCGAGATTCTTTTAGAAATCTTTCCTAACTTGTTTATACGTCGGCAGGGACGCAACACAAGGCGCTATCTTCCGACGTGTGGGCGGCTCTGTAAATTTGGCAACGTTTTTTTTTCTCCATTCATGCCCAATGAAATTTATCGATTTTCGGAGGAGCCAGCCAGGTGCTCAGACAATAATCGATTATTCAACGCAGATCTCAATGGTTAAATGGTTGAAATGTTGAGAAATTGCTGTTTGTTCCGACGGCCCACGTGGGATTCCCTCGAACGGAGGATCAGAGGCGGACCCAGCAATTTGGCGGCACTGGATTTCCTCCATTTAAACCTATGTTAAATAATCGATTCTTGTCGGAGCACCTGGCCTCTTCAAGAATCGATACATTCCCATAGGTTTAAATGGAGAAAAGCCAATGTTGTCAAATTTCTGGATCCGCTATTGCGGAGGATCCTCAAAATTGATGGTATTTGGTGGGAGAAGAGGTCCAAAGGGTCTGGACCCTGCTCATAACGGAACAGTTGTCCAAAAATCTCCCCTTATTTCTCCTGATTTTAAGGAATTTTTTACCTTTGGACCTCCTCTCTCCTATGAGAAAGTGTTGACCACTCTAAACATTTTAGGCTGTGCCCCCTGATGAGGCATTCCAAAGTGACGGGTAGGCTAATCTTACAATTATCACTACGAACTTTCAATCGGTTCTATGTGGTAAATTTAAAAGTGATAAACTCTAAAAAATGAACTCCCTGAGTACAATACTGAGGTCTATCAGCTTTTAAAAGTGCATCAATTTTTATTAGTGAATTTAGAAAGAAATTCTGTGACGGGTCTGAAACAAACAGGAAGTATTTTCCTACCCCTTTGTCTATATTCCTTAAATTCTGCTCATCCTCAATAAATAAAACCAAAATTAATTGTAATAATGCCGATTCTAATTTAATGTACCCCATGGAAGATCATTAAAAGTACTCAAGTGTGTTTTTCTATCCCTCCCTTAAAATCCAAGAATTTTATTGAATCCTCCCAAGTTTTTTTTCGCGCGAAAATGTTGCCATCATTTTCGGAGGGGAGGTGGGGTTGCGGTTTTGTCGGTCAAGACTACTTCTTGGCTCAGCTCAGAGCTGAGCACCAGAGTTGCAGTGTGTGAACATAGAGAGAAGACCAAAGATGAATCTCAGTCTGAAATTGCCAGCTCTACTCAGCGTCCAAACCAGATTTTCCAAGATCCCACACATCAGATACGCGTCGACTTTAATTCAAGTTGGCATCCGAGGATTCACAGAAGCGCGGAGTATGTTTGCCGCTTTTTGGGTCGTCTTTAAACTTCCCACCGGAGTCAAGCTGTGCTTTTCACATTCCTCATCACCGCGCGATTCCCTCCCTCTAAACCAAAATCCACATCAACGTTGCACCTATTTTGAGTCGTAGATCCGAGATTTCATAACATGTCGATATTCGGTCGTAAATTGCACACGACCGATCGGAATTTCCGAGTGCGGGAAGGGCGCGGGGGTAAAATTTGGAAACTGGGGATTTCATTTAGCTTTGCAACGCGGGTTCTCTTGTTATTTGCCGCCTTTATCTCAAGACTTTGATTACAGATTAAGCTTGTTTGCCCATCTCAGTTGTTAGAGCTGTCTGCGTGTAATGAACGCGGAGAGGATTCTACAGAGTAATTGAACGCCACTATTTCATTCTCTCTCTCTCCGAGGTCCTGCCTCTCCTGCCTCCGTCCTCTCTGTCTCTCTCTCTCCCCCCCTTTCTCTCTCTCTTTCTTCAGTTAAATGTTCCGTAAAAGAAGAGCCTCCGCGCTGAGTCTGGCTGACGATGCCTGCTTCCTGTCTAACTGTATCTTCGAGGCGGGATTCGTCGACCCTCTGACGTAAGGGCGTATGTCTATTTCCACGTGAACCCTATAAAGAGTGGATTTATATGGAGAACAGGGCTCATCAGATGTTGCACGTCCTCGCGTCAGAGGGACGACGGATAGAGGCAAAAGGCGAGATGCTGAAAGAAGCACAGCAGTCGTGTGTGGGATATTTCTCAAGGGTATCTTTAAGTATCTTAACAGGGTGTCCCGAATTGAGTTGCGGATACTTTAGGGATCCGTACTTTGAGCTAAATTGCACTAGTTTTTGTTAAATTTGGATCTTCATCCTTTTGGAGAACGGTTTGATGGTCGATCGATTTATGAGTGATTCCTCATTGACAAAAAAGTATGGTTACATCTACCGTAAGTCTACTTGTTTTTTCCACAATGGTACTACGAGGGTCATCCAAAAAGTAAGTTCACCCCTTTCATATCTCCGAAACTAAAAGGGATAAATCAAATCGGTAAAAAATGACTTCTTACTTATATCCTCAGCTCTCCATAGGTACCAAGATTTTTAAATTTGGACCACTCGTTGCCGAGATATTCGATTTTTACGTGAACAACTCCCGGCCAGTTCCGTCCACTAAACGACGCGCTGATATGAGATGCACCGCGCGCTGTCGCGTCGCTTTTGTCTTCTGGAACTCTCAAGGAGTACTTCTCGTCCATTATTTGGAGAAAGGGTGTACAATCAATGCACCACGGTATTGTGGAATATTGAATTCGTTGCGATTGGCAATAAGAAACAAGCGACCGGGTCTCTTGTCTCGTGGTCCCCTATTCCTTCACGATAATGCCAGACCTCACACGGCGAAAGAGACCCAAAATTTGTTGGACAAATTTGCGTGGGAGGTGTCACCTCATCCTCCATACTCTCCAGCCTTTGCCCCGAGTGACTATCATATTTTTCCGCAACTCAAGAAGCACCTAGGTGGCCAGCGCTTCGAGAACGATCAGTGATGGAAGCAGTCAATGGCTGGATCAAGAGTCAACCAAAAGTGTTCTTTGAGAACGGCATTAAGAAGCTTCAGAAACGCTATGAAAAATGCATCTATAGGAACGGAAATTACGTCGAAAAATAAGGTAAGATTGTTTTGAAGCCAATCTTAGAATATTTGAGTTGGTTATTCCTACGTAGATGTGTGGGGAACACAGTCAATTCAGGTAGCGTGATGGGAATCGCAGCGCATCGTTTGGTGGACGGAACTGGCCGGGAGTTGTTCACGTAAAAATCGAATATCTCGGCAACCAGTGGTCCAAATTTAAAAATCTTGGTACCTATGGAGAGCTGAGGATATAAGTAAGAAGTCCTTTTTTACCGATTTGATTTATCCCTTTTAGTTTCGGAGATATGAAAGGGGTGAACTTACTTTTTGGATGACCCTCGTATTTCTAAAAAGTAACCAGAATTATAGTAGTATTTACTAGAACTCAGGTGATACTTACCATATGGTAAATGCTACCATAGAGTCTGGTGTTCATCACCATACTCGGATCTCTGTGTCAGAGTATGGTAAATTCTACCATATTTTTTTCAGTGCTGGATGTTAGGATAACTCGAGGTACATCAACTGATGAAATTGTGGCCCGGAAGTTCCGGAAAATGCAAAAGATCCGGAACATTTCGGGAATTTCAAATTCTCCGGGAAAAATTCAGGAAAATCTCAAAAGTTCCTGAATTCTGTACTAGTTCCGGAAAATGGAGACATTGCTTACTTTGATTATTATTAGCTAAATAAGAAAATTGATTAAATTTCAATTTTATTTTTTCCCACCCTATTTCTGACCTTTTCACTTCAAAATATTGGATTTTTAAATTGGGTCATTTTTCAATGCAAAGTTTTAAACGGCCCTCAAGTAGAATAAAACGCGGCGAGGCTTCCCACGCTATGTCTCGGTCAACGTAAGCAACGCATTAAATTATTTCGATAATAACGCCTTGATACAACTATTCGCACTCAATGGACGGGCGAGTTGCATATGGAAAAATGGAAAGCGCACTGAGTCCAGGAAGCAGCACATGCATCGGTGTGTGTGGCGCACCGGCACGAATTTGTGGCATGATGAAATTCTCGGATAAAAACCGAGGGTAGAGGATAGGAAAGGACGGTTTTGCCTCATTTTCACGTATTCGAATATTATATCTCACCGCTACACAATGGATCCAGTCAATGAGGGAGGTCGGACAAAATTTGGAAACTTTAAAAGCTCATAACTCCGTTCATACAAAACTTCGAGGTTTTAAAAGTGATTTCATGGTTTCCTCGTGAAATTTTCTATTTAAAGCACCCCTTTTAATTTAAAATGTGACAAAGGGGTGTATGCAAAATCGACAAAATTTCCCCCCTCATGGATGTTGACCAAATTTCAGTATGTCATTCCTCACTATGGGATACGCCTTTTCCCAAAATTTCAAGGCCTGAAACGAATTTCTCTCCGCGTAGCAGCGTTGCCAAGTTGAAAACCGTCGAGTTGCATATCTTTTGAACGAAAAGAGATATTGAGGTGCGGTTTGCGCGTTAAAATTCTCAAAAAATTGCGTTCTTTTGAAATATGTACTCAATTTGATCGTTTAGGTAATTTAAGATTGCAATGTTGCCATTTTGCACACTTTCTTAAGGGTCAATTTTTTTTCAACTCTAGTACATCGTCAAATGCCGGATTCTCGATTCGAAAAAAAAACTGTTCATTGTATTATTCGTACTTTTCCATTTCTTTTGATATATTATAGCTCCCAGGGAAACGATTAGTAACGGAGATATGAGCAATCTAAGTTTACGCTCCGCGCGCGCCGACTGGAATCCGGGCGCCGCTCGCCGCTCGGAGTCGTTTGCACACTCCCTCCCTTAAGCTTTACGAGGTCATTCCTACGTATTTTTTTGCGAACTTTTCATTTCTGGCCTTTAAAAAGGCCTCCGATGAATTTTTCGGGGCCTCGCGGAACATTGTTGCCATTTTTGGCTCGTATTTAGGGTTTTTTTTCCAATTTTACTCTCAATTCTACTGTAAAACCTAATGTGAACTGAAAAGTGTGCGAGTTGAGGGAAAGAACGTAAAAAAGAATAAACGTTCATTTATAACTTTTTCCTCCGTTGCCAAATTTTCGAGAAAAATCGTACCAAAGAGCCAATTATTGGAAAAAGTGGATAAATCGCCACGCCATTGTTTAAGAAAGTGGGGCGCAACTGTAATATTGCCGTACGTAACAGATCTTACCCATCTATACCACATATAAAAAAGCATAGTTGTATCTGGATTTCGAAGATGTGAAAATTGTCCGTGATGACGTCTTTTGCGGCCTTTTCTTATATGTAAGATGAATCTTTCGAATGTTTTTCAACCTTTAGTCATCCTCCGTAAGAATGTGTCGTTTGTATTTTTGCTTTGCTTTTCTTTTTGGCAGTATAAATTGCTTGTAATGAATTTTAAGGGGCCTTACGATCCATTGTTGCCATTTCTGCCAATTTTAAGAGTTTTTTTTTCAATTTTAGACGTGTCAGACTTAATCCAAAACCGTGAACAACGTACACTCACATTTTATGAAAGAACGTAAGAAAGTACATCATTCCAACGTTCTTTGTATCTTTTCCTTACGTTGCCAAATTTCGTTCAAGGTTTTAGCAAATGAATAATGACTTTCATGCAGAATTTTGGGACACTCTGATCTTGGGTAAGCGGCCTGTAGCATTAAGTCGTGATTATAATTATAATATAAAGTCAAGGTCATAATTCACTTCCAAGAGACTTATTCTACGTCATAATAAATCCAATTTGTGTCACTTCAGGACGATTTTTCTTGAAAATTTGGCAACGTAAGAACAAGTCACCGAGAACGTTAATCGTGTACTTTTTTACGTTCTTTTCAAAAATGAAAAGTGCAGCAAAAATACAAACGATACATTCCTACGGAGGATGACTAAAGGTTGAAAAACATTCGAAAGATTCATCTTACATATAAGAAAAGGCCGCAAAAGACGTCATCACGGACAATTTTCACATCTTCGAAATCCAGATACAACTATGCTTTTTTATATGTGGTATAGATGGGTAAGATCTGTTACGTACGGCAATATTACAGTTGCGCCCCACTTTCTTAAACAATGGCGTGGCGATTTATCCACTTTTTCCAATAATTGGCTCTTTGGTACGATTTTTCTCGAAAATTTGGCAACGGAGGAAAAAGTTATAAATGAACGTTTATTCTTTTTTACGTTCTTTCCCTCAACTCGCACACTTTTCAGTTCACATTAGGTTTTACAGTAGAATTGAGAGTAAAATTGGAAAAAAAAACCCTAAATACGAGCCAAAAATGGCAACAATGTTCCGCGAGGCCCCGAAAAATTCATCGGAGGCCTTTTTAAAGGCCAGAAATGAAAAGTTCGCAAAAAAATACGTAGGAATGACCTCGTAAAGCTTAAGGGAGGGAGTGTGCAAACGACTCCGAGCGGCGAGCGGCGCCCGGATTCCAGTCGGCGCGCGCGGAGCGTAAACTTAGATTGCTCATATCTCCGTTACTAATCGTTTCCCTGGGAGCTATAATATATCAAAAGAAATGGAAAAGTACGAATAATACAATGAACAGTTTTTTTTTTCGAATCGAGAATCCGGCATTTGACGATGTACTAGAGTTGAAAAAAAATTGACCCTTAAGAAAGTGTGCAAAATGGCAACATTGCAATCTTAAATTACCTAAACGATCAAATTGAGTACATATTTCAAAAGAACGCAATTTTTTGAGAATTTTAACGCGCAAACCGCACCTCAATATCTCTTTTCGTTCAAAAGATATGCAACTCGACGGTTTTCAACTTGGCAACGCTGCTACGCGGAGAGAAATTCGTTTCAGGCCTTGAAATTTTGGGAAAAGGCGTATCCCATAGTGAGGAATGACATACTGAAATTTGGTCAACATCCATGAGGGGGGAAATTTTGTCGATTTTGCATACACCCTTTAACATCAAAATTTTTAGCTAAAAATGTCATGTCCAACCTCCTCCATTAGCTCTTTCTACTGTGCGCCATGCATACCGAGTCGTGGCAACGTTTCGATGCCACATACATACATCGTGTGTCGTGTGTCACAGCCTTTCGGGAAAACTACATTAAATTTTTCCGTAAAAATTCGACTCTTTCATCACTGTTCTGTAGAGATTGTAGGTTCAGCTTTCGCGGAGGGTCGCCCGATGGTGAGCAGATTTTCCTCTTCGTTACATGGTTTAATATTGCGAATTAATGTGGTAATTTGAAGCCACTACCTGACGATTCCGCTTACAGCAAGGCTGCAAAATACTTGGAGAAATTACTTTTTTCCCCTATCAAACGCAATATGAATTGGGTAAATTTCCATTAAAATTTGACAACCATGCAAGTTGATGCAACCGCGAACTGTGACACATTCGGACGAGGGCTGAAATATTATTTCCGTGACGGAATAACATTGGAATGTCTCTACAGCATTGCCGCTTTCGCAAGAAAAGCTGATGTGCTATCGTGAATGCTTGTGTATGAAGCTCAGACATGCACCCACCTTTGTATTGTACTTTACTTATCGATATTGACTAAGGGTTCGGCGGGTTTAGACGCGAGAATAACTTGATTAGCATCAGAGGAGTTTCTGTGTTATCCGCCTCTGCCGAGTAAAGTCTTATTCATCGTATTAAAAAACGAACCGCGCTCTGTGCATTTTGTTTTGTGACAACGAAAGTCTTCAAGCTTGCCATGACAACGACATGTTTACGTATGATCGTGATAACTAAAACATTTCATTGCAGCGAAGAAATTGTCATTATCTTATAACTCATTAAAGTTTTATTCGGCGTAACTGAGGTAGCTTTTGGTCACAACGAGTTAGTGTCACGCAAACGACTCTTTTAAATGGGCAGCAAAACATTTGCACATGTTGACCAACAGTGACCTACATGGTACCAACATGGAGGTATGTTGAGGCCATGTTGAAATAACCAACGCGATCCGAAACAGACCATGCTGATAACATGATATCAATATTATACCAGCCATGGAAAAAAAGCGTCAGGGGTTATCCCCTAAAATTGCGGTACCACCCCAATTTGGTGGATGATTTGGACTTTTTCAATTAATCTTGGTAGTGCCGTAATATTTGGGTTAAAAGCCTAATCTATTGGGTTACCACTAGAATTAATTGGAAATGTCCAAGTTGTGACTTACCAGCCTCTCTTGTTTTCCGTGAGATGATCGGTTTTAACAAGACCATCATCGTCACTCCTTAGTACCCGCGAAACAGTTTCGTACCACAACCCAGCCTTTTATGGTCGTTGAGCGCTTCGTATCTCATACAATGCGTAACTTTGAAAGTCATGTTGACGTATTTCTGCCAAACGGAACTATATGCATTAAGACATGAGCCCTGAGACTCATCAGAATGTATGCATAAGAGGGCTCACGTCATAATGCACATCTCTCCGTTCGGTACAAATACGTTCATGTGACCAATCAACACAAAGATTAGATGCAATGTGTCAGTTGCGCTGGTCACAGAATCGTGTTTTGATGCTTGATTTCTGTAGATTCGCAAAGAATAATAATAAGATCCGTCCGAACAGCAACTTTCTACAATCACTATTAATTGAGATATCGCCCCTTAAAAAGTCGGGTTTTTGACGTTCCTTGCTTTCATTCGAGTTTCACGTTCAGGAACCAGTGCAGAATGTGCATCACACTGACTGTTGAAAGCAAGGTGGAAGAAACCAAGGGTGTCACTACCGCGGTGGATGACGTCAAAAACCCGACTTTTCAAAGGGCGATATCTTGGCCCGGTTAATACTGAACGTAGAGAGTTGCTGTGTAGCAGATCTTATTATTTTTAGCTGAACTACAAAAATCAAGCATCAAAACACGATTCTGTGACTAGCGCAACTGACCCATCCCTGTAGGGAATGAATGAGAAATGAACAAATTAATTTAAAAACTATTAATAACTTAATAACCGTAAAGTATGTATGTATGTATGAGCCGCTTTTACGGCGCACTAGGGCGCTCTGCGACGCCTATTCTCCACAGGAATCTGTCATGGTAGAGATCCTCCGGAAGCTGGCATCTCTCCATCTCTTCACGGATGCCCTCTACCCACCGTTTGGCTGGACGCCCTCTCCGTCGCCTACCTGGGGGGACCCACTCCAACACCTTCTTCGGCAACCTGGTATCAGCCATTCTCTGCACATGCCCATACCATACCAATTGCTTGGTCATGATATCGTGCACAATCGTCCCCTCAACGCCCATTATCTCTCGGACACGTTCATTCCTGACACGTTCTCTCCTCGAGATTCCAGCCGATCTTCGCCAGAAATCCATCTCGGTCGCCTTGAGCATTTCTTGGGTCCGCTTCTTCAACTGCCACACTTCACTGCCATAGGTGATAATAGGCTTGACAACCGAGTTATAAATCCTCTTCTTGTTGTCTTTGGAAATCCTTTGGTCCCAAAGGATCCCATTAAGCATGGCGATGGCTTTCCTTCCTAGAAGATTACGGTCCCGAATGGCCTGATCCAGCTTCCCATCCGAAGTCAGGTTCACCCCCAGGTACTTGTATTGTTCGCAACTTTCTATATGTTGACCATCCTCCAGGACTATGCTTTGCTGAGCACCTCCGACTGACATCTTTTTTGTCTTACGGACACTAACCTCGAGGCCCCATTTGCGGTACTCCTCCACCAACTTCCGGGTCATATACTCCGCGTCATCGTGATCTTGACTTATGACTACCAGGTCGTCAGCAAAGCATAGCGTGAAAAGCGTTTCTTGGTCATTTAGAGGGACGCCCATGCCGGCACACTTTCTTTTCCACTCCTTCAGAACGTGCTCTAGATATATCTTAAACAGCGTCGGTGACAGACAACATCCCTGCTTAAGCCCCTTGGTGACAAAAAAACCATCTGAAAGCCTTCCTTGGCACTTGATTCTAGCAAAAGCCCCCCGATAAAACTGCTTGACTGCCCCAATAAGTCCTTTACTAAAACCAGTTTCTTCTAGGACTTCCCAGAGTTTCACAAGAGGAATACTATCATAAGCCTTTTCAATATCCAAAAACACTAAATGAAGCTCCTGGCCAACAATTCTCTTCTTTTCGGTTAACTGGGTAACACAGAACAGATGATCAGCGGTAGACCGACCAGCCCTAAAACCTGCTTGCTCCTCCGCCTCGAACGGGGTCCACTCCTCTTCGATCTTCGCTTTCAACACTTTTCCATAAATTTTACTTATCGTTCCTGTCACCGCTAACCCTCTGTAGTTCCCACAGTCATCCTTCCTTCCTTTTTTATGCGACGCTGTTATCCAGGCCTCTTTCCATTCTTTCGGGATGTCATCACCGTCAATGCACTTCTGCAGCAAATCCCTGAGATGGTTAACCAACTTGCCAGTCCCACATTTAATTAACTCGGCTGGAATGTTTCCTGGCCCAGGAGCTCTTCCATTCATCAATTCCCTGATTGCTTTGACCACCTCCTCAACTCGAATTTCCATTGAGTGATCCCCGACTATATTTTCAGCATTCCCCGTTTGAAACTCTGGTCGTCCTTCCGTCAATAATTTATTAAAATGTTCGTCAAGCTGTGAGATTGTTATCGGAGATATAATGTCCCGTTTCATGTCCCTTCTTAGGCCTTTGATCAGCTTCCAGCTCTCAGCACTCTTCCTTCCCCCCAGGTATGTGTCAATCCTTGAGCAGTTGGTCTCCCAAGACTCGTTTTTCTTCCTGGTGATTAAAAGACGAACCCTCGCCTGGGCTTTCCTATACGCGCCGCGGGTGTCTGCAGTCCTAGAAGCCAGATAGTCATGGTACTTCCTACGCTTTTCTTCAATTACCTCCTCTACCTCTTTGTCCCACCAGTAGGGTTTCTGTACATCCTTGCTCTCATTACACATACCCAGGGCTTCCTTCGCAGCTGAATGTATGCAACTTTTGATGAACTGGTACAACTCTTCTGCAGTATCGAAAGTTTCTACTCCCAGTTTCTCATCCAGCCGCTTCCTGTAGAGCACTTTCACGCTTTCATGCTGTAAGCTATCGATGTTGTAGTGCACTTGTTCGATCTTCGTTCCTTGTGGCTGGCACTTCTGATGTTGCAAGGTATTCCTCTGCAGCCCATACTTAACCGGAAATGCAATCTCCGCCTTGAGAAAATGGTGATCACTACCACAGGAGAACCCCCGGCAAACTCTTACTTGTTGAACCTTCATGGTACTCGTTTGCCTGGTGACCGCGTAGTCGATGATTGACTTCAGCCCCCGAGTTTGCTGAACCCACGTGTACTTATGGATATCTCGATGTTGGTAGAATCCGTTCAGTATTTTCAACTCGTTTTGTTCACACATATCAATGATGCGTGCACCGTTGTCATTCATCGCCTCTTCACCGAAAGGTCCAACAACTTTAGAACCATTCCTTCGTCCGGTTCTACCATTCAAATCTCCCATGATAATGACCTCCCTTGTCCTTCCAACCCTCAGAACCTCGTCGTTGAGTTGCTCAAAGAACTGATCCTTTAGATTGACGGGAGCATCATCATTCACACCATATACTCCTAACAGGGCCACCTTGTGACCATGCAGTGTAAGATGCATTCTGATGATCCGCTGGTCTACTGCTTCCCAAGTAGTTATAGACGGACGCAAACTTTTCCGGATAAGTATGGCGACTCCTTGCTGTGCGCGTTGATCTTTACTGACACCACTATAGAACAGATCATAACATCCTAAGTTTTCTGATCCTGTGCCTTTCTTTTTCGTTTCTGTTAACACGGCGACATCTACATTATACTTTTTTACCTCCGATACAACCTCTGTCAATTTATTAGAAATGCCCTGTACATTCCATGTCCCAAAAACCATTGTCCTTTTCCGTAGTTTGTGTCGCAAAATCCGTTTTTTTCCATTATCACCGAGGCTATCTTTATTAGGCTTTTTAACATTAAGTTTTTTTCCGGGTATCAGGGAGTTAGCCCGATGCCCCAACCCCCAACCTGGAGGACCAGGGTTTGATTTTGGAGTACCGTCTCCTAGACAGGCTGCTTTCACCACAGCTATGAGCCCTGTCTGCCCCTCTGATGAGTGGTTCATACGCCATGAAGCCGGTGACCATCTCCACCCCCCTTTAAGGCAGGGGCTACCAGCTGGGGTCCGCAGGCTTGCTAAACCTGTGACAGTACTGAGTACAGTCCCCCATACGGCAAAGTATAATGTTGAAAAACAACAACAACATGAAGCGAGTGGAAAAACGCGGGGGAAATTTCGCAGAAGTGAATGCGGCTCAGGGCCGAGGGTTTTAATATCGCGGTAGATTGAGGAAGATTAGTTCCATTCTAGCTCGACTGGCCTGACAAAGAGTTGAAGCCTTTCTTCCCCTGACCCGCTTTCGTGCTCATCGCACGAGAGCCATTTGAAAAGGCACTGAAATTGAATGTTCCCTCCACGACAAAATCGCACTTCGGCGAGGAGTATCCTAGGAGAATAGATCACCCGCCCCTCCTTAAGCTACTTTAAATAAATGCGAGGGTGTCCCGGCCGGCGGAGGCGGAAGAAGAATGCGATCGGAAGACGATTCTGAAGGAAGGGATCGCGGACAGTGAAAGGGAGGCCGCGGAACCCGGGGGGATTGACTCTTATCTGCGGGTTATTCAAGAACAGGGCTATTAATTTGTTTCGTACTGTGAACCGAGGAATCCATTCCTGTCCCATTTGTTCAGCCCGCAAACTGCGGAGAATCTGCGGAATCCCGCTTCTCCTCGAGTTTACCCTTAAATTTCGCCCCGCCAAAGAAGCAGGCACATAATTTAATGCTAATTTAATTCAAAGCATGTGTGCTCGTATATTCTCGCTGCCGAATTCGGAAAAAAAGAGATACCGGATCCTTTCGGCGGTGTTTCTTGGAAAGTGTTTTTTTTTTCTCTTTCTTTTCTGACTAAGTTCAGTTTTTTCTGAACTCTTTCCTCTGAACTTTTTCTCCGTTTTCTTAGTGAGTCTACGTCCAAAGAATTTGAAAGATTCGTTCCACTCTAAGAGTATTTTTAAAGAGGAGTAAATATTAAGAGATGAGAGGATGAGGGATTATCGGACTTGCTAAATTCAATTCTTTTGAGGGAATGAAAAAACACAAATTAATTCAAATTTTGATGTCAATTTTTGCATCTGATTTCAATGATTCGTTTCAACTGTTTTTTTTTTAAATTTTTATTTTTATTTTTTTTATCTAAATTTCTATCCACATCCGAGCACAGTAGAAAATTTTCAGCCGAAATTGAGCCATGAGTTCATAAGAACAAGGCCTCATTATCCTGATTTACACTTGGCTCGCAAATAATTGTGTATCTTCTAACATCGAGTATCGATGAAAGAATTAAGTTTAATTCCTGGAGGAGGTACGAACTATAGATTAGTTTATGAGAACATATTATTCCATTGTTTTTGAAATACCGATTTCCATTATTTTAGATCAATGGATATTTTGAACATTCTGAGCTGTAAAAAAATGGGGGAAAAATTGAGCAACTTTTCGGAGAACAGTGCTCCTAAGCCAATATGATATCACTGATTGCTTTTTACCTGTGATCTTACGAGGGTCAATTCTCAAACTGCGATACCCCGGTAAAAATTGGCAGTAGAATCTGTGCTCCAAAATACCATAGACCTACAGCCGGCTGTAAGATTTCCAATAGCTTTTATAGCCGGCTACACAATTACTTATATCCTTTTATAGTCAATGGCGATTAAGCAACAGCCAGGCGATAAAGCTTATGCTAAATGTTACTAATTACGGATGCTAGGACTTAGTGAGTTTTTGGACTACCGCTCTCTTTCTGGGCCGTAGTATCTTGATTTATTTTGCGAGGAAAGCACCGTACTTTTGAAAGATGCCTGTCATTCCTTCTATGTTGGAGAGCTTTCAATTTCGTATGATACTGTGCAATACCTCTGGTGTGAAATAGTTGCCTCAAGCACCGTGGCACGCTGTGGCGCGGCGGGCAGGCGGGCAGCCAGCGCGAACCGCGCATTGGCGCCTACAAACCTAACAGGGATACTTCAAGCATTGCGCAATGCGTGAAGTATCCCTGTTAGGTTTGTAGGCGCCAGTGCGTCGCCGCTCGGCTTTGTGATAGGCTCCAATATTTAATTGCGCGGAGTCAGCGTTTTTCAACTCATGATTTTGAAATGTTTGCACATCCTGCATGGATTATTCTCATTTTAATTGATGAAAAAAAATATGTATTATAGGAAAATATAATGTGTGTTTTGTAAATATTAAGGTGGCTCCGTATCAAACCTAATGATTTCCAAAGCACACGAATTTCTGCCCAATTTCTTATAGCCTTTTATAGCCGATGGCGATAAACTGTAAAGCCCGGCGATAGGAACTATAGTCCGGCTGTATAATATTTTATCGCTTCGTATGGCCCGGCTGAGTGATTCTCTCCGCTTTTTCAGCCAGCTATATGATTTCCTATTGCCTTCTCTAGCCGGCTATAAGAATTCCTATGGTATTTTGAAAACGCAGCTCCTATCGCCAATTTTTACCAGGACGTAGTAATACTAGAAGGAGAGGAGAAAGGGAAAATAAAAGACGGCATTATTTAATTTAATTATTTCAGCTAAAAAAATATTATTATTCCTATTATTTTTTTAAATTTAATTGAACAATTAAATAAAAACTAAAAAACAAAAGCAGATCGCGTTTTGCCCGACACAAGCTTAGACTTAGTGGTGAAACCTGTATTCCAATTTTGTTTCTTTCTTTCTCGTTTTTCGGTACTATTCTTCACATCTATTCTTTTAGATTATGTATTTATAACTTTTATAAGTTAACATCACTTTATCGTTTGTATTTTTTTGTCGGGGCGGATGGAGAAAAAAATAAATTATTATCATTATAAATCATTAATCAACTCTCGCTGGTTGCCCTTTTAACACCCTTTATCCCACTTTTAACGCGGAATTGGACTGCATTTTGCAATTTGGAACTTTAAATTCTGGCTCATCTGAAAAAACACTTATGTGCATAGGGAAACTAATGGCGCATACGTTGTTTTTAAACCGGGCCAGAATTTATAGTTCCAAATTGCAAAATGCAGTCCAATTCATCCTGAGGCGTATCCTCGCAGCGGTAGCATTATCAGGAAGATGAGTTGCTCCGTCTAAACGGATGAACTTCCATCAAATCACTTCGGTAAACTCGTGTACCATCCTTAGTTTAAGGGTAACCTCACTTTTTGCTTCGCCGAACCAGGCTCGACTGACTTCAAACTAATTCGTCGAACTGACCTAACTCATTTTGCCGAAATACTCGGCCGACAGTTTGGGGGGTGCTCCCGGACTTGAATACGGGGTCTTACGTGCCGGGAAACTCGCGATCTTTTCCGCAAACGGCGCCCCCTCCCCCCCCACACATCACACCTGCTTCTTATCCGACCGAAAGCGATGCACTGTCGTTTTCTCTCAAGTTCCGATTCTTGGAATCCAATACGAGGAGTTTTCACCGTGGCTTCACCAATGCCATTACCGTCCTCCATTCCCTTACTCTCCCACATTTCGCGGGAGGAAAGAAATAATGATGTAGACGCCAAGAACTCGTGATCCGTAGATTTTCGACTTGCCTTTCCGTCGCGCAGCGCATGAGCTTTTTATGATCGTATCGTTCTCCTCGAAATTTCATTTTCCCGCTGCGAGTTCGTTTCTATGAGCAACATGCTTTCAAAGATTTTTCATCCGTTTGATTCCCATAATGAGCTATCGGCGTCAGTGGCCAGGCGTGAATGATCAATTATCGATATTTCCCGATTTGAAGCTATCGTAAAGAATCGATTATGGAGGTGTTCGTTGCGAACACCCGGTTTATCGATCCTTTTCCATAGGTTTAAACGGCAAACCCATCGATGTATCGCGAAGCACGCAACGCCACTGATCGGCGTTGCGTGTTCATCGCTGCGTCGCGTCAAGATCTCGGAATGTGAACAAGTTTCGCTCGAATGTAACTTCAGCTTTGGTGAGAGGCAAATTTTCACGAAATGATCCAATTAAATGGTAACTTTTCATTGAAGTCAATCGTGGGAAAATACATTTTTAAAAAGGAATCCTGGTGTATGACTGTATTATTGGAGTAGTGTGGAAGAATTTTGATGTTTTGAGTGCTCCCTAAAAAATGTAATGGCGCAATTCTTAAAGCGATTTTGTTACTTTGTTGTTAGACTAATAGACTTATTTACAAGCAGCAGCTTGTTATGTTCGATGCATTAAAGTTCGAAGAGCTGAAATAAAACTGTATGATAGCCTTAGGTTCAAATGGTTGGTTGGTTGGTAGATACGTTTATTTGGTGCTTTTAACAATGGAGCCATTAACACCTTAGAGGAGAGATCAAAATATGGTACGGAATTTAAGAATTTAAAAAGTAGGGGTCACAAAAAGGTAGTGCAAAATTAAAAGTTAGGACAAGGAAATAAAACATTAAATTTGGAGATTAATTCGTTTGAAAAAGAGAGGGATTTCATGAAAATACTTTGAATCATGTTGATTATTTGGACCTATTATGCAAAAAGGAACTGTGTGCATAGGGTTTGCATGCGACATAGTTCCTATTAGCATATATGCGTCCATTTATAACTACGTGTGAGTAGCACGGAAGAACCTACATTGGAAGTCTTGGAAAAAAATCCGATGTGTATAATAACTGTTAAATCGCATTTTTCATGTGCGATTAAACATAAAAAAGTCAATGTACGAGTACATGCAAAATATTTTAATTTCGAAATTTTCCATTCAATTTGTCCCAACGAAATTTAAGGTGTTAAATTCGTACATAATTTTTGCACAAATTTAAACAGATATTTATCTGTTCCTTCACGCATTTAAAAGCCTTAAAACAGAGTAAAACTCAACTGAGAATCCTGATTTTCATTGTTAAAGTACCATGGCTCGTTGGAAATAGGGAAAATATTTTTTATTTCATAATTTTTCCCAATATATGAGACTAAACCATTGGCCCGCGAGACATGGATGAGACGCAGCGTGAACTATTAAGCCTTTTTAAGGTGGCGCGACAGCATTGGAAGCAGGTCAGTGCCGAACGTATTGATACGGTTTTACATGGCACAAGTTTTCAATTACTCCAGCTTAGCGCTCCTGCCCCCGCCTTTCATTGCTATCGTCCACTGTGCGTCGCGTCCACCCGGGATTTGCTCTCAGTTTCGGCGATAATGAGTTAAAAGCAAAAGCCGGACGCTGACAAGGACGATTTAAAGGCCAACGGGCCGGGGGGGGGGGGGGGGGGGGGCTGGAGGATTTCGCTGCCGATAGTGGCTTCCTGAAGTCATCCCCCGTATCACGGGTCCTCTCCTGGACGACCCTCAGGAATTATTTATCACTCCTGTTACTTCTTGATTTCACGCGGAGAAAAGGAACTTCAGCTCATCCGGCACATCTACACCGAGGGAAAAATGACAAGGTTATGTCGTCATGAAGACTTTCCCTCGAAGTGGGAATAAAATCGCTTGAATAGCAAGTTAGTTTCCTCTTGACATGAACAACACTGGAAAAAAGTACATTGGAATTAGGGTCCAGACTCTTAAAAACATCGACAAGAAAAAATACTCTTGATTCAATCAGATTTGAGCTTAAATTAAGAACCCAGCCTCTTAATTTGAGCGGATTTCCTTTTGATTTAAGCTTAAAGCTGATTGAATCAAGAGTCCTTTTTCTTGTCAATGTTTTCAAGAGTCTGGACTCTAGATCCAATTTGTTTTTTTTTCCAGTGAACTTTCTTTTTACTATGAGCATCTTTTCTTCTCGATTCAAGGGAAATTTCATCTTGTTGGCGAAATCCAGAATATTTCCACTTGAATCAAGTCACTTTTCTTCCAGTGTATGGTTTCGGTTTAGGGTTAAGTGACCATTTGACGCTGATTTTTCCCTGCAGGCACAGACTCTTCTCCATCCTATACTGCCGTGCCAAGGAAGAACGCCGTATGAACCTTTAGGCGTCGCCAAATTTCCTTCGGTGAATCACGAATTTTCGGGAAAATTTGCAAATTTGTTTCCTTCAGTTTTTCAGATAATTGTATTCGCAACTATTTTACCCGAAGTTCTTGAAAATTTGTCGGAAAAATATTCTCAACTATTCTCAAAATTGAGAATTTTTACGCAAATTTTTCATTGCTTCTTATGAAAGTGCCTAAAGAGCTGATTTGCAGTATTTTTTATAATTTTTTCGGCCATGGGAAATAGTACATGAGTAGATTTAACAGCGAGAAAATGCGCCGTCTAGTGACGTCATCTGGCGGTATTTCCCTTTTAAAAGCATGTATTTTAGCGAACAAGATAAGTTTGTCAAATCTCCTCAGATAATTGTTCAATTTATGAACCAAGGGTATTCTCGTGTTCAGCTCACTTGGTAGCGTCCATTCAAACGCGGAATCCATCGAATTTCAGACACCTGCAAATTCTCCACTAAGCATTTTGTCAGAGGAAATTTGGCAATTCTCGAATGTTCATACGACGTTTTTCCTTAGCACGGTATTATACTGCTGTGCTGAGGAAGAACGCCGCATGAACCTTCAGGCGTTGCCAATTTTTCTTTGACGAAACACAAATTTCCTGGTAAACTTATGAGTGTTTTCCTTCCACTTTTTCGGATAATTTCGTTCGCAATTTTACCTGAAATTCCGGAAAATTTCAAGGAAAAATATTCGTAATTTTTCTAAAAAATTAACATTTTATGGAAGGAAATTTTGCAACTCTCGAATGTTCATACGGTATTTTTCCTTGGCACGGCGGTATAGTGGTACGTATTTTGCCAGGGTTTTGTACCCATTTTCGCGAATAAATATCCCCGAAATTTCGCGGATAGTCGGCAACATGGGTGATTTGTGAGATGACGTCGGTTACCAACTTGGCAAGGGTGCGGTTTTGCGGGGGCTGTGGTCAGAGGTGGAATCGGCGCGCGGCGCGGGTGCGATTGCCCGAAATTGGGCTTGATGTAGAATAACAAGTTAGCGGCGCTGACGAGGCAACTTACCGCACTCAAATCGCCCGTGACAATTTAATTAATCCTGACAGGAACTGAAATTAGTGATGGAAGGGGGGGGGGGGAGGCTGTGAGCGACCGGAAAGCGGCGCTTGCCTTGACAGTTACGATTTTAGCGAAAAATTACGCTGATTATCACTAGAGTCCCTTTACACTGAGAGTCAAGACAATGTGAATCCATTTCTGATTGGCTCTCGTATTTTAGGCCTTCACAGTGTCACAAACGGGAATAAAGATTACATTTTCACCGATGGCAAATATTATAATCTGGAACGGACCAGGGAATTACGGGTTCGGCAAGGAACAAACGGAATGAGAGAAGGAACGGAGAAAGGAATTTGAGAATGGGCCGATCAAAGATTACAAAAAACGTTCAATTTCTGTAATCTTTATTACCGTGTGTGACTCCATGAGGGGGTGTTGTCTTGACTCTCAGTATAAAGGGACTCTAATTATCACGAGCGTTTGCTCGCGTCTGAGTCCGTAATTCTTGGGGTCTTACCATCGAGATTCGAATGTCAACAAAGTATCATTGACTTATCACAGATTAATGAGAAATAAACATCGCGATAGCTCAATTCAACAATATGATACAAGGAAAACACACTAAAAAAATGGGTATACCTAGGCTGATTGGTATTGTGCCGTGCTAAGAAAAAACGCCGTATGAACCTTCAGGCGTTGCCAAATTTCCTTTAATAACAATCGAATTTCCTAGTAAACATATGGATATTTTCCCTCAAAATTTCCACATAATTTTGTTCGCAATTTCACCTAAGTTCCTGAACATTTCAAGGAATATTCATAACTTGCATCAAAAGAAACATTTTATCGAAGGAAATTTGGCAACTATGGAATGTTCATACGGCGTTCTTCCGTAGCACGGCAGTATTATGAACACAACCAGGACGTGTCGAGCCGATTGCATGGCCATTCTTAACGGGAAAAAAAGCTAAAAGTTTAAAAATTAAAACATTAAAACAAGAAAATGATCATGCAACTGACCAAGGTAGGACTCACAGCACTAGAAAGTTTCGGATTTTCGGTATCAACTGGACATTATCAGCTTTTGTTTGCAACAAAAATCAAGGAACTCGGCCCGGTGGTTCCTCAGAATTAAAGATCACAAAGTTTCAACCCTTATAGCTTTATTTATATAGAAGATAGATAAAACGTTTGATTTCGTGTCAATACACAAGCCAATAAATGCAAGTGAAAATGACGCATCGCTGCAATCTCAGCATGCAGCTCAACATAATACAATTTGAATAAGACGACTGTAACGCATAAGTGCGTCAAGAGACAATTAAAGGATTTTACAAGAAATAAAAGTTATTCCTTGAGTTCTTGCTCATTGCTCGCGGAATTATCAGAAAAAAACTCCAATGATCGTATATCCAGACCAATAGGTGTATCAGATATTTCCAGTGAGTGACAGTCCATCGAATTTCATGAAAAGTACATTCTCCACGTTTTGTTCTTAATTCTTATCAAGGCAGCATACTGTACGCATTTAATGTTCTTAAGTTCGACGCGAGAATTGCTGGTTGAGCCTCCAGCTTTTCGTATCTGTAAAGTTTGAGATATTAAGGGAAGTCCATAATCGAAGTTTGCGAGAAACGCTCAGCCCTCTCTTGAGGGGAAAACACGTCCGGTTTCCCTCAAAATGATACCTCACTTGAACGTATTTCTGCCAAACGGAACTATGTGCATCAATACATGAGCCCTGAGATCCATGAGAATATATGCGTAGCAAGGCTCACGTCATAATGCACTTAGTTATGTTTGGCAGAAATACGTCCACTTCATCCTGAATGCCTGAATTAATTCGGCGAATGCGAGAGTGAATACGGTCGGAAAACTTATAAGGCTGGAGGTTGCGCGAGCTGCTCCTTCAAACTTGCAAGACTCTGATATTCCTTCAGTTTGTTTAAGGGATAAAACCTCTCAGTTCAATAGAGGGAAACTGGGGGAGCTCCAAATTGAGTAAGTTCGGACAAGCATCGTAATACCAGGTTGTAAGAGTCCAGGAACCAACAGAGCTGTCCGCGAGGGTCCAGGTTTACCATCAATAAACTTGTGAAAGGTAAAATTAGTCGAAGTACCTCGAAGCAAACTGAGCAAATTTGTAAAAGTTCAATGTATAAAAATACTATTGATTTCTTTATAACAGCAACCTCTCGTTATTATAAAAATTAGTTTGAAAATATTGTCAATTTTCCTTCACTTGTTGGCGGTGAATAATTAATGCATATTCTGTCTAGATCAATGTTTCTCAGACATGGGACTGTCTAGAATCAACTCATGGAGGAGAAATTGACGTTCCCAAACTCATCACATTTGAGTCTGTTTGTGAAAGGAATACGGATTCTAGCCTCGACCCACAAAACGCCTTCAAATATTCGTGTAGGCAATCTCGCGACACAGGTGCTCGAATAGTTGCTCTACAGAATTCGGCCGATACAACTCGAAACTCCTCGGATCACAAGTTTCTCCAAGTACACATACATGAAGTCGCTTTTATAGCGCCGCCTCGCGCTCTGCGACGCCCAATCGCCATTGCCCCCTATCCTCCCAGAGATCATCAGGCAATTGGCACCTTCTGATCTCCTCCTCCACCCCTTGTCGCCAACCTTTCACAGGACGTCCACGCCGTCGCCTTCCGGGAGGAACCCAATCGAAGACCTGCTTGGGCAACCGGTCGTCTGCCATCCTTCGCACATGTCCATACCAGACCAACTGCTTGGACCTGATATCGTGCACGATGTCCTTCTCCAAGTGAGATCTTAAAAATCCCGTAAAATTCCTGCTGGAATTTTTCGGTTAGATTTTTAGCTTGACTAAAGTCATGTGAATTTTTATTAAAATTTAATGCAAACTAAACTTAGGTGTGCCATAAACAATTGTAGCATTCTATTTAAAATCAGATGGACGAATAAGGTTATCTGGCTCAAACCTGACGATTAGCATCCTATTTTCCAGTATTTCAGATCTTCTAGCGCTCTAAAAATGTTTAAACTTATTTAACCGTGATTTCTTTACATTTCAAACAGAATTTCTTCAGAATTCAACTAATTATTGCATATTTTCTATGTTTTAGGTAAGTCAAGTTTCAACCTCATCCACTAGGATCACTTCATCGTAAGTACTTTTTTTTGCATGGGTATGTCTGACCAAAATTTTAAGACGTTATTTGGTGTCCTTCACTCGGAAGCCTTGTATATGTAAAAATGTATTATTTACAATGGGAATATTTTGTTTAAGGCTTCCACAATTTCAGTGAAATTTGTCAGCGCGTCTGGAATTAGTTTCTCAATGAAACATCCGGTTTACGTAGATCAACAATTCTTATTTTTGGAGGACAAACTGGGCACTAAGTACACGGAAGTACTTTATATCTACTTTTTTATGCTATGTTAAAACTTATTTAAGCGCCTCATAACTATTAGAAGCTTAAAAATAAGTAATGATTCTAATATACTAGCTCCTACCATTGGATGATTGATTTATTTAGTCATTAATTCATTTTCTTCTTTCTTTCTTTTTTCTTTATTTCCTTCTTCCTTCCTTTCTTCCTTTCTTCCTTCCTTATGCTAAAGCACCGCTTTAAAATAAAATTATTTTACTACTACTACTACCTTCCTTCCTTCCTTCCTTGCGCTCCACTAATCTCAAAATTTAACCTTTCCTCTCAACCCTTTGTATTTTTAGTGATATTTCCATGTAAATTTATTATTGTTACTGCCCTCTTTAGAGGTGTAAATGGCCTTAGATGCTAAAGCACCGCTTTAAAATAAAATTATTTTACTACTACTACCTTCCTTTAAAAGAAGGAAACACTTTTGTTTTATAGTAATAATTTAAAAAGGAGTTCAAAGTGAGTTTACATTAAGACATTTTTGACCAAAGCCGGCAACCTAGGAAGATGTTAAAATTAATTAAGCAACTCGCGGATCAGATATTAATATCCCTCCGGCATTTATGAGAAGGACATGCGTTTAAGGACCTTTCCGGAAAATTCCGACGAAGACCTGGTCCCTAACGTTTGCTGCTGCTTTTAGTTCTTTGTCCGAAGAATTGACGAATAATGTCTTTTAATTATCCCGTTTAATGCTTCCTGGAGGGAGACGTGATCTAAAATTCCAAAGGACTACTTGACCTCTAATTAGCAGGAAAAATTAATAGAATATAGAACAACATGGCAACCCTTTAAAATAGAATGAATGAACCGTCATTAAATGTTTCATTTTAACGTTAATCATTATTTCATTGTAAAAATATATTTCATTTCTAAATTAAAGTTTGTCCGTAGTTTCTACCAAGAGCTTCGCTTACAATTGTCCCCAGTGTCAACCCATTGGTCCCCGATTCTTTATTTCGAATCTTGTACTTTTTCCGAAGTTGGTATTTGTTCTTAAGTAGTGAGTCAAAACATTGTCTTCACCAAACGAGAATTTTTGGTAAAACATTCAACGGTCTTCAGTGGCCTCGGATTTTGAGTCACTCTTCTGAAAAAGGGGACCGTCAAAAGCTGAAATGCCGAACCTCCGGTTTCCGTTCTTCAATTTTTTTTTCTTTTTCTTTTTCTTTTTTTTTTACGTTTCGTCCCAGGGAGAAAAATAGGGAACACAAGAAAATTAGGGAACAATTATTGTCCTTCATATTCATAGAGTAACCTTACAGTATCATCAGGAATTCAAATTAGAAACCAGAGCACAATGATGCTCAGGTAGGTTTTGGTGCAGTCAGGCCCGCCACATCCCATCTCGGGCCCTGGTACCAATTTTCTGGCCCGGGCCCCTAGCACAGGGGGGGGGGGGGGGAGGGGGGGGGGGGTCCCGGGGGGCCTCCCCCGGGAAATTTTTGAAATTTTAAATCTATTTGGACGCATTATGAAGCTCTTATGATGGAGATTTTCCATCAATTTCTGCAGAATAATTACGCCTTTTTGTTTACTTTCAGCACCAAAAACTTTCGAATTGTTGCATTCAAAACATCTATAAATTTTTTTTTGAGGGGGCAGATGATAATTTTCAATTCTATGGGGAGCCGGGCCCCCCTGGACTCCCCTTTCGTACGTCTATGGCAAAGGAGTTAAGCCATTCAAGTCGAGGATGCCCAGAAAGGAGCCTCTTAGCATCCGACAACGGAAGAAAATGAAACACAGTTACTAAAAATATCATTCTACATATACTCAAAATCTTGAAAATCTCTAAAAAAGTAAGAAAAATTTTATAGTGCCCTAGCGTGTTCTTGAAACTTCATTCACCTTTTGCGGAATTTTTAGGGTAATTTTTTCACTTTTCCCTACGAGACAAGGGTTACACATGAATTCGTAGTGGTTTGTCACCTGCGTCACAGGCCCCTCCAGGGCCCGGGCCGCGGTACCAAGGACCCAGTATCCCCCCCCCCCCCCCCCCCCTTGTGGCGGGCCTGGGTGCAGTAGAGGCGTGAGCGCTGAAAAAAGTTATAAAATATGAATTGAAGTTCGGCGTTTTCGTTTCGGACAGTAGTGTTGTTTCAAAATACGTAGATTTACATAGTGTTGACGTTCAACTACGAGGGAAAACATGAGGTTTTATATTCAAATTTTTGAAGGCGGGGTAGGAAACGGGGTAGGTTTTAAGGCGGGGAACGATTTAAATAAACAATGTACGATGCAACGTTGGTCATTCTACAGAACTTCCGCCAGCTCTGCACGTTCCGTTTCATCATTTAAATCCTTCTCAGACTGCTTCAATCCAATCTGTTTTGGACAGTTTCATCGCATTCCATTTAAGATCGTCCCATTCCCACCCGACATATTTTCAAGAATTTTGCCTCAAAATGTGTGAGCTTTCCGCTGCTTGTAAAAGTTCACCTCGGCTTCTCAAAATTTTAAGAATTCATCGCAAACGGGTCTGTTGTGCCTGAAGGTTACAGCCAAGTCAAAAAGCACGAAATTACGATGGGTCATCAAAAAAATCCAAAATCCTTTGGTACCCAATTTGCATCCTTAAGAACACCTACTATAAATATGCAAACAATTTCGGAATTTTTCTCTCTCGTTTGATTTTAATGCTTCCTCAAACGTTTATTCTTACTTCACTTTTTTACCCAAAATGAAAAGAGAAAAAAATTCAAATAAATTGAAGGTATGTATACGAGAAAGCAAGTTTTAAAAAATTGTGTGTACTTTGGTGGTTTCTCTCTTTCTTTCTGGTGGCCTCTTTTTTTGCAAACTCGATTGCTAGTCACTTAGAAATACTGTTCTTGGACGCTGTGAATTTGAAAAAAAAAAGTGTCTCAAACGACTCAGATTACGGACCAAGAAGTGGATTTCAGACTTTTTTGATATGCTGATTGTGACCTTTGTTGCGAATTATCCCCTAGTTAGTCCATCCCCTGGGTGTTTTTCCCTCTGAGCACCAGTCTCATTCTAAGACTTTCAGCATGAACATACGGCAGCTAAGCATTAGGTTTGATATCCCCATCTTGTATTAAATCGTCGCCCGGCTGACAAAAAGGCGTAACTACACACTGAGATGAGCCCGGAAAAACATTGAATTGTACAGGCAACAGGTTCCATTGGAAAATGTAGTTGCGCCCTTTTGTCAGGAAGGCGACGAGATATGCAGCTTGCTTTCTATTACGTAAATGCGTTCGTAGCAGAGCCGCATGTGACTTGAGTAAATACACTGAGTTAATAATCAACCCATAAGTCAGAGCCTAGACAGTCTTAAGGGTTCGCATTTCGCGAAATCATCCAAGTTTCTTAGAATCGTATATGAAACGCGGTTATCAGGGAAGGACTCGAGGCGGAGGAAGAAGAAGATGAAGCACGGAGAGAGACAGACGGATGAAAGGTGCAGTTGTACGCATTCGGGTCTCGTAGATTCAAACAGAGAAAGAGAATTTGAGAGTAGGGATAGTCAACGCTGACTCCGTTTACATGGATGGCACTATAAACAGAGTCAACCTAACTACATTCGATGTTGCCTACTCGTCTCTCATGTTCTATTTTTTTTTTTTTTTTTTGCAAGAGAACCATGCAACATTCTGCCTAAAGAAATATGAGTAAATTTTCAAGAGGCTGTAGGGGGAATAGACCAGTTGCGCTGGTCATAGAATCGTGTTTTGATGCTTTATTCTTGCAAACCAACTAAAAATAAAAAATCTGTTCAAACAGCAACTTTCTACGTTGACTATTTACCGACATATCGCGCCTGGAAAAAACTCGATTTATGACGTCATCCACGTTATACACTACCGCGGTGGATGACGTCAAAAACCCGACTCCTCAAAGGACTATATCTCGGTTAATATTCAACGTAGAAAGTTGCTGTTTGGACAGATTTGATTATTTTTAGTTGATTTGCAAGAATAAAGCTAGCGTTAAAAAACGAATCTGTGAACAGCGCAACTGGCCCATTCGCAGAAAGTTTTCGGACGTAATCTTGCTCTGTTTTCCTGTTCTGAATGTCAACAAAAGAGAAAATTCGATTACATCCTGCAATTAGGGACTACTGGTTTTGGCTCATTTCGGAAACATTTTATGTTCATTGTAAGTTGGCCCATGCTAATAGGTGATTTCGCGGGCGAGTCAGAAATAGTAGTTCTTAATTTGAAAATGCAGTCAAAGTAGTAAATATGAACTCAATGTACTCAACGTATTCGATACATAAAACAGGTGAGATTTTATTGATATCGATTGGTTTAACATGTAAACGTAGCCATAAAAGCCAATTTAGAAATCTGAGGTAACGTGTCTTTCGTTATAAATTTTTGATTCTTCTGAGTATAAAATGGCAATGCAAAGTGAAATTGTTAAGAATTTGCTCATTTTTAGCGTTTCCTACTTATATCCCAGAATTTTTGTATAAGGTTATGTTCTGTTGTTTTGCACCAAATGATAAATCGAACCACTATCGAGTACGGTCCATTAGACTGGTTGTGGTTGAATTTGCTCGTATACTGGAAATAAAAACACATGGGATCTAGAGTCCAGCCTCTTAAAATCATCGACAAGAAAAAGTACTCTTGATTCAATCAGAATGTAGCTTAAATCAAGAACCAAGCCACTTGATTTAAGCGGATTTTGTTTTGATTCAAGCAAAAATCCGATTGAATCAAGAGTATTTTTTCTTGCCAATGTTTTCAAGAGTCTGGACTCTAGATCCAATGTGTTTTTTTTTCCAGTGTATGTACAGAAACGGCGACTGATGTTTCGATGAAGAAGAATTTGTAAGGGCCAAAATCGGCACATTCACAGATATCGTCGGAATTTTCTGATATTTCGCGGTTTATGACCCATGTTTTTTCGAGAATATTTGGAGTTTGGCCATACTTGCATTTTTCAGTCCCAAAACGGAGGCTTAAACTTGGGTTCGGAGGCCGCAAAGTTTAAAGTGCTAATGCAGTCGCACCCTCGCTCGAACATTTCGACGGTTTGAGGGTGGGTACGGCAACGAAGAAAATGTGAACAGCCACTTTAATGCGGCAATCGTCGCTTCAGCGCTCTTTAATTGGAAAATCCGCACTCTGAGGGTGCTCAATCCCTCATTTTTCAAAGGTTTACAGCGTGACATTTCTCATTACTCCCACCAGCGCCGTTTAGAAGTGCTCTCCCGAAAAAAGGGTCAGAATTCTAACAGTGCTAACTCGGAAGTATTTAAGAAAAGCATCGCTGAAACAAAATAATTAAACGTATTAGTGGTTCCTAATTAACGCCAGTTATTAAATTAGGTACAACTGAAGGTTGATAGGCTATTAATTTAAGAGTTTTGTTCGTCCCTTTTTTTCGTCACCCTCTTACCACAATAGGCACATTCACAATTCAAACAATACTTTTTGGTCACAGTGTTTTTTTAGACACGATACCTCGGTAAATAAAGGAAGAGATGGGTGTATAGGAGTTCGGAAGGACGTAAAATCTTCCAATACCCTCTGTATCGATGGGTAAGGTCGGAAAATGTGTATCTTCATCACAGTGTTTCAAAATCTCCGATTGTGTTTTATTTTTTCTGAATAAAACTAAACCACTCATTTCCGTGGAATCCGCAGATACATTTGAATGACCAAGGTCATTACTAGACAATGTATAGAAAAACTTGTTATTTTTCTGAAAAAAAAAAAAAGAAAAAGCAAATGGTAATCGAAACATCACATATTTCGAGGTGACGCAATACAATTAAGGATAATTTTCAGAATTATTCCCAAAGAGAACCACCATGTTACTCCGCTGAAATCTTATACCTAAAAAAAACGGGATTTCACAGCGTTGCAATTGGTAATACACATTTTTCGACTTTAACTGTGGATAGGTACTTAACGCACGAAAAATGCCACAAAAAAACATGAAAATCTCTGTAGGTAAATGATATAATGTTTTCGTGTGAAAGTAACTCATTTATAAAACAACCCTCAAAAGTTTTAAAGATCCTAATTCTACGAATGCCAAATGTTAACCACCCCGCGTTCAAGATCGTTCAATTTCTTAAAACGCGTTTCTTCTTCTCCGTTAACGTTCCTAGAATGCACTTCATGATTGTTTAAGGGTTTCTTATCGGTGGCAAGCGAAGGTTCGCATTATAATTGGACGTATTTCTATCAAACGGAACTATGTGCATTAAGACATGAGCCCTGAGACCCCTAAGAATATGTGCATAACGGGGCTCACGTCATAATGCACTTAGTTCCGTTTGATAGAAATGCGTCCAATTGAAGTTAGAAACAAACATGTTTTGGAGTCAAAGCTTCTGAGTTCAACCACGCCCGCCAGTGGTCGCAAAGCCACGCTGCCATCGGCGTCAAATTCGCCGAATCCGAAAATTCAAATCTCATCGCCGAAGTAGCTCTCCCAGTCCCCTCCAGCGTGCTATTCCTATGACGTTTAAATTCTTCGTTTTCCAGACGAAACAACATATCTCCGTTCTGAGGTTGCAAAATTGACGCAAATACATTTCAATGGACCACTAGCCAAGATACGAATTTAAGTATTCAGATACATGTTCCTTATAATCAGAATTTCACGCAAAACACGATTCTTGCATCGAAAATGACTGCAATCATACCCTAACTAAGATATTAACGAAATTTATTTTGCATTAATTGGTCACGGGATATTTGAATTGGCCGGTCACAAGAAACGCGATACACTATGGAAAAAAGAACACATTGGATCTAGAGTCCATACTCTAAAAAACACCGACAAGAAAAAGTACTCTTGATACAATAAGAATCTAGCGTAAATCAAGAACCAAGCCTCTTAATTTCAGCGGATTTCGTTTTGATTCAAGCAAAAATCCGATTGAATCAAGAGTATTTTTCTTTTCAATGTTTTCAAGAGTCTGGACTCTAGATCCAATGTGTTTTTTTCCAGTGTACTCTACGTGAGTCAAATCGCGTCAAATCGGTACTCTGATTAATTTACGTACTCCGCAAAATTAAAGTACGCAGAGTTGCAATAGGAATGGAAGAGCTAGAGTCCCTTTATACTGAGAGTCAAGAAAACACCCCTCATGGAGTCACAAACGGGAATAAAGATTACACAAATTGAACGTTTTTCGTAATCTTTGATCGGCTCATTCTTAAATTCCTTTCTCCGTTCCTTCTCTCATTCCGTTTGTTCCTTGTCGAACCCGAAATTCCTCGGTCCATTCCAGATTATAATCTTTGCAATTGGTGAAAATGTAATCTTTATTCCCGTTTGTGACACTGTGAAGGCCTAAAATCCGGTTGACCAATCAGAAATGGATTCGCATTGTCTTGACTCTCAGTATAAAGGGACTCTAGGAAGAGCTGGCGCCATTTTTGAGTATTTTCCAGTCACCGAATTCCGTGACTTCTGAGCGGTGACGCGGCCGGGTTACCATTTCGATACACGACGGATTGTTTTCGATCACGGGTACTCGGCCGGTGATGTAAACAAAGAGGTCATGAATTATTACTGATTATTGCATCTCCATTTTGGATTGAAAATGTATTGAGAAGGTGACCGAATTTCGGCGCACATCGGGCTCGAAACTCGTCGACCGGAACATGACCACAGCTCACTTCATTATATTACGACTTAATCTACTCTATGTTCATAAAATCTAATAACAAGTATGCCAACGAGTCACGTCGCGATATAAAGAACTCTCGGGATACATCAACTGAGAACTTTTACGGGAACATTTGGACTGAGTTTAACAGACAGGAACCAAGCCACATCAGCCATTGTCAAATTTAACTGTGCAATTATAAAGTTTTTACGAGAGAGCGTTTGTGTAGATTCCTTTGAAAATTTCAAGGAATTTGCTTCGTACTATGAAGAAAATTCACTGAAATTTGCACAAAAATCTGGACAACCGTTTTCATTTAAAAAATTAAATTCCAGAACGCAGCGGAACGCCTTCTTATTCGCTTGATACCATAAGCTTCACCGCGGAGTTAGTTTAGTTGCTTGACCCAATTAAACCTAACTTGGCTTCATACTCTTCACCGCCAGGGCCTGTTGTTCAAGGAGTTAAAAACCAAAGTTGAGTACATCATCCAAAAGGTAAAACTGCTGTTATATCTTAGGCGCATCGGGTAGTACTGAGATTGAATAAAAAAGTTAATTAATATCAATTAGACCGAGGTTAGCAGAAAGGAACCAAGCCACATCAGCCATTGCCAAATTTATCTAGGCAATTTTACATTTTTTACGAGAGTGCGTTTGTGTTGATTCCTTTGAAAATTTCAAGGAATTTGCTTCGTACTGTGAAGAAAATTCACTGAAATTTGCACGAAAATCCGCACAACCGTTTTCATGCAAAAATCAAATCACCCAATTAAATTTGGCAATAGCTGATGTGGCTTGTCCCTGTCGATGTATTTGCTCCCTACCTTTGCATGGAGAGTTAGTCTTGATGTAGACGCAGACTCTCAGGATAGCGTGGGATATCCCCTTCATTTTGGCCTCATTTTGAGAGTTTTTTGAGCTTGGGAGTTGATTTCAGGGAAAACCAGTGGCACCATCATGTTTCTCGCGAACTTTTACATAAGAATCAATAGTCAAATCGCAAATTCCTCACACATGCAACATCTCCATTCTCTCTGTAAAGGGACTCTAGAAAAGTCCGGCAGTGGATCTCCGGGTGGGGTGGTTCGATTTTAAATTTAGTAGAGCGCTTAAATTCGAAAAAAGCTCGAAAGAATGCCATTCTCTCTATAAAGGGGCTCTAGAAAAGTCCGCCAGTGGATCTCCGGGTGGGGTGGTTCGATTTTAAATTTAATGGAGCGCATAAATTCGAAAAAAGCTCGCAAGAATGCGGGATGGACGAATCAGAAGCAAACTCGGAGGAACTTAAGAAAACAAGATTTCCCTTCTATTCAGAGCGCTCACGAAAAGTGTCGCGTCGGCCATCCACGCGCCGACCCACCTGGAATCGTCGCATGTGATCGTGACGTCATTTTTCACCGCTCTCAGCAATCTCGACCGGTGACAGCTCACTCAGCTAATTGCATATTGTGATCGTTCGGTTAACTCTATCTCGCGGTGACGCGGCGCGCCCAATTCTCCCGCGGGTCGCAGCGTTCCCGCCCGGAGCGCGAATTGTCGCCGGCGAGAACCGGCAGTCGCGATGCGATGCGATGGTTGGTGGAATGGAGGTCCGACGTTCCGCGGCTCCGAGCCCGTGTTCCCACCGTGGAATCGGTGCCAGGTCCCGATATAGCTTTTTTCCTCTCGAAAATCGGCCGTCGTACAGTGGAAAGAGCTGTTATAAAAGTATATAAAACTATTATAAAATGTTAAAATTTGATGTTAATCTCGTCACAGATTCAATATCAAGGTGCGTGTCTGGTCGCAAATTTTATGAAAAAAAACCAATGGAATCACTCTTTAGGAAATGGAAATCTTATGGAATCTCTCCTGGGAGGAGGCGTAGGGGACGCCCAGTGAGAGGTTGGCGACAGGGGGTGTTAAGTGAGATGAGGGAGTGTCAACTCCCTGATAACCTGTGGGAAGACCGAGCTTTGTGGCGATTAGGTGTCGCAAAGCGCCAAAGAGCGCTATAACAGCGACTCGTATGTATGTATGTATCACTCTTTAACTTTCATGTTTCATATTTTCGAAAAAATAGGCTTTAAAAGATCCCAGATTTTGTCCGCCTTCTCCTATTGACTGGGTCCACCGTGCGGCGTGGCACTAGAGAGCGAGCGTATCGAAAGCGTATTTTCACTGGAAAATTCAGGGTGATTCGCGGTTCATCCGCCAAACTGTGGGAGTGTCTTTTATGGGTCAAATAAAACTTGTTTCTTTAATCAAATTTTTTCCAGTTGTTCTTTACGGGGACTCCACAAGTACTCTACCTGGCACTATGTGATTAATATTGACTAACTCAATATTTTTCCAAACTTCGCAAGTGAGATTTTTCCATGGGACAAATTAAGGTTTTAAGTTAATCAATGGCAATACTGCCGTGCTAAGGAAGAACGCCGTACGAACATCCGAGAGTTGCCAAACTTCCTTCGATAAAATTTTTATTTATGAGAAAAATTATGAATATTTTTCATTGAAATTTTCAGACGTTTTAGCTCCAATTACCAACAAAATTATCTGAGAGATTGGTAGACAAATATTCAAACATTTTCTTGAAAACTTGTGATTTGCTAGGGGAAATTTGGCAACGCCTGAATGTTCATACGGCGTTTTTTCTTAGCACGGCAGAATACTTGTCTAAACAGACACCGCACTTTGGAGCTTTACTTCGAACTTTTGTCCAGCCCTTCAGGGTTTTGCTCGGTAGTTTCTTTGATTGGTTAATGAATGGGTATGTTGTCTCACCGATTGCACCGATGTCAACAACTTCATAGGATCCAAGGCAATCGAATCGGATTGAAGAATTCGCTGAAGGTTCTTGAACCATGTGCGCAATCCTCGCAACATCTGATGGCTTTTAGTTATTAGGTGTCGTATTCCCACTCTCTTGATTTGCCTTTCAACTTACACTGGAAACGAAAGGCTTGCAAGGGAAGTCCGTTGGCAGGATGGCTCATTGGTTTTTTGACGGGTGAGCTCCCTCGGAACCTCTCTGCAAATTTAAAAAAAATAAAATTGCTTTCAAAAAGCATTTCGCACTTTTATGCACTATTAAACAGCATCATTAGCCGGGCGCTTTATTAGCTCGTAATATAAACTTTGAGCGTCTGATTAAAACCTGCCAGCAGACCTGAAAGACTCGCCATTGAAAACTTTTTGAGGTACCTATCGCACGCTTTATAATTATAAATAAACTCCAGCGCTTAGAATTTTGATGCGCTTTTCATCTAAATTCCTCCAGCAGAGTTTTCGGACGCATTTTGCAAGCCTCCTCTGGAAGTTTTAATGACGGAGACGAAGGGTAACTGGCACCCTTTCCCCAGTGCGTTAAATCAACCCGAACAAAAATATAACCTGTAATCGTTGCCCTCACCCAAAGCGTTGCCTCATTTTACCATGCAACTTTATCTTTTTTATCTTTTCTTTTTTTATTTTTACCTCTCAGGCTGACAGTTCCTCTGTGTGAGAATGTATTAGAAATCCGCAATGTCTGCATAACTGTAAGCGCTAAGTTGCGTAAGTTATTCAGTGAAAGGTAATAAAACAGCCTCCGTAGAATTGACAGTGCTCTTCAACTTAACAGGGATGCAGATTGTGCAAACATGACCGAGTTCAAAATATTAAATAAATAATGCCGTGCTAAGACTCTTAGCACTAGGCTCTTAGCCCAAGAGCCGGTTCTGTCATCTCTAGTCAAACTGCTGGTTACATTTTTGACAAGCGAATAGCCACGAAGGTCCCGTTTCATTTCCTCTCGTTACCATTAAGTCTGTGGCTCGAGTCTTTGGCTCAACAGAGAGAAAATTTAAAAAATCTTTAACAGGTACTTTGACCACCTGCCAAATACTTTGGCAAAACGTTAATTTTAAATTCTGGTATCTGATTAGTTGATGTCGCAGCAGTCTACTGCGAAAGTTCCTACATCAATTCCTTGTGGTCCTTTTGGTCTTCTTTCAAATTTTTGTGGCACATCGCGACACCTGGCGGAGCTGGTTTGCCACTGATTTTTGCATGGAGAATGTTGAAGCTTCACAGGTGATGAGCCCATAGTTGGCGGCATTTTGTAACTATGTTTTTCAAGTCAACAGTACAATATTTTATCCGGAGGATAAATGTGACTGATGAGAGGTGATGGAACGGGTTCTTTTTTGGCAAAGAGAACAAACACTTATCCTCTGGTTACGTAGCAAGCCGAGTCCATAGGTGACAGAAGCAACCCTAAGAAGAACAGCCGTATAAAGCAAACTTGAGCCTTTAGATGTAGTCAAATTTAAGTTGCACGGAGAAAAAAACTTCGTGCATGGGACCCGAAGTTGAGGTCATATGGATCTCTGAAGTTTCCTGATCACGCATCCGAAAACTTGAGGTCCAGCTGCCGAAATTCGGGTCAGACATCGAGGCACTTCGGTATGCACCAGAGTACTTCAGATGTGTGACCCGAACCCTTCAGTATATATCGAAGTACTTTAGATGTCTGACCCGAACTTCGGCAGCTGGACCTCAAGTCTTTAGATACGTGATCCGAAAACTTCAGAGATCCATATGACCTCAATTGAGATGTTGCATGTGTGAGAAATTTGCGATTTGACTGTTGATTCTTATGTGTAAGTTCGCGGGAAACACGATGGTCTCACGGATTTTCTCTGGAATCAACTTCCAAGCTCAAAAAAAGCTCTCAAAGTGAGGCCAAAATGGAGGGGATATCCCACGCTATCCTAAGAGTCCACGTCTACATCGCAAGACAAACTCTCCATGCAAAGATAGGGAGCAAATACATTGACAGGGCTGCCACTTTATTTGGGGACTCCAAAACTGAAAACACGGCAACCCTGCTAATGTATTTGCTCCCTATCTTTGCATGGAGAGTTTGTTTTGATGTAGAGGTGGACTCTCAGGATAGCGTGGGATATCCCCTCCATTTTGGCCTCACTTTGAGAGCTTTTTTTGAGCTTGGGAGTTGATTGCAGAGAAAACCAGTGGCACCATCGTGTTTCTCGCGAACTATTACTTAAGAATCGATGGTCAAATCGCAAATCCCTCACACATGCAACATCTCCATTTAGGGTCCCATGCACGAAGTTTTAGCGGCTCTGGTGCTTGCACTAGAGCTGCTATTCCGGACGGTCCCAGCTGGGGAGTATCAATGCAGCATGTTACATTGTAGAGACCGCGCGTTGGTTGATGGGAATCGGCGCCATTTTCGGCTATGTTCCTTGTCATGACTTTATTTTATTGCATACTGTTTTATTGTTAGTCAATGCTATGTTGTGTATTGTATTTTTGGAATCATGGTGATACAGTCAACAATTCAAAACTTGTTTGTGCTTTTATCTCGTGATGGAAAAAATGTACTTTACGTTCAAAATTTGAAAATTTGAATTTTAAAGTTTTCGCGGTTAAGGAAGCTTTAACCACTGGGTTGGAGCTTCCTAGTTATATTACTTGATATCAGCTGATAGCAAACAAAGGTTACCAGGGAAACCGTAAACGTCTAACAACTATCGTGGCCATTGGGGCGATTATTGAAATGATATCGACTGTATGTCGCCGCTTACGACAGGACATAGCCCTATCTTAACTGTGTAATATATCGCAATTCGATATTGTTTTGATTTTTAAAAGGAGCAATTCATTCATACGGTTCCGATTAGTTTTGGCGAACGGGCCCTTAACCTACGGCACTCGGCTCATGGGAATTTTTTAACTTGTCCTGGACGGACTCGTCTGTAGCGCCTCGTTCTTCGTTGTGTGTGTGATTTCGTGAAGAAGTTTCTATGGCAATTTGCTTTTATTTGTGAGCTGTTTTTTCACGGGATTTTTGAATGTTCTGTACGAATAAATTCGGTGAGTACCTTATTTATATCCCTCCTTCCAGTAAAATTATTTCAACTTTTCCTTATCCCTCATTCTGGACCCACTCATGGGCTGATTATTTTCTCATTCTTGAAACTTTAGACTGGCAATTTCTATGCACAATCTATAGCTCATTAACCTATAGTTCAAGAGTTCCTCACTAGTGTCTTGCTCTTCTTTTTTATTTTTAAAGCCTCAATGTATTTATAGAATTTCAAAAATTTAGTTTTTGAGTTCTAATCATTTCATTTGTATTACCTTTATGTTATGTACCTACATGTTATACTATTTTTATAATAAATTTTGCCAACATGCTTTTCAATTCAGTCTACAACATTTCATTCCGACGTGGCAATAATGATTTATAATGCCCCTAATCCATTAAAATGAATTACAATAGTAATGCCGCATTATAATGTCGTATTATACATCGCAACGATTCATGTCCTACTGATTATTGATTATTGTAAGATGAATTCTGTTTTCTCTAATTGTATGTTTCATACGTGCGAAGCAAGTACGGGTCACTAGAAACGTGGTTCGTACGGGTGGCTGATGAAATTGATCTTCGAATACCTTTTGATGAGCTAGGGAAATGGAACCATCTGCATCTCATGGACAATAAATAGTTGCCGTAATTAAGGTCATCCCGTGATTAAGGTGCCGTGATTTAAGTCATAAATTCTTCATCTAATTCTTGATTCATCTCCAAAATGTCTGCTAAAGCTTTCATGCGCTTCTCCTTGTATGCATGAATGAGCAAATTGGGTATCGAACAAGCGGACACTTTTTGAAAATTTAGATGATTCTGGACAATATCGTACAGAAGTCCACGAGCTGCAGATAGAACCATTACCTCTAGCTCATCAAAAGTTATTCGAAGATCATTCAACAACCTCTTTGACAAGTTGCAAAAACTTTTCGTTAACAATAGTGTCACACGGTACTAGGAATATTTACTATTTAACGAACCTTATATTTCCCTGACTCAGTCCTAAATTATAGAAGTATGCGTTACTTTTCCAGCAATCCAAAAAAACAATTATACAAAAAACCAATACCTACACTTTCAGATATAAAAATGCAAATTTTTTGCAGCCTCGCTAAACGACTTATCAACCAGAGATTTTTTAGGAAGCGGACCTCCAAAGAGCTTTCAAAATTAAAAGTATACAACAAGTGATAATGCCATGTATTCGCCATATCAAAGCCCAATACACATTTATACACCGGCTACGTAAATCTGCTAAGTTACAAAACATGAATCGACAGTTGTCGGATTGTACATCAATGACAAAATGTGTCTAGGCCCTCATTCTTGACTACAACTACTGCCCCCAGAGCCGCTCTCCGACGCCAATGCGTTGGAGCTTCCTGCTTGTTTTTTTCTCCGTGTGATAATCGGGAGGAAATATGGCAACTTTCAAACTTTTTCAGCACGGGATGCATTGATGTTTCCATCACCGAAGACATTCCTCGGTGCACGCATTTTTGGCGTCAGCTGAGTTTTCGTATTTTATGGCGTGTAATCTGTCAGAAAGCAGCAGTCGACTCTCGGCCGAGGGCTTTCCTCCGTAGCAGCCCCGGTTTAAAGTCTCCGCATCCCGCAAAGCGCTAAGGAAGTCGGTTCGAGACGCGGCTGGGCGTCCAATTTGGCGTTGCAGCAATTTCGCCCCCGTATTGTATGCACAATGGAGCCATAACTCCTTCCCCGGACGAGGCGTTGCGCCCTGGCCGGTTGCAGCGCGCACAAAAAGAAACCGTGGAGTCGCCTCTGTTTAATGAAATTTTATCACGCAGTTAAAGCGGTTATTTATTTATTTTTTAAGTCAGCGTTCCGAGAACCACAATATTGAGGGTGGGCCAGATTTAACTAACTGCAACCCTCGACTCGTGTTGCCGCTCAGGGTGCGGATCGCGGATTTTCCCGCCCGGCCAAGGAGGTATTTATATATATATGAGTCGCTTTTACAGCGCTCTTTGGCGCTTTACGACGCCTACTCGCCACAAAGCTCGATCTTCCCACAGGTCATCAGGGAGTTGACAATCTCTTATTTCATTTAACACCCCCTGTCGCCAACCTCTCACTGGGCGTCCCCTACGTCTCCTCCCAGGAGGAACCCAATCAAGCATCTTTTTTGGCAGCCTCTCTCAGCCAAGGAGGTATTTAATAGTGTGAAATAAACAGTCATCTTGTCGCTTGGTGCACAAAAGGGCGTAACTACACATTAAGATGAGCTCGGAAAAGCATTGAGTTAAATGGAGCACTGAAAAAAAAATCTCTGCGTATTTACTAAGAAAAGGGTAAAATTACCAAGAATTCAGGGTTCTATTTGATTCCAGTTTTTTCTTGGTGAAATTACCATTTATAGAATTGGTAATTTTACCGAGAAATCTCTGTAAAATTATTGAACTTCCTCGGTAATTTTACTCGACCTTGGTAAAAACGCCAATATTTTTTATCGACCGTGGTAGAATTGCCGAGATAAAATGGCAAAGTTACCGGGAATTGATTACCAATAAAAGTAGTATTCTCACATGAAAAAACAGTAAAAATACTGGTTTTTAGGTAAGCTTACCAGTCTGTCTTGGTAAAATTACCAATAATTGGTAAAAAAAAGTGAGATGGTAAAGGTACCAACGGACCTTGGTAAAAACGCCGAGAATTTTTTTTCAGTGAGGACAAGGCTCATCGCGAGATGCAGTCACGGCTTTATGTCAGGAGGGCGACGATATTTGTGTATTTTTAACGAGAGCCCACGTGTCTAGTGAAAGAATTCGGGTTATATCTAGTTGGACCTTGAAAAAATTATCTTCCTACCACTGCCAGGATCCTTCTCATATTTGGGCTACATTTTGCAATGTGGAACTATAAATTCTAGCCCGGTTTAAAAACAACGTATGTGCCATTAGTTTCTCTATGCGCATAAGTGTTTTTCCAGCAGAGCCAGCTACAAATTACAAAATGCAGTCCATTTGAATCACAAGACTTCCTTATTAACCACACTATACTGTCTTCTCATGAATACATGAGTTTTTTTCAGGGGTAAAAAGTTTTTCAATAGTAACAAGACTTTGGTTCTCTGAATTTGTATTGTCTGGTGTTGAGAGCAAGGATCCTTAAACGAATTTTCGCGAGTGGATTTGGTCGACTTTTCCAACCAGATTATTGGTCGAGTTTGCAGACCGCCGGAGAAAAAGCTCTGCTGAAGTCAATACCTGAATTCAGTCCCGGAGCACCCATAACTTTTTTTTCAGTGTTGCTTATAGATTTTTCCGTAACATATATTGCTTCTAGCGGCAACTGTGGAATGCATATTCCACCTCGGAGAAACAATATGGTTTTTTCGCTTGGCTCAGTTGATGCTCTATGACGACGCTGCGCTCATAGGTTCAACGAGCGAGTTGCTTTGTAAACGCCCAGAGTTGAGCGCCGCGCCGGTGTACGTAGCAGCTTGGAAGGGGTGGGAGGAGTCCGAAGGGGGATGGAATCGGGAGGGAGGGAGGGAGGTGCTGCAAGACGTATGTAAAAGGGAACGCCTCGAACATTTGGTTCCTTTGAAAGCACTTTTCGCTTGGTCAGCATAATACGTTTCTGACGCGCTCAGAACCTTCGAGACGGAACGAGAGCTTTTGATATAGCTCCATCCGGGAATTAATTCTCTGGCTTCCCTCGCAAAGAACTCGCGAGAGCTCGTAAAATTGACCCGGAGACGCCGTAAGACGATATGCAAAAGTAAAGTCTTAATTATGAATTCCTCGCAACGTTCGGCGCAGCCAAATTCCGAAAAAATGAGGGAGGGAGAAAGAAAAAAAGGAATTTTCATTGGAAAAGACGTAGGGATTAAGTTATTCATTTAAATAAGAAATTGAACCCGAGTTATTTGTAATATTGAGAGAAAAGGGCCTCAAGTTGACGTAAGTTAAGTTTATACACTGAAAAAAAAAAAAAGAGTTACAGGCTCAGAGGCCGAAAGTTATGGGTGCTGGAGACATAGCTTCAATTACTCCGGGTGCTACGCCCGGCCGAAAATTTTCAAAAGGCGGATGGCTTTCTCCTCTGCTCCAAAGAGCAAAATGCGGGTGAAATATTTTATTTGGATGGTGTGAAGCAAAGCAGTCACATCTGCATCGGGAGTTTTGAAGATCGGAAGACCTACGTGTAATATTGTAGTACTGAGATTATGGAACTTTCTCAAAAATTCTGAATGTAGATTTGACTCTGTTGCTAGCTCCGAAATCGTTTCAAGATCGAACCGAAAAAAAAAAGGTTTCAAGCAGTTATGTGGCGCACTGTGCGATACATCGATTGATCCGCCTTTCAATCCTATGGAAAAGAAGCGATAAACAGGGTGTTCGCAACGAACACCTTAATAATCGATTCTTTACCACAGCTTCAAATGGGGAAATATTGATAATCGATCATTCACGCCTCGCCTTTGGTTTTAAGTTTTATCCCTCCACAATACTTAATGTTAATTGACATGAACGCCAATTTTATTGAGCTTAAAATGTTTTCTATCGACACAAAATTGTGGACAAGAGAAATTGTAAACCACTGTCAACTCATTTCTCCTCATCATGTAACTAGATCTCTTGTCGTTAAATTCAGTCCAACAATACTTTATGTTAAATATTGACGTCAACGCCCATTTTATTCAACTTCAACATGTTTTTTGGGACAAAAAATTCTTTACAAGAGAAAATCTGAACCACTGCATGCTAACTCACTCACTGCTCTTTGTGACTAGATTCCTTGTCGCTAAATTCAGTCTATGGTTCAAAAACATAGTCCAGTCAGCGCGGGATGCTTTGATAAAACCCATGTTTTCTCGTCGAATTTATGGACCATCGAGCAACCATGCGGACAATATCTGCAGACACGTTCGATGAGTGCGGTCTAGGAAAAATTAAAGGAAAAGCTTTTAATTAAAAGCTCAGATGGTCTGGGAAATGTGTTAGAGATAAGGGAGGAGTGACCGCGCGGGTGTGAAGAAATGCCGGGAGGCGGGTGAAATTACCCGATTACGGAATCATAAAGTATAAGATTTGAGTTAATGGAAAAGCGTATTAAAATAGCGTAGAACCATTTAGTTTTTAATTACGACCGACGGTTGAGTTCCGTTGACGGCTGAGAATTCCTATGTCGGTGGTATTCTCGATGATAATTTTTCACGATTAATGTGATTTCCCCTGTTCTCGACCCACATAAATACGTTTCATCACGTTTCTCTTGAATAGTTCTTAAATTAATTAATTTTGGTCGTAAAAGGCTGTATGTGTACAGTCTCAATTTTCTCCGTCCAAAAATCAAAGCCTCAAGAGACGTGCAGTATTTTTAACACCATATTGAAGTTAATTTTTTTGTAAATGAGCTTTACAGAATCATTAAACTTGATTTTTTCTTTCTGCTGTATCGTAATTCGCCCAGATTTTCTCAGTTTAACCCATTCCGATGTTGCTTTCACCATACATTGCGTCAAAAATACACGAATGGTTTCCTCTGATTAAGCCGTAAATTGCGGGGCTAGGAGGACAAGGTGCACAAGTGCAGTTTCTTAAAATGATTTCCTCTTTGATTATCGGCGCTGCTATGCACACAATTCTCAGTCGCTTATCTCCTTCTTTGTGGTTTTTTTAATTTCTTTTAATTATTTTTTTTGCATATCAGGCATCTCGCAAAAATTTCTCTCTTCGATAGATTTAATCAAGACAAATTTGTTATCAAAATGCGTTGTCGGAATATTTTAAGTAATTTTGACTTCAGTATGTCTTTTCTGCTGGCTTTAGGCAACTCTTCCAATTAAAATTGATAATTATTATCTGTAAGTACGTTAAAACCATCTCTAATACTTCATTCGATCAAAAATAAAAAAAGTTAGATTTTTAGTTTTTTTGGATCGAACTGGACAGAAGAATTGTCCACGTACGTTTCTCCCGACCGACCAGCGATCACACTGTGTTTGGCGCAATGCGTGAAGTATTCCTACAGCCTTGTAGGCGCCAACATGCTTTTTGCGCCGGCCAGCGCAGCGGCCGCACTCGCACTGTGTTAGGCGCAATTCGTGAAGTATTCCTGCAGTCTTGTAGGCGCTGATATGCGTTTTGCGCTAACCGGGCTCGGAAGACAAGGCGCATAGGTGCAGTTTTGCTCTTTCGAGGAATAAGTTTTTGAAGTTTCGAAATTGAATGAATCCTTACAGCGCAAAGAAAGTTTAAACTGTCTTTTGTATGCTTAAAAATCTGAATTTCAAAGCGGATTTTCACAGAATATGCATTAGGACTAGTTTTACTAAAAATCATTAATATCTCACTTTTTCAAAAACTGCACGTGTGCGTCTTCTCCTTCAAGCCCCTCAATTTTACTTGAGTTTGGCATCACAGCCTATTTTTCTGTGTTAGTGATTAAAAATGTCTTAGAACGATGAGCGCTCCAAGACAGGGCAGATTTACTTACACAAGGTGAAAATTAGTCCACCGCCCGCTCTCATCCTTACTTCCTCCGTAATCATATTCCCTGGAGACGGAACAGGTGTATCTATTTCATTTTTATGGGTCACCGATGTCGAGTCAGGAGTTTAGAGGAAACTTTCGCTCCGTACTTTCCTCAGCTTGGTCGGCTACGTGTTTGACCCTAAAACGTCACGAAATATCACCGTTGTAATTGACAAAATGGGGAAAGAAAGGGAAGTGGGATACAAACGGCAAAACGGCGTTCTGTATAGAATGTTCATGAGTTCCATAAGCGAATCAAAGGAGGGGGGCTCACGGAGCGTAAAGCCCTCTAGTTTGACCGAAAAAAGGAAGAAAATAAGGAAAGGAAGAAAGCAGGAAGGAACGGAGGAAGGAAGAAGGAAGAACGCTGATACATTGCTTGGTAATTATACATGACGAAATCGACTCAAACTGCAAATTAGATGCTTTAAAATTTTGAACAATTTGGGGGAAGCCCCCTGACTCCCCCCCCCCCCCTCTCCCTCGTTCAAAGTGCCTGGATCCGCCTATGATGAGTTCCATAAAATTTCCACAAAATTTTCTACGTTTTCGTAAATCATTGCCGGCAACAATTTTACAACAAGAAATTGGAGGAATGGTAGTTACGATTAATACCGTGGTAGATCCCAAAACTACCCGGGTGCTGACAGAAATTATTAAGGTATCAAGGTAGTATTTTTTATGGCAACTTCCATGATAGTCGTTGTAAGCACCGGGTTATTCCAGTCATCTAGCACGGTAATTATCGTAAATACCGCACGGTTGCCAGCATGTTTACCAGCTGCTGGTTGAGGCGACCACCTTTTTTTCCGTATTGGGGAGACAAAATTTAATCAATATAATCCGTAATTTGAATTTAATGGTCTTACGAAAAAAATTGCACACTAAAAATTAGTAGAATTTACCATTCCTTCACGCTGCATTTCACACAGTGTGAAGGAATGGTAAATTTTACCTTTCAAGTCGATTCTGCCAGAGGTCAGGTTGGTTCGACCTATACCAGTATATAGTAACGTTTACCTTTTCTTTGGCAGAATTGACTCTGAATTGACGCTGTGTGAAATAAAGCTTGAAGGAATGGTAAACTCCACCAATCTTTTTTTACAGTGCAGCAGCTTATACTCCACACAAAAATCAGGGATTAAAACTGAAGGAACAAAATAATAAAAAAAAACAAACAAAGAAAACAAAACTCTGGAGCAAATGAAAGAGCCCCGAAACTCAGCGGAGCTTTCAAAGCATCGCGAAAACGTTGTGGCTCAATTTTTCAGGAGCATTAGGAGTTTAAGTCGGCCTTTGTGATTCGAGTCACGTATCGAGATGGGTGTCGTCACTGCACTCTCAATATAATAGAGGAATCTCCGGCTCCGGCCCCCGATAATGAGAGTCAGTCATGAAAAGTCCACGAACAATATAATTCTGGTTCTGGCCTGAGGATGGCCTGGGCTAAGAGGCAGCAGATACGGGGAGAGGCGCCCGAAGTAATCATAACTCCACGTTTTGGGCATTCGTATTGTGTTATTAGCGGCAAGTGGATTTAGAGTGACAATAAGGACACGGCCGCCCTGTTGCCGTCGTGCTCGAGACCTCTACTGCCGTGCTAAGGAAGAACGCCGTATGAACATTCGAGAGTTGCCACATTGTCCTTGATCAGGGTGTCTACAAGTTCGGAATTTCCGGAAAGTCCGGAAATAGTATTGATTTTTTAAGGGCGGTCCGGGAGTACCCAAAAAGAGCGGAAATTCAACAAAAAGGTCCGGAATTTTTTCATTTTTTTGGTCATTTTTATCGTATTCTGAGCGAAAAATTCAAATATTTAAAATCGCTCGAACCTCGTCTAATGTAGGTAGTGATAAATCACTGGATTTTTCTATTAGGAGGTACTGAATTTCTTGGGAATGTCCTGTAAAAGTACTGATTTTTAGCAAGCCTCTTTTAGTAGACACCCTGTCGATAAAACGTGTATTTTTGACGCAAGTTAAGCATATTTTCCCTTGAAATTTGCAGAAATGTTAAATTGCGTACAAAATTGTCTGAACATTTTTAGGAATAACAGTGACTATTTTCCCAGTAAATTCGATTTTTATCGAAAAAAATTCGGCAACGTCTGAAGGGTCATAAGGCGTTCTTCAAACGGGGGGCGTGGGAGGGGGCAGAAGCGATGCGTGAATGATCGATTAATCGATACTTCCCCATTTGAAGCTATGGCACAGAATCGATTATTAAGGTGTTCGTTGCGAACGCCCTGTTTACCGCAATTCCATAGGTTTAAAAGACAGATCAATCGATAAATCGCAAAATACGCCACATAGGGGGCGGGGGGTCGCGGGGTCCAGATATCTTTGATCATCCCCCTGACTACGCTTTTGCATTCACCCTAACTCACTTAAGTAGCCGATGGTTAATATATCAACTGTTGAATGTAGTTTTAAAACTCATGTTTCCATTTCTGACCAAGACATATACAGCTAATGTGATCAAGAAGTTGGTCTTAAAAATACCTGCCGATGCGTCTGTTTACCTTCAGTAATCACCAGAATGATATTCTTCAGAATGCAAGTTGCTGAAGCCTCCCCCGCTCAGCATGAATCGCTGAAGTCCTGATGAATGTGAGTCCCGTTGCCAACGCACAAAACCGCCTTTTGTATTGAAATTATTTCGCGCAGGTAGAAATTAATTAATTATGTATGCATTTGCCCTCCGTTCTTCCTCCAAGGCCTGCGGTGCATTTGCCAGCTCGACAAAACGTCGCCCCTCTGACGTAAGGGCGTAACTCGATTTCCACGTGAGCCCTGTTGTCCATATAACTTCATGCTTTCCAGAGCTCATGTCGAAATCGAGATACGCCCTTACGTCAGCAGAGCGACGAAAAGATACTTGCTCCAAAATCTTCCTATTTTCCTCTTTTCTCGCAAAACGGCAGTTGCGCTTTTGGTGTCTAATCAGATATCCGCGTCGATTCGTTACCATTTTCTTCATAGCATTGCCCTTTTCAAAAGGGGGGCTCCGACTACTCCGAGTCGAGTCTCCCGAGCAGGCTCATTTCGAATGTTGAACTTTTTTTTTGTCTTATCCTCCCCTCCGTTTCACGGGAAGCCGTCATTATATTCCGACTGCTCTCGGAGGGGCATTAGCAATTTAAATTTGCGAGTCTGCGTGTCAAATTGTGCGTTTACATCGGCCGTCGGAGCGAAGAGACTCGCCACTTCCCGGACGGATCCCCCGGGAGACTTGATCGTTGCTCAGGTGAATATTTCGGAAATGAAATGTATATTCGCGAAATCTGGTTGATGTGCGTCGGAGCGAGGGCCTTTTCAATTTCTGGGGATCGTAATCCGGCTGAAACGAGTCATTCTTATGGCTAATAGGTTTCTCGTGGCGAGTTCGGCTGGTGGCTACATCCGATGCTGCGACATCTTATTAAGGGTCGCAGCATCCCTATTTCGCGTCGGGTCGAGTGGAGAGTGTGAATCCGATCCAGCGAATCCATATTTTTTCGTGAACCCGATTTTAGTTTTCGGGTTTCACCGGACGGGTGGTTGGTGCTCACCGGGGTTGTCGTTGTGATTTAACGTGTAACTCGTGAACCCTGGTTTTGGTGAATCCGACGGGAAGCTCCGTGATTAGTCCAAATGTTCTGGTTACACGATCAAATTTACGTCAAATTCCGATAAAAATGATGACCAAGATGGCGGTCGAGAGTTATCTAGATTGATGAGTAAAATTAATTAAAACAGCGTGTTGATTGAAATAAGCATGAAATAAGCACGGTTGTGTGGATATCAGATGAAGGATGAGCCCCACGGTTCCATCATCTACCATCAAATTTTCGCAGGCCGCAGAAATTTGATGGTAGATGGTGCGCACCAGTCACCATTTGATCGGAATTTGACGAGAATTTGATCGTGTAACCAGGCCACAAAGAGTGTGATTCCGATCCAGCGAATCCGTATTTTCTCGTGAACCCGATCTTGGTTTTCGGGGCTCACCGGACGGATGGTTGATGCTCACCGGGGTCGTCGTTGCGATTTAACGTGTACCTCGTGAACCCACGTTTTGGTGAATCTGACGGGAAACTCCGTGATTAGTTCAAACTCATGGATTGGTCTGTCACTCTGCTGGTGACACGGATGCTAGCAATTTCATCGGATTCAAAACGAATTTGACTGCATTTTGCAATTAGGAACTATATATTCCGGCCCGTTTTAAAAACAACGTATGTGCCATTAGTGTTTTTTCAAATGAGCCAGAATTTATAGTTCCAAATTGCAAAATGCAGTCCAAATAGTGCTGGATCCACACCATTTCGCGAGGAGAACAAAAGCAAAAAATTCCAAAAATTTCAATTAGAGTCAAATAATACTTGAGCTCTAATAATTACCAGCACAAGACTGTGAGGGCTCACTGTTCAGGTTCAGCTCACGCAGCTTGCGCTAGAATATTGAGTTGAGGTCACGACGAGAGATCTATAACGTTTGGCTTTGTTTTCCATGCGAAATAGTAAGGACCCAGCACCATTTCCCCACCTTATTATTTTATATTGTAGAGTATGATTAACTGAAACTTGGCGGTAACTTTTTAACGACCTGTCCTAGAAACTGAAACTCCGAGGTGAGCAGTCTCGAACTCCTGGAGTCTCACACTCGGGTCTGAAATCACTCCGAGTCTGTCGTTAGTAGGGCACCGAGCGTGGGCAAGAACTCAAGAAGTCAGAGGTGAGCGCTGCATGGAACGAGGATAAGATTTCCCGCGGCTCTTTTTGTTTCACTAAAGGATTGATCATCCAGCACTGGATAAGTGGAAGATCAATCTTCTCCCCGAGAGAGCGTGTTCTATGCTCCCGTACAGTGGGAAACCTCCCAACGAAAGAAAATAAACTCAAAACTGTCTTAAGGTCATTCATCCTAGATTCTTGCCGTGCTCCATTTGAGGCGCAACACATCGTATCTATTAAGGAAAAATTCTTGGCAGCGGGTCAATTATTGACATTGATAGACAAAGCTATAGACAAAGAAAACAAAGCCATAGACAAAGAAAACAGAGATGTAGACAAAGAAGACAAAGCTATAGACAAAGAAGACAAAACTATAGGCAAAGAAGACAAAGCTATATAGGCAAAGAAGACAAAAGAGATTTGGAGGGATCACATTGGTGGAAGCGGATGATTGTAATGGACAAAGGAGGTAGATTATAAACTATGGTTAATGTAAGAGGAGATTAGCCAAAGTGTTAGGAGTTTTCACTGATTTATTTATTTAATAAACGTGCTGAAGCTTTTCGGCTGCAGCACGGCTAATCATATTTCAAATGGTGTTACCAATCATAATGAACGATTATAAACTAATTAACGGCAACCCACGAGAGACCCTATAGTTAGTCCACCTTTTTCTCCCCTAGTCTACAAGAACCGCCCATTTCAACCGATAGGATCGCTCCATACTCTCTACCTATGTCTTTTTTGTCTATCGCTTTGCCTATCAACTTCAATAATCAGCCCGCAGTCTTGGACTTTTTAGCCCAAAACAATGGTGACCTCTGCAAATGAGGCTTAAGAATCGTTCTCATCAACAAAAAAAAAAAAAATATACATTAGGTACGTTTGAGTCAATTGAAGCAAAAAGCTCCGTACTTTTGAAGGATGCCTGTCATTCTTAATATGTTGGAGCGCCTTAAATTTCTTATGATACTGTGCAATACCTCTGGTGTGAAATAGTTGCTTCAGACGCCGTGGCACGCTGCGGCGCGGCGGGCAGGCAGAGACCGCGAAACGCGCACTGGCGCCTACAAACCTAACAGGGATACGCATTGCACAATGCGTGAAGTATCCCTGTTAGGTTTGTAGGCGCCAGTGCGTCGCCGCGTAATGCGTGAAGTATCCCTGTTAGGTTTGTAGGCGCCAATGCGTCGCCGCTCCGCTTTGTGTTAGGCTCTAATATTTAATCTCGTGGAGTCAGCGTTTTTCAACTCATGATTTTGAAATGTTTGCACGCTCTGTATGGACCATCTCATTTTAATTGATGGAAAATAAAATATGTTTTAGAGGAAAATATAATGTGTGTTTTGTAAATATTAAGGTAGTTCCGTATCAAATTTAATGATTTCCAAAGCACACGAATATCTACACAATTTCTTATAGCCTTTTAGAGCCAATGGCGATAAAGTGTAAAGCCCGGCGGTAGGAACTAGAGCCCGACTGTATACTTTTTTATAGCTTCGTATAGCCCGGCTATATGATTTGCTCCGCTTTCTACAGCCAGCTATATGATTTTCAATAGCCTTCTTTAGTCGGCTATAAGAACTCCTATGGTATTTTGAAACGCAGCTCTCATCGCCAATTTTTACCCGGGGAAACAGGAAACACGTATATCTCCTAATAGCAAAAACTACACTTATGCGCCTTGTCCTTCAAGCCCCTCAATTAGCTTGGAAGGACTGTGCGCCGGGAGAGGAGTTCAAGTAGGGCAGGTTGGCTTACAAGAGAGAACTGATGATCGAAGCAGTGCGCAGCGGTCAAAACTCTTTCACCTCCACTCCCGGCGAAAGTGATGAAGACAATTTTAAAGCCATTCCTCGCGGAGCTACGCGCTCGGAGTTGAACGAGCACGTATGTTAAACTTTCACACGTCGTATCGATCCTACATGCAGAATTTTAAGACGTCGGGCTCTTGTTTTGGTAACACGCGCAACAAAGAATTGACGAAAAGTTTCAAGTGGTTAAGCGTCTTCATGAAGTAGTTCAGGAAGTTTTACTCCGCCGTCCACCGTGTGCGGTTTTTATCGTATTTTATTTTTTCGGTTGTTGAGTTCGAGCAAATATCTGGTTTGTTTGAATTGCTACTCGAGGCCTCTTAAACAAAACCCAACAGTCTAGTTCAAAATTCTTGTCGCAATCCGGTCATGCTTGATAACGGAACGTTGAAAGGGAAACTAAGATGTTGTAAAAGTACCGATCGAACAAGGAAGAAAAGAAAAGTGTAAGAAAAGCAAGTGCTGGCGTAAAATGGATTGCATTTTGCAAAAAGGATCCAAGAGCATTCCAATTTTGCTAGAATGGACCACTAGACAAGGTACGAATTAAAGGATTCTGATACATGTTTCTTAACCAAAATTTCATGCAGAACACTATTCGCGCAACGAAAATGACTGAAACCAACTCCTAACGAAGGTATTAACGTTTTTATTTCACATTGGTTACGAGGAACTTGAACTGCCCGCTCACAAGAAACTCAAAGCTCTACGTGAGTCAAATCGCCCACTACAACGGTTTCAGCAATCTTCTCAATCGAGCAATGTTCATTTCCCATCATGTGTTGTTCAAACTATAAGCAATTTGCTATAGCTGAGCCAAAGCATCAAGATTGAGGTTGCCAGATTTTTATATCTCAGAGACTGTCATGATAAACGTTTAGCGCGCGATGGGAATCACGCAGAGCATTGAGTTTTCATGAGCGGGTGGTTTCAATTCACGCATCAAGAATTATTGAGAATCATCGTATGGAGTTGATTTTGGTAATTTTCGTTGTGCGCATCGTGTTCTACATGAAATTTTGGTTAAGAAGAATGCATCAGAATGCTGAAATTCGTACCTTGTCTAGTGGTCCATTGTGCAACTTAAGTTGTTTGCAATAAGATTACTGGAATCAAGAAAAAAATGTACTCGTAATTTACAAAAGTAATTTTCTTCCTGAGTGTATAGTTTATTGGGAGTAAAGATAGAACTTGCTCAAATGATCAGTTTATTCATAGTATATTTTCATGCGTCCAGCTGTCGTCTCGCAAACAGCATCACTACATCAGCTTCGACCAAAATTTTAAGTTTAGACTTGAAATGAACTATTAGTATTGTAAAGTATGCGAGTCATTTTGCTGCTTGAGAAACTGCTCAAAAGCAATATCGAAACTTTTCAGACTTGCCTCATAGGAACTCCTGAAGTAAAAATAGGCTCTCGTTGCTTTAAGAAAGAAAGGGCGATAAAGAATAACGGGGGAAAATAGACAAGGGAAGAGAGGATAGAGATAGAGAGGGGGGAAGCACCGAAAACAAATCTTATTTGAATCCAAAGAAACTTTTATTGAAATTTTTTTGCAGATACCCAGGGTTTTTTCTTCTTTTTTTTTTAAAAATAATATATGTTTCCAAGAAAGGAGGAGGTGCGTACGGTTCGAAAATTAATTCCAGTTTAATTACAGGGGGTCCTTTTCTGAGGAATCCTCGTTAAAAATCCCCTGTATTTTAAAAATGTTGCTGAGTGAGAGGTAAGAGAGGGAAAGAGGGAGAAGGATGGATAGATAAATGATTTAACAGCGAAAAAATTCACAAATTATTGTTCCACGCTTATGCACTTACAAGCTGCATCGGGAACTCGCGAAGTCTGGAGTAATTCGGCGGTAAGATTCGAGGTGTAAAAGGGAGCTTATCTTCCGAACCTTAAAAAGAGCAAGAACGCATTGTCTTTTTTTAATGGCCGCGCCATGTCTTTTCCCTCGGGGTTGACATGTTTTTCGCAACGTCCGGACGGTCTCTCGGATTTCGCTCGGTGACAGAACACTGAAAAGAAATCTCGGTGTATTTACTAAGGAAAGGGTAAAATTACCAAGAATTCAGGGTTCTATTTGATCCCAGTCTTTTCTTGGTAATATTACCATTTATGGAATTGGTAATTTTACCGGGAAATCTCGGTAAAATTATTGAGCTTCCTCGGTAATTTTACTGGACCTTGGTAAAAACGCCAACATTTCTTATCGACTGTGGTAGAATTACCGAGATAAAATGGAAAAGTTACCGGGAATTGATTACCAATAAAAATGGTATTCTTACCTGAAAAAAAAAACAGTAAAAATACCGGTTTTTAGGTAAGCTTACCGGTCTGTCTTGGCAAAATTACCAATAATTGGTAAAGAAAGTGAGATGGTAAAGGCACTAACGAACCGTGGTAAAAACGCCGAGAATTTTTTTCAGTGAATGCGCGATATGAGCGGCAATCCGGCAACGGTGCTCGCGCCAAATCTCCGCTCTTGGCTTCAAACATATCTGCTAATAATTCTTTCCTTTTATCTCCCATTAAAAAGCGCCAAGTTCCTCGGCATAGCCCGGCTCCGGGGCCCTTTTCGCTTCTTGCGAAGCCACACTTAAATGAAGGACACAGCCATCGGGCTCTGATGACGTAATATAATCTTTCTTTTCTCTATCTTCCTCCATGTATATGCACAAAGCGGACTCGAGGGTAATGAATGCACATCATGCAGAACAGACCGCAGCGCCAATATTAAGGTCGCCCGATTTCGATTCGAGAGACGAGGCTTCGAAAGCAGCCCATGCTAACATGAGCTCAAAATAAAATTGACTGATTTTTACAGAAATTAGCTCAGTTTTATTTTCAAGGAAAACGGAAAAAAGATGGAATTCACACGGATTTTCGATGTGAAAAAGTACTCACCATCTTTCACTAGAGTACCTGTATAGGGAGAGTATGGACATGTCGAAAATTTTGAGGTTAGGTGATAGAGCTCTTAGACCCCAAAATGGTAGGCAATCTATGAATTCAAATTATCTAGAGTGATTTATAATCACAATTGTTTGGAACTGTCGTTGGTAAAGAACGTATTTGACTTGGTTTTTGCATAAACTTACTCATTTTTGCGGAAGAATGCTTACTTATGAATTTTCTTGTTCATTTTCGTTTGATATTGGAGTCTAAAGATCGATAGTGACATTTTTATTTTTCAAAGGTTACCTTTCCTTTCGGGCCCTGAGAGATAAGTACATATTTCGAGTTGTCCATACTCTCCCTATATAGGTACTCTATCTTTCACTACGTATAATAGAGCAATAAATCAGTTTCTCTCCGGTGAAGTTTTACTCTGAATCAAATTAATCCATACACCACAGTTCGTTGTTTCTCCCACGAAAGTTCGTTTCACGTAACTACATTTCAACGTTGCCAAATTTCCTCTCGCAAATTGTATTATTACCAGGAGAATCTTGGGCATTTCTGACTAAAAATTTCACGGATTTTCCCTATAATCTCATGCAAAAATCAGAAAAATTTTGGACAAAAATTGCACAGGTGCATTCTTGTAAACAATCGAATCGTTTGAGTCAATTTTGCAACCTTGGAATGGAGTAACGTTCTTTCGTCCGCGAGACGACGCGAAGAGTTGATTTGAAAAATTTGACAGTTTGATACTCCTGGGAAGTTGGAACTCTAGTTAAAGTACAGTAAACTTCAGTGAAGTTACCAGAAAACTATTGAACTTTTTTATGCATGTAAAATATTGTTCGAATTTGAAAGAAATAACAGCAAGTAACGTCTACGACATAGTTAAACTAACGAAAAAGTTTAATTTTTCGTAGAAACTACGAAGCCCTTCAATTCCACACGCTCACCTTACAGTGGATCGAGTCAGTAGGAGAGGTTGGACAAAATTTGGAAACTTCAAAAGCCTATAACTCCGTTTATACAAAATTTTGATGTTCTAAAATTGGACGTATTTCCATCAAACGGAACTATGTGCATTATGACGTGAGCCCTGATATGCGTGTATTCTTATGGGTCTCAGGGATCACGTCTGAATGCACATAGTTCCGTTTGGCAGAAATACGTCCAATTGTTTCCATCGGTTTCCTCGCGGAATAATCTTCTTTATGCACCACTTAAATTTAAAGTGTGACGAAATAAACATCAAAATGTTCTGTTTCAGTAAACAAATTTATGTCCGACCTCTCTAACGGACTCGATCCACTGTGCGCCGTTGTAATCTCGATTTTTGTATCAGAGCAGGAGTGCACCTCATGGCGCATTGTGTCTCTGATTCCTAGAATCCCGTCCGCAGAACACTTGAATTAGTTTGGGAGTAGTTCGGCATCAGTGCGCCTATTATCACACGTAAAAACTAGAGGGCGCGCGAATGCATTGTCGTGAGGTAACTCGTGAATAAATAAAGCCCCGTCTCCAGCATCTAAGAAAAAAACTGCAGGCATGAGCGTTTTCGCGGAGCCTTTTGTTTTTTCATGGTAACGCAAACAACCGGGGTTTTTTGTGCGCGACAAGGCAATAAAACCCTTCTCTCTCGTCGTCCCCGTTCCTCCGTCCCTTCATAAATGACCCCTCAGTAGCTTGCTTCATTAAAAACATGAAGGTTATGAGCGTCCACTTCCGCACTCTTATTCGAATCCGAAAATATTTAATGTCATATAACTGTAGCCAGACTTGGCGCGGTTAAATATTTGTACCTTGACGCGAGGTCAATTCCGTTGCTATCTTCGTCATCGTCATTTCCTCAAGCTGCCCTGGGAGCTGGTCAACTTTCAGGTCTGATCCATCTCTAAAGGGGTTTCTTTCTTCTCTCTTAATAAATAAGTCAAAATTTACTGTTTTATTTAAAATTTCCCACTTTAACTTTTCGTTAAAAAAGTGTGATTGTTCTTCAATTCGAGAGGTATCACATAAGGACCGCGTTAAACAGATAGGAACCAAACCACATCAGCTATTGCAAAATGTAATCGGGCAACTAATTTTTTTACATAAAAACGGTTATGCAGATTTTCCTGCAAATTTCATTGAAAATTCTCCATATTTTGAAGAAAATTCCTTTAAAATTTCAAAGGAATCTGCACAAACGTTCTCTCGTAAAAAATGTAATTGCCCAGTTAAATTTGGCAAGCGCTGATGTGGCTTAGTTCCTTTCTGTTAAACTCGGTCCAATAAATAATAGAAAACATTTTTTTTTTCAAGGGGGAACCCTCAATTTTTACCCTTTTTCATAATTATTTTTCGGGGTCCAAGGGGGCCGCCTCATATGATTTTTCGCGAATTGGACGTATTTATACTGAAAGGAACTACGCACATATGGTTTGCGTGCAACATAGCGTTTCAGCATAAATAAATCAAATTATTGGATGATCTTTAGTTCAGTTCACATTTTTCAAAGGTTCGGAGAATGACTTAGGTTTCTTTTCAGTCCATTTATCAGAAAATACCTCCTCACATATAGCCCTTGAAACATTACGTCAAATAAAACAGACAAAACCAACACAATGTGGGAACAGAGCACAGGAATGGAAGCGCGTCAATGACGGCGCAGAGATACAACTATTCGTACTCGATGGATGTCCGTGTTGCTGCATAAAAATTGAAGGCGCTCTGGCGCGAGACGTGAACTAGCAATGCTCCGTTCCATGCTGCTAGTGAGATGCCGCTCAGATCCGGGAAAGAAGTTGAAAGACGAGGTTCGATAACGTCTCTTCAACCTTTGGCTGTATTAAATTTTTCTTTTTTCCTCTTTTTTTCAAAAATAGACCCGATACAAGCCCGCGGGCCATATTTTTTTGGCAAGCCTCGGGTCCATTTGACCCGACTTAGGTATTTATGGTTCTAAAGAAAACTAACCAACAATTTTTTTAATCGTTTGTAAAATTGTTCACTTTTGAACGAACTCCAGTTTTTTTCTGATGAGTGGAAAATCCAATTTTCTCGTAATCTCCGGTAAATAAAAACGTTAACATCCCGATCAGATGTTGAGTTCAGTAATTTTCATCACGCAAATTATGTTTTCCGTGAAATTTAAAGAGGAAACATACACCGGGATGCTTTAATCCGTACTTTGCATACACGGAAAAACATGAAATGCTTATTTAACAATTATAAGTGTCCGACGTGTTTCAATGTAGATTTTACAATAAAAAAAAATGCTAATTTAAAGAATCCCGTGGTTAAATTAGCTTTTCACTATTGTAAAATGTACACTTGAAACATGTCAAACATATTTTTTAACCACACTGGGAAAAAACCACATTGGATCTAGAGTCCAGACTCTTAAAAACATCGAAAAGAAAAAGTACTCTTGATTTAATCAGAATCTAGCTTAAATCAAGAACCAAGCATTTTAATTTAAGCGGATTTCGTTTTGATTCAAGCAAAAATCCGATTGAATCAAGAGTATTTTTTCTTGTCAATTTTTTCAAGAGTCTGGACTCTAGATCCAATGTGTTTTTTTTCCCAGTGCATTTAATAGTTGAATCAGCAATCCATTTTATAGTGTAGTGCTCCACTAAGATCCGCACCTATCGGATTTTGGATACAAGCAAATAGTGGTAGCGCACGCAGAGTCAAAAGCCGAGGACTCACCGTAATCCAAAGCTCCGACTTCTCCAAAGCTAGACTCGCCCGAGCAAGAACACGAGGTTCGGGGACGCTCAAAGGCAGGGAGTGATTTCATTCGCCGCCTTGCATGCAGATTCCCGGCTGCGCTAATAAAAATGCTCCTCGCCCGAGGTCACGCCCGATTCAAACGCCCATCGCCAGAAAGAAACTCGCCGAAGCCTTTTTAGCGAAATGCAATTTAATTGACTTACGCGTAAGGGATCCGTGTCCCTCGACCACCGCCCCCCCCTCCTCCCCGGCCCGCCTCCCTCGTAACCGTTCATCTCCCTTTTGCCTCGCTCAGTCTCTGATTCCCCCCCCCCCCCCCCGCTAGCCCCCCTCCTTCGGCGGGCCTTCGACTTGCAGGACATCGTTACAAATGGTAAATATCCTCTTTTTGTCGCAATACTCTCGCCTTCGGTCTTGGGGTCATGCATCGGGGAGGGGGGGGGGCGAATTGGGGGGGGGGAGGGGTACGCCGAGTCGGTGCTTATCGATTAAAACAGAGCAGGCAGCAAAGCTTCGAGGACGGTAATTTGCGGAAATTGAATTTCTCGTCTCCCGAATCGGTTCTTCGTTCCCTCTGCGGCCGTCGCGTCGCCTCGCGTCGTGTTGTGATGGAAAATTTTTATTCGCTCATTTAGCGGCCGTGTCGCTCCCGCGATTTTCGACGTATCGATCTGACGTGGTCTGAATGTACGTGTACAAAGACGCGACCCTCGCGCTGATTTTTGAAATCCATGTCGGAACGACGAGACATCGAAAATCGAAATATTATGCATCCTGTAATTGGGTTTCGTCTTATCTTGCCGACGAAGCAAGAGGCAGCCTCAGTAATTATCCAGCTGAAGTCTATATTCAGTGTTGAGTATCTAGATTTTGCCTCATCACGATTCCGTCATAATCTCTAAATCACAATGGAGAGAAATGAAAAACATTAACGTTTATTCGCATTATTTTTTGGTTTATATTCAATTATTTGATTCTAGAAATCTCAATTACATGTATTTTCTGCAACCCACGAAAGACCTTACAGTTTCCCATCATTTTTTCTCTTAGTCTGTAGGAAGCACCCGTTCCAACCAATATGATTTGTCCATTTTCCGTTTGTTCTCTTCGTCTGCAGCTTTTTTTATACACTTTAACAGGGTGTCTAGCATCAGGATTTTCCCGATTTTCCCGGTTCTATCAGGGTTTAAGGTCAATCAGGATTTGAGGAAAAATCGGTCGTAAAATCAGGATTTGAGACAAGTTGGCCGCCCGATCGGACTGCTTTCGCATACGCTTATGCAGAAATTTTAATTTCTCTCCGTAAAAAATCAGGTTTTGGAAAAATTATCGAATCAGGATTTAGCAGTCCAAGATCAGGAATAATCAGGATTCCAGCAGGATTTATTCCCAAAATGAAAAAAAAAAAAAAACCAGACACCCTGTTTAATAATCCGGCCTGCTGGTCTCATCTTTTTTGATCGATCTCCAGCACGTAATCAAGTGGAAAACTCTGTTAATGGTTAAAACAGAGGCTAGTAACCCTCAGTCGAGCACGCTCGGCGAGTCGGAATACTGCCGTGCCAAGGAAAAACGCCGCATGAGCCGTCAGGCGTTGCAAAATTGTCTTTGATAAAACACGAATTCCCTGGTAAACTTTTGAGTATTTTTCTTCCAATTTTTCAAAGAATTTTGTTCGTATTTTGATCTAAAGTTCCTGAAAATTACAAGGAAAATTATTCATCGTTTTCCACAAAAATAAAAAAATTATCAAAGAAAATTTGGCAACTCTCGAATGTTCATACGGCGTTTTTCCTCACCAGGGCAGAATACACGCCAGGTATGAACTTATCGCCTTTTGCTGACTGGAAATGCGCTTATCGCAGCTGCACGAAGAGTGCTGATGGATGGCACTCCAGGGAGGAGATATTGCAACCGGAGTTTTCTTTCGGGAGTGATGAATCCCACCTTTTTCCACATTAAACCTTAATGCTCAATACGTCGAACTGATTGTGAGACATTTTCAGCGGGATCAGGGAGGGGAGGGTGGGAGGGGGGACGAGGAGGGCCAGGGGCCGAGTGTGAAGAGGAAAAGGGTCTGTGGGGGTTGAAGTTGGCGATGCAAGCCGTGGAGAAACTAGAAAACTCCGTTATCCGCGTTTATCTAATCTAGAATATTTTGTCGGGACGTGGTCCGTTTCCACTGGAGCTTCTTTTATAACATCTCGACACGGTTAGTGTAGTGAAATAGTTACAATTATCAAATCGCATTACTCTCGTGTTTTTCTTCGACTGATCGAGCAACTTCTTGTGAAATTACACACTTTTATTCACATTTTTCAACTGAGCATATTTAACGTGAACCATGGACATGTTTTACTCATTCTATTGAGAGGAAAGGTGAGAAAGATGATGTCTATAAAGGTACTTGAAGCGCGTTTGGCTAACATAGAGAACGTTTTTCTGCCAATCTCCGATACATCTGAATGAAGAGTTGTGGAAATTCGTCCGCTCTCTCACATCCTTTTTTAAGCTAATATAATTGTTCTACTCTGTAGACAATTATTATTTTTTTTTCTCCTTAATCTTATGTTAATAAACGATTAGCATGTTGTCGCTTTGTTATACAATTACCTCGTAATTTAAGCAAATTGATTATATTTCCCCTGTTGGAAGCTAACAATAAAGTATACTTTAAAAAAAAAAAAAAAAAAAAAAAAACCCTCACATCCGAGACAGCAAAATACACCGAACGGACTATAAGATCAATTTTTCAGTTGTTTTTTTTTCTGTTTTATTTACATAAGGGACCTTATAATGCTCAAAAATAATTAGATTTTATGTTGTCGAAGGATAAACAATAAACTTTCACCTCGAATCATTTTTCCTTTTTCTTATTTTTGATATTTCAATGTGAATGTTTTTTATCATCATCTAAAGTTATCGAATTTCTTCGCAATGTTGAGTGATTATTTACACAGTTCAGTGGTTATTTACACAGTTAAATGGCCAATATTGTTTCAGCTACCTGATTCTTGCATCTGTCAAAGTTGACAAAGTTGTTTTCAAAAAGGAACATATCCATTTCTTGATGAGTCTTCGTTAGCATGTCCTTTTATGCAACTCAAGGCTCATGAAATAATGGACTTGTTTCCTTTTGATAACAACTGATTCAGTTAACGTCAACGCCGCGACGCTGGTTAGTTTTTGGTAAAGCCGAGTTGATATAACTGAATAAAAACAACTGAACCTCAAAGTTTCACCTGAAACCATAACACCCGAACCTCCTAAATCATAATTATTTAAACTCATCACTTAATAACTCCCTGTTGAAAATACTGTCCCGGCTAAAAATATGTGATAATCGTTACCCTTCATGGGAATTTGTTGAGAGAGAAGCATATCACGGGTTCGTGGACAGCATTTAATTATATAAGGGAATATATGTGACGAGGTGAAGCGTAAATTTTGCAGCGCAGCTTAGAGTTTCAACTCGAATTCATTCTTCTTACGATGAAATCCTCACTACCACCAGCTCGCAAAAATTGTGCAGAGCAGAGCGAGAGTGAGGGATTCAGCGCCCTCCGTAAAGCTTTCTCGTATTATTTATTGATTATTATTTTACGAGAGTTAAAACGTATTAAATGGAGCTTGGCACATTTTATATGTTGACTCAATTTATTGTGCAATGCATTTTCCCCGCGGAAAGGGTTTTAATTTTCAGGCTCCGTTCTGTCCCTATTATTTGGTTATGATTTTCGCACATTCTCGGGATCCCGTTTGTTTGTTTATTCGTTCGATTGTTTGCTTCGCGGGTTAGTTCTTCCCGGCGTTTTTGTGGGGATGCGAATGTGTGCTAAAATACTTTGCTCCAGGGGTTGTATGCTTTTCTCTTTGCAAAACCATTTTAATCTTCGCAACCTGTATACTCTTTCTGCAAACGATAAGTCTGCCATTAAAGAGTGCCGATCTGATTTGAAACGGTTTTAGTCAGAACTCGTTTCCTTAGTAGATAATTGATATACGTGTATCATGATTTATTTGATACATAAGCAGGCATTCAATTTCTCGCCATTCTGGTCTGGTTCTGGTGGATGATTAAAAAATGACCAATTTTATTTCAATTGGATAAAAAGGGTCATTTTCATATTAGGCGAGGCAAGACAGCCGTAAGTGCTATATTCAGCATACTTTCGTGTTTGGGATTTGGACTTACATCAAACACATTTTCAAGTTAGAAATTGACAGAAGAGTGTGGTATTTTACTCGAAATTACTGTTCTCATTGGCTCTCTGAATGAATAATGCTCTTTACGGCTGTTTCGTCTGAAACTACGTCATTTTTTGAAAACTCCCGGCCTTTTCATAAGTCTCGTTCTCATAGGTACAAATAAGGCGAATCTAGCTTTTTAAGCTATTTCAGTGGCCTCATGTAAAAGAGATTAGACGAATGGACCACTAGACAAGGTACGAATTTCAGCATTCTGATACATGTTTCTTAATCAAAATTTCACGTAAAACACGATGCGCGCAACGAAAATTACCGAAATCAACTACTTACAAAGATATTTAATGATTCCTGATGGGTGAGTTCAAACCACTCGCTCATTAAAACTCAATGCTCTACGTGATTCACATGGCGCGCTAAACATTATCATGATAGTCTCTGCGATATAAAAATCTGGCAACTTCGGTCTTGACGCTTTGGCTCAGCTATAGCAAATTGCTTATAGTTTGAACAACACATGGTGGGAAATGAACATTGCTCGATTGAGAAGCTTGCTGAAACCGTTGTAGTGCGCGATTTGACTCACGTAGAGCTTTGAGTTTCTTGTGAGCGGTGAGTTCAAATTCCTTGTAACCAATGTGAAATAAACACGTTAATATCTTCGTTAGGAGTTGGTTTCAGTAATTTTCGTTGTGCGAATCGTGTTTTACGTGAAATTCTGGTTAAGTAACTTGTATCAGATTGCTTAAATTTGTACCTTGTCTAGAGGTCTATTTTGAAGGAAACTTGATTTCGAAAGTTTGTGGCTTACGGCTCTCTGTGCTAAGACGGCAGTGTAGTGTAGTCCAACGATCGGCGCCTCCTGAGTTGAACTGTCAAGCGCAGAGGATAGTAAGGGAGGATGCCTCGGTCTGAAGTAATCATGGAAGAATTTGTATAATGACTAGATATTACTCGAGGTTCTTTAAGAGAGGACTCGTGGCAACTAGGAAGCTTATCAGTGCTCGGCCGGTGAGGCCCAAGTGTATACTCAAGGAATTAATATTCATCGAGCGGCCGCCACGTTAACTTACTCGAAAAAGGAGTCACCACCCCACCCCATCCCCTTCCCTTCAAAGGTTCAAAGCCATGATGCCATGATGTTTACGGGGGTAGTCTCGTGTCTGGTGAGTAACTCCTCCATTTTGGGCCGTATTAATATTCACTACTTAAGAAGCTACTTTTTTCTGGAGGCTTCATACACTGGAAAAAAAACACATTGGATCTAGAGTCCAGACTCTTAAAACCATCGACAAGAAAAAATACTCTTGACTCAATCAGATTTAAGCTTAAATCAAGAATCAAGCCTCTTAATTTGAGCGAATTTCCTTTTGATTTAAGCTTAAATCTGATTAAACCAAGAGTCCTTTTTCTTGTCAATGTTTTCAAGAGTCTGGACTCTAGATTCAATGTGTTTTTTTTCCAGTGTACGGTTTCCATTGTGATCATGGCATGACTTTCCACGAAAAGAAAAGATTTAGAAAAAAAAGTTGGAAAATAGGCATTTTCAATAGACTAACGGACGTAATACGAAGTTAAGCATTCCTCTACATGTTTTTTAACAAAAATTTTACGTGGAAAATTTTTACGCAACAAAAAATACGGAAATTAACTCCTGGCCAATATGTTTAATGTTGACGCGTGGATTCAAACCTCCTCATGAAAATGCAAAGGCAGGGTGGCGGAATTGCATGACAAATAAAATCTTGAAATTTCACATGAAATATTTCACGGAATTTCAGAAATTTATGAAACAAATTGAAAAATACCGTTTCCTTTTCATGTTTTGCACAATGTAAAAATTGTGATTTTCTTCCTTTTTTGGTGTGTGAGAGTGCGGGTTGCATACCGTAACCCCTGAAAAATATGAAATATTTCACAGCCTCGTGAAATTTCATTAAATATTTCACTCGAATTTCCAATATTTCATTACTTTCATGCGTTTCATGCCACCCTGCACTGGGAAAAAAACACATTGGATCTAGAGTTCAGACTCTTGAACAGTGAACACACTGACAAGAAAAAGGACTCTTGATTCAATCAGATTTAAGCTTAAATCAAAAGGAAATCCGCTCAAATTAAGAGGTTTGGTTCTTGATTTAAGCTTAAATCTGATTGAATCAAGAGTATTTTCTCTTGTCGATGTTTTTAAGAGTCTGGACTCTAGATCCAATGTTTTTTTTTTCCAGGGTGTGCAATGGTCCTTGTGAGTTTTTTTGCGCCCATTTTTTTCTCAAAATTTTCTGAGACATATACAGGGAATTGCAACTTTAGTTGTCAACTCGGAAGTCCCTCATACCTCTTCCCATCCACCTCAAGACCCCATCTCTAAGTTAGGCACGATGAAGATGCCATGGGTACGCACGGACCACTTTTTGTCGTCGACAAAACAGTCGCGAGTGACCCTAACGACAAAAACTACCCCACGGCATTGTTTCCTAAGTTGCCCCGATTTTCAATTTAAAACTGAAGGTTCTCTCTGCATCAAAGATACAGACTGCCAACGCTCTCAGCTCAACTATTCAAAATAATTGCATACTCGTCGCGCGGGAATCATTTTGTTTTGATTAAGTTCGCCATCGCTCCGTCTTCCCTTTTGATTGGATGGTCCCTTTCGAAAGTCCCATGTTGCCGCCGTGACATTTTATTCAATGAAAATTAAACCATGGGCGTCTAGACAAGGAATGAATGGAGATGTTGCATGTATAAGGAATTTGCGATTTGATTACTGATTCTTATGTACAAGTCCGCGAGAAACACGATGGTGCCACTGGTTTTCTCTGAAATTAACTCCCAAGCTCAAAAAAAGCTCTCAAGTTGAGGCCAAAATGGAGGGGATATCCCACGCTATCCTATGAGAGTCCACGTCTTTATCAAGACAAACTCTCCATGCAAAGACAGGGAGCAAATACATTAGTAGGGATGCCGTGTTTTCAGTTTTAGAGTCCCCAAATAAAGTGGCATCCTTGCTAATGTATTTGCTCCCCATCTTTGCATGGAGAGTTTGTCTTGATGTAGACGTAGACTCTCAGGGTAGGGTGGGATACCCCCTCCATTTTGGCTTCAGTTTGAGAGCTTTTTTTGAGCTTGGGAGGTGATTTCAGAGAAAACCAGTGGCACCATCGTGTTTCTCGCAAACTTTTACATAAGGATCAATGGCCAAATCGCAAATCCTTCGGCGCAACATCTCCATTATCCACAAGGGCCGGACGCAAAAAACTCGATTTATGACGTCATAAATCGAGTTTTTCAAGGCGCAATATCTAGGTTAACAATCAAAGTAGAAAGATGCCATTGGACAGACTTTATTATTCTTAACTGATCTACAAGAATCAAGCATCAAAACACAATTCTGTGACTAGCGCGATTGACCCATCTTTAGCTTGAAATATCCAATAGTTTCCTGGTAGAAACACAGAATGTGTGGGATTTTGCAACTTCTAAACGCACTTACGTTGTTTCGTCCAAGAAATGCTACGATCCGGCGGCGCGTGCGAATCTGAGCTCCGACATTCCTCTCGTCCCGAGTATGATGTAAACCGCAGATCGGCGGATAAAAAGCCCGCTGCTGCTGCATGGGCCGGAGCACCGAAACGGGCCAATAATGGAACAAGTTGGACGGAAATTATTCGGCTGCACCGGCAACGAGCCACGCAGTGATATCTGCCGCTCATGGGAGCGCCGGCCGTGCCAGATCGGGCTCACCCGCAAAAACCGCTCATCTACTCAGGATTTCCTCTAGGAGTTACGCGTTTTTGTATCGCCACACTTCGCGAAACCGGAGCGCCGGCCGTGCCAGATCGCGGCCGCACCCGCAAAAACCACCTAACCGCTCAGGGTATCCCCTGGGAGTTACGCGGTTTTGTATTGCCACGACTCGCGGAACCCGCGGATCCTGCGTGGAGTACTCGGTAGAATCCGACAACGCTCCCTTGGAAAGCGGGGATTCATTCCGGCTGGCTGGGAATTCATGGGGCTTTTAAGTTGGATCGCCCGTGAAAGGCGATCGTGGTGCCGTAACGCTACGATTCGACCCGCCTTACCGCCGGAGGGGGGCTCTCGCGCCGAACGGTAAAAATGAGGGACCGAACGATCGGCATTCGGAAGTTGTGATTTTCTCATTTTCCGCAACTCTGCTGCCGGACCCGTATTCGGAAAAAATTATTCATCGGTGCATATTCGTATTTCTTGCAATTTTCGGGGGTCATCCTGGACCGGGAAAAAACAGGGAACACCGTGAATGGTTAATTAAAATGATCGAACGATGAATGCCCTGCCCTGGACAGTAGTAGAGATGTCAAATCGTCGTCGGAACGGTTTAACTCCTTCAATTTTGCCTGATACCCCACGCGTTGCCGCAGAGTTAGTTTAGTTGCGTGACCAAACCGAACCCAATTTACGTCAGCATCGATTGCTTTCTGGAAATGATGAAAGTCAATCTCTCAGTTATTGGTTGATTTTTGGAATGTTCATTAGATTCAACTAGTGGCGTGGCGTGCTTTGCGATGCATCGATTGATCTGCCATCTAAACCTATGGAGAAGGATCGATAGATACGGTGTTCGCAACGAACACTTTAACAATCGATTCTTTACCGCAGCTTCAGATGAAGACATATCGATAATCGATTATTTACGCCTCGCCACTGAAGTGAAAGAACCTAGATCATCCGCAAGACTGTGGCGGTTGGGTGTCACAGAGCGTATTGAAGCGCTATAAGAGCGGCATGTTGGTAGCAGTAGATTTTAGCACTAGTGATGCAGTAGTGTTAAGTAGTGATTTTTTTTTACTACTTCAAATATCCCACATGGGTAAATCTCCCGCGCTTTAGTCTCTTCCCCCTCCGTCCTAACTGAGTAACCAGTCCCAGAGGCAACCATTTTCCGAGACCATCAAACTCGGGTCGCCTGGCCCGGAATCGAACTTGCGACCTCCCGATCATAGAGCTAGCGCTACAACCACTACACCATACTGTCGTGCTTAAGGAAGAACGCCGCCTGAACATTCGAGAGTTGCCAAATTGCCCCGTATAAAACATGTATCTTCAAAGAAAATTGTGCGTATTTTTCCTTAAAATTTTCAGACGTTTTACATAAAATTGCGAGCAAAATTGTCTGAAAAAATTGAAAAAAAAATATTAACGATTTTCCCTGTCGATTAGGTTTTTATTGAAGGAAATACGGCAGCGTCTGATGGCTCATACGGCGTTCTTCCTTAGAACGGCAGCATAGGACGCCGACAACATATCCTCCTGAAATTCTTCTTCTTCTTCCTCCTCTTCTTTTTCATCCTTCTTCTTCTTTCTTCTTCTTCCTTCTTCTTGAATTCTAATGAATCTATGACTTATCCCTGTTGCAGGTGTCGCTTAAATCGAGTTGAGGAGACGCCGAATGTTCCCGGAATAAGGGTGCAAGGATGAGGTAGAGCCTTCGACTCTTGGATCTGTCTGTGAGCGGACGGAGCCACGTGATTGGCTGGTCTCAATGCACCTCATGACGTGGGCCCCGGTCCCATCCGCGGAGCCGTGATCCGTCGACGCGGTTTTGTGACGCAATGGACACGCGGGTGCTTCGCGGCGAAACGACTTCGGGTTGGGAATGAACGCCCGTGCCGTCGGTGTTCCCGCGTGAAGTGCTCTTCTCCGAAGAGGCGATTTTCCGCGGTGTCGCGATGTCCAAGTGGCCAAGGACACTCCTCTCCGCTCGACCAAGTGCCCCGTCCAACTGAGACCCACAAAATGCCTCTGCTTTTCGTCTTCACCGTGTCAGTCTTCTCATTTTACGCTAAAGGTAAGCCACATTCCTTCAACTCATTATTGTACGTCGATAGCTGAGGAATAATACCGCCTAACTAACAATTTTGGCGAAAATGAATGGAGAATTTGCATGTGTCTGAAATTTGATGAATTCCGTGTCAAAGTGGATGCCACCAAGTGAGCCGAATACGAGGATACCCTTGGTTCATAAATCGAATGATTATTGGAGAAAATACGACAAAATAACCTAATCTGCGAAAATGCATGTGTTTAAATGGGAAATGCCGCCAGATGACGTCATTAAATGGTGCATTTTCTCACTTTTAAACCTATTTTTATACCATTTTCCATTGCAGAAAAAAAATAATGAAAAATACTGCAAAATCAGCTCTTCGGGCACTTTCAGATGAAGCAATAAAAAATTTGCGTGCAAATTCTCCATTGGCCACTTTGCTGTATTCTACAATATAATATACGCAGACTGATTTTGTTAGTTTTTTCCAATTCCGCATAGGAGCGCTCCAAGGCCTTGTCTCCACGGGACGTTTTCATGGGATTTGTCCCAAGTTCGAATCGCAGGAATGAAACTTCTGCAGGGATTTTTCCCAGTTACCGTCTCCACGGGACGAGGCTCATACGGTCCTGAGTCTAGTTTGCGCGGGAAGATAAATTAGATGAAGTCGAGTGTTTAACCGGGATTAAAATAATAATTGCACTCAATTGACAATTAGACACATTATTTTAACTAAACAAACCTGAACAATGGAGTATTCAACAAAATATCGCACTTCGTTTACACTTCTTCTTCCTCTCCCAGTGGGTCCTAGGAGTAGATGGTACTGGGAAAAATATTGATTAACTCAATATTTTTCCCAACTTCGTAAATGGGATTTTTCCCTGGGACAAATCTCGTGAAAAGGCCCCATGGAGACAAAGCCTAATGACATTAATACGAAAATTGCGAAGTTCTGTCCTTATATCCCGTAAAATCGTCAGTTTGTAGATAAGCGGTATCGTTCCCCAGCCATCCATATTTTTTTCGGGGTGTTTGCCATACAGAGATAGTGCAGACATGGGCGGAATTGGAAAAGAAGGAAGCTGGAGGGACATACTTTCACAGATGACTACTTGGTCTCCCCCGTCAATGTGACCGTTTTAACACTCGGAATATTTTTTTCTCAATCTTTTAAATGAATTTGAACCCCACTCCATCTGCATCTTTTACTCGCTACGGATCACTGTTTAACCTCATTTCAATGCTTGAACAAAAACCAGAGCAGAGCGTACGAATTGAAGTAGTCACACCCTGAAAGATCAACCTAAATGCATGAAGTTGCTACATGAACTCGGAGAACGGAAGTCTATTGGCTGGCTGTCAAGTCTCGCGCAGCAACCTCGGAGCAGCGAGCACTCAATAGTCAAAATAAACAATTTCACCCTGAAAATTTCAAGTGTGATACTCGGTCGCTGAAACAATAAAATAGGAGTCGTGATTTTGAAAGCTGCAATTAGAGCTCCTAGACCTAATAAGCCGGAGCGTCGATGTATTTGCTGCGGGATGCATTTCGACGTGGAAACCCCTTCGTTGTCTCTCCCGTGCCTCCCCATCGAGTCGAAGCGTATAATTATTTCAACTTCTAAACTCGGCGGGAGGGAAGAAGTTGCGATGGTATCTAAATTGTTATTTAACAACCAACCGAGGAAATGAGCATAATTTATTTTCAGACTTTTCAAAAGCCATACTTCAGATCCGAATGATTAACAGGGCCCTAAATATGGGGCTGTGAGCGCGTGGCGAGCTCAAATTGTTCTAGCGCAGCCCGGCAGAAAGAATTTAACCTCTTTTAAACTCGGAGATTGATGTTAATGGCGTTATCTTTTTAATATCTCCTGATATAAAGTTCCCTGGGGCGGGGGAGTGGCAATCGTGCTGGATTAAATTAATCGGCACGCGAACTCTAGCGACGACAAATAAGCGACTCGCGGCCCCCGCGAATGCTCATCAGCGCCTACGTCGTCGAGATGTTATCGAATGGTCGTAATCGATTAATCTCATCGTTTAATGTTTCGATGACGGTTGATCGATAGATAAGATTGCTAGGATAGGGATGAATCGATGCAGGACCTTCGATAACTGGGTATTCGACAATCGACCAGGAGAGCCGACAAAGGGCCCACTACCTCTTTCATCATATCGGGGAAAAAGCACTTAATTAACGTCCGACCTTATTCATATTCTTGTGTAGGTTTAGTGAGTAGTAAGAGTAGGTTTATGAGAGATGCAGAGAACTATGTAAACTCTCTGATGGACTCATTTGACTGTCGTGATGTCATGATTTTAGTCGCGACGTAATGCAGCATTTCTTTCTACGACTAAGTCACACTCGGTTCTAAACAATCTGCCTGGCCGATGAAAGCTTTCCTCGCAGTGGAAAAGAAAAAAAAAAAACAAAAAAACCCGAGTTTTATGAAAAATTTCCGAAGAATCTTATCCTCTAAAAATTCTTTTTTCATTTGAATCCTCGTATTCGTAAATTTGCTAAGAGCAGTCAATGCCGAACACCGAACAAATCACCTCATCAAATAAAAGGACGCTGCAACCCTGAAAGTTTAAAAAAATAATTATGAAATTTTTCTTTAATATTCTGTCCTTTTTTTGGTGGAAAATCATTTTATCTCCTCGCAAGGATCCATTTCCCAGGTTAATAATGCTGAATTTTGCTTAAGGTTGTAAAAATTGTCTTTTTGATGATTCTACGACAAAAGCCTCCGTAAACTACCCTTAATCAAATTGTAAACCATATGCAAGGTGACATGAAACGAAAGAACATATGATGGATTTAACATTCCCGTGAAATATTTCATTCAATTTCGTGAGGTAGTCAAATCCTTGACAAATACGAGTCATTACTTTTAGGGTCCGGTTATGCAACCAGCACTGAAAAATATCTAAAAACGCAAACAAATTTTTTCAATGGTACCATTTGGACGTATTTCTATCAAACGGAACTATGTGTATTCAGACATGAGCCCTGAGACCCATAAGCGTATGTGCATAACAGGGCTCACGTCATAATGCACATAGTTCCGTTTGATAAAAATACGCCCATTTCTCCAATTAAGATACTAAAAAGCGAGGAATATTTTTTTAACTATACCATTTGGACTTATTTCTATCAAACGGAACCATGTGCATTAAGACATGAGCCCTGAGGCCCATAATCATATGTGCATAACAGGGCTCACGTCATAATGCACATAGTTTCGTTTGATAGAAATACGTCCATCTCTCCATTTAAGGTACTAAAAAAGCGAGGAATTTCACTGATAGGGTAACAGTAGACACTCTGTCTCTGGAAAATGAGCCACTTACAGAACATCATTGAACACGGCCCCTAGTTCCTAACCTAGTTCAGCAGTCCATCATGATTTGCATGTAGTCGGCGAGACGTAAGAAAAAATGGCGCTAAGGTGATACCCGTATTTTTCATGAGGTGCTTTCCCACCTGCTATTTCCACTTGAACTTTCATCCCGTAAGGAATGGCTGCGGCGAAAACGGAACGGCTCGGAGCACGTATCGGAAGACGGGGCGCCGCTGTCTGCTTGATGTATCTCACGTGCGAGCTTACAAGGTAGGACGAAAATTTGCAATTCTTGCAGAGCAATATTCATTCAATATCTTCACATCCTATACCTAAGTGCATCAACCCAATTTTCCCGCATCGCAACTGCCGAGTTGCATCGCTGCCAGCGGGGAGGTTGCGATGTCGGACGAGAGCCGACGCACACTGGGACGAGTCGATCACTGGAAAAAAAAAAAAAAAACCCCACATTGGATCTAGAGTCCAGACTCTTGAAAACATTGACAAGCAAAAATACTCTTTATTCAATCAGAATTTTTCCTTAAATGAAAAGGAAATCCGCTCAAATTAAGAGGCTTGGTTCTTGATTTAAGCAACAATCCGATTGAATCAAGAGTATTTTTTCTTGTCGATATTTTCAAGAGTCTGGACTCTATATCCAATGTATTTTTTTCCAGTAATGGGAGAGGTCGGACAAAATTTTGAAACTTTAAACGCCTATAACTCCGTTTATACAAAACTTTGAGGTTTTAAAAGTGGTTTTACTGGTTTCCTCGTAAAATTTTCTTCTACAAGCACCCTTTGAAATTCAAAATGTGACGGAATGAAAGTCAAAATTTGCATGTTTTTGTCGAAAATTTCATGTCCGACGTCTCTAATTGACCCGAACGACTGTGCGACGTCGAGGTGAATCCACGTCGTGTTAGGGATCGTATTCGATACATCAAACGGGTGAGATTGTATCGATATCGATTGGTTCAACATGTAGACGTAGCCTCAAAATTCAATCGAGTAAACTGATGGAACGGGTTTCTTGTGATAGATTTTTTATTCTCTTGAGTGTAAAATGGCAGTGTAAAGTGAAATTGTTAGGAGTTTTCTAATTTTCAGCGTTTCTTACTTAAATCTTAAAATTTTTGTTGTGGTTATGTTCTATTGTTTTGAACCAAACGATATGATACGATGTAGCGTTTGGTTGATTACAATAGAAGATTACGTCAAACGAAAATTTTAAGATTTAATTAGAAAAACTGAAAAATTCCTAACAATATCACTTTGCATCACTATTTTATACTCAAAAGATTTAAACAGCTATCACAAGAAACCCGTTCCCTCAGATTACTCAATTGACTTTAGAAGCTATGTTTACATACTGAACCAATCGATATCGATATACAATCGCACCTGTTTGACGTATCGAATGACGAACAGATTCTCTTCTACACAGCGTCGCTAGGCATGAAGTCATTGCATGCAGAGACAGCATATTTCAGAGACTTCGCACAAACGATGTAAGCAGTGTGATTCCGGCGTCCGTAAACGTCCAAGCTTTCCAAGAACCGTCAGATTAGGTTTGAGCGCATTCCAAGAAAAAAAGGATGATTTTTCTTCGGTGGGGGCGGTTTGGGGGGGAGGGTGAAGTATGAGGGGAAATAAGACCCCTAATGTGATCGACAACTGGACGTATGTCTATCAAACGGAACTATATGCATTATGACGCGAGCCTTGTTATGCATATATTCTGATGGGTCTCAGGTCTCATGTCTCAATGCATTTCTCTCGCTAGAAATTTTGATGAAGATGAGATTTTTTACCCTTTGAGGCAACGCTGGAAGAGTGGTTATATTTATTTTGAGAAAACTGTTTTACAACCCGGAAATTTGTGACGCCCTTCGACTTTTTTTCGGGGAAAATTCATCGTTTCACAATTTGATTTCTCACGATTGTTTTTCCTTGCATGAAGGATCCCCGTAATACCCGTTTCCGTAAACTGAGCTCCTCATATATTTTCCGTAAAACTAGCCGTGTACATCAAGGAGCACGATAATACGAGTTCCTCGTGTAAAAGAAACTGCAGTCAGATTTTCAGAGTAGTGAGTTGCCGCACTGAGAACCCTAAGATTCAACGGCTCAGGAAAATAACATTTCGCTTGCCCTCCATTACATCTTTGCGACAAAAAGTATTTAAGAAAAAAATTTCATATACATGTAGTCAAAACATATTGAAATTTCATTTTTTATTGCATTCAGATTTGTTCAAATTAGTACCTCAGTTACGTGTCAGACGGTTAATTATTTATAACTGATGATTCCTTAAACTATTTCTCCAAATAAATTGGAACATATTGGCCCTTGAGGGCTATTTGAAGTAGAAAAAAAAAAAAAAAAAAAAAAAAATATTGACCATCCACGGAAAAAAGGACCTTGGCCCACAGAGTACCAAATGGACGCATTTCTGCCAAACGGAACTATGTGCAGTAAGACACGAGCCGTGAGACCCATAAGAATATATGCATGAAAGGGCTCACGTCATAACGCACATAGTTCCGATTGGCAGAAATATGTCCAAATTCGAGTCGCGTTCTCAGTATGAAAAATGCTCTACCCAGCATTTCAAAACAAAGAATATTCAAAATGTCAAATCAAACTGAGGTTATATTGACTTGAAATTGTTTGGCCATTCTTCAGGACACTAAAGGGATTTCTGTCGCAATTTTAAAATCCAATTTTTTGACCTAATAGCAAAACCTTAGAATCTTTTGCAGCAATACTACTACCTCGAGTTTTGAAACTTAAATTTTTTTCAAAGAAAAAAAACCCTCATGAAAACCCATGAACCAAGGGGACCCCTTAACCCCTTTTTTCCTTTTGTATGCAGTCGTAAATTTCAAAGAAAAGAGAGGATTCTCAGTCTTGGCTGAACGCCGCTCTCGAGAATTAATCCAACGGCATCGGCACAATTCGACAAACACGCTCGTTAACAAGTTTGAGCACTGCGGCAGGGTTAACCTCACCGGTTTTGTCTTTCATCGTATTTTATTTATTTTTCTGATGAATTAGGAACCCTTGATTGCCTGCTATTTATTTCTAAAACAAATAAGAAGTTAATCACGTGTGTTTGTTCAGCGAGCCTTTCATTCTGATCCCGATGCACAACCCGCGGAGTTACTCCGCTGCTTTCTCACATAAATGGTTTTGACCGGTTCCTTTTGAGCCACAGTTGTTTATGTTATGGACTTTTCTCAATTTAGCTCCCTCAGAAAGCTGAATGCTTGGGAGTGGTGACTGGCAGCTCGCAAGTCCAAATGTCGACAGCTTATTGACTTTTCATTTCTCAGCAGCGATGCTTTGATCATGACCTCAGATCTTTTAGAAAAACCCCGAGATGTAGCGAAATGTATTTTTCGATAAAGGAAGTGTACTGTCTGCTGCTATGGTTCTGGATTTCATTTTTAACGCATTGAGATATACATTTCATCCTTGAAAACGGACGGGTATGAGAGTTACCGCTTTTTACAGAAAATTTGTTTTTTTATCGTCGTTCTCCAAATGAAAGAACACAACTACATTTGGACTGCTTTTTGCAATGTCCAGAATCTGTGTCTGTTTTTCAGATCAGCCAGAATTTATAGTTATAAATTCTGGCTCATCTGAAAAAAACAGTTGTGAGCATAGGGAAACTAATGGTACATACGTTGTTTTTAAACCGGGCTAGGATTTGTAGTTCCTAATTGCAAAATGTATTCCATTTCAAGTATGCAAAAGGAAAGGTATAAGGGCCAAAATTGCTCCATTGGAAATTTGACCTTTATTAGTCAAAGTCCCTATGCCTGTGAACTACTCTAATTGTTTTCTTGCGGATGATTTTCTGCTTCTCCAAAATATGCGCTTTATACAAAACGCCGCTTCCCGCAGGAAGGAACGTAAGACCGTACCAAGGTTGCGAAATTAATTCAAATAACCCAATTATATACACGAATAAATCTGCATAATTTTCATCGAACATTTTTCTAATTTTCGCATGAGATCAAGAGAAAAATAAGTGCCTTTTTTGTATGAAATTTCCAAAATTCTTTAGGTAAAAATGAAATCGACGAAAATTTGGCAACATCAAAAGAAACAACGAAGTTTGCCAAAAACCGTGGAGAACAATCATCATCAATCAGAGAATCTCTGGCCGTATGTTTCAGATTTATGTTTCAGTCACAAAAGGGAAAATAAAGTCCTCATAATGTTTGATAGCGGAAGGCAATTAATAATATTCTGCAAAATCAACTGAAGAAATCCTATTTGAGCACATAGCTTCACATGAATCTACTTTCCATCTTCAAATGGGGTCATGACTCGAAGCTCTATTGTAATTAGGAATCAAGCTCTGTTGATGAGTGCATGCTCTCCGTCTTTAAGAGGGAGCTTTCTGGATAAAAGGCGTGTAATACTGCGAGTCTTTGAGCATCCGAAACGTGGAAGAACACCTTAAATATGATCCCTTCTCGGGAGAAAAGTATGACATGCGCTGTTGGTGAAGTGAGCACAAATGGAGACGGTGATTTAACGAACATTCCTGGGGGAAAAGAGAATTTTTTGTAAGTACTGGCAACACTTGCAACTCGGTTCGTAAATTATTAACAGCTTTTCATGGTTGGCAGCTTGTTAAAGATGCCTTCATAGGAAATTCAACTGAGTAAATTATCCATCAAAGGAGAGGCGGGTTATCCTAAAATGGAAATTCCATATGAGTTCGCAGTGATCTGAATTCGTGATTGAGTAATTGACATCGAGAGAGTGCCACAAGTCTGTTGCGGTGCATTATTTGCAATCTCTTCCTACCGTTTACACAGATAAATCTGCGTTCAGATTTTTGTGCGATTTCATCTTCGAGTTGATTCAAAGCCCTAATTGGCATTTGACTCTCCCGTTTCAATATGAATACCCGTTTAATAAAACCGATAGCATTTATTAATCTCAATTATCCAAAACGAATGAGATGCATATGGTCAGTTTTGATCAATTTGTAGTTCCGCAATTCGATTCTCCGCTGATTTGAATTAGGGATGTAAATGTAAATGTAGTTCCACGTATGTATGAGGTTTGAAAATATCTCCAGAACTTCCGGTGTGATTTTCGTTTAATATAAAGACATTGATCATTATCGCGAGGTTCTATGATGTTTGGTAAAAAAAGATAAAAAATAAAATATAAATAGTTTGCAAGTCTTCGATAAGCAATGAACAGCATCACTGTACTCTTCCTCTCTACTAAATTTCCGCCTCCTCCATTTGGACTACATTTTGCAGTTTGGAACTATAAATTCTAGCCCGGTTTAAAAATGACGTATGTGCCATTAGTTTTCCTATGCTCATAAGTGTTTTTCCAAAAGAGCCAGAATTTATAGTTCCAAATTGCAAAGTGCAGTCCATTTGTGCCACCAAGCCGCCACTTCGTTAAAGCATAGAGTAAAGTAGAGTCGCGAAGTGCTGGAGCGCCGATAAAGTCAATCCATGAACGGGCCATTCCGAACGCCTTGTTCCCCGAAAGTGTGAACCGAGTGCGGACCAAACGGCAATTTTTAACACGGCAGCTATGGGAAAATCGCGGGCTGCGAGTAGTTTTCTAGATTTATTAATTTAAATCTATAATTATTTTCGCTAATTTTGGCACATTTTGTCGACTAAAGTCATAACAAATACAGGGCCGGATTTACCTACTTGCCGCCCATGGGCCACCTGTATTTTGCCGCCACATTCATTCGTTTTTCATTCCATTTTTCATTCGTTTTGAAACATCAATAAAAACCATCAAGTGAACGTGCCGGAGGGGGTGGGGAGGGGTGCATAACACGCGTTTACTCGTGTTGGACAAATTTTTGCGAAAGCCCTGTCAACACTAATAGCAAAAGTTCAGTTCCGTAAACCTATCTCGTGCTGAACAAGGCCTTCCATTTGTAAGAAACGAACGTAAAAATCATGCAAGAACAAACATAAATGTGGTTTAATAATTTTAACATCCGCCGCTGCGCCGCGCTGATCGCACTGCGTTTGGCGCAATGCGTGAAGTATTCTTGCAGTCTTGTAGGGGCTATGCGTTTCACGTTGACCGCTGCTGACCGCACTGTATTTGACGCAATGCGTGAAGTATTCATGCAGTCTTGCAGGATTCAAATGTGTGTTACATGCCGACCGCCGCGCTGAGGACTTCTCCTTTTCATCTCAAGTCCTTATCAGCATTGCTCTCTGCGCCGCGTCGCTCCATGCCAAATTGCGTGTTTGGTTTCTCCCTTAACTCGACTAATTAAAGGTGCCGTCTCTTGTGTCGCCGAAAGACGTTTTTCTCGTTTGTAATTTTTATTCTGAATCCGATTTGTTTTATACCTATGTTTAAAAAAATTGCAAAATTTGCCGCCATGGGATGGGCCGCGGCCCATGTGGCCACCCCCTTAATCCGGCCCTGAACAAATAAAAGAGTTGGGTAATTTTTGGCCCTTGGATACTGATATGAGAACCCTGTTTCTGAAATTAAATTTGTCATCCAAATTCATCTCTTTTTTTCTTCAATGAAATTGACATTTTTCGTTTTTTTTGCATGTTACTTCCTTCCCAATCACGAATGTTCTGATATGATACTTCTCCTCGTGCGCCTTTAGGTAGAGTCCAAGAATGGGTGCTTTTGCTGAATTTATGTTTGATACGAGTAATTGAATAAGTTGTCTCTATCTGCCATCCATCAATCCATAATTTCCATTATCGCGGGAACGACTAACGAGAGAGTGACAGAGAGGAAGGGAAGAGACAGAGAGAGAGAGACTCATGATTGTTTCAAAGGAACGACCGCTTTTCGAGGAAATTTTATCAGCGACCAATCTAGCCCCAGGCTTTCCGGAAGAAGGCTCAAACAGTGTTGTCAAATGTCACCGTTGATCTTACTGGCATTACATCAAGTTAATATGATCACTTTAACGTATGATCCTCACTCGGCAACGGTGGTCCGATGGCTCTTCCGGCTTCCTTTGCCGCATTCTTCATCGTGGAAAAAACTCAGCTTTTTTATTTGTGATGTATTAGGGCTGCTCTGCGGACCGAACGGAGAAATGTCAATTCCTCGAAAATACTTTTTAAGTTATTAAAAACAAGTACAGTATGATGAGTCAAAATGGGGCTCTCATTAAATTGAAGTCTCATTTACAGTCACACCGACTTAAATGAGTTTTTTGCAAACAAGAAATACCGCCATCTGAATCGACTCTGTATCATCTGTAAAAATCGCTTATGAGTTGCTTCGAAATTATCACGAATATCTAACTTACAGTAAAAAACGCACAGTTCCTGTGGTCCATTCTTCACCCATTTTCAAATTTATCTTGCTCGTGGGCCCTTTTTTGCTGTTGGTGGCGATCAGATTCATCCAGAGAGCTATTTGAAAAACCTCACTTGAATGAACATAAAATCTCGCGATTCGTAATGAATCCTTCTCACTTATAATTGTAATTCATTTTACTCAATTCATTTAGTATTTTCAACATAAAATCTCGCGATTTGTAATGAATCCTTCTCACTTATAATTGTAATTAATTTTACTCAATTCATCGAGTATTTTTTACTTAACTAAGGAGGAAAGTGAGTTTGGAATGTATTCTATACACATTCGATGAGTACAACGTCATTTTGCAAGATTTTCTTCATTAAAAGTCTAATTAGTTTGTTCAGCATTTCGCGTGCAATCTGATACGCACATCTAAGAGGTGAATTTCACGCGTTTTCTAACTCAGGAGCATATTTTTGTTCATTATCATGGTGCCAAGGCGTTCAACGCATAGAAGTGACTTAGAACTTTTATCTGAAGTCGCACCATCTGTTCATAATTTACTGTTCAGTAAGTTTCGGAAGTTGGTCGAAGAAGTTGTTCACTGTCAAAATGCAATCATGATGATATTAAAATGCAGGGAATACTGGACGGCACTAAAATTCTTGCCCAAAAGCTTGCGTTGCGATTTGGATCGGCTCTCGTAGATGCGCAGTTTTATTGTTTGGGTGGAAACTGGCAGTGAATTTTTAAAATGCTTGCAATGTAAAGAAGTAGAGGAAGAAGAGGAAAAGATGGAAAAGAAAAGAGGAAGAAATTGAGGAAAAAGAAGGAGAAGATCAAGAGGACGAACGAGAGGAAGAAAAGCAGAACAGAAAAGGTACATAGAAGAAGAGGGAGAACTTAAGGAACCCTTTCAAAAATTAAAATATATAAGAGAAGGGAGACGCTTCGGCACCTGTAGGGTTGACGCCCGTCGCGGCTGCGAACATTTTGCACCCCTCGCGACTGGCCTGCCCACCGTAACCCCGAGCCCGAATGAAGAAAAATGATTTCCACGAAAGGGACGGAAAAATATGGCAACGAGATGGCCCGGCTCTCGAAAACTCGACACGTCACCTCAATTACAGTCATCATTACCTTGGCCGAGGGGGTTCCACTCTTTCGGCCGGCGTCGCCGTCGGCGCGGCTCCAGGCAGTGGCGTGGCGTGCTTTGCGATATATCGATTGATCTGTCATTTAAACACATGGGAAAGGATCGATAGACAGGGTATACCTTAATAATCGATTCTTTACCATAGCTTCAAATGGAGAAATATCGATAATCGATCATTCACGGCTCGCCGCTGGCTCCAGGGTGTTTGTTTTTACGGGGACGCAAATTGCGGTGTCGGCCGCCCTATCATCCCATCGCCCCGGCCCTATCACCCCGTTCCCCAGTGTCCGCCCATTTGTATTACGCGGACAATTGGATTTCCGCACCGCCCCTCCCCCCTCACCGCCCCCTTCCTCCGCGAGGCGCGGACCACACGGCTATCGCTCCCGGACACGCACCCTCGCACGTCTCCAACCCTCTGACTCTTTTAATTTCTTTTTCTTGCCCGTTAATTGCATGGTTTTTTTTTACTCGACCAAAATCACGTCTTCAGAGCAGAGTCTATCCTTCAATGAAGGAGAATAATAATGAAAATTACTTCAGCACTACTTTACACGCGTGGGTTTTTTTTTTATTATTTTTATAGTAAACTTGCAATCGAACCTTACATAGCCATTAACAGACTTCCTCAGTCTTTAAAACTTGTTTTTATTATGAAATAATCAAATATAGTTTTTGGTTTCACTAGAATTTTCCTGCACACGTGTGACAAGGAAGCTCATTTTTTACAAAAGCTAGGACGTAGACTGAATTTAGCTGTCAATAAGTCATAAGGGTATGATCATATCGTCACCCCTCTGACGTAAGGGCGTATCTCAATTTTCACGTGAGCAGCGTTTTACGTGTATGTATATCCACAGGCTTTCAACAGGAATCTACCGCGGAGAAAATTACGTATTTTGGAAGATCCTTCCTGAAGTATGGGCATGCGTGAGTTGAAGACAAATTTAAGACTGTCATGTTTTGGCAACGAAGCATACCTCTAGCATGGATACCAGTTCAGGGATTTGCATGACCTGTATGCTCATATTCCTGTTATCAACAGTGGTCGGATGATGGGAACCCAAGTAAACCTGTTCTCCATTTTCTGTCCATGTACGGAACTTGTTACGGATTTTTTACAATGAATCCGTCATAAACTTTTGAGAAAGCACCGAAAGGTTAAGCGAGAGAAGATTTGTTCTTTTTGGAAAATGATTCAGATTTCACCTTGGACGCATCGAGAAGTATGAAATTCTTTCTTTACCTCACTTTTTGCGCCAACAATTTCAGCATTTTTTGATCCCCGGCTCAAAAAGAATGCCATAACAAAATTGAAATAGAATGATAGTTGTCGCTCGGCTTGACGCGCCTTCATCCTCGCATGATACTCCTTGCACCGCACCAGCGTTAGTTTAGTGGTATGACCTAACTTAACCTAAGTTGCCTGTTTTACCTATACAAAGAGAGCCACCGAGACCAACTTTTGCTCAGTGGCCGTACTTTTAAGGCCAGATACACCTGCGAGTTACAAGAAGCGCTTGTTGAAAGTGAAAATCCTCGGCTCAAAAAAAAAAAAAAAAAAATTCCATGACGAGTTTGAAATAGAATGATTGTTGTCGCTCGGCTTGACGCGCCTTCATCCTCGCATGATACTCCTTGCACCGCATCAGCGTTAGTTTAGTGGTATGACCTAACTTAACCTAAGTTGCCTGTTTTACCTATACAAAGAGAGCCACCGAGACCAACTTTTGCTCAGTGGGCATACTTTTAAGACCCAGATACACCTACGAGTTACAAGCGCTTGTTGAAAGTGAAACATTGAGAGGAAACCAGGATTTCGATCGCTCGACGTCTAGCGTCTAGCTCAGGTGTAACTGCCGCTTGAGCTTTGTTACAAGTTGGCGTTTAAAATTTTGAGTAGCGTTGAGGAAAATCGTTGTCGGGGAGCATGGCAACGCGGGCGGGTTTTAATTTTGCACGACTCGCACGTGTTGGGCGAGGGCATAGTTGAGCCGCGGTCGGCGGAGGCCTCAGGGACCGCCACTTAATCAACACCGTTTACGTTTCATCGCTGAATGGTGAATATTCCGCGAGCCGCAGCCGAGCGCCTCTGCCCGTGATCGCGGACCACCCCCTCCCCCTCCCCCCTCCCGGGGCGGCGTTATCATCGAGACGTGCTGTTCGGAGCCCTCGGAGCCCGGTTTAATCTTCGTCGGCGCCCTGCACTGCGTGCGGTCGGCGTCCGAGCGTTTAGCGGAAACCGCGTATCGCCACCAGGTTCGCGTTGCGTTTACGTTGTTTTTGCATAGGGAGCGACGTGACGCACATCAAAGACGCGGAGGCGGGGCATAAACATAAGAGATGAAGCGTCATAGTGCGAGTCGGACCCCGCGACACGTCGCGGCGATTTCGGGTTCGCACGTTATGTCGTTCCTCCTTTATAAGGTCGGAACTATTTAGAATGAGTCACTTCCACTCGTCACACTTTCGTGTTTTGATTATTTCAAATTGTAGATCAACAGTAAGTCACAAGATCTCTACATATACATACGCCGCGTCCACAGCGTTCTTTGGCGCTCTGCGACGCCTAGCCGCCTAAGTCTCCTGTTCTCCCAAAGTCCTCCAGGGAGTTGCCACGCCCTCATTTCCTCTAACTCCCCCTGGTGTCACACTTTCCTTGGGTGTCCCCTTTGGCTCCTTCCAGGAGGAACCCAATCAAGCATTCTTCGGCAGCTTTTCCCTCGTCATCCTGTTGACATGACCATGTCAGACAAGCTGTTTGGTCATGACGTCGAATACGATATCATTTTCGACTCTCATGATCTGACGCACTCTATCATTGCGGACCTCAGATCTCTGTTCTCTCAAATTTCCTGCCAACCTCACGAGGTAATAAGGTAATATATCCGTTATTAATAGACGTAGAGACTATAGGCGGATTTCCGCGTGTGAGATTTGGTCAAACAGATCGGTCGTATACGAAGCACCTATAGATTTCAGAGAAAAATATTATTATCTTTTCTCAAAAATGAGTATTTGACGGGTGAAATTCGACAGCATTCGAATGTTCATATGGACGTATACGTATTTATACTAAAAGGAACTATGTGCATAGCGTTTGCCTGCGAAATAGTTCCTTTTAGCATGCATACGTCCATATGGTGTTTCCTCACCATGGCAGTGTTGCTCTCGGGAAAGAATGCAGATACGCACTATTCTGCAACGATGGACCTACTTGATTGAAACTCGATCAAGTTCGGTCAATTTTCATATCAAATTGATGAAGTTGTCCACTAATTTATGAAAATTTGATCGCGTTTGACAAAGAGCGTTTTCATCTCTCATCAGATCTCCTTCACAGAGTCCGCGGCTGTTGTCAGAATCAGTCCTCAAATCACGTTATCATATTTCATGCCCGAAAATCCGCACAAGCGTCATCATGTAAAAAATCAATTTGCCCAATTAAATTTGGCAGTGCTGTCGTGCTAAGGAACACAGCCGTATGAGCCTTCAGACGTTGCCATTTTTCCTTCAAGGAAACTCGAATTTACCGAGAAAATTGTCAATATTTTTCCTCCAGTTTTTCAGGTAATTTTGTTTACGATTTCATCAAAAATACCTGAAAATTCCAGGGAAAAATATGCAAAACTTTTCTCAAAAGTACATGTTTTATTCGGGGAAATGTGGCAACTCTCGAATGTTCATACGGCGTTTCTCCTCAGCACGGCGGAGTGGCTGATGTGGCTTGGTTCGTTTCTGCTCAACGCGGTCCATTTGCTCTTTCGAAAGTCGGCCTCGACCAGTGGCGTGGCGTGAATTGCGATGTATCGATTGTTATGCCATTTAAACCTATGGAAAAGAATTGATTATTAAGGTGTTCGCTTCGAACACCCTGTTTATCGATCCTTTTCCTTAGGTTTAAATGGCATAACAATCGATATATCGCAATGGACCACTAGACAAGGTACGAATTTAAGCGATCTGATACATGTCTCTTAACCAGAATTTCACGTAGAAAACGATTCACACAACGAAAATTACGGAAACCAACTCCTAACGACGATATTAACGTTTTTATTTCACATTGGTTACGAGGAATTTGAACTGCCCGCTCACAAGAAACTCAAAACTCTACGTGAGTCAAATCGCCCACTACAACGGTTTCAGCAAGCTTCTCAATCGAGCAATGTTCATTTCCCATCATGTGTTGTTCAAACTATTAGCAATTTGCTATAACTGAGCCAAAGCGTCAAGATTGAGGTTGCCAGATTTTTATATCGCAGAGACTGTCATGATAACGTTTAGCGCGCGATGTGAATCACGTAGACCATTGAGTTTTCATGAGCGGGTGGTTTGAATTCACGCATTAAGAATCATTAAATATCTTCGTAAGGAGTTAATTTCGGTAAATTTTGCTGTGCGTATCGTATTCTACGTAAAATTTTGATTAAGAAACATGTATCAAAATGCTGAAATTCGTACCTTGTCTAGTGGTCCATTTACGCCACGCCACTGGCCTCGACATGTCCCTTCGCTTTGTCTCCGGCACGGCATTTGAATTTCGTTTTATTTGCATCTCTCTGCCGGCTAGGCAGGTCATAAAAGAACTCCAATATGATGAATTTTTATATTTTACGGACGACGAGAAACGGTTTCATTAGACCGATTAATGTACGAATTACCGTTGACAAACGGCGCGGGGCAGCGTCTACTTCTGATGGACTTTACAACTGAAAACGGATGATTTTTCTTTCCATTTGGCAGAACTGCACAACAGATGTGTTGAGAGCCCTGAGCTGAGCGTGCTTTTTGAGCAGTCCAACGCCTGGCGTGGCATGCTTTACGATACATCGATTGGTCCGCCATTAAAACCTATGGAAAAGGATCGATAGACACGGTATTCGCAACGAACACTTTAACAATCGATTCTTTACCATAACTTCAAATGGGGAAATATCGATAGTCGATCATTCACGACTCGCTACTGGTCCAGCGAGACGCGTGAAAAAAGAATCGCATGAACGAACAGCCTCTGTCGAACTCCAACTTGGCTGCAAATACCAGATCAAACGCGAGTGCATTGATGCATTATTCCAGCCCGCCACGGTCAAAGCGTGTTTTAAAAACCTAATAAAATATTATCGTTTTCTTTTACAAAACTGTTGCTGACTGAGTGAGCGGAGTGTTAAAATAACTCTAAAACGAGTTAAAAGTCAAGATGTGTAAGCATTCACAGGAAAAGAGGTGAATAGGGTTTTTTTTATTATTATTCTTAGTTGAGTGCGTCCATACAAGGGTGTTTCATGTGGGCACTTTCAGAAAAAATCAACCAATATTCTCCACGAAACTTTCCTAGCTGTCCTGCTTTAATCAAAATATTGAAACCTTCATAAATTTAATTTAAATTTGTGCACCAAAATGTTCGCAAAAATTCTCCTATGCAGTGGCACTATAGTAATTTTAATTCATCAGTTTTTCTTACGAAGCACTTCTCCACACCATACATTTCCTTTTAACGTTCCCATGAAGGATAAAACAAAATTGATAATTCATATTCCCTAAAATGTTCCCGTAAACGATGATTTTAAGAAAAAAAAAGTAAAAACATCAAGCAGGTATTATTGTTCATCATAATAGTTGGTTCCATAAAAAGTTAGAGGATTTCATCCATAGTACTAATTACTAACAAAATCATAACTTCTACGTGATTTAGTTTTATGGATACTGATGACGATCAGGTTCAATCAAAATCCTAACAATAATATTTAGCTAATTTTGTTGTGTGAAAAATTGAATGAAAACTTAGATACTGTGAATTGGGCTTACGAAAAAGTTTCAGTGCACTTCCAAGTGACAGAGACAAAGAAAAACAACGCGTACCTTGTTTCTCGTTTTGTGGCATTTGAAGAGAGTGTTTCCAGCTTCCCTCTAGAAACTCAGTTTCGCTGACTTTAACCCTTGTCGCTTAAAGTCACTGTACCAAAAACTTTTCCCGCGGAAAGTAAAGTTTCCTAACACAGATTCAGCCACAAGTACATTTCCTGTAAATCTCATAAAAATACCACGCAGACAAAAACCACTCTGTGACGTTGATATTGAATCATGACGTGGAATAACGTTGAATCCCTTTATCTGCATCCGAGCAATGGGAGTGGGTAGGGCACATTGAGGAAATTGGATTCATCATCATAAGGAAATCGTATCCTCGGCACTTTTTTCTTGCTTTTAGAAATTGTTGCGTCAGAGAAGCGACTCATAATGCTAAGCAAACTTTTCGTCGTGACAAGGAAGTCGCGATTAAAGCAGTGGTTTGGTCGTGATGGAATGTTTTGTTTTAACTAACAGTTTCTTTGCGACGGAAGTAATTATGTGCGTGTGAAATCAGTTTTTCTATTATTTGTAAGAGTACATTTTAATTTTCTCCACGATAAATGAGAAGATGAAATTACCCCCTAAAAGAGCATAACTTTTTTAAGAGTGGCTGTTGGACGTCTGATAGATTTGAACATTCTAGAGGAAAAATTGAACATGAAGGGTCGAAATTCAAAACCTTGTGAGTGCCATCGATCGTTAATAAGATGCCGTAAAAACTGATTCTCTCTTTCAACGGGAAAATTACAACTCTTGTCTCGAAAGATTGGGGGGGGGGGGGGGTTAGAAAGCATTTCTAAATTAAAATTCCATGAAGCAAAGGTATCTAGCTAGGCTTTTGTACAGTGAGAACGCCACTCAGAGAAAAATAAGGAGATGGTCGTGACGTAGGTAAGCACAAATATATGGCGTCGCGACATTCCAGCAAAATCCAAAATCAGTCAAGGAAACACACATTTCCTCTGGTTACTCAAATACTCAACGCTTAACTCGGATGAAAGCAAGGCGGAAGAAACCAAGGGTGTCACTACCGCGGATAATGATGTCATTGACCGAATTTTTCAAAGCGCGATATCCCTGTTAATATTGAACGTAGAAAGTTGCTGTTTGGACGGATCTTAATATATTTAGCTGATTAACAGGAATCAAGCATCAAACCACGATTCTGAGACCAGCGCAATTGACCAATTATATGGGTCAAAAGATTTTTCCATGTATAAAGTTTTTTTTTTACTGAAGTGCCCCCAATCGGAGCAACGGCCCTCCTCCTTCCCCCCATTTCAGAAAGTAAATCGTTCTTCCTGAATTTTGGCAACGGTTGCGAACCAAATCTCATGAAAATGTGTACTTCCCTGAATTTGTATGCCCTGAATTCAGAAATGACCTAAAATAAAATCGAAGTCTCAATTTGAAAAGGGGGTTTGGGGGTGTTTCGGCTCCTGCAGTCTGGCTGCTTAACCTGCAGACCAGATAACCTGTAGACCTGTGATCACCCTGTATTGTGCGAAGAAAGAAATAATAAAAAAAAAAAAATCCTTCGGAACTGTTCCTACCATGTGCATTTAAATGCACATGGTATGATACAATTTATGAATGATACAATTTATCAATCCATCTGTGGCCTTAGGGTCGAATTGAAAGTTGCTCTTTGAACAGCTCCTTCCTAAGGAGGCCCTATGCGATTAACATTATAAGTAAGGAAGGTTTGAGGAGATCCTTCACTTGACATAATGAAAGTGACAAGGTAATCGACAAGGATTTGTTCGTGGTTTCCATGAACTGTGGTCAGAATGAAGCGCTACCAGAGGGTGAAGGGTCCTTGGTGATGCTGTGAGGAGTTGCTGAGTAATAAGGATGCGGCGGCAACGGTGACGGCGGAATAGGAGCGGGCGTCTCGCTTTGGATAAACTTGGCTGGCATCTTGCCACATGTTTTGGCTATAATGTTGAATAAATATCTTTTAAATAACGAAATTCATAACGGGCGGCGGGCGACCCACGCTCCGCGGGCGCGAGGAGGGGCTCTAAGTGATTCGGTCCTCCTTTCGGCCAGGCGAGGCGATGCCCGCCATCCGATGCACCATCCAACGCCCGACGCGACGCGACGCCGCGGATCTCAAGAGTGTTTCAGTCCTTCACAGTCATTAGTCGCTTTTCTTTTCGCGCCCTCTGCCTTGGCTCCGAGCTCGGCTCCAAAACCGCGCGCTTGCCGCACTGTGCTGTAAGTCACGGGGCCCCACCCGAGTTAGTTGTTGCTGCCTGGCAGTGCTCCTATTTCCCGGAACTTGTTCTGAATTTCGGAACTTTGGAGATTTTCCCGAATTTTTCCCAGAACTTTTGAAATTCTTGAAAGGTTCCGGATCCTCCGAAAAACTCAATATAGAATCCCGGAACTTTTGACGGTAATGGAATGGGAGAAATTGAAACATAAAAGTTCCGAATTCCGGTTCCTTTAACGGTCATGGATTGGGCACTGCTGTGTGGGTTGCTGGAGGTCTTGAAATTCAATAGGGAATGCATTTTACTCGGGAGCCAATTTTGCAGCCAGAAAACTGGAGTGCCAGCCTAGCCAGCCCGCCTAGTCAGCGCGTCTGACTCCAGGTCAATAGGTCCCCGGTTTGAATCTCGGTAGTGGCGTCAAATTTTCACGTACCTGTCGATTAGATCTGCTTAAATAGATTCTGATTGGCCTCAATCCTTGAAAATTTGAAAAGCTCGGAGAATGGATGTGCCCATATACCTCGTTGTCTACGGACATCAAACATAGTCTAAAGGTGGCTGAAGGTGCTGGACACGAAGCCATAAAACCAGCAAGAAAATAAGAAGAAGAAAAAGTTGTAGTGATAGTGATATGGAGAGACTATATTTGGACGTATTTCTGCTAAACGGAACCAGAGATTGGTGATGAAGAAGGGGTGTGCTCGTTAGTTAAGGGCCGTGAGAATGAATGGGAATTACAAAGCGCCAGTGACGTCAGTGGCGACGATTGAGATGAGCGACGACGAGGAGATTGGTGTCGGGCACTTGAAGTCATGAACTCTGTCCACGACACTCTCTTGCCACGCCCATGGATCATGAGTGCCTCATACAGTCTGCTCTTTGTTCCGTTTGGTAGAATCTAAAATCCCGCTTTTCAATTTCCCCGAACGGAATCACGCTCACTTAAGCATTGTTTCTTATCCGGCTTTCTAGAGCACACCCCATCTTTCCCACTCGTCTATATTTCCGTTTGGCTGAAATACGTCCATAACCAAGATTCCAAAATCTCCCAAGTCTTTTGTAGAGCTCTTTCATTCTGCGAATCTGGCAATCAGGAATCTATTTGTGATTGGTTCCTGTATTTCGGGTCTTCACTGAGTCACAAACCAGAACAAAGATTACATTTTCACTTATTGCAAAGATTATGAGCTGGAATGGGCCGGGGAATCAAGGGTACAACAGTGAAGAATCGGAATGAGATAGTAGGAACGGACAAGAGGATTTCGGAATTGAGCTGATCAATGATTATAAAAAACATTCAAAGTGAAGTGCACGGATAAAAAAGTGTGAGGGGTTATCCGCTAAAATTGTGGTACTACCCCAATTTGTTGGATGATATGGACATTTCCAATTAATTTTGGTAGTATCGCAACTCAAGTTGGGGTAGTACCGCAACATTTAGGTTACTAACCCAATTTATTAGGATAGTATCACAATTAATTGGGATAATATCACAATAAATTAGGGTAATACCACAATTAATCGGAAATGTCCATATCATGCAACAGTACGGACATAACCCCTCCCTCTTTTTTTCCGTATGTGAAGTATTTATTCCAGTTTTTTAAAAAAATGTATATTCTCGGTCTATTGTCCCGTTAAATCCCGGCAAATTACTCAATCAATGAAATTATCAATGTATGAAATCATAATTTATTGCGGATCATTCTAGATCCGCGACTTCAAAGAAGGGCTTTCCGCGTGTCAATCAAATAAACAGGAGAAAAAATACGAAAATTCCTGAATAATGGAGGAATGTTTTACACTGGTCATGGCGTGTTTTTGCCAAGCCAGGAAAATGACAAAGGCCAGCACGTTTTTTCCTCCCACCGCAGATTCCTGACTTGACGCGATTTTTATTGCCCCATTATACTGCTGCGTTTTTTTATTGCAGTTTTAATGATTTTTTACGACCGTTAAATCTTTGATTTCTGAAAACGTCTGCTTCTGTCCGCAACATTCCGATCTGAGTTGCCAGCTCACTGAGAAAAATTTGGGATTGCCGCGAAAACACGAGTGATAATTTTGTCTCAAAATTCAAACACGAAAAGTTCAAATCGGACCCGGTATGAAAAAGCTCAAACGTTCATACCTTATTAATAGTTAAGTAATGATACTAAAATGCAATTTTAGATTTGACTAACTTAATAATCTTAATGAATAAATGAGGTGCCTAATAAAAGGGTTAAATTTTAAATTTAATTATAAGTTGAAACTTCTTTATTAAAATTTAAACCAGTGACCCTATAATTATAATATTTATTAAAGCATGACCTGAGTTGCAATCATTGCATACATTTGTAAAATCAGCTAATAGCTCAACTTCTGTTTTCACAACCATCTAATTTATGCAGGTGAACGTCGCCCGCCGTCATTCTAAAATGAAACGATGTAAAAATGGATCCATTTTACGTAAAAGTTTAGCTATGTCATTTTTCTGCACGCCTTCCTTTTGGTTTTATTTGACAAGCACCATTTGTCTGTTGGCGGAGGCACCAGATGCCAAGTGTAACAATTAAGGCAGCCACGCGAGGTTGGGGCAGCACACGCTATTCTGGATTACGTTGCATCCACCAGATTGGTCGGCAATATCATATGATGCACCATATGGTACTTACAGTATCAAGACTCTAGCATACCTTCACGTTTTTTCTCAGCCCCCCCCCCCCCCCCGTTTTTGTCCTTGTGGTTGGTGTTAAATAAATTTATTTCACCCATCCCATTTATTTCCCATTGCAGAAAGATAATGGACTACTAGACAAGGTACGAATTTAAGAATTCTGATACATGTTTCTTAACCAAAATTTCACGTAGAACACGATACGCGCAACGCACATTACTGAAACCATTTCCTAACGGAGATATCAACATGTTTATGTCACATTGGTTACAAGGAATTTGAACTGCCCGCTCACAAGAAACTCAAAGCTCTACGTGAGTCAAATTGCGCTTTACAACGGTTTCAGCAAGCTTCTCAATCGAGCAATGTTCATTTCACACCATGTGTTTTTCAAACTGTATGTAATTTGCTATAGCTGAGCCAAAGCGTCAAAATTGTGGTTGCCAGATTTTTTTATCGCAGAGACGTTCATGATCATGATAACGTAGCGCACAATGTGAATCACGTAGAGCGTTGAATTTTCATGAGCGGGTGGTTTCAATTCAAGCACCAAGAATCATTAAATACCTTCGGAAGGAGTTGATTTCGGTAATTTTCGTTGTGCGCATCGTGTTTTACGTGAAATTTCGGTGAAGGAACATGTATTAGAATGCTGAAATTTGTACCTTGTCTAGTGGTCCATTCTGTGTATTAAACAGATATCATCGTTACTTATTGCAAAATTTAGTCCATTTAAACTTCGATTAACACCCCTTTTCATATCAACTACTTTGGAGAGAGGTGTTAATCCTCAGAACCATGAAAAAAGTAAAAAGAAGGAAAGATGATTCAACATGAATGCACCATGCAAAAAATAATTCCGATTTGCAAGGAAAGTGGAAGTCGAATGGCAGCTGTTGAAGGAAGGTCTCGTCCTGACCTCGAAGAGACCATGCTTTCAAAAACCGCGCGGCCCGTAAGTTCTCATGAGAACGTTTTAGTAGACACATGATCATTTGGTTCTTAAAAAACGCACGCTTTTGAAAATTTACTTTTCGCTATAAGAAACCAAGAGCTAATTCCCGCTGGCTAACCGCGTTTCTAATAACGAGTTTTTAAAACATACTCTCCCGCCGGCAGGGCCGGATTTAGGGGGTGGCCACATGGGCCGCGGTCCATGGCGGCAAATTTAGGGGGCGGCAAATGTTGTAATTCTTTCAAATGTAGGTATTAAGAAAAAAATTTCAGAAAAAAACATTACAAACGAGAAAAGGCGAAAAAATCTCTCATTTCCTGAGTAATAAAAGTATAGTAATTTCTAATTTGTTTGTCTTTCGGTGATACAAGAGACAGCGCCTTTCATTAGTCTAGTTAAGAGAGAAAGCAATTTGGCCTGGAGCGGCGTGGCGCAGACAACAATGATGACGAGGACCTGAGATGGAAAGGAGAAGCCCTCGGCGCGCCGGTCAGCATGAAACACTTATTAGCGCCTACAAGACTTGATGAATACATCACGCATTGCGTCGAACGTAGCGCGGTCAGCAGTGGTTGGCGTGAAGAGCATAGTGCCTACAAGACTACATGAATACTTCACGCATTGCGTCAAAAACAGTGCGATTAGCAGCGGTCGGCGTGAAACGCGTAGCGCCTACAAGACTGTAGGAATACTTCACGCACTGCGCCAAACACGGTGCGGTTGGCGCGGTGGCGGAAGTTAAAATCATCAAACTACATTCATGTTTATTCCTATTAATTGTTTCGTTCTTTTCTTAAAAATAAAAGGCTTTGTCCTCATAGAGATATTTTTACGGAACTTAATTTTCGCGTTGACAGGGCTTTCACTAGAAATGTGCCCAACACGAGTAAACGCGTCTTAATTATCCCTGATCCTCTGGCACGTTCATTCGATGGTTTGTATCGATGTGAAGATAGAAGGGGTGGCAAAATACAGGCGACCCATGGGCGGCAAGTAGGGAAATACGGCAGGCCGCTGTTTATACCAAATCGCGATCGCTTTGAAGCGAACAGATCCCCTTTTTTCAATAAACTCTGATAACTTTTTTGCACAATGTCGAAAATTTGAACTTAATTCTGTAACAAGGAAGCGTCATCTCTGGTTCACCTATAAAAGCACGTATGCAAATAGGGAAATCCATCGCACGTTTATTGTTTATTATACGAGTCCGGAACTGCGGTCTCCAAAAATGCAGTCCAATTTACCAAAAAGACTAAAGGCGCTGCCAAAACGACAGCGCTCATGATCATAGAAGTCTCGTTCGTGCCCGTTTTAATGGACTCGAAACATTCAAAACATTCGGATCTTAATCCAGAGCGAGTAACCAGAAGGTGGCAATGTGACAAATCTCTTCCCCCAGCCAAAAATAAATGAATTATTTTCAATTAATTCTGTTCTGTTAGCGGATAATGAGTGCATTAACGAGACGAGCGCACAGAACAGAGCGTAACCCAGTTAACACCACGCAAAAAGCGGAGATGGAGGCCCAATTCCCGGGCTATGACGGGGGGGGGGGGGGGTTGTCGGGAGAAGGGGATGCAGGGCGGGCAACATACTTAAACGGCTCCACGAGGAAACCAAGTTGTCACGTGAAAAAGAAAATAAAGGAAAATTAATTCGCAAATGGTAGCTTTTCGAGTCACTCCATCATTTTGGATGCGACAAGCACCCGACTTTCACACTTTCAAGTTTTGTGATACCGCATTCAAAGTTCCTGAAAATTAAGTATCAGAGCAGGAAGAACATTGCTTGCAGTTGCTGTTTCAGTAATTAAAATTGATTTTTTTATAATTTGTCTAGAAGAACTATTTTATCAAAGCGTTTGAGGTGGAATGCATTTCCTCCTGAATTTTCGACTCCATTTAAAAATAAGTAGAAAACTGCAAATTGTAAATTGATAAAGGTATACATTTATGTATGCATATATTACTCGTCAGATCATGAGAATTTCAACCTTCACCTCTTTTTGTGCAGACGTACTTTGTTTCATCGATAAAGTTTTAAAAAACTCAACGTTTAACCTGAGACAGAGAATGTCTTAGGTGGACAGAAATTGTCTTTTTGTTCATAAGATATCAAAAATTAAAATATTGGGAATTCCTGTAAACATTTTACATGGGGATCGACAATTTTGACAAGTCAGGAAATTTTTCCACGGGGCTTGGACTTTTTTCCCCAGTCAAAGTATTGCATCCTTTTCAGTTTCAGGAGAATTCACGCTTAAACGTTTTATTGAGAAGAAATTTGCTGGAAAATGATGCCCGAAAAATTGACAAACCAGGGAATTTCATGTTCGAGATCAGTGAAAAGTCAGGGGAAAATCAGGAAATTTAGAAATCCAAGAAAACTCGCTACCCCGTAGTCACTTATCATGTTACTCAATATTTTGTAATTTGACCCATACTCATGGTTGGTAAAGAATATTGTCACAGTAAGACTATCGAACCGGGTGGCTTATAGATGTTAAGGTTATGAAACGAGACTAGTCTTTCTCCATTAACAAACTGGTGTTGTTTTCAAAACAAAAGGAGCCGATTGGCAGACTAAAAGTCTCGTTCGTGACTAGACAGTTTCAACAACTTCGTCTAGTCTCCAAGACGAGACTATTTTTTTGAGTGAAAATTGTACTTTTGATGCCATTTTCCCGCTGCTTGTTCCTGAAAAATTAATACGATGAAAACAGTTTTCCGCCCTGTATAATCTTCGCAATAGACGAATCTTCGTCGCTCACTCGAAAAACTCGGTGTTTCCTTGCAACGCGACAACTCGGCCGACGACATTAAATTTAGAGGTTGAAAGCACCGTCGGCAGCAAAACGCACAGCGTGGCGTTATCAGCGCTAACGTCGGGAACAAATCAACAGGGCGAAAAATAAAAGGAGAAAAAATTAAATTAAATTCGAGGCAGCTGAAATGAAACTAGGAGTTGTGCACCAACGGTTTGGGTTGTTTCAACCGTTGATCCTCTCTTCCGCCCGAAGCCCGACCTCTTTTTGACTTAGCTCTCTGCTCTGCTCTGGCTCGGAGCGTAAGGATTAGGAATCGCGCGAGCAAAATGATCAAGTTGCCAGCCTTTTTACTGTAACTTTTCGGTAATTGGCGGATCCAGCAACTTGACAACACCGGATTTTCTCCATTCAAACCAACGGAAATGTATCGATTCTTGGAGGGGCCATGTGTTCCGGCAAGGATCGATTATTTAGCGTAGGTTTAAATGGAGGAAATCTGGTGTTGCCAAATTGCTGGATCCGCCTCCGTTTTCCGTTTCTGTTTATATCGCTATCTTGTAATCTGACCTGTACGATCCTTTAAAGGGAGTAGGTATGTGTACCAACTGTAAAATAAATAAATAAACCTATATAATTTCAAAATTACCTGTAAAGACGTTAATAGCCTAAGTCGCTGAATGTCTCAAAATTATAATAACTAACTAACTTATATTTAAGACGTCATACATATGTCTAGACATAATAAGCCTGTGTCACACTATCAAAATTAGCCATCAAAATATCAAGGTCAGGTGTTGTGATCGGCTTATTCGATGACTTGGACCAATCACATCACTTAACGTTGACATTTTGATGGAGTATTTTGATAGTGTGGCACAGGCTGATAAAAAAACTCCAGTCGTGGAAGCTGTACTTACAGGCTATTTAGACATACCGTCTGCGTTCCGGGCTCAGGAGCTGAATTTTCTGGGTATAGCACCTGGAACCCTCGGCCTCCGAGCCCGGAATGGACGGTATGACTTTATAGCCCGTAACTTTGTATTTGGATTCAGATAAGGTTGCTCTTTATAAATTAGTTTTAATATCATTTCCAAGAATTCAGTCCCGTGTAAATTTCAAATGTCGCAAACGTAATTGAATCGATGTCCGTAGCTCGATTCCCCTGCGGAAAAAGCCTTTTCACTCTGAAATGAGTGATCCAGACGGAGTGCAGTAGTCTGCAAAGACTCTGCACTTGTGAGCGGAGTTAAGTTCAGCGCCAATTAATTTCTGCGGCGTCGAGAATCTATTTTGTCGGCGGGGAACGGGCCGGGGTGGTTCGTTGCCGTTCCCCGTTCCTTCATTACTATAAATCAATCGGAGGAGACGGAGCATTTAGAGCCGCGCCACCTGCCTAACCGCCGCGACAAAATTGTCTGATATCGCGGTTTCGCCGCGCGGATCCCCCGAAATTCTCGCTCGATCGTAAGCGGCACGAGATCGATTGTCGATTCGATATCGAATTGCCCTCGATCGATAAATTGCATTGCAGAGATAAAGATGTAAGATGTATCGATCAAGGTTATTCGATATGAAACAACGTTTGATCGTAAGCGGCACGAGATCGATTGTTGATTAGATATCGAATTGCCTCGATCTATATATTGCATTGCGGAGATAGAGATGTATCGATCGAGGTTATTCGATATCGAACTAACGTTCGAACGTAAGTGGCACGAGCGAAGGTCGATTGTTGATTTGATATTGATTTGCCTCGATTGATAATTTTTATTGCAAAGATAGTGATGTATCGATCAAAGCTATTCGATATCGAACTAACACTCGAACGTAAGCGGCACGAGCGAAGGTCGATTGTTGATTTGATATCGACTTGCCTCGATCGATAATTTTCATTGCCGAGGTAGAGATGTATCGATCGAGGTTATTCGATATCGAACTAACGTTTGATCGTAAGCGGCACGAGTGGATATCGATTGTTCATTCGATATTGAATTGCGCTAATCGATAGATTGCATTGTGGAGCTAGTGATGTATCGATCGAGGTTATTCGAGGGATTGAACGACCTTATCGCGTCGTCACGTCGTTCCTCATTCTGTTTGCGGTTGGAGCGAGGCCGCAAATTGAATCCAGTGATGTCGGTCGTCCGGGAACTTGGATGTCTCACATTTGGACGGATTTCTACCAAACGGAATATGTGCATTAAGACATGAGCCCTGAGACCCGTAAGAATATATGCATAACAAGGCTCACGTCACAATGCACATACTTCCGTTTGGCAGAAATACGTCCATTTTGTCCTTGCCAAGACGAAAGAACGTAAATCCGAGGGCACGAAATTGACTCCAACAATTCCATGTTTTGCAAGGATATGGCGTTACATTTTCTGTCCAAAATTTTGCTGAATTTTGCGTTTGATTCGAAGAAAAATCAATAAAATTTTAAGCGAGAAATGCCAGACCATTCCCCCTCGTAAATTCGATTTATTAGTAGAAATTCTGCTGCATTTAAATGTAGTTACATTCTCCCATCTAGAAATCAACGATTTTTGGATAGGCAATTGTGAGGCATCGCAACACCTAGATACTATCGGAAATCAAGGGAGTCAGGGGACGAACCCCTTTTTCATCCTAGATTTATAGACAAGACCTGATTTCATCGAGTAGGGTCCGAACTGCACAATGCACCACTAGACAAAGCACGAATTTAAGCATTCTGATACATGTTTCCTCACCAGAATTTCTTTTACAGGCTGATTTTTGCATAAAAAATTACTGAAATTAACTTCTACACTTACATTGGTTACGGGAAATTTGAATCGCTCGGTCTAAAGAAACACAATACTGTGCGTGAGTCAAATCGCGCTTTACAACGGTTTTGGCATGATTTTCAATCAAACATTTTTCATTTCCCATCCTTTATTGATCAAAGGTAAACAATTTGCTATAGCTGAGCCAAAGCGTCAAGATTGAGGGTGTCATGTCATATTTGTGTATCGCAGATACTGCCACTGGGACGTTTAGTGTGCGACCTCGACTCACGTAGATCATCGCGTTTTCATGAGCGGGAGGTTTGAATTCACGCGTCAAGAAACATTAAATATCTTGGTCAGGAGTTAATTTCAGTAATTTTCGTTGTACGAATCGTGTTCTAAGTTAAATTTTGGTCACAAAAGATGTATCAGAATTCTTAAATTTGTACCTTGTCTAGTGGTCCATTCCACTTTTCCTAGCTTGAGGGGAACCCAAGTATGGAAATTTTAGTCGGATTCAACGTCTCGATGAAAGCTGGCATCCCTGCGAGGAGATAACTGAGCTGGAGTAAAGTAAGGGAAAACCTTTAAGACTGACCGTGTAATAACAACCACGCCTAATTCATCGTTGCTGGGTAAATTTCGTACAAGGGAAGCCTCGGGCCGTGGGCAAAGTGAATTTTCGATGCTGACGGTGTTCCGCAGCTCTCAGAGGAGACAAAGCGAGTCGGAACTCGGAATCAAAGAGTAGGGGCAGGTACTTACAAGCATTGCAAGTCCAATCTTCTCATCAGACGGACCTTGATCAACCAAAGCCCGGGCTTCCACGACCATAGTTGTCGGATGTACCACCGGAAAAGTTACTTATTGTTGAGGTACTCGTTTATCACGAATGGCTTCATAAATTCGGATCCAGTGTTCGGAACTCACCTTTCAGTTCCAGGAGCCATGCACTGGAAAAAAAACACATTGGACCTAGAGTCCAGACTCTTGAAAACATTAAAAAGAAAAAATACTCTTGATTCAATCGGATTTTTGCTCTTGGTTCTTGATTTAAGCTAGATTCTGATTAAATCAAGAGTATATTTCTTGTCGATGTTTTTAAGAGTCTTGACTCTAGATCCAATGTGTTTTTTTTTCCAGTGTGTAGCGCATCAATCTCGATTTTTAGGGGCCAAATTGACTTGTTGCCTGCATATCACGGCGCATTTAGTGGAAAGTTAGACGCAAGATGGTTTAGTTACGGAACGAGTAGCTTTAAATTGGGGGAAACGTCGAAAAATCACGAAACAGAAAAAATAGGATTTTGGGGGGAGGGGGCAATTTTTAGGGGCCACGTTGCCGCAGAGCCTTCATATTTAAGTCGCCATAACCGATTTCTGAGGCGCATGTGGCATGTTGGCGCCTGTAAGTTTGGAACTTTCTTCGGAACCATGATCTTTGATCATAATTTTTTTAATTGCATTATTCAATGAGCTTCAAGACTATGTATCAACTAACGCAGCGGTGTTTTCCTCAAAAAGTTTACGCACAAATATAGCCTCTAAATATATATAAAATTACTGAAGTTTTGTATTTTTCACATTGGCATTAGGTACCTCTCGCATTTACCTAACCAGAATTATACTCCTCCGGAATAAAGCGTTATGTAGCGCAGAAAAATAAAATTTCTTCAATAAAGCGAACAAAAACTCAATAATAAAATGGTCGAATTAGATTAAACCGGTGTAAAGAAACATGGCGTGCTGTTATGAAAGGTCGTTGGAAAACGGTCACATTGCGCTTTTTCCAGTCGATGTCGCGTTCTTCGAATATTAGAAGCTTACTCGGCACGCAGCTCGCTGTTCCTTGCAGAGGAAGCCAAATCGCCTTCAATTTTGTGCATAGGCAACGCGGACACCCCTTGATCACGAATAGTTACATCAATCGGATGTATCATTGAAACAGCCGGAACGCGCTCAGTAATTCGCCAACTCGATGAATTTGCATATTTCTTTCTTGCATGCGGTTAAAATTAAGAGGCAATGATGAGGTTAAAGTGAATTTTCTCCGTTTTCTTTTCATTTTCTCACTTTTTTTTTATATGATGCTCAATGCAAGGATACTAAGTATGTTCTACATTTAATATGTTTGCTCTCATGTAACTCAATAAAATATTTACGGAATAGACACATCAGAAATTCGTCGTGAAATTCCGTTGGGTTTAAAGTATTTCATGACTCTTTGTGCGATTTCGTCTAATTTTACAGAGATTTCTACAAATTCTTTTAAATTTCAAAGCAAGGAGAGAGTGACCAGTTTAGTCTTAGAGGTCCGTAGAAAATTTTAGCGCGGACGGTCTAATTTGCCCTGACAAATAATCTCGAATTAGACCACGTTCGTTTCACCCAAATCATCAGCCCCGTCAGGATTTCAACTTTCATATAATACCGGGATACCGGGAAGACTTTTTTATGTCTATGATAGAAACCCCGAAATGTGTATTAAAACTGCATGTACGCATAAAAAAGAATAGCGCAGATTTGTTAAGTCCATTACAATGTTTAGAATTTATACAGGTAGTTTTATCATCCTCATATTCCTAGCACTTTATTCAGCTTATGTAGATTCTAGAAGTTTGAATTATTTCCACATTTAGAAATGAAAAAAAGACTGAAACCTTCTTTATGCATACCTTCAGCCGTCAAACTTGCAGTGAATTCACCTCATAACGAACCGAAAAAGGGAGCAAAAAATAAAACGAAAAAAAGGAAGTAATAAGACGTAAGAATAAATGAATAATGCCGTGAGATTTGAAGCATCACCTTTTCGCCAGCTCCAAATCGTAATATAAGAGCAAAAGGAACAAGAAAGAAAGAGGGGGAACCACGAGGGTGATTCATCTTCAAATTCTGCTTCTATCATTATAAAGACGAGAAAACCGTGTAAATGAGGACTGGGATAAAATAGAGTGAAACAAAACATTTTGGCCAGGTTTGGATTTGTAGCGATGAACTTTCCTCGATGAACGTCAGATGTTCAAACTTTGCCACGCCAGTAATTCTCCCAAGTTTTCCATAACCCAGTGTTGTAACTCATGCTTTAAAAAGTGCACCCTTACCCAACAGTAAAATAAATGGTTTTCGTACAGATCCTTTTCACAATGAAATTAGTTAGTCACTGAAAGATATCTTAAATTCGTCAAATGCCTTGCTAGTTAAAATTACAATAGTAATAGAAGCATTAAAAGGAATCATTGTTGTATAAAATCTTTTTTATTCACGGAAAAAACAACTTAGCGCTGAGCCCGAACTCTCTAGGCAAAATGTTTCCTATATGTAATTACAGGTATGTTTCCTACGAGTTTAGTTGGTGCTATTTTACCTTAAGTTTTAGGGCTCAGCGCGAAGTTGTGTTTTCGATGTTAGTTCTGCTCTCAGTAATTGTCTCAAACAAGAAAGTTTTAATTTATATTTACCAGCTAATTTTTTTTTATCACTCATTTTATTGTAACAATTTAACGTGGTCAAATCAAAGCTATCAGCGCACGATTTCAATGATAACATCCCTAGCTGTTAGAAGTTCGCACCGCTCGCTAAAATTTTACATCCGATTGCTTGATGTCAGATGGTAGTACCGGAAACAAACTTGTCATAAATACGACTTAATCTCATCAACATTGTGGGAAGCCAAAAAGAATAATTTACATTTGGCAATAGGCTGTTTCAATCTAGCACGGCTAAAGTTCACCCGAAGCTAAACTCTCTACTGTCATTGAAACAAACTCCAGAACCAGAAGTTTCGGAGGCTCAGAATTTATTTCTTTTGTATTGTGATAAATGAAGTGTTTTTGGGAGGAAATCTTCACAGGTGGAGTTTTTACTCCTCCTGTGACTCCTGAGATTTAGAAATGCGGAATAATCCAAAATTTTCAAAAACTCTATTTCTCCGTCAACATTGACGGTGACTGCACAAGACCGATGGCCAATTGATTATCAATTTCTGCATAGGCGCCATTAGTGATACGTCATAAAAAAATCGATGTATATTGATTTATGTATTTTCATTAGTGACATAGAAAGCGGTTATATCATTGTTATTGTTTGAATCCAAAAAAAATAAAACAAAAAATTCTAATTACGATGTCACTTCGAATGTCACGTCTTGCACCGTTTTCATCATATTTACATAAGTTGGCCTCCACAGCGGATTCCGACTTCATTAGCAGATGTTCAATCAACTTTTGTATCGTGTAAACCAAGACTGACGCGAAATTCTCACCAAAATGACCATGGTAACCGAGTGCCTTATCCGCTCCAGTGAATGCCTCCAGCAAATGTTTTCTACTCCCGACTAAAATATTAGAATAGGATCACAGCTTTTGAAAAGATCTGCAATTGTGACTGTAGCGCTAGACTGGCGCTCTAGCATACACACAATGTCAGCATGATACGGTGTGTTTTGGTATATTTGGTGCGATCACTGTTCGGCCGAAATTGCGGTCAGTGTCTAAATTTGCTCGAAGCCTCAGAGACGAATGAATATCACGAATCTAGCGCTTGTTATTTTTACCACGGCCGTTCTATTGACTTTAACTCTCTGGCAGAACAAATTATCTTCTTTTTCAGAAAACCTTATATACTCAGAATCAGTTCGAAAACCCACGGATTTAATTTTAATCCCGAATTGTAAATCATCAGAAGTTCTGAGTAAAACCAAAATTTCAGATTTGCGACTGAGCTGTTATAGAAAAACCTACCTAGTTTATAATGGTGCTGTGTGCGAAAAAATTCATTGTCGTTAGTGGTTTTCTCAAATCTGTATACGAGGACCAAATTGAACATGATCGTCTTCGTAATAATTAAAATTAATTCAGGATGCTGTACGAGAAAAAAATAGATACAATCTTCTTGATGGAACCCAGCATAATCATGAGGGGTTTCATCCATATGTATCATTTTCAGTAGCCTTTTCAAACCGATAAAAACATTTTAAAAACCGGATGTTTGCAAAAACCGCGCACCCAATCGAATCTCTGAAAACCTTTTTCCGTCAGTTTTTGTACCCAATTCCACTTCGTGCCCTCCGTAGTGATCTAAGATCCTGTTTCCTAACTCACTTTCGGGAAACAGATCGGAGTTCCACCAAATGAACTTTCCACCTTCTGAGCGAAATGTATGTGCAGTGGATTTTAAACACATCCCGAACCCTGCACTCAAAGATTTCAATTTAATCTGCAGAATAAACCACGACTTTAAAACGCATCCCCAAAGGGATTTAGCAGATTCCAAACATTTCAACTTTTATTGAAAAAGATCTTTGAGCCTGAAAGGAGGGGGAGGGGGAGATGGTTCTCTTCGGTTAAGGATGCTGGAGTTGTGTATCTGCAAGCCCCGTGCAAAATAAGTATGCTTGAATTTATCACGGGTTTTAGCGGCAAGAACGAGCACACTTGCTCATAAGTTGGCGAGGCTTAAGCGATGATTGCCAAATTTTGCAATTTTCACTCACTTCCTGTCGTGTCTGAGCTGGGAGCCCTTCACCCGAGCGGCAATCAGCGCTGCTGAGGCCAAACCGCCTCGGTTATGTGTACACAAAAACAAACTTTACGAGTTAGCAATTTGTGTTTATTTACATACTCTCTCAGGATTCGCGGATGCCAGGTGGAAACGAATTTTTCCCCTTTGATTCGGATCTCGAGGGGAAAGAGAGGTGTTCACAAGATGGGCCATTTGGATCAAGTTTTAAAAAGAGAAACTAATTGTGAGTTTTTTCTCGCTAAAAATGCTTTAAATTTCTTGAGGATTTTTTCATCCGTGATTTTCCTAGTCAGTACAAAGCTTTGACCTTTCACTGTCTTTTGAGGAAGTAAATAGGTTAAGATTAAGGGCGGTATTCGTGGTTATCCTTATTCAGTGCTTTTTCTTAAGGAGCCTCAGGGGGTTTACGCGATTATTGAGCAGGGTGTCTAGCATGAGGATTTTCCCGACTCTATCAAGATTTGAGGTCAATCAGGATTTAATCCCGATTTCATTAGGATTTGAAGAAAAATCGGTCATACAAGCAGGATTTGAGAAAAGTCGGCCTTCCGATCGGATTTTCTTATCCAGTTATTTTTGTGAAGTTACGTTACACTAATATTTCTCCCCAAAAAATCAGGATTTGGAAAAATTATGAAATCAGGATTTAGTAGTCAAAAATCAGGAGAAATCAGGATTTTCCAAAGTAAAGAAAAAACCAGAAACTCTGTTTAGGAATGTTTACCGAGGCTTTACAAGTGACAAAAAAGATAAAAAAGGATAATTAAAAGATCATAAAAAACAATTTTCGAAACTTCGAGTGAAATTCAGTGGTAGAACTCTACAAATGGATCTTTAAGAGGAACAACAAAGATTTGCCCTTGCAGGTCATAAAAACTGTGAGAGTTTTGACCACTTTAAGGCAGAGGTATGTATCCAACTTTAAATTGACAAAGCTCGCGACGTATTTTCTTTTGTATTTTGTATTGTTTGAACCGGAAAATCATAGGATGCATTTCCAGATTTATAATACTCAAAACGCGAAGTTTGCAAAAAATCGACCTTTTTGTGATGTTGCGTTTAAAGCTTCGAACCCCCCCCCCCCCCCCCCCCCCCTTAATCGCAATGTATACCATATGGGACCCTCGAAGGAGGTGATGAAGGAACGACTGTACGAATACGACCCCTAGTTTCTCTGCTCAGTCAAATTGACTTTACAGCGCGTTCCTCCTCACTTGTATGACAGATACTGTGAACATATGTGTGAGGTGGGCCAATTGCAAGAGCTTGCACAGCTCCAGGATAATGTGGGCGTATTTCTGCCAAACGGAATTGTGTGCATTAAGACATGAGCTCTGAGACCCATAAGGATATACGCATAACAGGGCTCACGTTATAATGCACATAGTTTCGTTTGACAGAAGTACGTCCACGTATACAGTCACAATTGATTCGGTCTCGGGGAGTGCAGGAAGATTAATTTATTCGCGATTGTCTGTGCTGCTAGTCGGGAGCTTTAATCAACTGTGCCGTGGCGTGAATTGCAATGTATCGATTGTTTTGCCATTTAAACCTATGGTAAAGAATCGATTATTAAGGTGTTCGCTGCGAACACCCTGTTTATCGATCCTTTTCCATAGGTTTAAACGGCATAACAATCGATCTATCGGAATTCACGCCACGCCACTGTTAATCAAACCCACGAATCCGGTCTGAGACTTAAGACTATTCCAGATCGAAAGTGCAAAGTTCAATAAGCTCCCCCGATGAGATCATCGACTACTGAAAAAGTGAATGGAGGGTTTTTTATGTTTACAAGGAGGAGCCGAAGCGGGCTCATTTCGGAATCTAGACGAAGTAATTAAGAAAAGGGTAGGACGGTTGGCGAAAAAGTTGGGAGCTGGAGATGTCATCGAATCCGCCCGCCCGCCCGCCAGCCCCGAGATTAATTATTATTCAACATTAAAAATTGGTTTTGCAAACTTTCCTCTCCCGTTTATTTAATTTTCAAAAGTTTTGATCGTTATTTCGATCACGGAAAGGGGCCAGAGAAATAAAGTTGGCCAAGCCCGCGCGACAACATGTAGACCCAGCGGTATCGGGCTTCACGAAAAAATCCCGGCGCTTTCAAACCGATTACGGCAAACTCCTCTGCCGTGCTAAGGGAAAACGCCGTATAATTATTCAGGAGTTGCCTAATTTCCTCTCATAAAATGTTTATTTTCGAGGAGAGCTACGAATAGTTTTCCTTGAAATATTCAGATAGTTTAGATCTAATTATGGAACAAAATCTCTAAAAAATTGAACGGGAAGTGTTCAAAAGTTTGCCCGAAAATTCGTATTTAATCTACGGAAATTTGGCAACTGACGAAGGTGGATACGATGTTCCTCCTTAGTACGGCTGCAATGAGAAAAGTTCCCTTCGATTCAGTACATATCAATACGGCAACGATGGTATCAGCGCACAGTGGATCGCGTCAATAGGGGAGGTCAGACAAATTTTGGAAACTTTAAACCCTTATAACTCCGTTTATATAAAACGTTGAGATTCTAAGAGTAATTTCATTGATTTTCTCGTGAAATTTTCCTCCAGAAACACCCATAAAAGCTCAAAATGTGACGAAATAAACATCAAATTTTGCAGTTTTAGTTAAAAATTTCATGTCCGACCTCTCTGATTGACTCGATCCACTGTGCGGCGATGCCTAATCTCTCTTGGTCAAAAGTCTATTTCCAATCTTTGCTTATTTATCCGAAGAAACTTCATCCTGAATTTCGGTCGAAGAAAAGAGAAGACGCTCTGGACATGACAAAATACAGCGATTTTCCTTATAGATGGTTAGGTTTATGGCGTAATTTTCTCATAATTATTATTGCTCCACGGTGCCCTAAAATTCAAATTTGCAATTATGTTTATTGCCGTTATTTTCTCTCATTTTTCGCCGCCTATTGTATGTCAGTAGGTCTATATCCTCTCGATCGTTACTATTAAGATTTCGGCGGAACGTTATTACTGCTGAGACCACCATCAGATTCGGCAATAAACACATTACATAGCACTCAATGGATTCGTGGATCTTTGGAGAATGAAGAGTATATGTCGTTAAATTTGAGTTACTGTCATTTCTGACGCGTCAAAGTCACTAAGGTCTTCTTTCAAATGAGTTGTCATCTCTTATTTACTTTCTGCAAGGTTTAAGGTATTTTGGATTTTCAAAGACGCTCAGAGGCTTTTAGGTTTGTATGTATGGAAAATTAATTTCATCCTTTTCCTTCCGGAACTTCAACCTTTATATGGGTGATTTTATTTTCATCCCAGTAGAATCTATGTTGAAGAATGGCTTCCCTAACAATTTTGTACATGCTTGTCATGTTGGGCTAAAAGAAAAAAAAACCCGAAAATCGTAGAAATTTTGACCAAATGAAGCAATTAAATTTGACCATCCATGAGTAAATGTTCCGAAAAATTAATATTTCCCCAATTTGTTGTGAAAACAGTTCCTATAAGAGCCAAAATCTGATTATTATTATCCCGTTTGTGACACTGTGGAGGCCTAAAATACGGGAACCAATCACACTGTCTTGGCTCTCAGTATGAAGGGACCCTACTTTAGAGTCCCTTTATACTGAGAGTTAAGACAGTGTGAATCCATTTCTGATTGGTCCCCCTATTTTAGGCCTCCACAGTGTCACAAACGAGAATAAAGATTACATTTTCACCAATGGCAAAGATTATAATCTGGAATGGACCGAGGAAGTACGGGTTCGACAAGGAACAAACGGAATAAGAGAAGGAAGGGAGAAATGAATTTGAGAATGGGCCGATCAAAGATTACGAAAAACGTTCAATTTGTGTAATCTTTACTCCCGTTTTTGACTCCATTAGGGGATGTTGTCTTGACTCTCAGTACAAAGGGACTCTACTTGAGCCGGAATGTGACAATGTGGCAACAGAGGTGACTCGGAGGCGTAAGGAGTCGCTTTTCGACGCGTCGCGACGCGCGACGTGTTGCGAGGGATGGAGGGAGGAGGCCGCGGTGAGGGCTGAGGGTTCGGCTGGTTGAATCGTAGATCCACCTTAAAGCCTCAGAGCAGCGTCAACTTCCGGCCTCAAATAGAGAGCGAGCGATTTGCGGCGGAGCCTTTTAGCGACGCCCGCGCCCCGCCCGCGGAAGCGTGCTCGGGCACCGCACCGGAGCGGAGGAGGGAACGCACAAAAATATGTACGTAATTAAGTCAAACAGGAAGTAATTGACATCTTTCGTGAGTATAACTCAGGCGCGATCGCGGCGCCCGCCGTCGTTTCCCGTTTATTCAAGCCGTTCTCCCGCGCCCGGGCTACGGCAAGAACCCCGCACGAACATCCCCATGTTGCCGAATTTCTCTCTTAAAAATGCGATTTTTCCGGGGACCCTTGGATGAAAGAATAAACTATAGAAAAACGAGTATCGTCCTCCGTGCTTTGACATCGGAAGCATTAATTAAAGGTTTCATAGATTAATCTATTCTAAGTGTGTTAGGCCCCTCTCCGCCATCTTGTTTTTGAGCTGGTGCGTCATTTGAACGCGCATAGTTTTCGTCGTTAGGGTTGCTCGCAACCGTGTTGTCGACGAAAAAAGTTTGACCTGTACCCATCGCATCTTCGTTATACCTAACTTGAAGATGGGGTCTAGAGGTGGAAGGGGAGAGGTATGAATGACTTTCCACAACTAAAGTTGTAATTTCTTACACACTTCTTAGGAAATTTTTCCGAGAAGAAGGAAGCGAGGAAAATAAACAGAATCAAGAAAGTCTGAAATCCACTCCAGCGCAATCTGCTAGTCTGTAACACGCATTTTTTTCAAATTTACCGCGTCTGCTACACTGCTATTCATAGCTGCGCAAAAGGGTCAAAATTGAGGTTGACATATTTTCATATCGCAGAGACTGCCACTGTGACGTTTAGTGTGCGATTTTGACTCACGTAGACCATTGCGTTTTCATTAGCGGGGGATTTGAATTCACACGTCAAGAAGCATTAAATATCTTAGTTAGGAGTCGATTTCAGTAATTTTGTCGCTCAAATCTTGTTCATTAGCGGGATATTTGAATTCAAACGTCAAGAAACATCGAATATCTTGGTTAGGAGTTAATTACTGTAATTTTCGTGGTGCGGATTGTGTTCCAAGTGAAATTTTGGCTAAGAAACATGTACAAGAATGCTTAACATCGTACTCAGGCAAACGCACGGAAAAAAATGAAATTGCTAATTTAACAATTTTGTAGTTCAACAAAGTATCCGACATATTTCGATGTAGATTTTACAATAAACATATTCTAATTTAACCACCCGCGTGGTTAAAGTAGCTTTCCAATATTGTAAAATGTACATTGGAAACACGTCCGACATATTTTTCAACTATTTAATCGTTAAATCAGCACATTTCCGTGTGGTCCATTGACGGAGGAACATTTGAGGACTTATATGTAACAATGGCGGATGTGAAAAATTACCTTTTCGAAACACATTCAAAAAACTGTTTCGGCATCGAGAAAAGTTTGAGAAAATACTTGAGATGTGATCTTCGAGATCTGTACATTGTGCCAGAGCCAAACATATTAAATTTTTATGCGAACAAAACAGTTTTCAAGCGTGTTTCGAAAAGGTAATTTTTCACATCCGCCATTGTTACATATAAGGCCTCATTTGTGACTTGGCGGACTTAAATATTTAGCCGCCGAAAGTTTGGCAACATGGCATCGCCCGTACGCGTTTGTTCCGTAACGCGGCGGCATTGCGCTGCGTTGGCGGCTCGTTGGAGACCCTTAAACGAGCGATTGTTACACTAAAAGCCGTACCTTCGAGGCATATTCGGCTTTTAACGCGTTAATGATGTTATTTCCCGTGTGAGCGCCATTTTTACAACTATCGGGAGACCTAACAAATTTCCCGTTCCCGGATCCCGGGAGCAAGGCGCGTTAGACCTCTCCGGCCCCGGCTGACTCCGTCTTTTATTTTTCCCCTTTGTTCTCTTTCTTTCTTCTTTCCCCCGCGCAATTATCATTCACGATTCACCGGGCTGCTTGGATTTTAAACAGCCCTCGTTAGCGCACGTTAAGCGCGCCGTTGCCGCCCTAACGTGGGAGCGTTAGCGCGGCATGAGTAACGTTGAAAATTAGTTCCTGTTTCAGGTAATATAATATATACATATATATTCAGAAATATAACATCACTGAAAAAAAAGTTACGGGCTACATAGACAAACCGTCCGTTCTGGACTCAGATGACGAAAGTTCCGGATGCTGGAGCCGTAGCTTCGACTGCTCCGGGTGCTACACCCGGAACTTTCGGTCTCGCCCAAAACGCAGAATGTATGTCTATATAGCCTGTAAGTACGGCCTTCACGTCCGGAGCTTTATTTTCAGGTTGAAATCCTGGAATGATGATCGATTTCAGGCTACTGATTACGGAGATTGATACTTAATGTAATCTATTTAACCTTCCCTAACCAAACTTAACCTAAAAATTTGTATTTGGACCCGATTTTACCCATGAATTATTTTTGTATACCTATCGGGTTGTTGATTCCATACCTGCCTCGGGTTTGATCAACAATAATTTACCAATCCTTATCATCGCGTTACATCAACACCATTACAGATTATGAATGCTTATAATATCTGAAATTGTATTTAGTTTTTTCTTAATTCAATTATTTTTGTTTGTTTCAGGTAAACGCAAATTTGAAATGGTTATTAGTGTGTTTGAGTGTAGTCTATACGTAACAAGTTTCATTCTCAGTGAGTAGTTTGTTTGCCTTTTTTACTTAAATTATTATTTACCAATCCCGTTTACACTGCATCATTTGTTTACAACTCAACATGAGCTAAAGGATGCAAAAATGAAGTAAAAAAAGAAAACCCACGAACTTCACCATGGTTCCAGAAGTTCCGATTTTACTCTTTTCTTTACTTTTACTTTTTATCTGGAAAGAAAAGAAAATCAGTCAAAGAACACAATTGCAAGTCGTCGTTAACATAGTGAAACGCCGATGGAGGTTTCATGTAAGAACCTCCAAGATGAAAAGCAAAGCACGTACAGGCGAAGATTGCTCAGTTGCCACATTGGAAAAAACACATGTTTCCATCATGAAAAAACAATCATTTCTCATTATGAAAAAACTCAAAATTCTTGGAAGATCATATGTTAAAATTTGTAAGTGGAAAAAGTGCAACGCTTATTCAGACCAGAGCCAATGCATTTTAAAAACTCCGCACTAACAGTATGAACAATATGAACGGGTGACGCAAAAGTAAAATTTGGATGTCAACGCCACTTTTCGTCGAATATTGATGAGCAACTTGTTTTGAGCAAATACGTCGCTTAATGGCCGATGCATGTCGGGGCGAGCACTTCAAAATATACTATCTCTGATTCAAAATTATTAAAAAATGATGATTTCTGACATTATATCATAACCTCTAAGTATAAATCGGGCCATTATACCGTATATCTCCTCTGCGTGCGTCTTACATACACTGGAAAAAAAAAAAATCACATTGAATCTAGAGTCCAGACTCTTGAAAACATTGACAAGAAAAAGGACTCTTGATTCAATCAGATTTAAGCTGAAATCAAAAGGAAATGCGCTCAAATTAAGAGGCGTGGTTCTTGATTTAAGCTTAAATTTGATGGAATAAAGATTATTTTTTCTTGTCGATGTTTTTAAGAGTCTGGACTCTAGATCCAATGTGTTTTTCCCAGTGTAGGTTACAGAACGGAGATAAGAGACCTGAGAAACAGAGTTGGCGCTCAACTTCCAATGCCGGGCTCTTGAGTTGCAACCGGGAGAAGTCCACGGAAAACAAATAAAATCCGAGCCGGGGAGTTGGAAGAAAATAAAAACCTAATTATTTGGCCGGCGAGGCGCAGGTAGCAGAGACGAATCGAATAGAATAAATCCCGGGGAAACAAATCCAATTTTGAGTGCGAGTCACCGCGGGGGAACGTGGGGCCGGGGTGTCACAACAGTAGTGAGCCGGGAGTCACGGCCCGCGGCTCGGCGCGGGTCCCCTCGCGGGCAACCCGAGAAACTTTCCCGAGAAATTCCACTTGGAGAGTAAATATTTTTCAACGACTCTGAAGAGTCCCGTCTTGGGATTCTCCCCGCGTAATCCGAGGCGCCCGTGGTAAAGATGTACGGAGCAGGGGTGCCAAAAATCCACCGACTCGCGAATCGAGCCCTTGCATGTGTCGGGAATTCGCGATTTAAGCGCTGATTCCTAAGAAAAATTTCACCAAACGCGATAGTGCCACTCATTTCCTATGAAAACCACTACACATTTATTAAATTGTGATTTCCGGTTCATAAGATATCGGGATAGTAACGATTAAAGCGCGCACTGCAGTGAACGCGCAATGCGTGAAGTATTCCGACAGTTTTGCAGGCGCTAATATGCGTGTTGCGCCGACCGGCGCGGCGGCCGCACTATGTTGAGCGATATTAGGAACCATAATGGACCACTAGACAAGGAACGAATTTAAACAATCTGATACATGTTTCTTAACCAAAAGTTCACGTAGAACACGATTCGCGCAACGAAAATTACTGAAACCAACTCCTGACGAAGATATTAACGTTTTTATTTCACATTGGTTACGAGGAATTTGAACTGCCCGCTCACAAGAAACTCAAAGCTCTACGTGAGTGTGAGTCAAATCGCGCACTACAACAGTTTCAGCAAGCTTCTCAATCGTGCAATGTTCATTTCCCACCATGTGTTGTGCAAACTATAAGCAATTTGCTATAGCTGAGCCAAAGTGTCAAGATTGAGGTTGCCAGATTTTTATATCGCAGAGACTGTCATGATAACGTTTAGCGCTCGATGTGAAACACGTAGAGCATTGAATTTTCATGAGCGGGTGGTTTGAATTCACGCATCAAGAATCATTAATTATCTTCGTAAGGAGTTAATTTCGGTAATTTTCGTTGTGCGCATCGTGTTCTACGTGAAATTTTGGTTGAGAAATATGTATTAGAATGTTGAAATTCGTAACTTGTCTAGTGGTCAATTAGCATTTGATTTGAAAGAAACTGTAGAAATAGAGGAGAGATAATAAGTTTGAAGAGTGACTGGGTAAAATTGATGAAATGTTCATGCAGAGGGCAAACAAGCATATTCAACCAAAGAGTCCATCGAAAATTAAATGAAAACAAGAAGCAGATGCTAATGCGAGTAAATTATCACCCTTAAAATAGAGACTAACATCGGAGGAAAATTTTGCGAGGAACACGATAGTGCCACTGATTTTCTCTGAAATTAACTCCAAAGCTCAAAAAAAAGACTGTCAAAGTTGAGGCCGGAATGAATGGGATATCCCACGCCGCGCCACCATGAGAGTCCACCTCTATAAAAAGAAGAACGCTGATAGGGAGCAAATACCATAACAGGGTTGTCACTTTGTTGGGGGGCTCCAAAACTGGAAAACGGCAACCCTGCTAATGTATTTGCTCCCTGTCTTTGCTTAGAGAATTTGTCTTGATATAGAGGAGGACTCTCAAAGAAATGTGGGATATCTTCTCCATTACAGCCTTAATTTTGGCAGGTTCTTTTTGAGCTTTGGAGTTGATTTCAGAGAAGACTAGTGGCACCATCGTGCTCCTCGCAAAATTTTCCTCCGGTATTAGTCTCTTTCTTACGGATGAAATTTGACTCGCATTAGCTTCTGCTTCTTATTTTCATTTAATTTTCGATAGACTCTTTTAACTTCAAATATGTTCGTCTGCACTCTGCATGAACCGTTTCATCAATTTTACCCAGTCATTCTTCAAACTTATTATCTCTCCTCTATTTCTACAGTAGAACAAGTTGTTTAAGTGACATAGTGACATAATTGACACAGTGAAATAAGCGACATAGTGAAATAATCGACATAGTGAAATAATCGACATAGTGAAATAATCGACATAGTGAAATACTCGACATAGTGAAATAATCGACATAGTGAAATAATCGACATAGTGAAATAATGGACTTAGTGAAATACTCGACATAGTGACATAATTGATATAGTGAAATAATCGACATAGTGAAATAATCGACATAGTGAAATACTCGACATAGTGACATAATCGACATAGTGAAATAATCGACATGGTGAAATAATCGACATAGTGAAATAATTGACCTAGTGAAATACTCGACATAGTGAAATAATCGACATAGTGAAATACTCGACATAGTGAAATAATCGACATAGTGAAATACTCGACATAGTGGAATAATCCACATAGTGAAATACTCGACATAGTGAAATAATCGACAAAGTGAAATAATCGACAAAGTGAAATAATCGACACAGTGAAATACTCGACATAGTGAAATACTCAACACAGTGAAATAGATGTGTAACGAAAATATGCTGGAAATCTAGGAAAATCATTCCAGAAATTGTAGTAGTACATTCTTTAAATGTCAACTTTTTGCATTATTTACGCTTTCGACAAATCCTAATCCGTTGTTTCTTTAGATATATGAGGAACTTTCAACATCATTTAAGTATGTTGAAAATTGCACTATTTTATTACGTCGTTCGTTGTCTACTTACCTTTACGTAGATAAGCACACCTGGCGTTTGGATGTCGCAGAGCACCAGGGTGCGCCAAGGGAGCAAATTCTACGTATGTACGTTGACAATTTTATAAGATTGAATTTTGAAGTCACTTTAAATGAGTTTTTTGTACAAGAGCGGATTTGTTACGAAAATATGCCGGAAAATCGCAATTTTCGAGCTTTTCACGGCTTTTCGCGGCTTTAAAATCGCTCCCACTAGACCTAAAAAGAAAAAATTGTCATCATTTTTGTCTTTAAAGTAAGCAGCATTAATTTTTAAGGTAAGACTATCTTGAAAGTTTGCGAAAGAACAAATTTATTTCACACAAGTGGCGAAAAACCGTGGAAAATCGCGATTTTACGAGTTTTTAGAGCTTTCCACGGCTCCAGCACTCTCCCTAATGGACGTATGAAAAAAACGTTCGGATCATTTTTATAGGAAATTTTATCAGCTTTATTTTTGGAAATAACTATTATATCTCGATATATCGCACTGGAAAAGAGATATCACGGGAAAACCGCGGAAGAGCGTGATTTTTCGCGGTTTTTCCGATTTTCCGGAGTTAGCTCAAGGAAAATTTGTTGGGAAACCAAAAATTCGGATTCAGCGTAAAAAATTACATAGGAATCAATCATAACCTGATTTCACCTAAATTTTGCAAGGTAAAATCCTTTATTGCCTGGACTATAATGCTAATTCTCGTTTCTAATCTCGCCCAACATTGTGCAGCCGTCGCGCCAAAATGCACATTAGCGCCTACAAGACTGCAGGAATACTTCACGCATTGCACCAAACCCAGTGCGGTCGCTGATCGGCGCGGATCTCATATTAGCGCCTACAAGACTGTCGGAATACTTCACGCATTGCGCGTTCACTGCAGTGCGCGCTCTAATCGTTACTAGCGCGATATCTTATGAGCCCGAAGTCACAATTTAATAAATGTGTAGTGTTTTTCATAGGAAATGTTGTGCTCTTTATAAAAGGTATGTTTGATAAAGGTACATGATTTAGACAACCATAGTTATATAAGATATTTAGATAATTTATACAACGGTACAGGGTAACACATTTTTTCGTAGGATTGATTGTGAGCTATAAACAAAAATCGGTTGCCAGCGGCGTATTTTGGCCCCAACCCCACTCGTATGAACTCTTGAGCGTTGCCAAATTTCCTTTGTTAAAACACGGAGATCCTGGTAAACATGTGTAAATTTGTCCTCCAATTCTTCAGATAATATTGCTCGCAATTTCGCCTGAATTTCCTGAAAATTTCAAGGACAAATATTTATAACTTTCCTCAACAATAAACTTTCCATAAAGGAAATTTGACAACTCTCAAATGTGCATACGGCGTTCTTCCGTACTGTCGTGCCAAGGAAGAACGCCGTACCTATGAGCATTCGAGAGTTGCCAAATCTCCTTCGACAAAACATGTATTTTGGAAAACATTCATGCATATTTTTCTAGGAATTTCCAGATATTTTCAATTGAATTGCGTATAAAATCGCCTAATATTTTTGGAAAATAACAATCCCAATTCTCTCAGTACATTCGGTCTTTAGCGGAGGAAACTTGGCAACGTCTGAAGGTTCATACAGCGTTTTTACTTAGCACGGCAGCGTAGCTCGACAGTGTCGGCCTCGGCACCCGTAGAGTCCCTTTATACTGAGAGTCAAGACAATATGAATCCATTTCTGATTGGTTCCCGTATTTCAGGCTTTCACAGTGTCACAAACGGGAATAAAGATTATATTTTCACCGATTACAAAGATTATAATCTGGAATGGACCAGGGAATCGCGGGTTCGGCAAGGAACAAACGGAATGAGAGAAGGAACGGAGAAAGGAATTTGAGAATGGGCCAATCAAAGATTACAAAAAACGTTCAATTTCTGTAATCTTTATTCCCGTTTGTGACTCCACGAGGGTGTGTTGTCTTGACTCTCAGTATAAAGGGACTCTAGGCACCCGTAAACTAGAGGGGCGGCTCCGAAGTCTCCAGTCCAGCGCTGCCGTGCTAAGGAAGAACGACGTATGAACATTCGAGAGTTGCCAAATTTCCCTCGATAAAATGTTCATTTTTGAGGAAATTTATGAATATTTTCCCTTGACATTTTCAGAAACTTTATGTGAAATTGCGAGCAAAATCATCTGAAAAATTGGAAAGAAAATATTCATAAGTTTTCCAGGAAATTCGTGTTTCATCAAGGGAAATTTGGCAACGCTTGGAGGTTCATACGGCGTTCTTCCTTAACACGGCAGTGTGTAAGCCTTTCGGTGACAAAATTCTCCGATCAGAATCTTCCGAGCCCATTTTCTCAATACTGCTCTTTTCGCTGTCCCAGCAGCATACAGATACAGCGCCTTCGACATCGTGGAAATACTTCAAGCGTTGCACCGTTTCACATGCGTGTTCAAATTGCCTATGCAGCGCCTGCCGGAGTGTACACGGTCCACCCGCGTTCAATGAATTGAGCGGGCGAGCACGATTCCTTCCTGCACGAATCCACGGTGCGTTGTCAGACGGGTCCGGAAGACTGTCATATCGGCGACGGGATTATCGGAGGCGAGAGAGTGATGGTGTCGGCGAAAAAATTAGGCGAGAGGGAAATTAATGGAATTAGCCGCCGCAGAATGACAGGGACAGGGTCTCCGGTGCCAGGTTTCATTCCCGCGTGTCACTCCTCGCCTCGCGTGTCCTGTCCTCCGTCTCCGCCGACGGAAACGGAAATCGAAAGGTGTTGCGTGTCGGATTGGTGCCGCTCACGCCCTCCGACTCTCTGCCAGATTTGGCCCAGGAAACTCGTTCATTTTGGGCTGGTATCGCTTTGAAAACAAAGGCAGAGGCGAATAAACGCTCTTAGCGGCGACGTCATCATAGGTATTCTCCATTATATCGAATTGGATCCAAACAATAACATTGGCATAACCTCTTTCAATGCTATCAATGTGAAAAAATCGATATATATGCACTGGAAAAAAAACGCATTGGATCTAGAGTTCAGACTCTTAAAAACACCGACGAGAAAAAATACTCTTGATTCAGTCAGATTTAAGCTTAAATCAAGAACCACGCCTCTTAATTTGAGCGGATTTCCTTCTGATTTAAGCTTAAATCTGATTGAATCAAGAGTCCTTTTTCTTGTCCATGTTCTCAAGAGTCTCGACTCTAGATCCAATGTGTTTTTTTTCCCAGTGTAGGGATTCTCCATTTTATCGAATTGGATCCAAACAATAACATTGGCATAACCTCTTTCAATGCTGCTAATGCGAAAAAATCGATATATATGTCGCTTTTCTGTGATGCAGCACTAATAGCGTCTATTGCGGGTGTTAATGGGCCTCTTGCACAATGGGCCAGTTGCGCTGGTAACAGAATCGTATTTTGATGCTTGGTCCTTGTAGATTAGCTGAAAATACTAAGATCTGTCCAAACAGATACTCTCTACGTTCAATATTAACTGAGATAGTGCCCTTCGAAAAGTCGGGTTTTTGACGTCATCCACCGCGGCAGTGCATAACATGGTATGTACTACCGCGGTGGATGACGTCTTTAATCGAGTTTTTCAAGGCGCGATATTTCGGTTAATATCGAACGTAGAAAGTTGCTGTTTGGATATATCCTATTATTTCTAGCTAATCTAAGGATAAAGCACCAAAACACTATTCTGTGACCAGCGCAACTGACCCACCTATTTTAATGCTTGTACCGAAAAATCTAAGGATCCTGGTGTCACGGGAATTTTCCCAGAGTTTTTTCAACCATTGGAAACCCGTAAAAATTCAAGTTGAAAACGCCCGAATCCGAATTTTCAAAACGGTTACTTTTCCGCGGGTACGGATCTCATACACTCGTGACGTCACAGTACATGACGCACTTGGTCTCTTCATCGTTTGCAATATCCTTAAAGAGACCAGGTTTGGCATATACTGTGTACATGTGCAGTGTGCACCCCTTGCGCGTTTAAATGTCCCTCTTATGACTGGTTAAGAATGTCCGCGCGATCTTTTCTGAACCGATCAATTCGTCAGTTCATCCACTTTTACGGATTTTGTACGGAGAGATACTTTCATACTGAACGTCTCTCGTATATTCAGGATGCGAATTTAACGAGGATCGTGTTTTCGAGCTTGTTCAAAACAGCATCTTTGACGGGGAAAACATTCTAAATGTAGCAATGAAATAACACTTGTCATTGGTCCGAAGCTTATGACGTCATATGAAGAAACATCTCACGGTTTCAAACATCGTGAATCCAATTTATTACACGGCTTTCATATGATTACATCCTGAACAAATGGCTGTATTTGAAACAAAACGGCAAAAACATTCATTTCAAATAGGAATGATATCGAGATACATGATATCAACATATTCATGATATATTATATCTCGTCACAATAGTGATAAGAGCGTAAATGTAAAAAAAAAAAAAAAAAAAAAAAAAAAAAAAAAAAAAAAGCGAGTGATTGAAAATTAGGAAAGGCAGTACAAGACTGACGAGCGGATATGTTTTTAGATTTCTCTCAAAATAAGATTCAAGGATATGTTTTTGTGTTTTCTTTTGATAATATTAGTTTTGATTGAAAAAAATCTTGTTTGTGCACCACGAAGAATATGTCACTCGGGGAAGGTCTTTTCATAATCGTGATGATTTGCGTTTTTTACTGAAAATATCACACGATCGGGAGGGAATTCATCAGCGATACCTACAAAAAAACTCGTGCGTCCAACACTGCACCTGCTCGTTCGATAGTGGTGCGAGCATTTAGGCTTGATTAAAACGAACGATTTGTTCGAACGATTGGTGGAAGCACGAGTTCCTTTGAAACGCAGTTGATTTAATTTCTCCCTCCTCTAAAATATTCAGACATTCTAATGAACAATTTACCTGATTGCAGATTCCTAACATATCGCATTGGATTGCAATTGAATATTTTTCAAGTAAACTGTAATTTTACGTAGTTTTCTGCGAAAAGCAGGGAAAACTGAGAAATAAAGCCAGCGTATGTGCCAGTTTTGGCAAAAAAAATCTTCTGAGCTTCCCAAATTTGAATACATAAAGTTTTTTAATTTAGACGATAGCGGCAACCGAGCGGTTGAGTGGAGGACCACGTTCCCTCGCAGATATCATACAATGGTTACAAATATCAATGGCGTGGCGCGTTTTGCGATATATCGATCTATCTGCCATTTAAACATACGGAAGAGGATCGATAGACAGGGTGCTCGAATCGAACGCTTTAATAATCGATTCTTTACCCTAGCTTCGAATAAGGAAATATCGATAATCGATCATTCACGAATCGGAACTGGCAAATATGATCGTTTAAATGCATCCTCTCACTACACGTCTCCTTCGAAATCAATGCCTCGCCGCCGTCTCATCCTGGGTCCTTGTCTCCTTTTATTCCGGCGTATCATCGCTTTCTGACGTTACGGCCTATCTCTATTTCCATATGAGCCCCAAAAAGTACTGAGTTATACGGAGAACAAGGCTCACGTGGAAATTGAGATACGCTGTACACGGAGAGACGATATTTGAAACCTCCATTTCCGATTGTTCTCCCGCCCTCTCACCTACAAATATTGTACATATTCGAAGTGAATGTTTCCTCGGGCAATATTAGACGGATCAGCGGGCTGATTGTTGAAATTGGTAGACAAAGCAATAGGCAAAGAAGACAAAAAGGATGTGAAGGAATCCTATTGGTGGAAGCGGGTGGTTGCATTGGACAAACGAGGTAGGTAATAGACTAACTAACGGCAACCTATGAGAGACCCTCAAGTTAGTCCATCATTTTTTTCCTTACTCTATAAGAACCACCCATTTCAACCAATAGGATCGCTCCATACTCCTGATGTCTTCTTCGTCGCGCTTTGTCTAGCAATTTCAACAATCAGCCAGCAGGAAGAATGATTTTCCTCAATAATATTCAGTGGAAGTAAGCTGATCACTTAAAACTTGCCGTTTAAATCGACCTTCATTGTATGCGTGCTCATATCGATACTTTGAATTGTCTGATGGCGTGCGATTTAACATTAAAACCTGGAACACCGTCAACAGAAGCTGGTATAGACGTGCCAGTCAGGAGAGACAAAATGATGGTCAAGCATGGGTGACGTAAAAAATATGCACTGCACAGAATACTCTGTATTATTTTATACACTAGGTAAACCCTTCAAGTATGAAACGCACCTAGGCTTAAGTATAATTTTTCGTTCTATGGAGAAAAGAACGACACTACCTTTGAAAGTTGCCAAACCCTTTTACGAAACATTCACGTTCGGTTTTGCTGCGTATAGAAACTGGCGTGAAAATTGTGAACATGTAAAAGATATCTCGCAGAATCGCACACTCTCTCTTTCTCACGCACACTGTTAACAATTTTGAAGTGTTTTGTTACTTCTAGTGAATTATATTCAGGTTATAGATCAATCAAAACAAGTTGGTCGATCAACCAAATTTTTGGTTAAATCCACCAAAACCTAGCGTTCCTCCAAGTGATCTCAGAAAGGACCGCTAGACAAGATACGAAATTGAGCATTCTGATACATGTTTTTCAACATAAATTTCACGTAGAACACAATTTGCGCAACGAAAATTACTGAAATCAACTCCGAACTAAGATATTTAATGTTTCTTGGCGCGTGAATTCAAAATTTCCACTCAAAAAATACAATGGTCTACGTGCGTCAAATCGCACACTAACCGTTACCGCAACAGTCTATGCGGTATGAACACATGGAAACATCTATCTCGGTACTTTGGCTCAGCCGTTGCTTGCTGTTAACACTGTAAACAGCAGATGGGGAAGAGGGGATATTGCTCGATTAAGAGGCTTGCCAAAACTGTTTTGCGCGATTTGACTCTCGCATATTACCTTTTTTTGTGACCGGGCAATTCAAATTTCTCGTAACCAATGTAAAATAAAAACGTTAATATCTTAGTTGAGAGTTGATTCGATTGATTATCAATGCAAGCCTCGTGTTCTACGTGAAATTCTGGTTCAGAAACATGTATCAGAATGCTTGAATTCGCACTTGGTCTAGTGGTCCATTGACGCAGTACGTCCGTCCTGATACTCTAAAAAGAGTTGTGCGGGCGGGGATCCTAGGAATTTGTCATCGACTGGCAACGAAGCGACAAACCGGAAGATAGGGTAAAGTGTGATGAATGAAGTTGATCAAATCTTGAGGGAACAATTTGACAAAATAAACGTTGAGTGGGATTTGACAGAGAGATGGAACAGACGACAAAGAAAGATTAGGACAAGGGCGGAGAACCGGGGAAGGGGGGGGTATCGTAAGAAATCGTCGGCCCTCGGGATGAGCGTCGACCGGCCGGAGGGGGGTGGGGGTGGGGGTTGTAGGGGGCGGGGGGCAGAGGTTGGGGAGTCGGACGTGGGGGTGTATTGCTCCGAGACGCTCGTGGCTTTGTTTCGATCGGAAATTGTATCATCAATCAATTCCCGAACAAAAAGATACCTCCAAAGCTTTCATAATAATGTGGTATAATTTGGGAATCGCGAACTTCTCTGCTAGCGGCCTCGTTCTCCCCCATCTTCCTTGCCACAGGAGAAGGGAGACTGCTATGTACAGTATGTACCCTACGAACACGTAATTTCAACCGGAAAGTTCATTGAAAAATCAAAAAATGATTTCGGAACAGATTACTATAACTTTTATCTAACTTGTAGCATTTTTTCGGTGTTTTGTTTTGATATATTTTTTTATTTATACTTTTGCGCTTTGTAATTTAACGGTACACAGCAAAAGAAGCAGACCCTGGTAAAAATTGGCGATAGGAGCTATGTTTCAAAATACCATAGGAATTCTTATAGCCGGCTGAAGAAGGCTACAGAAAATCATATAGCTGGCTGTAGAATGCGGAGAAAATCATACGGCCGGGCTGTACAAAGCGATAAAAAATTATGAAGCCGGGCTATAGTTCCTATCGCCGGGCTTTACACTTTATCGCCTGGCTGTTGCTTTTTTGCCATCGATTATAAAAGGCTATAAGATATTGTGTAGAGATTTGTGTGCTTCGGAAATCATTAAGTTTGATACGGAACCACCTTAATATTTACAAAACGCACATTATATTTTCATTTGATACATATTTTTTTCCATTAATTAAAATAAGAATAATCCATACAGGATGTGCAAACATTTCAAAATCATGAGTTAAAAAACGCTGACTAAAACGAGAATAATTATTAAAGCCTAAAAGAGCCGAGCAGCGGCGTGCTACCAGCGCGAGAGGCTCACTGGCGCCTACAAACCTAAGTTGATACTTCACGCATTGCACAATGCGTGAAGTATCCACTTAGGTTTGTAGGCGCCAATGCGCGTTCCGCGCAGGCTGCCCGCCTGCCGCGCCGCAGCGAGCCACGGCGCTTGAAGCAACTATTTCACACCAGAGGTATTGCACAGTATCATACGAAACTGAATCTAATATATTAGGAATGGCAGGCTTCCATCAAAAGTACGGAGCTTTTCTCGCAGAATAAATCATGATACGACGGCCCAAAAAGAGAGCAGTTGTCCAAGAACTCACCAAGTCCTAGCATCCGTAATTAGTAACGTTTAACATACACTTTATCGCCTGGCTGTTGCTTAGTCGCCATTGGCTATAAAAGGCTATAGGAAATTGTGTAGCCGGCTATAGAAGCTATTGGAAATCTTACAGCCGGCTGTAGGTCTATTGGTATTTTGGAACACAGATTCTACTGCTAATTTTTACCAGGGGAGTCATCTGATTTGGTCTCTAGTACGAACCGTAAGTCCGACGGCCCGATAAACCTCGCATGAACCTAACAGTGATTACGACACTGAAAAAACTCTTAGAAATGATGAAATGTCAACTTTTTTACTCCATCCGGAAGAGATCCATTCTAAACTCAAGATAAAATATTTCTTGGCGGCTTTAATATTCTTTTTTTCAGTGTAGGCTTCTGGTTTTGGCTACCAAATTTTCGGAGCATATATTGCTTTGCAGTTCAAAAGCCATCAGTAGATTTTGTGATTTTTGTAATGGGCCTGTTGCAAACTTTTGCCAGAGCAAGAATAAGAGTTGTTTCTGTCCGTAAATGTCTCAAAAATCTCGATGAGCGCATTGGCAAAGTTTGAAATGCACCTCTAACTTCACAATCTGCGTATTTGCAGTTTTTTGAGCTTCTCACTTCAAAAACGACAATACGGCACAGGTGAACATTTCTTTAGAGGAGTCGTTCCATTCAACCCATTCGCAATAGCAATACCCAACATGGCCGACGCTTCTGCGCGCAATCGCAATCGGGAGACCAAGTTCAACCAAAGCGGATTTTTATTATCAACGCGAAGAAATCGTGAATGTAAACACGCTGGGTTGTTAACAAATGCTTAGAATCTCGTCTAGGCGAATGTGTTTTGGCGGATTAGTGTCGGCTGTGTGAATATTCTGTAGTATACCAGTGCCCAGGGGTTGAATAGAACTATACCTCTAACGAAATATTCACCTGTGCCGTAGTATCGTTATTGAAGCGGGGAGCTCAAAAAACCGCAATTTTTTTACGCAGATTGTGAAGTTAGGTGTACATTTCAAACTTTGCCAATGCGCTCATCGTGATTTTTGAGACATTCACTGATAGAAACAACTCTTATTTCTTCTCTAGCAAAAGTTTGCAACATCCCCCATTACTAATGATTAGATATAAAATCTGCGCCAACTACATGCTACGTCGAATTTCCGAGGGGAACAAAAATAAGTGACAGAAATTGAGTTTGAAGTACACAAGTTGAGCTATTTATTGGTTTCCACCTTGATTTAGCTTAACTTATTTAATGGTTTAAACCGAGAGAAGGTTATGAACGTCACGTTAATTTGTTATAGCTTCCAAAGGCTTCTTTAGTGAAACATGATTTAAGTCCAGGCGCAGCCGATAATTTATGGAGGTAAAACAACATCACCTGGGCCGATGCTTAGGGGGGGGGGGGAGGTGAAATTGAGCTAGAGAATGCGAAACAGGGGGCAGAAAATCTTGATAAATATGGGCTGTAAAATCTCACACTTTGGAGTCTTACAGTGAACCAGTTAACATCTGAAATAATCGTCGCTGGCTTGCACAGGCGTGTGGAGGTCATTACTTATAGAATTTAAGTATTTGCTCCCGCTGCGATGATTGGACATTTTTTCCGCAGCCCTCTACATTCAGCCCCCTCAGCATGAAACTGTGCAGCCTCTCAAGAAATTGACTAATGGCGTCGTTCGATTCCTATTTTAATTTTAATTTTTATTAATGATCATCGCCGCATTTTGCTGTGGAACTTGCAGCAAGGCAAAGCCGAACAAACATTTGATAAAAGTTCGCGTAGTATGTAAATTTTCAGATGAATCGCGATTATTTCGGAAATGAACCACTTTTATTTTTGCATTTTCTAAAATTTATCTTGAGAGCCAAAAGATAATAAATAACGTTCACACTGGTAGGAGCAGGTAAATTTTCGGGACTGAAAGTTGCATCAACTGTGTATGATGGCAATGAATAAATTCGAAATGGACCTTTTAATAAGCACTGAAGCTGAGGATGAGGAAAACATTGACATGATGATGACACCCTTACGGAATTATCGGCAGTTTTTTGCTCGATAACAAGAATTTCTCAACTGTTAAGAGCACTTTTTTTAAAAATTATCTCAGTGTTTTTAATATCGTAGTAGAGTATACTCAATTGTGTGCTGAATCATTCAAACATTCATATTGCGCAATGAAAATGATATTATCTCATGTTTTTGGTCGCTAAAGTCGTACAGAGTTATACCGTGTACAACATCTAACATTCATTTCTGTTAATTTCATATTAAAATCAAAACAAATAAAGAGCTGCCCGATTATTAATGGATTTTAGTGGAGATTAAACGGAGTTGCCAGCTCGTGGATCGCGATTGCCATTCTGCCGTGCTAAGGAAAATCGCCATATGAGCATCCGAGAGTTGCCAAATTTCCTCCGGTAAAATGTTAAATTTTGAGAGGAGTTATGCTGTTTTTCTCTTGACATTTTCAGATAATTTAGATCCGATTGTGAATAATTCTCTGAAAAATCAGAGAAAAAATATTCACAGATCTCCCTTAAAATTCATATTTCATCAAAGAAAGTTTGGCTACGTCTAAAGGCTCATACGTCGATCTTCCTTACCTCGGCAGCATTGCTATCTAGCCCCCTCGGTTCTGCTTGATGAAATGTAGTTACGACAATATCTATGTATCACCCGTAAGTATGTATGAAAGGGGAAACTCTTGGGCGTTAGGTAAAACTGGACCGCCGCGACGGGTGAATTATGAAAAGCGAAGCTGAGAATATCGGAGTAATGACAGTTATCAATAGCGGTGTCAGTAACAAGGCATGCTCTCTTCGTCGCTAATAGTTTTTACTCGCCAACTCAATTTATTCGGTCCCTTCCGATTCCTCCGGCCCGCAACTCCGGAGTGCACCTTCGACTTCCACCGAACGCATGTTTGAAATTACTTCCGATTTTCGATCATTTTCATTCCGTTAGGATCTCCTTCTTCCTTCCTCTTCTTTCCTCCGTCCCTCTTTACCTCCTCTTTTCGTCCCTCCTTTCTCTTCCCGCCTCTCTCTTTTCCTCCTTTCTAATTCCTTTCTTTCTCCCTCCTTTCTTTCTCTCTCCTTTCTTTCTCACTCCTTTCTATCTTTCTCCTTTCTTTCTCTTTCTTTTTTCTTTGTTCTTTCTCTTTTCTTTCTCCTTTCTTTCTTTGTTCTTTCTCCTTTCTTTCTCCTTTCTTTCTCTCTCCTTTTTTTCTTTCTCCTTTCTTCCTCCCTCCTTTCTTCCTCCCTTCTTTATTTCTCCCTCCTTCCTTTCTTCCTCCTCCCTCTTCCTCTGAAAATCCCACTTGGCGGGTCATTCAGCGGCGCGCGGCGTGCTGCTAGCGCGAAAGGCGCGCTGGCGCCTACAAACCTAACAGAGATACTTCACGCATTGCGCAATGCGTGAAGTATCTCTGTTAGGTTTGTAGGCGCCTATAAGCCTGTCCTGTTGCACCTGGTTGTACGCCGCGCTGCGAAGTGCCGCGGCGCTTCAAGCAACTATTTCGCGACAGAAGTGTTGCACAGTATCATACAAAATTGAAGACGCTCCAACGCATCAAGTCTTACAGGCATCCTTTAAGAGTACGAGCTTTCCGTGCAAAATAAAGCAACAACAAAATTCACAAAGTCCTTGTATGCGTATTTAATAACGTTTAGCATAATTTTTCCAGGCGAGGCAGCCTCTCTCACCTAAAATCGATATATTCAGTGGATTTAAACGAACTATCAACAGTGTTACCAACTTGATAGATTTGCCGCATTTGCGACCAGTAAAAATAAACTTAATAAACATTAAGTGTGTATTTTTAGAGAGAAAAACTCAGTTTGGCATTCCCGCTGATAGTATCATTGATACTGACATTTCAACCCTCAATAATTCCAATGTCACGGAATTATTTTCCCTTTCCTCCATCCGCCCGCGCCCCCCATCTTCCCCGCGTTGAATTTCCCGTCTCTTTACACCCGTTCTTTCCGGAGTGCAAAATCTTTCATACATGCTACAAGCTGCGAAAGACATTCGAAATGACCGCAAATCTCTCACTGCGCATAGGTGAATGAGGATAGCTTTCAGCTCTCGGTTCTCTCTCTCACAGCTGCTTTGCTGAGGCGTGAATAGTCATGCACCTCCCCAGATTGGCAACTTGATTATTTAACAGGATCCTCACTTCCCATGATTTGGCGGTGTTGTCCGTCCAGTTGGTAGCCTTATTTCTCTCTGAAAACTCCGGAAATCTTACACGGCTCACACATCCTTGGGAAAAAGTGACTTTATTTTATCTCGAATATTCCGTAAATTTCTGCCAAGGTTAGGTTAGAGTTTTGGTATTTTGAAATTAGGGCATTTATTTAGAATTAGTCAGAATTTAGGATTTTAGGCTAGAAGAAATTTCTCCGAATCACGAGAAAAATTGGTTATGTTAAGAAGAGAATCACTTATATCAAGTAGAAATATGCTTGATCCAATAAAACAAAATGACACGCATTCCTCATTTATAAGTTTTCCAGATTTTTCATGCGCCCATCTCATGCTAAAGTCATGGAAGCAGGCAGCTGAAGTAACGCTAAAACAGGTATTTTAGTCTTTAAACATTTAGAAGGGACCACTATTGACGAGATACGAATTGAAGCATCTTCATAGATGTTTTCTCTCCGAAATATCACGTTGATCGGACACAAAGAATAGTAACACAGAGCAACACCGAACACAGAAATTTTCAACTGTGTGGTCTGTTCCCCTCTCTTAGCGTCTGAAATCTCAGACTGCCTACAAAAATTAACTCTCCTCTTCGTCTTATATTGACAACTAGGGTTTTGCCCTGTTTAAAAAAATTAATAACGAGCATACACCAACACGAACTCGGCAATTCTAACCAGTTGAATTTCTTTCCTTCCACATCTTCATTTCATCGACAATCGACGAGGCTGTACTGCCGTGCTACGTAAGAACGCCGTATAGGTATTCAAATGTTGCCAAATCTCTTCTTGGAAAATATTTATTTTTGAAGAAAGTTACGAATATTATTCCTTGAAATTTTCAGATATTTTAGATCGAATTACGCGCAAAATTCTCTGTTGAATCGGAGAAGAAATATACACAAATTTTTCTGAAAATGTGCGATTTGTCGAAGAAAATTTGGCAACGCCTGATGGCTCATACGGCGTTTTTCCTTGGCACGACAGCGTAAGGTCGCGCGACTCGCGAATCCCGCCGAGAGTTTTGAAACTCCATTCTTCAAGCGGGCATTTAAATATTCCAGCAATCTCGTGGCCGTTATTTCAAGAGCGCCACGCCGTCCCGCGAATAACTGCGCTCGGAATTTCCTGTTTCCTGTTTTTTATTACGAGGCGTCCCTCTCAGTTCCCAATTCCAGGGCCCGCATGCTCTCCCGGGGATTGATCCCGAGACGCAACGATCAACGCCATCGATTGCCATCGCAGATCAACTCGGAAGTCGGCGCTCTTGTCAACTCTCCGCTAGCTCCAATTAAAGCTCAAGTGCAGCCAGAGTTGCTAAAAGAAATTTCATCGAATGAAATTTCTTTCGACCGACAAAATGTCAAACATTTTCTGTCAGATTCAAGAAAAAGTAAAATACCTACCTACTTACTGATCTCAAAATCTAGCACTTCAAAGTTCAAAAATATAGGTACTCTACTTATGTGTCAAATATTTCCTTTTTAAAAAAAGAAATACGTTAGCGAAGGAAACTGTTAATTCCTGAAGAATCATTTAAATTGTTTCAAGGATAGTTTAAGATCCCTCCCTCCCTTTTGTACCAAGAAATAAGGTGAAACTATTAGGGGGTACTAGAATTCTTTATAGTCAAGAATTGGGGCCAACACATTACCCAATTTTTTGGTCCCACAATTTTTGGTCCTTGCGGAATTTGTCCAATAAAATTACCATAGTTTTTTCAAACCAATAGTTAACTTTAGTCCCGTTATTTTTGGTCCAAGGTAATATTTAATTTTGTGGGAAAAAATTAAATTCAACATTACATGCTGTCCTGTTCATGATGTGGCAATCCTCGCCCGCCTTCCGATCCTGTCCGATCTCATCCGCCCCTTTGCTTGAGAGTGTTAGCAATCGCCCGCAAATAAGTACGACATTGTTTTGCTGCTTGTATTCTCGTAATTTCCAACTATCTCTCCAACGCGTCTTTGGTTTCGAACTAAATGTCCATGCCTCCTAGTAGTTTGTGTGACCAGCTGCTTCTTGTATCTTGTTTGTTCTTTTGCAGCTCGCCAATAAACCGCCAATGTTTAAATGATGTGCGACAACTATTCTTTGAAACGGAATGGAATGATTCACTTTGTTTTTATTCGTTCGCGCTTGTCTATTTAACCCAGATTGATACTCCTTCCAGGTAGGCGGTGGTATCTCGGAGGAGTGCCGTCCTTCGACCTCTCGCGGGGCGACCTCGAAGTAAGTTACTTACGAAATATTCCCCAAGTCCAATAGTACTCGCTCAGCCTTCGAAATCAGCTTTCCAGCATTCATATGTTTTCCATCAGATCTTCCAGAGGATGAAAGGGAAGAGCCATAAGATATCTCACTTGAATACGTATAGTTGGGTCCTCTAGTCGAAGAAGGGTAGTCTACACTACACAAGTTCTCTCGGTTCACACGTGCGTTCAGTATTTAATGTTTGTTTCTGAGTAAAAATGAGGAGTGAGATGGAATCCAAGGAATTGATTTCCATCAAATGATCCACGAAGTGCATTCAGATTATTTTTAAGATTTCGCTAATTCGAAGTCGCTCATGAGATTGGGGATTTAGTGTTAATTGAAAATCTTCGGCAAGGACCGTAGTTGTCGGTAAAATTTCTCTGTAAGTTTCTTCTCTTTTTTGTGATAAGACAGAATACAACAGGGAAAACAAAGTTCATGAAAATGGCAAGAACAGTAAATACTAGCGCAAATTGATTCGGAGTTGTTTTTGAAGGTGCCATCGGTGAAAATGTTGGAACTGTTACACAACATATTAAGGTTCCTTTCAATGGAACCAAGAATATCCCCGTCGAGGCATGGTTTCCTACCAGAATCAATGAAGCAAGAATTCCCCCTCCGAGAGTTTCGAGGTAGGAGTTTTCCACACGAATTTTCTTGCAAAGTTCAAGACAGGAGGCCGATGTGTATTCTGACCCTTAACAACGTTCGACAATCAGCTGTTACACGAGAATGTATTAATGAAATGAATATTGATGGCTTACAAGAACTGGATAAAACAGGGTGGTTAAATTTGTAATTGATAATAAAATTTGGCCAAACTATACCTTGGATAAAATTTGTGGCCCAATTAGGTTTGGGTAAAAAGAAATTGGGTAAAGTGTCTAGCCACGAAGAAATTTGTTTTGTACTTCTTAACTCTGAGTGCAGCTCCCTCGGTTGTTTATCAATCCGGCAACGTCGCTGGAGAAATGCTCAAACTCGAGTGTCTAATTTCAATGATTTTCGTATTTTTTTCAGACGAGATCTTTGTCTCATTTGGCATTCGAGGCCCCGAGTCGAAAACATCGGAAAGAAATTGAATAAATAACATGTTGACAGGCCTCTCAGTTCCCCTTAACATTTTCAGTGCTCGAGTTAAGGACTGGCAGACTTCATAAATTTCCCTCTCTGGTTAGGTATTTACGAAAAATCAATTCGCGAATGCTCCCTTTGCGTAACTGTACGTACCAAAGGAGCTTCAAAGTTTCCCCCCCTTCCTATCTCCTGGAAAGAAGTGGAAGAAAATTCTGCGCTGCAATTCCACATTTCTGTGACAGGAAACGTTTTGCTTTGGCGCGTGAGTATGCTATCGTGCTAAGGAAAACGCTGCTCAAAATGTAAATTGTTGCCCAAGTGTCCTGCAATATAATATTTTTTTTTTTTTTTTGGAAAAAAAACAATGAGTATCTTTTCCAAGAAATTTCCAGATACTTTCGATTGAATAGACGAGTAGCCAAAACAGAAATCTAAGCATTCTGATGAATGTTCCTTCATCGGACCTTAGCACAGAACACAATTTGCGCAACGATATGTCCTGCAATATAATATTTTTTTTTCGGAAAAAAGCAATGAGTATTTTTCCAAGAAATTTCCAGACACTTTAGATTGGATAGACGATTATACACAAAGCACAATCTAAGCATTCTGATGAATGTTTCTTCATCGGACTTAAGCGCTGAACACAATTCTTACAACGAGAATTACTAAAATTAACTGCAGATGAAGATATTAAGGTTTTTATGAAAACAAAAGTTGAGCTATTAGCCGACTAATAGCTCAACTTTTGTTTCCGCATCATAAGGAGCTAAAAACCGAAAAATCTTGTTAAGGTTTTTATCTATCAACTTGGTAATAAAAAAGTTGAATCATCCTCTCCCAAGGAAAACCAGAATCTAATTGAATCTAATCGCGCACTACAATAATTTTGGTTTGCTATTCAACCAAGCAGTGTTCTGTCCGAACCCTGTTTTGTTCAAAGTGTAAACAACATACAATAGCTGAGCCGAAGTGCCGAGTTGAGGTTGTCATATTTTCATACCGCAGAGCTTTTCATGGAAACATTTATTGTCGCAGGATTTAACTCAAATAAATTCTTATTTTTTCTTATAAGAGAGGAATCTGAATTTATCAATCGAAAAACATTAATATCTTGGTGAGGAGTTATTTTCAGTCATTTTCGATGTAGAAATCGTGTTCTACGTAATACTTTGATGAGACATCATGTATCATAATGTTTAAATTTGCTCGTTGTCTGTTGGTTTACAGAAAGAAAGTTCTGTGATAAGCTCACGAAAAATATACATATCTGTTCTTTAAAAAAAAAAAAAAAAAAAAAAAAAAAAATCCAGATTTAATGGAGAGATATTTCGGAACATTTAAATGTCTGCACGGTATTTTTAACTCAGCATGACAATCTATTAGAATGTTGCCTAGTTTACTTTATCAGAAAATTATACTCGAATAAAAAGGTAATGTCTGGCGTAATCAGCTCATTCTGATTCAATACGTCCAGCTGACGGTGCTAAAATGACATTTTGCAACCTCGTAATTACTCGGAGTTTGCATTCCCTCTAATTTTTGCCCCGTATGATTCATGGTGCGAGCAATTACACTGCAGAAGTTAAACCATCGCGTAATCCTCTTGAATCGGCCTTTCAAGCAATTTGATGAATGTTAATTCACCGATCATTACGATCATCCTCTCTCATGATGCCGCGACTTGTACCCATATCACGTACTCAGCATTCGGCCGTCCCTAACGACAGATGCGTCAAATCCACAACCCTCCTTATGAACATGAGTCATATAAATGTGTCCCTCCCTGACTGATGAAAGTAAGGTGGAAGAAACCAAGGGTGTCGCTGTTGCGGTGGATGATGTCCAAAACCCGGATTTCCGAAGGGCGATATCTCAGTTAATATTGAACGTAGAAAGTTGCTGTTTGGACGGATCTTATTATTTTTAGCTGATCTACAAGAATCAAGCATCGAAACGAGATTCTGTAACCAGCGCAACTGACCTATCTGCTTCAAATTTAATTTACTGCTGAAAATGTTGGAAAAATTGACTGAATGTAACGCTTAAGCTAACTTTTGAGGGTACCTACTACCTAATCTACCGTGCTAAGGAAGAACGCCGTATGAACATTCGAGAGTTGCCAAATTTTCCTTGATAAAACATGTATTTTTGACAACATTTATGCACATTTTTCTTTGAAATTTTCAGTTGTTTTAGATTAAATTGCTTACGAAATTGTCTGAAAATTTTGGAGAAAATTATTCACAATTTTCCCTGTAAATTCGGTTTTTAACGAAGGGAATTTGGCAACGTCTGAAGGCTCATACGGTGTTCTTCCTTAGCACGGCAGTAATGACATCGGTGGATGGAAATCCTTAACTATCGCTCGCTATCACCTTTTATTTTTTCCCTGCGACGCCAATATGATTCGATTTGTCTTAGACAGTGATCTCTAGCGGGCTTTAATCGAACTAAACTTTTACGAGTGAGAAGAGAGGAGCACCCAGTACGTGGACGTTCTCGTCACGTACAGAACGTGCATGAGCAGTGAGCACAGCGGCGTGTGCGTTCGAATCCTGGTTGGCAGACGAGCGTAACTGAAGCCATTACCACGTCGCGGTGCTCTCCGCACACGGGAAAATTTCGTCCGATTTCCACAACCCTAGATCGGGCAGCATTCAGTGAGAAAAAAGTCTCTTGGATCCCGAGTCCAAACTCTTAAAAAAAATGGACAAGAAAATTACTCTTGATTCGATCGAATTTATGCTTGAATCCAAAACCAAGCCTCTTAATCTAAGCGGAATTCCTTTTGATACAATTAAGCAAAAATCAGATTGAATCAAGAGAAATTTTCTTGTTTATTTTTTTAAGAGTCTGGACTCTAGATCCTAGAGACTTTATTTGCCAGTGTTTATGCCAAGGGAACTGAGTGGATGGGAGAGTATCGTGGAATTTCACGGTGAGAAATGTTGCTCCGAATCCATAATAAAAGGCTCAATGCTCAGAAGATAGTGTTACCATCAACAGAGACGGGTTAGTAGACAAGGTCTGAACTGCAGGCCGATTATTGAAACTGATAGACAAAGCCATAGACAAAGACGACAAAAGGGATTCGGAGGGATCCTATTGGTGGAGGCGGGTGGTGGCAATGGACATAGGAGGTAGGTAATGGACTAACTAACGGCAACCCACCAAAGACCCGACAGTTAGTCCATCATTTTCTTGCTTAGTTTATAACAACCAACCATGTCGACCAATAGGATCGCTGTATACTCCCTATGTCTTCTTTGTCCATCGCTTTGTCTATCGCTTTGTCTATCAGTTTCCATAATCGGCCCACTGGGAATAAACGCCATATCGACGGTGAAACTTCCAGATCGCGTATCTCGTTTGCGGTGTCTAAAAATCTTCGCTCCCCCACGTTCCCTACTAGAATGATATCATAATGTTTTTCCCTGCCAGCATGATATCATAATGGTTCTCTCTGCCGCTATGATATCATGTTGATCCACTTTGCCGGAGAAATGAGATACAGTCAGGTCAATTGAGGCGTTGGACACAGAAAGGGCATTTCATGGTAGCGGGGTTACAGAACCCTCACTGCTAATGTGTGTTTTCGAGAGGTCTCTAGCATATTGGGTGTCTCGATATTGGGTGAAATTTCTGAAATTTCCCGTTTTCATCATTGTAAAAATAATCAAGAATATTCCGTAAAGGTTAAAACGAATTACATTCATTTGCTCTAATCGTAATGGATGACACGTTAGCGGAGATTTTGAGGCACCGCAACCAAGAAACGCCCTCTGTGCACCCAGCGCTTCAATTTTGGTCAAATTCGTCCAATTTGCATAAGTGGGGGAAAAAAAACGAAATCGTCTTGCGAACTATTTGAAAGGTTCCTCTTCGGCCGGGAGAGCTGCGAGCATTCCATCTGTACGCCGAGTCGAGAAGCCGAGATTTTGCGGGCCCTTTTGAATCCGCGCCGATAATTAATGGGCAAACGTTAAGTAGGTAGCCGTTGTTGCCAAGTCTCCACCGAAAAAACCGACGATTTCACGCGCGTCCCCCGAGGCGTTTCCGGTTTCCGGAGCCGGGTGCCAACAGGGCGTGCACCAAGTCAGCAGATTCGATGAATAATCATCAAGCGAGTCACCGCCGCGTTCCGCATCGAATTACCTGCTAGTCGATGCGCCTCGCCGGGAGGAAACGCAACAAATCCGAAAACGAAACGAAGCGACGGGAATTTGATAATATTTATCAAACCTTCGATTCGTGAAAGAGATTTATGTTGAGCTTTGTTCGCTCGCCGAGCTTCGCCAACCCCACCGTTCGGGGCGCGAGAACACCGGTCGGTCTGGAGGGCTCCGGGAATCCCGCACGGGGAAAAGTAACGTGCGAATTACTTCGATTCCCATCGTGTTTTTGTTTTGTTTTTTAAAGTCTTGGAACTCTCTGTGAATTTTCCTTAGACAGAGTGTCTAGCATCAGGATTTTCCCGACTCTGACAGGATTTGAGGTCAATCAGGATTTAATCCCGACTTTGTCAGGATTTGAGGAAAAATCGGTCGTAAAATCAGGATTCGAGAAAAGCCGGCCTTCCGATCGGATTTTCTTATCGAGCTATCTTTGTGAAGTTGCATTAGGTACATTGCACTCGAAAAAAAAAACACATTGGATCTAGAGTCCAGACTCTTGAAAACATTGACAAGAAAAAATTCTCTTGATTCAATCAGAATTAAGCTTAAATCAAAGGAAATCCGCTCAAATTAAGAGGCTTGGTTCTTGATTTAAGCAAAAATCCGATGGAATCAAGAGTATTTTTTCTTGTGGATGTTTTTAAGAGTCTGGACTCTAGATCCAATGTGCTTTTTTCCAGTGTAATTTTTCTCCGCAAAAAATCAGGATTTGATCAGGCTTTGGAAAAATGATGAAATCAGGATTTCGCAAAATGAAAAAAGAAACTAGACACCCTGTCAGATTATGAAGAATACGGTTACGAAAGTTGAAGTTAGGATGTTGCCTCGTTTTCTACTTAAAATATACAGCATAAGAAGAAATGAGGCAACGTCCGATAAAATTAGGTTGACGAGTGGCGTGGCCTGCTTTGCGATGTATCGATCGATCTGTCATGTAATGTTATGGAACAGGATCGACAAACAGGGTATTCCCAACGAACAATTCCCAATCTTGATCATCGATCTTTTTACCACAGCTTAAAATGGAGAGATATCGATAACCGATCATTCGCGCTTCGCCACTGAGGCTGTTGCTCTTTAAATCCATCCAAATGAAAGAAGTTATTCTAGACCCTGTCATTTTGAGTTGAGGAAGGTCAGAGATTTCATACTTCATGTGTGTAACTTACTCACTTGATGCGTCATTTGCCCACGGAATAAGAAAAGAAAATTGATAATATGTTCTTCAGCAAGAATTCCTCAATTTCTAATGTAGTTACAAGTTTTATGTGGGAATTTCAACTTGATTGCAATTTATGATTCAATCACGTTGAATTGAAACTTGGAGCGGTTCCATAATTTTTACAAAATTCCAAACTGCAGTGCGAATTTTATGTAGACTTTTCCCCTTTTTTGCTGCCCTGCGTTATTTTTCCAAATCGATATTAACGTCCGCTCAAGGATGTTCCGTTGTAATGAAAATATCTACACAGATGTGTTTCAAAAGTTTATTGACGGATGGAAATGATAAATCACCAGATATGATTAATGAGCAAATATTTACGTTTTTTACGAGCTGATGAATGAAAAGTAGCGTTAGGCAGATGAAAATTATTTATATCCTCCCAAGAACCATTAATGTAATTATTTTCCCCCTCCATCTTCTGCATCATGCAAACTGATACTTACATTTTTTCCCCCACCATTGCATGCGTAAAATCGTGTAAATGATTTAAAAAAGGAGCTCTTCCTGCTTCTTCTATTTCTTCAGAATCTGTTAGAAAGTTTTACCATAATTTTAAATTTCATCAATGATTTGTAAAAACACCAATGAAGCGAGTTCCGTGATCATCAATAATGAAAAAGAGCAATAATAATTTTTCAATTCACGAATAAATAATGGTTATGCGTCAAAAACTCTTGACTCCGAGTTCTTGGTACAATTCTTTTTACACCAGAGTCGTTCTTCAGCTCAGTACCGATAAAATCCAATTATATAGTGCCAGGATAGAAATTGATGAGATGCGATTAGTCTCTTTGGCACTAAAAATGTTTTCATAAAACAAACATTGTCGGCACCTTTTCTATTAGCTTTTCACAGAGTGTCTTACCTTTGTAATACGAGGCCGACGACATTCAAAGAGAGCGTCTCGGCAGTCAAGAAAGCCGGAGCGCCTTCAATATCAAAGCACGCAACCCGCATATCCGTCGAGCACGAATAGTTGCTTCTCGACGCCTTGACCACATCTGTATCTTTTCCTCAGTCTTCGCCATCCGTCCGCCGAGATATCGCTAAAGTCTCGTTTTTTTTTCTTCTTCATTTTCTAGTAACTGAATTTAATAGAATTTCATTCCTTTGGCATATGTATGCAAGAAAAAATATACTAAAACTTTTAACCCTAGTCTAGGAAATCCCGGTTCTTGCAACTTCAAAAATATGTCACAGGAAGACTAAAATTGAAACGATGAGAATGCATGTCTCCATACTTCGATTAGTGACCCATTACCTTCAAAGTGGAGAATTTGCTTACATAAATTGTATTGCTTCATCTGAGAGTGTTTAATGAGCTGATTTCGTAATATTTTTCATATTTTGTTTTTCTTAAATTGAAAATTATAAAAAATTAGATTTAAAGTGAAAAACTATACCGCCTTGTGACGTCATTCAGCGGTGTCTCCCATTAAATACATATACTTTAGCAGATAAGCTTATTTTTTCATATTTTCTCTAATAATTGTTCAATTTAAAAACCAAGGATATTCCCGTGCTCAACTCTCCTAACAGTTTCATCCTAAACATAAAATTTACCAAATTCTCGACTTCTGCAAATTCTCAATTGATCGCAGAATGAGAGTGTTGTGGCCATTTCTCTCTCGAACTTGTCCGGAAACGGCTTACAACGCGCGCGATGAACACGAGATTTCGTCTTCAAGATAGTGCCAGAAATAGCGATATCCCAATTGTTTCAGTCGAAATAATTGCGCAATTCGACCAAGAGCGAAACTATCGCATTATGAGAGCTGTTGATACATAATGGATGAAAAATATCTTCGAAAACGGGAAATGTCGGCTAATTTGACAACGAAGTGAAGTTGCAGATTCGTAATCTTGTTTACTTTTCGCTGGCCCACACCTCGTTTCCTCGTTGACGCGACAGGGACCCGCAGAGAAGTCGCAGGATAATTCGGCGAACTGAGGCGAGAAAACGAGGAAGAGGAAGTGGAAGTGGAAGAGGATGAAAGGAAAAAGAGGGGAGGCTCCGGTGGGGTCGCACCAGAATTACAAATCGCGTTTTAATGAAGGAAAAAACCGCGCAGTTGCGAACTCTTGCCGCAGTTCCCTGACTCTAGTCTGCCAGACTCGGATTGTAAGAGTCACAAGACCCCTCAAGCAGATAATAAACAAAGATAGCCAAAATAATTAAACTAGAAAAACACAAAACAATGGGAAAACAAAGCTTAAAATGCTTCTCAATAAGTATGTTCGATGTTGAAATCGAGAAAAATGACAGTGGAAAGACGGGAAAAGGAAACATTTTTTCCCAGTATTTTTCTCTCACTCCTTCTCATCTCCAACATGTTTTTATTCCTCTCTCATCTCTTCTTCCTCTCTTTCTGCTCCATTTCCTTCTTTATTCCCCCTGTCTTTTCTTTTCCCTTTTCCTTCTTCTTTTCTTCAACCTTCTCTTCTGTTTTTTCCTTATTATTGCTCTTCCTCCTCTTCTCCTTATTCTTACATTTCCAAAGTCTAATGCGCCCTCTAAGGTATTTCTGAACTACCATGTTGAGGAATTCGATTCGATCGACACCGATTCAATGGATAAATTATTATAAAACTAGTGTCGATTCGATCGAAAAATACTAACGTGAACCGATCGGCATAATTTAATAGACACCGATTCGATCAATATAAGGATTTGTCGATCGATTCACGAAGTTGTCAAGCAATTCATGAGTTTGTCGATCGATTCATGGGTTTGTCGATCAGTTCACGTGTTTACCGATCAACTAATGGGTTTTATAAGTACAAAATTTTACACAGGAGCTCGTAACAATGGTAACATGGAAAAAACAAGGGGGAAAACGGGAAACACGGCTAAAAATATACGATTAGAACCGAGACGTTTCGACTCAGAACTGAGTCATTTTCAGTCAGAGAAAACACTACAAAATACAACAAAAATTGTGAAAAAACCTGAGATCTACAAGGTGGTGGTCAAGGTTACAATTGAAATGAAAAACTCAGGGCTTTAATAGATGACTCAGGGTTTTAATATTTGATCACTTAATAGTTGAATACTGATTTTAATAGATTTGGTGTCCTATTTCTACTTGCGGGCTACATTCTTACCAAATTTCAAAAGTCTCTGTAATCTCAGAGAATACGGCTGGATCAAACTCGCGTGGTTTCGCGCCTTCGAGAGCATTTAGCGGAGAATAAAGATCAGTTAAAGTCGCATAACAGCTGATCCCAGAACCTCTGGCGGGATTTATCGTGGCTCCGTGACTCAATCTGCGGTCCCGCGATAATATATGCGCAACAAATTAGCAGACATCTCTCAGCAACGGTGACGTGAGCATCAAGACAAATTACACGGTCGGCAATGGATGCAAAGTCGCACTGTCAAATCGGACCGAAATACTCGCATTTTTCAACGATCAAACTTGAGTAAAAAATACGATTTATTTACGGTTCGGCAACTGTGGTATCGAGTCGGCGGCGGGGGGTTAGTCGGAGTAGGCCAGCCGCAATCCCGGGCGTGACGTCACTTCAGCGGTTGGCTGACATAAAGGCGTAACTACACATTGAGATGAGCCCGGAAAAGCATTGAATTTTATGGAGGAGAGGGCTCATTGCCGCATTTAGTTACGCCCTTATGTCAGGGAGGTGACGACTTGTGACGAGAGGCAACTTTGATTCGACCCGCGCAACTTCCTATCATTGCGGCCCGGAGAATTAATCTGGCGTGCGGCAGGAACGACGTATTTACGTAGGATTCCTGATAGAGTTACGAGGTTTTTCCATAGCCGGACGGTAATCCTCGTAGGGAATTTCCTGAGCGAAACGTCGCTTTGGGAGCCTCTGGCGTCTGATTTCTTGAAACAGATCCTGAGGATTTCCTACAATGGGTCCATTGCAAACTTCTGCTATTTACAGCAGAAAGAGGAGATCTTTGTCGTGGTAGGGAAAAGAGCCGTAACTCTCAAATTTTTGAATTCGAGTTTCCTTCAAATGCCGCAATCACACATTCGCAAAAAAAATTGCGTGTCGCCAAAAATTCAGCAACGATTCTCAGTGGCCATCGGATAATGTCGGATTTGCCTGAACTATTCGAATAGATTTGATACACACCTGGATGAAAATAACTCAAATTTGTGAAATTTCAGCTTTTCAGCGATGACTGTTGACTTCCATATTTAGCTGCTAAATTCTGCGTGTGATTCCGTCAAAAATTCGTCTAGTCTCTTTCAGATGAAAACACAGAAATAACTAGAAGGGACATGTGTGAAAGTCGTTAGTACGCAAAAAATGATGTAGTTTCAGACAAAAAAGCCGTAAGTAATATTATTAATTTGAGTAAGCACGCTAAGTGAGGCTGTTGCAAGCTTTTGCCATGCTGAGTTAAAAAAAAGACTGCTCTTCATTGAAGGTTGCTCAAGAATCAAGAATCAAAATTTGCTCATCAGAAGGTCTAAAATTCACTTTTGAATTCACAGTCTATGTAAAAAATTTGCGCAGCTTTGAGTGTCCAATGAATCATACTGATAGACCTCTTAAGGGGCAGTGAGTAACAAAACGTGCTCTAATGTACGCGTTTGGTATCCTACGTAAATGAAGGCGATTTACACACCATGCGTCGCGTCGATGCGCTCTTAAAAACGTGTCTGACTGTCACCTTCATAAATTTAAGCGAAATTAAAAATTACTGCCATCTTGTAACGCAGTATAAGTACGCAGCACTCTTCAAATAGGAGAAAACTACAGAAGTACCTGTACTTATTAAAGTTTAGTTGAAAAACTGGAAATTGAAGATTTCGGATGGATGGTGTTTTTTGTTTGTTTGTTTACAAAACACTACGGCACAAAACGGCGTTAATTTTAAGCTTTGCGCGGAGCTCTTTTCCTCGACATAATTTTTAAAACAGGGAGCTCACAAAAACTCTACTCCCTCACGCAAATTATGACAAGTCAAGATTGAACTCTAGAATTTGCGCTTAATAAATTTGATTTTAAGCATTTTCCCAATAGAAAATAACTCTGACAGTTATTTCCATTCCAGCCGAAGTAGCAAATGACCCATTGAGCGACCGTGGAAGGATTAAGTATCGTTGCCATTTTAAAATGCGTGACGACACCTGTGGGCACTCGCGCTGACGCGGGACAAATATTCCGCATAATTTGAAAGTTTGTTGTCGAGAAGGATGTAATACGACGTGTTTAAATGGATTTAAATTCTGGAAGCGAAACGACCGCATGAATTGATCAAAATTATTCTGACCCATACCTTGCCGTAGGAAAGAGAGACGTCGTGTAGAAATTTGGATGTTGTCGAATTTACTCTGATTATAATGCGGATTTTGCCAGTATTTTTGTACGTTTTCTCCATAAATTGATCAAATAATTAATTTCAAAACCCATGTCTTGTTTCTGAATATCCTTGTCTCCACGACGAAGAATCGCAACTCTACAAGGGACTCAAACAATTCAATTTTTTACAAGAATGTACCTGTGCCATTTTCGTCCAAAATTTTCATGGTTTTTGCATGAGATCCGAAGAAACATCGGTGAGATTTTCAGTTAGTAATGCCGAGGATTTTCCTGATAAAAATGCAATTTTGTGTGGGTGGGAAAACTTGAGAACGTTGAATTTTACTTTACTTGTTTCATGAGGGAAACGATGCGGGGAACGCATGCTTGTATCAAAACGAAATTTTGGGGATGCTTTTAGATGGATAAGAGCTACTTTCTGACACATCCAAAATTTTGGGGGAGCGCCCCTCCCGCGAGGGTTGCACACTAACTCGAAATTTTCAAATGGTGACCCCCATTTTGTGATACATCGTTAGAAAGGTAATAAAGAAAAAGACTTTTGAGTTAGTCTGCACCCCTCGTGGGAGGGGCGCTCCCCTAAAATTTTTGTATGTATGTATAAGCCGCTTTTACGGCGCGCTAGGGCGCTCTGCGACGCCTACCCGCCACAGGAATCTGTCATGATAGAGATCCTCCGGAAGCCATCTCTCCATCTCTTCACGGATGCCCTCTACCCACCGTTTAGCTGGTCGCCATCTCCGTCGCCTACCTGGTCCCAAAATTTTGGATGTGCCAAAAAGTAGCTCTTATTGATCTGGAAGCATCCCCAAAATTTCGTTTTGATACAAGCATGCGTTCAAAAGTTAGGGGGGGGGGGTACTTTTCGCTTTCCCTGTATTTTCAATAGTATTCCTGGCGAATTTTGAGAGATAATGACAACAGTGGCAACGTTGCCGGATCTGAGCGAGTGAGGGGGAGGCAGGGGCGGGAGGGTCAACTTGTTGTGAGGGGTCGACACGCATCATGTGCTATTAATAATGGCGGCCGATTTTAATATTGTTGACAATAGCGGTTATGCAAAAAGCCAAGTAGCTGCGACAGGCGGAACCGCGCCCCTGTCCTCGCGGAGCCCTTCAAGTTGTCGGGTCCGTCGTAAAAGCCCCCGGAGCCGCCGCCGCCGGTGCGCGGGCGGCCCGGCCGCGCTGGGGCGGTTCGGCACCCGGGTCGTGTCGAGCGCATCGGCCCCGGCCGAGGTTCCGTGCGTCGCGTCGCTCGCTCATCTAACGAGTTTCATCAATCAACTTTTTCAAACTCCCCGCTCGCATTTGTCTTCGGTCGAGCCCCGAGCACCGATAATGCTCTCCGAGGCCCCCGCCCCAAATTTCACCGAATAGAACGCTGATCTGGCAGATGCTGGAATCACACGCTGAATTTGGCAGCTTATGGAAGTCAACAGTCATCGCTTAACCGCTGAAATTTCGAAAATTTGAGTTATTTTCATCCAGATGTATATCGCATCTATTCGAATGGTTCAGACAAATCCGACATTATCCGATGGTCGCTGAGATTCTTTGATGAATTTTGCGCGACACGCGCATCGGGCCGATGACTTCCACATTTAAGCCACATTCAGCACCCACATTCAGTGTGTGATTGCGGCAGAATGGAGAATTTGCACTCAAGTTTTTTATTGCCTCTCAGATGAGGCACTCTCAGGAGTGCTTACAGAGCTGATTTCAGAGTATTTTTTCTAATTTTTTTCTGATCGGAGAAATAGTAAAAAAATAGTTTTAAAAGTGAGAAAATGTACCGTTTCGTTACTTTTCCAAGTTTGACTAAGAAAGGTAAGACTTGTCGCACCCATCACTCTTTTTCAAAAGTTCCCTAAAAATTGTTTTTTTTAAAAAATAATTCACCTCAAAGAAAAACTTATGATACAAATGTAAAAATTTACCATTCTTCCTACATTTTTTGTCGAAAATTAACTATCGAAAAAAGTCCATTATTGAAAAACAATTTAATGACATTATTCGGACCCTATAACAATGTTCAATTTGTTTATTAGCACGGAACAAAAGAGCATGGAGTTGTTGGATGATGTAGACATTTCCAATTAATTGTGGTAGTACTCCAATAAATTAGCATACTGACCCAAATATTGCGGTACTATACCCCAACTCGAGTAGTGTAACTACCACAATCAATTAGAAATGTATATCATCCAAAAAATTAGGGTGGTACCACAATTTTAGGGGCTGACCCCCAACACTTTTTCCCCGTGATCGAATTACATTTGCTTGGTTTGAGATTTGCAATATTTTTGAGAGGAAAGTTGGTAAAGTCCCGGAGTATGAGTTTAAGTCGAAGCGCAATTTCGTGAAACGCGAATCGGAGAAAGGGGTTGAGCGAGGACGGTCAGGCAGAGGAGAGAAAGGGAGGAAAGCGCGAGGCGGGATGGGGGTGGAAGTGAATTAAGGCGTAAAGGACGAAGCTCCGGGTTCCAGGTTTATATTTTTCCAGTGTAAAAATAATAGGCGGCGATGCGACGGGGGTAGGTGGTAGGTGCCGAGCTCACCGGAGGAAGTCAATCAATAAATCGGGGAGCGGAGGAGATGAAGTGTCAGCCGCAAGTATCGGTTACCCTCGCAGCTCAAAAATTTGTTTGGGATAATTAGTTCGCGGCGAAAGCACTCTCGATGGAACTCGGGGAGCGCGGCGGCGGCGAAAGTGGGCGAGCACAAATGTTGACCAACTTCACTCCCGATCGTCCCAGTTTAACTTCTAAGCGAGGAAAAATTCTCGCTGCATCAAGGAGAAATCAAATCCTCCACGATGGGATTTTCTTTCAGGAAGCAGGGATGATAATTCCTTCAGTGAGATTTTTTTTTTTTTTAAACTCTCGATTAAAAGATTTCCATAAACATTTACAGACTGCCTCAAAGGTCTTTACTTTGTTTTTATCATGGAATAATTCAATTTAAATATCGGTTTCACTCAGATTGTAGAATGCTGAAATATTTTATTGCTGTTTTAATTGATTTGACAAGAAGAAATCATATCCTCCGCGATGGGCTTTTCTTTCAGGAAGCAGGGACGATAATTCCTTCAGTGAGTTTTTTTTTTTTTTTATATAAACTTACGATTAAAAGATTTCCATAAACATTTACAGACTGCCTCAAAGGTCCTTACTTTGTTTTTATCAGTGAATAATTCAATTTAAATACTGATTTCATTAAGATTTTAGAATGCTGAAAAATTTTAATGCTGTTTTTTATTGATTTGACGAGTCCTTTGTTTTTAATGATTTTTAGATTTTTAATATTTCATCATTTATTGGGCTCGGTACTGGATGGCCTGACAAACTGAGCCATGGCTTAGTCGTTCGTGGAAGAAGGAGAAGAAAAGTTTTACCGATACTGTGGGGAATAAAAAAACCGTTTAATCTTGCAAGTGAAATCGATAAAATTTGTATGAATACACGCAAAATTTAGAAAAATTTAGAAAATCTTTAGGAATTGAAAATCTAGTAGTAGAAATTTGAAGCAATGTACAGAAAGACAGGTAAATTATTTAATTTATGGAAATGACTGGGGGAAACTTGGTGAGACAACTATGTGCGTACATAACAATGAAACGAACACCTTATAAGAAGATGTCTCTCACTTTTAGGATTATCCTAAAGTCCACATATGTATAGGTTCCGCTTAGGGTAGACAGCTTAATTCAGTAGATGCATTTTTTCCCCCTCTTTTTTTGTGTCGTAAGTTTTATTCTATTGAGAGGCCAAAATCTGAGCGTATTTCTCAAAAATTTCGGTGTCACTTTGTCTATGTGGCTCGGCATTCGTTCTGGGATCAAAAATTTCATCTCGCGGATAATTCAAGATTTTTCTCTGAGCTTGGCCGGGTTTGGACAGCTGGGATGAGGGTCCTGCCTTCGGGAGCGGCGGCGCGGCGCCAGGTCAACCTACGTGTTGGAACAAATTGTGCCTGTTTATTTAGGATAAAACGTTGCCGTTTCCCTCAAAAATTTTGTCCAGCAAATCATACATATTGATGTAGATGAGACAATCTACCTTCTAGATAGCATCTCTACGTGGTTGGACTTAAAATACCCAAGGACTTATTAGTCCACCTAAATTTCTCGTAGAATATATCGAAAGTGTTGAAAATTTACAAAATCAACTTAAATGTGAAAAATTAAGGTTTAGATCCCGCAGTTGAAAAAACCAAAATCAATGTTCGTCAGACCAACCACCGAAAACGAACATCTACGATTGAGAGATTAACTACATTTTGCAAGAGGAAATCATTATTTCCGGCTCATTTTAGTAACACCATGTGTGCAATTATTTTCCCTACGCAGGTAGGTGATTTTATGAATTAGCAAAAATTAGTAATTCCTAATTGTAAAACGCTGTCCGAATCGACTGACTGTGAGACTCAAATTCTCGAGTTGTCAAGAGCGAAGTACTCTTAGTACTCTGGCCTAGTGCTCTGTGAATATTTTTCCTGAAATGGATTCACTGATCATCATGGCTACTTTACTGATCATTCTATTTGATTCGACAGTATCGTTTTTGCTGAGTCTCAATCAGGAGCTCATAAATTGTTCTTTTAAGGTACATTTAATTTCCACCAAATTCGAATTTTTCGTTGACTTTATGAAGAGGTAGGTAAGCTAGGTTTACCACGAGGGCGGCCAATTATGAGTCCACCGCTCTTTATCTCTGTTTGAATCTTGATTGTATGTGGTCGGGAAAAAAAAAAAAACTTTGAAAAATATACGGCTCTTTCACGGGTTAAGCTTTGGAGCCTTATCTAAATCGTAATCGTGCCAAAACCATATCACAAACCTATTACAGTTTATATTGTGGTGTGGCAACCCTGACGTCCCTGACGGCAAACTTGGCAAGGGACCCGGTTCGAGCGACCTAAAATATGTTCGATTGTCAATATTAGTTTTTAGAATTGTCCCAGCCGAGAAATATTCGCGATAATATTATGATAAACTTTCGGGAAAATCATTCGTCCTCTTTATTTTCCATTCATTTAGCCTCTTGACTAGTCTTTAGGTATATCGGGGAATGTTCGTGGTTAAACAGCTTTTTCCACCCTCATATCCTTTGTTTTTCTCCTCTTATCTTTTTGCTCAACTCAAGCGTAATCATCTTATTTTCTTCACTATGTTCAAAAATATCCCGTCGTTGCCCTTCGGGCTTTCATCTGTTTTTAACCATCTGCGTTATCTTTGTTTTTTTAATAGACATCTGCGAATCATGTAACTCTCTTGAGTGGAGTATCCCTCTTCCAATTAATTCTACCAGTAATTCATCGTTTACTGAAGGTTGCTCCATTGTGCTTGCGACGCTCACGGTTTATCCAGATAAAATACATGGCCGTATTTCTTCCAAACAGAACTATGTTTTTTAAGGCATGAGCCGTAAGACCGATAAGAATATATGCATAACAGGAATCACGCCACAATGCACATAGTTCCGTTTGAAAGAAATACGCCCAAATGCACTGATATGACACACAAACTTCTGAGCCTTTGGAGTCTTAATGCGTGAAAGAAGCCAAGGCTCGAGTGATTTTGGCGTTTGGAACCCTCTCGTAAATCAATGGTTCAATTTGACCGTCATTAATTTCATAAAATATTAACATATGTTCGTGTTGTTCATGACGGCGCTGAAATGCAACTATTCGTGCTTGAGGGATGTCCATGTTGCATACACGATACATAAAAGGCGCTTTTGCGTTCGCTTGAAAAAAATATGCGTAGCACTTTAATTCTTCGTCCAGCAGTATGAGGGAGAGATGTAGGAATGACACAAATTCTCCACCCTCCTCTTCCTCTTTTCCATCCTTCTAACTTTGGGCTTCGACTTATCAATCCGATCCAAAATTCAGACCGATGATGAGGCATTTGCTACGAACGCGCTTCTGTGGGCGAAGAAGAAAAATAACGTTGATCAGTACCAAGTTTTCAGGATCTTTTTCCAATCTCTCTAGAGTTCTTTCGAGTCTACGTAAATTAAAATTAATGTAAGAACATCGCCGTGCCAAGATTAGTTCATAAGTACTAAGTAAGTTTCCAATTTCAGTTTTGGTACGAATTTTCCAGGCTTGGTTTTACTTGGAGCAAGTTGAGCACAAGAACAACCCATTTCAGATATTAAAAAAGGGTGTTCAGCTCGTGACAACTACCCAAGACCGATAATTTATTATGAGTTCCCAATAAGCATCTGCGAGTCGGATGACCGGATAACCCAGATCGAAAAATCCCTATCTCGGCAATGTTATTAATCGATTATCATTCGCTAACGATTAAACAATCCGAGCGCTGATTTTGCCCAAGCTTTTCGTTCATTAGTCACCATTTTTCGCCTTGACAGAATGTCAAAATCAATTATTTTTGTCGCAAGTCCCTTAAAACTGATCCGGAGAACAAGTTTTTTTTAGGTATTTTTTCAAACCCTTGGTTAAAATATTAGGTTTTGAAGAATGAAACATTGACCAGGTAAAATATTTAATTAGAGAATCTCTAGAGGATTTGCAGGTGTCTGAAATTTGATGAATTTCGTGTTTAAGTGGAGACTACTGAGTGAACTGATCACGAGGATATTCTGGGTTCATGAATTGAACAATTTATGGAGAAGATATGACAAAATGATCTAATCTGCTAAAATACGTGTGTCTAAATGGGAAAAGATGCCAGATGACGTCACCAGGTGGTGCATTTCCTCACTTTTAAATCTATTTATATACTATTTCCCATATCAGAAAAAAATTATAAAACATTCTGTGATTTCAGCTTTTTCAGCACTTTCAGATGAGACAATCAAAAATTTGCATGCAAAATCTTCATTCTGTAGCATGTCAGCGGGCCGATTAATGAAATTGATAGACAAAGCGATGGACAAAGAAGACGGAGGGAGTATGGAGCTATCCTATTGATTGAAATGGGTGCTTCTTATAGACTAAGGGAGAAAATGATGGACTAACTATCGGGTCCCTTGCGGGTTGCCGTTACTTAGTCTATTACCTACCTCCTTTGTCCAATGCAACCATCCGCTTAAACCAGTGGGATCCCCCCATATCTCTTTTGTCTTCTTTGTCTATAGCTTTGTCTATCAATTTCAATAATCGCCCCGCAGGTTAAGATCAAAGGAAGCATCGTCGTATGGTCATCAAGTATACATAAATTCACGGGACTAAGTCGGGAGAGGGGAGAATTGAACGCATGATTTTGCTCAACTTCAAATGTATTTAGGCGTGTTTACTCGCCCGAAAGTGAGCGTCAGATCGGTAATTAGAGCTAAGCCGAAGTTGTAAGGCTCTTAAGGCCATTTGACCGGCTCACATCAAACGTCAATGAGAATGGTCTGCATTAAACCGCCAAAAGCCCTCCTCCTGGCGGCTTCCGCGGAGCCCGCCACCTATTATTTTCCCCCTGGCGTCAAGTTTCCACGTCCCGCATATTACTTTCATTAGGTAAAATCACCGGTTTACTAACTGGACTTACTTGTTCTCGTGGTCAAGTTTCCAGGTCCCGCATATTACTTTCAATAGGTAAAACCACTGGTTTACTAACTGGACTTGCTTTTTCTCATGGTTTACGTGTTTTCTCTACGTATAAGCACTACAGCCGCTTAACAGCGCGCAATAACGCTCTTCGGCGCTCTGTGACGCTCAACCGCACCACAGACCCTTACCATCCAAAACCCGCCTGGGAGCTGACATTTCCTCACTTCTTGTTCAAGCCCATGTGTCCACCCACCGGCGTCCCTGCGTCCTCCCTCGATGTATAGGCATTGGCGTATCCAGCAGGCAGATTATTGAAATTTATAGACAAGTGAGACTAAGGGAAAAATGGAGCGATCAGATTGGTTAAAACGGGTGGTTTTTATAGTCTAGGAAAATGATGGATAGACTATGAGGTATCTTGTGGGTTGCCGTTAGTGTTAGCCTCTTACTTACCTCTGTTGTCTATTGAAACCGCCCGCTTCTATCAGTTGGATCGCTCCATTTTCCGTTCGTCTTTCTAGTCTATATCGCTTTGTCTATCAATTTTTGTAATCAACCTGCAAGAGTGACACGGTGGCATGGCCTCGACCTCGAGCCAAAATGGGAGGGAAGAAAGAGAAGGAAAGGAAATAGATAAAGAGAGAAAAAGTAGCATATACTTTACTACGATGGTTTACCACCATGGTTACTAAACTGATTTTTTTCTCTTTTTGGGGGGAGAAGGGGAAGGTCGTTTGTTTGTTACCTAAAAAGTATCGCTAACTATTACGCTCTTGCCCTCTTATCTTTGTTATTTATGTTTAATCCTTAACATTCAAGAAAATTCGCCGTGAAGAGGTGAAGTCCGATAATTTTGAACTTTCAAATATTTCACAAATCTTAAGCAAAGACTGCTTATAATTCGATCTAAGAGGGGTTCCTATTGGAACATTCTCAGGGGGTCCTTAGACCCTCTATCATCCAGAGGGTTTCCCCTAAGAGCCCCCCCCCCCCACTCGACATCGCCGAATGCCCCACTCCGTTTCGAGTTGTCTCTGAATCTGCCATCTGCCACTATACATAAGATTATTAATCCAACAATTTTTGTGACCCTTTAAAAAGTGACCTGTACCTTTCGTTAGGTTAGGTGCGATGTCCCCTGATTTCTACGTGATCGTTTTGGGAGCACGACCTAGGTATCCGAAAATCGTTTCATTGTGCCACTGGCCGTGGTTAACCATCAATACCAATACATCATTACTATATACCTGGAGGAAACAGGCATGGATAATACTCCAAGGAACATTACACGGCATCTCTGCCCAGATTGACAGCGGTGCCTCTCCTTCCTGAACGCCGCGCGGGGCCGCTTCCCGCATCGCACCGATCGGGCTGTTGCCAAGTACCGCAGGAAAAAACGATTATTTTTCACCGGCTCCACCGTACCGGGGAGTCCCTCCGCGACGTGGCATCGTTTCTAGTTTCAAGTGCTCCTTAATTTAACTAATCAGCTTGCGGCTGCGAACGGAATGCGCTCTATTTATCGAGAGTTGAAACAGCGGGTGGAATCGTTGCCACGGCGTCTGGCGGGTTGCGTTCCGATCGGGGTGCCCGAGTTAACGCGGGGAAACTGGACGGAGCGGCAACCGCGGATGAAGTGGCGAACGGAATTTGGGATTCGGTTCCACACGATCCCATAAATTATCGTCAAGAGGGTTGATCAAGAATCACTCCTGGTTGCCGAATCGGTCGTAAGTTTTGAGGGGATGGTACAAAATCGGAAATTTTTCTTCGTCTTAACCGGCTTGGTTACGGATCAAAATTTCGAAATTTCGTCTTATCCGTATTTTTTTTACATTGACTCCTATGGAAGTGTCAAGAGACCGAAAAAAATTTCGATCTAAGCGGATTTTCGTCTTAACCGTATTTAGTCTTGACGAGCTTTTACTGTAGTACCTTGGCTTAAGTCGAATAATGCGTTCCTGATTGGAAAAGAGGAATATTATCGGACGGATTTTGCAAGAATCAGCTTAAGCGCGTCAGATGTTGTCTGATTTCTTCGCATGTTTTATATTTCTACTAGGAAACAAGGCAACGCTCTGACTTTCAAACTGTATAAGCGTGATTATTATAGATGAAGGGATTCTTTTAAAAAAGTTTTAAAGTGTCATATTGTTCGGTTATCTGTGAGAAAAGTATAAAAAGGAAAGAAACTAGGCAACGTGAGAGGCTGAGACAACGTGCGAAGTTTTTTTTATTAATACCGTTCAATTTTTCATAGGTGGCGAAGACTCAGAGTAGCGCCGTGGTACAAATGTGACTCGCATTGGTTATCCAGAAAATCTCATTTTTCAATTTGTAACGAAAAACTATTAAATATGATTTATATATATTTTGTAATTGCGGTGAAAAGGGACTTCAGATCAAAATTTTAAAAACCGGTTAAGTTCCCACAGCAGCGAATCTGAAAGAGGTGAAGTTTCTGAGAAAAGACCCAAAATTTACCAAGTTTTGGCGTTTTGAAAGAATCGACGTTGGAATGTTAGGTTTGTGAAGACAAGCTCTTTGTACGCGAATAATGCATCTGTAATTATGGACACTAACTTTCCAATATGAAAGATCAGCAGTAGGAGAAAGATAGAAAGATGAAAGGGAAGAAGAAGAAGGAGAAGAAGAAGAAGAAGAAGAAGAAGAAGAAGCAGCAAAAGAAAAAGAAGATGGAAGTAGGAGAAGGGTACGACAGAGGGTTTTAGACAAAGGATAAGAAAAGAGGATGAAAAATAAGGAGACAACATAAGAAATAATGATGATGAAGAGTAGAAGAAGAGAAGAATAGGAGGGAAAATAGAAAAAGGACAGAGAAGAAACCGATTAAATAAAATATATTTTGCCCCTCCGAAGAATAGGAGGGAAAATAGAAAAAGGACAGAGGAGAAACCGATTAAATAAAATATATTTTGCCCCTCCGCCATTTTTTCTTCTTCTTCCTTCCATAACTCTTCTCATTATTCCTATCTCTCTTCTTTTTCTCCTCCTCCTCGTATCCTCTTTCTCTTCCCATCCTCGTTCCCCGTCTTTTGATTTTTAATGCATCCCTACTCGACACTTGTCAAAATCCCGAAGCCATTACATACACGGAAAAAAAAGACCTGTCATTTTAACAGTCGCATTGAATGTTAAATTTGTTTGACGTTTCTCTGTTCTTTTAGTTGTCGCGACTGATAGTTTAACATTTTAAGTATGTTGAAACAAAAGTGTGCAACTCTGTTAGCTCAACATCTTATTGATGCTTTTGAAATAACATTCTGTATGTTATTCCATCATCACACGACTGCTGAGTTAACGTCAGGCGCAGTCATTAAATCAACAGTTCCTGAAGCTTTTGGAATGACTGTCATTGACTTTTGATTTTACAGTCCACACGTTATTTTGACATTCGTTTGGATTTTAAATTTACACTCGTGCAGGTGTTGGTCTAATGTTTTGAAGGTCGTTAAATTTGCAGAAATAATCTGCTAAAGCAACAGCGAGGGTGTCGAAATAGCAGCCTCTCATTTAACAGCGAGTTGACGGTAAAATGCTGTCCGTTGCACGGAGCATTCCATCCCGGCCAGTCCCGCGCGATCGGCGCAGCGCGCATGCGCAGTTGTATACAGTTCTCGATCGCCCCGCTGCGAGCGGTGACGCAGAAAACCTCTCCTACCCTACCCGCCATACTGCCCACCCTCCTTCTCGAGGGTTGCGCGCCTTCCTGACAAAGGGCCCGGTCAGGGAAATTCTCAGAACTCCAACCGCCCGGGCCTGGCGTTCGGTTGTTTCTTCCTTCGGCGTTGTTCCCGCATTCCAGTCTGTTCGCTGAGGCCGCCATGTCATTGTTTAAAGGGATTTCGTTTGCTCAACAGTCAGTGGTTTTGAGTCAGAGAAGTCTTGCGCTTGCGTTTCGAAATCGTGCTCAAATTGTGTTTGCGAGTGAATTTTGGCGAAGAAAGTGATTAGTTTTGATACTCAGTGCGCGATCTGCAAAATTAGTAGCTCCATAGGAAAGTAACTCTTACGATATAAGCAAATTTGGGCACACTGTAATCAGTTGCGGGCAGACGCCATTTTTTGAGGCATCATCATGAATCCGTTCAATTCGAAATTTCTGCTGCCGTATATTTGTGCTTTTTGGTTTCAACTTTACCATTGACATTACACGCACTCTCAACTCAATTAGGTTTGCGTCCAGTGCATCAAATTATTATTTTTAGCGTGCCTTACATATTTATATGCAGGCACTCTTTTGATTCCGTTTCCTGTAGATTATACCATTAGCCCTGTCCTCTATACTTTCCGACCCAATTCCATTGTGTGATTTTTTCCTTTTCTTTCGTTCAAAGAAATTTAGGCTGTTTTGAAATGAAATGAAGTGATAATTTAGCAAATCTTAATCATGGTAGAATTTTTTGAAACCTTTTATAATACATTTTCGGTGTTTTTAACTCATAAGCACGATCTGCTGTTTGGTTCTTACGTTGTTTTTTATTCATGATGCCAACGTGACATTGTCTTAATGGCGTAAAGTGTTTCAATGTGTAATACAGTGTCTGTGCGGTATCTGACCAGGCTGCGAGTGAAAAGTTCGGTTATTTGAAAAAAGAAAATAACGGATGGAGAGGAAGGGTTTAAAATGTGCCTCACATAATTTGTTGACGACCTCAAGGCCATGATCAATTCTGCCCCACCGAGAACTGCAAAGATGTATACTTTGTGTAGTGTTTCTGTGCATCTAAACTGTTAAAATTTTTGTGAAATTAACTCATTGTGAAACTGATTTAGTCTGTAAATGTTACTTTGACCGGAATATTATCTACGGTTTTTGTATCATTTACTTGAAACCAGTTAAGCAGTTATCAGCTATTTACCTAAACATGTAAGTATGACCATAATTTTTTACAGTTGCGTGGCATTGTATCTGCTACATTAACAGCAGTGTGAATGAAAATTCAAGAGCGATTTAGCTTTTACATGAGCAGCAGCGCTGCTACATCGACAGCAGCGTGGATTTAAATTCAAATACGAACTGGCTGTCATGAGAACAGCGACGCTGCTATTTCGACAGCAGCGGCCGCTGTTAAATCGAAGGCAGCGTGAACGTCAATCTGATGGGGAACCGGCGTTTACCCCAGCAGCTGCGCTGCCAGTGTAACAGACTATTCGATGAAGGTTGAGCAGATTTTGCTGTCGTTGTTACATTCATTTACTGTCAATGTGACAGCAAAGCGCCTGTTGTAATAACAGACAAAGGTAATGTTATTTTAACAACCAGGATGCTGTGCCGTTTTTTAACAGCCAAGAGCTGTTCCTTCAGCAGTCGCGACGATTAAAATGACAGGACTTTTTTTTCCGTGTATTTTCATTTTTTGAGGCATTCTGAAGTTAAAACGGCAATAATGGCCGACAGATGATCCTCTTCCTTCCGTATTCACCGTGCATTTTGACACGTTCCCATCGAGGCACCCGATCCGGGTCCCGGTCCCCGATCCCGGGTCTCAGACGATTCGCGCCCGCGTCAACTCGAACCCGGCGACTCGGCGGCTCGACAGAAAAACCCGCGATAACTCGGCCCATTTGGCAGAGACGACAAACCCGCGGCGAAATAATTAATCCAAATTAGTTTCCGGTCTCCGCGCCGCTCATTTCCGGTTGATTTGAACGTGATCATCCTTTGATCGCATTCGACACGGAATATCGACGTACAACCTGCATTCTCCGCCACCTCCGAAGCGTGCAAACTCGGCCCAATTCCGATATTAATGTTACATCGGGAACCCTTGAATCCCCCGCGCTCGGAATCCTGAATCTTCAATTGTCGCTCCGCCCGGGACGCCCCCCCCCCCCCACCCGCCCTGCCTGCATCAATTGTTAGTTTCTTTGACTTCTCGAGCGGGGCGGGGCGCTCGTGTGCTTTGACATACTGAAATCGTGAGCGGCTAATATTTGCGCACCCACATACCTCTCTCATGCAGATAGGCCGAACGGACCAGTGGATCGTAGTCGATACAGCATAAAGGTGAGATTGTATCGATATTGATTGGTTCAACTTGTAAGTATAGCCTCAAAAGTCAATGGAGAATTTGCATTCAAAATTTTCAGTACTTCATCTGAAACTGCTTAAAGAGCTGATTTCACATTATTTTTTAATAATTTTTTTATGGGAAATAGTATAAAAATAGATTTAAAAGTGAGAAAATGCACCGCCTAGTGAAGTCATCTGGCGGCATTTCCCATTTAAACACACGTAGTTCAGCAGATTAGATACATACATTCCAGTCGCTTTACAGCGCGCTCGGGCGCTCTGTGACACCTAATCGCCATCCTTGCCTATCGATCCAGAGGTCATCTGGTAGATGGCATCTTGTGATTTCATCTTGAATGCCACCAATCCACGATTTTGCTGGGCGTCCCCTACAGCTTCTCCCAGGAGGAACCCAATCTAGCACCTTCTTAGGCAACCTATCATCCGCCATTCGTTGAACATGACCATACCAGACAAGCTGTTTGGTCATAATTTCATGCACGATGTTCTGCTCGGCGTTCATGATCTCACGGACTCTTTCGTTCCTTACGTGATCTCTCCTCGAGATTCCGGCTGATCTTCGCCAGAAATCCATCTCAGTTGCCTTAAGAATCTTTTTGGTACGCTCTTTCATGGGCCACACTTCACTGCCGTAGGTCAGAATGCTTTTGATTATGGTGTTATAAATCATTCTCTTTTTTTCTTTAGAGATATTTTGATCCCAAAGAATCCTATTTAACATAGCAATAGCTTTCCTTCCCTGCAGGTGCAGCGGTGCAGCAGATTAGATCATTTTGTTATACCTTCTCCAAAAGTTGTTCTTCAAGAGAGGAGCGCCTTCAACACACTGCGTATTATCAATGCGAAATTGTGATACCACTATTCGTACGTCACGACAGTCATTTTGCATAGCCGGCTAATTGAAGGCAAATCTTCGGTTTCCAATGGACCAGTATTCAGGGCATGAATTTAAGCAATTTGATACATGTTTCGTAATCAAAATTTCACGCTGAGCATGATTCACGCAACGAAAATATTACTGAAATCAATATCCTGAAGATATTTGAAGATGATATTGAATCGTTCTCCTTTAAAAAAAAAAAAAAAAAATAAAACGGGAGCGGAAATTTTTAAGCACCGCAAACAAGGTACGTGATCTGGTAGTGTCACCGTCGATATTTCCAGGCACCTCGTACAAATGGACGTCCTCATGCTGAAAGGAACTATGTTGCACACAAACCCTATGCGCATAGTTCCTTTTCGCATATAAATACATGCAAATGTTCGCTCAGATACTAGCATCACTCTGAACCATCGATTCCGCTGCATATACCGTCTGAAATGGACGTATTTATACTAAAAGGAACTATGTGCATAGGCTTTGCGTGCGACATAGTTCCTTTTAGCATAAATACATCCAAATGTTCGCTCAGATTTTAGCATCACTCTGAACCATCGATCCCGCTGCAGTGTCTTTGATTCCGCTGCATACGGTCTAAAATGGACGTATTTATGCTAAAAGGAACTATGTGCACAGGGTTGGCGTGAGACTTAGCCCTTTTTAGCATAAAAACGTCCAAATGTTCGCTCAGATATTAGCATCACTCTGAACCATCGATTCCGCTGCATACGGTCTAAAATGGACGTATTTATGCTAAAAGGAGCTATGTGCACAGGCTTTGCGTGCGACATAGTTCCTTTTAGCATAAATACGTCCAAATAATTGATAATAGGGCGTCGTCGACTACTAAGTGGACGCTCTTGGATAAAAACATGAGCTTGCAGTTAACAAAACATAAATCAAGAAGGCGATTCCAGCTTCCTCTGCGCCGTCTCATCCTCATCTACATCAGCTGAATTCTCGCGAAGGAGATAGCTTGCGGGCGCGCGATGTTTAAAGGGCTCGCTGCTTCTTGTAAATCGCGTCCTGTGCACTGCAAGCCGACGCTCCACCTTGTGCCAAGTGCTTGCGTTTTCTAACAGGTTAACATTAAATATTTGTAATTCGAGGGAAGCCATTCTCGGCTCCCGAGTGTTCGTGACTTTTTGCGTTGCCAAAACGACTCGGAACTCGCTCAATTCCGAAAAACTCCGCATCTTTAACGTTCCCCTCCCCGATATGACGCCGCGAGGTAGTGCCGTGGTGCTTGTGGATGTCGGGTAACCCGTGTAATATCGGAAAAATGTGTTTGCAGAAACAATGAAACGTCTTATCTCTACTTAAATCAGCTTATGCGAAAGGGTTGGAAAATTGACGTAGCTTTATGGCCGTATTCATACTCATAGTCGCTCCTCACACAGCTATAGCTTTAACACCAACTTTCCGATGTAAAAGATCAGAAAAAGGAGAAAGATAGGAAGAAGAAGAGGGGAGAAGGAGAATGATATTAAGAAGTATCAGACAAAGAATAAGAAAAGAGGATGAAAAATAAGAAGATAACAAAAGAGATAATGATGATGAAGAGTAGAAGAAGAGGAAAAAGAGGGGGACAATAGAAAAAGGGCAGAGAAGAAACGGATTAAATGAAATATATTTTGCCCCTCTGCCATTTCTTCTCCTTCCTTCTTCCATAACTCTTCTCATTCTTCCTATCAGTGGCGTGGCGTGCTCTGCGATGCATAGATTGATCTACCATTTAAACTTATGGAAAAGGATCGATTATTAAGTTGTTCGCAACGAATACCTCAATAATCGATTCTTTACCATAGCTTCAAATGGGTAGGTATCGATTATTATCGATCATTCACGCCTCGCTACTGCTCCCTTCGTTTTTCCTCAGGAGGTCTCTGTGAGGTTCAAGTTTTAACTATCAAAGTTTTACGGAGTTATTAAACATAAAAATGACTATTTTCACGAGCCTCGAGTAAGTGTCAACAGCATAACTTTGGAAATATATCCGTGAGGGATTATAATGTTTTATTGAAGAAACAAAAATACGAAAGAAAAATGGACCACTAGACAAGGTGCGAATTTAAGCAATCTGATACATGTTTCTTAACCAGAATTTCACGCAGAACACGATTAACGCAACGAATATTACTGAAACGAACTCCTAACGAAGATATGAACGTTTTTACTTCACATTGGTTACGAGGAATTTGAACTGCCCGCTCACAAGAAACTCAAAGCTCTACGTGAGTCAAACCGTGCACTACAACGGTTTCAGCAATCTTCTCAATCGAGCAATGTTCATTTCCCACCATTTGTTGTTCAAACTATAAGCAATTTGCTATAGCTGAGCCAAAGCGTCAAAATTGAGGTTGCCAGATTTTAATATAGCAGAGACGTTCATGATAACGTTTACAAGCGATAGGAATCACGTAGAGCATTGAGTTTTCATGAGCGCGTGCTTTGAATTCACGCACCGAGAATCATTAATATCTTCGGAAGGAGTTAATTTCGGTAATTTTCGTTGTGTGCATCGTGTTTTACGTAAAATTTTGGTTAAGAAACATGTATCAAAATGCTGAAATTCGTACCTTATCTAGTGGTCCATTGTATGGTTTTGTCAAAATTCAAAATAGGCATGTACCAATCTAAAAATTTGCAAATCTGAAATACATGCAGTATTACATATTGCATGTGAAGCTACAGGATCGCAATTTACGGAAATTTCGTAAAAATTAGGCGTATTTATACTAAGAATCACCTACAAAAGAGAATTAAATAATAAAAAAGAGTTACGTAAGTAAGAGTCGCGATTCTCATGTTTCTATAAATCTCGATGTACGCATGTCTTCTTAGTGTAAATGTATCCAGCTGTCTCTTTTATGTAAAAGACTTTCTGAAATCTTCCTAAACCAATCATTACATACTTTTTTAGTTTGGAGGTAGGTAAAAAATATTCGTCTCTCTATGAGGTACATTATGTCAGAATGGGCTGACATCTATGTCAGCCCATATCATGGGGCTTCCCGAAGAAAATGAGCTGATACGAACTCGGGTTTCAAAAATGCGCCCTAATCGGCCGCCTTATGATTCCACTATTTAAGTTGGCATCACTGACGGTACGGTGGAGTCGAACTCGTGAATGCGGAGTGCGGACTAAGGGAATTTGCATAAGTTTGTCGTTTCCAATTTTTCCAGTCCTCATATTGCCAACTTGATGATATGGGCGAATCCATAATGCTCTGCTGCTGTGGCAAAAACTAAAGAATCCACCAATACTTGATATGAAAGTCGAAATAGATCCATCGAAAAGCGACACTCCTATTCGTCGACGGTCGCAACACTGATCTTAACCACTCGTTGTGACGACGCTGCACTTTGCCGTGCTAAGGAAGAAGGCTGTAAGATCTTTGGACGTCACCAAATTTTTTTTGATGCAACACGCATTCTTTCGGAAATCTGTGAATATTGTTTCCAGAATGTATAAACAAATTCATCTCCAATGGAGATGTTGCATGTGTGAGGAATTTGCGATTTGACTGTTGATTCTTATGATAAAGTTCGCGAGAAACACGATGGTTCCACTGGTTTTCTCTGAAATCAACTCCCAAGCTCAAAAAAAAGCTCTCAAGTTGAGGCCAAAATGGAGGGAATATCCCCTGCTATCCTAAGAGTCCACCTCTATATCAAGAAAAACTCTCCATGCAAATATCGGGATCAAATATATCAGTAGGGTTGCCGTGTTTTCAGTTTTGGAGTCCCCGAATAAAGTGGCAGCCCGCAGCCCTGTCAATGTATTTGCTCCCTATCTTTGCATGGAGAGTTTGTTTTGATGTAGAGGTGGACTCTTAGGATAGCGTGGATATCCCCTCCATTTTGGCCTCAACTTGAGAGCTTTTTTTGAGCTGGGGAGTTGATTTCAGAGAAAACCAGTGGCACCATCGTGTTTCTCGCGAACTTTTACATAAGAATCAACAGTCAAATCACAAATTCCTCACACATGCAACATCTCCATTATCAGCGCGCTGTTAATTTCTCAGCATGGCTACCTCTAGTGTGCAGAAAGAGAATTAGAACTTAGAAAGTTATATTGATCGAAGTTGTGGAAATAGTGTGCACAAATTCAGTATTGAAGCGCCTTCAATTCGGGTGATACTTCCCGATTCGCCGTTAAGTTAGTTTAGTTGCGTGACCTAACTTAATCCAGCCTGACTATCTTGCGATCGGTTTCCAAGAGAGCTTTGTGACTGATCAAAATAATAAAACTCGCCAGGCGTTCACAATATCAACAGTCAAATCGCAAATTCCTCACACATGCAACATCACCATTCTATTAGAAGTATCCGAAAATTTTAAGGAAAATTGTTGACAACTTTCCTCTAAAATGCATATTTGATCGTAGGGAATTTGGCAACATTGGAATGCTCATTCGGTCTCCCTCCGTAGTGTATTGAGCCGAGTAGATCCTTCCGTCTCTGCTAGTGCCGTCGGCTTTCTTAAACTAGTCTACACTAGAGTCCCTTTATACAGAGAGCAAAGACAATACCAATCCATTTGTAATTGGTTCTCGTATTTTAGGCTTCCACAGTGTCACAAACACGAATAAAGATTACATTTCCACCGATTGCAAAGATTATTAACTGGAATGGACCGGGAATTGGGGGAACGGCAAGGAACGAACGGAATGAGAGAAGGAACGGAGACAGACATTCTAGAGTGAGTTGATCAAAGATTACGAAAAATGTTCAAGTTGTGTAATCTTTATTCCCGTTTGTGACATCCATGAGCAGCGTTGTCTTAACTCTCCTTATAAAGGGACTCTAGTCTACTCTTTGATGTAAGGAACCACGATTTTCAACTTATTTCACAAACAGCATGTGTACCGTTCGGTTCTCCGTGCATATAGGTCATTTTATATCTGGTTCCTTATTGCGAAATGTAGTCCAATTAAACAACGCGCTGTATCTTAACGTCGGGCCGCGGCGCGGCGTCAGACTGATCGCGAGGAAAAGGAAGGGAGATAGGAAACGTTCCACTTACATACGATCGTATATAACCGGGTGTACAGTCCGTCCAAGGGTCGCGCAGAAGGGTGCATTGTGGATTTGGAACAAGCGCTAAGCGGCCGGAGGGGGGGGGGGGTCTCTGTGGCAAGGAGATAGCGCTTTTCGCGGTCGCATTTTCGTGGGTTAACTTTGATTGGCGAAGTTTTCTCTCCAACCGCATTTTGGCTCTCCTTCCGTGCCCCCCCCTCGCCCCCTCGCCCCCCCTCGCCCCCCCCCCTCGCCCCTCCCCCCCCGCCCCGGAGAGTGCTCTTTAAAACTGAATAAACTAGCCCGGCGACTAGCTTGGATGCCCGGCTCACAGTGTCTAATTGCTCCGGAATATGGACGGATTCAACTAGAATCAGCCTAACTGCATTCCATGTTGCCACATTTATATTATTTTATTTAGTTTATGTTCTAGCAACATTTAGAGGCCCCCGACCTATTCAAGACTTCCTAAAAAAACTAGCGAAGCCTCTCATGACCGTCAAAAGTTCCGGGATTCCTCTTAAATTTTTTCAAAAGTTCCGAGAAAGTTCCGGAAAATACAAGAAATCCGGAACATTTCGCAAATTTCAATAGTTCTGGGGAAAAATTAAAGAAAATTTCTAAAGTTCCGGAAACTAGTTCTGGGAAATGGGAGGACTGCCTCTAAGTGTCTATCCTTTGAACTCCTTACCTGACGACTTAGGTCAGGGTGGTACAAATCGAAAAAATCTTCCGGAAGATTGGAAATTTCCGGAATATATTCTTTGAAATTTCAAGAAGCAGTGTTTATGAAAAATATGAAACATTCGTTTCAGGGAGATGTGCAACCCGAAATTAGGTGAAGCGAGTTGCTTCTCTCGGCCAAGAGAAAAGGCAATTGAAAAGTAAATAACAACCCCAAAGTTTCATAATAATCATTGAAATTGATAAATCTGTAAAAAATTGACTCGAAAATGTTTGAACTCAGGGAATTTTGACCTAAGCAAGGAGATATGGCCCACGGGCGTGCCATTTATAGAAAAAAATAATCAAACGTGCATTTATTAGTTTATCTGTCAATGTAGCTAATGTGATATTATTTTATTTGTTACAGGTAAGCACTTTCTAGTCCATATTCAGAAGCTTATACTTAAAGTTAAGTTTGCACTGAAAGCCAGATCGTAGATGATCATTCACAATTCACAAATCCATCTGACTTAATTGTAAGTATCCTCTTTGAATAAGTACTCTTTCCTGTTCTGCTCTAAGCCTTTTTTTTTTGGCTTTTCACACGCGCAATCATCATATATAGGCTTGAAGCTAAATTGTGTTCAAATGTATAAACCACCTGCAACAATCTCATAGTTCGTATGACCAACCATACCAAGAATTTGAAGTCACCAATTTCACGAGTTTATTAACCGCAAATCTCATCCTGAGATAGCTTAGCGCCGTTTTTTTGTTTCTGTGAAATACATACAGAGGAATGTAGTTTTCGAGGTATGCCGCATTCAAGAGAAGTTAATAGTTGATACGATGTGAGAGGGAGTTGTCGTGGAAACCTGTGAACGCATGAAAGGAGTCATAAAATCTTTAATTAGTGAGTAATTCATGGATTGGCACCGTCGAAATAGAGTACCTTCATAGACAGTGTATGGCCATTTTTGTTGTGAAAATAGGCTGACACGATGTTCTTACGGCCGTAAATAAACAAACAAGATGGCTGTTATCAGCAAGCAAGATTGAGATTATGCACATCTTACACCCTCCTGTGATAAAGGTGAAAGGCGATTTAACAAGGTTTACATGTGTTTTTCGTGTTTTATTCGTATATGCTTGTTTAAATTGTTACTGCCGTATAATTGAAATTTTTGTCAAATTTAGCTTCTTATCGATGTTTTGGTGAGCTGCCATCTTGTTTGTTTATTTACGGCCGTAAAAGCATCATGAAGCCTAAAAAATCGTTGACCAATCAAAAGGCGGAACAGTTTTCCTGCAGTAAAAAGATATACGAATGGCCACACTCTGTCCATAAAGGTACTCTACGTCGAAATGGTTACGTCGATTACACATTACAACCGGGTACAATTTTTTGCGGATTTTTTATTAACTGGAGAAATTGCGCCCCTCGTAAGGGCAGACGGAAATAATTCAGTTCAAAAGCAAATTGAAAATCCTGAGGCAAAGGGTATTAAAAGGTGAATAAAAAATGAAGGATGGGAATTAAATTACGACGCGGAGTCGGGGGAAAAAAGAGGAGGGCAGCTTGGCGATTCCTGATTGATCCATCGGGTAATAATCCATAAATGGTATAATATTTATAATAAAAAGCGAGATGGTAAAATAGTGCCAGGGCCGAGGGCTCATCATTATTCAGCACGCATTAATAGTCAATGGCTCTTGAACATCAATGGGTGACCTCACGGCCCTCCATCACGTCGTTACAATGGTTCATATCGGATTGTCATCTGTCACCCAAGTTAAATCCCTCCCGTCAGACCTTCTCATTTTAATTACGCACTGCATTCCAGCGTTGACAAATTTGACATATTTCATCGTGGAGGAACCTTGATATCGGAGGCCCTTTAAAGGGAGAGTTAGGACTAGAATACCTGTATGCGAGAGTATGGACAGATGTGAAACTCCGAAAATCCATCAGGCCTTTACTGATGCTTCTGCGAATAAAGTTAGGGCCCAGAAATGCAGCCAACCTATGAATCTCAAGTATCCATAACGATTTACTTATACTATAGTTACGAACCGTCGTTTATAAAGCACGTATTTGACTCAGTTTTTGTATAAATTTACTCATTTTTGCGGAAGAACGCTCATTTCTGTACATTCTTGGCCATCTTGGTTAGAATTAGAATCTGCAGACTGGCGGTGAAATTTTGTGTGTGTAAATGATAAAGGAAACGCTAATTTTTTCTCTGTTTCTCCTTTGTCTCCCTCGTCTCCCTCTTCTTCCTATGATATTGAAGACGAAGACTCAGGTCAAAAAAACTGAAGCCAGCTTAAGGACAAAGAAAAGCTCCCTGAGAAACGTAGAGCTGCAATTATTTTAACTCGAGGTAGTTGTTCTTGCCTACATTTCGGGATGAAGGAGGGTGATTTGTTGGGACCAAGAGAGAGACTCCCGGTATGGGACCGCAAAGCGTGTTTTCTCCTCGAATCGATAATCCGGGTATCGGAACTTGGCTGTTTTGAAAGCGCCTTCAAATGCGGCGTGATACCTCACGCATTCCGGAGAGTTCAAATAGTTGTATCATTGCGCCGTAAGAATGTGACGGGAGATTACAATTGAAATAGCCTTCATACACGCTGGGCTTGTCGTGTCGATTTCCTTTGACATTTTTGCAGTGGTGAATGCATAGCTGAAGTGGCTTCAGTAGAATTGTTTGTAGCAAATGGGTAATTTTTATAGGTGGATTATAAATAAACAATTGGTTAGAAATGAAAACAAAAGAATATGAACTATGCAAAACGATAATCCGAGTATCGGAACTTGGCTGTTTTGAAAACGCCTTCAAGTGCGGCGTGATACCTCACGCATTCCGGAGAGTTCAAATAGTTGTATCATTGTGCCGTAAGAATGTGATGGAAGATTAAAATGGAATTAGCCTTCATACACGCTGGGCTTCACGTGATAAAAATTATTTAAATGGTGTCGTCAAACGATATTGCCGAAACTTTGATAACTAATTACCTCGGGTAGATTATCGACACTATTAAAACATACACATGTCCGCGGTGTAAGTCCGCAACCACGTATCTCTCTGCGGTGTTTGAAAATATCCGTTCCTATTTTATTTGTTTAAAGAAGAACAAATCGACATCATCCTCGAAGTTTTCGCAGAATTTTCTCCTACGGAGAAATACCATCACGGCAATTTTTAGGAATTTTGGTTGAGTTGTTTTCCATTTAAAAAATATAGTACGATAGGAAGTCTGCCACGTCGCAAAGCGAGATACCAGGTTGTGGACTTACTCTGTCGATATGTGTTTGTATCCTATTTCATTATTGTTGTAAATTTAAGAGGGTATATTTCACGCAAAATCGCATGCTTTTGAACTTTCATGAAATTTCTACACCCCAATATAGATCACTCTGAAATCCCTCCGACGTTACTCTGATTGCCATTGACAGTAGCATCGGTGACTTTCGTCACGTTTTACGACGAGGTCCATTTTGAGGCGGAAATAGGAACAGGAAATAGGAGGCGATTCAGACCAGCGGCTTTTATCTAGGCTCGCAAAACAAAGCGAAGAAAAAAGAAAAGAGAGAAAATCGCATTCCGCTGCGGGAACTTTTAATTAATCACACTTTAGCGTGCGTTTCATGCAGGTGCATATGCCTGTGCACTCTGTCTAATAGACGACAGGAAAAATCGCGGGTTAATCAAAGTTTTAATTATCCCCCGGGCTCTGCGCGAGGACGAGAGGCGAGCGGCACGGCGCAATGCCGTTCCGCGAGAAGAAAGGGTTGTAAATACAAGCTTTAAACGGGTTTATCAAGGGCTGAACACGATTATAACCTTATTTTAGCGCCACGTCCAACTGCCAAGTGCGAACTCGGTGCACATCCATGAATTAATGATTATTTTTGCTGCCCGGTGTTTTGCTAATTTTCCCGGGAGGCCCCCCCTGCCCTCCTCTCTGGGGATTCGCCCCGCCCCTTGCCTGTCTGACCTCAAGTGCTCGAATCCTGTTGTTTTTGTGTTGTGCCCGAGCAGGGTTGTCAGTTCATATGGACCATATTTTGCAATAAGAAACTGCTATCTCCGGTTCGTCCTTAGAAGCACGTACCTGCATAGGGAAACTTACAGCACACCTGTTTTTTCCAAAATGAACCGGTATTGTAGTGCCCTATCGAAAAATTTTACCCTTTAGCTCGTCTGAAAAGCTTACACCGGTTGAATTGCAGTAAAAAAGGCCTTGCATTCTGATACTGTCGTGGGTTGAAATCCTCCGGATTTGTCGTGCTCTGTATGAAAGTACGTAACTCCATTCCAAGACTGGAAATTGACTCATATAATAGAGAATTTGCAGGTGTCTGAAATTTTGTTAATTTCATCTTTAAAATGATACTATCAGGAAAACCCAGTGCGAGGATATCTTTGATTTCTAAATTGATAAATTATTGGAGAAAATATGACGAAATGATCTAATCTGCTAAAATACATGTGTTTAAATGGAAAATGCCACACTGCAATTAACAATTGATAATTGACTAACACAGCGAAAACATAGATTAATAGCATGGTTTATCCTCTGACTACAAAAATTCTAACTGGCTTTGCTTATAACCAGGTGCAAGTTTGAATCAGACCACATTTTGAAATTTGGAACTATAATTTCTGGCTCATCTGTGAAAACACTTATGTGCATAGGGAAACTAATGACCCATACGTTGTTAGTCAGCTGAGCCAGATATTATAGTACCGAATTGCAAAATGTAGTCCAATTAACGGAAATTTATCGTTGCTGTTCAAGCAAATTAATTTTTGTTAACACAGCAAATCAATTTGTTTTCGTAGATATATCATTCTTTTTGAGGGGTAGGATCTTCCTCAGCGTTGGCCCTGGAAATAGCGTCCGGGAAGATTCCACCATGTTATTCCACAGATTCCCAAAGGGGAATCTGAGAGGTCTAATAGTTTTCACGCGATATTCTTTACATTGAATTTATCTATGAAATTTGAAATACATTTATCATCGAAAATAATTTTCGCGAAAACTACTCACCGCGCGCAATCTGGAAACCGCGGCAACTTCGGACTGCTTGCTTTCCTGGCGCGGCCCTTGAGCGCGTAAGAGGTGTTTATGGTGAATGGTTAGTGTGATGAGCTCCACCCGTAATGAATAAACAGACTTAATTATCTATTAAAATGGCCACTCCGTGTATTTCCAAATGCATTTTCCTCGTCCGAACGCGCCGAACTTGATCTTTTATAAGGTCGAGCTACCTCCCGGCCGTCTCTCTTGAATTGAATTCCACTGATCATTGATTCCGCAGTAGATTAGTCCGCTGCCAGATCATTAAATTGTTATGAAATGACTTCCATTAATCATTATCATTTCTCAGATTGGTATTTATCGTCCAAGGACATTCTATAATGATTCAAACATGGAGTAGCTCTCAAACTGCAGCATAGAGCAACCCGAAAAATGAAAACAAGTCGGTCATTTTGAGTTCACGAATGACGTTTCCAATGCTCATGCTGGGCATTGGATGTTCTGCCCAGTAAAGTGTAAAGTCTCCAAATACGTACTTCACTTCAAATTAATTTTTTAAATTATAAGGGTTCGAAAAAATGAATGATCATTTAGGTATTCCTTTGTAACCACCACAGTCCTTTTCTTTGATTATTGTCCCAGTTTGATTTTTGTTGCCATCTTGAAGTTTTGTGACGTCAGGCGGGTACCACTTTTGCCAGGCGACTACCGAATCTGTAGCGCGCATTTCAAATCTTCGCCTGCTCTCAACAAGATTAGAACAAGATGAGGACGAGAAGCATTGTTTGATAAATGAGATGACGATGAGATATAAATTAGATATAAATGATCCGTCACATTCCTTCCTAGAAATGTGCCTGTTCCAGCTGAATTTAGTTTTTTATTTCTGAATGATGAAAGAATCTCAAAGGATCGAAATATGACTAATTACTAGCTCTGTAGCTTGCAAGATAACGCCCTTACCTGAGTTATGAATTTTTCCAGTATCGTTGAAATATAAGTAGAGTACCTAGTAGCGGCACCCAGTGTCACAGTATGTCATACCTATTTGATGTACCTAGGTAATTCTCATCAAAAAAGAGAAGAATAAATATTTACCTTCATTAACACCAAGTAGACGAAAGTTCCACTGTGAACTTAGTTGGCCAATAAAAATGCAAGCAATGAAGCAATTATTTTTATTTCCTGACTCCAAATGGTAAGAATTATGGTAAGAACTCTAAGGCATAGTAAAAACTGTATTTATCATTCCTTAATAAATACAAGGTTGACTGTTTGCATGGAAATGATAGTACATTAGTTGGCGGCTTATCTATTATTCTAAACTTCAGATTAAGTTGATGAAGGTAGCAGGTTGTTGTCAGCAAGAGCTGTTGATATGAGTATGTAGTTTAGAATGGTCAATTTTTAATTCTGCCAGAGGAGCATCATTAGTATTTAATACAAAACTCTCAGGGTCTCTGGATACTATGCCACCTCTTATCAAGAATGTTTATGCTAATTTTGTTGCTATGTGGTGATGGGAGAGATAATTTCAAGATTATTTTGGTAAAAGTCGGACAAATATGAGGATGCCAAGTTTATAAGAAAATCTCACAAACCAAAGTGAACATTGTTTCATGCCTCTGCAATTTTCAGCTTCGGGCTAGTTCTCGCAAGAAGGTCAGCACAACGCGCTGATCAAACTTTTGTGGAATTTCTTGTTAATTTTAGAATGTGTGCCAAAGTCACAGTAAGTATTCCACAAAAATTGCAAAATCTGAAAAATCTAGAAAAATAACAAGTACCTCTCAGCCTCCGCGCAATTCGCACCCCTGCTAATAAATGTTGGAGAATAGAGAACACTTTACCCTCAAAACATTACTCGCACTGAGTTTAAACTAATATGTAATTATATGTGTACGATGGTGGATCTGAGCTGTACTTACTTACCAAACTTTGTTGAGCGAAGTTGTTACTTAGGGGAAATTCATTAACTGCTGCCAAGGATTCACAAACTCTGACCTTGATAAATATTTCCGACATATACTTGAGATACAGTCAGATGTTTGGAATTCTGGACATTCAGTATTGTTCACATACAAAAGAAATTGACTAACAAATACAACCGTTTTATATTTACATAACTGCTCAACAGAACATACCGACAGTTGTGATTAGTTTCTCGACAGCACTCTGATAGCGGTAGGATAGCTAAAGGATCCCTACCCTGCGGCAAAAATGGAGTTGATTGAAATTTTGATTCACATGGTGCTAATGCTGTCAAGACTCAAGACAAAATTACACTCCACGCACAGTCAAAGAGTATTTTGATAAGTAAGATTATCCATTAAGGAAGTTGCACAAATCACAAATCAAACCGAAGGACACGGACAAACCAAGGAGCCAGCCATAGCCAGCTCAGAAACTCGGCAATTCAGTTTCTCTCACTGCAAAAGGTGGAACCATCCAAAGTACCATCAATGTTAAGTTGAAGGGGTGAATTACTTATTTAAAGAGTGCTAAGTCATTTTGGGACTTTTTCGAAGAGATTTAAAGGAAAAAATTGGAAAATGCTCAACTATAAAATGAACGTAAACAATCCGCCATTGTATCAAAGCTGACGCACAAATGAAACAAGCGCTAAACACAAGGGTAAAAAGTACATACGTAAATTGATTTTGTTTTATAAGGAAAATGGTGAAAAGTTAGGAAATTCATATTGGAAATTGAAGCTTTAAGATATAAAGAACTTCAGATAATTAATACAGTTTATTTAGAAACGAGTTAAAGAAGGCAAAGTTAAGGAAACTCAGAAGGAACAGGGTATTTTGTAGGAAGGGTGGTAGGTTTAGAATTGAATCGACGTATCGACGTATCGAACAGCGACTATCGGTAGTCTCGAAAAACCCCGTAAAATACACACTAATACAATAAGCGGTTACATCAGATCTTATGGGAGCGCACTCACACATACAAAAAATCGCTTTTTCAAGCGATTTTTTACAAGAGAACAGAGGAGAATCTCACTAGCGATCGAGATTTTTCGAGATTTTACATTGATTAAATAGCCCAGAGTGAAAGAAAAGTTCTCTCCAGTTGATCACTGGAGAACAAAAGGTACCCAGTAGCGTCTGAGGCGAAAAATCTATTGAAAAATCCTCCGGTCCAGTGGCGTGGCGTGAACTGCGATATATCGGTTGTTATGCCATTTAAACCTATGGTAAAGAATCGATTAGTAAGGTGTTCGCTGCGAACACCCTGATAATCGACTTTTTTTCATAGGTTTGAGTGGCGTATCAATCGATATATCGCAATTCACGGCACGCCACTGCTTCGGTCCTCGTAAAAGTGTCAAGTATCATCATGTCATCATACGACCGTTTCTTCGTATTTTGGGTTTCGCCCACTTACAAACATGTTAAATTATCGATTTGTTTCCTTTAAAATCCAAAATCCAGCCTAATCACGAACTGACCAGTCAAATCGCACTTTGATCGGAATCGTTGGGTCTTCCATTTTTAAATAAAAATTCAGTTTTTGATCGGTCAAATCACGATGCGGTTAATCCCATCGCAATCCTCCCTCAAAATTTGGAACATGATTGCAGAGGGTTAGGTGAAATTAAATAAAATAATAGTACCCGTATTTGTTTGTAGAATCGTTGATTGACTGGGTTGTCAGTGAGGGTCCCCCCATCATTGGTTCCAATCGACGCTTGACAGCCAAGTTGATGTTACAAGTTCATCTCGGAATTTCAAATTGCAATTAATCAAAACGGTCGACCATTCAACCTGTTTACCGTGTGTCTTACTCATGAGCACTGATTGCTAGAAATTTGCGATTATATACAGCGTTGTTACATGTTTACTTTTACACGCACACGTATCACTGTCAGGTCGTTTCACTGAATCTCCGAACCTCACGGGAGCTCAAAAATTTTCTTTAAAACTGACGAAAAAATCGGTTTAATTATTTAATTATATATTATCACCAGGGTTACAACCGCGTTTGCCTTTTTCGCTTTACTGAAGTAATTTGGATCTAAAGCAAGATTAATCGAGACGGAACGAACGCGTGAAAAAACTGACATTAATTTTCCATGTTTTACTTAAATTTTTGTTTACTTTAATTTTCCGTTTTAATATAAGAAACCCGTAAATGGCGACGGGGGCATATTATTTATTTTAATAATGTGCATAATTCTCGCCTATAGTTAACCATCAGAAGATACACGGGCCATTACCTACTCTCAGTACAATCGCAAATGAAAGGGTTGTCAGGAAAAACCCTAAAACCCTAATCATCGAAGCCAACATCGCCATGGTGAAACCTTAGGACACCTATCTTGATTTTCGACGTCGCGAATTTCATGTCTCATTTTTATTCTTTTAAGAGATAAAGGGATGGTAGGGCGCGTAGACGAAGAGATGTTACGTTATCGGTTGCCCGATAATCTTTCGGGAAGATATGCACTTGTGGCGTAGGGTGTCTCAATGTTCGAGAGTGAAGTTAACTAGAGTGGACTGTATATAGGAGCGACGTATATGTATGCATATTTTTTTGAGAAGCACCAGACCAGACACCCTGCTCTCACTCCGAAAAGAAGCTGCTCAAGAGACGACTTTGGACACGGCCCTTAATTTCCCGACAAGAGTCGACGACACAACGAGAGCACCCCGTAACCCGGAGATGCGCGCAGTGAAGCGCCGTTTTGAAACAAATCCAACGTCGGAGAAAATATTGCCCCCGAAGCTTAGTAAACTCGCCGGGTACGAGTTGAATTTTCCTTCCCCGTCGTGCCGTTCACTTAAAAAGGGATTTCCTTCCGCGATTACTTGTAAACATAAAAAACGATAATATTAGTTTTATTTTTCGGGGTAGGTATCACCGGGGGTGGGATCGGATCTCAGGGCGGAGAGCGTTCATTACTCCGGCTCTTGAAGCCGTCGAACTTGGCGCCATAACGGCTGTTTTCATGACGGTGTCCGCTTATTTTTTTTATTTTCCCCTCCCATTTGACAACGCCCTTGTCAGCGCGGCTCTGAGTGAAGGGCTCAGGCGAGAGGCGCTTCCGAAAACCGGCACCTTGCCAAAAACATCCCGCACCGTTGTCATACTTAGGCATAATGTATTTTATTCCGCCGGATTTGTCCGGAATCAGCCTGACTGCATTTCAAGTTGCCTAATTTTCTCTTGTATTTCACTGTTTTAGCAGAGAATTTTAACTACTTTTCGCATCTAAAATATCTATGAATTTACTCTGGGGCATGACGAATATTCTATCTATGTTTCGAATTTCAGCGTTGCTTAATTTTCTGTTCAAAAAACATCAGAGAAATTTCCGGAACACCTGATATAGTTTGGCTAATTCCGGGTAAATCCGTCCATTTATCATATAAGTAGGGGGCTACGCTCCCTGACCGCTTCGAGGTCCAACCCCCCCCCAAGCCTTTCGTCCCCTCATCGGGATTGTCAACATAAAAATCTCCTTCTGGTGTTTCTTATCATATGTATCACCTTTATCAACGATCCACATTTCTCGGATATAGCTTCCAAAAATACAAGAAATTCCAATTCTTTTTGAGCATATAAAAGTCACATGCAAAGTAAATCTAGTAAACTTATCGAACGGTAGTGAGGCAAGTGCAACGTTGCCAAGTATTCATTTGTTTCAGCAATTTCCAAAAAAGTGTGCGGAAACTTCCTGCAGCCCTCATAAGAATAAAAAATCCATCACAAGACCCTGTTCCCGCAGATTACTGGATTGACTTTTGAGGCTATGTTTACATGTTGAACCAATCGATATCGATACTATTTCACCTGTTTGATGTATCGAATACGTTCCATACCATCAATAATGATAGAGCAAACTTTTGTGAGATACAAGTCGATGATCGTACATATCTACTCAGCAAACTTAGTCTGAGAATGGGAAAGCTTTGCAATCGTTTCAATAGAATATCCTTCACTATATGAGTAAAAATACACATTTCCTGCACATCCGTCCCTTGCAAGGCGTCTGGCGAAATTGTCTAAAACAATACCAATTACCGCTCATGCAACGAGAACGGAATCGCACCAAAATTGAAACGGTGGTGGATTATCGGTGAAAGTAAAATCTGGTCCCGCGAGACTGCGGTCGAAATGAGCGGAAAGATTAAGAGAGACGCAAAGAAAACATGAAGTATCACCAACGATAGATTGGAAACTTTCTTTTATGAACTTTCTTTACTTCTTTGCAATTGAGCATCACTTTTTGACCTGGTTGAGCGGGGTGAAATCGATTTCTTCCTTTATCCGTGTCTCTTTTCCTCTGTCCATTTTCTCACTCACACTTTACTCACTCTCCTATCTTCTCGCAGTTCTACATCCTGTGCGTCCGTAAGTTACTTGGATGAAATTAGATTTTATTGAGGGAAGAAGCACCGCGTTAGTAAACTGTCGGAAACATTATTCATCACTGACCATTAGATACTTAGGTGCACTGCTATATTGAAACTCACAGCAATATTCTGTTCTTTCTCAGTGAGTTCCTATACCACCCTCCATCTTTCTCCAGGGTCACTAGTTTTTAAAAGTCAGAAAAACCTTCCAAAAGTCAGTTTTCACGGAGTCATCAAAATCCAGGGAAAACTCGGAACTTTCAAACCTTGAATATTTTTGTTCTACTCAAACTTTTACACGGCTCCAACTTAGCTTATTTTGTGTCATATCTGCAGAGTTTGGATTTGCATTCGGTTTATCTCGCGGGATACGTTTACCTGCTTAAATTCTGAAACGACTATAGGAAGAGTCAGATTCAAACCTCAAATTGTCTTTGTCCTTTTGAACCTTCTCCGTCTAAATTTTTGCACTTTAGCTTAAATTTGGATCCGCACTGTCTCGTGGGGCGTATTTCCACTTTGAAAATCCCGAAAAAGACAGGAACCATTCAGGAAATGTTTAAATTCAAGGAAAGTCTTCAGACTGCTCGCATTAAAAAATTATAGAGATCCTAAGGACATCGTTGCGCACGTCTTCAAGAATCTATGAGAACAGTTTTGAACCAGAAAAGACCGCAATCAAGTTAATCATCACTGCGTCTGTAACTACGTGTGCTATTATTTGTAGTGCGCCTGGTCTCTACTTCTATTATTTTTTGAAACTTAAAAACTGTTAGACATAAAAAATTAAAAACACGCACTAAAGATTGAAGATTGAGAAATTCAAATGCTGTTGTAAGTGAGTGCGAACCTTATGAATCAAGAGTGAGATTGACGGGAAAAATTATATTGCTGATCAAACAATTTTGTAGTTAAAAGAAATGCCCGACTTGTTTCAATGTAGATTTTAAAATTAAAAAAATGTTAATTTATCCACCCCCATGGTTAAATTAGCTTACCACTATTGTAAATTTTACATTTGAAACATGTCGGACATATTTTTTAGCAATTTAATTGTTGAATCGGCAATCCATTTTTTCCGTGTTTATTCCCTTTCATTTGTTTACTTCTCCTTTTTCTTGTGTAGTTCTTCGACCTATTCTTTTCTTTTCACTAGTTTTCTCTCGCACTCCTCTTTTTCCTCTTCTGACTTTATCCCTCCTCCATCACCCATATCTACTGAATAGCAGTGAAGAGGGAACTCCTCGACAAAAACCCACCATTTTAATCATAATTCAACACAGTTCGTGGGACGTCTTGCGAAGGGCCATAAGGGGGCTGCCGGCACACAATGGTTCGAGTCAATTAGAGAGATTGGACATGAAATTTTGGACTAAAACTGCAAATTTTGATGTTTATTTCGTCACATTTTAAATTTCAAGGGTTGCCTGTGAAAGAAAATTTTACGAGGAAACCACTTTTAGAACCTCAAAGTTATGTATAAACGGAGTTATAAGCATTTGAAGTTTCCAAATTTCGTCCGACCACTCCTAATGACTCGATCCACTGCGCGGCAGTACCAGGGAGCACAGAGCATATTTCCAGCGGAATTTTTACACTAGATTTTCGTCATACATTATCCTCTGGGGGGCATTTCAGATTTATTCAGAAACACACCTCCCCATTTCATTGCTTTCAGGGGCATTAAACAGATTACAGCATCTGCAGCCGGACTCCTGAGAAATCATTTCCGAGGAGTCTCGCGGAATACACCCCCATCTTTCGAGTGGTGGACGCTCCTTGGAGTCTGACAAGAAGTGACAAAGAGCTTTGCCTGGAGTGTTCGAACGGCTTTACAAGGATTTGGCAATGGTACAAATTCGATCGAGAGGTATCGCTTTAATGCCCCGGCCCCGGAGATCGGACGAAATTGCTCGCCCTATTTACATAAACAAGGTACCTACTCTTAAGTCAGATCATGGCATCTCGCTCACTTGCATCAATACGCAGTTGCCCGCTGGAGCATTTTTTTTTTCCGAGAGGCTCGTCGCCGAAACTAGGACGGAAGTGCGCCCGGGGGTTGCCGTCTAAAATAGAAATTTTTGTTTACTCTATCGAAAAAAATGTTCCCTCCATGGATAGTTCGTCGCGCTGTTTCTTTGCCCCCTCTCTGCTTAGAAAGTTAGGTATCGTCAAATGAACCGTGCTTAGGAAAAAAGGAACGAAGCCACATCAGCTATCGCCAAATTTAACCGGGCAATTTAATTTTTTACAAGAGAACGTTTGGTCGGATTTCTTTGACATTTCAAGGATTTTGCTTTGTACTTTGCAAAAAATTCATTGAAATTCGCACACAAATCCGCAGAACCGTTATCACCTAATAAATTAAATTGCCCAATTTTTGCTTGGCTTGGCTCCATTTTGCTTAAGGTGATTCGTCAAGCTCAAAAGAAGTGGTCGAAGTGGAGTGCGATATATCGCATCGATTAGGTCAAAAATCTCGGCAGATTTTGAATTTTTAGCGAAAAAAAGGACGATAGCCCCTGCGCATGAGCCTAAAGAATCATTCTAAACCCAAAAATCAGCAAAATTCCGAGAAATGAAAGCAGAATAGTGTTTGGAAAAAACCTCACATTCGATACAGAAATTGATGGCTGAATCGAATGCGAGGATTTTTTCCAAACTCTATTCTGCTTTCATTTCTCGGAATTTTGTTAATTTTTGGGTTCAGAATGATTCTTTAGGCTCATGCGCAGTGGCTATCGTCCTTTTTTTCGCTAAAAATTCAAAATCGACCGAGATTTTTGACCTAATCGATGCGATATATCGCATGCCAGTTCAACCACGTCACTTGAGCTTGACGAATCACCTTAACGCGGAACAAGTAACCTCTTCGGTCTCTGTCTCCGATGCAAACCTCTTTTTTAAGGAAAATTGTCATGACGTCATGGCTAAATGAGTCGATTCGACAACATGGCGCCCTTCTGGCGCGAATGTTCAATTCGCTGCAGGTTTACAGCATCACAGCTGCCTTTTCCTCTTCACTCAATAGCTGCAAGTTTCCCCTCCTGTCCCTTTTTTAGTCTAATTTTGCTTCCGAACTGACATTGCGCCCAATCGAGGATCGAATACTGATAAATTGCTCCCGTTACATCTCTTTCCAGCCATTGCATTCCTGAAGAGGACCAAATGGACGTATTTCTATCAAACGGAACTATGTGCATTATGACGTGAGCCCTGTAACGCATATATTCTTATGGGTCTCAGGGCTCATGCTTTAATGCACATAGTTCCGTTTGATAGAAATACGACCAAATGCTCCGTCCAAAGTGTCCCTTGGCAGCGAGTTCCAGCGACGGAACGTTAACAGCTGCCCTCGATTCCGCCATAATGCAGCAGAAATTAAGGACTGAACGGAATTAAGACCAGAATCCTCTGTCCTTTCCCTTACAAAAATAGTTCATAACTGCTAAATCCTAGTAAAAACAACTTAAATGGACGAAATTTTTACCGTTGACTAGGGAAGGAAATACAACCCTCAGCGGAAAAATTACTCAATGAAGATATTTCTGTATATGGTTGGGTTGGAAAATCGGATTTCAAGGGGGAACATTCTTGCCAGAATTCTAGAAAATACGCAACGCGCTGTCGAGTTGATGCTCGTGCTAATATGTACAGGTTCGTGTGTATATACAAGTACAGGTGCCTGCGAGGGCCTTTCTCGGTCGTGAATTGAAAAGTATTTAATATCATTGTATATGTATCTGCAGAAGTATATCGATGCCCGATGGCTAAAGTACGACCGTACGTATATATACGTTTCTGACGTTGTAAACTTCCAATCAAACTTTATTTTTTCCTTGCAAAACTAATAATCGTAATTTTTTGAAAACTTCCTTTAATTTCTTCGCTGTTTGTGGAATATTCCGTAAAAATTTAAAACTGTAAAGTTGTCTCGTCCCCCTTCGAAAAAATAAAACTAGAAGCGGGAATTTTGAATCATGGCAATAAAGATACGTGGTGTCGCTTTTTAGCCGTCCATAAAGAGCGGAAATTTGTTTAGCTTTTCATGGCTCTTATGATCAATCTGGAAAGTGTCCATAATCGGACGAAAACACCAGGAAGTAGCCGAAAGTATGAGGACCTGATGTAGGTAGAGGGTGCCCAATTACGTCAAAATTGGGTTCTCTTGTTAAAACGTCATTAGCTGGAAGTACATTTACGGTGCATATATTTTGTCCAGAAATTGCCAAAAATATCTGAAGTTGCGAAAAACCTACAGAAATGGGCGAAAATATGCACCTACATGACGTTATCAAATCACGTTCCGAAGACGTTATCAAAGGGTTTTTCCATTACGTCATCCGACAAGAACTGTAGGGAAAATAAAATAATAAATGCGAATTTTTAGCTTCATTCCAAGTGTATCCTTCAGGGGGAGAACTATTCAGCAAATCTGACAACATCAAATATTGTATTTAAACGCTAATTTCTTTAAGAGAGACGAGTTTTTATTTATTTAACGTGTCTCTTCGATTAAAATTATTCCGTTAAGGAGTCTCTAACAATCTTTTAACTCGATGAAGAGGCAAGTTATATACAGCCTTTCACCGGGGAGCCCGCATAATCTCACGGAACAGAAAAAAAAAATAGTTTTAATTAAATGTTGGGGTTGTTCCAGTTGTTTCTAATGTCCTCAGTCTAATAAATAGAATTCATTTCGACTTTAAAAGTGTCTGCGAATTTACTGCGTGTTCTTTCATTATGGTGCGCTGTTTTAAAAGGACATTTAATTAGAGTATAACCCAAAATGTCCTCCAGGCGGATCAGATGAAACATTAGTTTTTCATAATGTCAAAGGTAAAAAGAAAAGGAAAAAATCCGTCGCCGAACTATTCAAGTTTCACCTCTCGCTCCCTCCGCCTGTCGAGAAGTTGTTGATTGCCTCTCAAGCTAAGAGAATAAGTTTGTTTTCAATTTTATTTTAATTGAAAGTGAATGAGCATGAAACGTGATTTCTTCTTTTGCTTAAGTTGTTATCTTTGTTTCCTCTGGACTTTGTTATATCCTCATCATTTTTTCAGGGTTTAAAAACTTAAAGCGAGGATAAAGAAACATCCCTCTCTCTACTAACTTAGTTTTTTTAAGGCACTGGTACTTCTGCGTTCAGTCAAATCACTGCGTCAGGGATTCAGTATTCAACCTATACGGTCTTATCGGAGTACAGGGATCTAAAGAGACTGGACATTTATGGGCAACCTAGATTTGAACGACGCAGTGGACTGAACATTCCAGTTTAAGGAATCCGGTTTTGATTGATAGGAAGAATAGGTGGAATTTGGTTTGGTATTTGGGGCTGGCTTGGAATTGCTGAATTAAACGCAACTCGAAACGCCCATTTGGTACAAAAATAAACTCAAAGGCTCTCAACCTACTGTTTTAGGTACAAGGTAACGCGTTGTGTCGGAACCTTAAGCACCCTCGGAGTTTTTACTCATTTTTACGTAAATCCTCACGATGAAAAATTTGCATCTGTACACCAATACAGGGTCGGATATACCCACTTGCTGCCCATGGGCCGCTTGTATTTTTCCGCCCCCTTCTCATTCGTTTTGAAACATCAATAAAAACCATCAAATGAACGTGCCAGCGGGGAGGGGTGCATAAGACGCGTTTACTCGTGTTGAACACATTTTTTGGGAAAGCCCTGTCAACACTACTTGCAGAATTTCACGGAACTTTGCGCGAAAGTTAAGTTCCGTAAACCTATCTCTGTGTGGACAAGGCCTTCCATTTACATGAAATGAACGAACAAATTATGAAAGAACAAACATAAATGTGGATTAATGATTTTAACTTCCGCCGCCGCGCTGACCGCACCGTGTTTAGCGCAATGTGTGAAGTATTCCGACAGTCTTGTAGGCGATATGTGTTTCACGCCAACCGCTGCCGAACGCACTGTGTTTGACGCAATGCATGAAGTATTCACGCAGTCTTGTAGGCGCTATGCGTTTCTCGCTGACCGCAATGACCGCACTGAGTTTGATGCAATGCGGGAAGTATTCGTGCAGTCTTGTAGGCGCTAATATGTGTTACATGCCGATCGCCGATCTCAAGTTCATTTCTCTCCAAGTCGCGCCGTTCCAGGCCATATTGCGCCGTATATACAGGCGTGTTTGGTTTCCCTCTTAACTCGATGAATTGATGGTGATTTCTCTTGTATCACTGGAAGACGGCAAAATTAGAATTTACTATTCTCTCAGGAAATGAGAGATTTAGTCGCCTTTTCTCGTTTGTAATTTTTTTCTTTTCTAAATCCGATTTTTTTTTATACCTACATTTAAAAAAATTGCACAATTTTCCGCCCCCCATAGATTTTCCGCCATGGGCCGCGGCCCATGTGGCCACCTTCTTAATCTGGCCCTGCACCAAGATCCCTATCACCGTGAGCGATATGTCACGTACCATTTACTATTTTGAAACAACTTAAGCTTATTTCGTGATTGTAACATTTTGTCATCAAGGCACCGCAGCAGTTAAAGGGGCCCATTTAGAATATTTTACTTTATTTAACATCAACTTGGATCAATACAAATTGTGGAAAAAAACATATCAGCGAAATAGATTCCTACTAGATTCTCACAACGTATCATGGAACTACTGCAATCGCGTGTTTATTGTTATGCCATCTTCAATATTGTCAGATCATAATTGTTCTGTTATGAATATCTGAAAGTTTAAGTAAATTTTTCTGCATAATTTGGCATCTTCGTAAAAAGCTAGACGATCCCATAGCGCCGACTCTCGGCTTTTGCGACGGTAAATTGCTTTCTTGAGGCAGTCTTCGAAACTTTTATTTTTACATATTTTTATTCATTTTAATAAAAGTTTTGCACGAATCGATGGCCATATCATAATTTTATTCAAAGCTGTATTCTCCGTGCAAGCAGAGAAAGAAGTTACATTTATTTTTCGCATCATGAGGTGTGGTGTTCCCTATCACAGCTGATCGTTTTAATGAATAAATTTAAACACGTAACGCAGCTGGCAAGCCTTCGGTAACATCCATCTTATTTTAAATTCCTTCGTGGCGGAAAATAAAACATTGACGTACTCATACACGTCATGAAATACTCAAATCATTATTCAATTTCATCATAAAACTATTTCTGTACAAGAATGAATAGAATAATTTCTCGCGTTAAACTGTCATCATGTTTATCAAGGAAGGAATCGTAGCTCGTTTGCGAAAAAAATTTGATTCAGAAATATTTGAGAGTAAAATTGTAAGTGTAGTAGTATCGTCCAGAAATGTGTAAAACCCGTAAATATAGCACAAAAAACGGCTCAATTCTCACCTAAGAAAGCACTGGCAACCAGCCAATCATACGTTTATATATTTTAAATTGTCAATGTTATTTATGCAACATCAACTCGGCCTTAATCACTAAAATTCTAGGAGGAAATTCATCTCAAAGCTGTATCTTTTGCAAACACATTGCAAATGGACAATGTTTTTTTTTTTTTTTTTTTTTTTTTTTTTTTTTTTTTTTTTTTGTGTGCGTGTGTCACACCAGGTGGTTTTAAAATTTCCAAAAACGTCCAGATTCGTAGAATCATTTTGCCTAATGTTTATTGATGAAGTTTAGATACATAAATCCTCTGTTGCCAACCCCCAATACTGCCATGAATGCAAAAACGCCGTAAACGCCATTTTACATTTTTTGGAAAGAATGTATCGTATCAGAAAAACTTGTGTACCTTGGGACAGTGATTATACAGTTTTTTATTGCAAATACCATTAAGAATTTAACCTGAAAATTAGAAAATTAGAAGGTAGAACAGTTTTTATTTTATAAAGTGTTAAGTTCCAAAAAACGAGGTAAAATCTTGATGGATTTACGGCGTTCTTGCTCAGCACGGCAAAATAGTATTTCATAATCGCCATTATGTATAGCCCAAATAACCTTTTTATCGTGATATACGGGTCTCGATCAGCCTCCTTAGAAGGTATCCTTTCCAATTTCGATGCTATGAGAGACTGCAGTATCTAATTTCTCTCGGAAAATACCCCTGAAAAGGACCTCCATACAAATGGGTCAAGAAACCGAGCCAGAGCTAAGAAAATACCGATTCTCCTGATGTATCTTAGGCTCTGACACCGTGTTTAATTGCAATTCAGCGAGGGGATTATTTATTGAATGTACACAAAATTTAACAGGGCATTGTGTCGTATCCCTCCGCGGGGTCAGGAGGATCCCATTTCTCTCCCCTCATCTGAACAGGAGCCAAAAGATGAAAATCTCGGAAATTTCCGCAAACGTGGGCCAAATATATCTCGACGCCTCCAGGCAGACTTTCAACTACATACTATTTCCTCAATCAACACGGAGATCGCACGAGGGGAGGGACTAACCCCTTATGATCCGTCACTTTAACAAATCCCTTATTTCATACAGAGTTTGATGCGCCACGAGCCTTGGTCTAAACTGCCGAGAAAACGACTCCTTTGCGCACGGATTTTGTCAATTTAAGTTACTTAGTTAGTTAGTCAGTATATTTTAAGACGTTCAGCATTACAGGCTATTAACGTCTTTACAGAGAATTTTGAAAATGGAAGTATATACTAAAATTTAGATTTTTAAATTAAGAGAGGTGAAGAGTTTCAGAATTTTGGTAGTAATATTGGGTTCATCGCATGTAAGTGGGTTTATATTTCTGTTGATTGTAGGGGAGTAGATCTGTGATTGGAGATATCTGAGGGCAGAGCAGTCCATAAGTACGTGTTTGATGGTTAGAGGTGATAAGTTACAGAAGTGACAGATGAGTTGATTTCCTTTAGTGCATGAAAAACAATCCATACATATTTTTGGTAATAATAATTGTAATGATAAAAATCGCGATAATTTTTATTATCAAGGCAAGCTAATCTTACCTAGAATCGATTTTTTTTTACAGGTGTAAAAGGGGGAAAACCACGTTGTCAACTTGATAGGACTATGTGCTTAAGGAGCTTAAATATCGTAGTTACTCGCATCAAAAGCAGGAAAAAGACAAACGTTCACTCGTCTCTAGTTTTCTGTCGTGCTGGAAAATGTGAGCTCTCACACTCAAGACATAATTATCTGCGTTACATCATCACAAGAAATACTACCCTGTCACATTATTGTTAACTATTTCATGGCCAAAATTTGTAGGATCTTACCTAGCGCTGCGAAGTGGTTTCATTTGCTCATACTTCATAGATTATTCCTTCAAATGATCGGCGTCACAAATGCAAACCAGTGCGTAGTGGTAGTAAAACCTCAAATTAAAGTCAGTTTAGTCATCTTAGAGAGAAACAGACGTACAAAAATGCTGTCAACTTATGACATCTGCTTATATCAGTTTGAAAACAAATTGTTTAGATTAAGAGGTATGTAATTGACGATATTTCCCAAATAACTGTACCGTTCATGATCATTGATCATTTAATAAAGACCCAAGGAGACGAAATGAGTGAAGTTAGGAAGTTCGTGAAACGTCCCGTTGGAACTCTCTGATCTAACTCTTGCTGGGAACGGCACAGGTAGGGAAAATATGAATTTAAAAACAGCATATACAAAGCCTCTTCCCCATTTTATGAAAGTTGCTTCGATGTAAAGATTTGCCCTACTTTTCACATATGATGAGATGATAATCCAAAATGCGACAAGTGCATGAATAAAATACGACGCTGCTTTCGAGGGGGAAATATCGGGCAGATCTTTATTCACTTCATGAGAATCGGAACCAAATGTTTTCAGCGTTTTTGCATTTCCGGCAGCCAATTTACCGAATAAGGTGCCACCATGTGCGGCATCGATGATAGGTTGCCTGAAACGCGAAAACCACATATTTTGGTAGACTCATGTTTTAATTTTACTCGTTAAAATTCTAGTAATCTATACAAGCTTGGTTTTTCAAATGAAATTTTATTTACAAAAACGAACACCATCGGTATCTTGATAATGACCGAAAACAAACAACAAACGTGTCTTGTTACGCCAGTATCTAACAAGCTGTCGAATGACTACGTGAATACACCTCCGTTCAAATGATGTAGCGAGTGAATGCCCTGCCCAGAACAGTCGCAGTGACGTCATAACAGCGGCAATGACGCTCGGAATGGTCTAGTGCCTTCAACTTTGCCTGATACCCCTCGCATTGCCAGAGAGTTAGTTTAGTTGCGTGACCCAACCGAACCCAATACAAGTCAGCTCTGATCGGTATCTTCATGAAAACGATGAATTCCAATCCCTCTTTTCTGCGTTCATTTTTGGAATATTCAATATATTCAATGTATATGCTGTTTAATATTATAATGGATTATTTTAGAGATTAATTTTTCTCCATTTCACCTCTATAAATGCTTTGACGACCGGCGATTGCAGATGAAGAATGTTGCCTTCAAATCCGGTTTTCAACCTTGCTTGAAGAAACACAGAAGTTCGGTATTGTTTCCACAAAAATTTTGAGCTAAGACGAACCACTGCAACTGAGACTTTGAGTAGAAGGTAGTGTCATACTGCTTCCTAAAAATTATGCTAATTTACTCGGAAAACGGCTGGTAACCCCCTTTTTCTCTAGTCCTAAATTGCCTTGTTTTATTTTAGAAAATTTTATCGGATAATTTTTTAAGTTTTTAACACAGACATGAACAATGCGTTTTTTCTTTCGTTTGTTGCAGGTGAGTTGCAGATTCTTTTGAATTTTTCCTGAACTATTTAGTATCGGAACATTGAAGCAATAATAGAAAAGTGGTTGTAAATCTGAAAGGAATTCAGTTGGACTCGCAGCGTGCAACAACAGTCCTTTCCGCTAAAAATAAGGTGTCATTACTTTTTTTCTTAATAGGAATCTTGGCTTATTCACTATCGTCCTGCTGTCTGAGCTCACTGAGAAATGAAGTTAAATTCCTTTAAACCAAAAATAGAATTGTTTCCAATAATTTGTTTTCACTAATCTTGGAATTGCACGGATGAACTTTTCTCATAGTTATCTAAAGGCCCAATCAGATTGCCATCCGTACACAGTACCCATTCTGTTCAAGTACACTCTTGACTGAAGAAGGTGCACTTTTGGCCTGTCTTTTCATCACTAGGATTGAGACAAGTTTCCTCTTTTGTACCGATATTTCCAAGGTATATAAAGACACTTAATATCCACCCTTTCAAAAGTTTCGATTTTATAAGCTTCTCTAATATCAAAAAGTAGTTTTATTTATCCTCCTATCTCAAGGCTTACTTATCTCCCTCTTCTTCATTTCTCTTTCGAATTATTACTATATTTAACTTCATTTTGTGCATAGTTAAATTGGAAGTGGACCATATTTCTTACTTTCTCAAACTTGACAACTTTTCACTTTCCTTCTTATTTTTTTTCCAGCACATTTTTACCGTTCTTTTTTTTGTTTTTTGTTTGTTTGTTAAAAATCCGTTTTTATTTTACTCGAGTCGTAAATAGCCAAGGTTGCCAGGCTATCTTTCGAAAATATATGTATTTTACCACTTCTGCATTCTTTTGTCGCCATAACGATGCAGTGCGCACCTGGCTCCGTAAATTATTGACGCCGAGCTTGAGTCTTGGACAATTTTAATGAGAGTCCGACACCACGAGCCCTCTCGTGAAATAGCTGAGCCAGATCAAATTGCTGCGAACTGTTGGAACGAGGTAACGTTGCATGAAAGAAAATTTCCACCAAGCGAGCAACGATACGACTCCACAAAAAACGAGCGGCGGGGGGGGGGGGGGGGAGGGGGCAGGAGAAATGCGGTGCAAACTAGAGGCAGGAGAGTTTAGTCTTGAGTGAGGACTGAAGGGGGCAGGCAAAGGGGAGGGGGCGAAGGGGTGGGGGCGAAGGGGGCTCGCTGAAGCGGAGAGGTGGCTGTGACAGGAGTTTTGAAAGGTGTGTCTAATAACAGAATGTGCCTCTCTCATTCTGAGGCTAACTGGATCGGTGCATTAAAGCCCCCTTTAAATATGCTAGTTGTCACGTGTCAGCGGTTTCGAATAATATTTTTCACTATACGCATGGACCATTTAAGCAAAAAGGAACAAACTCGAGCGCAACATTGTCGGATTTTCTTCCACATTTTTTCTCTCTTTTTTTTTAAATTAAAAATAAAAAAGATACGTTGGCGCTGTGCTCGACTGTGACACTTGCTGACAGCCTTTCATATGAATCTAATTATTTTCATTTGTGTGGTCGTTATTTCATCACATATCCACCGCTAGTAGGATTTTGTCGAATTTTCACTGTGTGGTCGTTTTTTTTTTTGGCGTCTCATCATCCAGTTTGGATAGGTTCCAAACCTTTACCAATATGTCTTTTTCGACCCTTCCATATCCTAGAAACGCTCCGAGTTTTACTTGTTTACACTCATTTCATAAAAGATAGTGAGTGCAAGAAGTGAGTGGGTTTTGGATAATATGAGGAAGTGCCAACTCCCTGATGACTCGTGGGAGGACCGAGTTTTGTGGCGGTTGGGCGTCGCAGAGCGCCAAAGAGCGCTGTGAGAGCGACTCTTATGTAAGTGAGTGCTATTTTGACTACATTTTGCAATTAGGAACTATAAATTCCGGCCCGGTTTATAAACAACGTGTGTGCCATTAGTTTCCCCATACACACAAGTGTGTTTTCAGATGAGTTAGAATTTATAGCTCCAAATTTCAAAATGCAGTCAATTTGTACTATGAGCAAATTTTCCTTTCGAAGATGATAAAAAGAATTCTTATGTATGTTCTGAAATTTATTTAGAAAAATTTAAAGCACGAAAATCGGAATAATTCAAACAACTTCTTTTCAAATAGTGCTCGATCCCTCGATAATTCTGTAAAGTTTACACCAGAAGTATAATGAGTAATTTAATTTCACTTGTTCAACATATGTACTTAGCTCGCAAAATATTGACTAAATTTTTTATCCCGATCTCTACAGTAAGTTTCGATCAAGCGGCCCGATTCCTATCAAAATCCAAGCTGGGCACTTGCGCGCTCTCTCAGTGGTTGAAAATGGAAATGTATCAATTGCAATGAACGGCGATGAGCATTTTGAAAAAGTAAAATTTAAAAGCAATCCAGACCAATATTATGTTTCGTCGCAAAAGGGCAAACGAAAGAAAGTACAGACGGTTTTGCTAACGTCATTATAAATAATTGTTGTTGCTGTTGTTTGTTTTTTCCCAAGACATCGTCGGCGCTTAATTGGTCCCTCTGGGGTTTGGAAACGTCGTTACACCGTCGGCGAAGGCAGGTTCGAATTACGGCGAAGACCCTGTCATAATGTAAAAATTCAAAGCAGGTGCGGCTTAAGAGCACGCTGCCGGATTGACAGCCGGAGTTAAATCTTATCATGTTACCCCTCATTTCAATACTTTACTTTTCCCCTAAGTTATTGCTCATCGTTGATTGTAAGGCGTCAGGGGTACGCCCCTTGGCTGTTACGCGGACCAACCGCCAGAGGTCCCTTCGCGATTATTAACGGCTATTTCCTGGGTCATACTTTAACAATCTGAAGAAATAGAACTCTTATAAAGGATATTACCATTACATGGCAACGTAAATCATAAAAATTGTTCCAGTGATTCCCGAATCCCAGCATGATTGAACTATAACTTTGCTGCTTTCAAATGGAAAATGTCAGTCTGTAATGTCTCAGAAGTGAACGTCTCTCGGCTGTAAATCTATTCTTCTCCAGTATCTCACATTAGAAAAATATCATCAACGAATGTACTCTCTTTCAATTTCTTCTGAAGTAAGAAAATTTGCTCGTAAACATTCTCAATTATCGTATCCGTATACAAGGTTGAGTTTTAGCATTGCCCAATTTCAGGTATTCACTTCCGTGTTTGTCTTTGGGTGCAGAATTTGTGTCGGAATGACACTTCGTGAACTTCAAAAGATATGAAAAGAATGTGAGCATGAATATTTGTTCTAAGTCGGCAACACTGAAATTTATATCATCCCTCCAACGGAAATTGCCTAGCCTCCACTATGAGCGAACTGCAATAGGAAAAATAATAATAATTACCGGTAGGCGTATCTTTGTTACTCCATGTTTTAGATTAAAATAGTAAGATTTGGTAATTTTCCAAGTATCATTCAGTTATCAAGTCAGTCGACAAGTATCAGTTACGTGACTTTTGAACTTGTAACTCATGTCAATGTATGCCTTATTTTGATTTATGAGTCATTCATGATCATGTCAATTCAAAAACTCGTCTGAATTACAGAAAAAAAAAAAAAAAAAAAAAATCGCGAAGAACACGAAACGAGCAATAAGAAATTGAAATCATAAATTGAATCACCTAATAATACAATGTGCCCACGATATACTTTCTTCCAAATCAAGTTTCCAAACTTTTTTCATCATGGTCACCGGCGTCTTTTGCTCAGGATCCTAGGTCTCCATTGTTTAAAGAGATAGATATCCAGAGATCTACTCGTTTTTCTTTAATGGCGAGAAGAACACATTTGAAAATAAAAGAAAATAAGGAGCACCAGTGGGAAAGTCAGGAAGAATGTATACAAGAGAGGTTTCAAAAGAGAAGCGCGGAAAAAAATGAGTGGTTCAAAGATTTGCATGAAAAGCGAAGGCGATGACTTTTTTCCCACAGACATTTCTGCTGCCTCGCCGCGCCGCGCCAGTTCTGAGGGCGCTAATGCAAATTTTCCCTCCGCCGTGGTGCCCCAGAGAAAAAGGCTCCCGGCAATTTTATTCGCCGTTGCTGGTGCTCCTATCAACCGGTAGTTCCCATTCTCGTGTCAAAAAGTTTGTTTTCACGAGGTTAAAAAAATTCTTTCGTGGAATATATTAAATTTGGAGGGAATTGATTGAACATAAGTTCCGAGTTTTTCTTCAGGGGCCGTCTGTAAATGATGTGAGGTACCTATGGTGGGAGCGGGGCAGAAGGCTCTGGAGGTGCTTGACATATGCCTGACGATGGGAAGGGGGAGAGCAGGGTTGCCACAGTCAGGGAAAACCTGGAATTGTCAGGAATTTTAAAAACTGAGGGAAGCTCTGGGAATGTCAGGGAAAATGACGAAAAATAATGTCTGGGAAAAATGAGTAAGCACCTTTATTTGCTATCCATGGGTTAGACGTTTCGAATGACAAATGCCCGAAAACTGCTCCTGAGTAGGTAAGTATTTTTGACCATCTGACAGATCTTCAAATGCCAGGGAATTTCACCATGGTGTGTCAGGGAAATCAGGAAAATGTCAGGGAATTGCATTTTCTAAATTCGGTGGCAACCCTGGCGAAGGGCAAGCCAAACTAGACGCCCGGTTAAAATCGGCGCAAGGCTCTTAAGAAAATTCTGTTTGAATTGACGCCAATTTTACGTGAGTAGATAGCCTGTGTCACACTATCAAAATGTCAAGGTCAGGTGTTGTGATTGGCTTATTCGATGACTTGGACCAATCACAGCACTTGACCTTGACATTTTGATGGAGTAGTTTGATAGTGTGAAACAGGCTATTTACGCTTATTCACATAATTTCACCGTTCTCCTTCATTTTTCACCGAAAAAGAGGACAATTTCTTTCCGTCCTCCAAAATTTCCAGACCTCCTCCGTCCTTTTTTCCCGGAAATCCTTCGACCAAGCCACTAACTCGTTCGAGAAAATGTCTTTTTCAACCCACGTTGTTTCATCTTCGCTCTACCTGCATCCAATTAAAAAGTTGACCGGTGATTAGCGCGCATCGAGTCAACGTAACTTCAGAAGCGCTCCCCAGATAGCACAAAATATTTTGAAAATATTTTGAAAATATTGTCACCTTTATCAAAATATTTTCATAACAATGTTGTCATGAAAATATTTTCAAAATATTTTTAAAATGTTTTTAAAACATTTTTGGGGAACATTTTGAAAATTTTTACAAAAAATATTTTTAAAATAATCCAAAAATATTGCCTGTAAATAATTTCAAAATATTACTTAAAAACTATTTTTAAAATATTTTAAAATTATTATTGTAAAATTATTCCCAGAAAATATTTTGAAATTATTTTTAAAATATTTGTAAGCTTTTATTTTAAAAATGTTTACTGCTTATATTTTTGAAATATTTTAAAAATATTTGTTGCCTGCCAAATGCTTTTAAAATATTTTTCAATTGTAAAAATTTCACGCTGATTTTTTAAACATTAAAAAAGAAAAAGAAAAGAAAAACGGTACCCCCATTTAAGTTGTAAATAAATATTCGTGTATAACATTCACTGCAGATTGATATTTCATCCGGGATTAAAATTTGGGGGTGTGCTTTCAAATGCAATTATTCTGACGTGGCAATACTCCATAAAAATATTGATCCCCAGTGGGGACTCGTACTCACAGATTTCGGGCCAGACCTAGTGAGCTCACTGCCCGCCCAACACGAAATATTGCAGCAATATTGCAGCAATATTGTCAATATTGAAACAATATTGTCATGTAAATATTTCCTTAAATACACTGCAGAAATATGTTGACAATATTGCTTAAATATTTCATGACAATATTGTAACAATATATTTATAAAAATGTTTTAAATATATTTACAAAATATATTTATGTAATTACTTTAAAAACAATTTGTAAAATATATTTACAAAATATTTTAAAATTATTTTAGAAATATTAGTTTAAAAATATTTGTTTAATATTATGTTAAAAATATTTTATAAATATTTCAGCAATATTTTTAAAATATTTCCGTGTTGGGCGGGGCGGCGGTTCGAGGGAGAGTGGCTGGCTTCTCGCCCCTTTGTTTCAGACCTCGTTGAGAGTGTTTGATCCTTCAAACGTGTTTAAGTACGATGATCGAGCATACCAGGACCATTGCGGAAAATTTTAAGACTACGTTATTTCCATTTTTATGAAATGCTGTCCAGAAGGGAAAAAAATAAATAACATAACATAAATACATCGACATAAATTCAAACTAGGAAAAAGCTCAAGTAATTAAAACTGGAAAAAGACGCAATTATAAAAAACAGTAATTTGGTAAAGAAAAAAATGAGAGAGAGTTAAAAAAAACGAAAATTTGTAATACATGAATAGGAATATGTTGAGTACAATTAATAAAGAATTTGAAACACAAATTACAGGATGAAATAAAAAATAATAAATAATAAATTCTGGTAAAATATTATAAGAATCCGTCAATAAACAAACATATTACGGACTCAGAGGCCTGCGATAGTTAAGAGATTGAATTTACGGGCCCATCTACATCAAGCCTGGCTGGTCTGGTGGTAAAGTACTGGACTTCGGATACCAACTCCACCCCGAGGCGTGGGTTCTAATCCCGACTAGGACGGCGCGGATTTTAAGGTCAGTAACAACTCTACGATCCACAACCTGGACGCATGTGTACATTAGAAAGAAAATTAGTACCAAAGACGTCTCCTAGAGTGCGCGCACACGGATATGGAATATGATAACCTCATGTAATGTACTGAAAACATTTTGAAAACATTCCATTGAAAACATTTTGAAAACATTCCATTGAAAACATTTTGAAAATATCTCCATGTAAATATTTTCAAAATATTTTCGGTAAATATTTTCAAAATATTTACACGGAGGGAACATTAAAATGTTTTTAAAATATTTTAAAAATATTTTTAAAACATTTTAAAAATATTGTCAAAATATTTTGACAATATTTTAAAAATATTTTAAAAATATTTTTGTGCTATCTGGGTCATTATTTCTCTCTGTGTGACCCCGGCATGTGAACTCGCGACAATTTGTTACGCGAGATTGTTTCGCGTCGTGCCGATCTGGGAATCCTTCCACTTCCCCCTCAGTTTTTTTGAGAGGAATGCCATCTCAGCACTCTTTGTGTTTAACTTGCATGAGGTCGAAACAGCAGACGGGGGGACGCCCCCCCCCCCTGCCCTACTCTTGCGCCGCCAACACAAGTTCTTCAAAAGTGACCCTCTCAAGCACCGGTCTTGGATGAAGTATCAATCTACGCGCTGGCCTCCGTTTTATTATTTTTCCATGTCCGGCAGAGTCAACTACCATGACAAGGCTAAATTGATGAGCATCAAGTTTTCCAGTTTTCCTTTTTTCATGTTGCCTTTGAAAAAACTCGAATGAGGACGCTCGAATGCACATTATTTCAATTAAACGTGGTGCAGTCCTCTCCCGCTTGATTTTCGCGAATTTCCCGCTGTGTGCCTCCACTTACTCACGTGAGAGTTTGCGGAAGGATGCCGGGCCTCGTTTATTTCCCTCAGCGACACAAAAGCATTATCTGCATCTCGACTTCTGACGTCTCTCTTGAGCGTTTCTGCCTCCGTTTCGACTCCGGGAATTCTGTTTCTCGCTTAAAATTTTTCGGAATCGTCTCGTATGTTTTCAATCTTATACTTTACAATTAAATTTGATGATCCAGGAATTTGCCCTCTTTTTCCATAGTAAGCCAGGGAATATAAAAGGCTGTATGTTTTGTCATTCCTTGAACAGCCCCTTATTCTTTTACCGTGATTTATTGACGTTCAAGGAAGTCCTCAACATGACATCACATAAGGGACAATTTTATTGTATCTCGAGTAGAATTTGACGATATTATAGTACCGAAATAGACCATGGGAGGATTGAAATCATCTGCGATTGAAAGAATAAAAAATACGTATACAAAATTTCAATTATTTTGATAAACTCTAAGAGAGCACGGGTTTAGCGTGAAATTTTCAAAATTTGCCAAATTTTTAATTCTCAATTGTTGGCGGAAGCAAATCTTAATCCCTAGCAAAAAATTATCTGCAAAGTTATCTCGAGCGTCGTTAAAATTGTCTTTTATGATAATTTGTTAAGGGTCTGCTCGAGCTTCCCTTAATCACTACGGAAACCATTGGTGGCTTTCCAAGGAAAGGATATGCTCGAATAACAGCTATGAATAAAAACTCTAAGAATACGGCACTAAAGATTTAAGGGTAAACTTTCTGGGAAACTATACTAACATCCTTAAACGCAAAAAGTCACTCTTTGATTTAACGTGTGTGCAGTAAGGTTAGAAAAGAGAATTAAAATTAGGTGCTGTAGAACCATAATTTAATGCTTTATTTTAATAATATTTCATTGTTTAGTTCAGTTTATTGTCAGTTAAATTCACTTTCAAAAATAATACCGGGCCTTTGCCACAGGTATTCATGTATAATTAACTGTTTATTTTATTATTAAAATAGCTCACGTAATAATATGAAAGTCACCAACATGCACGTAATTTCAACTATCCTCCGTTCTTTCATTGTAATCACATTTGACGTAGGAATTACAATTTTGACAAGTGTGTGAATTCTAAAAAAATGCAATTAAGAAAAGCACTTGACATCCGCAATCGCTTATATTTATTCATGAATGATGCGCCCTTTCTGGACACTAATAACTTCTGAAATATTTTTTCACCTCTCACATGAGTTTTCTTTGTCCTGATTTAAATTAATTTTGTGTAGATTTTTTTGTCAAATTATTCGTCTGAGCTCCTTCGGAAAAATAGAGGGTAAATTATGGAACATTGTAAAATCTGAATGCAGGATTTATAATATAATCGTCAATAAACCTTTGCTACCTATGAGAATCAATCAAATTTTAGTATTCATTCGGCTTTGTTTGATAAAATATTTTTTTAAAAACCTACGTTCTCAAACTAAATTTTATAATTTATAATTTTGAGTTAGTTGATATTTTTGACGCAAAATTCGCTCTTCAGTAGCGCATCATTAATGCAGTCGTACCTGTACGCTCCTTTCGTAATTTTTCCCGGAAAATCCCCCTTAGAAGTATATCTATCTTCCCTCTATCCAAAAGTATGCACGCTATGCGGAGCTTTCGAAACCCGCTGGAATGCAAGTGCAAAGTTTGAGGCTGGCACGAAAGTTAAGGAACGTAAAATAAGGTGAAGTTATGACAGCGAGTATGACGAGACGAAGTTCATTACCGCCTTTGACGGTGGAATTTCAATGGGCCTAGGCGTAGTCGTGCGCCGGTGTTATACCTCGCTCTTGCAAAAAGTGAGAACTTCAAGTTCCAATACTCCTGTTGATTGTACAGAATACACGATGATACACTTGCATGCAGGCTTGAAATTACTGAATTGCTTGGAATACAGCAGTTACAATTACAAAATATGTTTACCGTGATTTGGAACGCTTTGGAATCCTTCTCAAGTAACAGGTGATTAAAGACCCTTTCCAAAAATTAGAAGAAATTTGGCAACATCAAATTATCAGTGCGCTGTTCATTTCTCAGCATGGCTACCTGTAGTGTGCAGACAGAGAATCAGAACTTAGAAAGTTATATTGATCGAAGTTGTGGAAATAGTATGCACAGATTCAGTATTGAAGCGCCTTCAATTGGGGCGATACTTCCCACTCCGCCTTTAAGTTAGTTTAGTTGCGTGACCTAACTTAATCCAGCCTGACTATGTTGCGATCGGTTTCTGAGAGAGCTTTGTGACTGACCAAAATAATAAAACTCGCCAGGCTTGCACAATCACAGCAATGACACAATTTTTTCCATGGTTCCGGAAATACTTTTTATGTATTATTTTTTACTACGAAACTTATCATATTGTTTTTCTCGAAGTCCTCCATACGTTTTTGTTACTTGGTAGGTCTGGTAAATTGCTCTTGGCTTTTGTAAAACTTGGAATCAGCGGTTACTTTTAGACGGAGAACTCGAATTTTCAGGTATATTTTCAAAATTCAAAATTCCAGGATGGTGGACGTAGCCTAAAATGCTATCTTAGCGCCTATTTGATTCATTTTTGTGGAACTTGGTAGCAGAGGGTATTTTCTGACGAGGAACTCGAATTTTCGAAATTCTAAAATCCAAGATTGCGGTAATGTCCTGAAATACTATCTAAACTCCCGTTTGCCGAGCACTCTGCACGCAATTTGTGGAAATGAGGTTAGGATTACTCAAACAATTCATCAACTTTTTGGTCATCCGTCATCATTTGCAGAACCCGAGCGTTGATTTTCGCAAAGAGCTGTCACAATTTAGCAATGAGGAATCCCTAAAATATATAAAGGGCATGGAGGATAAGATGCATAAGTGCAGTTTTTGCTTTTTCGAGAAATGCGCGTTTGAAGTATCGAAATTACATGAATCATTATGGCGGAAAGTAGATTCAAACAGACAATTTTATGCTTAAAAATCGGAATTTGGGAACGAATTTTTCACAGAGCATGCGATGAGCCTAGTCTACTTGAAATCATTAATATCTCTCAACTTTTTAATAACATGCACTTATGCGCCTTGTCCTCCAAGCCCCTCGTATAGTCTTTTGCCACGAGATCGGAAGTTTTTCCCCCGTGTGCGGCGTGGACGGTGGGGAGGCAAGACGCAAGACGATAATGAGAAATTGGCGAAGAGTCTATTCTCGGAGCTCAGAAAGCCCGAGAGGAATAAAGAAGACAAGGAGCATAGTTTGTGAGGACTCCAATTTGGAAAATAGTTTCGGCACGGACTTAGCTTGATTTATTAGCGAGATATATATCGATGATTTATCGCGGGTCGCGCGATATTCGGAGGCAAAATAAATGCGAGCCGAGGCGGCTCTGCAACGGGACAATGTTCGTCCGTATAAATAATTGGTATCAAGCCGGAGCTCAAGATGGAAACTTTTGAATCGGCCGAACCTCTCAACAAAGTAGTTGAGCAGAAGAAAATTATTCATTTACGGTGCGCCTGTAGATAGCGAGGAGAACACGCTAGGCCCCCGTTTTCAATTAGCTTAACGCGAAAGTCTCCGACTAAGAACTACACAGAGTTCAACGTCCACTCGGGAGCTGACGGGTCCTCGCGGAGAATTATTTCAAGTCGGAGGAAGAACGCCGTATGAGCTTTCAGACGTTGCCAAGTTTCCTTCGATAAAAACCAACATTACTGGGAAAATTGCGAATATCATTTTCCGAAATTTTCAGTCAATTTTGTACGCAATTTAATCTAAAATATCTGAAAATTTCGAAGAAAAATATGCATACATTTTGTCAAAAATACATGCTTTATCAAGGGAAATTTGGCAACTCCCGAATGTTCTTACGGCGTTCTTCCTTAGCACGGCAGACTTGTGCGCCGTTGATTATATTCAGCAATGTTGAAGGGTCCTCACTAAGGACTCCTTAGCAAATGGGCCGCGTTAAGCAGAAAGGAATGAAGCAACATTAGCTATTGCCAAATTTATCCAGGCTATTTAATTGTTTGCATGAAAACTGTGGTGCGGATTTTTGTGCAAATTTTAGTGGATTTTATGCATTGTACGAAGTGAAATTCTTAAATTTTCAAAAGAATCTGCAAAAACGTTCTCTTGTAAAAAGTTAAATTGTCCATTTAATTTGGCAATAGCTGATGTGGCTTGATTACTTTCTGTTTAACGCGGTCCAAATATACGAGTACCCTGATTAATTATACTGCTGATTAAGTTAATGTATGCCTAATTTCGAGTCTTTTATAGGCACCCGCAGGAGTGAATATCGATTAGCTAAAGTTAAAAAAGTGCGTACCTGCGATTGCAACGTTGCTCGTTTCCGATCATGTTTTCGTAAAGTAAGAAAATTGACGAAAGTTTTTACCTGCAGTTTTCCGAGAGTTTACTTCATTCTTTTAGTCATATTCTTCGAAACATATCAATTTTTTTATTACTACCTACACACAGTAAAAAACAGGAAAACAAAATCTTGTGTTAGCACGGAGAGTAACACAAGTTGTTGGTTGATTTTCTTTTGTGTTAGTTTTCCCTGTTTCAAATAGAACAAATCTTTGGATTGAGGTGACCGAAACTTTGTGTTAAAAATATGAAAAACTACGACCTCGTTAAAAATCACGCGACTGCCACCAGGTTTGAACATAGATCGTTTCGGTGGCAATCCAATGCGCCAGCCACTCGCAAGTCACAAGCACTGAATATTGGGAGAAAAAATTCGTACATAAGTTCCGCAGGACAAGTCACTCTGATACAAAATAAGTAACACAGAGTAGTACTAAAGACGACAATTCTGAACTGTGTACATTCAAATATAATGATTGTAGACAGATTTTTTTTTTTTTTTTTTTTTTTTTTTTTTTTTTTTTTTTTTTTTTTGAAAAATCGTGTTTTCCGAGTTACGTGGCTGCGTACTTTTACCGCCGATATTTGTATATTACCACCGATTATTATACTATATGGCAAACACATATGACGTCATTTATAAAAGCTACCCTCCATTCGATCTTAAATAAAAATCATCTCCCCATTTGAAGCTGTGCTAAAGAACCGATTATATTCAGGCGTTCGTTGTGAACACCCTGTTTATCAATCCTTTTCCACAGGTTCAAATAGCAGATCAATCGATTTTTCGCAAAACACCCCTGCTGCGGCTGGACTGTTCGTTCAGGACTAAATTTTGTCGCGTGGGTCGTTTTTTACGTAAGATCCCGAAGAGAAGCCATGTGACGTTTTTTCCAGTTCAGACCTCGTCTAGTGGCTCATTCGCCCTCTCGCAACGACTCTGCACATCGTCGCTCCTCTGACGTAAGGGCGTATGCCAATTTCCGCATGAGCCCCAGAAAGCATGGATTTATATGCGAAATAGGGCTCAAATGGAAATTGAGATACATCCTTACGTCAGAGGGGCGACGATATATTGAATTCCTTTTCGTGAAAAAGCGCTATTTCCTAGGATCTGATAGATCTTTATACTCTTCCTACTCCGCCGCCGCACAGTGGATCGAGTCAGTAGGAGAGGTCGGACACAATTCGGAAACTTTAAACGCTTATAACTCCGTTATTCACAATTTTGAAGTCCTGAAAGTGGTTTCATTGGTTTCCTCTTGGAATTTTCTGCTCTTAGCACCCCTTGAAATTTAATATGTGACGAAATGAACAACAAAATTTCCTGTTTTAGTCAAAAATTTCAAGTCCGACCTCTCTAATTGACTCGATCTACTGTGCGCCGGAGGACTAAATCACTATAGCATGATCCGGCGACACGCGCGAGTGACCAATCCAAAGCCGAACAACTTGTTTATCGAATAAAAAACTCGGGAGTGATTCCCGGCGGCAATCATTTTCCGATTGTGGATTCTTGATCACCGGGAAGGAGTCGACCCGGTGTCGAACTTTCCGGCGGAGGAGCGACGACAATGGTCCGTCGCACGGAAAGAGCAACCACTCCCTCGGCCATTTGCATAATCATGCAAACAAAGTCACAAACAACCGCTTGCCCACCCTCAAGTCACCGATCCCCTCCAGATCGCCGCCGAAACGCCCGCGTTTTTACGGGGGGCTCTGCGGCGACGGCCACGACGCGGCAGCCGCGCCACGCTCTCCGCCGACGTAATTGTAGAGAAAGCGAGGAGCCGCTTGTATTTATCTTTAATCGCGGAGCGAGTTGCCCAAAAGTACGCGGCGGCGGTGGCGCTCGCCTGGTCCCTGGACACTTCCTCCGCCAAATCAAACAACGGGGTTGCCGCCGTGTAAACAACCGCGAGTCGCGAGTCACTCGCGCTATTTCGGACGTTTCTCCTATACCGCCATCGTGAGGAAAAACATCGTATGAGCTCTCAAGAGTCGCCAAATGTACCCTAGGAAAACGGTCATTTTTGAGGAAAGTTATGATAGTCATAATTTTAGTAACTTATCGACGGCGTATAGTCCACAATCAGATATCTCGTTTGCGGTGTCTAAGACAACACCCCTTCATGGAGTCACAAACGGGAATAAAGATTACACAAATTGAACGTTTTTCGTAATCTCTGATCGGCCCATTCTCAAATTCCTTTCTCCGTTCCTTCTCTCATTCCGTTTGTTCCTTGCCAAACCCGTAATTCCCTGGTCCATTCCAGATTATAATCTTTGCAATCCGTTAAAATGTAATCTGTATTCGCGTTTGTGACACTGTGAAGGCCTAAAATACGGGAACCAATCAAAAATGGATTCACATTGTCTTGACTCTCAGTGTAAAGGGACTCTAGTTCCTTTCTGCTTAAAGCCGTCCTTTTGGACTTCAGCCATCGATATACAATGAGGAGGAATATGAATATCTCCGCCTCTCTGTTATTTTTTCAAAGAAGAACAAATTGACATCATTCCTCGAGGTTTATGCAGAATTTTCTTCGCATCGACAAGAAAAATCACGGCAGTTTCAAAGAATTGCCATTGAGTAGTTTTCCATTTAAAAAGTAAAGTGTGACAGCAAACCGAGTTATGTGATTGCCGACTTACTCCGTCGTTATATTTTTCCTTGAAATCTTCATGTACTTAAAATCAAAATGCGAATGAAATTCTCTGAAAAATTGAGAGAAAATTATCCACCAGTTTGCTCCTATACTGTCGTGCTAAGGAAAAACATCGTATGATCCTTCTAGAGTTGCTTTTCTCCTAATAATATAATTTGTATGAGGAAAGTTTATTGTCATAATTTTATTAACTTGTATGTTTCCTTGAAAGCTTCACATACTTTGAATCAAAATGCGAATGTAATTCTCCTAAAAATCGGAAGAAAACTATCCAACTCGGTTTATCTTCTGTGGTGTAGTGGTTGTAGCGCTTACTCAATATTGGATCGGGAGGTTCCAGGTTCGATCAGCGGCCAGGTGAACCGAATTTGATGGTCTCTAACAACGGTTTTCTAGGGCTGGCTTGATTAGGGACGGTAAAGGCCAAGATTAACTCTTGTGGGACATTTGAATGAGTGTAAAAAAAAAAAAAAAAAAAAAAAAAAACCGTTTCCATGAAAAATCGTATATAATCGGAGGAAATTTGGCGATACCTGAGAGCTCATGCGGCGTTTTTCTTTAGCTTGGTAGAATACACAAATTCCCTCAACTCAAAAGCCTTGTATCGACGGCGGAACTGTAAAAAACCCGTATCTTGTTTGCGACGAATCAAAATCTCCGATCCCATATTGTCATGTCAAAGCAGGGGAACGAACAAACACTATGACTTGATGTTTTTAAAGAATATTCTTTGCTCAAAAAATTGGACAAGAAAAAATGCTCTTGATTCCATCGGATTTTTGCATGATTCAATAAGAAATCTGCCCTAACCCAGAGGCTTTGCTCTCGTTTTAATAAAAAAAAACGATTGAAATAAGTGTATTTTTTCTTGTCTCGCACTCGGCGTATTTTTTTAAACGCGTCATGAAGATGCGACTGGTGTGCTCAGCGCTACCCAGCTGAGATTCAGATTCAAGTAAGTATTTTAGCCCTTTAAATGCCTACCTCGTGGCGCTTTTATTGCGGACATTTCATCGTCGAAGGAAATAAATTAAACATTCTCGTGAGCGACCAAAAGACACTCTGGGGAAATTTTCTCGTACAGGACGACAAACGGAGTATTTTGCAAAAGTAAGGCAAGTTTTAGAAACAGGGTTTGCTCATTAGTTTATTCGGCAGAACTTTCCATTTAAGAGTCAAGGTTAGTCAACAAACATCGAGTCCCTTCCTGTGAGTTAATCTCTGCTCTTTAAATCCACCATAGGAACCAATCTTCCCTCGTTAACTTTCTTTGATTCAAACTAGTACTTCATCTGAATAGAGAGATGGAGTCATCTGTCATCTAATAAACCTGTGCGAGGGAAAAATTAATCAATTCGGAAAACCTCGGAAACTAGTCGATTGTTTTCACGATATAACTTTTTTAAGCTCCTTCGATTCACTCACGATAATGTCGCAAGTGCTCCTCCAATTAATATAAAATTTTTATGTGATTCTTAGTTGTTTTGTGACGTAAGATAACATGCTTCGAACAAATGTACAGTAAAAGCTCGTTAAGACGAAAAATGAAGGGACCGAAAAAAAATTCATAACATAAGCGGCTTTTCGTCTTAACCGTTCTCCGCTTAAGACGAAATTTTTCGGCATAAGCGGCAACTGCGCTTAAGACGTAAATTTTAGATTATTATCTTCTAGTTTTAAATTTTTAAATTTTATACAATGCAAAATCCAAATTTTGAATTTTTTTAAAATACGCAAATCGGTTTATTGTAAACTGTCGATTGCATCTCAGTCATTCAGCAAAACAGAGGATACCCACGATCTACTCTCAACCTACTCTTTTTATGTCAAGGTACGTAAAACTAAGTCTATTTTCCCTAAGAATTGACTCTTTTTTTGTCGTTTTTACCCAATTTCAGGGGGGAAAATCGGAAATTTTTCTTCTTCTTAACCGGCTTTGGTTATGGGTTAAAATTTCGAAATTTCGTCCTATCCGTATTTTTTTTACATTGACTCTTATGGGAGTGTCAAGGGACTGAAAAAAATTTCGTCTTAAGCGGATTTTCGTCTTAACCGTATTTCGTCTTAACGAGCTTTTTCTGTATTAGGTCCCTCAGGAATGTAGGGTTTGTTAATCCGACTTCCCTCAGCATTACGGACATTCTTGTCTTTTTCTTTTCGATTTTTTAAAACGATCTTCGTGGATGGCAACTTCGCTCTACACAGCAATACTGTGAGAAAAGTTCAAGAATTCCCTCTGGAATATTCGTTCCCGTGTTGGAATCCCCGGGTGAGAGCAATGGTTTGTTGACCTCGTTCCGACCTCCAAAATCCCGCGAAAAGCCTCCAGGTCAAAACCCCTTTCCTAATTGGATCGACTTCTCCAGAAAGGAGCAAATCTAGATCAATAATTGCCAAATTTCGTTTCTTTCCGCGTGTTTAAACCTTGTGTTTGATTCTTTCTTGTATACAATGTCGATTGATTATGATTGAGGACGGTAGAAACATCAGATTTTTCAACTTGTTAAAGCCATCAGATACTATAATGCATGCTGATTCTTATATGGACTGCATTTTGCAATTTGGAACTATAAATTCTGGCTCATCTGAAAAAACACTTATGTGCGTAGGGAAACTAATGGCACTTACGTTGTTTTCAAACCGGGCCAGAATTCATAGTTCCAAATTGCAAAATGCAGTCCATATATCATGAATGCTCGTTTTTTAGTGGAAAAATTTCTCTGAATTTCGGTTCCATTTTGAGGGCGTGTTATTTTTTTAGGTCAGTAGATTCCTTTTATATTAAAGAAACAGTGGCAAAATCTCAGCATTACTAAATTACGTTTACCTAGTTTTGAAATTTCACTCTTCAATTAAATAACCTCAACTCAGATTAAAAGGATCAATAAAAGTACCGTATAAATCGAACACTCGGTAGAAAAACCGCAACGGTCAATGCGAAATGGTCGAAGAACCGAAATTCAAATGCCATGATGGCGAAAGAGGGATGGAACTTGGAGAGCTATATGTTTTCTGTTTTACGCTCGAAATTGTTGCCATGGGTGTGCAATGAGCGGGGTTTCGGTTTTGTCAGTTTGAAATCAACCCGACCAGCTGGAAATGCAAGCGGCACTGCTGTCAGATCCTGCTGGGAAATCTGCACTCTTCCCATTCAGAACCGTGTAAAATATCCGCATTCCATCGCACAAACTGGGACTCTCGTGCAGCGGGAAGAAAGAAAGACGCAGAGACGCAGATTTATTCACTGTTGCACCTTTCCTTATCGTGTATCTCATCTTTTATTCAAAACTGCAAAGGTAACTTGATGCTCTGTTGTCAGATATGTTGTGTTGAACCTATTTTCGAGGAGTTTAATTGAGAGAAAAAGAATGAATAATACACGCTCGTAACTGCTGATGACCCAGACAGAGAAACGCTCCTCCCCCCCCCCCCCCCCCCCCCGCGCGCTCGCTCCGTCAAAACTTTCGCCTCGGCCAGACAATTAATCAAAGCCTCATTCGGTATACATTTTGCTCTAAGGAACCACTATCTCTGGCTTTTTTTCAGAAAGAGCATGTATGATGCATATCGGCGCGGTAAAAGTCGCAAACCACGCATCTCGATTTGCGACGTTGCATACTTCTTTTCAAACTTTTTAAGGTGATTCGATGGACGCCATATTTTGTGTCAGAACGGCATAAGATGTATCGCATCAATTGGTTCCATTTTGTCAGCTACTCGTCATTTTTCTCCAATTTTGAGATCGCAATTCTGTTGTCAGGAAACTAAAGCACTCACTTACCAATTTTAACAAAGAAATTCAACTTAATAAAGGCGTCGTTTTTTTAGAGAGGAAATATCGCATTCGAGTGCAGTTTCGGTATCAGTATCGTAGTGGTTTGTTTGCAACATAGCATTTCAGCATAAATAGTCCGATTATTAGATGATTTCTAATTGAACCCACTTTTGTCAAAGGTTCGGAGAATGACTTAGATTATTTTTCAGTCCCTTAATTAGAAAAATTTGCTCACATATCCCTTGAAGCATCACTAAAAATAAAACAAACGAAACACACAATATGGAAAGGAAGTAGATCAGAGGAAAGGACGCGCATTGGCGACGGCGCAGAGATACAACTATTCGTACTCGATGGATGTCCGTGTTGCTGCAGAAAAATTGAAGGCGCTATGGCGCGAGACGTGAACTAGAAATGCTCCGCTCCATGCTACTAGTGAGATGTCGCTCAGATCCGGGAAAGAAGTTGAAAAACGAGGTTCGATAACGTCTCTTCAACCTTTGGCTGTGTTAAAATGTTTCTTTTTCTCCCTTTTTTTTCTAAAATAGTCCCCATGCAAGCCCGCGGGCCATATTTTTTTGGCAAGCCTCGGGTCCATTTGACCCGACTTCGGTAGTTAAGGTTCCAAGGAAAACTAACCAACAGTTTTTTTTAATCGTTTGTAAAATGTTTCACTTTTGAACAAACTCTAGTTTTCTCTGATGAGTGGAAAATCCAATTTTCTCGTAATCGCCGGTTCTGACACAAAATATGGCGTCCATCGAATCACCTTAAATGAAAAACTGTACTAATGTCAATGGGTCAGTTGCGCTGGTCATAAAATCGTGTTTTGATGCTTGATTCTTGTAGACTAGCTAAAAATGATAAGATCCGTCCAAAGTGCAACTTTCTATGTTCAGTATTAATCGAGATATCACCCTTTGAAAAGTCGGGTTTTTGGGGTCATCCACCGCGGTAGTGACACCCTTAGTTTATTCCACGTTGCTTTCACCGGTCGGTGAAACGCAAATTAGAACTGGTCATTCGACGTGAAACCCGGATGAAAGCAAGATGAGAGAAACGAAGTGTGTCATTACCGCGGTGGATGACGTCAAAAACTCGACTTTTCAACGGGCGATATCTCGGTAATACTGAACGTAGAAAGTTGCGGTTTGGACAGATCTTATTATTTTTAGCTAATCTACAAGAATTAAGCATTAAAACACGATTCTGTGACTAGCGCAACTGACTCATTCTTTAAAACTATCATGATTTTTCTTTTCTGTGCGAAAAAAGTTCTGTAAAAACTTCAAGGAATGTTTGTGAATTGTGATTTGTTCTCCTTCAAATAACGAAATGGGAGAACAGATTTTTAAACAAAACAAACGAGATACATGGTTTGGGACGTTTCATCGTCGATATATGATGATAAAAAGGGGATGTAACTCAAAAAAGATAAAGAATCAGATATATTTCCGTATTCAGGTGTTAAGTCTGAATCATTTACTGTAAAAGAACACAACTGACTATTTCCAAATCTGGCTCTTACCAAGCATTTTAATGTCTCAGAATGGAAAGATTGATTTCGAGAAAAACTTAATTGAACTTTTTGAAACAATGTTACCCGGAGGATTCTGCCTCGTAATCATCAAAAATGAATCCCTGCTCGAGTAATGACCTCAATATCTTACTTTAAATTATAAAATCATAAGCTTAATGAGCCCAACGCTCAAGAACCTAATGCTGGACGTGTCCGCTACCCCTTTATTACCCCCTATACCCTATAATGATCCCTAAAATTTTTGACTCTAATGGAAACTGAACTTTTTGGCCTTGTTCTCCACGCAAAACAGTGCGGACCCAGCACTATTTTACCAATTTGTTCCATTATTCTTATTTATATTGGAAAACCGCCGCTTAGTGGATCGCGTCAGTCAGAAAGGTGGACATGAAATTTTTGACTAAAACTGAAAATTTGTATGTTTATATCGTCATACTTTAAATATCAACGGATGCTTCTGAAAAAAAAATTCACAAGAAAACCCGTGAAACCATTTTTAAAACCTCAATGTTCTGTATAAACGGAGTTCTGGGCTTGTAAAGATTCCAAAGTTTGTCCGACTCGATCAACTGTGCGCCGCGTCGTATCAGTCGCCTCTTGCAGAAGACCCAGCTGGCAAACGTTTAAACGCATCATGCATACTAGTCGAGGTATGTATATTCCAGGTTCCTCGGAGCAAAACTTGTGCTAATATTCAGAGCCGAGCATCTTTGATCTCTATCAGGAAAAGCGCCTGCGGTGGGCCAGGAACGTGGCGTGCAGCACACAAAACTTTCGGCAACTGACCTGTTTGCCAAACGCTGCCGAGCACCTGTTCTACATTTTTTACACGCACAAAAACAGCTCCTTTTGAGATTCGCCACTCCACCACGCTAGAGAATGTAGCTGTTATGTTCCTCACCCAAAAATGATCGCAATTTTTATCATTACAATTATTATGATCAAAAATATGTATCCTTGCAATCTTATTGTATAGTTTGCATGAAATTTTTAGCATGACAATGAGCCTGTTGCAAACTTTTGCTAGAGGAAAAATAGGAGCTGTTTCTATCAGTAAATGTCTCAAAATTCACGATGAGCGCAAAGTTAGAAATGCAGTCCCAACTTCACAATCTGCGTAAGAAATTCGCATTTTTCTTAGCTTCCCGCTTCTAAAACGATTTTATGGCACAGGTGAAGATTTCGTTAGAGGTATCCTTCTATACAACCCCTGTGCACTAGGATACTACACATTATTCAACATGGCGATCCCAATCCGCCAAAACACATGTGCCTGGACGAGATTCCAACTGTTTGTTAACAACTCTGCGTGTTTACTTTCACGATTTCTTCGCGTTGATGAAGATCCGCTTTTGTTGACCTTGTGCTTCCGATTGAGATTTCCGTGCGGAAACGTCAGTTATGTTGGGTATTGCTATTGCGAAAGGGTTGAATGGAACAACTCCTCTAACAAAACTTTTACCTGTACCGCAGTATCGTTTTTGAAGCTAAAAAAAAAACGCAAGTTTCTTACGCAGATTCTGAAATGAGGGGTTCATTTCAAACTTTGCCAATAAGCTCATCATGATTTTTGAGACTTTCACTGATAGAAACAACTCTTATTCTTGCTCCAGCAAAAGTTTGCAATAGGCCCCTCTGCCTCCTGCTTCGCATCGCGTAGTAGAGCGGTCTGTTGGAAGTGATTGGACATGCAATTTCGGACACATTTTTAAATTTTGACAACATTTTAAATATTAAGGGGTGCATCTGGAGGAAACTTTAACGGCACAAACAATGAAACCACTTTTAAAACCTCGGCGTTTTATATTTACGGAGTAACACGCCTCTCAAGTTTCCACGTTTTCCGTTCGACCTTTCCCATTGACTCGTCCAGTTGGGCGTCGTCGTGTCAGGATGTGTCAAATTGCGTATAGCTATGCGCTCTTCCTCCGTTTCACAAACGCAAGTAGTGGCGATTCTGAAAAGTTTTCCCTCCATTCAAACCTATGTAAAACAATCGATTCTAAGTGAGGCACCCAGAATCGATATATTCAATGGCTTCAAATGTATTATTGATAGTTTCGCCAACTTGCTGGAATGGAGATGATGCATGTGTGAGGAATTTGCGATTTGACTGTTGTTTCTTATGTAAAAGTTCGCGAGAAACACGATGGTGCCACTGGTTTTCTCTGAAATCAACTCCCAAGCTCAAAAAAAGCTCTCAAGTTGAGGCCAAAATGGAGGGGATATCCCACCCTACCCTGAGAGTCCACCTCTACATCAAGATAAACTCTCCATGCAAAGATAGGGAGAGAATACATTAGCAGTGATGCCGTGTTTTCAGTTTTGGAGTCCCCAAATAAAGTGGCAGCCCTGTCAATGTATTTGCTCCCTATCTTTGCATGGAGAGTTTGTTTTGATGTAGAGGTGGACTCTCAGGGTAGGGTGGGATATCCCCTCCATTTTGGCCTCACTTTAAGAGCTTTTTTTGAGCTTGGGAGTTGATTTCAGAGAAAACCAGTGGCACCATCGTGTTTCTCGCGAACTTTTACATAAGAAACAACAGTCAAATCGCAAATCCCTCACACATGCAACATCTCCATTGCCACTGAACGGAAGCAGACACGTCGGCACACGGGACAAGAGTGCGAGGCACATGCGCGCTGCTCCGGAATTAGTAGATTCGATCGTAAAACGATGGCATCGTTCGTTGGCGGCAACGGGCGGAACCATTCAATAACATCATTTTCCTTTCACCGCATGGCACAAAGGTCTCCGAATGTGAATCGCCCGACGATAAACGATAACGCGAGCGCACAATTCAAAAATTGCATTAAAACCTCGTTGCGCTCACTTTAAGCGGGTCCGACGGCCGTTAGAGCCCCTGCACCATGCCAAAACCCCCTCCCCTCGCCGCGACGCACAGTGCATCGAGTCAATGTGGGAGGTCGGACAAGATTTGGAAACTTTAAACCTCTAAACCTTAAACTCCGTTCATAGAGAACTTTGAGGTTCTAAAAGTGGCTCCATCGGTTTCCTCGTAAAAAATTCTTTCGGAGGCACCTCTTAAAATTTAAACTGTAACTTTTAAACATCAAGATTTGTTGTTTTAGTCAAAAATTGCATGTCCGACATCTTTCATTAATTCGATCCGCCAGGGTGTCTACCGGTCCCCAAAAGTTCCGAATGTCCCCTATTATCCCAGATTTTGGAAGGGTGTCCCCGATGTCCCCGAAAGTCCCCAATTTTCTTGTTTAGGTTCCCCAAAAATGACAAAAATCGTCCTAAACACCGGCATTTTTAAATTTTCCCACCGGCTGCGGCCAGAAAAACTGAAATTTTGCTTGGTTTTTTGTTTGTTTCCATCGGTTCAACATTAAATTTTACTTATCTTGTAAAATTAGTCGTATAAAATACGAATTTTAACGCTCTAACTAGCACCCTCTCTCTTACTATTTCTGAGAGAAATTCCCTAATTTAAAAACACCCCTAAAAGTCTCCGATTTTCTTGAAAAACACCCCTTAAAGTCCCCAAAAGTCTGCAATTTCGGTTTTTTATAGCCGGTAGACACCCTGTCCACTGTGCGACGCGCTTCCACCCGGCGTGACACCGGTGGACGGACCGCAATTTCGGGTTTCGCACGGGACACGGGACGGGACGGAGCGGGTCCAGATTTCGCCCCGATTGCAATTTGAAAATACGCCACCCGCAATCCGGGAGGGGGGCGGAGGTATAAATCAATGCAAAACCACAGCGCCCATTAATATTTAAAATAGCCCCCCCCCGCCCCCTCCTCCCGCGGGTTTCGAACTATGATTTACGTCGCAATTGTCAACAAGTAAAGTTTGATTCTCCGCCTGCTCGACTTTTTACTGCCGCCGCCACACCCCCCCCCCCCCCACTGCCATGCTAAGGAAGAACGCCGTATGAACATCCCAGAGTTGCCACGTTTCCCCGAATAAAACACGTATTTTTGAAGACATTAATGAATATTTCTCCTTGAAATTTTCTGACATTAAGATTGAATTGCGAACAAAATCGTCTGGAAAATCAAAGGACAAATATTCAGAATTTTCCCAGCGAATTCGGGTTTTATTAAAGTAAATATGGCAACGCCTGAACGCTCATACGGCGTTCTTCCTTAGCACGGCAGCATCCCTCCCCGCACCCTCGCTCTTTGAGTTCAATTTGTCAACGGGCCGGTTTTAATAGACGCGGAGGGGTGGAGTGCGTTATGGGCCGTTAAACCGGGGGGGGGGGGGGGGGGCTCAAAAATTTACCTCGTGAAAGTTTGAGTGCCCGACCCGGCCGGCCGGCGAGCGTCGCAAAATCCGCATCCATGAAAAGTGAGTTAATTAGTTTCCTGTGGAATGTTTCGGTCCCCCGAGTGTGAAGAATACCGGGCCCGGCTATCAAAATTGCCGCGTCGGATTGGAACCCCCCGAATTGCGAGAAAAACTGGAATAATCCCCGCGAAATATAGCGACACCGCCGGGGCACATGCACTAATCCTGTTATGCGGCTATCCTCTTTCCCGGATCCCGTTTATGTTTCGCTCTGTATCGGTGAGCGTTGGTAAATTTTTCCTTTCAGAGGCATCGCGCATATTTGTTTACGAGTGCTAATAATTATGAGCTATGCGCTGCAGTGAAGTAGGCTTTTGGTATAGATAATGCTAATGAAGTATACGGAGAACCGAAATTAAGAGCCCTAATTTATAGAGCGCATTTAGTGATTCTCGCAAGTTTCCGACATTGTTTTTCCTCTATTTAAAGGTTGTACAAAACAATCGATTGGAATCGAGGCAGGCTGTTTCGCTCAGAATCGATTATAAGTGATGGGTTTAAACGGACGAAACCAGTGTTGGTAGTTTGCAAGATTAGTTCCTGTCTGAACATTATTTTGCATGGACCGCGCAGATCTAGCGGGAAAAATCCGATATTCAAGAAATCAATTTAATCTAGGAATGAAAGTCACGCTAAGAAGAATTTTCATTCGGAACTGATAAAAATATTGCAAATTTGACCATGCGTCATTGAAGCGGCAAAATGACACTTATTGCAGGCATTTTTACTTGTTTTCTTTTTTCGCATTTCCTTGGTGAATTCAGTATCATGGTACACAATATAAGTAAAATCCTGTTCGAAGCTGAGTGAAACAATATATGGACCACATTTTGCAATAAGGAACCACTATTTCTGGCTCATTTTAGAAAAAGCATATGTGCTATTGGTTTCCCTATGCAGAAAAGTGCTTTTATGGAAAGGCCAAGGATAGTGGCTTCTTGTTGCAAAATGCACTACATATTCAAGTTTCCCAACACTACAATGAACAATTTCTAGTATCATTGGCGGATCCAGTAAATTGGCAACATTGTCTTTTCTCCATTTATATCTATGTAAATGTATCGATTCTTGGCGGGGCCTGGTGCTCCGACAAGATTCGATTATTTAGCATAGGTTCAAATGGAGGCAATCCGGTGTTGCCATATTGCTGAATCCGTCTATGCTCTAGTTAATCGCGAGTATTATCAACTTGAGGAACTGGCAGCCCCAGTCCAAGTCTCTGCCAAATAGTTCTTATCGACGGTGTAAGTCGGCAATCACGTAACTCGGTTTGCGACGTCGCAGACTTCCTGTCATACTTTATTTTTTTAAAACGGAAAACTACTCAACGGCAATTCTTTAAGTGTGCCGTGATTTTTCTTCTCTGTGCGAAGAAAATTCTGCAAAAACTTCCAGGAATAATGCCAATTTGTTCTCCTTTAAAAAAAATAACATAGAGGCGGAGATTTTCAGACACCGTCGTCGTTATGTTTCACCGAGCATGCTCTTTTTTTTTTTTTTATTTTATTTTTTTTTTTTTACGGCAATTAGCACTTAACGGTGCGTCGCGATCCGGCAACTTTGTCGGAAATCATGACGGCTGGGGCAGAAATTTATTGCTCCATTCAAGTGCGAGGTCCCCCGCTTCCAGCGACAGAATACAGCTACTCATGCCCTCTCCTCCCTCTTTTTTGGTGTGTACGTCAGATTATGAAACTGTCGTTTTGCGGAGGCCTTGAGTCCAACACGTGGATTTATACATCGCGCAATTCCCCTCCGCCCTTGCTAAATCATCGCAAAATAATTCGGTCCCGACACACAATACACGGTAGAAACTTTTTAGATTTTTGTGAAAGTCTGCAATAAGGCTTGACGCTCTGCCTGTTCTGACCATCGAGGATGATATACCGTCAAATGTGCGAAAATCTGTATTGGTTCTGAGAGAGGGGAAATAAAATACAAATTTCTCATGAAAATAAACTCCGCACCAAAAGTATCCTAAAATTGAAGAAAGGTTCCACCATCAGACCGTTATTTCACCGATTATGCCCTTGTCCAAAGAGAGATGAAAGAGTTGATGAAGAGAGTTGAGTGAAAGCTAATGTAACCGAGAGGGTATTTATTAATTTTTGTAAGTGTGTGAGTAGGTGTAAACTCACATGACCAAAGACATCCTAGGTTTGCCATTAATTTTACGCCAGAATTTGTGTAATATTGACGATTTTGGGGGATACCGCAAACAGTGGCATGGCGTGCTTTACGATATAACGATTGATCTGCAATTTAAACCTATGGATAAGGATCAAGTAATAACCCAGTGCAAGCTGCTTGAGCTGAACATTCTTTAGTCTAGTACTGGTACTCATCAAATTTCAAAATTGTTAACTCTAATTGAAATTTTTGAACTTTTTGACCTTGTTTTTACCGCAAATAGCGTGGGCCTAGCTTATTATTTTACCACATTGTTCCATAGTTGAATATAGCAACCATCGCGAATCGATAGGTCGAATATCACAAGAATGACGTAGCCACTAAATCAGTCTATTGCCTCCTTTGTGAGTACCGATGAGAGGTACATTCAATTTTCAAGTTATTTCGGATAGACTCACCTAACTATCGACATTTCCCAATTTGAGACTATGGCGAAGAATCGATTATTAAGGTGTCCGTTACGAACACCCTCTCTATCGATCATTTTCCATAGGTTTAAACGGCAGATCAATCGATGTATCGCAAATCACGTCACGCCATTGCCCCTCAATCAAACAAATTGTTAGGAGGTGATTCAGTGGCGTGGCGTGAACGATCGATTATCGATATTTCCCCATTCGGATCCATGGTAAAGAATCGATTATTAAGGTGTTCGCTGCGAACACCCTGTTTGTCGATCCTTTTCCATAGGTTTAAATGGTATAACAATCAATATATCGCAAAGCACGCCAAGCCACTGAGGTGATACCGAGGCTGCCTAGCCGTTTTGCCGCTCCTTCTGACGGCCCAAGTTTAAGTTGGAGTCAAAATGAGCCATATTTAGCGGGAAATAATGGAGCCGTCTTAACGAGGTTTTATTTTCCGCCTCAATCTGCACTAACAGCCATGCGGCGCAAAGCGGCGGTTGTCGGAGCTCGGAGCAGTCAAGCGTTAATCCTCGAGGAACATCCCTTAAAACATCCCTTAAAACGTCTAGAAGCGAGGCGACTACGCGACGCGACGATGCGATGAGGCGTGGAGAAGTGTTTAAATGAAGTGTCTCCAAGCCGGAGCAGACCCGTTTTGATAACCAGGTTGCGGGCATCTTCACAACCGACCGCCAGAGGTGCCGCGTCAGGTTCGGAACACAACTTTTAGGTTTAGTTTCCCACTGCGTTCCACGGAGACGGAAGGGGTTGCATCAGGGGTGCAAAAACTTTTCTACCAGGTGACTCGGTTAATCGCGGGCGGTTACGTGTAAAAATGGGAAAGCCCCGAATACTGTGTGCATCAGGGGTGCAAAAAATTCTTGACTTGGCGACTCTGTTAGTCGCGGTCGGTTGCGTGTGAAAAAATGGGGAAGCCCTGAAAACTGTGTGTTTAAAAAGGGGGAAAAGCCGACTAAATTGTATTTTTTCAAAACTGCGGGATAAATCACATGTTTCTCGTAGCACTGGAAAAAAACACATTGGATCTCGAGTCCAGACTCTTGAAAACATTGACAAGAAAAAGGACCTTTGACTCAATCAGATTCAAGCTTAAATCGAAAAGAAATCCGCTCAAATTAAGAGGCTTGGTTCTTGATTTAAACAAAAATCCGATTGGATCAAGAGCATTTTTTCTTGTCGATGTTTTTAAGAGTCTGGACTCTAGATCCAATGTGTTTTTTTTTCCAGGGAGGATGTAAACTTCTAGACGGAATGCATGTGCGGACAAAATGTCGTCGACAAAATTTCCGAGTTGTCTACAAGTCATTGCATTAAAAACGAAAATCGAAATATTCAAAATCTGAACTTGGCAACAGTGACTGAAAAAGAAGGTTTTAGCGACCAAAATTCTAAGTGAACATTAAGTCGTCGCCGTTTTGTCACTCAATGATAACAGCTTACTTGCTCAAATCGTCTTTCATGACTTTGTCCGTGTCCTCGTTAAACTCAGTGACTACAACCATGAAAATCCGTACAAATCTAGCTTGCAGCCACACACTTTGTAACGAGAATGGCTCATATCGATGGCGTAAGTTCGCAATCATATAGCTCGTTTGCATGCAGTGTCTGAAAATCTCCCGCCTTTATGTTATTTTTTTAAAGGAGAACAAATCGACATCATTCCTTGAAGTTTTTGCAGAATTTTCACCGCACAGAGAAGAAAAACCACGGCAGTTTTGAAGAATTGTCGTAGAGTAGTTTTCCATGTAAAAAATAAAGTATGACAGGAAGTCTGCGACACGTCGCAAACTGAGTTATGTGATTGCCGACGTACACCGTCGATATGTTTAAATTATATCCATCCTACTACAAGAATCTCTCAAAATTTACTGAGGGATCCAAGAGTATTAATCCTCCAAATTCCGGAACATAGGCAACACGCATAGCTGTATCTGTCCATGCTTAAGCTGCAGAGAGTGTACAGTCAGAGAGTTCCATGTTTGTCCTCTGATGTTGGTTAACCTTCTATAAAAGGAGTTTTCCGTGTCACCTCTCTCGTCGTTTTCTCTATCCAGCGTTTTACCAGTCGCCTTTCCTTCTATTTCCCTCAACCAGTTCCTACTTGTCCTCCAGCAATATTTTCAGCCGCTCACCCAAATGAGTAGTTTTTCTCTCACCTGTCTCGTTGAAAATCTTCACTCCTGGAATGGAGATGTTGCTTGTGTGAGGAATTTGTGATTTGACTGTTGATTCTTATGTAAAAGTTTGCGAGAAACACGATGGTGCCACTGGTTTCCCCTGAAATCAACTCCCAAGCTCAAAAAAAGCTCTCAAGTTGAGGCCAAAATGGAGGGGATATCCCACGCTATCCTGAGAGTCCACCTCTACATCAAAACGAACTCTCTATGCAAAGATAGGGAGTAAGTACATTCGCAGTGATGCCGTGTTTTAAATTTTTGAGTCCCCAAATAAAGTGGCAGCACTGTCAATGTATTTGCTCCCTATCTTTGCATGGAGAGTTTGTCTTGATGTAGAGGTGGACTCTCAGGGTAGGGTGGGATATCCCCTTCATTTTGGCCTCACTTTGAGAGCTTTTTTTGAGCTTGGGAGTTGATTGCAGAGAAAACCAGTGGCACCATCGTGTTTGTCGCGAACTTTTACATAAGAATCAACAGTCAAATCGCAAATTCCTCACACATGCAACATCTCCATTTTAAAACAGCTATGGGACCAAAAAGACCATGACACCGAAAGCAGCTGCTTTTGCCGCCGTCAGCGGTTGAATCACGCATCGAACGAGGAAGTGTAGGAACGCGAATCTCGGTTTTGCGGCGTTGCGGACTTTTCGTCATATTTTCTTCTCTTCAAGAAAAACTACTGAACGTCATTTCTTGAAAAACCTCGGCAATTTCTCTTCTCAGTGTGAAGAATTCAAGAATATTCTGTAAAAATTTCAAGCCATGATGTTGGTTCGGTCCCTGTTAGAAAACTAAAATATGGAACATCGTAACCGAGATTATTCTTTTCTGCAATTTTCACTGTCGATTCAAAAATCGAGTTGGTGCAGATGAATACAGTACTGAGAAAATACCTTGAAAGATTTAATCGATTTGAGATACAGAACTTCTTTGCAGTTTTTTAATTTGTTTTTTTATTCGCGTCTCTGTGACTGATGACAAACAGTGCAGTGTGTTGTGCGGGAAACAGAGGGATGTTGAGCCAACATGGAGGTTGTTAAAATAGTAAACAACAACGCCCAAATGTTTATTGTACGCCACCTGCTGTTTACTTTACATCTCAGGACCTAAATGTGACACTAGCTGATTTAAATATGACCATATTTGGAGTCACATTTAGAGTATTGCGAATTTCTGTCTTTTTAAAAAACCTCGAGTTTGAATTTGCTCTTTTTTTTTTGGATTTACATGAAAATATAACTCGCTCCCAAATTTCTCTAGGGAAGCAAGCCGCGTCGAATAAATATGCGTAGAAAACCCCCCAAAGCATTCTAACGTAGGTTTCCTCTTCAAAACTTCACGTAGAAAACAATTCGTGCAACGAAATTAAGTAAAATTCACTGCAAACCAAGATAATAATGTTTTTAGTTAGCATCGGTTACAAAAAATTTAAATTTCCTCCACTTATGCATGGGAAAGGTATATTTTACAGGGTGGCCCAGACCTACCGCACCAGGGTTTTTTTCGGTTATTTTAGGTTGCACGAAGAAGAGAACCACGGGAACGAATGGGGAATTGATCTCAAGGAATCCGAATTTCTTGGTCCAAGAGCCCCCCCCCCCCCCTCCCGGCCCTCGTTAGGGGGTAATAAGGGGGTCCGTACTCCAAAAGTCAGGGCTCGTGTCAACATTTTGAAATTATTTCATCGAAATCAGGAAGCACGGAAATTTTAAACTTAAATCGATACCAAGAAATCCAAAATCGGTCTATATATATATATGAGTCGCTTTTATAGCGCTGTTTGGCGCTGTGCGACGCCTAATCGCCACAAAGCTCGGTCTTCCCACAGGTCATCAGGGAGTTGACAATCTCTTATCTCATTTAACACCCCCTGTCGCCAACCTCTCACTGGGCGTCCCCTACGTCTCCTCCCAGGAGGAACCCAATCAAGCATCCTTTTTGGCAGCCTCTCTTCCGTCATCCTATTGACATGACCATACCAAACAAGTTGTTTGGTCATGACGTCGAACACGATGTCATTTTCGACTTCCATTATCTGACGCACTCTATCATTACGGACCCGATCTCTCCTAGAAATTCCAGCTGACCTTCTCCAGAAATCCATCTCCGTTGCTCTTAGCATATCCTGTGTCCGTTTCTTCAGCTGCCAAACTTCACATCCGTATGTTAATATACTTTTGACTACAGCGTTGTATATCCTCCTCTTGTTATCTTTGGAAATCCGCTGATCCCAGAGGATTCCATTTAACATCGCTATAGCCTTCCTTGCTAAGGTGTTCCTTTCCCTGATAGCTTGATCCGTCCTTCCATCCTGGGTCAACCGCACTCCCAAGTACTTAAAGCTCTCGCAGCCTTTGATCTGCTGCCCATCCTCCAACTCAATGCTTTGCTGATCACCGCCAAAAGTCATCTTCTCAGATTTGGATATGCTGACTTCCAGACCCCACTTCCGATACTCTTCTACTAGCTTGCGCATCATGTATTCCGCGTCATCTTGATCTTGAGCAACCACCACCTGGTCATCAGCAAAGCACAGAGTAAACAGAGTTTCGAGATCACCCAAGGGGACACCCATACCAGAGCATTTCTTTTTCCATTCTTTTAGCACGCACTCGAGATAAATTTTAAATAATGTTGGCGACAAACAACATCCCTGTTTTAAACCCTTAGTCACATAAAATCCCGCTGACAACCCCCCATGGCACTTAACTTTGGTAAAACTCCCTTTATAAAATCGCTTAACAGCGTCAATCAACCCCCCGTTAAAATTCGATTTTTCCAAGGCCTCCCAAAGTTTCACCAACGGCACGCTGTCATACGCCTTCTGGAGATCCACAAAAATTAAATGCAGTTCCTGAGCTACGGCCATTTTCTTCTCAATGACCTGGACAATAACAAAGAGGTGATCTATCGTAGACCTGCCAGCTCTAAAACCAGCCTGCTCCTCTGCTTCGTGATCCTGCCATTCGTCCTCGATCTTCGCTTTCAGTATCTTCCCGTACACTTTGCTTATTGTCCCGGTCACTGAGAGCCCCCGGTAGTTGTTACAGTCGTCCTTCCTTCCCTTCTTTTTGTAGATGGCCTTGATCCAAGACTCCTTCCACTCCCTTGGTACCTCGTCACCCCTGATGCATTGTTGCATCAGTTTTCTGAGGCACTCAAAGAGCTTGGCAGTCCCGTACTTGACCAACTCGACAGGAATCCCACCAGGACCCGGTGCTTTGTCATTAATTAGCTCTTTAACCGCTTTAATTATGTCACAAGTGTGGATCTCCAAGTTGTTCATTCTTCCGTTGTCCGTGCTGTTGTCTCGAAACTCTGGGCGCCTTTCCGTCAAAAGATCTTTAAAATGATCCTCCAGTTTTTTAAGTGATATCGGAGAAACGATGTCGCGCTTCATGTCTCTACGTAAACCTTTAATTAACTTCCAGCTCTCAGCACTTTTTCTCCCCCCTAGGTAGGTGTTAATTCTAGAACAGTTGCTTTCCCAAGCTTCATTCTTCTTCCGTGTTATGAGGCTCCTAACTTTAGACTGAGCTTTCCTGTAAGCAACTTTATCTTCAGTCTTTTTAGACGACAGAAATATAAGGTGTTTTTGCCTCTTAAGATTTATCTCGTCTTCAATTTCTTCATCCCACCAGTAAGGATGCTGGTATTTATTACTGGTTTTGTGAACACCTAGGGCTTCTTTCGCTGCAGAGTGGATACAATCTTTGATGAACTGATACTGCTCTTCCGTGGTACCCGAGAGTCCATCCCCCAACTTCTCATCTAAGCGTTTCCGATACAGAGCCTTGACACTAGGGTGCTCCAAACTTTCGATGTTATACCATACTTCATGATTTTGCGTTCCCTGACTCTGCTGTTGCTCAGGCATTGGCTCTTTATCTTTAATCCCTTTAACGGGAAACGCTATATCTGCTCGGAGGAAATGATGATCACTGCCGCAAGAGAGTCCCCTGCACACTCTAACTTGCTGCAATTTCAACTTAGTAGTGTGCTTTACAATTACATAATCGATGATGGATTTCAATCCTCGCGTTGGCTGGACCCAGGTATACTTATGGATGTCTTTGTGTTGAAAAAAGCCATTCAAAATTCTCATCTCAGTTTGAGAACAAATTGAGATGAGCCGATCACCGTTATCATTAACAGCATCCTCCCCAAACGGTCCCACAACTTTACAGTTTACTCGTCGTCCCGTTCTGCTGTTCAAATCACCCATAAGAATGGCTTCCCTGCCAGCACCAACGTTCAGTATTTCATCATTCAGATCTTCGAAGAATTGGTCCTTACATGCGACAGTGGCATCATCATTTACACCGTATACTCCGAGCAGCGTGATCTTATGTCCGTACAGGTTAAGGTTCATTTTGATAATGCGCTGGTTGACGGCCTCCCAAGTGCCCACGAACTTACGTAGGCTTCTCCGCAAAAGTATTGCTACTCCTTGCTGAGCACGCTGATCTTTGGCTACGCCGCTGTAGAATAGATCATAGTCACCGTAATTCTCTGACCCGTGCCCTTTTTTCTTGGTCTCAGTAAGAACAGCGACATCCACTCCAAGTTTCTGAATCTCCGATATCACTTCCGGTAACTTATTTGAAATGCCTTGGACATTCCACGTCCCAAATACCATTGTCCGTTTTCTCAATTTTTGTCGACGTGTCCGTTTAGTTCTTGTGGTACCGAGGCTTGTTACGTTAGGTCGTTTAACAGTAAAACTTTTTACGAGTACCGGGGAGTTAGCCCGATGACTCAACCCCCAACCTGGAGGACCAGGGTTTGATTTCGGAGTTGCCTCTCCTAGACAGGTTGCTTTCACTTCAGCTCAGAGCCCTGTCTGCCCTTCTAGCAGGTGGTTCATACGCCCAGAGGCCGGTGACCATCTCCACTGCCCCCTTTAAGGCAGGGGCTACCAGCTGGGGTCCGCAGGATTGCTAAACCTGTGACAACAGTCCCCCATACGGGGCAAAATCGGTCTATTTGTGGCTGAAATACTGACCCCTAAAGTTGGGGACAGAGCCCCCTTTCAAAAAATGCAAATTCGCGAAATTGACGCAGAGACTCGGAAAAAAGAAGTTTCTATGGGTAGTAGACCCTAAGGAATCCGAATTCGAGGGTCGTGTTGTCCAGAGAGTCTCCTCGGATATAGCTTAGGGGAACCCTGAATATGTAAATGTAACCGGTGTGGGGGTTCCCCCTGTGCCCCATTAGAGAAGATTCTGGGTACAACGGGACCCTCAAATTCGGATTCCTCAGCAAAAAATGCAAATGAACCGTAACTTGACCTATGAAAACTACTTTTTTTCCAAATCTCCACGTCAATTTCGCGAACTTCCATTTTTTTCTTGCAAAATTTCTCTGGATAAAACATGTATTCTTCAAGGAACTTTAAGCATATTTTTCTTTGAAATTTTCAGATATTTCAACTCAACTTGCAAACAAAATCGTCTGAAATATTTGAATAAAAATATTCCCAATTTTCCCAGTAAATTCGTTTTATATTTAAAGAAATACGACAACGCCTGAAGGCTCATACGGCGTTCTTCCTAAAGACGGCAGGTCTCTCGTTGTAATTTTTGCCGGGGAGAAGCTCAAAAATACCCCCGACGAAGGGGCGGAAAGAAGCAGGAGGCTGAGGAAGCTGGAGGAAGGAATCCACTTTTAAAGCGAAGACAATGAGCCGCAAAATGGGACAGCCGGATGAATACGAGTAAATAATTATGATGAATAATTCCAGCTTGAACAACCATGGAAAGTGCGGATAAGCGGCGGGGGAGGGGAGATTTTCTTTGTGAGGCCGCTCGCGCGCTGCAGTCCAGTTGAGCGCCCCGCGCAGGGGGTAGGTGGCATGGTAATCTGCCCTCAGGTTCTTAGACGTTCCCGTGAAAAATGGCGGCCGTTTCCCTCAGATCCTCCTCCTACATTTTCGCTTCAGACGAAATTAACACCCAGAGGCCCAATACTATCACATTTAGCTCAGCTTTTAGTCACTTCACTGGAAAAAAAGAGGAAAAAAAAGAGGGGGGAAAAAAAAAACACATTGGATCTAGAGTCTAGACTTTTGAAAACATTGACAAGAAAAAATACTCTTGATTCAATCAGATTTTTGCTTGAATCAAAAGGAAATCTACTCAAATTAAAAGGCTTGGTTCCTGACTTAAGCAAAAATTCGATTGAATTAAGAGCATTTTTTCTTGTCGATGTTTTTAAGAGTCTGAACTCTACATCCAATGTGTTTTTTTTCCAGTGTTGGTCGCAGAGTGGATAATTTACACAAACAATTTTGCTGCACAGAGTTATTTACAATGAACTGATTGTGAGTTTGATCTATTTTCCCCTTGTTTTTCTCTCCTCCGAAAAAGAAGAAGTGCTATTTTAACATGTAGGACGTCAGAAATGTGTTCAATGATCCTCCTTTTTTTTTTAGTGTGTCAGACTCCACGTGGTGTATCAGAGTTCTGAATGCTGACTTAAATGTCCACAAAGTTGAATTTTTATTCTTAGATTTACTTTCTACCTTTTAGTGTTTTTCTAGATTTACAGAACTACCCTCCTCCCCTCCTCTCTTTCTGCGCACACTATTTGTAGCATGAGGGAGATGAGCCTTGAATTTCGGCTATTTCAACCTAAGCTGGCTGTCGAAAAAAAAACCGATGAAAATAATTATGGAGTCTTCTAAATGAAAATTATTGGTACGGCCTTGGTCCCAAGAGTGTTTCATCACCATATGTACATACTTAAATTGATTAAATAGATATTATGCACGACTTTGTATATTTATGAGAAAAGTCCTGTCCCAGAAAATTGAAATAACTTGAACGTAACGCATCATTCTAATTTTCACTAGGTGCATCATAAAACAATGAAATACTGTGTTACCATTAAGTAAAGCTTTTATCAAACATACATATCATTTGAAATTTGAACAGCAAATCTCATTAATATTTGTTATAGAGAAAGAAAAAGAAAAAAAGGAAACCATAGGATGTGCCTTTGGCAACCCCGGGCGGAAAATACACTCCAGGATATTCCAGATTTTATGCTCGCGCTTTGAATTATTCTCCCACAGTGGTGAATTTCAGCTCTAAAACAGGCGCAGCTGTCAGACGTAGGTATAAATCAAATCAGAGGAGGCAATTAATCAGTAAATAAAAATTGTATTGCAGTCCAGTGACTTTAATAAAGCAGCATTGAATTTTTTGCGCTCTCGACCAACAATTGATTCTAAAGTCGTTATGTGTTAAACAATTAAAATATGTGATATCATTTTCATGATATTCTAAACATAAACTGAGAATTGTAATCACGTTCATTTCGCAATGAATTTATTTTAATTATTGCGCTTATTATTCGTCCTTAAAATTGTTCTAATGCGAAATGAGTCTGTGCGTGCGTTTCGCATAGTCTCTCTAGATCTGAGCAACGCAACTAACTCCTAAAATTATTATTATTATTTTTTTTTTCACTTTTAAAGAGCTTGTTGGAACCACGATCTTTCCCCAAAATTTTGGAAAAATCGTCGTTTTTTATTATGACTGAGGCCAAGAATGAATTCAGTGCTAAATATTTCGGTAGCAGCGCAATTTTTACGAGTTTTGACTTATGACTGTCGCTAGAATTAAAAATCGACGGATTTCCAAACTTTGGGGAGCCGTACCTCTGAGTGGGGGGAAAAAATTTGCGAAAGGAAACATAATGTCTTATTTTGAACCATAAAGCACGCGCCTACAGCCTGGCAGTTTAACCTTGCGTCATAATCTTCCCTTTTTAAATTTCCAGTCTGTGAAAAATGGACCTGACCTACCCTGTCAACCGAGCCGTCGCGGAGAAGTCCGGCAACGCGCGTTATGTCGCGTCAATACCGCGAGAAGCAGAAGCTAAAACAAGATTAAAAAGGCTTTCACACGCCTTTTGCTGGCTTTTTATCAACGCAGCAAGTGCATAATATAGCAGGCAGCAGCTTTCGCTTTCGAGTTACGCTACTAATGGGATAAGCACTCCGAAAAGGCGGGCCCTCTCAACCCTCTCACGCAATTTACGCCCTTGGAATATTAAACGTACTCGCGATTCCAAGTTTGCGCCGCTTCTTTCGCTCCGTCCTCGCGCGACGCGGACGCAGGACGGCGACGATATGGACGTATTCATCCCAAAAGGAAGTATGTGCATAGGGCTTGCGTGCAACATAGTTCCTTTTAGCATCAATACGCCCATAGTCAGATCGAGAGCTAACCTCATATTTTTTCATTAACTTTGTGCATAGGGCTTGCGTGCAATATAGTTCCCTTTAGCATCAATACGCCCATAGTCACATCGAGAGCTAACCTCATATTTTTTCATGAACTATGTGCATAGGGCTTGCGTGCAACATAGTTCCTTTTAGCATTAATGCGCCCATAGTCACATCGAGAGCTAGCCTCATATTTTTTCATGCATGTGGATTCCGTCGCTCTGAAAGTGAGGTGGGAGCGAAAAAAATATAGGGTGATCCAAAAGTCCCACACCACTTCCATAACTCCCATATGCAAATTTTTACGAAGCAGCCCAATACAATGGTGACATGAAAAAAGCAAGGGGGGGGGGGGAAGACGGGAAACAAAGCTAAAAATTAAGCATGAAAACCCGAGACGTTTCGACTTAAAATTGAGTCATTTTCAGTCCGAAAATAAGTTAAAAATTAAAGAAATCGGAGAAAAAATTTGAGACTTACGCGTTGGTGGGTGGCCGAGATCCGAGAAAAAAAGACAAAAAAAGGGATAAGAAAGAGAAAAACTACTTAAACTTTTAAAAAAGATCTCTTTTAATTTTTAATTTATTTTCCGACTGAAAATGACTCAGTTTTGAGTCGAAACGTATCGGATTTTAGTGTTGTATTTTTAGCCTTGTTCCCCGTTTTTTTATTGTTCCATAACTCCTATAGCTCTTGCCTCTTTTCAGGGTGGTCCCTCAAAAAGTCGATGGTTCTCAAAAGTTGTTTCTTTTGACGCAGGAGGACTCACAAAATTTCGAGTTACTACCTCAACTTGTGCAAAAGTTACAGGGGCGATGCATGGTGATTGTGGTGTGGGACTTATGTATCACCCTGTATATTTTAGAGACCCCACTCCTCTATATACTCTATAGTGGAAAAGTTGTGTTCGGCGGTCGACGCTATGATGCGCCCAATGATGACTGATGACCGAAGTTTCCAGCGATTGGTTCTGCAAAGGTGGCCTAATTTGCAAAAACCTGCCCAGCAAAGCTCGCCCCGTGACGCAACAGTCATCACAACGCGAATTACAAAATCAACCCCTCATCAATTATTATCATTTGGCGGAAAATAGCGTTGATTTGCGGCCCAAAATTTTGCTCACCCGATTACGTTGCTGAGGACAGTATTATTTTCCTCCATTTTCTTTTTTCCTCTTTCTGTTTCGCAGGAAGTAAAATAGTAATTGAATATGCAAGAAAATTATGAACTAGTTATTACAACTGTTGACGGTGGAAGTGGAGATGAGCTGAGCATGAAAACGGCAAGCAACTATAACTGGACGCACTTAAATAAAAGGGAACTATATCCATTGTGAGATGGGCCCTGTAATGCATGTACTCTTACGGATCTGAGGGTTCACATCAGAATAGATTTAGTTCCTTTTGATTTAATGCGTCCGACTGCTCCCAATTGCCTACTTAGATTATTGAAGGCAAACTGTTGAGAATTAACGAGCATGCAATGCTTCCTAGCAAGATTGCCGTTTTAGGTATAACCGATTAAAAAAAGATTCAATAGCACAAAATTCTGTGTGCAGAGCACTGCCGTGCTAAGGAAAAACGCCGTATAAAGCTTAAGGCGTTGCCAAATTTCCTTTGATAAAACGCGAATTCCCTGGTAAATTTATGTAAATATTTCTTCAAATTTTCAGATTATTTTGTTCGGAATGTCATCCAAAGCTCCCGAAAAATTCAAAGCAAAATTTCAATAACTTTCCTACAAAATCAACATTTAATCGACATTTAGTCGACATTTCATCGACATTTTAGTCTACCATTGCGATACAATACATGAGAATAAGGAATCCGTCCCGATGAAAGATCTTAGGACGAGTGGCTACACATTCGTTTTTCTGGCTGTTCTGAAGCCGGAACGGTGAAGAAGGAACCACGAAGATACACGATTGATGTATCGTTTTGATAGCCCGATAGTCGAGTAGGTAGAGTGGGGGTGGAGTACATAACGTCGTGATTACGGGCACTCTATTAATAACCTGCGAATGATGGATTGAGAGCCAGCGTACTGAGGCTACAGTTGACAGGTTTTAGTATCATTCAAGGGGTCAACCTGGAAGCTCCAATAGCCCGCCCCTCTCCACACCCATTCAATCATCCATTGTTTCCAAACCGCGCCAGCAAAAAACATCGAACGAGGGAAGCAACTAAATAACTAATCATCCTCATTATCAGTAATCAACTGGATTATGGAACAAGCTAGAGTCCCTCTATACTGAGAGTAAAGACAATACAAATCCATTCCTGATTGGTTCCCATATTTTAGGCCTCCACAGTGTCACACACGGAAATAAATATTACATTTTCACCGATTGCAAAGACTATAAACTGGAATGGACCGGGTAATTGGGGACTAGGCAAGGAACAAACGGAATGAGAGAAGGAACGGATACAGGAATTTTTGAACGAGTCGATCAAAGACAGCTCAAAGATTACAAACAAGGTTCAATTTGTGTAATCTTTATTACCGTTTGTGACATCCACCGCGTTGTCTTAACTCTCTCTATAAAGGGACACTAGAACCAGCGAGAAGCTCTATAATGCGGCGGTATCTTGAAACCGACACTGATCACAGAGCGATCGGACCAGGTTCTGTGCAGAGAGAATTCAAGTATCCAGAGATAAAGATGGTATCAAATTTAAAATTACAAGTTCCATACAACCCTTTCCGCAATAGCAATACCCAACATAGCCGACGCTTCTGCGCGCAAATTACAACAGGCCCATTTTAAGCAATCTTTGGTACTCCTATAGTCTCAAGTTTATAAGAGATGTTTGACCAATTCGTCATCTCTTAAATTTATTTTATTGTTCTACCTTATAATCGTACAATATGATATTATTATTCATATCATAGATTCTAGACGGAAAAAACCCCTCATCACTTAAAATTTGTTTTTAAACATCTGTAATCGTATGAAAACGAAAGCGGGAGAAAGGAGAGAGGGAAATGAACCGTGTTGAGGATTGGCAGCTCTCTTTTCGTCGAATCAAACTTGATTAATCGCTATAAAGTAATGTAAGTTTGCCAAATGTGACAATGAAGCTCTCCTCTTGTTCTCTTCCTGTCCCACCGCCTACCCGCATGCCCCCGTCCCTCCACGTCCACGTCCCTGCCTGCCCGGCGCACAGTAGGTCGAGTCAATCAGACAGGTCGGACATGGAATGTTCAACACAAACTGCGAATTTTGGCCTCTAATTCGTCACATTTTAAATTTTAAGGGGTGTTTTTGTCGCAGGCGATTAGTCAAATCAGACATTCCGTCAAATGCTTGGGCAAATAGTCAAATTTTGACGGGTTACGAAATTGTGTATATTTATGGCGAAGAGCTCACGAATTTTCAATATTTCCGGAAACATAACACATCAAATCTATGGACTCTTTTTCTTTCTTCCTCTACAAATGCTTTGCATATATTTTAATTTTAAAAATTTAAAAATCTTGTATTTTAAGACATGCTGAAGACTTCAAAATAAATTTTCATTCAGGGGCTAAAAATCGTTCAAAATACTTTTGCATGATGCACATTTTTACAGAGAATTCATTCTTTCAGGCGTAATGATTTTTTTTAATTTGTAATTAGGGGAAGAATCTGAATTTTTCCTGTAAGTCAGAATATTTGACTACTTACCCAGGCATTTGACAAACTGCCCGATTTTACAATTTGCCTTCGACATTTCTAAATGAAAATTTCCCAAGGAAACCAATAAAACCATTTTTATAACCTCAAAATTTTGTATGAACGGAGTTAAAAGCCTTTAAAGTGTCAAAATTTTGTCCGGCCTCTCTCATTGGCTCGATCCACTGTGCGGCGTTACGTCCGCGCAACAATATTAACATGTTCGCTTGAACCTAAGGAGGATGATTAATTTTTACGGCGGCCTCGCGCGTACCCCCACCGTCATTCGATCCAGTGGCGAGGCGTAAATGATCGATCATCGATATCCCCATTCGATGCCGTGGTAAAGAATCGAGTATTAAGGCGTTCGCGGTATATCGATCCTTTTGCATAGGTTTAAATGGCAGATCAATCGACGTATCGCATAGTGCGCCGTGCCACGGCCATTCGATCGTTCGCAGGACGGACGGGGAAGTGACGCCCACTTACCCCAAGGTTTTATCATATTTGACGGCCAGTGTGATAGATAGTAGCTCGGCTAGAGAGTCGAACCTCGCCATGAACCACGAATAGAGTTGCGTTAGTGAAAGCGTAAGTGCCAAGGGAGGAAATTTTCAAAAATTGAAATTTTAACCGACCATACTGACACAGTTAGTCAATTTTTCAACGTTTGAAACGATTCATTTTACCTCAGCTTCATTGAACGGATGCAATTTAGAATCCAAATTTCTTTTGCTTTACATTTTCGTTTAACGAATATGGATTTTTAGTAGACTCTGGAAAAGTGATACGTGCGAACTCAGCTCGTACGTATAAATACATAACGTACATATTGTACATAACGTATAAATTGATACAATTTTACGGAAATTAAAAATGTTCATGAAATTCTACACATGTCTACTGTAAGATTCCCAACCTCTCCCAATGTCTCGTTTCAGAGTGCATTGCGCCGTTGTCAAATTTATACTTAAATGCCAATCGTATTTCCGCGAATGTCTGACTGTCTTATATTCTTTAGAGCTGTACTCAAAGCGGCCTATTGTCCCGCGGGAACAAGAGTTGTTTTGATTCTTGATGTTGTTTTGTTGGTTGTATCTCGTCAGTGGAGTTTCAAATTTTCCGCGCTCTTATCTTATTTTATCAAAGGAGAATAAACCAAAACTATTGATTGACATTTTTACAAATATTTCTCTTCCAGATAAAAAAACCCGGGAAATTTTCAAGTAATGACGTTGAGAGTTCCTCTATTTTACATTAGCCGATTCAACAAATTGGCGAGCAATATTGTTTTTCCCCCATTTAATCCTATGGAAATGTATCGATTCTTGTAGGGACCAGGTGCTCCGGCAAGGATCAATTATTTAACATAGGTTTAAACGAAAGAAATCCGGTGTTGCCAAATTGCTGGATCCGCCTCTACCTCAAAAATGAAGTATTACAGGAAGTTTGCGAAGTAGAAAACCGAAAAATGCGTTCCTGCAGTTTTCCCGTCGATATAAAACAGGATCCCTCGGCGTGGAGCGTTCAACCTGAGAGAAAAGTTTTCGGGAAATCGGGAAACCCCTCTCCGGGAGCCGCGGAATAAGTTGGGCGCCTGGAGAAAGTTTTGATAGATAAATTCGTCTGGAAGCCGGGGGCTTAAACTGTAATTGGGGGCTTTTATGCATATTTTCCCCCTTCTTAACAAATCGACGTGCGTATTTATCAAAGCTCCTGGCGAGGCTCAACAACTTTGTGACATGTTTAAGATTCAGGGGACCCGTGAATGAAAAAAAGGCGGATATCAAAGGCGGGGAGCCTTCCGTGGATATCTGATTCCGAATTCCTCGTGACAGACTTCAATCTGTCTCTTCACGCAGCTTTAAATTTAACGCAAAGCGGCTCGGCTCCGCGCGGATCCCCTCGGAGATTTGAAATTCCCAGTCACCCGATAGCTCTTCCTCCCGCCTGTCACCCCGAACACCTCCGATGGATGGTTCTTTAGTGAACTTTGTTCATCCTTTCATCAAAGTTGTTTTGTGCTAAGTCTTTGAGCCGTCTTTGAGTCTGTCAATGATCGTGTGGAGTTTCAAACAAAGTTTAAGCCTTGCACTTGCACACTGGCCCTCGCAACTTTAACTGCGCGCAACTGTTGTTTCACACTGCAATTGTGTTCGGCTTTTGAATTTTTAAAATCTGCTCCGCGCAAGAGAGTAGTCCGGAGCCTTCCTGTTTTTAAAAGTGACGATTTCTTCGTAATCATCAGCATTAGCGTATACTTAACCGCTAATTGGAATCAGTTTGTCCTAATTAGCTGTCAAATCATGTATTTCCTCAACCTATTTTTTACTAGGATCGATGGGGGTAGTTCAAAGAAAACGTTTAAATAAAAAAACTATGGTAGAATCTGGGCGATTTTGCATCAATGGACGTATTCATTCTAAATGGAACTATGTAAAGATGAATGAAATCGAAATAAGCTACGTGCCACCCAAACTCTGTGCATGTAAATCCATAAGAAAACGTCCGTTTTCCAATACTGCCCAGCGACACTGATGAATAAGATCGATCTCATCAGTAGTCGTTTAATTATTCTCAGAGGATTATTTATATAATTGTTCTACATTCATAGAGTCTTAAACCATCTTGTGTCTGTAACTTAGAACAGAATCCTCCACTCAAATTCTGAAACGCCGTATTGGACATCGGACGTTTCCGCATGAGCCAATTCAATTAGAACTGATAGCTGACCTGAGTTGGGTTCGGTTTGGTCACGCAACTAAACTAACTCTGCGGCAATGCGTGCGGTATCAGGAAAGCTGAAGGCGCTAGTCTAAACCGCGCGGAGCATCTTCACCTCACTGTTCTGAGCAGGAAACCAACGTGCTGGGTCATTTGAACTTCATTTTACAATTACGATTCGCTATTTCTAGCTCACCCAAAAGATCATCTATCCTCGCAGGGAAACTATTGACACTAATTTCGTTCCTAAAAGGAGTCAGAAATAGTAGTTCTCCCGTGCAACATGTAGTCCTTTTCATGCGTATCACCTTCCTGAAAATTGTTAGGAGTGTTTTCTTCGAAGACTTAGTCGAAAATTTTAAAATTGGTGGAAGTGCGGCCACTCTGTAGATACGTTTAGGGTAATCTGGAATAATTACGGGCACTCGCATAATGGACTATCCAATCGTCTCGATTGTTCAAAATCACGTGTATGAGAATGTGCAATAGGGTTGCTATTAACCTGCAATTCATTGAATTTTAGTCAGTTTCAAGAATGTTTCATTGATTTCAATCCATTTCGGTGCCCTGACTTTTGAATTTTCAAATTTTCCACAATTTTGCATTGGTAGGTTTTTGAGGAATTCACCCCAGAAATCCCTCAAATGCTTTGCTTATGGACATGTTTTCGCGCGCCTCCAACCGCGTGACCAATCAGAAAATGAATTATCCAGCCCCCATGCTTCCTTATACGGCGATCCTAGAGCGCATTCCGTGGATAGTCCATTTTTTGATTGGTCAATTGCTCCTCCGTGTAAGACGAGAATGCGAGAGCCCACGTCTATTCTAGGTTATCTAAGATACGAATAAAAGCGCAACCAATCAGGTACGATCCTTAGCCGAGAGATTTATTTTGCAAGGCGCATCATACGATTAGGGGCACTTAGCAGACCTGGAGCGCCCCCTAACCCCCCCCCCCCCCGCCGTGATAGCGGAGAAAGCAGTAAGTACATTTCTGTATGAGCCATGGTTAGCACATGCTTTTATGTGTCTTGAGGTTCATCCCAGCATGCACTTACTGCTCTCTTCGCTATCACGGCAGCCCCCCCCCCCTCCTTCTTCTCGACTCGGTAGGTACGTACTTTGCCGTGCCAAGGAAAAACGCCGTATGAGCCTTCAGGCGTTGCCAAATTTCCCCGGACAAATCACTAATTTTCAAGAAAATTTGTGAATATTTTTCTTTCCATTTCTTAGGTAATCTTGTTTGTAATTCGATGTGAAAAGTCTGAAAATTTTAAGGAAAAATATAGATGATTTTCCTCAAAATCAAACATTTTATCGGAGGGAATTTGGAAACTCTGGAATGTTCGTACTGCGTTTTTCCTTACGACGGCAGTAACGTTGGCCGTAAAAGGGGGGTGGAAACGGAGGCAGGGAGGGAGGCACTCGTTCCTCAAGCCCGGCTTAAAAAATGCCCCGTGATGGACGCACTTGACGGGGATCGTTATTCGGCCGTATCGACAGCGTAAACTGAGGCTCAAGGAAAATAAAGGCCAGCGGCGTGGCGTGAATGATCGATTATCGATATCTCGCCATTTGAAGCTATGGTAAAGAATCGATTAGTAAGGTGTTCGCTGCGAACACCCTGTTAATCGATTTTTTCCATAGGTTTAAATGGTAGATTGATCGATATATCGCAAAGCACGCCACGCCACTGATAAAGGCGGGGGAGGGGCGGCCCCCGGGAGCCCTATCCGAGCGATGATCTCGCGGATAACATCTATATCGCCCGATAAGCTTGACTTTTATTGTTCGGCTAACACATTGCAAGCCTGCAGTCCGGCATCGAAAGCAGTCCGCCCCGCCGCGCCGCGGTGCCACCTCGAACCCCCGTTAATCCGCTCTGAGCCCCCCCCCCCCCCCCGCGCTCCGAGCCCCAGATTCGGAGCTATTAAGACTTCAAGAGAGATTAGACAAATTAGCCCTCCAACGCTGCGGCTCAATAATGCTTGATCGCTCATTTTCGGGGCTCTATAGTTGGCGGCGCGCGTTGTTGCCAAGAGTATCCTCGGAGGGGGAATGTGGTCGTCGAGATATCCATTTCGATGGCTAACCAACAACCAGTGGCGTGGCGTGCTTTGCGATATATCGATTGATCGGCCATTTAAACCTATGGAAAAGTATCGATAAACAGGGTGTTTGCAGCGAACACCTTAATAATCGATTATTTACTATAGCTTCAAATGGGGAAATATCGATAGATCGCAAAGCACGCCACGCCACTGCCAACAACACCGCTTGCAAACTGACGATTTTGCAGGACGAAAGGATAACTTCGCCATTTTTGTAATTTTAACTTGACAAGATTACTAGACTAACTAGACAAACTAGACTAATTAGACAAGAGTCTATAGTCTCCTTATGGGGGTAGATAATGAGCCAGAAACAGTAATTCCTATTTGCAAAATAAAGTCCAAATGATCTGGCGTGTTAATTTTCTGCCCAGAGCAGAAGCTAAGATGCTCCACATGATTTAGACAAGCGCCTTCAGTCTGTCCTGATACCACACGCTTTGCCACAGAGTTTGTTTAGTTGCGTAACCCAACCGAACCCAGCTCAGGTCAGCACTAATTTCCTCATATAAATAATGGACACTTATCTCTCGCCTCTGAGTTGATTCTTAGAATGTTATATATACAATGTAATGGATATTTAAACTATGTAATATCATAAAGCAGAAATACGTTTTACTCAGCTTTAATGATACGCTGAAAACTTTTTTTTTCGTATGACCATGACCAAACCTGTTTTCATTTTTACGGAGTACGCAATTCTTTTTATTGAATGTGATTCCTTACCTGCAGACGAAGAGGCTATCGTAACGTCCTCTCTTTACCTTGAAAGTGAGCGTATGCCAAGATTTTTTACTTAATCGCTGCGATAAATCGCACGCCACACATTGGGTCGAGTCAATCAGAGAGGTCGGACATGAAATTTTTGACTAAAAGTGCAAATTTTGATGTTCACTCCGTCACATGATAAATTTTAAGGGGTGTCTCTAGTAGAAAATTTCACGAGGAAGCCAACGGAACTACTTTTAGAACCTTAAAGTTTTGTTTAAACGGAGGTCAAAGCGTTTAAAGTTTTCAAACGTTGTCCGACCTCTCCCATTGACTCGATCCACTATGCACCAGTTTGACCACGCCAAGAACCCGAACAAAGTGACTCAATTCGAGTCCTAATTTATTTTTTCTGTGTGGAGATTTCTAGCCCCTCCCCCCCCCCCCCCCCCCCCTTCATTCAGAGAATAAGTCCTGAAACAGCCATTCTGCGAATAGCACTGAAAAAAAATCTCGGTGTATTTACTAAGAAAAGGGTAAAATTACCAAGAATTCAGGGTTCTATTTGATCCCAGTTTTTCTTGGTAAAATTATCATTTATGGAATTGGTAATTTTACCGAGAAATCTCGGTAAAATTATTGAACTTTCTCGGTAATTTTACTGGACCTTGGTAAAAACGCCGATATTTTTTATCGACTGTGGTAGAATTACCGAGATAAAATGGCAAAGTTATTGGGAATTGATTACCATAAAGTGTATTCTTACCTGAAGAAAACGGTCAAAATACCGGTTTTTAGGGAAGCTAACCAGTCTGTTTTGGTAAAATTAGTAAAAAAAGTGAGATGGTAAAGGTACCAACGGACCTTGGTAAAAACGCCGAGAATTTTTTTTCAGTGTGAAGAATGGGCAACGTTGTTTGACCAGCGCGGCTGCGGGCGGCGGGCGCGGGTCGAGAATGATTCGTTAACAAGCCGGAGAGTGTAAAATTGATGTAAGCCGCCGTTTTATGTCTATCAGTCGCATAAAATAGTTTATGATCGATTTTCGCTGACTTTGAATTCCACACTCGAGCCGGCCGTTTCTCCGCCTCGCCGATGCGATGCGATCGCCGGCACCTGAATTTCAAATAGCCTGATTTAACTCAACAATATGCTCGTCTCTCCCCTGCACTCAACCCGACATTATTCGCTTCCCCGTCTTTTGTCTTCCCCTCGGTTCAGCTGCCCCTCCCCTCCCCCTCCTATTTCGCGCTCGTCCTTCTCCGCGAGCATTCGATCAGAATGATCGGTGTTATGGTTCCGCGAAAAAATTTGCGGGTACATGGAATTAGAGTCCCTTTATACTGAGAGTCAAGACAATTCAGCTCATGGATGTCACAAACGGGAATAAAGATTACAGAAATTGAACGTTTTTCGTAATCTTTGATCGGCCCATTCTCAAATGCCTTTCTCCGTTCCTCCTCTCATTCCGTTTATTCCTTGCCGAACCCGTAATTCCCTGGTCCATTCCAGATTATAATCTTTTCAATTGGTGAAAATGTAATCTTTATTCCCGTTTGTGACACTGTGGAGGCCTAAAATACGGGAACCAATCAGAAATGGATTCAAATTGTCTTGACTCTCAGTATAAAGGGACTCTACATGGAATAACTTTCTGGCACAGAGAAACAGTACTGCCGTGCTTAGGAAGAACGTCGTATGAACATTCGACAGTTGCCAAATTTCCTCCGATAAAATGTTTGTTTTTGAGGAATGTTCTGAATATTTTTCCTTGAAATTTTCAGGAACCTCCGTTGAAATTGCAAACAAAATTTTCTGAAAAGTCTGAAGGAAAATAAGTTTATCAGGAAATCCGGGTTTTATCAAAAGAAATATGACAACGCTTGAAGGTTCATACGGCGTTTTCCTCAGCACGGCAGTGTAGCAGTCTGTAATGTGAACTCTGTGTGTGTGTGTGTGTGGGGAGTAACATTTCGGGAAACGAGAGGGGGATCTGGGGAGGTTGCACTCACCAGAGGGTTTTGGGAATACGAAAGTTTGATACCTGAATGGATATGTCTGGGCATCACTAAAGCTTAGCTGGCTGATTATTGAAAATAGATAAAACGAAACGATGACAAGGGGAAAATTGAGCAATCTTGTTAGTTGGAACGGGTGGTTGTTATAGACTACGGAGGAACATACTGCCGTGCTAAGGAAAAACGCCGTATTAACTTTCAGGTGTTGCCAAATTTCCTTTGATGAAAGACAGACTTCCTGGTAAAGTTATGAATATTTTTCTTCCAATATTTCAGATAATTTTGCTCGCATGATTCCATCAAAAAGTCCTGAAAATTTCAAGGGAAAATATGTATAACTTTCCTAAAAAAGGAAAATTTTATCGAAGAAATTTTTGCAACTCTCAAAAGTTTCGGCGTTTTTCCTTAGCACGGTAGCATAATGGGCTAACGGTCCTGCCTGCTGTGAGTTGCCGTATTACCCACATCCTCTGTCCATTGTAACCACCTGCTTCCATGCAGCAAAAGTATCGCTCCAAATTTTTCTTTTGCTTTCTTTGTCTATGAATTTCAATAATCAGCCGGCTTTATTGGCTGGTATCGAATGGTGATGGTGATACATGGATAATTGGACCGATTGTCAGCAAGAAGGGCTTGGCGAATTTTTTTCTCCAGAGTCGCTGATCAAGAAATATTTACTTACCGTTTTTTTACCTACTTTCTTTGCCTCTTTTGCGAAAGTAATTATGTTCCAGCCGTCACTCGATTTAAATTGCATTTTAATACGAGCGTCTAATTGTCGGAAAGGAAAGTGATCTTGGGAATTTAGAATGGAAATTCTTGTTCATACCTGCCTCAATGCTTGGAGAAATCAAATATTTCATTATTCACTGGCATTCTCGATTCTTCATTCCTCTCTGACATTGTAGAACAGTGGCGAGGCGCGAGGGCTCGATTATCTACATTCTCTCATTTGAAGCTATGGTAGAGAATCGATTATTAAGGTGTTCGTTGCGAACACCCTGTTCATCGATCCTTTGTCGTAGGTTTAAACGGCAGATTAATCGATATATCGCAAAGCACGCCGCGCCACTGTCTCGGAGTAGGGGTAAACCCCTGAGGTGCATTTTAATGAACTGAATTAAAACGTGCTTCCCGGAAATATTTGTCAGTAATCGCAATAATTGAATGCAACGTGGTCAAATTAATTTGGATTGAATTTCATTCATCATTATTGTCTGTAACTTCCTGTTCGTGTCGCTTGATATTTCATTCCTCGAAGTTGCAAGTTTTAACTTTTATGGAAATGTGAAATGAATTTTTCCCATTATTTAATTGCACTGCCTTCGGCTGAACGAACCAAAGAGTCCATGTGAGTTCATTTATACGACTCATTAATCACGCCAATCAACTAACGATCTTTTCATTAACGGATTCGTAGAATGGAAAAAAAACAGCAAGGAAATGCTATCCCGTCTCTTTGGGCAACTTCAGATGCGACGTGTAATGATGTGGTAAAATTAATACTGAATTTTACTAGTTTAATCTAGTAATATCCATTTTTTCTGCATGCTCTCCCCTTATTTCGCTCAAGTTTAATCGAGGGATTCCTCAAGGTGGCACCTACATTATTACTGGTTTTTCTAAGATGTAAACGAATAGTATGAAATCATTGAAGAAATCATCTTGATATTAAAGGATATTCAACCTGCAAAGGAAACCAAAAGTGGCAGTTTTAATCCATTCAATTTGCAAAAAAATAATCTTTCTTCTCACGTTTACGGCAGTATGCGGCTTCTGGGATTTGCTCCACTTTCCAAGAAGTGTATGATGCGGCGTGGCACATCGGTGACGCATTTGTATGGAAATACTTTTCTTTATGAGTGGAGTGCGAGAATGTGACTTGAAAAAATTTATGAGAGCCATCCGAGGAACTCGCGCGACTTGTAGAAGATGATAGTGGAGGGATAAGTTCGGTTAATCGATTCTCTCGAGTCATAGACTCTCAGGAAGCCCAATTTTTCACCACTAGAGGTGTGAAAAACGACGAATAAAAGTTTATTGAAACGTGATGACAGCATTATCCTCGCGGCACACATTGTGCAGGCTGACAAATTAAGACGAATTGCCGGCTAATATTCTGACGAAGCTAGCCCTCGTGTCGACCTAGTTGCCGCATTACTCGTTCTCTTCGCTTCACGAATATTGAATCGTTTTCATCCGTCTGATGATCTTGATGCAAAAGCTCATAGCGTCGAACTTTACTCAAGATTTTTTAAAAAAATTGTTCCCTTTATAATATTGCGTTAGAGGGCTCTTTGAACCTCCTTGTAGCACAATGTAGAACATTTATAGGGTCCTCATGAGGGACAAAGCAGAAGCGGTTTGAAGGTGGAATCTCCGCACCTTAGAAAACAATTCAATAGTCAATCGATGGATGGATCATTTCTAGATTTTAGAAAATTCCGTTACACGCAGTAGTACGTCCGATATTTGTATTCCAACTTGAACTGAGAAAAATTTCAAATATTTTTAAGAGAACGTCCCGAAAATTCGCAGATCGAAAGGCAAAATGGACGTATTTCTGCCAAAGGGAACTATGTGCATTAAGATACGAGCCCTGAGATCCATAAAATTTTATGCATGTTACAGGGCTCACTTCATAATGCACATAGTTCCCTTTGGCAGAAATACGTCCAAATGATATGCGATCTTCCCTCAGGACATACTTTCGGAGTATTATCTCAAAGTGTTTCTCGGACCTCAACTTTTCCGTACAAATACCGGATGTAATGTTCGTATTTTCTCAAGAAAGCCTCAAACTCGAGGAATTATCAATTGTTTGTTCGACTCTCAAAAAGCGAATTTTACTCAAAGTTCCGAACACTAGAAAAAAAACACATTGGATATAGAGTCCAGACTCTTAAAAACATCGAAAAGAAAAAATACTCTTGATTCAATCGGATTTTTGCTTAAATCAAGAACCAAGCCTCTTAATTTGAGCGGATTTCCTTTTGATTTAAGCAAAAATCTGATTGAATCAAGAGTATTCTTTCTTGTCAATCTTTTCAAGAGTCTGGACTCAAGATCCAATGTTTTTTTTTCCAGTGCGCCTCTTTGGGAAGTTCTGTCCCGGTTTGTCTCATCAATCAGCAACACCATTAGACACCGTTGTTACCAGATTTGGCCAATCAGATCCGTTGGTTTTCGATAGGTCGAATCTGTTTTTGAACCACCTCGCGAGGTATGGTACCAAAATCACGCACCAACGTTGCGATTTGTTAGTCACCGAATCGGAAGTTCCGAACTCAAATAAAATGGCAGCTCGGAGGTTCGGGCGAAAAAGTAGCACCGAACCTCTAAATAAAATTCGTTTAAATCGGTCTCATTAAGTGCTGGAGAACAACTACAAGCACGACCAAGAGAACGACCCTGAACCACGTCAAAAGCTCTAAAAACAAAGTACAAACGATGCCGGTCTCGTGACAATCAGTTGTCATCGAAAGGCGACATGGGACGAAAAAAGGACGACAACTGGTGTTTCTGAATAAGTTCGGAAAGTTACACTACCTCTAGCCCTCCCGCCGGCGCTCGTTTTTAAGCGACACGCTGCCGAGAGTTTTTAAGTGTGTCGCCGGAGCGGCAATCATTCGCGTCGCGAACGATAGCGCCACCGCACGGTGGGGCGAGCCATCGGAAGAACTCGGACACGAAATTTTAAATCCCGAACTCTACATTTTAAAGCTTAATTTGTCACATTTTAAAGTTTTCCAGAAGTCACGTAGCGAGAAAAACAAACGGAATCGCCTTTAAACGTCGTATTGACGATAATACAAGTTTTTAAAGTTCACGCATTATGCTCACACTGGAAAAAAAAACCAAAAAACACATCAGATCTAGAGTCCGGACTCTTGAAAACATCGACAAGAAAAAATACTCTTGATTCAATCAGATTTAAACTTAAATCAAAAGGAAATCCACTCAAATTAAGAGGCTTGGCTCTTGATTTAAGCAAAAATCCGATTGAATCTGGAGTATTTTTTCTTGTCGATGTTTTTAAGAGCCTGGACTCTGGATCCAATGTGTTTTTTTTCCAGTGCAGCCTCTCTCAATATTCCGTTCCACTGTGCGCCGGTGCGTTGCCCCGAATGAAGTGGCAATAAAAATAGTGTAAGTTGCTCTGTAGCATGTCCCCGGTTTTTTGGCAGTCTTGAGTGGCACGGCGGGGCGAGGGGGGTCGTGGAGATGAGGGGGGGGGGGGGTTCAAATGACAGCGCCTCAGATACGATGGGAACCGGGAACACTGAAGGAGGGTACGCTCCAGAGAGAAGTCGCTTGTAAACCGTATACAGTGTCACCAATTCCCCGCTTTTACATGCGCTAGACTTTTGCGGTAATCGAGAACCGCGTATGGTCAATGGGAAACGCGTGCAGATGCGTTGTTTTTGCCGAGTCGGACGTTTTCTAAGCGCGCGACAACGGCGACGTCTGTGCCTCATCCTCGGCTCCTAACCGACCCTCCGCCTCCTTCGGGACCCATAAAAAAGACACAATGCATGCATGCGGCCTGGCTTTGTCTTTTCTCACTCCTTCATTCTTCCGTGCACCCGCTACGTTGTTGTCAACCTATTTCGCTGTGAAGCCGCCGACGTTATCAAAGGGTATGCCCTCCCCCCCCCCCGACCCTCGGAATTTGAAATAGGATCATTCAACTTTCCCTCCTTCCCCGAAAAAACCTGTGTAATATGTAATAGGCTTAAACATGGTTTCCTCGTTCAGCATGGCATAGGGAAAAAGAAAAAGTTCGAGATTATTTTTGAAGATTATTGGTAGAGTTTTACCTTCAGTTTGCATTTGGCTAAGTTTATCGTCAGTATGCCGGCCAGGTCGGCCTAGTGAGTAGGTCTTTAGCTCCCGGGTTCGAATCTCGGTAGTGGCGGCAAATTTTCACGGAACTGACGAGTGGATCGCTGCAACAGATTCTACTCGGCCTTAATCCCTGAAAATTTGAACAGCCTGGAGAATGGATGCATGTGCCTAAAGCCCCATGCTGTCTACTTACATTAAAGAATATTCACAAACACATTTGTCCATAATTGTTGCTGTAAATTCTGAACTCAATAAGTAAAGGAATAACAGCCAATTAAATCGAAGAAGAATGAAAAAAAAAAAACTTCAAAGTGCATTTGGACTACATTCTGCAATTTGAAACTATCGTTGCAAGCTTAGTTTGAAAACAACGTATGTAATATTAGTTCCCCCTATGCACATACGTGTTTTTACATATGAGCCGGAAATTGTGGTTCCTAATTGCAAAATGTAGTCCATTTAAGAGAGGGTCTCTGTGGTATTCGAAAGGGACACCTTGAAACCCTTCTTTGCACTATAGAAAGAAACAGGCCTCTCCTACCAAACTAGGAAAAGCTCTCCAGCTATGTCGTGGCCTTACGGATATTTCAATAAAACAGGAACTGATCGTGTTCAGAGTTCCTGTATTGTAAGATATTAACTGAGCTCTTTACACCAATTCCATAGAATTACATGTAAATTCATCCGAAAAAGGACTTGTAAATGTGTGAAAACCGATCTATTAATCGACCATCCGACACTCGCCTATGAGTAGGTCTGAAACAGCCGCAGTGGCTGCGTTGCACGATACTTTGGTTCAAACAAACATAGCAACATACTCTGCATATAAAATTTTACTTTTTTTATTAGATCTATTTTGCATTTGTATAACTTTCAAAAAGCCTGGTAAGTATTGAACGATCCGATTAAATTTTGTGCATTCCAGGTTTAGGTCAGGTGCCTCATTGTATCGAATAACAGTGAAACCACCAAATCACACTATACCAAGTTTCAGCCCTGATACTTTCCCTCTTTCCTTAGGCAAACAAGAAAAATTCAGGCAAGGGTTGAAAGGTTGAAAGAAGTTCACAAGTTTGGCAGCATTGAGAGCTCCTCTTTGAGGTTAGAGACAGGCAGCGCACGGGAAACTGTCTAAGAGGAGATGAGCTAAAAATCGCGAGGCGAAAACCACGAAGAGAGGACGCGAATAATATTGTGCCAGTGGAATATGTTTACGAAATGCGATTGCTGAGATAAAAAGGTTTCGGGTTTCGCTTAAAAACGAATCTTTTTTCCAGGAATAGTCGCTCTTTTTCTTCCTCTCGTTTTTCAAGATGTTTTGTCTACCCAAAGAAGTTTTTTTTCTCTTTATTTTTTCATGCATACGGCATACCATCTGACTCTCTAAGGGACAAGATACTTAATCCAGCTTTTTAGATTTTCTTGAGACTGGCTCAGTTCTGTCACCACGTCAATGTTTGATAATTTCTATATCCAAGACTATAGATGCGCGAATTATATCCTGCATAACAAATTACCAACCAATCATTATCAGGCGAAAAATATAGATAAAAGTGAGGGTGGATCTTTACTTTCGCCACACCTGATTACCCTGTACATGTATGTTAAGATTGTAATAATGTATAACCAAAACTTCCCTGGTAAAAATTGGCGATAAGAGCTGCGTTTCAAAATACCATAGGAATTCCTATAGCCGCAGCCGCGGCTAAAGAAGGCCACAGAAAATCATATAGCTGGCTGTAGAATGCGGAGAAAATCATACGGCCAGGCTATACGAAGCGATAAAAAATTATACAGCCGGGGTATAGTTCCTATTGCGGGGCTTTACACTTTATCGCCTCGCTATTGCTTTTTCGCCATCGATTATAATAGGCTAATAGAAATTCGTGTGCTTTGGAAGTCATTAAGTTTGATACGGAACCACCTTAATATTTACAAAACACACATTATATTTTCCTTTAATACATATTTCTTTTCATCAATTAAAATGAGAACAATCCATACAGGATGTGCAAACATTTCAAAATCATGAGTTGAATAACGCTGACTCCGCCAGATTAAATATTAGAGTCTGACACAAAGCGGAGCGGCGACGCACTGGTGCCTACAAACCTAACAGGGATACTTCACGCATTGCGCAACGCGTGAAGTATCCCTGTCAGGTTTGTAGGCGCCAAAGCGCGTTTCGCGCTAGCTGCCCGCCTGCCGCGCCGCAGCGTGCCACGGCGCTTAGCAACTATTTCACACCAGAGGTATTGCACAGTATCATACAAAACTGAAGGCGCTCTAATATATTAGGAATGGCAGGCATCCATCAAAAGTATGGAGCTTTTCTCGCAACTTAAATCAAGATGCTACGGCCCAAAAAGAGAGCAGTAGTCCAAAAACCCACGAAGTCCTAGCATCTGTAATTAGTAACGTTTAGCATACACTTTATCGCCTGGCTGTTGCTTAGTCGCCATCGGCTATAAAAGGCTATAAGAAATTGTGTAGCCGGCTATAGAAGCTATTGGAAATCTTACAGCCGGCTGTAGGTCTATGGTATTTTGGAACACAGATTCTACTGCCAATTTTTACCAGATTTATGAACCTGTTCAATAGGAACGCACTAAGTCGCATGAAGTTTGGAACTGTGGTAAAGAAAAGAGGTTTGGAATTTGATTCTTCCATTTGACTCAATGTTAAAGACAAACTGTAATCGCTGTTTTGACTGTGCTTTCGTCGTTGTGACTTTGAATTTTTGACGAGTGACATTTGGACTACATTTGGACCGCGTTTTACAGAAAAGAACGAAGCCACATCAGCTATTGCCAAAAACTGGGCAATCCAATTTTTTACGACAGAATGTTTATGCAGATTCCTCTGGAAATTTTAAAGAATTTGCTACGTATTATGGAAAAAAAATTCACTGAAATTCGTTCGAAAATCTGCACAACCGTTTTAATGTAAAAAATTAAATTGCCTGATTAAATTTGGCAAAGTCTTTTGTGGCTTGGTTTTTTTCTGTTTAAGACGGTCCATTTTGCAATTCGGAACTGCAATTTCTGGCTCATCTGTAAAAACACTCATGCGCATTGGGAAACCAACGGTACCCATGTTGTTTCTAATTTGAGCCAGAGATCATAGTTCCAAATTGCAAAACGCAGTCCGATTTACGATTTGTGACATTGTAAACTACTTCCCACTCTTTTATTTCCAACTTGGTCCAAGTGTTCCTAGCCTGATGGATTTTTGGCCTCTCACACACTTATGCGCATAGGGAAACCAACGGTACCTACGTTGTTTCTAATTTGAGCCAGAGATTATAGTTCCAAATTGCAAAACGCAGTCCGATTTACGATTTGTGACATTGTAAACTACTTCCCACTCTTTTTTTTCCAACTTGGCCCATGTGTTGGCCCATTGATGGATTTTTGACCTCTCACACATGCTCGGGGGTGGATTGGCCCTAAATGCTTAGGTGGTTATGTGTGGTGAAGCACGCGGGATGCGGTACCGGGCCGGGCTCCAAGCATGGCCACATGGTCGTCGATAAATGGTCTCCAGCGACTGCTCTGGTGTCCCGACGGCGTGATTAACCGGTGCAGTGCCTCGCACAACATTCCCGCTACCAAAGACAACTCAATTAATGTCCATGGTCGCCCGCCTGCCTTCGGACCTGTGTTGCCGCTCTCTGGAGTACCACTACGAAATCTTGCCCCCCAAGCCCAACCGTGGCAAGCAGCCAATAGACTAAGTCCGCATTGAAGCATTTCTTCCCCCAAAATTTTCTTCTTTTCTTTTTTTAAATATTTTCTTATGTCTCTTTTCTCGTAGACTTCAAATATCAACTGCAAAATGGTAAAGTATTTAGTTAAGGAAATTTTATTGAATGGCAGGGTGACTGGAAACCGACTAGAGAGAAGGAAAAAAATTAATAAATTTAACCAGCTGGTTCGGATGACGTGATAAGTGATGGAAAAAATTATTGTATTTCCACAAGTTTGTAGCACTGTTGATCATTGTGACCAGCCACTGAGAAAAGGACCTCAGTCAATGCATGCACTATTATCAGTGGATTGTTTTTTTTACGAATCGAAACGAAAATAGATTCCAAAATTTTGACGAGAAACTCTCTGATGTACCCTAAAAACAAAGTTGCAAACGGTTTAGTTCATTATCAGGCATAAAAAGGGGGTAAAATTATATTTTTAAACAGACCATTTTTTCGCCCTTAATTTTTACTGATTCAGGATTTAACAAAAACTTTATTTTGAAACAACGTCTCTAAAGCTGAAAACTTCAAACCGCCATAACTTAAGTTTTTTGCGACATTTTTGGACGTTTCTCGTTCTAAGATACTTATAGAACTGTCATCTATAGTGTAATATAAATAACTGGATTTTGAGTATCTGTGGACAAAGGCTCTCCTTCCTTTTACGGGTACATTGTAGTGATTGGCGTAATTTTCCATAATTTCAGAATATTTTATACTAGGAATTCATAATTGGCCATTGTCCCTTCGCCCGTTCAAGCTCAAATTGAACGTATTTCTGCTAAAAGGAACTATGTTACATGTAAACCCTATGCAGATAGTTCCTTTTAGCATGAATGCGTCCAATTCGCAAAAGCGATGCCATAACTTTGAGGCATCGCGCGACAAGAATTTGATTATAAAATAGCGCAGTATACAAAACAGTGTAGCTTGTGCAATCAATATTGACGGGCACAACCGCGAATCGGAAGGTTGCATCAGTTCGTTCAGTGTTCGTGCTAAATAAATTAGATAAAAGATAGTTAAAAGACTCTGTGCGAATATTTTAATTCGATTGCAGGGGAGATTTACTGGATGCATCAGACATGGGCGTCAGGGGAAAAGTTCATTTGCGTTCTAGGCTACTCTGTCTAGGCAAGCTATAAACCCGTGCTCGGTTTAAAAGGCCACCCAAAGCTGACAGGCTGCTCTAAAAAGTTACAGCTTGTTGCCTCCAGTTGATTTAATAGAGCTTTTGCACCCGGTTCCTACTTTAAATCAAAGAGCTATGTTACTTTACAACTATACAATACCCGAGAAGAACGAACGTTCGTTAAGATGAAAAAATCCTCGGTCATTCATCTTGACCTGGTGGCCTTAAATAAACTTTAAATAGATTATACTTGCATTGAATCAAAACATTTTATGTTCGTTATGTAGAGATGAGAGAAAGGTATTGAAGCAATGTTTCAAATAATTTATTCCAATTGAAAAGGAAAAAAAAACGTTTGAATTTAAAACAATCCATTCTTTAAAAGAGTGTAAGTTACTTTGAATATAGTTTTTTTCCAATTCCAAAAAAATATAAGTTTGTCGTCGTTGTGCTTCGATGCTTCTTTTCATTTTCATACATTATATGAATTTAAACTGATAAACTTGATTTACTTTGTGTTTCAGGTAAGGAAAGAAGAAGATCTGTTTCTTACAACCAGAGGGGGTGAGATTAATCTACCAATGGCTGTTTTTCATGTTGCAATTTCTGTCCTCATCTCACATGATGCAGCCCCTACGCTTGGATGCCCGGTTAGTTGGGATGAATCGTATTCATCGGGTATGTCAGGAAATAAACTTCACTATTTGCTGTTTACTGTGAGAAAAATTGGATTCACTATAATTGAAATGTATTTTGTTGACAATTTTCTGTTGCATGTGATAGAAGATTTCCCCCTAACCAAAATATGACCAATTTTCTGAAAATTTGATAAAATTCTAAGCCATCATTTGCATTATATATAATGTTTTAAACAGTTTCCATAAGAATATTAAAATTGGAAACTAAAAATCTGTATTTTTTAGCACAAATTAATTATCTTTCTGTGCTGAATAGTGTGAGTCCATCCACCTTGAGAGCTCCAGCATTTAGCATTTCACCGCAACACGGAAATTGCACATCGAAAATGAATAGAAACGAATCTAGTACCTCAATAGATTCGTAGGTTATTTTTTATCCCCGAACTTCGCGTGGACTGACGAGTCATTGGATGATGGCCGATCCATGCTCCCTTGCAAACTGCTGAATATCATTTTTTCATTCTCTTTTTCGTTTTTTTTGCCAGGGATCTCTCCGCTCTGTTTCGCGTCAAAGGCTGAAATTACGGCAGAGGCTATTTAAATTCATTCCATGACAAAGACTCTACGGTGATGATCACGGGTTCCGATTCAATGCCTCAAAGGTTACACGTAACAAATTTCCTGCATTTTGCGGGTTTTATCGGTCCAGCGATCTCTATAAATCAATGATTTGCCTTCGGTATCAGCGCGACAAATGGTGTGGAAAATCCTTGCGGCTAATATTCATACGCCTGTTGCCACGTGTAAACCTATTTTCTCGCTCTAATTTTATCTAAATAAAAAATTGCCCCACACGAGTGGAATTTTTTTCAATTTTCTCTGTCATTTATCAGAATTATTCTGGAATTCTTAGTGTAATGCGTGTTTTCGTTAAATAATAAAGAAATACAATCTCATATGAAACTTCGCAACGCTATACAGTGCAACTAAGTCTCTTTAGCTCTACACTGGAAAGAAGTTTCTTGGATCCAGAGCCTAGACTGTGAAAAAAAAAATCTGGTAAATTTGACAGGAAAAAGTACTCTTGATAAAAACGGACTTTTGCTTGAATCGAGAGTAGGACTTTTAATTTAAGCGGTTTTCTTTTTGATGCAAGCAAAAATCCGATTGAATCAAGAGTAGTTTTTCTTGCCGAATTTTTAAAGAGTCTGAACTCTGGATCCAAAAGACTTTTTTTCCTGTGAAACTGTCGATCATTCTGGTCTTTTCATGTGTAAAGTCACTTTTCATAATTAGGCCATGGTGAGAATTTATACTGGGAAAAATGACTTGATTTAAGTTAAAATATTCTTGAATTTTCTGCAAAGAGGGCAGCTTTCTGGAATCAAAAGGAAAGTCACTTGAATCAATCAGGAATTTAAGCGACTGCACTTTCGATTTATGATAAAATGTTTTTGAACGATAATTCAAGTCATTTTTTTCCAGTGTAATGTGACACGGGTGTGTCATTACGGTTTAATGGTTTAATACGAAACCCAAGATGAACATCATCATGGGACACATTATGATAAAAACAAACAACAAAAATACTTACGCCTATCGAGGGTCCATTTTTTCCCACTTGTCAAGATACGCTAGATTAGGCATTTTTCCTCTGTTATCATTGTCTTTATTCGACTTACTGCGTGAAAAAATGGTGACCGTTGTGAAGTGGGGTGTTGAAAGACCCGAGTGTTTCAACAGCATCAAGGCACATCTTTGCAAAGGCAAGTTTTTGATTCGGGAATCAAATGCGCGCGCCAATATCCTCCGCCAATTTTTCGGTAAACTTGAGTGAATTCAAGATTATGCCATTGGTACTATGGTAGTCTTTGAGCGACCTTTACACACGATTCAACTATTCCCTTTACTGTAGCGAAAGTTTGCAAGAGCACCTCTAACCTCGTCCATCATCCCATCAATATTTCACCGTTTCATTGTGTGTAATCTCGGTGTGCGAGGATAGGGTGTGCATGCAACTTTTAAAGGAGGTGGTGAAATTTATATTTCATCCGAGTAAACCGCAAAGCGAGATCAAAAGAAATACGAATGTAGGCCGAGCAGAGAAACATTATTCCCGGCCCTACATGCATCAAAACGCACACGCCCAAAGATTATGATACGCATCAACTTACATTGTTACCGGATATCACGCAGCCAAATAAAGGACTGTCTGCGTGCAACAGATGCAGCAAGTTCTTCCCGATCTGGCAACACCGGCTCAGGAGTGATTAAATCAACCTCGGTTTTTATGAAGAAAACGATTTCATAAATATTATGAAATACGACAAAGCTGGGTGACGCGAATCCAGTGAAATCTGGAGCAGGGGCGGAGAAGGGTGTCGGAGGCCAGAGCCCGGTTATTATATTTATGTGACCCTAATAAATCCTCCTACACTCTCATTTATTGTTTTCGGAAGCGAGCGAGAAGAGTTACTTAATTTCCTTCTCCTAGGCTATAGGACGCGAGGTCTGGACATGGACCAGTAGTCTCCACCAAAAATCCCCCTCGTTCCTTCCTTCCCATCTCTCTATCCTCCACCAACAATACCATCCGATGACCCTACTGTCGTACTTAGTAAGAACGCCGTCTGAACATTTGCATGACGCCACATTTCTTAGTACAATATGTTTATATGCGAGAACGCACACAAATACGTTTGCAATGATGGCTGATTTGACCTGACGTCATAGGCGAATCCAAGATGGGCGTAGGGAGCTACGCCCCCCCCCCCTCTGCACGCCTAAAAAAAGGAGGAAGGAAAGAGGAAGAGAGAAAGAAAGAAGGACTGAGGAAAGAAGAGGGAAGGACGCTGATATTTGGTAATTATCTGTGATAAAATGAACTCAATTTGCATTGTAGGTGGTTTATAATTTCGAAAAATTTCCCGGGGGAAGCCTTCCGAACCCCCCTTCCGCCCCCCCCCCCCCGTTCGAAGTGTGTGGATCCACCTATACCCTACTTCAATTCATGTCCCTCTGGCGAGCACGAAGTTTGAAAAAACCACAATCATTACTATAAGCTCCCTGACCCCTTAGATTTTCATTTTTGACCATAATTCGTCCTACTGTACCAATGGGCATATTTTCATGGCTTTGGCGGCTAACGACAGGTGATGGCTCCCAAATCTGTCTGTTCTATTTAGATTAACTGACGGGGACCTGCGAAGGGGCCCTTACTAGGCGTGAAGCCGCCTCTGGGAGACAGGCCTCGTAGCGGCCAGGGGGCCTAGCCCCCTAGTTTAAGGCCCGGATACACCTGCGAAATACAAGCTCTTGTTGGAAGTTAATCACCAATAGGCAAGGAGGATTTCAATAGCCTGACGTCGAGCGATCGAAATCCTGGTTTCCTATTGTGTTTCACTTTCAACAAGCACTTGTAACTTGCAGGTGTATCTGGCCTTAAAAGTACGTCCACTGAGTAAAAATTGGTCTCGGTGGCTCTCTTTGTATAGGTAAAACAGGCAACTCAGGTTAAGTTAGGTCATACCACTAAACTAACGCAGATGCAATGCAAGGAGTATCACGCGAGGATGAAGGCGCGTCAAGCCGAGTGACAACCTATCATTTGTTATGTCCCTGCCCTATTTCATATACCTAACCACATTTTTTCTCTTCATACTTCATACCACCGGATTCCGTGCATTGCACTTCCTATCTAATCACCCGCGCGGAGTCTGGCCTTGTCACCTCAACCATCAACACTTTCTCTTCATACCTATCTCGGTCCATTAGCTTGTCACTGTTATCACCTGATAACAGCCGGCCCGGACATTCGATCACCGGACGGAATGAGCAGGGACTCTGATTTTGGCATCGCTCGGGCCACCACGCCGGGTTCGCGACCTCCTGACATAGCCACATAGCAGTTAGATTTGTTGTCACCTCACTGTACGCCTATCGATTTATATACATAGTTTGCACCCACGATATCTGTAGTTGTCTTTTCGTTCATTTGTCATATCCATATTCGGTACCACTACGGTACACCTACACTGGCACAGCACCAGTACACAACACATTCTATGTCAAACTCGTCATGGAATTTTTTTTTTTTTTGAGCCAAGAATTTCCACTTTCAACCAGCGCTTGTAATTCGCAGGTCTATCTGCCGCTTTACGATGTGACTTAAGTTCTGAAGTTCCCGTTGTGATTTGCGTAAAAATTGACGTTGAAACATACCTTCCAGATTTCTGATTCTTACCCCGTTTTGTGGTGCGTTCCGGATGCCCGTGTGCCATTGACGGAACGAGGCAACTTTGATGGTTTGGTCTGCAGGCGAATCAATCAGTGGCGTGGCGTGCTTTTCGATCTATCGATATTTCCGCCTTTGAAGCTGTGGCAAATAATCGATTTTCAAGGTGTTCGCGGACAACCTGTCTATCGATCCTTTTTCATAGGTTCAAATGGCAGATTAATCGATATATCGCAAAGCACGCCACGCCACTGGAATCAATGTTTTAGAGGAGAAGACCCCCGAGTCCGGAGAATTCAGGTTAAGTCGATGCGGGTGTGTATCGGCGTCGGAGGTGCACCTATACCTAGGTTTCCGGTGCGGAGTATTAAACGAAATCGTGGACCGTAGATCTAGCAGATTTATGGGCCTCCCGCCGGAGATTCCCCTTATCCAGGCCGAGCCCCTTGCCTCCTCTACGACCTTCCTCCCCCCTTCCCCCACATACACACACCTTCCGCGCGAATCTGGCGAGCACCCTTGCCAAATCCTGGATTTTATCTCCCGGCACACGGAGAAAAAAACTTCGTGCGTGGGACCCGAGGTTTAGGTCATATGGATCTCTGAAGTTTTCCGATTGAGCATTCGAACACTTAAGGTCCAGCTGCTGAGGTTTGGATCACACATCTGAAACGTCAGTTCTTACGTCTGAAGTACTTCGGTTTTCACATCCAAAGAACTTCGGTTCTCACATCCGAAAAACTTCGGTTCTCACATCCGAAAAACTTCGGTTCTCACATCTGAAGTACCTCAGATGTAAGAACTGAAGTTTCAGATGTGTGATCCGAACCTCAACAGCTAGACCTTAAGTGTTCAGATGCTCAATCTGAAAACTTCAGAGATCCATATGACCTATAAACTTCGGGTCCCACGCACGAGGTTTTTTTCTCCGTGCAGAAACATTAAGATAGGTAAGTGTTGCAGAGGAATTTTCCCTAAAGTGGATGAATGTGCGGCAACACTGTCTCGGTAAAGAAAAATGCCGTATGAATATGCGATTGTTGCCGAATTTTTGCGGGTAAAATATTTATTTTGAAAGAATGGTAAGCATATTCTTCCTTGAAATTTTCAGATATTTTATAATGAATTGCGAACAAAGTCTGAAAAATTAGATGGAAAGCACTTGCAATTTTCCAAATAAATTAGCCCCAAAAATTTATTGCAGTTATCCGTTTCGAGCGTCGGGCTGATTGTTGACATTGACGGACAAAGCGATAGAAAAAGAAGACAAAGAGAGCATGGAGAAGTCCTCTTGGTTGAAACGGGTGGTTCCTGTAAACAAAGGGAGAAAATGATGGACTTACTATAGGGTCTCTAGTGGATTGCCGTTAGTTAGTCTATTACCTCAGTCCTTTGACCATTGCAACCACGCGCCTCCACAAGCAGGATCCCTCCAAACCCCTTTTGTCGTCTTTGTCTATAGCTTTGTCTACCAATTTCCACAATTAGCCCGCAGGTCTATTTATATGCGTTTTCCGTCGCAAATTCACGAGAAAAATACGGCCCAAGGCATATTTTGCTGTAAACAGATTCTGTCATGACTAAATTGCACTGTAATTAAATCATTACAGTGGTGACACACGTCACGTTTAAACCGAACGGTACTGTACGTTCCACACGAAACCTTCTCATGTTACCAGGACAAAATTGTGTGCGACTCCGGAGACGAGAAACTTTAACATTCCGACGAAGGGTCGGAGTGCACTCGTTTATCAAGCAATCACAGCGTCTTCACTGCGTAACGCCTGTTGCCGGTTCTTGTCGAAAAATTCGCTTTTTTAAGGAAGATTCGCGGCGGGGGCGAGAGAAAAACGCTCGTGTATCGACAACCGTGAGAGTAACGGCTGCGACACAACGCGACAAGCCAGTCAATGATCTGTGAAATCTATTGTTACTCCGCGCGATTGAATTGTTATGCTCTCACCTCATTTACAATTTAAGACACCGCCGTCGTAAAAACGCGTCTCTTCCGGAAAACGCGCGAGTTCGCTTCGCTTTGCGCGGGTACGTGTACCCGCTGCCGCCGACGAGAAAGCGGATTCAATGAAACGCACAAATACTCTTGGATTGCGATACACAGATATTGCGAGCGTTTTCGGATATCAACAGAAGTTTTGTACGAATAAGAATCCAGGATTTGAAATTTTAACTTTTTGTAATCGCCCACCAAAGGAGAATGGGTCCCTAGGTTGGAAAATTCTAAATTGAGGTGGAGCGGACCAGCCAAAGGGAGGGGGGGGGGCTACAAGGGGTCGATCGGCCCTAAAACTTTGGCCCATAGGGCTCCTTACGGGGCCATTCCCATTAGGGCGAAATCTAGAGGCATCATTCGACTTTTTTAAGTAGTCTCCTTAAGGTACCCGTATTAAATTTTTAAACCTGATCCTTAATTGACACGGAAAACAAACCCTCAATCCAAAATAATCAAGTCGAATTTTCAGTTTTTCGGAGATCAAATTGGACAGTTTTCGTAGAATAATTGCCCATCACGCCGAGCGTGTTAGGCGCAATGCGTGAAGTATTCACGCAGTCTTGTAGGCGCTCATATGCGTCCCGCGTTAACTGGCGACCGCACTGCGTTAGGCGTAATGCGTGAAGTATTCATGCAGTCTTGTAGGCGCTCATACGCATCTCGAGCCGACTTGCGACCGCATTGCGTTTGGCGCATTGCGTGAAGTGTTCTTGCAGTCTTGTAGGCGCTAATGTGCGCTGCGTGTCGACCGACAGCCGCATTATGTTTGGCGAGATTAGAAACCGTGATACCGCATTCAAGTTTGAAGGATGGCTAGGTAATACTGCTGAAACGGTTCATAGAGACAAAAATATTCGAATAAAAGTCGATCGAAAATTACATGAGAACAAGAAACAAAAGCGATCGGTAGTTAATTATTCACCCGTGAAAAAGAGCTTACGTCGGAGAAAAACTTTAACGTAATGAGACAGCGTTTATTTTGCCAGTGAATAATTGCACTGAAGAGTTTTGAAAGGAAATTAGGTCAAATTTCCGGAAACAAGTGAATAAGTTCTCACCTAAGACCGTAAAACTACTCTTCATAAACAAATGGAAAATCTTGAGGAGGAACAGGCTAAAAACAGATACAAACACGAGTTGTAAATAGTTTTGATCTCGTCTCGGATGCAGCAACGCCCAATGAAGATTGACATTACCATAAAGACATTAATAGCCTTAGTTGCCGAATGTCTCTAATAAAATCAACTAACTAACTAACCAATTTTGAATGTTGTATCAAAATTAGGCTTGTGTTTCTCTCACCCGGAAATCGAGAGTGATGAGCTTGCAAATATTACTAGTGATTAAATAAAACATCGATTGAGGAGGAAGCAGAGGATGAAGTATAATTTGCTATGAAATAAACTAAAACCCCATTTAATGCAGGAACGAATGATTATCTTCCTCTCTCTGTACTAATTAATCCTCAATTGTCTTCCTTGCACTAATTCAGAAAAGAGGAGATTTATTGCGCGTCAATTAGTATTGAACAAACCGCAAAGCGATCAGGGGCGAGGCCCCCTAGTTAACGTTCTCGCCCAACAGAAGGTCCTATGGGGAATCAAGAGGCACCTGATATGTATCTGACGATAAGTGTTAGAGGGTTCACAGGAAACTCCGATTTAAAACGGTGTGCTTTTTCGTGAGCAGGGTGTCTAGCATCAGGATTTTCTCGATTCTATCAGGATTTGAGGTCAATCAGGATTTAATCCCGATATCATCAGGAACTGAGGAAAAATCGGTCGTAAAATCAGGATTTGAGGAAAGTCGGCCGTCCAATCGGATTTTTTTATCGAGCTTTTGCTTCTAGAGCTCTGCTGTTTAAGTTTTTATTTTTTCTCCGCAAGAAATCAGGATATGATCGGATTTGGAAAAATTATGAAATCAGGATTTAGCAGTCAAAATCAGGAAAAATCAGGATTTCCTCAGGATTTCCCGAAACGAAAAAAAACTAGACACCCTGGAAGTTTTACGGGGACCCAAACTTGACGAAACTGTTAAGAGGAAGAACGGCTGGGGGGAGAGGAGGGGGGGGATCAAAAATTCTGAAACAAACTGACGTCCTTTATGGACAGTTCTTTCCCCTTAATACAATAAGCCCGAGTCTTGCCTGAATTTATGTGATAAATTTTTCCCGCCGTTCCTACCGCTCGTTCCTACGCGGTGCAACCGATGCGGAACGTGAACGAGGGGGGGGGGGGGGGAGAAAAAGGAGCAGAGAGCGCGCCAAAAGCAACAAAGATACCAACGTGACAAGCCAGGCGCGGGCGCGGGCGCTTACCGGTTACAAAATTACGACATCTCAAGTGGGTGCCGATGCTACGTCGGACACATCTCACCCGCCGCCGCCGCCGCCTCTCAATTCGAGCTTCTTTCCGCCCGACGGTGGATGCAACCTTCAACACCCCCGCCCCCCGCCCGCCCGACCGACAACGCATCCCGATTCAAATTCACCTCACGTATTGTTGTCAATTCACCCATCTAGGACTCTCGCCCTCCATCTAGGATTCAACCCCGCCTCCGTGAATTACACTCCGGAGCTCGCTGCCGAATCTACGATCCCCCCAGTGGCGTGGCGTGCTTTGCGATGTATCGATTGTCATGTCATTTAAACCTATGTGAAAGGATCGATAAACAGGGTGTTTGCAGCGAACGCCTTAAGAATCGATTCTTTACCATAGGTTTAAATGGCATAACAATCGATATATCGCAATTCACGCCACGCCACTGGATCCCCCGCGCTCCCGGATCGGGGCCCCGGGCGTCGATTTGGCCGCGACAACGCGTCAACACTCGCGCGCCCCTCAATACACTCAGGAGCATAACCAGGAATAAGCCGGCGCGAGGAGGGAGGGGGCTCCCGAACCAAATTTTCTCCAATAAACCCGAGTGTGTTCCGTTTCCTTCTTCTTCCAGCGCGCCTTCTTCTTCTTCGCTTTCCACAATCCTTGCATGTCTCCGCTCACGACCTAATTGAAAGCTGGCGCAGCTGTACGCCGCACAGTGGATCGAGTCGGTTACAGGACGTTTGGTCCAAACGTCCAAAAAAAGTAAACGTGCCAATTTTTAGGTAGGACCAAATCATATCGGACAAATTTTCAAGGACTAAAAACCGCGGACGAACAAAATGGGACGAAAACTTTATTGGACAAAAAAAAATTGGACCAAACGTCTGCTAACCGATCGAGTCAATGGGAGAGGTCGGACAAGAGGTCGGAAAGCTCGCAACTCCGTTCATACAACAATGGAAAATTTGCAGGTGTCTGAAATTTGATGAATTTCGTGTTGAGTGGAAACTACTGAGTGACACGAGGATACCCTTGGATCTGAATTGAACATTTATTGGTGAAGATATGACAAAATGATCTGATCTGCTAAAATACGTGTTTAAATGGGAAATGCCGCCAGATGATGTCACTAGACGGTGCATTTTCTCACGTTTAAATCGATTTTTTTACCATTTCCCATATCAGAAAAAAATTGTAAAAAATACTGCTGAAATCAGCTCTTTAAGAACTTTCAGATGAAGCATTCAAAAAATTGAATGCAAATTCTCCATTTGAGATTATGAAAGTGGTTTCATTGGTTTCCTCGTGAAATTTCCTTCTAGAAACACCCCTCAAAATCTACAATGTAACGAATTAAACATCAAAATTTTCGGTTTTAGTCAAAAAATTAATGTCCCACGTCTCTCATTGACTCGATCCACTGTGCGCCGTGCACTTCTCGCAGGTATATTTTGTGACGCCTGCGGAGCGTGCTAAGAAAATGAAACGTGCACGGCGTAGGTGAATACAGTGGGGCAGGTTTCGGATGGTATTGCCGACTCACTCTCCGCGAGTGCATCCTTTATTTATAGAGCTGTTTACGCTGGTCTGGATTTGCAAATGAAAAATCAAAACGACCGCCACAACTCATCTACCCCGTATGGAATGCGTTTAGCGAGGAGGAGCTTTATCGGGAAAAAGGCGAGTTTCGGTCGTTGACAACAGTTGGTAGAAGTCGTTTTCCAGACGGTGTAACGCAGCGTCATTTCCAAGTTGCAAAATTGAATATAACAGTCATTTTTAGATAAGATTATGACTGTATGATTTCTACCTAAAAATTTGCTGATTTTTTCACGCAATCAAGGCCTGATCAGTGTTTTCAGTGCGGAATTCCGAAAAATTTTCTTGGTCGATGTACAATTCACAAGTTGAAATTTTGCAGCGTTGAAATGAAGTTACGTATTTTCATCCGATTGAGGATGCATTACAGATACCATAACTGAAGGATTTGGTGCATAGCTGTTTCAAGTGACACGCAAGAGCTTCATTTGAAGATTTTCGGCAATGACAAGTCCATTTGTTCCGCAGACGGCCAAAAATTTGCTTCCTTCGAATTCAGAAGCAGACCGTTGCGGAACTTAAAACCTTGCACAAGCTCACCCTTAGTCAAGTTCGTAAATCGCAACTTCGGTCACCAAACGGCATTGAATCATCGCACCGCAATTGTAGAGCCCTTTTCCCTCCCCCGTTCTTGGTCGAAACGTGTAATGGCATCGATATCTTTTCCCTCCCTGTCCCCGCCAGGGACCGCACTACCACCCCCCGCCCCCCGCTGCTGCCGCACCCGGAGCGTTGGTAACGATTTCCCCGGTATTAACATCGCGTTAGTTCCTAATTCAAAAAGAATTTCATCATTCACCACGTTTCGTTGACAGTTTATTTAAACCGTTGAATAAATCAAACCCTCTCGGCACTAAGTGGCGAATTGAGAAGGAAGCGATAGGAAAGGAGGACGGTAAGGGTAACTAGCGAAGGGGCAGAGGAGAAAAGCGAAAGGAGGACTCGGACATAGCTGCCAAATCCAGTTCGCGAAATTTATCCACGGTTTTGACCCAGCCGAGTGGTCCCTGTTTTCCAGTAGCGTGGCGTGAATGATCGACTATCGATATTTCTCCATTTGAAACTGTGGCAAAGAATCGATAATCAAGGTGTTCATTTCAAACAACCTGTCTATCGATACTTTATCATAGGTTTAAATGGCAAATAATCGATAAATCGCAAAGTACGCCACGCCACCGTTGGAATATGAATGGACCTCTTCCATGTGTCGGGAATATGCAACGAACGCATTTAGTGTGACGTCACATCTCGATATAATTTCAATACCTCGGAAGTCGAAACGTGCCCCAACAAACGAGCATAGAGGAATCTGCGGGATATAGGCAGGAGAGTGGGGAGATTCGCTTGATGACTAAGTATGATGTTACGAGCTTATTATTTAATCAATTCTTGGAATTGTGATCTCAAACGTTTCGGTAAATGACTGGCTTTCATAATTTTAAAGTCCCATGGATTATTTGTTTCGTTTCAGGCTAGTTTTAGCATTTTATCGTTAATTTTTCATTTTGGAGGTCATGCTTGTTTGTCGGGGCACGTTTTGACTTTCGAGTTATCGAGACGACATGCTGTTCCATGACGTCACTACTAAATGCGTCTATTAACGCACGGATTCCTGTGTAAATTTTCGCTAGGAACACGATGGCGCCGCTGCTCTTCTCTGAAATTACCTCCAAAGCTCAAAGAAAGCTCTCATAGTTGAGGCCGTAATGTAGGAGATATCTCACGCAGTCCTGAGAGTTCACCTCTGTATCAAGACAAACTCTGTATGCGAAGATAGGGAGCAAAATACACTAACAGGGTTGCTAATTTGTTGGAAGACTTCAAAACTAAAAACACGGCAACCCTGCTAATGTATTTGCTCCCTATCTTTGCACACATAGTTTGTCTTGATATAGAGGTGGACTATCAGTGAAGCGTGGGATATCCCTCCATTAATGCCTCAACTTGGAGAGCTTTCATTGAGTTTTGGAGTTGATTTAAAAAAAAAAAAAAAAAAAAAAAAAAAAAAAAAAAAACAGTGATACCATCGTTTTTCTCCTGGAAGGAATATAGGAACCAGTACTTGAATCGCAAATGCTCGTTGTATGTATCTACGATCTTCAGAGTATGCCTCCTAAATAAAATCTTGTCCTGTTGGTTTTTACAATTTTTGTGTCACCAACCAAATCATTAGAATCGTGGCATCAATCTTGCACCGTGGCAACCGTGAGACCTTTTTTCCGTCTTCATCAAAATACCCGACATTTTAATGGCAACTTGATAAATCACGTAGCCCTCCATTTTGCGTGCAATTTTAATATTTTTCAATATTCAGCCGTGTCACTTAAAACGTTGGTTGAGTCGATGAGCGTCTCTAATAGCTGCTCCGTGCAAAAACCAGCATACCCTAAATTTTTGACGTGTAATGTGTTCTCATATTTCTCTCTTCCCCCTTTCCCTCCATGGAAAACTTGGAGGTAAATTTATTAGAAGTATATAGGACCATCGATAAAAAAATGTCGGTTCCAGTAACAAAATTTTAAGAAACTAGCGTTATTTGATAAGCAACTCTCCAAAATTGTGAACAAAAATTCTATCTAGGTATTGATTCAATACCTGGATCTAATTTTTGTTCAAAATTTTGAAGAGTTTCAAAGAATTTCACAAATTTGATTTGATACCATTATCAAATCAAATTTAATGATTCAATCGGGAATCTGTCATAGGGATTCTGTGCGTGCGTCGAGCCAACGTGGTATTTTAAAGTAAGTCTCCGAATCAGACAAAATCTCATCATTTTTTTCAAACAAACAAAAATGAAACAAAGTAACATATTATAAATAGACGATAGTATCGCTCCTAATTGAAACACATTTTAGCTCGTTATGATGGTCAAAATTTTTCGGTATACGAGGTCCCAAGTTGAGTCACATGCTTAGGTCAGTACTTGAATACATTATTTTTGATAGTTTCTAAGGTCTAATTTTAGGGCCTATACTTATAGATGGTACGTACCGGCCCCATACGACCCTTGAGGGCAGGGCCGGATTTACCTACTTGCCGCCCATGGGCCGAATGTATTTTGCCGCCCCCTTCTCATTCGTTTTGAAACATCAATAAAAAACATCAAGTGAACGTTCCAGAGGGGGAGAGAAGGGGTGCATGAGACGCGTTTACTCGTGTTGCACACATTTTTTGCGAAAGCCCTGTCAACACTACTAGCAAAAGTTCACGGAACTTTGCGCGAAAGTTAAATTCCGTAAACCTATCTCTATGTGAACAAGGCCTTCCATTTGTAAGAAATGAACGTTAAAATTATGCAAGAAGAAACATAAATGTGGTTTAATGATTTTAACCTCCGCCGCCGCGCCGCACAGACCGCACTGTGTTTGGCGCAATGCGTGAAGTATTCCTACAGTCTTGTAGGCGCTATGCACTTCACGCCGACCACCGCGCCGCTGAACGCATACTGTGTTTGACGCAATGCGTGGAGTATTCGTGAAGTCTTGCAGGTGCTAATATGTGTTACATGCCAACCGCCGCGCTGAGGACTTCTCCTTTTCATCTCAAGTCCTCATCATCATTGCTCTCTGCGCCGCGTCGCTCCATGCCAAATTGCGTATTTGGTTTCTCTCTCAACTCGACTAATTGAAGGTGCTGTCTCTTGTGTCGCCGAAAGAAGATTTTCTAGTTTGTAATTTTTTCTTCTGAATCCGATTTTTCTTTATACCTATATTTAAAAAATTGCAAAATTTGCCGCCATGGGCCGTGGCCTATTTGGCCACCCCGTTAATCCGGCCCTGCTCGAGGCACGTGTTTTCAGCTAAATGCTTCAAAATTATTCACTACCCTTCTAGGACCTAAAGTAACGATACTTAATTTGTTTATTCTTGCAATTTAATATTTGAACGATCCTCAGATTTCTAGTTTCAGTCAGGAAAACGCCTTTTTCTCAGACAAAAGATTACTGAAATCTGCTACATCTGCATTTGTAAAGTATGACATTAAAAATATTTTCATAAATGCCAGAAGTTCGAGGTTGACTCCTGCAGTCTCCTTCTTTGCTCATTCCTGAAGTCGTTTCTTCGGTTCGAGCGTGTAGCAATTACGCAGACCAAACGTTGCGTCTTTCATGGAAAATGTTAGAAACTTTTCGCATTCGCACATTTTCAGCACAGAAGTTTCGAGATCTTGAAGTCTCAACATCCCGCCCTCCTACTAAAAGTCACGCAGACAACCGCTACACCGAGAAGACTAGATTTGCTTCGCGTTATATTCATATCGTTGATACAACCCTCTCCGTGTCTCCATCTCTCTCCATTGCCTGTAAATCGAAATGAAACCATGAATTCGTTTTCAATGGATCATATTCGATACATCAAACAGGTGAGATTGTATCGATATCGATTGGCTCAACATATTTACATAGCTTCTAAAGTCAATTGAGTAATCTGAGGGATCGGGTTTTTTGTGATAAGTTTTTGACTCATATGAGTATAAAATAGTGAAAAGTGAAATTGTCAGGAGTTTTCTTACTTTCAGCTTTTCTTACTTAAATCCTACAATTTGTTTTGAGGTTATGTTCTATTGTTTTGAACCAACGCTACGTCGAATCACTATATCGAATGCGAGTTGAAGTTTTGAATTTTTTTTAATATTCTAAAAATAGTCCGGTCATGCCGATACTGTAAACACTGTCAAAGATATTCGAGTGAAATCAGAAGCGCATCTCTTTCCGAAACCTATATTTCCCTCCCAAAAAAAAACCCGAATGAAATGAAGAAGGAGAGAAATTCGCTTCGTAGGAACGGAGTTTACTTCGAAAACGATTAAGTTTCGCTCTCCATTTTAGTCTTCTGGGGCCAAATGGACTCCATGGTTAAGTATTCTACGGATATCATTCCGTCATATCTAACCGCGTAGAACCCTCGCTCTCTTACTAAACAAAACTTTATTGTGTCAGAAAAACTTTGACAAAAATTGCACAGGTACAGTTTTGTAAGATAATTTTATTGTTTGAGTCAGTTTGGCAACTTTGGAATGGAGTTACTTCCCTACGTCCGGGAGACGACGACCCAGTCTACCGTGCTATAAGGAAGAACGCCGTATAAACATTCGAGAGTTGCCAAAATTCCTCCGACAAAATGTTTATTTCTGAGGAAAATTATCTATATATTTCCTTGAAATTTTCAGACCTTTTTCGATCAAATTACAAACAAAATGATTTGAGGAATTGGGAGAAAAATATTCACAAATTTTCTTGAAAATTAGTGATTTGTCAAAGGAAATTTGGCAACGCCTGCAGGCCCATATGGCGTTTTGCCTTAGCATGACAGCAGTAAAATCAAGCTATATACGTTCTATTCTTTTGCTCTTATAATATGACTAGGGGGCTATGCCCCCTGGCCGCTACGCGGCCCAACCTCCAGAGGGCGCTTCGCGTTCTATTAGGCCCGCTTTAACAAAAAAACGACCAAAAAATTAAAAGATTTTCATGCTCGACTCTCATTTGTCCAATCTCCCTCTGGCCGGGAGTGATCGAACCAACAAGAATCGAATAAAAGAACCGGCATTAATTTCAAACTTCTCTCGCAAAGACTAAAACGAAATGGAACAAAGCGTTCCATCGCTTTTGGATAGTCTGTGCCAAAGGAGCATATCCTCTATTCACCTACCTTACCATATTAACAAACCAAGATTCTGCATATCCGCTTAGTTTAATTCTCTGCTAAATTTGAAATTCCCGCCATTTTTCATTGCCGGGAATTTCAAATTTTGCCCCCCCCCCTTTCTAAGCTTTCTGGTCTCATCTAATATAAAATACCTGGGTCCTATTTTCAAATTCTGATTAGAGCGGGCTTATCTAGGGCCTATCATCTATCGATTACCGCAAAAATCATGGAAATCGGCCCAGTAGAACGCTCAAATGAACTATGACAAAAAATATAAGTTTACATTGTTTAAATGGGAAAATTCGCAACTTTACCATGTAATAAAAATAAACTTGGGTCATATTTTGAAAATTTGAATAAAGCGGGCTCATCTAGAGATAATTGCTTGTCAATAGCCGCAAAAATCATGAAAATCGGCCCGGTAGCACGCTGGAACTAAGCGCTACCAGTTATGCAAAATTAGGAGGCCTGGAGCTTATAGTATAGATAGCTCTGTCCAAACGGATTTCAACACGATCTGTTAACAATGGCGCACTTCTAGAAAGCTCTTTGAAAGATAAAGAACACTCTTTCACACACCCTCACACACGCACATATGACACGTTTCATTCCTCCAAATGACTTCTCTCGTGCAAATGAGTGAATTTCGCAAACGTGGCGTGAAAGTGCACGCCGCTCTATTGTTGCAGGCGGAAAGTTTTTCCTTTGTTTTTTCCCAGTGACTCCACATAACAAGACGCGTATCAATAAATGAAAAATTCTGCGCAGCGCACCCGTATCATTTGTATTTCACTTCTTTATCTCGAAACCCAATTCCCTCCGACGTGAGCCTCTAGGTAACAATGTAAAACAAATAAGAAATAAAGGAATGAAAGAAGGGGTAGGGCACTGTTTAAATAGGAAGCAGCGATAATTAGGGGAGAGGAAAAGTTTTTCCACATCGTTATGGTATCTTGTCCTTCAATTCCCTCGGATACGTTTTTGACAGAAAGTGGATCTCAATTCTGTAACTTTAAATGGTGTGATACGTCAAGGAACACTTTTCGTCTATATTCCGGATCTTAAAACTATACTTCATTAAACAAGTGTTTCGAGATGACGCGAGATAAACATATCCATCACTGGAAAAAGCGACTTGGATTTGTCGTCGGGAAAATTTCCTTTTAAATCAAGAATATAATTGTTTGAATCAAGGAGGTTTCTACGTAAGATAAGAGACTCAGCGGTACAAAGACAGTCAGTATAGGTAAATTTTCAAATTTCTTTGCCGTGCGACAACAGGGGGCGGGGGCCTGAGCTGAACGGTGCAGCGATAGTCGCGCGGTGAAAACAAAAAGCATTCATACGTGGACGCGTACACCCGCGATAAATCTATTGAAAGCGCCCTAATTTGTAGTTTATCAACTGACAGGTATACATGCAGAGGCGCGAAAAGGACGAACCGTTTCGCTTTCATCCTCCGCACCGCGCTTTCAACCGTTGCAAGCTTGCAGCAATGTGACATCTGCGAAACTTAAAGCTTTCAACACGATTACCCGTATCCACCCGATTCAATCTCATTCCAGCCCAAATTTCGCCGGGAAAACAAACCCACGCTGTGAAAACAAGGAAAAAGAAAATTAATTAATTGAAACCGACAGAAAAGAGAAAACAAGTCAGCCGTGGGTTTTTCTGGCTTTGATTTCCCCTTAGATTAGTGTGGACCCAACAATATTATACCCCACCATTTCAAACAAATCTTTCATGAAGAATATCCCTCAAACCAATTATATATTTTTTCGGGAAGAATTTTATAATGGTGTAAAAAAGTAAGAATGGTCCGGTTGATTTAAAATAAAATTCAAATTCATTTTTTAAGGAGATTACGAGAGTATTTTGACGGTGTAAGTCGGCAATTACATAACTCGGTTTGCGACGTCGCAGACTTCCTGTCATACTTTATTTTTTAAGCGGAAAACTACACGACGGCAATTCTTAAAAACTGCCGTGATTTTCTTTTCTGTGCGAAGAAAATTCTGATTAAACTTCAAGGAATGATGTAATTTTGTTCCAAAACTAAGAGTAGAGGATCATTTATGAAAGTCTAAAGCTCGCGAATCAATCATGGAGGCACATTTTCTCTGCAGTAACAAGATTGAAACGGCAATATTCTCCCTGTATACGCACTGTAGTATTGAGGTATTTCGATGAGCAGAAAAAGTACATTTGACAGCAAGGAATCTGCACGAGGCTGGCTGGATCGAATTCGAGACCGAACTTTCCAGAGATGCTCTCCTGCCTCTTTTCCCGCGCTTGTCTTCCTGTTGCCAAATTGCGGCAACACTGGAGGGCTCCTTACAGTTTCCACCGCAAAGTTTGTGTTGCAAAGAGCGACATTGCAATGGAGGTCAGCCTTCATCTGTCAAGGAGCCTGTAAAATTATTCGGCATCATTGCACCGCACCCTCTGTTGCGCAGCGGTTTCCTCTAAATGGTTTACAGCTCGATAATTACGCCGTATTTTTCCGCGACGTGGCAACTGCGCGTGTATCTTTGACGTCTGAACTGGCGCAGTTTTGACATGATAATAAAACTTCTGGAATTTTGAAATTCCCTATCACCCCGAACCCCTTCTCGCTTATTTCCCCAGCACGCGTGGCATCGTGACAGCTCTTTCTAAGCACCTACCCTTCCTCTTGGCATCATTATGAGGTTAATATTCCAGTCTTTGCCTGAATATCGATGTAAATATTCGTGGGGTGCGCCGTGTTAGTAAAATGATATGTATGTATATATATTTATGAACCAAATTTGCATAACTGCAGGTAGGAGTTTTACTCCAACACCCCCAGTTAGTTCTGTAGCTACGCATTCGTCCTTAAGTGAATGAATAGCCCCAAACTTTTCTCGAAAAATCTCTTGAGTCAACCTAAAGGTTATGGCAAAACATTTCTCTCCCTCTCTTCTTAGTTCCTCTCCCATTATATAAAGAAGTGAAAGCTTATACCGTACGCTCATTCAAAAAAAAAGTAAATTTTATTGAAAATCCCCACTTTAACATTGTAAAGCGTCCGTGGTTATAAGATAAAAGTTATTTCTAAGTAGTCCCTGGTAAAAATTGGCAGTAGAATCTGTGTTCCAAAATACCATAGACTACGCCGGCTGTAAGATTTCCACTAGCTTCTATAGCCGGCAACACAATTTCTCATAGCCTTTTATAGCCGATGGCGATTAAGCAACAGCCTGGCGATTAAGTTTATGCTAAACGTTTGGACTACCGCTCTCTTTTTGGGCCGCAGTATCTTGATTTAATTTGCGAGGAAAGCTCCGTACTTTTGAAGGATGCCTGCCACTCCTTATATGTTGGAGCGCCTTCAATTTCGTATGATACTGTGCAATACCTCTGGTGTGAAATAGTTGCTTCAAGCGCCGCGGTACGCTGCGGCGAGGCGAGGCCGGCGGGCAGCCAGCGCTGAACGCGCATTGGCGCCTACAAACCTAACAGGGATACTTCACGCATTGCGCAATGCGTGAAGTATCCCTGTTAGGTTTGTAGGACCCAGTGCACCGCCGCTCCGCTTTGTGTTAGGTTCTAATATTTAATCTCGCGGAGTCAGCGTTTTTCAACTCATGACTTTGAAATGTTTGCACACTCTGTATGGATACATCTCATTTTAATTGATGAAAAAAAAATATGTAGTAAAGGAAAATATAATGTGCGTTTTGTAAATATTAAGGTGATTCCGTACAAACTTAAGGATTTACAAAGCACACGAATTTCTACACAATTTCGTATAGCCTTTTATAGCCGATGGCGAAAAAGCAACAGCCAGGCGATAAAGTGTAAAGCCCGGCGACAGGAACTATAGCCCGGCTGTATAATTTTTTATCGCTTCGTGTATAGCCCGGCCGTATGATTTTATCCACTTTCCACAGCCAGCTATATGATTTTCTATCGCCCTCTTCAGTCGGCTATGAGAACTCCTATGGTATTTTGAAACGCAGCTCCTATCGCCAATTTTTACAGGGGTGTATTTTCCGGAGGAAATACTCTATTTTCATTTTATTTTTTATTTTTCATCCGTCAAAACTATAGTAAAAATTTGATATCGTGTGTTAAGAAACAATTTTTTTACCGACGTTTTACTCTCATGGAGTAAACAATTACCGAGGAGAGAAGAATCTGGAAAGAGGAATCAGTGGAAAAATGGAATGTCTCCAACAATTCAGTATTCAGAATATGATGATTCCGTAAAATTATTAACTCTGCTTATTCTAAGGTGTGGACTATAAACGCTAAGTTATTATTAATAAGTTGATTTTCAAAATTTCTAACATTTTCAGCGTGTCCTGTGTGCAATAATGATGAGGGACCAGGGAGACCTGCTTTGTAGAAGTTCTTATCTTGTTTGATGCTCCATTTGTTTAACATGAACTGTCACACATAAAAAAGGAGGCTCCCAAGGAAAAGTCAAGGGGAAAAAAAGACAGGATGACGAAAGAACCAGGAATAGTAATTAAAACTGTGACCTCTTTTTGTAGAGTTGTCTCCCAGCTGGGCGAGAATAACTAATGAGGCTCGTTCACGGGAGATTTCAGGAGTTATTTTCTCGTTTATGCGGTAAATAACCGCTTAAGGTGACGGTGGCCGAGACCAAAATCATTTTCCCCCCACGAGACAGTTTTGTTTGAATAAGCACTATAAATCTCTATTACATGCTATCCTCTCGTTTACTTCGCTGATAATTTATCCGGGGCAAAAAATGGCCGTCGTGAAACCCGCGCACAGAATGCTCGCCGCTGTCAACTCGCCTCGAAAATTCGCATTTTCGCACGTGAACAATTTACTTTTACGTTTTCATACGACAACGTTCCATCGGAAGGTGCCCCTCATCACGACCACGTAGTGAACTACGTGCCTAAATAGCGACGACATCCATCGGTGATTTATTGTTGATGCAAGCGTTGAATCAAGAAACCTGCGTCCAGATAAGTTTCTCCAAGTTAATAAGTTTCTTTTTTCTCCACGTTCATGACGTGCTGGTCTTTTTTTACATCTCTATCTCCAGTGACTTCTCCACCGAGAGAAAAGGCTAAAGGATGAGAGGGCAGAAGACGGCGGTTCTCAGTGACTGAACTTCGGCTCGTATTGAACACCATAGTTTTTTGGTTCAGGTACCCGAAATTTTTGGTCATATTAACCGAATTTTGATCAATTGCTTCAAAGATCGGTTTCACTCACTGAAAACGTCGATTAACCGTACCAAGAAGCTTTGGTTTGCAATGTGAACTAAACGTATTTCCCCGGGCCTAATAATATTGACTTAATGAAAGAACTTTAATTCAGACTGTGTGTTAACGATTGAATTTCGTAAGACTGGAAGACTTTGAGAGGTTATAGAATAGAGGAAAGGAAAGTGGTGAAACTAGGAACATCTGAAGTTTTTGAGTCGACGTAAGACGTGATTAGGATGAACGCAACTGAATCCTGATTAACTTGAACTTTGGGAATTATTTAAACGCGCACTGCGAGTCTCTTTAGTGGCGCTGCGTGTCGTAAATATTGCATGATTACAAAGCGTCAACATTTTTGTTTTGTCTTTTCCTATTATTTTATTGCTTCCATGCATTTATTCTTCCTCTTCCCCAGTAATACCCGTGTTTCTTTCCATTCTTATGCGCGTGATCCTAAAGCGGCTTTTAATTAGATGCGAAAAGAAAGTTCACCGAGTGTTTAATTTTAGTAATGACTTGTTTCCTTGTCACAAATTTTTTTCGGCGAAGAAAATGGATCTCATTCATAATTAAAATGCGAGAAACCCGCTACCGCAGTCGACTGACATAACATAGTCCGCACAGGCTGATCCTCCACGCCCGCCTTCACACGATTCTTTTTACCAAAAATTCACGATGGTGAGCTTTTTGATAATCTGTGGATACATGCTATGTAGAACCTTGTGGATCGATGTCTGAACAGAAACCATTCTTTTTTTTCTGTTTTGTTGTATGATATGCGTCAAATTCTTTTTTTTTTTTCTATCATCATTTTCATGTGTAGCAATTTCAATGTATGAGTAAAAAATAGTCATCTTTGTAATGAGTGTAAGTATACTTGTGTTAATACTTCATGATGTCATCATCTAGTAGTCAATGTAGTGAGTTTGGTGTTGCGAATATGCATCAAAGGAATGAGTTATCACGGAGCATTCGATGTTCATGTACTCTGAGAACAATACATCATTATTAATTCAAACATAAACGTATGACCTTCTTATCTTGGCCTAAAATTTGCTCTGTAAATATCAGGTACACCAATTCGCGGTTGATTTTTTCTGGAAAAATGACATACACGCACGGAAATGTTGAAACACCGGAAAGAACATACGTATTTTTCTCAGTATAATATCAATGCATTCCGCAAATAGTTCCCAGAATGACTATGAAATAGAGTTGGAAAAATCAATTCCGCCAACATGGATTAAAGCACTTCATTAGATTGCAGCCATCAACTTAGGCTTGGTTAGCAGTTATTTAAAATCAAGCCGATTATTTTCCAAATCACTTAAGCGCCAAAATTAAGAATCGAGAAAAACAAGAAAACCCGTTTTATTAGCCTTGTTAACAATCTTCAAATTCCAAAACAAAGTATGTTCTTTTAGAAGGCTATTTTGAAACCAGACATGATTGATTATACTAGGAGAAAGCAAAGAAAACAAACCCCTCTACCACCAAAATAGAGATTGGCGCTTACGTGAATGGAAAATAATCGGCTCAATTATGTTTGCGTTATGATATAGTTAATGGAAGTAATCTGCTAGGGCTGCGGACTGATTGTTGAAATTGATAGACAAAGCAATAGACAAAGATGCCATAGGGAGTATGTAGCGATTCTCTTGGTTGAAATGGGTAGTTGCAATAGACTAAGGGAGAAAATGATGGCCTAACTAAAAGGCCTCTCGTGGGTTGCCATTTGTTAGTCTATTACCTACCTCCTTTGTCCATTGCAACCATCCATTTCCGCCGATAGGATCCTTCCTTATCCATTTTGTCTTCTTTGTCTATCGCTTCGTCTACCATTTTCAACAATCAGCCCGCAGAACGTGTACACTTTTGTTTTCAAAAGAAGGAAAAGCACTAAATATTAAGTCTTCTGTCGAGTATAAGAAACCGTAAGCCAAAGTGAAAGCGGAGGCGCTCAACATCACATGCACTAAATGCAGACTCAATCTGAGAGCAACCACACGTATGAATGTCTGCTACTGAAGGCGTAGCCGCATGAAAACCTTAAGGCTGCGGTGTGTTATCAAAGTTGGAGGCAAGGCGCTGTAATCCTATTTCTCTCCTCCGGCATTCGGGACCGTGTGTTGCGGTTTGTATCCCGTGGCCTAACTTTCATTTCATCCTGAGTGTATTTTGTATTTAGCTCTTGATTAGGTGAATGATTTCCTCGCCCGGAACAAAATATTTCAGAGATCTTTTACCTATTCATGGGTATACCTTATGCCTATTTTTTCTATGAGAGTAATGATTAACTCGATGTATCGACTCTCACTCGAATTCATGATTATCGATGTGCGAGACGTATTGAATAGTCCGTTGAAAAAACTTTCCTCGGGGGCATCTGTGAGTTTTACACAGGATGGTTAGTTCTAAAAATGTCGGAGGAACCTAGAAAAGTCAGTAAATATTCCTCAACCATTTGAAGTCGGAGAAATCAGGGGAATCGGGAAAAAGTTGTCTCTCTGTTTAAAGAATCAAGATCAGACTGTTTTTAATGCATGGATAATTCGATTTTACGGTGCGCTAGGGTAATCTGTGACGTTCTGTGGCAACGTTTTATTTTACCTCGGTTAAATGAATTTTCTGTACAATTAAATTTTAGTCCGATTAAAAGTTCCTGAATTTCGCTTTCCAGATGTTCTTTTAGTTTTTTATTTATTTATTTTTAGTTTTTGTTTTAATTTTTACTCTTTTAAGTAGGTATGCACATGATAAACAAAAAGAATGCAGAAAAATGTTGAAATCCTCGATCTACAAATTTCTCAATAAATCAAAGATAGATCGCTCTAATCGATACAGCGATTTTTGATGTACTCTTGTGGATAGCAGGTCACGTCTATGAAAAACATGCCGTTTGGCGCGCGTCCCAAGTCCATACGCAAGAAAAAGAAAAAAAGAAAGAGAGAGATAAAGAAATCATGAAATATGTGCCTAGTTGTCTTACCAAAGTGCAATCATGTACCGCAAAAATTACACGCCAATGAGGATGTTGCATGTGTGAGGAATTTGCGATTTGACTGTTCATTCATATGTAAAAGTTTCCGAGAAACATGATGGTGCCACTGGTTTTCTCTGAAATCAACTCCCAAGCTCAAAAAAAGCTTTCAAGTTGAGGCCAAAATGGAGGGGATATCCCACGCTATCCCGAGAGTCCACGTCTACATCAAGACAAACTCTCCATGCGAAGATAGGGAGCAGATACATTGACAGGGCTGCCACTTCATTTGGGAACTCTGAAACTGAAAACACGGCATCACTGCTAATGTATTTGCTCCCTATCTTTGCATGGAGAGTTTGTCTTGATGTAGAGGTGGACTCTCAGGATAGCGTGGGATATACCCTCCATTTTGGCCTCAACTTGAGAGCTTTTTTTGAGCTTGGGAGTTGATTTCAGAGAAAACCAGTGGCACCATCGTGTTTTTCGCGAACTTTTACATAAGAATCAATAGTCAAATCGCAAATTCCTCACACATGCAACATCTCTTTTATCCAAACTTCTGCTAACAGAAGTATTGCAATAAAATTATCCCGTCTTAGTAACACCACAGTTTTCTCCGAAACAAAAGTAAGATTTCTAATACATTTAGTCTCAGCTGTCTCAAAGATTATGAGTTTGTGGGAATTGAGTTTATTTCAGTAATTTCACTCGCGGAGGATTTTAAATTGAGATCTGCATACCTTAGCCGCTAAATTGCATTTTCATATGAATGGAAATCGTAACCCACGGTGTGGATCCAGAACAAAGAAGCGACGAACAAGAGCAAGCAGGGATATTGTTTCGACCTCGAAATTGGTTTCGAAATCGTTCTTGTCGTGTTGCTGGAAAATGATTACTATTTCAATCTCAATGGCTTATCTTGAAGCGGACCTGCTTGCGACTTACCCGTAGATTTGAACAGATTTTTTGCAACAATTTTTTTTTTACCGACACTGGAAAAAACAAACATTGGACCTAGAGTCTAGACTCTTAAAAACATCGACAAGAAAAAATACTCTTGATTCAATCGGATTTTTGCTTAAATTAAGAGCCAAGCCTCTTATTTTGAGCGGATTTCCTTCTGATTTAAGCTAAATCTGATTGAATCAAGAGTATTTTTTCTTGTCAATGATTTCAAGAGTCTGGACTCTAGATCCAATGTGTTTTTTTTTCCAGTGAAGAGGAACAGGTATAACTTATTTGTCAATCACCTGAGAAGTGGTTTTAATCTCTGATGAGGTCAGTTGCGTGGCGTGCTTTGCGATGTATCGATTGATCTGTCATTTAAACCTATGGAATAGGATCGATATAGAAGGTGTTCGCGTAACTCGATTCTTTACCAAAGCTTCAACGGGGAAATATCGATAATCGATTATTCACGCCTCGCCACTAGATAAGGTCATCAGTGACAGAGATAAGGGCACTAGAAACAATAAAAGGAACTTTAATCTCTGTTTAAGCAATACTGCACTGGAAAAAAAAAAAATACTTTGGATCTAGAGTCCAGACTCTAGATCCTATGTGTTTTTTTCCAGTGTGTTAAATATCAGATATACTTATTTAATCTTTTCCTGGTTCACTAAAATTTCCGCATTGATTAGCCAAGCTATCATGAAGCTGTAGGCGGTAAGCCGAAAATCCCAAAATTGAAAAAATGGACACCTGCAGTTTTTGCACGACATGATTCATTCATCTTTCAGATGAACACTGTACAATACACGATTGATCACGGAGAAAAAGTAGATGAACACACTTAAAATTCGTAGGAAAAAAAGTTATTGAATGTAATTGACGCTTACTAAGTAACTTACGGTACATTTTAAAAGCTCAAAAAGATCTCAACGTTTTTAACCTCCGCAGTTCCTTTTCAATGAAACGTGGTACATAGAAAAAGGGGAAATTCAAGAATCGCGAGGTGTCCTGCCGTAATGGCAATCCTGAAAATAAACTTACCAGTTGAAAGGACCATGGGGTTTGGGGGAGTTTTCCCGCTATTAAGTGTATTTACTTTGGCCCGAGAGCGTCCGCGAATATGTAATGCACTACGCCCCCCTCATCACCCCCTCATCGCCCCCCTCATCGCCCCCGCCCATACTTCGTGTCCCCCCTTTCGCTTCCTCAATCTCCACCCCACGGACCCACCCATCATCTGCTCTTTTGTCCTTCCACCGCAGATGACAGTGAAAAATGTACTTTTGTGCTTTAAATTTATTTCTGATGTTGCATATGATGCTCTTCTTCACACGGATCTAACTTTCGGTTTCCACCGTTTTCTTCTGCCTCAACGGGAACGGACACGGAAGGCTTCTCGTACTTAAAATCTCATCGCTTTAACCGGCAGCTTTATTTTTTTTCTCTCTCAAATCTTTCTGCGGCTTTGCAAGTTTCACGAGCAAAAGGGAAAAAATTGTGTTTGTTGGTAATTTTTTCGTCCTAGGTAGCGAAGTAAAATCATTTCTTTCCCTATCATGAAGTACTACCTAATCGCACATAAGGTGGACCATCCTATATTCGTTTCATATTTCGTCATCTTTTCAATGTCTTTTCATCTTTTAGATATTTGACACCATGATTGTTCTTACGTAGAAATCAAAATTCCCGTCTATAGATTCGCGGATCTGTGGAAACTTATGCTAGAGCAAAATACCAGAGAGAAATGCTTCTTCCGAAAAATGACTGAAAAATCACCGCACGCTAATCAGAAAAGTCTTAATTCACTCCTCTTTGCGCAATTGCCGTTAGAAATCCGCGGTATTTTGACCTTTTCACTGCATAATACATATTATGATAAAAATACAATTTAATGCAGATGTGTCACTAATATTTGATTACCTCTTTCCAGATGAGAATTATATTTTTTTCTGTTTTTGTTTCAGGTATGTGTATTCCAATTCAGCTTTTTGGCATCCACCTTGTTGCACAATGTGAGTTTTTGAACATTATTCATACAGGGTGTCTCACGAAAAACGAGCCACCTTGAATATCTGCCGAACGCGTCGGAATTTCGAAAAACGGTAAAAGACGTGTTCGTTTATATCGAGGAGGACACCTTTTGGCGTATTCGACATTTTCCCAAACCGCGGGAGGGGCGCGGGGCGGGGGTGCCCCACCCGTAAGTCGAACTTTTCAAATGGCACCCCTACTTTTTTATTTCAGAAATCAATTCTACGCAAAAAAACAAGCCACCCTGTCCAAACCGAATGTAAATCGGACAATTTTTCAGTGATTGACAGAGTTTGAAACATTTTTTTCATGCTCTTTTCAAAAATTTCCCACGCCCGATGGAATTGCTGTATCAAACCAAACTCTCCGCCAAAAAAATTCTTAAACATTGCACTTTCGATAAAAAAATAAAAAAAATCTGCTGCACTCGAAATCTGGAGCACGCGGAGCCCTTCTTTTGCGACATTAAAATTCGTTATACCGAACATTTCCGAGGGGCGCTCATCGGGAGGGAGTAGTAAGTTTTAGACAAGAATTATTAATCTTTTTTATGAAGCAAAAGAAACCGTGTCCATGAAGAAGCAGATAAGTAGAAAAACAAATGGATTAGCTTTTTTTTTTTTGGGGGGGGGGGGGGGTCAATGACTTGAGCCGGACCTTGATACTTCTGAGGACGCTATTTTTCCGCGGTGCGTTGATTTTCTACTTAACTGCTTCTTCATGGACACGGTTTCTTATGCTTCATAAAAAAGATTAATAATTCTTGTCTAAAACTTACTACTCCCTCCCGATGAGCGCCCCTCGGAAATGTTCGGTATAACGAATTTTAATGTCGCAAAAGAAGGGCTCCGCGTGCTCCAGATTTCGAGTGCAGCAGATTTTTTTTATTTTTTTATCGAAAGTGCAATGTTTAAGAATTTTTTTGGCGGAGAGTTTGGTTTGATACAGCAATTCCATCGGGCGTGGGAAATTTTTGAAAAGAGCATGAAAAAAATGTTTCAAACTCTGTCAATCACTGAAAAATTGTCCGATTTACATTCGGTTTGGACAGGGTGGCTTGTTTTTTTGCGTAGAATTGATTTCTGAAATAAAAAAGTAGGGGTGCCATTTGAAAAGTTCGACTTACGGGTGGGGCACCCCCCGCCCCGCGCCCCTCCCGCGGTTTGGGAAAATGTCGAATACGCCAAAAGGTGTCCCCCTCGATACAAACGAACACGTCTTTTACCGTTTTTCGAAATTCCGACGCGTTCGGCAGATATTCAAGGTGGCTCGTTTTTCGTGAGACACCCTGTATATCTCATTTTGGCTCTCGATGATAACCATGCGTAGTATCTAGCATGGCCGCTGTCCTGACGTGGCTTGGGCGACAAGTATTCTTAGAAACACCTAGTGACACCATCAAAAGTGTAGTTTCCTCTGATTGAACAACGCCAATTTTCTAATGATATTAGGTATACATTTATGTGAGTCACTGCGTCCGATGAGATTGACGGCAGTTATGTTGATATTACGCAAAGTTGTCAATGAAATGTCTACACTAAGGTGATTTTGGACGGTACATCGTGGGCTGAGTGTTGAAATTGATAGAGAAAGCTTTAGACAAAGAGGACAAAATGGATATGTACAAGGGATCCTATTGATGGAAGCGGGTGGTTGTCATCTTCTCCCTTAGTCTATAGGAACCACACATTTCAAACAATAGGATCGGTTCATACTCCCTATGTCCTCTTTGTCTATAGCTTTGTCCATGGATTTCAATAATCCTGTCCTGTTAATGTCGGTCCAAAAGGATGGTTACATGATCCAGCGAAGACGAGCGGTAGTTGACGCGGATGTTATGCATTCTTTGTCTATCGCTTTGTCTATCAATTTCAACAATCAGCGCGAGGACAATGTCATATTAGGGGCCATATTCGCCATCACTCTGCGCTGGCTACATCTTCTGTGTTTGTGAGAGACAACGATGGACCACTAGACATGCACGGATTGAATTCTGATACACGGTTGCTGTCTCTATGGAGGGACAACTTCAACTTTGGCGCTTCAGCTCAATTGTCTGAAATGTCCATATCATCCAACAAATTGGGGTAGCGCCACAATTAGACTGCATTAAGCAGAATTAACCAAGCCATATTAGCCATTGCAAAATTTAATCAGGCAATTTAGTGCCTTAAATAAAATAGGTTGTGGGTATTTTTGCGCTTTCAGAGAATGTTATATACATACTACAATGCAAACTCTCGAAAATTTTCATACAAAGAAATCCGCACAAGAGTTCTCTTGTAAAAAATTGAATTGTACAGTTCAATTTGGTAAAATCTGAAGTGGCTTGGTTCTTTTCTGCGAAACGGGGTCCAATGGAGATGTTGCATGTGTGAGGAATTTGCGATTTGACTGTTGATTCTTATGTAAAAGTTCGCGAGAAACACGATGGTGCCACTGGTTTTCTCTTAAATCAATTCCCAAGCTCAAAAAAAGCTCCCAAGTTGAGGCCAAAATGGAGGGGATACCCCACCCTACCCTGAGAGTCCACCTCTACATCAAGACAAACTCTCCATGCAAAGATAGGGAGCAAATACATTAGCAGGGTTGCCACTTTATTTGGGGACTCTAAAACTGAAAACACGGCAACCCTGCTAATGTATTTGCTCCCTATCTTTGCATGGAGAGTTTGTCTTGGTGTAGAGGTGGACTCTCAGGATAGCGTGGGATATCCCCTCCATTTTGGCCTCAACTTGAGAGCTTTTTTTGAGCTTGGGAGTTGATTTCAGAGAAAACCATCGTGTTTCTCACGAACTTTTACGTAGGAATCAACAGTCAAATCGCAAATTCCTCACACATGCAACACCTCCATTGAAGGAGAGAACTACTAACACTTTGCCTCCATGTGAGTGGTTCAAACTATCGGCCAACAAGCACACTCAGATTTCCAAATTATCTTGTTTTTCCTGATCGACTCATCCATCTGCTGTCCTTATCGGACTTTTGGGGGGAGGGGTTAAAGGTCATCCGATTAGCTGGATCCGGCTGCCACGAGGAGGTCGTAGATGTCCATCGCTCCAACTCTCGCGCCGTTCCCAGTCTTGCGAAAGTCTTGCTTCGAGCTCACTGAGCAGTGACTCATTAACCGCGGGAATTTAATTAAGTTGGAAAGTTTAATAGGGAATATGCCTGGGCGGCGAAAGGAGCAAGCTGCCGGGTTGCGCCCTGCGCGAGGGGCCATGAATACTTTCTCGTGCGAGACTCACCACACCGTCCGTGCGCCTCGCCTTCCCGCCTCTTGCTTCGCCTTCTATACCGTTGCCAAATTTCCACCACACCAAAAAAGGATGCTGATTTAACATGCTGGATGTAAAAAAGTGTGCAACACACTGGAAAAAATAGTTCTGTTCACACTGGGAAAAAAAACACATTGGATCTAGAGTCCAGACTCTTGAAAACATTGACAAGAGAAAATACTCTTGATTCAATCAGATTTTTTGAGCTGATTTCCTTTCGATTCAAGCTTAAATCTGATTGAAAAAAGAGTCCTTTTTCTTGTCAATGTTTTCAAGAGTCTGGACTCCAGACCCATTGTGTTTCTTTTTCCAGTGTTCACATGGCTCCTGCACTTCTATTGTAACAGTCACAGAGGTTTCCGTTATGAGGACAGAGTACTCTGCACCCACGACCCAAGTTCTGTTCTCACAACAGAAAAATTCTGTAAGTGTAACAAAGAAACTGCAGGAGCCCTGTGAACAGAAGGTTCTGTCGTCAGCACCATCTATTTTTTTCTGTGCAACTCACAAAACGCTGAATTAGTATCTACAACAGTTACTTTAGCAATATCAAGATGTTATTGCTATCTGTTATGGTGCACAGAGGATCGAGTCAATTAGAGAGGTTTTTTTAACTAAGGTAAATTTTTAACTAAAATTGCTAATGTTGATGTTAATTTCTTTATGTTTTAAATTTTAAGGGGTGCTTCGAGGAAATCAATGAAACCACTTTTAAAACCTCAAAGTTTTTTATGAACAGAGTTGTAAGCTTTTAAAGTTTTCGCATTTTGCCCGACCTCTCCTATTGACTCGATCCACCGTGTGGCGGTTAATTCAGCGTTTTGTGAGTTGTCGCACACTTTTTTACATCCAAAATTTTAAATCAGCATCCGTTTTTTTTGGTGCATAAAACAAAGTGTTTTTTTGAGGTGCAAATGTCACGGTGATCTTGTTTTAAATCTATGATTGGCGGGGCAGTTCAAATGCTATGCAAGTTTTGAAGATTAATCCTCTTTTAAATGAAGTAGGACAAGAAGGGGGGGGGGTTGGCATTTTGAAAATTATGGAGGGGATGGACCCCAAAAATTTTGAATACGGCCCAAAGTAATCCGCTTTGACCTTTAAACTTTCATTTCAAAACCTCAATTAGGAAGTATTTTACTTTTGAAACACCCTATATAAAGGAATGATTAGTGTCATTGGTGTTCTTTTCTTTCAATTAATGTAGATTTTAAATGCTCATATATTCTGCAGGAGTTGATTTCCAAACTTTTCATGATGAGAACCATTTCCCACGTAAAATTTTGATGAGAAAGTGTGGAAGGGCGCATCTTAGTTTGTGCCTGGTTTAGGGCCCCAATTAAAGCATCGTGAAATGTTTTCTCCTCATTATATTAAACAGAAAACGTTAAAGCTAATGAACATTCCAAAAATCAACCAAGAACTGAGAGATCGGCATTCATCATTTCCAGAAAGCAATCGATGCTGACCTAAGTTGGGTTCGGTTAGGTCACGCAACTAAACTAACTCTGCGGCAACGCGTGGGGTATCAGGCAAATTTGAAGGAGTTACACCGTTCCGACGACGTTTTGACATCTCTACTACTGTTCAGGGCTGGACATTCATCGTCCGATCATTTTAATTGACCATTCACGTTATCATTCGACAGCTTGTTAGATACTGACGGCAACTGACACGTTTTTGTTTTTGTTTTAGTCATAACAACGTATGGTGTTCCGTTTCTTTAAAAAAAAAAAAAAAATATTGCATTTGGATAGCTTAATTTGAAGATTACTCGGATCGCATTCAGCATAAAGGAACCAGCGTGATTACAGTGTTTTCAAACCTATGCAACTTGTTTTTTTTTTTAAAAAAATATTACGAATACATCTACAGTATTGAAATTTACACATGTATTTTCCTGCTGATGTTATGACTAACGGTGATTCCGGCAGCCACCCAATAATTGATTAACCATTTTGTATCCATATTTTGTTTTCTCTATTGATATTTCTATTTTATTTTGATGTAAATTTTTAATTCTGTAATAACGTTATTGGATGGCAAATAAAAAAAAAGAAAAAAAAACAAGCAGTGAACTCCAACACAATGTGTTGATAAGGCGCGTCATTAACTCGCACATATCAACCCCTTTAGTTTTCATTTACAGAGATTTCAAAATAGGCAAACAGCATAAAAAGAGAATTCACGATCCAACACTGCGAGGTCAAAGACGCACCTTGACGAGACCGTGTATTGTGAAAGTAGAAAGCTATTCGATCGAATTTAAGTTTTTTGATCTGCCTCAAGCAAAATCTTATCAGATTCTTGAAGAAAAGTGCTACGGAATAATTTAAGCGAAGAAAGGAAAAATTCTGTCGAACTCCTAGAAGATAAAGTCGATTTAAAGGTATTTTGGGGCTAAAATACCCAAATCACCGGTAGTAAAAATCCCGTTATATTATTGAAAAGAAATTGACTCGATATAAATGCAATTGCATTAAATACGTCTTGATTTTGTTATTTTAAACGTCTTTCCATGCAAAGAAGTTCAACCATGTCGTTGCTTTATTCATTCATGAATTGAAAGTAAGCAATCTACATCCCGAAAATCTACTGATTTGCCGTAAAAAATTGCAGAAACTTGATATACCAGGTCGATGCACCCACTCGTTGAATTTACCAACCAATTTTGTGAGTGCAAATGTGTAAGAATCAATATGCTATAGTCATTTTGGGTGCATTTATTTTTCATGAAACAATAATAATTTCAATCCCGAAAAACCATCAATTTTCCGTATAAAATCGAAAAAATCAAAATATGTCAACTCCCCGACGTGAAAATTAGATTCTACGTATGTAAAATGTAAATACTTATGTATCGATATGCTGAACAGAACTATGTGTGGACAGTCAGAAGCCCGCGGCAACATTAATTCAACAGAAAAACTGTAAAAATTAGATAGGATTTTAGCCGCTTTGCCCGCCTCTCCTCGCTACTTACAACAAACCGTTCTTATACTCATCTCAAAATTTTTCTCAGAGCTTTGGGTTATTATCAGCTTCCATTTAAACTCCGGTTCGATGGCCGAATCGGCTGCCAAAAAAGCAAGCCACTGTTGAGGGGTTCTATGAGAAATTCGTGATATTATCGGCTCTCAGGAAATCACCCCATGGCTAAAATTGGTGGTATAAATGTTTAAGTGCTTAAAATAATCGTATTCAAGAAACTAAGGAATTAAACTATGGAGTCAATTTCTTTTTAATAATATAACGAATTTACTACCGGTGATTTAGCTATTATAGCCCCAGAATACTTTTAAAGCGCCTTTGCGTTCCAGAATCTCGACGGAATTTTTTTTTTTTTTTTTTTTTTGCTTAAACGATTCAAGAAACATTGTAGTTAAAAATATAAAGATTTTTCGATTTGGACGTATGAAAAATGTTTAACTCGTTCAGGCACACCGTGTATTGTATGGAGTACTGCTGTTATTCGACCGTTGTCTTCAGGTCAAAATTCTTACAAAGAAGCCCCTTGCAAGAGGCAAATTTTTTGTAATTTCTCCCAGTTTTTTCAGCGTTAGGTATATAAATGAATTGTTTGTCAAATTTTGAGGTCAATTATATTTAATTGTAATTTATACTTTCTTTTTTTCCCCTTCATTTTATTTTTCGTATCGAGGAGTCGAGGTTTTGTTGATTTCTTCGGATTTCGATTACTGTAACTTCTCTTCTATTCGGCCGATTTTTATGAATGAGGTCTCTTTTTATTTGTGTTTTAACGGAGAGTAAGGAAAAAATTGCTAAATACATGCGAAACAATTTTTTTTGAAAATTGGATGAATCCTAGCGTGACGGTGAAATGGTTAATGAAGCGTGAGTAATTGGGGTACGGGTATCGGCCGCGTTGGGACCCAAGGCCCATTGTTCTTCGTGACGCCGACGCAGTGATCAGGAGCGTGGGGACGAGAGGGCTTAGTGGACTCCTGTATGAGCCACGTTTAGCAAATGGTCTAATGAGTCTCGAGGCTCATCACAGATTGCACTTACCACTATCCTGGTGGCCCCGGCTATCAGAGCAAGGAGTACCAACTTTTGAAAAGGATAACAGTGTTGTGGAGATATGTCAAAGCAACGTTGTGAACAAAACGGAGTGAGTGAAATTCTCATTCAAGGAGTGCCGAACTGGTCAGCCATCCTCGAATCAGTTCGCTTGCTTCCGCTTATATATGCATATTTTAAATCAGCGCGCCCCATTCTAAGGTTTTTTTAAAAAAAACCAAGAAACGTAGACTCTTGGTATTCATTACACATAAACTAGCGAGCCCCAGAATGAGAAACAAATTTTAATCATTATTATTGACGGATTAGTAAACTTTTTACACGCTTTGGAAAATCTCAGAAGTTCGCGGTAGTCACTTTTCGGTAAGGAACTAGGGGACTCGGTTATTGTATCGAGGGGGGGGTCGAAACGATCGCAAAGGCGGTATACTACGTATACGCGCCAAAAAAGAAAAAAAAACGTATTTCCCTTTAAAATTGACGATTTTTTTTGTTGGAAGCCATAATTATTTGCTTTTCTAGGAGATTCTTTAGATAGTTATGAAGATGCAACATTTTTAAAAACAACCGTAATCGTGCTGGCCCCGTTTTGCTAAATGCCATCCACTTGTTTTCTGGTAAATGGAATTCAAACACGTGTCTACCGAAACACTAGTTTATGCTTTTCAGGCAACCTGTCATCCTTGTCTGCACACGGTGGTCGGCGCGGGGAAGGGGGTGGGGGGGGGGGTATTACCAGCGCACGGCGGCTTAATTAAATACAGGAAACAGGGACGGCACGGGAACGGGCAGTCGAATCGTGTAAAACGATCCCGTTCTGGTAAACCGCAAGGTGCCGAGTCCCGACAGAAAAACAGGCGCGAGATACCTTAGCCGGGCCTTTTTTATTCAGGCATAAAAACGGGCGTCATGCCTCGGGTGCCAGCCGTGCGCTTGTGAAAACTTCCCTCCCTCTCCTCTCGGGTCTCGCATACTGCCGCGCTAAGGAAGAACGCCGCATGAGCCTGCAGACGTTGCCAAGTTTCCTTCGATAAAAACTTAAATTACTGGGATAATTACGAATATTTTTTTCCAAATTTTTCAGATAATTTTGTACGCAATTTAATCTAAAATATCTGAAATTTTCAAAGAAAAATGTGCATGAATGTCGTCAAAAATACGTGTTTTATCGAGGGAAATTTGGCAACTCTCGAATGTTCGTACGGCGTTCTTACTTAGCACGGCAGCATAGTTCGTCGCTCCTCTGTCGTAAGGGCGTATCTCGATTTCCTCGTGAGCCCTGTGCCACGTATAACTTTACGCTGTAGCTGGTTCATGTGGAGATGGAGATACGTTCTTACGTCAGAAGAGCGACTAGTTTAGCTCGCCTCTTCACTTCTGTCATTATTAAATACCGGCTCTTGCAAAGCGGACCGAGGCACGAGCCTTTGGAACCGGCGAGCGACACGCGACTCCCAGCTCGCGCTATAGATCGTTTTCGATAGTGTCGATGTTTCCCAATCCTTTTCAACAGGTTTAAATGGCAGATCAATCGATGTATCGCAAAGCTTGCCAAGCAGCTGAAGAGGATTGCGTCTTCTAAATGAATTACATTTTACACTAGTGAACTACACGATTTCTTGCTTATTTTAGACACAAAATTACGTGCCGTCAGTATCACTAGATGAGCCAAAAATAGTAGTTCCTAATTGCCTAATGAATAATCCAATAGATTCAACGCGTTGATTTACTGCCCAGAACAGTCGTAAATACTCTTCGCATGATTTAGATTAGCGCCTTCAGTCTTTTTTGATACCGCACGCTTTGCCGCCGAGTTAGTTTAGTTGCGTGACCAAACCGAACCCAACTTAGATTAGCATTCGTATACATTCTGCATAATCGTGTGAAAAGTGAACTCTAATTTTTCGCTTCCGAGTCAATTCTTGAATGTTCGATGTACAACGTAACGTTATACTATGCTTTAAAGGATACTGAAGAAGAGTGCGGCGTTACACATCTCTTCCCCAAAATTTGCAAAATGAAGCGCTACGAAGTAAACAATAAATGCCGTTACCTTTTAGGGATACATTTATGATAAAAGGAGGTATGTGTGAATGATGTACATGAAAAGGAAACCAATGAACCAAACATGTAATTTGTGTGCTTCATAGTTCTTTTTAATGGAGATGTTGCATGTGTGAGGAATTTGCGATTTGACTGTTGATTTTTATGTAAAAGTTCGCGAGAAACACGATGTGGCCACTGATTTTCTCTGTAATTAACTTCCAAGCTCAAAAGAAAATCGTTGAGACCAAAATGGAGGGGGTTTCCCACGCTATTCTGAGAGTCCACCTCTACATCAAGATTAACTCTCCATGCAAAGATAGGGAACAAATACATTGACGGGGCTGCCACTTTATTTGGGGACTCCAAAACTGAAAACACGGCAACCCTGCTAATGTATTTGCTCCCTATCTTTGCATGGAGAGTTTGTTTTGATGTAGAGGTGGACTCTCAGAATAGCGTGGGATATCCCCTCCATTTTGGCCCCAACTTGAGAGCTGTTTTTGAGCTTGGGAGATGATTTCATAGGAAACCAGTAGCACCATCGCGTTTCCCGCGAACTTTTTTACAGAAGAATCAACAGTCAAATCGCAAATTCCTCATAAATGCAACATATACAATGATTTATTTCCCGCATGATTCCATTTAACATAAACATGTAACATGTATATCATGTGTATATGCAACGTAATAAAAATAACGTGTATTGCACGAGTGACATAATGACTGAACATGGCTGTTTCGAATTTGGCAACGGATTCCTGCGGGTTGAATTGTTTCCGCATTCAGAATATTCGATCGAGCTCGAATTCGAAATAAATCTTTGAATGCGCGACGCTGGAATCAAAAGGAGCCATTGATTAATCGGGCGTGGGATATCGGTAGCACTCGGCTAACTTCTGCGCCATTTTCGCCCGGCGCCCCCAAACAAATTCGAGACTCCCCGACCCCCCCCCCCCCTTCCCACGGGGTGAAAGGGGGGGTGGCCATGACGCGGCACGGCGAGGCGTTTAGAAGTTCAAGCGCACGTGAGGTCGGGCTTTACCTCCCGCACCTTTGATCAGCCCCGGGAAATTGCCCTTTCTCAACGTATCGTCGAACCCCTTGCTTCCATCAAATCCGATGCAGCACGTATGTTCCAGGTTCAGAGAGCCCGAATCTTCATTTGGGCGTATTTCTGCCAAACGGAAGTATGTGCATTATGACGTGAGCCCTGTAATGCATATATTCTTATAGGTCTCACCTGGGCTCATGTCTTTCCGTTTGGCAGAAATGCGTCCATTTTACAATTGGACGTACTTCTATCAAACGGAACTATGTGCATTATGACGTGAGCCCTGTTTTGCATATATTCGTATGGGTCTCAGGGATCATGTTTTATTGCTCATAGTTCCGTTTGGTAGAAATACGTCCGATTTGTTACCTTACTATAAGCGTGTCATGCATATGGCGCGTTTATTGCGGTCGCCGATGGCTCAGCCACTAGATATCGTCACCTTCCGGCCAAAATATCACAAGCTCCACGCGACGTTTAAAAATTTCCGCCGCCATTTTACTTTTTTAAATAGAAATTGTCGGTTGAATCTGTTTGAAAATTTTACCAAATTTTATTGGCAATACAAAGAAAATTAAGAGAAAATTTCGGACAGCTTTTTTGAACAATTTCACTGTAAAAAGTAAAAAGGCGGCGGAATTTTTCAAACTTCGCAGGGCGCTTGATACTTCGGTCGGGAGATGACGATGTGTGTACTCAAGTTTCATGATTACTTTTTTTTAACCGGAAGTCGGGCTACACTTTTAAAGTTTGTGGTTTCCTTCTTCTCTCAGGCAAAACCGAAGTCAGATATTGATTCCAACTATGAACATTTCTAGCTAAAAAAAGATTGTTAAATCTTACTTCACTCCTGATTATGTGTGGACCACAATTTGCAATGAGGAACTCACTTAGAGAAGCACGCATCTATCTGGAAGGGAAACAAATGGCAGGTATATTGTCTTTATAATGAGTTAGAAATAGGAGTCCCCTCCTGGAAAATATAAATCGTATGATTCCCAGGAACTGAAGTGCCGTTAAAAAAAACCCTTAAATTATAAAAAAATGCAGCTTTTCCATAAATTCTTCAATGCATTAAGAAGCGTCAAGTGTTAAATGTTCATAAATAATCATTACATGCAGTTTTCTGGCCAAAAAGAATGCTAGACTGGATCCCAAACTCATAAAATTGAAATTATATGTGTGAAAGCTAAGTCATAAACTGATATAGACCACTGAAGAAATTTTTGCAGTTCAAAGAATGCGTTTGTGATAAGGAATTCCGATATTATCCCAAAAAACCCTACAATTTTAGCTAGAGGAACCTCAGGAGAACTGGCTTAAACAAACCAACAGAAAAAATGGAATCTGCTTTATTTTGCGGTAAACGGAAAGAACAAGTTTTAGTGGCTAAGCTAAACCGAATCTAATGAAATTTGTAAGTTGGATGTTGAGTAATTTTCTTACTTCCCCTCGGCTCGTTTAGCAGCAAATGAAATCTCTCTTGAGCCACTCCTCTTCTGTCCAGTGTCGCCACATTTAGCTAGATATACATGTACGAAGCCGGGAAAATACTGCATTTCTCTGCACAAAATGCAATACTGCAAGAACACTTTGCTATAATTCGGCGGGTATTAACCCGTTGAAAGATCCTTTTTTCCATAATTTTTCCTGTATGCGCAGGGTCGCAGTTTTGAGAGAACCTTCCGATTTTCTCTCAGAAGGGACTTCACAACGAGGGATTATTCCTGAGAATTGGCAACGCCGTTCATGCGTCAACTTTCTCTCATTTGCACGTGGGTTTATAGGTGTTTGTGCTCACCGCCGAGCGATTTAATCAAGCTCCCTGCTTCTGCGTGTTTAATTATTTTTACTTCACAATAGAGTATTTTGTTCTGAGCTGCTCTATCCGCTTTAAAATTCTTCAAAATTAAAATACTAACTCAGCAGACTGTCGCTTGTAATAATCCCCTCTTCTAGTCTATTGAAATTTTCGATGTGTATGATCCTTGCTTTTTTCTTTTCTTATCCATCGCCAGAACAGGATTTTTTTTTTTTTTTATCTAGCTTTTACATCTATTCCCAAAATCATACTGCTGAATGCCACTCCAGGTCTAAAAAAATTGAAATTTATGAATTTAATTGATAATGAAATTATTTTTTTTATGACGGGGGCTACGCTACTTGGCCGCAAGCGATGCAATGTTAAGGCTCTCCTTCAGCCACGCTTAATCATAGGAATCATCTGGAACCTTTCTTTGAAAAGGAGCTGTTTAAAAGAATCACCATGAATACTTCCCTAAGCCTATTCGTTCGTCCATTGGATGCAATGGAGCTCTTGCTTGTGTCATGAATTTACGATTTAAATAACAAACACTGGTCCCCATTTAAAATTTTGCGAGAAACACGATTATGCCACTGGTTTTCTCTGAAATCAACTCCAGTTCAAGAAAAGCTCTCATAGTTGAGGCTGTAATGGAAGGGATATCCCACGCTACCCTAAGAGTATACCTCTATATCAAGACAAACTGTCTATGCAAAGATAGGGAGCAAATACATTAACACGGTTGCCACTTTATTTGTGGAGTCTAAAACTGAAACACGGCTACCCTGCTATAATGTTTTTGCTCCTCATCTTTGCATTGAGAGTTTGACTAAATATAGAGGTGGACTCTCAGGGGATATCCCACGCTACCCTGAGAGTCCGCCTCTACATATCAAGACAAACTCTCTATGTAAAGATAGGGAGCAAATACATTAGCAGGTTTACCGTGTCTTCAGTCTTAGAGTTCCCAAACAGAGAGGCAACCCTGTTAATGTATTTTCTCCCTATCCTTGCATAGAGAGTTTGTCTTGATATAGAGGCGGACTTTCAGGGTGGCGTGAGATATTCCCTCCATTACGGCTTCAACGTTGAGAGATTTTTTTGAGCTTTTGAGTTGACTTCAGGAAAAGCAGTGGCGTGTTTCTCGCGAAAGGAACATAGGAATCAGTATTCAAATCGCAGCGAAATGTTTCCAGCGAAATTTTACGTAAGGAGTAGTCTTCAAATTACAAATCTCACGCATGCAAGAGCTCCATTCTGCCGTGCCAAGGAAGAACGCCGTATGAACATTAGAGAGTTGCCAAATTTCCTTCGTTAAAATGTTTATTTGTGCGGAACGTCATGAATATTTTTTCTTGAAATTTTCGGGAACTTCAGGTGAAAATGCGAACAATATAATCTGAAAAATTGGAAGGAAAATATTCATGTGTTTACCAGGAAATTCGTGTTTTATTAAGGGAAATTCGGCAACGCCTGAAGGTTCATACGGCGTTCTTCCTTAGCACGGCAGCATCGAGCGGTGAAAAAAAGGGAAAACACCCGATTCGGTCGTAGGGATGAAGACGCAAGTTTCCCCCCGGGCGCGGGGGGCGGGCGGAAGGGACGCATGAACTTTTGACGTTTAATTTCCACTGGAGCTTAAGACCAAAGACTACTCAACACATCGTTTATATTTCGCTCTCGACACTCCACTCGAGTCCCCGATTTTCATTAATTCAATGAGTGATTTCCCCGTTGTTTACTCACTATTTGCCCACTTAATCCAGGAAAATGGGTGCCGATTTCGAGAGCCAGCTGTTTATTAGCTGCCTCCGCCGAGAAAAGCGCGAGCGTTGCCGGATGAGGCACGTAATCCTCCATCCTCGCATGGAGGGGCGGTTTATTTTAATTCTATCCGGCAAGGTTGTGAGGGGGCGAGACAATAGATAGCGGAGCCTTTAACGAACAAGCAGAAGTCGGCTGCCGCCCCTCCAACCCCTCCGCTCGCGCCGCGCCGCCCTAGAGCCGGAAGCCCGGCTGATGAAGGAGGGAAACAGGAGTACTGATTGTCAGGATATTGTCTCAAGGCGGGTTGAGTGTGCTTATTACAAATTGTTGTCGAGAAGAGGAACGAATTAAATTATACTCGGCCAGGACGATGAGCTCCCCTCATTTTTCCCCCTCTTTTCTTCCTGGCAACAGCAGCCGAGTTTGTTGTCCTAGCACCGCGCCAGCTTTCAGCTCTCTGCACTTTTCCCTCATCTCCAGGGTCACGCAAGTCCGTAAAAGCTCAGATCAGGATCATTTGGACGGCAGTTTGAACAAAAGGAACCAAGCCATTCAATCGTGCTCGAATCGAGACAACTAAATTCTTTGCAGAAAGTTAGCTCTGCTAAACTCGATGACAAAAATTAAACTTCCCAACGTTCATTTGTCTGAAATTGCTCAATCATAAGACTTGAAGATGAAAACTTTTTGGCGATAGATAGTAGATCAGTGTTGCAGTTCAAAAACACTCATAACTCAATTTTTGCCACAATGTGGGTTGGTTCCTTTCTGCTAAACTCAGTCCATTTATGAGTAATAAAGAAACAACTTAAATCGGGACTAAGGCCGCAAATTATAGAAAAAATACATAAAATAAAAAAAAAAACCCCGGGACGTTTCGCAGGGATCACTCCCGCATTTTCAACCGGCAAGAACAAAAAAAATTAGGAAGAAAGACACTATGAGCCTCACCGCTGTTATTGTGAGACTTTTATTTTATGTATTCTTTTTATTATTTGCGGCCTCAGTACCGATTTAAGTTGTTTCTTTGTCAATGTTTCGGGCCGATTAAGTTGTTTCTATTATGAATAATGTGATCACCTCAAGAAGAATTATATTTAAACATGCTTGGAGAAGCAGCAAATATAAAAATATAAATAAAATTAAAAGTAATGAAAAGAATTGAATCTCTGACCATTAGTGATTAACTTTGTGTGTACGTAATTAACTCCGATGTGTTCCCTCTGATGATGGCGCAAGTCGAAAGGCCTCAAGGATGAAATAACTAAAAAAAATTCGCGGCATAATTGTCAGAGATTCAATTATTTTCATTACTTTCAATTTTATAGAAGGAAGAGTCCTAGTATCAAAAACCTTGAAATTTAGATTCCAGTCAATTGTGCTGATATCAGAGCAATCAATAACTGAGTTAAAGTAAGCAAAATATTGAAACTCTTGAAAATAGTGTTTTCAAACGTGCACCCTGATGGGCGCTTGAAAGAACCCCTAATTTTTTTTTTTTCAAAATGATTATCGATTCGAACAAATCATAGCCAATTGAGAGCAAACTTAATTTCATTACTTTTCTCAAATTTAAAAAAAAAGGCACCGCAACGCGCGTCGATGACGGCGCAAAGATACAACTATTCGTGTTTGATGGATGTCCATGTTGCATCTACAAAATTGAAGGCGCTATGACGCGATGCGTGAACTCGCAATGCTCCGCTCTATGCTGACAATGATGTACCTATCGCTCAAATTCGGGGAAAAAGTTACAAAATGAGGCCCAAATACGTCGCCCCTGTCTTCAGCTGTGTTGACATAAGATTTTTTCTTTTTATTTTCAATTTGATGTTCTATTTTTTTTTCGAGGATTTATTTGTAGACCAATGTCTAAACCTGATCGTAAGTTCCGGCCCCATATAATTCACGGGACTCGTGTTTTTAGACTCAGGTCAATTTGATCCGGCTAGGGAATATTTTAAGGTCAAAGTTAATAACTTATTATAGCAATTGTAAATTTTAGTTAGACGCTAGTTCATTTTTATTATTAACAATAATATACCTCTTTTTGGTTTTAACTTTAAGGGTTAAAGACCATATTCAGGACCTTTAACTCTCGGATTATGCGTTGCGAACTTTCATTCTTTGACACCGAAAAATTAACTATAGTGTGGGAAGAAAATGGCCGTAGGTTTTCTTTGCGCTAAGAAAAGTACTTGAGTACTGTTGAGTCAAGAGAGTGACTCATCTCGCTGGGGAGGGGGTCCAGACCCCCAGACCCCCCCCCCTTGTCTACGCCAATGATTCGATGTATCGTATTAAACTCCTTGATCATCTTTTCTGAACACATCAAATATCCTCCTCGCGCAAATCAGTCCCTTGTTTGGCACAGTTTGGCAACAAAGCACCTCGCTGAAAAGGTGCTCGTGCCGGCAGGCGGTCGTGCTGCACGGTGAAGTGAGCTTTGCAAACTTGGGGACCGAGTTCTGAAGTTATGCGTGAATCGGAACTGCAACCGTTCGATAGTTGACTTATTGACCCGTGAAAACGGGTTCAAATATCAAACTATTCACCAAGCAGCCACGCGCTACCTGGGAATAATTAGACATTTTTTAAGTTGAGGGTGACTCCGTAACCGCTGATCGGCAGTTATGAAGGGTTGAACGCTGTCTCCGCGCACCAAACGTTACGTCGTTGGCGATTTCAAAGACGTCGAATTTTGCTGACCTTTCGCAGAGTTAGAGACTGCACTGTTTCATAGATTCTTTTAGTCGTGACCGCGCTTATCTCAGCAAGCTCAGTCCAGCAGGTTGATTATTGAATGGAGATGTTGCATGTGTGAGGAATTTGCGATTTGACTGTTGATTCTTATGTAAAAGTTTGCGAGAAACACGATGGTGCCACTGGTTTTCTCTGAAATTATCTCCCAAGCTCAAAAAAAGCTCTCAAGTTGAGGCCAAAATGCAGGGGATATCCCACGCTATCCTGAGAGTCCACCTCCACATCAAGACAAACTCTCCATGCAAAGATAGGGAGCAAATACATTAGCAGTGATGCCGTGTTTTCAGTTTTAGAATCCCCAAATAAAGTGGCAGCCCTGTCAATGTATTTGCTCCCTATTTTTGCATGGAGAGTTTGTTTTGATGTAGAGGTGGACTCTCAGGATAGCGTGGGATATCCCCTCCATTTTGGCCTCAAGTTGAGAGCTGTTTTTGAGCTTGGGAGATGATTTCAGAGAAAACCAGTGGCACCATCGTGTTTCTCGCGAACTTTTACGTAAGAATCAATAGTCAAATCGCAAATTCCTCACACATGCAACATCTTCATTGCGGGATGTCTCAAAACGAGGAATAAATAGCTACGATCTCTCCTCTCTGAGCTACTATTCAATCATTATACTAGTTTTAAAAAACCCTTCCCAGGCTTATTTAGAATGTAACGTTGCATGGTGTCAACAAACACAAAATCTGATCATGGAGTCAACGATTGTTGACGTCGTGCTCATGCTGTGAAACGCAAAAATGGGCCCTGAGCATGGTGTCAACAAACAGAAAAATATCTTTCTTATAAGTAAAATTAAAAAATTAAGTCCATAGGATAGGTTTTTGGGTCACGTATGGTTAGATTAGGTTCATTTAGGTCAGGACATGTACGGTTAGATTAGGTAGGGTAAGGTCGCAGGAAGTTAAGTTCTGTGAAAGTGGGTCTTGTCTTGTGAGGTAAAGTTGGGTAAGGTTAGGTAAAGTTGGATTAGGTTAAGTTAGGTTAGGTTAGAGTAAATAACGCAAACATTTGAATAAACCGATTTTTCTTTAAAAATGTTGATTATGACCTTTTTTTCTAAACTCCAGATAAATTGAGCGTGCGGGATTTTTCATCGCATACCTAGTCTCTGGTACGTGCTGTGAGTTCGAGACTTCTTTCCCAGGGATTTTGCAGCACCAGTACACTGTTGCAAAAACTGGACACGGACAGAAGCACAGCAATAACATCTCTATAAAAGATTATTAAGCCAGTAATAGAAGATAAATAATAACACACTCCTCTCTCTCTCTCCCCCTCTTGTTTCTCTCGCTCTCTTTATATCTCCAGGTCGTTCAACCGTGGCGGAAATTTTGACCCATCATGTTGCAGGACCGTATCGCTCTGTATCCCCTTCAGCCAAACGGTGGCATGTGTGTCCATGTGTGTGTGTGCGCGTCCGCCATGGCGGCGAGATACTCCGGCTCTCGAATAAAATTCAATCATTATACTAGTTTAAGAACTTGAGACGTCGTCGTCGTCTTGCTCAAAGGGATTTTCTTCGTCCAGCGTTGCCAATTCCCATTTTTATTCCACTTTTTTGCTCTCTTCCTCGGCTTCCACTCTGGCATAGTATCGAAGATACACTGAAAAAAAAATTACAGGCTATATAGACAAACTATCCGTGCCGGGCTCAGAGGCCGAATGTTCCGGGTGCTGGAGCCGTAGGTTCGATTGCTCCGGGTGTTACACCCGGAACATTCAGCCTCTGAGCCCGGAACGTGGACGGATTGTCTATGCAGCCCATAAGTACGGTTCCACGGCCGGAGTTCTTTTTTCAGTGTAGAAATCAGTAAAGGCCGAATTGTTTAAATTGCGTTCTCTTTGAAATGGGTCTGTTGAATACACACTGAAAAAATGTTCTTCTTAAATACACTGAAAAAAAAACTCCGGCCGTGGGAGCCGCAATTACGGGCTATATAGACATACCGTCCGTTCCGGGCTCAAAGGCCAAAAATTCTGGCTGCTGGAGGCGTAGCTTTGATTGCTCCGGATTCAGAGGCCGAACTCTGAGACAGGAATCTGTGAGATAAAAATGTTTTGAACCCGTAAGTTACATTCTTGTAAAATATTTGATATGGTCTGTGAGGTTGTTCGTATATCTTGGTTAGGTTTTTTTACAACTCAGTCTGGGTACACTTAATTGCCAAAATAGAGGAGGAAATTTGGAGGAAAAGTGCCGGGGAAAGAGAATGTGCGATATGGACCACGTAAATTGCGAGTGGTTTGGGTTCTAGACTTATTTGACGTACTTAACATGGCGTTTGGGTGGTTTTATCGTGAAAAGTATATTCATTACTCTGTGCAGCTCGCGTGCAACAGAACCGTCCACAAATTTAATGTTATTGGATCGAGTGATTCCACTAAAATAGCAAAATTTGTATCATTTGGGGAAAAAGACAAGTTGTGAGGAGGCAATCAGTGCGCAAAAACTGGTAAAACTTCCGACAAAATTGCAGAGCATCCATCTTATCCTGCGACAGTGGCAGCTCCTGCTGTCTTGTGCAAATTATGACACTTATGTTACGGACTTCTAACCTTAAACTATGTTTGTTTTTTTGAAGGAAAAAAAAAAAAAAAAAAAAAAAAAAAAAAAACATGCGACTGTTTTGCTCGTTATGAAATAACCCGTTCCTTTTTTATATTGTGAAATGTAAAATAATCTGCCTTTTCTTTCATACACCTAAATAATTTTCAAGTCTTTTGAGAATTTTATGGAAAATGGAGGAATTGTGCAATGAAATAAATAAATTAAAAAAAATATGCCGCCTGGATACTACTAGGTCCATTTATTCAAAACTTTATTTCCGCAGTTATTCTGCTCTCTTCGGTAACGCGGCAGAGCGATCGGTTCATTCCAGGAAATTGAGGATGGAAATGAAGCGTATAGGAGTGTTTTTTGTGCTCCGGTCCTCGAAGTGTGCTTCAATCACAGGGGAGAACTCTTGAAGCTGCTCTGCCGTGCTAAGGAAAAACGTCGTATGAACATTCGAGGGTTGCCAAATTTTCTTCAATAAAATGTTTATTTTTGAAGAAAGCTATGGATATTTTCCCTTGAAATTTTCAGGAACTGCAGGTGAAATTACGAACAAAATTATCTGAAAAATTAGAAGAAAAATATTCATAAGTTTACCAGGAAATTCGTGTTTTAAAAAAGCAAATTTGGCAACGCCTGAAGGATCATACGGCGTTTTTCCTTAGCACGGCAGTGCTCTCCGCAAGAGCAGTTATAGTTATGGTCAATGGTGTAATCGATTTGGATTTGGAACGATTCTTGCTCCTCCCCTATATTACGATGGATATCAGTGGCCGAAGTCGAGATAAGCGCATATTATGAGGCCTTATATATAACAATGGTGGATGTGAAAAATTACCTTTTAGAAACACGCTCAAAAAACTGTTTTGTTCACACAAAAATTTAATATGTTTGGCTTTGGCATAATGTACAGATCTTGAAGATCACATCTCAAGTATTTTCTCAAAATTTTCTCGATGCCAAAACAGTTTTTTGAATGTGTTTCGAAAAGGTAATTTTTCACATCCGCTTTTGTTACAGATAAGTCCTCATATCCTATTGTGACGTTTTTTATTCACCGTTTTTTTTTTATTTTTCCAAAAAGAGAACTGATCGAAAATTTTACCGGAAACACTCTAGAAATTTTCATCATTTACTGAAACTGATTCATGGGAAATATGAATAAGGTATTCTGGTCAGTCTCTCTTTGAAAAAATAAAACTGAATTGGAAATTTTGGAACGTCGTCTTAGAGATACGAATTTTTAGCGGAACACAGCTCGCAATATTTTGAGTAAGGCTCCCTCAACCGGCAACTGTAAATCTCGATTGAAGCGTGTGAGTTTCCTGGACCTACACTGTCGGAAATCAGCGCGTAGTCAATTAATATTGATTAATTTTCTCTGCCAGCGAGCAAAGAAGTTATGCTATTGTTTAGATCCTCACAATGACATCATCTGAGGACACCAGCTCCGTAACTCGAAAATGCTTAATTTTCATCAGACAGTCAATTTTCACAAAGGTCATTGAAGTTAGCGCATCTGTTCCAGCTTAGACTTCTAAAGAATCCTTTAGTACTTGTCCTTCGAAACCAAAAATCCTTTTCCTCGACTAAATTCCTCACCGACTGTGCAGTTTTGTGTGTGTGTTGATTATTTTAATTTTTTCGAGTTGGTGTGTTTTCGTTCTCACTGATTCAATTAGTAGCTTGGGTCCTTGACATTTTTAGGAAGGGGCCAAACAGAATTGTGGGGAGGGCCGGGCCCCCTCCTATTTCCACCCATGATAACAATAAGTGTACTTCCTAATTTTTTGTTCTGTCCGATGACCCATTATCATTTTTTAGAGGTCAAGGATTTCCCCGCGGCGGATAGCACACGTCTCCTACGTAATACACTGAAAAAAAAATCTCGGTGTATTTACCAAGAAAAGAGTAAAATTACCGAGAATTCAGGGTTCTATCTGATCCCAATTTTTTCTCGGTAAAATACCATTTATGGAATTGGTAATTTTACCGAGAAAGCTCGGTAAAATTATTGAACTTTCTCGGTAATTTTACTGGACCTTGGTAAAAACGCCAACATTTTTTATCGACTGTGGTAGAATTACTGAGATAAAATGGTAAAGTTACCGGGAATTGATTACCCACAAAAGTGGTATTCTTACCTGAAAAAACCAGTAAAAATACCGGTTTTTAGGTAAGCTTACCAGTCTATCTTGGTAACATTACCAATAATTGGTAAAAAAAGTGAGATGGTAAAGTTACCAACGGACCTTGGTGAAAACGCCGAGAATTTTTTTTCAGTGTAAAAGTCGATCCGGCATCGATGGGATGTCGGGACGGTCGGCGAAATGTGTAAGTAAGGAGCTCTTAATAGCCTCAATCCATACTCCGCTCGGGAGATGTACAGCAACACAACAATTGAGCTTTGGCCATCGTAGCGTGACACAGTCGACCAAATTATTGCTCTCCCGTCCCACTCGAGTATGATGTCCTCCCCGAAAATAAGCATTCAATGAAATCGATCGTCGAAATCATCGTTTTATTCATTTTTCCGATCCTTGCGCTCCGTGCCAAGTGACTCTTGCTCGCTGTTTAAAGAATCTGGTGACGCTCTTTTTTTACGACAACTACCGTCTACATCACTGCCACCGGCGACCCTATTAAAGTAGAAGCTCTCTCCTCCTTCGATACGCGGCCCAACCCTCTGAACCCCTGATAGGCGCTTCGCGCCTTCAATGTCCCGATCGTGAGACTACAAACTCTAACCATATTTAACAAGGTGGAGAAATGGTGCTTGGTCCACACCATTTCGTGTGGAAATCAAAGCCAAGAAGTTCCAAAAATGAAAATTAGAGTCAAAAATAATTTTTTGAACTCTAATGCGCACCAGTACGAAACTGAGGAGGGAGAGTGTTCAGCTCAGGCAGTTTGCAATTGAATATTAAGTTGGAGTCACGTCGAGAGATCTGTACCGGTTTGGGCCTTTTTAGACCTCATCAGTAGATCACACTCGGCAGTGAACCCAACTTAACATGCCGCAAAATCCAAGACGGCATTAAAACCATATTGCTGCAATAGCGGGGGAGCAGTGAGTGCAATACTGAAGTTTTTGAGAAAACGGGCTCAAAAGCGTTTGACCGGAAAATTATATTGAAAGAAACTTCCGTTCTTTACTGTCAAATTGCCACTAATCATCCAAAAGATTCTTAGAAATTTTTTCGATTATTAAAAATCGATCAATTTCATTTCAATTACATGAAATATTTTCAAGCTATTTTCAGCTCTGACGTTTCATCCGTCATAATTAAACCAAATGTACAGAATTCGTTGAAAGTTTTACCGAATTTTCTTCATGATTTTACAATGCTGAAACCGGAAAATGTCAGAAGATTCACGCACTAGTTTCCTCTCTAAAATATAAATTAGCAGGCGAGATTCCATAACACCGCAAACCGCAATCAAGAAATGCCCTTTTTACCAACTCAATTTTATTTCAATTACACGAAATATTTTCATGCTCAGCTATTTTCAGCTCTGACGTTTCATCCGTCATAATTAAAGCAAATGTGCAGAATTCGTTGAAAATTTTACTGAATTTTCTTCATGATTTTACAATGCTGAAACCGGAAAATGTCAGAAAATTCACGCACTAGTTTCCTCTCTAAAATATAAATTAGCAGTCGAGATTCCAAAACACCGCAACCAAGAAATGCCCTTTTTGCACCCAACTCTTTTTGCGAGTACAGCCCATCAGAGTTGAAGACTCGGTGATTTGTTCCAACAAGGCACCGTGTATGGCCTTAATCTAAGAGTGGAAGGTAGAAACTTGGAGTCTAAGTAAATGAGAGAGCGAGCGAAGTCTGCGAGGGCAGTTGTCCGTATCCGGACCCGGGCCGAGACAGGATGAAGCGAACTTGGCCGATCGGATGTTTCAACTTTGAGCTTCCTCTCGGTTTGATAGCATTCGGAAATCTCAGAAGTTCTCCCCGTTTGCCCGGCGCGCGGCCCTTTAAACATTTCCGTGGGAATTCACCTCGAAGAAAGCTCGGGCATTTCTTCATCTTGTTTCGCGGGCCCCGGCATGCCTCATCACTTCTAACTGTATAGAGACCCCGATAAACATTGCAAGGTTGCCGCACGCGCCAAAAACTTTGGCGCAATTCTGCGTTTCCCTCACGGGAGAATGTAATTATGCATTTCAATTTTGCCAAATTCAGGGCTGTCATAGTCAGGGAACACCGGGAAATGACAGGAAAAATGAAGAAAATGTCAGAGAAAAATCGTCAAGACACGTTCATTTGCTTCCTCGAATATGGATTTGACGTTTCGAACAACTTTTGCTTGAAACTATTTCTAACTATGTCTTTTTAACGATCTGGCATTTGTTCAATTGTCAGGGAATATCACCAACATATTTCTGGAAAATCAGGAAAATTTCAGTGAATTTAACTGTCTAAATTCTAATTTGTCTGGGAATTTTAAATAGTCAGGGAAAACCTGGAAATGTCAGGGAAAATGAAGAAAATGTCAGAGAAAAATCGTCAAGACACGTTTACTTGCTTCCTCGAATGGATTCGACGTTTCGGACAACAAATTTTGCTTAAAACTATTTCTAACTATGTCTTTTTAACGATCTGGCATTTGTTCAATTGTCAGGGAATATCACCAACATGTTTGAGGAAAATCAGGAAAATCAGGATAAGCATGTCAAAATGCCCTTGTGAACGGATTTTTATTTTAACCATTTTAAGTCATCAAGGGTGTCCTAAAACTTAGGTTTTGGGGAATTTTAGCCCCCCAACCCCCTCCACCCCCCCTCAGACCCCCAAAAACCGCTTTTTGGGGCTATTTTTGACTATGCTAACGTCTTTTCCTCATAACTTTCGTAATTTTCGTTAGAATTGAACCAAAATTTGTCAGAATCTACATCAATTAGCTTAGTTTTTGTAGAAACAAATTCATCATCATCGGATAATATTTTAGCTACTAAAAAAATTCGTAAATTTTTTTAAAAAAATCATTTTTTTTCCTTTTTTCGCGCTAGGTGACGTATGGAAACGAGTACACAAACAAAAATTGCCTCTTTTCTTAAGTTATACATCCAATAAGATACAGAAAAAATTTCGTGTTGATCGGAGTGGTGCGCCATACTTAAAAACGCAATTTTCTAACCTCAAAACGGCCAAAATGCCACCATAGCCTCCTTTGATGACTAGGCGTGGAGAAATATGTAGAGAGAAACATCCGGTTTTATTGTCTCACCTCTTAAGTGATCCACTTAAGTACCTTGAGCCAAAATTTCGAGTTGATCAGAGTGGTGCGCAACACCCAAGCACGCAATTTTCTAACCTCCAAACGGTCAAATTGCCCATTTCGGCACCAATTATCACTCCGTGTCGAAAAATAAGAAGAGGGACATCCGGTTTTATCATCTCACCTCTTAAGTGATCCACTTAAGTACCTTGAGCCAAAATTTCGAGTTGATCGGAGTGGTGCGCAACACCCAAACACGCAATTTTCTAACCTCAAAACGGCCAAATTGCTCATTTCGGGTGATTTCGGCACCCATTATTACTCCGAGTCAAAAAATAAGAAGAGGGATATCCGATATTATTGTACTTCCTCATAAATTAGACACATAAGTACATTTAGTCGAAATTTCGTGTCGATCAGAGTGGTGCGCAACACCCAAGCACGCAATTTTCTAACCTCAAAACAGCCAAATTGCCCATTTCGGCTGAATTCGGAACCCATTATCACTCCGCATCAAAAAATAAGAAGAGGGACATCCGATATTATAGTCCTACCTCATAAATTAGACACATAAGTACATTTAGTTGAAATTTTGTGTCAATCAGAGTGGTGCGCGACACCGAAGCACGCCGTATTCTAACCTGAAATCTCCCAAAATTCTCATTTTGGCATTCATTATCACTGTATGTCAGCGACGAGCCCGCTTGAAAAGTGCATGATGCACATTTCAAAGTTCATTTTGGCACCCTACAGCGTAGCAGACCCGATCACTCAGCGAAACCTCTGAACTACCAGGAATTATATGACAGTAGGGAGGCTCGCTCATCCCCCACGTAGAAGCGTTCCCTCCTCCAAACTTCAATAATACGTAGTAGTGCACTGAGTACTGGCAAATTCTAGTAACTAAATTAACAAGAAAACGGCGTGTTCGGGTGTTGCGCACCACTCTGATCGACATGAAATTTCGACTAAATGTACTTAAGTGTCTAATTTATGAGGTAGGACTATAATATCGGATGTCCCTCTTCTTATTTTTTGACACGGAGTGATAATGGTTTCCGAATTCAGCCGAAATGGGCAATTAGGACGTTTTGAGGTTAGAAAATTGCGTGTTTGGGTGTTGCGCACCACTCTGATCAACTCGAAATTTTGACTCAAGGTACCTAAGTGGATCACTTAAGAGGTGAGATGATAAAACCGGATGTCCCTCTTCTTATTTTTTGACACGGAGTGATAATGGGTTCCGAATTCAGCCGAAATGGGCAATTTGGCCGTTTTGAGGTTAGAAAATTGCGTGCTTGGGTGTTGCGCACCACTCTGATCGACACGAAATTTCGACTAAATGTACTTATGTGTCTAATTTATGAGGAAGTACAATAATATCGGATATCCCTCTTCTTATTTTTTGACTCGGAGTAATAATGGGTGCCGAAATCACCCGAAATGAGCAATTTGGCCGTTTTGAGGTTAGAAAATTGCGTGTTTGGGTGTTGCGCACCACTCCGATCAACTCGAAATTTTGGCTCAAGGTACTTAAGTGGATCACTTAAGAGGTGAGATGATAAAACCGGATGTCCCTCTTCTTATTTTTCGACACGGAGTGATAATTGGTGCCGAAATGGGCAATTTGACCGTTTGGAGGTTAGAAAATTGCGTGCTTGGGTGTTGCGCACCACTCTGATCAACTCGAAATTTTGGCTCAAGGTACTTAAGTGGATCACTTAAGAGGTGAGACAATAAAACCGGATGTTTCTCTCTACATATTTCTCCACGCCTAGTCATCAAAGGAGGCTATGGTGGCATTTTGGCCGTTTTGAGGTTAGAAAATTGCGTTTTTAAGTATGGCGCACCACTCCGATCAACACGAAATTTTTTCTGTATCTTATTGGATGTATAACTTAAGAAAAGAGGCAATTTTTGTTTGTGTACTCGTTTCCATACGTCACCTAGCGCGAAAAAAAGGAAAAAAAAATGATTTTTTTAAAAAAATTTACGAATTTTTTTAGTAGCTAAAATATTATCCGATGATGATGAATTTGTTTCTACAAAAACTAAGCTAATTGATGTAGATTCTGACAAATTTTGGTTCAATTCTAACGAAAATTACGAAAGTTATGAGGAAAAGACGTTAGCATAGTCAAAAATAGCCCCAAAAAGCGGTTTTTGGGGGTCTGAGGGGGGGTGGAGGGGGTTGGGGGGCTAAAATTCCCCAAAACCTAAGTTTTAGGACACCCTTGATGACTTAAAATGGTTAAAATAAAAATCCGTTCACAAGGGCATTTTGACATGCTTATCCCGGGATTTCAGGGAATTTAACTGTCTAAATTCTGTGGCACCCATTCTAATTTCCTCTAACATATTTCATGTAAACCAGGAGATTCTGGAGCATTTCCAACTGAAAATTTCTTCTGATCTCATGCAAAAAAATTTTTGGTCACAATTTGCACAGGAAAGGTCCAGTGAAACAGTCAATGTTTTAGGTCAATTTTACATCCGGGAAGTGTTAAGTTATATACAACCCTATAAGCGCAGTTATTCCAGAATCTTAGGATGTAAAACAAACCGCGCAAGGCTTACCACAAGGGTATGAATAACATCTTCTCGTCGTTGTTTTGAACTTCGGCTTTTCACCTAAACTAAAAATGTTCATCGTTCATTGGAAAACCAAACTTTTACAACTATCCTCGATTCAAGATGTGATTATCAACTCAACTGTACCTTTGTAAAGCCTTTCGCTCGATAGAGACGCCTAGACGTTCAAAGATGGCCACAAAATGACGTCATATTATCCGTTTCGCCGCTTATTTTAGAAAAATTTGGCAAGTCTAGACATCGGAGAAATCCCGCATCTGGATTTATCTTCTAAGTTAATGCTTCTCGTTGAATGGGCTCGGTAGATAACCTGCTTCCTTTGACTAAAATGGATCCGCCGATAATTCCAATAAAAGAGAATCAGAGAAAAGAACCTCCGTCGTTCCTCAACATCTTTCGCTCAACAAAACGAAAACAGAATGACGCAGTGGTAGCAAACTCTTTGAAGGATGCTTACCTCACGGATCATCGTTTTTTGCACGGTAAATAAGTTAGTGACGCTAATACCTCGTTTTGAAGAGGCGAGCTCTGAAAGATTGTACAAAGAGAGCATAATCTTTGGTCGTAGAGAAAGAATGGAGTTGCCCTCTGGAAATCCAAAAATGTTATTTTTCCGGGTTTTTTTTAGTACATTTGATTCATGGATGACTAACATTCATGAAAAAATGTTTAGAAATTTAAACGAATATTTTCGAAGTATAAGTTTAAAGAACTCCAAGTTTACCAGCTATTCTTCTGAAGATTCCCATTCGAAATCAATCGATTTTTTCCTCTTAAAAGTTTCACTTAAATCTGCAGCTTATATCACTTCCAAAAATCAACAGGAATCGTAGATTCCGTCCATGAAAAATTCAATGATTTGTAATTCAAAACAAAAAATAAGTTGGTAAATAGCTAAATACCCTCAAATGAATGTTGCTTGTGTATTGAAAGGAGTAAATAAAAGTTTTCTTTTTTTCTAAATTAACCTGGATTTTTTTCTCCTACGTAAGACCGCTCACTTGCATAATCGAAGTAACGTATTTACAATTCCACACAGCTCTTGTTGAATCACGTTGTATGTAGAACATTCCAAGAATCGACAGTAGCGAATCAGTAGCGAGATATTAGCATATTACATTCTGTAAACGAGGTAATTAGTGCTGGCCTAAGTGGCTGTGCTATCTACGCCGCAGACAGAAGTCCCTCACTACAGCTGGAGGGAAGTATCCGAGATTGTGACGCCACACAACAACATTTTTTCCTCGCTGTTAATTTCTCCTACAAATATGTGGCGAAGATCAACAGCTAAAAAGTGTTTTCGGACCTAGACAAAATTCTGTTTTGTGGTGCCACAATCTGTGGGGACAATATCGGACAATTCACTCGAACTATACTGCAGTACTAAGGAAAAACGCCGCATGAATATTCAAAAGTCGCCAAATTTCCTCCGATATAATCTTCATTTTGAAAAAAAAGTGTGTAAACCTGTCCTTGAAATTTCCAGATATTTTAGATTAAACTGCAAGCAATATTGGCTAAAAAATTGGCAGAAACATTTTCATAACTTTCCCTGTAAAATCGTATTTTATGAAAGGAAACTTGGCTACGCCTGAAGATTATTTCGGCGTTCTTCTTTAGCACGGCAGGATAGTACGGGGCCAGTCTCTGTGAAGCAAATCGGCGTAGCCACCTAAGTTAGGTTCGGTTGGGTCACGCATCTAAACTAGCTCTGCGGCAAAGCGTGCGGTATCAGGAAAATTGAAGGCGCTAGTCTAGATCGTCCGGAGCATCTTTACCATTGTTCTGGACAGAAAAGCAACGCTCTGGCTCATCTGGAGTTCATTTTGCAACTAGGATCAGTTCTGGCTTGTCAATGAAAGCATCTAAGTGCATGAGAACAATAAGGGCTTGCATATTGTTTCTAAAATAAGCCAGAAATAATAGTATTTTTATGTACTGGAAAAAAGTTGCTGTATGGGTGTGGGGAAGGACATCGTGCACGATATCAGGTCCAAGCAGTTGGTCTGGTATGGACATGTGCGAAGGATGGCAGATGATCGGTTGCCCAAGCAGATCTTCGATTGGGTTCCTCCCGGAAGGCGACGGCGTGGACGTCCTGTGAAAGGTTGGCGACAAGGGGTGAAGGAGGAGATCAGAAGGTGCCAATTGCCTGATGATCTCTGGGAGGATAGGGGGCGATGGCGATTGGGCGTCGCAGAGCGCGAGGCGGCGCTATAGAAGCGACTTTATGTATGTAAAAAGTTGTTTGGATCTAGAATCCAGACGCTTAATGAAATTGACAAGAAAAAATCCTCTTGATTCAATCCAATTCCTTGAATCGAAGAGCTGAGCCTCTTGATTTAGGCGGATTTCCTTTTGATTCGAGCTAAAAATCCGATCGCATCAAGAGTATTTTTTCTTGTTAATGTTTTTAAGAGTCTGGACTCTAGATTCAAGCGACTTTTTTTTCCAGTGTGCAAAATCTAATCCAGCCTCTCACAAGGTATCTGTGATTTCCGATTGATGTACAAAGTCCACCAAAACATCGTCTACTAACATCGTCCATTTTCCGTGGTGAAATTTTCCATAGTGACATTATCCATGGTGACATTCTCCGTGGTGCTTTCCGTGGGGAAATTTTCCATGGAAAAATTTTCCGTGCCCAATTTTACGCGGAGAAATTTTCCATGGAAAACACCACGGAATTTCATGAAATTTTTTTAGCAGGGTTGGCTACGCCTGAAGATTATTCCTTAGGCGTTCTTCCTTAGCACGGCAGGATAGCACGGGTCACGGGTCTACTCTCTATGGCGCAAATTGGCGTAGCCACTCAAGTTAGGTTCGGTTGGGTCACGCAACTAAACTAACTCTGCGGCAAAGCGTGCGGTATCAGGAAAACTGAAGGCGCTAGACAAGAAAAAATACTTTTGATTCAATCCAACGGACCACTAGACACGGTACGAATTTAAGCATTCTGATTTATGTTTCCTAACCAGAATTTCACAGAAAACACGATTCGCACAACGAAAATTACTGAAACCAATTCCTAACGGAGATATTAACATTTTTATTTCACATTGGTTACGAGGAGTTTGAACTGCCCGCTCACAAGAAACTCAAAGCTCTACGTGAGTCAAATCGCGCACTACAACGGTTTCAGCAAGCTTCTCAATCAAGCAATGTTCATTTCCCACCATGTGTTTTTCAACCTATAAGTAATTTGCTATAGCTGAGCCAAAGCGTCAAGATTGAGGTTGCCAGATTTTTTATCGCAGAGACGTTCATGATAACGTTTTGCGCGCGATGTGAATCGCGTAGAGCATTGAGTTTTCATGAGCGGGTGGTTTCAATTCACGTACCAAGAATCATTAAATATCGTCGTAAGGAGTTGATTTCGGTAATTTTCGTTGTGCGAATTGTGTTTTACGTGAAATTTTGGTGAAGAAACATGTACCAGAATGCTGAAATTCGTACCTTGTCTAGTGGCCCATTTTTCCTCGAATCGAAGAGCTTAGCCTCTTGATTTAGGCGGATTTCCTTTTGATTCGAGCAAAAAATCCGATTGAATCAAGAGTATTTTTTCTTGTCAATGTTTTCAAGAGTCTGGATTCTAGACCCAATCGTCTTTTTTATCCGGTGTGCAAAATCTAATCCAGCCTCTCACAAGGTATCTGTGATTTCCGATTGATGTACAAAGTCCACCAAACATCGTCCACTAACATCGTCCATTTTCCGTGGTGAAATTTTCCATAGTGACTTTTTCCATGGTGACATTTTCCGTGGTGAATTCCCGTGGGAAATTTTCCATAAAAAATTTTTCGTGCCCAATTTTACGTGGAGAAATTTTCCATGGAAAACACCACGGAATCACATGAAAATTTTTAAGCAGGGTTGGCTACGCCTGTAGATTATTTCGGCGTTCTTCCTTAGCATGGCAGAATAGCACGGGGCTACTCTCTGTGGCGCAAATCGGCGTAGCCACCTAAGTTAGGTTCGGTTGGGTCACGCAACTAAACTAACTCTGCGGCAAAGCGTGCGGTATCAGGAAAACTGAAGGCGCTAGACAAGAAAAAATACTTTTGATTCAATCCAACGGACCACTAGACACGGTACGAATTTAAGCATTCTGATTTATGTTTCCTAACCAGAATTTCACAGAAAACACGATTCGCACAAGGAAAATTACTGAAACCAATTCATAACGGAGATATTAACATTTTTATTTCACATTGGTTACGAGGAGTTTGAACTGCCCGCTCACAAGAAACTCAAAGCTCTACGTGAGTCAAATCGCGCACTACAACGGTTTCAGCAAGCTTCTCAATCAAGCAATGTTCATGTCCCATCATGTGTTTTTCAACCTATAAGTAATTTGCTATAGCTGAGCCAAAGCGTCAAGATTGAGGTTGCCAGATTTTTTTATCGCAGAGACGTTCATGATAACGTTTTGCGCGCGATGTGAATCGCGTAGAGCATTGAGTTTTCATGAGCGGGTGGTTTCAATTCACGTACCAAGAATCATTAAATATCTTCGTAAGGAGTTGATTTCGGTTATTTTCGTTTTGCGAATTGTGTTTTACGTGAAATTTTGGTGAATAAACATGTACCAGAATGCTGAAATTCGTACCTTGTTTAGTGGCCCACTTTTCCTCGAATCGAAGAGCTGAGCCTCTTGATTTAGGCGGATTTCCTTTTGATTCGAGCAAAAAATCCGATTGAATCAAGAGTATTTTTTCTTGTCAATGTTTTTAAGAGTCTGGATTCTAGACCCAATCGTCTTTTTTATCCGGTGTGCAAAATCTAATCCAGCCTCTCACAAGGTATCTGTGATTTCCGATTGATGTACAAAGTCCACCAAACATCGTCCACTAACATCGTCCATTTTCCGTGGTGAAATTTTCCATAGTGACTTTTTCCATGGTGACATTTTCCGTGGTGAATTCCCCGTGGGAAATTTTCCATAAAAAATTTTTTCGTGCCCAATTTTACGTGGAGAAATTTTCCATGGAAAACACCACGGAATCACATGAAAATTTTTAAGCAGGGTTGGCTACGCCTGTAGATTATTTCGGCGTTCTTCCTTAGCATGGCAGAATAGCACGGGTCTACTCTCTATGGCGCAAATCGGCGTAGCCACTTAAGTTAGGTTCGGTTGAGTCACGCAACTAAACTAACTCTGCGGCAATGCGTGCGGTATCAGGAAAACTGAAGGCGCTAGACAAGAAAAAATACTCTTGATTCAATCCAATTTTTCCTTGAATCGAAGAGCTAAGCCTCTTGATTTAGGCGGATTTCCTTTTGATTCGAGCAAAAAATCCGATTGAACCAAGATAATTTTTTCTTGTAAATTTTTTTAAGAGTCTGAACTCTAGACCCAAGCGTCTTTTTTATCCGGTGTGAAAAATCTAATCCCAGCCTCTCACAAGGTATCTGTGATTTCCGATCGATGTACGATGTGTTCCGATGTCGGATTCCACCAAAACATCGTCCGCTAACTCTCCGTGATGAGAACTCATACGAAAACGTGGAAACGGACGAAACGGAGCTGCATCGGCGACTACAATTTACAATTTACAGGTCGAAGGAGCGTTTTCTTCTCGGCGCAGAGCCAGTAATGATCAAGCATGTTGAAAAGCGGAACACGTTAGCGAACTATCCCGGCTGGCGCTTCCACACGCGGGGAAGGGAGGGAGTCCCTCTCACCTCGCTTTTTCTGCCCAATGACTGAATTCCCGATGAAGTTCAAAATCCACGGTCGTCGAGCAGTAAACAAAAAGCGCCCGAGAAAAATCCATCAACAAGTCACGTCCTCGGCCCCTCGTTGCCAGATGGTAACCATAAAATTAATGAAAAAGCAAGCCATAAGATTTTTCAACACCTTGACCAACGAGTTAAAAGTAATGTACAGGGAAAGTTCCGTCAAAATATTCCTTAACCAATTGGAAATAAAACTAAAAAATAAAGATTATTATAATCTAAAATAATTTTTTGAGGAACCTGTTTAATTCCATTTTGCTTAAATTGTTGTAATTGTTGTATAAATTGTAAATTTTGACTTGTGCCAGAGTTATTTACTATAGGCTGTATGCATCAATAAAAATTCTATCTAATTCTATTCTATCTATCTAATTCTATCTATCTAAAATTCACACATATTCGGGTCTGAAATTTTTAGGTATCCAAAAATTACGTTAAGTGCCCAGGGATCTTTGGCAGTGTTTCGCATTTTTATCTATAGTGACGTAGAGGGCCGTAAAGTAAGAGCTGCGTAACAACTTTTGGAGATTTTTCACGGGTTTTTAAAGTGTCTTTCGTCAATCCTCTCCAGCGATTTTAATTGTTTAGTCTAAAAATATAAGGAAATGAAATAATATTAAAGAAATAAATTGAAATGGAGAAATGCCCAGGGATCTTTGTTCTTTGGCAGTGTTTCGCATTTTTACCTATAGCGACGTAGAAGGCCGTAAAGGAAGAGCTGCGTAACAACTTTTGGAGATTTTTCACGGGTTTTTAAAGTGTTTTTTGTCAATCCTCCCCAGCGATTTCGATTGCTTAGTCCAAAAAATAAAAGGGAATGAAATAATATGAAAGAAATAAATTAAAATGGAAAAAACACAAACGTTTTTATTTTTTTTGTTCTGCGCCACCAAGGATGGTATCTTATAAGCTCGTATACGTTCAGGTTCTTGAGACGGCTCCCAAATACTCAAAAACCTCCCCAATTCGGAATAAAGGGAACAGAAAATGGAAGCGAAGAGTTTGATTTCCCAACTATGTAGACAAACAGTGTTACCTTTTCGTTATTTCTGTAATCGTAATATATCCTTTGGGTCTAATTAGGTGAATTCGATTTGATTTGTTTTGAAAATTATTAGCGGTTTGCGTGGCAGCGGGTCTGGATCACCGTTACGTAACTTTTTTGAGAACGAATGAAAAGATGTTGTGCATTCAAGTATAGGTTACCAGCTCCTTTATTAAAATTTATTTATTTTATTTATTATACAAATACTTGAAAATTATCAATTTTAACTAATCTTCCCCTAGCTATTTTTATGTATGGTTCGAAGTGTGAATAAATCATAAAAAAAATGTGTATCATTCATTTGTGAGTATCAAAAACTTTATTCTGCTGAATCGGATGGAACTTGATGTATATTATTCAAACCGGTGTACCGAAAATCATCATAATGAACGGAAAGAACATTTGGAAATTAAAATCACTGAACATGAAGCAAGCAATCAATTTAACAAAGAACATAATGTATTTTAAACTTTCTACTCGTTTGAAACGATCATTTTTAGCCGTTTCGGCTCCGACTGTTTACGACTGTATTTATTAAGCCAGGTAACTTTCAATTTTACAAAATGAAATTTCTGATTTAACAATAAAAGTATCCGGCATGTTTCAATGTAGATTTTACGATAAAAAATGCTGACTCTACAACCCCCGTGGATAAATTAGCTTTCCACTCTTGTAAAATGTGCATTTGAAACACGTCGGACATTTTATTTATTAATTTTATTGTTAAATCAGCAATCCCTTTTTTCCGTATGATTTCCTTTTGGCGAAAAAAGAAGTGCATTGCGTGACGTTTTCAAAATATTTTCTCCAAAGCGTTGTATTATCCGCATCAGTCCGGCAACGCCGCGCCTCAAGCGCGGCCAAAAGTTTTTATGCACGGCTCAAAAGAAGCTTTCTACGGTAAAACAGCTTCTATTTGGTTTTTCGTCGTGCATACATCAATATTCAGTCGGCGACAGCGGGATAAGGAACTAAGTCACCTCGGAACTTTCAATCTCTGCCCGCGTTCGTGAATCCGGAACAGTCGAAAATTCCGGACCGAGACGGAGGCCAAGACGTTATAAATTGTTTTGACGATTCTGCTGACGTCTCCGTCGGCTCACCGAGGCCTATTTAATATCCCTCAGTGCCTTTTAAATTCCATCCCCCACCATTATTTGTAACCTCACTTCCCGCAGCATCTGTCTCAAACATAATAATTTACTTAATTCTTTCATCCGTGTTTTACGGATGCAAGAAGAACGGAAATATGCAGAAACGTCTGATGCGTCATCAGCTGTGGTAAGAATGCCAGCGGGCCGATTATTGAAATTGATAGACAAAGCTATGGACAAAGAAGACATAGGGGGTATAAAGCAATCCTTTTGGTTGAAATGGGTGGCTCTCATAGAATATGGGGGAAAATGATAGACTAATCGTCGGGTCTCTCGTGGGTTGCCGTTAGTTAGTCTATTACCTACCTCCTTTGTCCATTGCAACCACCCGCTTCTACCAATAGGATCCTTCCAAATCCTTTTTGTCTTCTTTGTCTATTGCTTTGTCTATCAATTTCAATAATCAGCCCGTTGGTCTTCAATGCTGCCGCGCTAAGGAAGAACGCCGTAAGAGCCTTCAGGCGTTGCCAAATTTCCTTTGATAAAATACGAATTTATTGAGAAAGCAGCGAGTATTTTTCTACTAATTTTTTTTATAATTTTGTTCGCAATTCAATCGAAAATATCTGAAAATGTCAAGGGAAAATATGTGTAACTTTCTTCGAAAGTAAATGTTTTTTCAGGGTAAATTTGGCATCATTCGAATGTTCATACGGCGTTTTCGATTAGCACGACAGAATGAATCAGTTACACTGGTCACAGAATCGTGTTTCGATGCTTGATTCCTGTAGATTAGCTGAAAATATTAAGATGTTTCCGAACAGCATTTCTACTTTTAATATTAATCGATTTATCGCCGTTTGAAAAGTCAGGGTTTTGACATTATCCGCCACGGTAAAGTGACACCCATGGTTCCTTTCACCTTACTTTCAACCAAGTTTCACGGCCAGTAACCAGTGCAAATGTGCGTCACACCGACTGATGAAAGCAACGTGGAAGACGACACCAAGAACATATTCATAACTTTCCCTGTAAAATCGTAGTTTATGAAAGGAAACTTGACTACGCCTGAAGATTATTTCGGCGTTCCTCCTTAGCACGGCAAGATAGTACGGGGCCATTCTCTGTGGAGCAAATCGGCGTAGCCTCCTATGTTAGGTTCAGTTGGGTCACGCAACTAAACTAACTCTGCAGCAAAGCGTGCGGTATCAGGAAAACTGAAGGCGCTCTGACTTGTCCATGAAAGCATCTAAGCATTGGCAAAACGGATTTGGCTCCTTATATTATAAAATACCTCATTTGCTCGGGTTGCTATAAATAATTACGCACAAAATGGCAGAATTTGAGCAGCCTGTGAATCGTTTCTGCAATTACCTACCGTCGCCATTTCCTAATTGAGCTCAACATTGAGGTGTTATTTGTAACTAAAAAGCTCCGCTTACGGGCGGCGTTGAGGTCCAACCTCCTTTGGCGCTATGCGTTATTAGTTACTCTTGTGATTATAAATTTTTCAGCTACTGATTGGGTTTATTTTTACGTATTTTGAGCTGTTAAATCCAAAGAGGACCTTCACCTTTTTCTGCCACTCCCCAATTTTCTGGTGAAGCCAATATTTCCGGTAAAAATGAATTTCAATTCCTCTTTATGGTTCACGGAGAAAAAAACTTCGTGCGCGAGATTCGAAGTTGAGGCCATATGGATCTCTGAAGTTTTGGGATCACGTATCTAGAAACTTGAGATCCAGCTGCCGAAGTTCGGATGAGACATCTAAAGCACTTCGATATATGTATACCGAAAGGTGCGGGTCACACATCTGAAGTACTCCGGTACATACCGAAGTACCTCGATGTCTGACCCGAACTTCGGCAGCTCGCCCTCAAGTTTTCGGATGCGTGATCAAAAAACTTCAGAGATCCGTATGACCTCAACTTCGGGTCCCATGCACGAAGTTTTTTTTCTCCGTGAATTCATTAATTTGTTTTCTAATTTTACTAGACAGTACCAAGGAGATTCAAGGGTGTTTTGAGCCGCTGAACATCGGATGTAACTTACTACATTTTCAATACATCACGATTGCACGCAAAGAATATATTTTAATCATTTTAGTGTAATATTGGTTGAATTCGATGTGTTTCAGGAATCGAGGGATCCAGCAGATTTCGCACGGACTTTTTACAAGAGTTACCGACACCCGGCACGGGGCCATCATTCGATACGTCAGTGCCAAATAACCTCACTGGTCTCGTCGGCAAAACAGCATATCTCAACTGCAGGGTCAAAAATCTGGGAAACAGAACGGTAAGAAAATTCACAGTTATTTACATGCAACATGATTCATCGTTTCCGTACTGCCGCACTGAGTAAGAATGCCGTATATGGATTCGAATGCTGCCAACTCTTTGAAAATATTTATTTTCGAAGAAAGTTATGACTATGTCTCCTTGAAATTTTTAGACTTTTTAGATCAAAGTACGCACAAAATCCTCTGAAAAATTGGAGAAGAAATATTTGTGATTTATCGAAGGAAATCTGGGAACGCCTGATGGCTCATACGGTGCTCTTTCTTAGCACGGCAGTTTTCGACTGAGCGCTTAAAACATAAGTTTTTCCAAATTCTCCATTTCAGTGTCTAGGAGACCAAAGTCTGTGAGACTGGATGGAGGTGAGCGATCTAGTCGGGAACCGTATCCGCGCTTTAGGGTGGGGAATATCTAAAGATGAATCACGTTGAGTTCGACGGTGGGAGGAGTGAGAACTCAAGGTGCGAGATGTGACAACGCCATCTGTCTGGTGTCTGGCGAAACTCGAGCGCGGGAGTTCTCAAAAACTTGACGGGCGTCTCCTTGAGTAACTGACAGGATGTAATTTCACGGCTTTGTTTTAATCTGGGACGGGCGGGCGGGCGGGCGGGAGGGGGCTCCTTTTTAGGAAACAGCGAAAGATGACACGGAAAATGAGATTTCTTCTTTTTTCCGTATCGGCTTTGTTCTTGGCACTCGCCGAGACGCGAGCGCGGGAATTGAGATAATGATCCAGAGAGCAACCAGAGACGGATGTTTGACGCATGCATGGATAATACAATATCCTTGAACGAGCTCTAGCGCCTTCAACGGGAGAAAGCCTACCACCCGCTACACACAAAAGCATCCCGTCGCGTTGCGCCTACACGCCTACGCAGATCCAAGGCGCGCTGAGGGCGAGCATTGCCACGCTAAGGAAGAACACCGTATGGGCTTTTAGACGTTGCCATGTTTCCTTCGATTAAAAAAACGAATTTACCGAGAAAATCCAGAATATTTTTCATCCATTTTTCTGGCAATTTGGACCACAATTTAATCCAAAATACCTGAAAATTTCGAGGAAAAATGTACAGAACTTTCCTCAGAAATAAATATTTTGTCGGGAAAAATTTGGCAACGGCAGAATGCGTATACTGCGTTCTTCTTTAGCACGGCAGAGCAGGGTTTCTACAGGTCTGGTAAATCTGGAAAGCGGGGGATTTTCGTCGAATTTTATCAGTTCAGGGAAATCAGGGAATTTTACGAAAAATATTGAGAATTTGAAACATCTGTGAACTAATGAACTAGAACAATATCACGCTGTCTACCCAACAAACTTTAAGATTCAGTTTGGTTTTCGGTTCAGTGCTCTGAGTCGCACATTGGATAGTGGATTGAGAATTATTTTCAGTAAGGCATTAACCTTTTAATTAATTAATTGAGTGATCAGTATCTGAAGATAACGGTGTCACACGTTCCTGTCATTTGCAGTGAAAGTAATGCCAAAAACCGTTCATTTTCAGTTTCTGCACGGTTCATTCTTCATATGAAAAGTTGAGGAATTTTGATAATTTCGCTCAGCAAACACCTACGAAAAATCAGGAAATTTTCTCTTTTTTTTACGAATTCTTGGTACGAAGGTTATTGGGTTTTTTGTACGTATTCCTACTTTTGTAGTTGAGGGGAGAAACCATGGCAGTGCTTCAAGGCCGCACATATTTGCCTGAGGCAAATAGATGTAGCAATTAAATGTAGATATTTCACGTGTTTAAATTAGGACTTGTACTGATTCACTATCTGGCAACTATGTGCGGCAAATATATGGCAACTCTGTGTGCGGCGTAGCTGCACCCTTCTGCCGTGCTAAGGAGAAACGCCGTATGAACATTCGCGAGTTGCCAAATTTCCTACGATAAAATGTTTATTTTTGAGGAAAGCCATGAATGTTTTTTCTTGAAATTTCCAGATACTTTAGATCAAATTACATAAAAAATTGTCCGAAAAGGAGTAAAAACATTCACACATTTTCTTGAAAATTCGTATTTTACCTAAAGAGATTTGGCAACGCCTGAAGGTTCATACGGCGTTTTTCCTTGGCACGACAGCATTGCTCCACGACCATGACGACACCATGATAACGCATCAGAGGGGTATCATCCGTCACCAAGTCTAATTTATAAAACGCTGTCAACATCCCCTCCTCAACAACCGCGGTTTGGTCGTATATTCAAATGAAATACTAATTTTTTTCTTTATTTTCCGATGTGAGAACACGCTATATTTCAACTCCTCTGTTCATTTGTTACGAAACTTCGAGCGCCTGAGAATGCACGATTAAGCTGATCTCTTTCTGACCATAACAACCGGAAAAGGGGGCGAAAATTATGGCGTCACGGTTGTAGATGAAGGAGCGGTGTCAAATCCGTACGTGATACATGAATGACTCCCGTGATCTCAACGGAATGTAGTTCCACGAACTATAATCCAAGTTTCGCCAATCGGAAACGTGTAACTCCGACGTTTATAATCTTCTTAGCAAGACTATTCACCGCTAAAGCACTTCAAAAGTACCTTGGCATCGAAATTATTTCTCTTTAAGTGACAAGGAAGCAGTTGACCACCTCGCGTGAAGGAAGCATATTGCATTTCTCAGCAAAATTAGACCTGCCTCTGGAGGAAAGGAAATTGCCGGCACATTCCAATGACATCCGTTTTTATCCCTGTCCCGGTCGGAACCGGGGAGAATGCCCACATTGAGCAATTGAGCATGCAAAAGTTGAAAGACACGACGATTTTTTACACAATGATCAAAATTGATCGTTGAGGACCAACGCGGGAAAAGTAGAAAAATTGACATATCCCTTAGAGAAAATACAATACGAGTAAGAAAATTATTCATATTCACAATCGAAAAGAATGCGCACCTAGTTCCATCGGAGCAATCAGATGAAAGTCCCTGCATTCATATTTGTCCCAGGACACGCTCAGCCGTGAACAGGCTTATGACGCGCCTTCAATATTGTAGTTATACAGAAACTTACACAGGTGTTCGAATAGTTGCTTGTTCCAACAAGATAGCATTACCCGGATAAATTCCGCCCCTTCATAGTAAATAATAATCAAGTTTAATATGCATATTGCACCCTGTAATTAAACTAAATAAGATAATAGATATTTTTGTGACTGTGTTGGTCGTGTTCATGGGCTAACGTCAATTTCCGACCACGATAGGGCCATTTTTTGTCATCCTCATTTCGTCTGTAAACGCAATCCGGTGCATTGTCTAATACCAACAAGTTTTAAATGACCCTACGAGTTTTGTTGTGTTTTTCGGTTTCCGTCCAGAGACAACATATTTGGACTACATTTTGCAATTAGGAACTAATATTTTCGGCTTATTTTAGGAACAACGTGTGTGATACGCGTGCGTTTTTATATACGGACCGAAGGACCTTACTTTGATGGTCACCTACTAGCTAATGCATTTCGCCCTTCAGAGCTTTGTTATAAACATGAATATTTTATAAGACTGCCCCACATGTTGTGGTCGTCGGTCCGTAAAATTTCGACCTGCTCATCAAAAACTAACAGGAATTCTGCAGGGTCACAAACCGGGGTACGTTACTCGGCAGTTTCACCGTGGAAATCCCGTTTCCTCGAACATTTTTGCGATTTTATCTCCCTTCGATTCAAGATCCGCACGAAAGAACAACTCCTTTCCTTTCCTCTCATCGCCAGAGACTTATCCTAGATCCAATTAGTCGTCAAACGAAAGAAACGCCTCGGCGATTAACCTCGAAGATTATTATAAGCCGGCCAATATAAATGCAAATTTATGCGCTCACCTCGGCTCACGCTCCTCAACACGATACACGCTCCCGCTCCCGCCGCAGCCGCAGAGGTAACCGTATGTTTTTAATCTGCCCGAGTATCCTCTCCAAAGCCAACTTTTTTAAGTAGCTTTTTTTGCGGCAGCCGCGGGGCTCAAATAAATTGCACCTACGTGGCACATTATTCCCTCCCTCCACCCCCCGCCCCCCGTTCCGATTGATCGAGACAGCTCGGTAAGCGCCTCGGACAAATTATTTAGCTTAAGCACTCGCGGACGCCCGCCCGCGCTGGCGGTAGAATTAAGATAAATTATACAGATCCTCCCGTTACATTTCATGCCTTTATTTTTGCGGCCCGGCTCATTCTGCCAAGGAAAAAACAACCAATCGATCCCAATACATCTTAAAAGTCACATCTTTTTAGTGTTTAATTTTTTAATTTGTACATCTTAAAATAAACTACGATAAATAGTGAATTGCACGATCATCAGCGGATCACTGGAAAAAAACACATTGGATCTAGAGTCCAGACTCTTAAAAACATCGACAAGAAAAAATACTCTTGATTCAATCAGATTTAAGCTTGAATCAAGAATCAAGCCTCTTAATTTTAGCGGATTTCCTTTTGGTTTAAGCTTAAATTTGATTGAGTCAAGAGTCCTTTTTCTTGTCAATGTTTTCAAGAGTCTGGACTCTAGATCCAATGCGTTTTTTTTTTCAGTGATCCAGCAAATTGGTAACATTGTTTCTTCTCCATTTAAACCTATGGAAATGTATCGATTCTTGAAGGGGCTAGGTGCTCCGACAAGAATCGATTATTTAAGATAGGTTTAAATGGAAGAAATCCTGTGTTGCTAAATCGCAGGATCCGCTCCTGTATACAAAAGATAAGTTGCTTACGCGAGGAAAAAAAAGAAGATTGACGGTCAAATTCCTAAAACATACATCGACGGCTAGCAAACAATGTCCCCTATCTGCAAACTGGCGATTTTGCAGAAAGGAAAGAAAATTTCGTCATTTTTGTAATTTTACGGTTAGGTCTCCATTTTTTTCGTACATACATTTACGTCATTAGAGCGCTTTTCTACCGAACCGGAAAAAAATTAAAATCATCAGCTTGAGTCAGGAATTTCTCAACAGGAGATTCTCGCAGGAACAATAGGAAATATCCTGGTTTCAAACGCTATTCCGTTTATTCCGAAGAGACGTTTTATTGCCATGAAAATATATCCAAGTGTGGTTAAACTTCTCTCCCTGGTAGATTTTTAGCTGGCACAAGAAACATTCATACTTAGGTAATCGACGAATGAAATCATTTCAGACGTGAATTACAACTTTATTATGTGCATGCATGACTCCGAAGAAGATAATTGCCTAATGGTTTGCTAATCCCGGGTCCAAATATGAGGAATAAATATGCGAGTGCATGATTACCCACACAAGATGCGGGACGGCCGCCCTCCTGATGTAAATGTTTTGATTGGTGTTTCCTCCCCTTCAGGAGAAAATGTTGAAGTTTTAATTCCCTGTGATGACTGCTCTTCGACTATAAAAGCGCGTATCTCAGTTCGCAACGTTGCAGAGTTGTTATTATCCATTTTTTACGAAAAAAAAATATCCTGAAACCTGATTGGTCTTCTCTTTGCGAAAAATACTCTAAAAAAATTCCCAGCAACCGTCTCAATTTGATGAAATAAATTGGGAGCGGAGTTTTTTTAAAACCACAAGTGAGATTCGCATTTTTGCAGCTTTACTGTCGTTCCGCTTTGTCCCTCTAAAATGCAAGTTACAATATGTGGTGAAAAGATAATGAGTGTTATTTGACTTTCTCTCAACAAAACGCATTGGACCATTTGCGATCTGCATTTTTGAATTTTATTTACATTTTGTTTTTTGATTGTTTGAATCGTATGCTAACCCTTGACAATGGCATTCTGCCGTGACTAGTTACAAACGACTCGGATACATCAACAATGTTCTTGCAACTTTTATTTGCTCTGCTCTCCATATACCAGTTAGACTACAGAAAGAATCAATAGATTTTACTGGATTAAAGAGACGGTTGGACTGGTTATTTGGAGGGGCTCCAATTCGAACATTGCAGCGTCAACGAACTTCCGAAAAGCAGGTCTCTTTCATGATCCACTTGCAACACTCCGGCGTTTGGAGCATAAAATATATTTTAAATGAGTTATCCTTTTAGCTAAAGTCCGAATATTGTTTTTATTTCAAAATTATTCAGTTTTTATCATAAATATGTGAAAGTAGCTGATATTCCTCGTTAGCCTTGAAACGGAAACTATTCCCTAAAATATATATACTTCACAGTGAAAACTGTGCACCATTCAATAATGATTCCACAGAAATTTTGAGACGTTGTAAAAAAATGGTATTAATAAAAACGACTTATTTTTACGGCGTCGAAACGTCGAAACGAGTGAGAGGAGCATTCGACTAACGTACACTACTAAGATGGTGAGAATCATTGTCCTGAAACGGATGGAATCCAAGCTCTAAGCCCAGATAAATGACAGAATCTAAGCAATGTTCTGCACGATTTACGTTCCTTTGATCTTAAGGGATTCGATTAATCCCTTGAAATGGGATAAATACCTAAAGCTTCGAGTCATTCACAAGGAGCCTCCCACCAAAGTTTATCTGCGAATTCATGAGGAAAAGCAGAGTCTCGCAACCCTTGCAAGGTTTCAAATCAGTTGCGCTTTAAGCACTGTTGCTTCGCCGATGTTCATTTCGCTTCGGAATTTTGTGTAAGAAGAAGTGTGCATGTGAGAGCGTGTCTGTATACTTGTTTGGATTCATGTGCCATGCTAAGCGAAAAACCGTTTAACTTCCATGGAGACCCTGTTGTTCTTTTTCTCGATGGAGCCTATATTTTATCCCCCAAAATCCAAGTGACATGAAGAACGAGTGAGATTCGCTTCGTAAGAGTGGAATTAACTCGGCGAAAAGAGTTTATTTGACTCTGCACGAGCCGAGTTTACTCCGGAAACAGATTGATTGTGCTCTGCTTTCACATTTATATGATTGTATGGGAGTGATATGGGCCCTGGAGTGAAATACACTCCGGATTTCACTCCAGAATACTTAACAGTGTGTAGCAGTTGCACTACTCTTACCAGGGTCCCTGAGTAGACCTATGGTTTCCAATTCAAGTATTTCTATGTCGTTGTACGAGAAGAAGCCAAATAGCTGGATTATCTAGGTGGATCAAAATCATTTGAAAATTGGGTTTAAAAAATTATTATAGACCTTCTTCTTTAGCTACTTTTTCTTGTGGACGTGGTTCCTTTTGATTACCGAGCAAACGAAAAAATCAAACCGTATTTTGCACCGTAAAAATCCATTGTATATGAAACGAACACATGACAATACCAGTCGGAGCAATATCCTCACAGTTTTTGTTTTACCTAGTTTCTTCTCAATTTTCGCCCAAGTTTGCGATTCGCGACCAGTGACCTCGCGAAACAATGCAACCATCACGACCCTTGTGGTTACCTGATGAATCCGATGCTGAATCCGTTTTATTGCCCTTTCGGCGCTGTGTTTATGATCCGGCCGTCATAGTCATTATTATATCATACTTCTCCCATAAATGAGTGTCTCTCCACCGAGCTGTTATGACCTCCGTTGCCAAATGATGTCATTAATTTCGCCTCGCAACGATCGATTTTCCACTCTAACGACCCGAATGAATGATTGCTCAAGAATGAGAGGAAGTATCAGGATTCTTTGTCATGATAGGTCAGAAGCGCGCTTCATCAAGGAAATCAGCGGGCTGATTATTGAAATTGATAGACAAAGCAATAGACAAAGAGGAAAAAAAGGATATGGAGGGATCCTATTGGTGGAAGCGGGTGGTTGCAATGGACAAACGAGGTAGGTCATAGACTAACGAATAGCAACCCACGAGAGACCCGATAGTTAGTCCATCATTTTCTCCCTTAGCCTATAAGAACCACCCATTTCAACCAATAGGATCGCTCCATACTACCTATGTCTTCTTTGTCTATCACTTTGTCTATCAATTTCAATAATTAGTCCGCAGACGGGTATGAAAAGACACCTTACCAGCTCCAGCTCCGAAAGGGCCGAAAAAAAATGAAAATTGAACCGTCTGATGAGTAGTTTTAAGCTGCTTTTATTAACAAATCAAGAAAAAGGACCAAAGATGACCATGACCATTTCAAAACTGACAGAAAATATCACATACTTATTTCGCAAATTATCTTACTTTTCCGGATGTTGGGGGTGGGGGGGGGGGGGGTGTCGTAAGCCTCCCGTTCCTTTAGCTCTGGCCATGTCGGGACTAATTCTGATTTCAGAAGTGCCTAAAAATCCCATCCCACCTATAATAGTTACTCGACCTGAGTCGTCAATTCTTTCGTTCACGATAACTATTGTTAGATTTACGATAGCTGATTCAAATTTTGTAATGTTGTCCATATTGGTCTGATGAAGAACTGTATAGATTTTCGGTTAAATCGCATTTACTGTTTACTTATAAACGTTAATTAACGTAAGTGCCCTACTTACGCTTTACTCTTGTTTAATTGATAATTGATTAAAATGAATCTCTTAATATTTATCAATAAATATAGGGGGCTTTGAATTAAATAGTAGGCTCAATATCATTCTCCTCTCGACTAACAGAAACTGCAGCAGCCCTCACTCCAATATCACGTGAAGTTTCAATCCGATCGGAAAGAAACTATAATAGTTTCCTCGTTTAAATTTTTCCAACGAACCAACTTTTATGATACCCTAACCCTCATTCTCTGAAAATGTCATAAAGAATATAAGGGGTACGAGCGATTTTCTCTCGAATTGATTTTTGCGAGGAGCAATTTTGAAACATCGCAACCGAAGTGTGCACTTTTCTAATTCGGACGTGTTCACGCTAAAAGGAACTATGTTACACGCAAACCCTATGGACATAGTTCCTTTTAGCATAAGTGCGTTCGTTCCATCATCGATAAGCTCTCGGTCCTCCTTTGTCAACGGTCATCAAATCAATCGGAAACAACAATGAGCTCCCCGGCCGATCGATAAAATGGAAGCGGAAAACATCTCTATGTGCGGCCGTTGCGGGGGACACGTAAATATCCCGGGGGGAGGGGGCGGTTCAGCGTTGTCATTTTCCGGGATGCTCCCCCGTTCCCACGGATCAACGGGCCGATCCTCGGTTCCGAATCGACAATTCTGGATTTACGGCAACACGGATATCATATTTAATTGGGTAGACCTCCGCTCGGATCACGTCCTCTATGTTAAAACCTCAAGAGTCGAGTTTTAAACGAGCCCTGAGGCCGTAAGAATGCGCTTGTTTTCAGGGTTCATCGGATGATGGACATGTTTGGTTGTTGGAGGGACGGAGTTGGTTCTTAACAGCCTCCATTAGGGCTCCGGCCCCATTCTGCAAGGGACCTCGCGGCCCGGTTGCTCTGCGGCCGAGTTAGGTTCCTTTACGGTTTCGGAGGCCGTTACAAAAGAGCCAAAGATGTAAATGTCACATTTGATGAATGGACGGGATGGATTCCGTTTCCGCACGCGGAGGAGCCTCGCCCTACGAGCGCGTATATCACGCTCCGACTTGTTCCACTTCCTGTACGAAATGTTTTTTATCTGTGGATTCTGCCGTAGCGTGATGTACAAGGAGTTACCCGGAATGTCGTCATTCCAGTGAGGAAGCAGCGTTAAAAAATATTATTTTGACTAATCATACGAATAAAATCGATTATTGAATAATTGATAGACAAAGCTGTAGAATAGATAAAGGAGACAAGAGGGATATTGGGATATAGAGGGATCCTATTGGTGAAAGCGGGTAGTTGCAATGGACAAAGAGGATGGAGATTGAGGACCTCCAGCACTCCAAAAATTAGATTTAAGATACTTTTATGGGAAAAAATTTATAGGAGGAAACACACTATATAAATGTAAGTAATAAGCAATATAGGCTCATATTAGAATGTAAAAGAGGCCTTCGGGTTAAGTTCACTTAATTAGTTAAGTTTCAACTTAATTCCATCCTGTAGTTATCAAAATAATGAACAATAAGTTAAAAAATTTAAAAAAAAATAAAAAATGGACAAACAAGGTAGGTAATAGACCAACTAACGGCAACCTACGAGAGGCCTACAATTTTTCCCATATGTTCTGCCTTAGTCTATAGGAACCACTCATTTTACTAATAGGATTGCTCCATATTTCCTATTTCTTCTTTGTCTATCAATTTCAACTATCAGCCCCCAGCTATTATTTTGAAAAAAAGGCGTCAGGAGAAGTTCTGAGCGTAACAGCTCTGCCGTTCAAAGAAAGAACGCCGTATGAACATTCGAGAGTTGCCTAATTGCCTTTGATAAAACATGTATTTTTGACATCATTCATGCATATTTTCCCTCGTAATTTTCAGATATTTTAGATTAAATTGCTTACAACAGTATTTGAAAATTTTGGAAAATAATATTCACAATTTTCCCAGTAAATCTGGTTTTTATCGGAGGAAACTTGGCGACGTCTGAAGGCTCATATAGCGTTCTTCCTTACCACTGCAGAGGTGTTTAGACGTTTTTTCCTTTAAAATCCAAGGTCTCGCCGACGACGTTTGCCAGAAGCCTTGTCTCCACGGGACGTTTCATAGGACTTGTCTCTGGGAAAAATCTCACTTACAAAGTTGAGAAAGATATTGAGTTTGTCAATACTAATCACAGTACTAGGCAGTGCTCTTGTGGACTCCTAAGAGCAACTGGGAGAGAAGATAACGATTTTTTTCTCTCTCTTAACGGGGAGAAACAGCAGAAGTTTCATTCCTGCAATTCAAACTTGGGACAAATCTCATGAAATGTCCCGTGGAGACAAGGCTTAGAGGTCAGCACATCTGACCCGAAATCAATAGAATCTGAGTTTAAATGCCGATAGTGGCGTCAAATTTTGCCGCTTACTGTAATGGGAGGGTACGGAGTCAATGATGATTCTATCATTGCAGTGAAATACAAATTTTTCAAAGAGCTGAATGAAGAAATTGGGAGGGTTTCATCTTGTCTGGAGTTAGCTTGTTGGGTAATTTGAATGGTGGAATAGGACGTCACGTGAATTGCAAGAAAATGAGACTATGCGAAGAGACCTCAGTGAATGATAACGATAATCGCATCGTCATATGCGATGAAAGGGGATTGAACTTCCCATTACACAGAAACCCATGAGTACACATGGGCTTAGTCCACTTTGGGATTGAAGTTCAGCATTGATAATGGAAATTTTAGACCTCAAGTGTGGCAAATTCAATTTTGAAGTAGCTTTACATTATGTATTATGTTTTGCGAACTTGACTAAGAACTGTTTGATTCCCGCTGTGCTTTAGTAAATCGATGGCTAAAGTTGGAAATTGGTCTCTCAGATTGCGATGTCGTAAGTCTCGCTCGCCCTACTAAAAACGGCCATGTTGGTGAATGACACATCGAAACATGTTGGTACCAACATAGAACTAACTTGGTCTCAACATTTCACTATGTTTGTGTTCACTTTTGACAAGTTGACACTATCCCCCCCCCCCCCATAGTGAAAGGGGTACCTTTCACTGTGTTTCACTATGTTTACACGAGCACAGGGCGAAAGAGACCATGGTGGGAATAACGTGATCTCAACATGGGAACAAAATAATATTTTCTAGCATGCATGTCTTTTCTAATTTTTTTTAACGGAAACTAATCGATTGTTTCTATTGAAATTTTATCTGAATTTTTGCTCTCATTCTGAGAAAAAAACCCCTACAAACTTGTAAGGAGGAATTTTGATTAATTTTCATATAACATAATCGAAGCTTTTTAAACGTTTCAGTCATTTAGAATCTTATTTTGCGCATTTAGGCGTCAATATGTAACTTAAAATTTAAATTTTTTGTCAATTCAAGTCTGTCCTCCCATGGGCGGCTTTATTTATCCAACTCAGCGGGCAGATTATTGAAATTGATAGGCAATGCTATAGACAAAGAAGACAAGAGGGATATTAAGGTATCCTATGGATGGAAGCGGGTGGTTGCAATGGACAAAAGAGGTAGGTAATGGACTTACTAACGGCAACCCACGAGAGACCCTGTAGTTATCCCATCATTTACCCCCTCAGCCTATAGCAGCCACCCATTTTAACCAATAGGATCGCTCCATACTCTCTATGACCTCTTTGTCTATAGTTTTGTCTATGAATTTCAATAATCCTGTCCTTTTAATGTCGGTCCAAAGGATGGTTACAGGATCGCGCGAAGACGAGCGTTAGTTGACGCGGATGTTAGCAAATCCGGTTCGCTACAAAGGTAGCTGAAAATGGAGTGAGCGAAAGTACAAGGCATCGAAGTTGGGATTCAGTTGCAGGTCGTTCCATTTACAGGGAATAAATAATGAAATCTGTCTCGGCCAAGCAGTTACGGATTGTGAAAAGTATCAAATCTGCAGACCCTATGGTCGGAGGGAATAATCTCGGACGACGCGCTCGTATTATTTGCACTGCTGCCGTATCATTCGGTTCAGTCGAATAATTTGAATCGGTGCTTCTTGCAAGATGTTCTTTTGTAGAGTTGACTCTCAATCACTAGCATTTTTCTTAAAAGGAATCCCCCAACCCCCGAAAAAACCCTGCAAATTTATAAATATGAACGCGTCTCAAACAATAATTCGCATAAACATTGATCGAATTTAACAGGAATGCGTCGAGTTACATCTCGGAAAGAACCAGTTAGGAGTAGTTTTGGATTCATGAAATATGATAGATGCTCTGCAGCCCGTGACAAGATATACAATAAAAAAAAACAATTTAAAACTAATCAACCAATGGTTTTGGATTCAACTAATCGTAAAGCTTCTGGTAGGAATTCAAAATCAAGGAAACTTATTTTGAGTGTGAAAATAGCCGATCAAATTCGGCCTTGACATTAAATCTTTGAAGAATAAAACCTCAAACCTCTTTTTTTTTAGTTTTAATCTTATTGGGACTTGGCGCGTTCTTGCGGACTGATTATTGAAATTGATAAACAAAGCTTTAGACAAAGAAAACGTAGGGAGTATTGAGCAATCCTATTGGTCGTAACGGGTTGTTCTCATAGACTAGGGGGAAAATGATGGACTAACCGTGGGGTCTCTTGTCAGATGCCGTTAGTTTGTCTATTACTTACCTCCTTTGTCAATTACAACTACCCTCTTCCACCAATAACGTAGCTTGCTCTGCGTTATGTCTTCTCTATTCATAGCTTTTTCTATAAGTTTCAATAATCAGCCCACAGAGTCTCTGGAGGCAAAAAAGGCGCCGAACTAAAATGCACTTTAGATTTCGCTCCGAGATTTGTAACAATCTTTTCTCTATTTGAAAAGGGGGAAAAAACCGGCGATGATTGACTTTATGTCCAACTAATCGGACAACAATGGACCGAAGGTCGGTTAAAAAAAGGGGATGGAATAGAAAAGATATTTAAAAGCGTAAAATTAAAACCCATCCGGGAAAACCCGGGATTACTAACAACTGTTAAAGAATGCGCTAATTGTTATTCATAGATGAAAAAAGTTCAGTTTTTTCCCCTGAAATAATTTCCATATTTTAATGACTGCAGTAAATGTCGCGGAACCTTTCGAAAATGGTCACCTTGCCCCGCGATGTTTTGTTCGTATTTGCACGGTACTCTCTATTCGCCTCACACTTATCCTCCTTTCACGCATCGTCCAATCCAGAGTTGTCATTCTTTGTCTAGGTATAACTACCAAGTTGTCATCTTTGTACTCACTCAAATAATACTCTTGAATAGACTACCTTCATAGGGATAGTATGGCCATTGGTGGATTAGTGGCGTGGCGTCCTTTGTTATAAGTCGATCGATCTGCCTTTTAAACCTATGAAAAAGGATCTATTAACAGGGTGTTTGCAGCGTGCACTTTAATGCTCGATTCTTTACCACAGCTTCAAATGGGGATCTATAGATAATCAATCATTCACGCTTCGCCATTGTGATCGATCCACCTTTGATTGGCTTAGCCATTTAAGGCATCATTAGGGCTCATTAAGGCCTCATTAGGCCTCATTAAGTCCTCATTAGGCCTCATCAAGTCCTCATCAGGCCTCATTAAGTCCTCATTAGGGCTCATAAAATCTCCTTAGGCCTCATTAAGGGCTCATTAAGGGCCCATTGGTCCTCATTAAAGCCTCATTAGGCCTCGTTAAGGCCTCAGGCCTCGTTAAGGCCTCAGGCCTCATTAAGGCCTTAAGGAGCTCTTGAAATAAAAAAAATGGGGCAGACGTCGTACGCAGATGATTATAAAGTGAAAATAATGAAATTCTATTTGCAATAACTTGTACCACAACGGTGCGTCATCCTCTGACTCCTGTCCCCACTGTCCAGGAGTGTTCGACACCCCTAAACACAAGCTTTTCAGTTGTGCAAAGTTCTTATAAATTGCTCCTTTCCAAAGTCACCACCACTTTTTTCTTGCCGTTAGAGTCTCTCTCCAAATACTCTCCCTATATAGGCACTATTTCCTAAACTTGCCTTCGTGTTCCATTTTTCCGGAAGCATGATTTTTGACGGATGATTCCTAATTTTCTTTGCTCTTCTTTGACGGAACTACCTTTAAGAAGCGGCGCTTTCCAAGACGAGCCGAGATTACAATGAGAAAGGCACTTTATATATAGCCCCGCTAGGGCTCTCATCGGTGATGCACGACTATTTCCGCGTTACCTACGTCGCTATATGAATGACGCCCTAAAATGTTTCCGGTGGGCTAATGCAATATTCATAGTTCGCACGAGGTGATATATTCCACGCAATTTGAGCTTGCACTTAAGTTTATTGGATCAGACGCGAGTAACCCGGCAATTTTCCTCGCCCAACTTCACAGCTACCCGCACCCACGTTCCGGCACAAAGCACATACTTGAACCCGTTCTGACCATAATCTATAAGTAACTCTCTGCAAATCAGGTTGATCGCTGTGACACGGCCTCTTGACAGGAGAACCTATTCTGCCGTGCTTACGAAGAACGCCGTATGAGCCTTCAGGCGCTGCCAAATTTCCCCTGGAAAATCACTGATTTTCAGGAAATTCTTTGAATATTCGTTTTTCAATTTCTCAGACAATTTTGTCTGTGATTTGATCTATGACGTCGGAAAATTTTAAGGAAAAATATTCATAATTTCCCTCAAAAATAAACATTTTATTGAAGGAAATTTGGCAACTCTCGAATTTTCATACGGCGTTCTTCCTCAGAAGGGTAGTATTGATCCCCAAATGCAGAAAAGGTATGTGACCATGCGCCATATTTTGGCGAAATTGAATTGAGTGCGGATTCTCATTCCTTGGTTTTGGATATACCTTAGATGCAAAAAAGACATGTCTGATAATTGCAATGAATGAGGGGGGAAGGGGAGGGAGCGGCGAAAAATCCAAATTTAAAGCAATGCAACTTTTCAGATCATCGCGGTATTTGAAATAACATACACAACTAGTCCATTGAAACTAGAGTCGAATGATAAGCACGAATTAAGCATAACTTGGTTACTGAAAATGCAACTTAGGGAATGGAAGAAATTGTTTAAAAATTGTTAATCGTTTAAAATTTATAATAAAATGTAATACTAATTTTTACTATCCTTTGCAATAAATTTTGAAAAATAATAGTTTTTTAATTTTTTATAAGAATAATCATCCCCCAAAAAACCCTATAAACTTGTTAAAATGTATGAAAAGGGATATGTCCGTCAAATTGAAATCGCTGCCAATCCGTATGTAAAATCATAGTATTACAAATTCATTTTAAGGCTTCAATCCTGGTACTAAATGCTCTCTCAGGGTGTCTACTGGTCCAGCAAGTCTGGAATAGCACTGATTTTTTTAAGGCGGCCCGGAAGTTCCGGAAAAGTACGGAAATTCCCTATAAAGGTTCGGAATTTTTTGCCTTATGCCACGGGTATTTTTTAAAATAGCCTGGAAAATATGTAATGCAATCCATTGCGCAATCATTCTTAGTGCAGTATTTTCCCGCTAAATAGTAATTGTAAAGCCAGTTGATGCTCAGGCCACCAATGAGCCTCAACTTTCGTGGCTACGTCATTTTTCTCGCGATTTTGACAATTTTCGAATATCGTTACTTAAAGGTACCAAAAAAGCACTGACTTTGTCTGCTTATGAGGTAGTAAATTTTTTGGAAAGGTACTGAAAAAGTATTGTAAAAGCGTTTAATATTTACCAGCCAGTTTTAGTAGACACCCTAGTCATGCGACACAAGAACCCTGGTATGGAAAGTTCGCAGTCTCGAAAACGCCTTCAAGTGTGGCGTGATACCTCACGCATTCCGAAGAGTACGAATAGTTGTATCATCGCGCCTTAGCAATACAATGGAAGATTAATATTGAAGTAGCCTCCACGCTGGCCTTGGCGGTTTTCCTCCGACGCTATTACAGTTTTGACAACATCGTTTAAGTGTGCTCAAGCTAGGATTGTATTTAACAAATGGATACTTTTCGTAGAAGAATTTCAAATAAACAAGCGGCAATAAATATAGCTAAATAATAGAAACTCAAATGCACTCAAACTCAAAAGTCCTGAATTTTTCCGCTTTTGAGTCACTGAATCTTTTGGAAAGGTGCTGAAAAAGTACAGTAAAAGCGTTTAATATTTACCAGCCAGCTTTATTAGACACCCTATTTATGCGACACAAGAATCCTGGTATGGAAAGTTCTCAGTCTCGAAAACGCCTTCAATTGTGGCGTGATACCTCACGCATTCCGAAGAGTACGAATAGTTGTATCATTGCGCCTTAGCACTGCAATGGATGTCTGCAAATGGAATGTCTCTATTGTCTATCTTTTCAAAAATTTTAATTTATTCTATGAATGTGTATTCAGTAGTATATAATGTGGTCTCTGAGCCAATTTTTCGTAATGGGAGTGTTCTCAGTTTAAGTATTTTTCCCTCTTTTTTCCCCACAGGTTTCCTGGGTTCGACATCGAGACATCCATTTATTAACCGTAGGAAGGTACACGTACACAAGTGACCAGCGGTTTGAGGCTATTCATTCACCTCACACAGAGGACTGGACCCTGAGGATAAGATATCCGCAGCAGAAAGACACCGGGATCTACGAGTGCCAAATATCAACGACCCCTCCAATTGGTCATCCGATCTTCCTCAATGTCGTCGGTAAGTCAACTAACTTTTCGAGATTCCACTCAATTTTATTTGATTGAAAGAGAAACTTAAGCTCAAGTACGCAGCGAGAAAAAATAGCATACGGTTGCGGTTTATAATACTCGATTGAATAGTCTGAAGTACGTAGTGATTTTTAGGACTCTCGGTGAAATGATAGTCAAATTTGTGTTCCGAATTCTGACGCAATTGTTGTGTTTTGATCTATTTGGCAGAAGATTTGGTTGATGATTCGTCAAAGTACGACAAAAAACTCACCGAAATTAAGCGGATTTAGCTGAGACTTGAGAGCTAATTGATGAATAATATTTTCCTTTCTCTTTGACTTCCTACCGTATCTCAAGAATAATTTTACGAATTTTACAAGTCACCACAAAATTGTTGATAGACTTGAATAACGACGGAGAAAGCCCTAAGATTTTGGTTAGATATCAGGTTGAGCGGTTTTACGGAAGATATATTTTCGTACTAAACCGAGCCCAGAATAAAGTTTCATGTCCCTCTCCACTTGATTTTTTATGACCAATTGTACGAAGAAAATTGATAGGAGAATAATTCTCCCAAAACGACTCAAGTTTGAGGACTTTCTCCTGTCGTTTTTTCACAGAGCTGTCGGACATAGACGCCAAAATTGCTTTGCTCATCTTGATTTATGAAACCTGGCAAGGCGAGAACGGTAACTTACTCGATAAAGTTTGTAATGACCTCATTATTTTTTAATAAGCCGACATTAACTTTCAGTATTTTCCGAAAGTAAAGGAAATTAAGATAGTCCTTAGGTTGCCGATTCGCAACTTCTGAAGGAAATAACGCAACGTAAATATATCATGTATGATCCAACGCCAATTTCAACCCTGTAAAAACATATTTTTCCTACAGGGTCTACGCTACGTGGCCACTAGGAGGTCAAACCGCTTTGCGTCCTCAAAAGGCCGCTTCCTAGGTAATATTCCAAAACAGTCACGGAGGAGGGCTCATTTAGAAGTTATTACCTACCGATGATTGCAAATATCGTGAGATTTGGCTCAGTCCTTCAATCCCAGAATGAATCATAAAAATGACTGTTTTCCATTTTTAAATTAGGAAAATTTAGAATTTCATCACTTACGATAGGAAAGCCTGAGTACTATTTTAAATATTTAATGAGAGCAGGCTTGAGTAGAGGTCACAAAGGTATTTGTAAAAATCACAAAATTTGGAAGTCGCAGAGAAAGAGAGCTGTTATATGGATTGCATTTTGCAAAAAGGAAGGAAAAGCATTCCAATTTCCTAAGACTGTGCAACTTGTTTACCTTGGTTATATAAATGGATCATTTAAACAAGTTGTATCTCTACTCTCACTAAACCATGAATTCAAGACGAAAATTACTCTCGTATATTTAATTTGTTTGCGTGATTACAGTACTTTTTTGCAAAGAATATAAGTCACACAATCCTAGCAACATTAGAATGGTCTTGATATCTTTTTGTAAAATGCAATCCATATTATACAATTTATATTTTCGATGTTAAAGTTTACGTGTAAACAAAAGGAGGGGCTGCGGTGAGAGGACTCACATTCTTGCTAATCAAACCGAAACTGCATTAATGATAACTTTACTGCTAATATCTGAAGGGTGTCACCTCACCTTCGAGTTGCAATGATGAGCGTCTAAATTGCGAATGAGAACAGAGGAAAATGAGGCGCCATAAAATCCTTCCGGCACCTCCTTTTGCTCTCCTGTCACAAGCTCTTCGAAAAGAAGTGCGCGCAGGTGACAACGTCCCGTCGTACACACATACAGCTTTATTTATGTGTAAGTCTACTAACACCCCCTATCCATTTTGCGAGATGGTTATTCGCTAAACTTCGGTCAGGGATGCCGAATTGCACAACTATCTTTCTGGTGTCGTCCATGAAAAATGTATACTGCCACTGCGAACGGTTCGTTTAATTTTTCTGCCAACAGAGAGCATAAGTTTGAATTATGATCTACCAATAATGCACCCTAAACTTAATTGATTTTTAATGTCAGACAACTCCCGCCAAAGCGGCATGTGAATGGACCGGTCGTTGTATTTCCTTTTTTCAGCCGGCATTTTCGTCACTCTGATTATGAATGTCCTTTGGAGAAAAACGGAAAAGCTAGAGAGAATGGCTATTAGAATATTCGAAGTCATTATGATATAATCATATTGGGAACATAGCAACATCATAATGATATCGAACTTATCAAACTACGCCCACTGATTATCATCATGATGTCCCGCTGATCAATACTGGTTTCATATGATGGTCATACTAACCACTGGGATGTCGTACTGCTATCAGCATGATGTATGTCATGCATCATCAGTATGGTTTCATAGTGCATCAGTCTTATAAGTATTGAAAAGTATGATCATCGGGTTTTCCTCAATTTCTTTTCTCTTCTCCTCCTGGTTTCCCCCTCTATCTCAGATTTCCTCCCTTTTGCTCAATTTCTCTTTCTTTCTTTCCCCTCCCACCCTAATTTTCCTATATTTCTCTCTTCCTCTTTTTGTCGACCTTAAACTCTCTTTTCCCCAACTTCCCCTGTTTCTCCTTTTCTCCTCTTTTTGTTTCCCTTATTCTCTTCCCCCCTCTTTTCCCTTTTTTCTTTCAACTTCTTTCCAAAATTCCTGTTGGCATGCTTCGGTATCAATGACTCAACTCTGAGTTTTTGTGAAATGAGCTTTTCTTTCCCGCGGATATTCGTGAACTGATTCAATTCCGGTATTAGCGTTCAAAATTTTGTCCAGTCTGGCAACATCTAGAGTGAGTCACGGAGGATTTCCTGTTCCGCTCAAGACTGTCATATTTAATGTGAGATCGTAAGTGAGCCAAGTGAGGGAGGAGGAGGGGGCAAGAGGGGGTTTCAGCGCCGTTGCCGGCCCGTGCTTCATAAATTGGACTTTATCCATTGAGCCGCTTGGGATGAATTCCATTCGATCGATAGAATTTCGGGGCGACGGTGCTCTCTGGAAAGAGTATAGTAAGTGTCGAAAGGGGCCTTTTGAGAAAACGGAACTATTAACATTCAAAAGGAGACTCTTATGCAACAAATCCTCAAATTTCTGCGATTTAAAACTCCAAAGACTTTCCTAAATTGTTCAAATGATTAAGAAACGAGGAATTTCATCTTTAGCGTTATAAAAATGACCATTCATTTTTCATTACTATTTTATACTCTTAAGAGTCAAAAACATATCACAAGAAACCCGCACTGAAAAAAAAAAGATTGGTAGAATTTACCATTCCTTCACGCTGTATTTCACACAGCGTCAATTTAGAGTTTATTCTGCCAGAAGAAAGGTAAACGTTACCATATACTGGTTACAGGTAACCATTCCTCTGGCAGAATTGACTTGAAGATTGGTAAAATTTACCATTCCTTCACGCTGTATTTCACACAGCGTCAATTTAGAGTCAATTCTGCCAGAAGAAAGGTAAACGTTACTATATGCTGGTACAGGTAACCATTCCTCTGGCAGAATCGACTTGAAGATTGGCAGCATTTCATTGACCATTCTTTCACGCTGTGTGAAATGCTGAGGTAAATTCTACCAATCTTATTTTTCAGTGCTTCCTATGTCTTCTTTGTCTATCAATTTCAATAATCACTGGAAAAACAACACATTGGATCTAGAGTCTAGACTCTTAAAAACATCGACAAGAAAAAATACTCTTGATTCAATCAGATTTAAGCTTAAATCAAGAACCAAGCCTCTTAATTTGAGCGGATTTCCTTTTGATTTAAGCAAAAATCTGATTGAATCAAGAGTCCTTTTTCTTGTCAATGTTTTCAAGAGTCTGGACTCTAGATCCAATGTGGTTTTTTTTTCAGTGATTAGTCGGCAGTGGGATTTTGAAGGGAACTCGATTTGGAAAATGTTGGCCGCACTGCTCGTTTGGGTGGTGTGGCAGCGCTGGGAGGAGTGTCTGCGCTCAACTCTTCCGGAGACGGTTGTCATCGGGCCCAGCGATCGAGTGACTGGATTTGGCCACGGTAATTCCTCGTTTTCGTGACGCCTGGACAAATCCTCTTCCATGTACCCGGCGTCTTGATTGAAAAGAAGAAGGAAAACCGGGCGGGAAAACACGGCTGAAGAGCATCGCGGAGCAACAGCCAACATCGATCCGCGACAGATATAGAGCGAAACACCTCTCCTCGCCAATCTCGAAAGTAAACCCCGTAACTGGATTGTGTTTGCTCTCATCCTCGCCGTATTTTTCGGTCGCCGCGACCCGAAGGAGGAGGAGGGGGGCGGAACGTGATTCTTGGTTTCGATGAGACCCCTCGAGAGATAAAAACACGCCCCCGACTTTTATATCGACGCTCAATCCAAGTTATTTAAGGCTCACCGTAATTGCACAGCCCCGAATTAATGGTTTCTTGGCATTCTGTAGTCTGGGTCCTCAGCTAGGGACTATCGACAGTCATTTAGCCTTCATCTGAGAGTGTAGGCAAAACGAGCGCATGCCAGGCTGAATAGTGGTATGCTGACGATCATTCAGGCGCTGAACCGTATTCCATCTGGGCTCCAGGTGTTGAAATGTATGACTGCATGTAATGAGTAAATTTATGAGAAAAGCAATGTAATAATTGGACGTATTTATGCTACAAGGAACTATGTCTGACGCAAACCCTATGCACATAGTTCTTTTTAGTATAAATACATCCAATTATCGTGTAATGTGCTTTTATGTACATTAAAAGGAACCATCTCTAATGGATCATATATTCGATATTTCAAAATAATAGAATATAACCTAAAAAAACAATTTTATGATTAAAGGCTTTGCCCACACGAGCGCAGTTTGAACGAATTAGTTCCGCGAACTAGGGGTTCCAGGAACAAGTTATAGGTGAGTTATAACCAGTTCCTAAAACTTATTTGCCCGAAGTTCCTGGAAAAGCTCAAAATGAGAAAATTCCCAAGTATTTCGTTTTTCATCGCTATGTGGTACTCATGAGAATAAAAAATCCATCATAAAAACCCGTCCTCAGAGATGACTCGATTGACTTTTGAGGCTATGTTCACATGCTGAACCAATCGATATCGATACAATTCCACCTATTTTATGTATCGAATACGATCCGTGTGACATGGGCTTTGTCGTGCATTTATTCTTATGGGTCTCTGAGCCTATGTCACAATATGGACATAGTTTTATTTGATTTAAATAAGTACATTGTAAAAACAACATGACGGTGCGCACGGAGATGCAGATGGTCTTTGGGCCAGCGTTACGTAATTCAAAAGGGGGGTGTAGTGCTGCGTTACGGGTGCGTTACAAGGGGAGGAGGGGGGTGAAGCAATCGGAAAAAGTGCGTTACGTAATACTTGGATGGCAATTTTGCCGTGAAAAGACGGGCGTATAATGAATACGAATAAAATCATTAGGCCCGAACCGTGAATGACCGTTTGGTCACAGAGGCGTATCAAAAATCAACCATGAAAACGGAAGATTGGAAACTGCCGTGCTAAAGGGAAACGCCTTATGAGCATTCGAGAGTTGCCAAATTTCCTTAAATATAATACTTATTTTTGAGGAAAGCCATGAATATTTTTCCTTGAAATTTTTAGAATAACTTTAAATGAAATTGTGAACAAAATTACGAGAAAAATTGGAAGAAAAACATTTACAAATTTTCTTGAAAATTCGATATTTATCATAAGAAATTTGGCAACGCCTGAAGGTTCCTACGGCGTTTTTCCTTAGCACGGCAGAGATTGAGCTATTAATTCCTCGTATGTTTGCCGACTACGATCACGCACGGAGCCGGATAAATTGGACGTGTTTATGCTAAAAGGAACTATGTCACACGCAATCCCAATGCACATAGCTCCTTTTAGCATTAATACGTCCAATTGCAGACGCAGACGGCAGTAGTGGGACGTGAAAGCATCATTTTCCCGTTTCCGGCAGAACAACGAAAGGATTCATTACATCCCTCCATGGCGCTTCGCAAAAAACCGCGTATCCGCACGCTATTTCCGTGGGAGTTGGGCGTTTTCTTGCTTTCCCCCCGCAGGCGGCGCGGTTCGGCGAGGGTGCATAGATGGTCGGAAAACACCGTTGATTAAACAAAAATAATTTCGATCATGCACGAAATGGTAATGCATTGCGCAAGGATAGAAATTACCCGATAAAAATTCGTTACGTCATGGTGTTTCCATTCCGCGTCGCCAACCGGTCTAGCAGGTGTGTTTGTTTAGTGAATAATGCGGAGTGCTTTTTCGCACTGTTTGCCGTCCCCGTCGCAGCGAGAGTTAGAATAAATATGCGAAAAAACACGCGGATTCGATATCCAATACATTTTTAAAATGAAAACTTCCCGCCTGGCTGCAACGCGGTGTCGCGTTGCGGCGGAGCTAGAATCGGACGCATTTATGCGGAAGAACTCCATCTACGTTGGGGAATGGAGAATTTGCAGGTGTCTGAAATTTGGTGAATTTCATTTTAAGGGTGGAACTACTAAGCGAACTGAGCATGAGAATATCTTTGCTTTCTAAATTGAACAATTATTGGAAGGGTTATGACAAAAAACCGAATTTGCTAATCTAAGGGGTCTTTCAAGTATCACGTAACATAGGGCGGGATTTTCAATTTTTTCCTCGTTTTTTCAACAACCCCCCCCCCCCCCCCGCCCCCGCGGCTTGAATATGTCACGTAACTCTGAGCTTGACACCCCCTCTCCTTGTGACTCACCGTAACACTGACTTACACTCCTCCCCTAAGTGCGTTACGTCACCTATTTTACCCTGTCGTATTTCAGAGAAATATCTCCAAAATAAAAAATTTCCAGCTGTTCTCTCAGCGTTTTCTTGATTTTTTGAAAATGGGTAGGGGGAGGTCAGGCCAGCGTTACGTAACTCAAGGGTAGTGTTGGGCTGTGTTACTGATGCGTTACAAGCGGGGAGGGTTCAAATATCGGAAAAAGTGCGTTACGTAATTCGAAAAAAATTCCTCTGGAATTTTCTTATCGTATATTATCCAAGCATGTACCGACTCAAACGAGTATGGAATCGCAATAAAGAAACAAGAATTTATATGAATTGGTACCAAAAGTTGTAAGCACTAATAGCGTTTCAGCAATCTAAAAATTGGAAAATTGGCATCACACGGCAAATAATGCGGGGGAAGAAGGAAGGAGCAAATAGTAAAGTAAACACAAACTTGATTTCTTTGATTCTTTGTAAACGATTGCGCGTGAAAAAAGAACGCACGGAAACGCTCGTCATTGGGCGGAGTATCGTCAGGTACACGAGCTTCCGTAAATATTTGCTCAGGGTCAAAGTGAGAGCGCAAATATATTGTCTTTTTTTCGAGCGAAACATAGAGTAACTACTTCAAAGTTGCAATGGTATGATTTATTGAAAAAAATTAATTTGATACACATAAAAATGGCAAACATGGAAATATGAGTATTTCAGATTGCGATGTTGCCTGTCCCCACTGGTGTTCATGAATAAAAAGAAAGCTTTTACGAAAATTACCTCTTGAAATTTTCCTCTTTCATTCAAAAACACTCTCAGAGAATCTCATCGACATATCAGGGAGTTTTTTGTTCACTCCTCTATTAAAATCATCAACGATTTTTTGAACGTTACAATGAAGAAACACATTTTTCGAATTTATAGCCATCAATTTAGTTGTTTGGGGGTCAATTTCATTTTTTGAACCCAGTACTCGAAAACAAATGAATGTTTTCAGGTAGGAAAGAACTATTTTTACATGAATGAAAGTAAAAGGAATTACAAAGCAGCAAAGTATGCACTTGATTTCTTGTGATTTAATTCATTCGCTCATAGTTTTTATGCATAATAATACGTCCAAATAATCTGCGATTCCACGAATCGATGACTTACTTTCCATACGCAATTATATTCAATAATGTAAGTATGTTTATTGCGTGATATGTACCTACATGAATGTTACTTCTAAAACAGTGCCTCTTAATATCCCCTTTCACTTAAATTCCTCATTTTTTTATGGTAAAAAGAGTTAAATTTTTTCCCCCACCTTGCAATTCACATCTTTTTTTACTTTATCGTGTCATCTCAGATTCTCTTCTTGGATTCGTTCACATTTTAGGTATGAAAAAGAATCTACGATTTTATGGGACACACATTTTTGAACTCATCGAAGCCTGAGGAACTTCACAGTTTCACAATGTGATGATGATCCAAATATCCTCATTATTCGAATCTTTCTTCCCTCCTCCAGCACTTTGGAGCCAATATTGTGGCTTTTCATTTTTTCAGTTGTCTGCCAATAACAAAGTTTCCTCATCGACTCAGTCCGCATTTAAATGAGTGGTCGAAGTAAAGCGCGGACTAAAAATGAGATGAAATGAAGGCAAAACTGCATTAATTCAAATTAATCTTGGTTTAAGCCAAATGGGACGAAAATAAGAGATCTAGGTCCATGGTCGTAAAACTCGGGCTCGGGACTGTGGACCACTTCACTGTTGCCTCATATTTCGATATTCGCGTCTTTTGTGGGGGTACAATTTCGTCATGTTCGCGATGATGGCATGCTTTGTGATTTATCGATTGATCTGCCATTTAAACCTATGAAATAGCATCGATAAACAGCACTGGAAAAAAAACACATTGGATCTAGAGTCCAAACTTTTGAAAACATTGACAAGAAAAAGGACTCTTGATTCAATCAGACAGATTTAAGCTTAAATCAAGAACCAAGCCTCTTAATTTAAGCGGATTTCCTTTTGATTTAAGCCTAAATCTGATTGAATCAAGAGTCCTTTTTCTTGTCAATGTTTTCAAGAGTCTGGACTCTAGATCCAATGTGTTTTTTTTTTTCCAGTGAGGGTGTTCGCAACGAACCCTGGTAAAAATTGGCAGTAGAATCTGTGTTCCAAAATACCATAGACTTACGGCCGGCTGTAAGATTTCCAATAGCTTCCATAGCCGGCTACACAATTTCTTATAGCCCTTTGTAGCCGATGGCGATTAAGCAACTCACAGCCAGGCGATAAAGTGTATGCTAAACGTCACTGATTACGGATGCTAGGACTTGGGAAGTTTTTGGACCACTGCTCTCTTTTTTGGCCGTAGTATCTTAATTTATTTTGCGAGGAAAGCTCCGTACTTTTGATGGATGCCTGCCATTCCTAATATATTAGAGCGCCTTCAGTTTCGTATGATACTGTGCAATACCTCTGGTGTGAAATAGTTGCTTCAAGCGCCGTGGCACGCTGCGGTGTGGCAGGCGGGCAGCCAGCGCTGAACGCGCATTGGCGCCTACAAACCTAACAGGGATACTTCACGCGTTGCGCAATGCGTGAAGTATCCCTGCTAGGTTTGTAGGCGCCAGTGCGTCGCCGCTCCGCTTTGTGTTAGGCTCTAATGTTTAATCTGGCGGAGTCAGCGTTATTCAACTCATGATTTTGAAATGTTTGCACATACTGTATGGATTATTCTCCTTTCAATTAATGAAAAAAAACTCTGTATTAAAGGAAAATATAACGTGTGTTTTGTAAATATTAAGGTGGTTCCGTGTCAAACTTAATGATTTCCAAAGCACACGAATTTCTACACAATTTCTCATAGCCTTTTATAATCGATGACGAAAAAGCAACAGCCAGGCGATAAAGTGTAAAGCCCGGCTATAGGAACTGTAGCCCAGCTGCATAATTTTTTATCGCTTCGTATAGCCTGGCCGTATGATTTTCTCCGCATTCTACAGCCAGCTATATGATTTTCTGTAGCCTTCTTTAGCCGGCTATAAGAATTCCTATGGTATTTTGAAACGCAGCTCTTATTGCCAATGTTTACCAAGGAACACCTGAATGAATAACGAGTCTTTACTATAGCTCCAAATGGGGAAATATTGATAACCGATCATGTATGCCTTACCACTGCCGAGATTGTTAAATATATTCTTCGACCTAAAGTTTTCACATTGTATCTAGACATACCCTAGACTCAGACCAACATTTGGACGTATTTATGCTAAAATGAACTATGTTACACGCAGACCCTATGCACATAGTTCCTTTTAGCATAAATACGTCCATTTGCACTCGTACCGATACGTCATAGTCCTGAGTGCCTTGTAAAAACAAGAAAGACCGCCGTAACTCCTTTCCAGATGTTATAAGGTTTCGTCAAACATGTCTTTTTCCAGAATACTTTGTGCTGTTTTTGCGATACTTTAGATCTGAAAGTATCATTGAGATTATACCGACAAAAATTCCATTCATATTTAAATATAAACTAAGTGATAGACAGAAATAAATATATTCCAGTTTTTACATTTTCATACTCATAAAAATGTCTTAACTCTGTAATTTGAGACCGTATAAGATTGTAGGAAATAAAATCATAAAAAAATGGAATTGTGTGTGATCATCGCTCCGAACAATATATTCTCGAATAACCCATCGCAAAGCGGGATGGATAAGCCAACACCATATGTAAGCTTATATCGACGGTGATTCTGCCAGACCTCGTATCTCGTTTGCGGCGTTTGAAAATCACCGCAACCGATTATTTTTTTCTTTTTTTCTTCTTTTTTTCCAAAAAAAAAAAAAAAAAAAAAAAAATGAAAACGAATCAGTATCACCCTTGAAATTTTCACAGAGTTTTCTTCACATAGAGGAGAAATTCACGGAAGTTTTCAAGAATTGACCTTGAGTGGCTTTCTATTTAAAAATAAAGTATGACAGAAAGCCTTCAATGTTGCAAATCGAGATACGTGCACTGAAAAAAAAAAAAAAACTCCGGCCGTGGGAGCCGAAATTACGGGCTACATAGACATACCATCCGTTCCGGGCTCAGAGGCCGAAAATTCCGGCTGCTGTAGGCGTAGCTTCGATTGCTCCGGGTTCAGAGGCCGAAGCTACGGCTCCAGCAGCCGGAATTTTCGGTCTTTGAGCCCGGAACGGACGCGGTATGTCTATATAGCCCGTAATTGTGGCTCCCACGGCCAGAGTTTTTTTTCAGTGTGGTCTAGTGGTTTCACCATCGATAGAATACGCTGAAGTAGGAAGACCTCGAAAGAGAATGAAATGCATAAATACGAGGAGCGTGGCAAATACGGGTGCGTATCTGAAACGGACGATTGGTTTTTTGTTGCAGAACCTATCACGGAAATTGTGGGTGGTCCAGACCTGTACATCAACCAGGGCAGCACCATTAATATTACGTGCCTTGTGCATTTCGCGCCGGAGCCACCCCCGGCGATTGTTTGGAGTCATGAGCAGCAGGTAAGTTGTCCGCATCAATCAAATACCGCGCTCGCCCCCCCCCCCCACCCCCACGGCCCCCCGACCTGGCTCTCACACATTCTACTAAGGAAAAACACCGTATGAGCTTCCGATCATTGCTAAATTTCACTCTGTAAAATAATTATTTTTCGCATCAATGGAGCTATTGCGTCCGGGGAGATTTGCGATTTAAGGTGATTCGATGGACGCCATATTTTGTGTCAGAACGGCATGCGATATATCGCATCAATTGGTTCCATTTTTTCAGCTACTCGTCATTTTTTTCCAATTTTGAGATCGCAATTATGTTGTCAGGAGACTGAAGCACTCACTTACCAATTTTAACAAAGAAATTCAACGTAAGAAAGGCTTGTTTTTTTTTTAGAGAGAAAACATCGCATTCGATACTGATATCGAAACTGCACTCGAATGCGATATTTTCTCTCTGAAAAGACCACGCCTTTCTTACGTTGAATTTCTCTGTTAAAATTGGTAAGTGAGTGCTTCAGTCTCCTGACAACAGAATTGCGATCTCAAAATTGGAGAAAAATGACGAGTAGCTGAAAAAATGGAACGAATTGATGCGATATATCGCATGCCGTTCTGACACAAAATATGGCGTCCATCGAATCGTACGTTTCTTGTGTAAAATTTTGCGAAAATCACGATTGTGCCACTGGTCTTTTTTCTGAAACAAACTCAAAAACAGAAGAAAGGCTCTGAAAGTTGAGGCAGTAATGGAGGTGATATCGCACGCTATCCTGAAAGTTCACCTCTTCACCCGTATAGCGTAAGGGCGTATTTCAAGTTGGACGTGAGCCCTAGAAAGCGTGGAGTTATATGGACAATAGGGATCATCCGAAAATGGCGGTACGTCCTTACGTCAGAGGAGCGACAAGATGTACTCGCCGTGTTAGGTCTTCTCCTTTTCTGTTCCGTGTAGGCAACAGCCCGTCCTCATCCTCCACTCCATCTCGTATTACTTGTTCCAGCCTATCATTCGGAGACTGCTTGACAGTATCCATTAAATATTTACACTAAATCGCTTCGGCATATTTAACGTAAAATCTCTACGCTCTGTCGTGCGATCTCCTAAAATATTTGTTGCCTCCAGTGAGTGGCGTAGAACCGAGTTTCAGTCTCAGGGGTGAAGCTTTCAGCTTGTGATTGATTAATTTCCCCTCTTCTTTTCCGGAGGACCGGGAAACAGTTAATCTCTGAGGAAGGTAGTTTTGAAGAATTCAAAATAGCCCGGATAATAAAAGCATAACTATGATCATTATGACGGCTCGAGATCATAAAATGACTGACATAAAAACATTTCGCATTAAAAAGTTTTATCGGAACCAAGCATCAAGGATGCACAGCGCGACGCTGGTTAAGCATCGGAAAAGTTGTAAAAGCAACCGAGAAAGAGTTTGCCAGTCGGGGCCGGTAAACCATAATTTCTGAGGACCATGCGCCTGCTATCAATTATTTATGCGCAAATTACAAACAGGTTGGAAGTGTGATCGGCTCCTCAAAACTTATCCTCCAGAGAGATGATGGAGACACATAGAGTACATAGAGTCGTAATGTAAGTGGAAGAGCGGGCGCCATGTTCTGCTCGACGAGTTGCGAGCCCGGTGTGCGGGGTCACTTTTTCGATACATATTCGATCCAAAATGGCGGTGTGAAATATGGCCGGGTCCTCGTGTACCGCAAACAATCGATTATGTATCGAAGAAGGGACCCGGCGCCGCACAGGAATCTCGGAATTGGGGACCTGGAAAATGCTCAAAAGTGGCGTCAGCTCTCCCACTTCCATACGACTCTATGTACTCTATGTGGAAACACAAGGAGCAGACAGGGTTCTGGGTTCACTTTGGACAAGATAGCAGTAAGTGTACAGCTCTCTTGCCGGGTAATATGGACTTGCCGCTGTCTCATCGCATAATATGTCGACAATGGACCACTAGACAAGGCACGGCTTTAAGCAATCTGGTCATAGAGTACATAGAGTCGCAATGTGAATCGGAGAGCTGACGTCATGTTCTGGTCGACGAGTTTCGAGCCCGGTGTGCGCCGAGCTTTGGTCACTTTTTCAATACATTTTCGAGCCAAAATGGCGATGTAGAATACGTATCCTCTGATAATTCCTATCCTCATTGTGTACATCGGATGGCCGGGTCCCCATGTATCGAAAACAATCAATTATGTATCGAAAAAGTGACTGGCGTGACAAGTTTTTGCGTCAAATTTTCAAGTAGAACCCGATTTGCACAATATATGATATGACTGCAATTACTTTCAACCAAGAAATCAATGTTTTTACTTCGCATAGATTACAAAAAAGTTTCGAAATTACATGAATCCTGGTGGCGGAAAGAAATTTCTAACTAACTTTTTGATGCTGAAAATTTGGAATTCAAGAGCGAATTTTTCACAGATTAGGCATTAAGACTAGTTTTACTCGAAATCATGAAGATCTCAATTTTTAAAAAAAAAACTGCCCTTATGCGCATCTTCCTCTAAGCCTCTTCCTTAATTGATGCCTCGAAAAACGTGAATATCTTTGTCGAGAGTCACTTTCAACAATTTTTGACCTACAAATTGTGCTGCACCTGAAATTTTGATGAGAGAATATTTATCATAACGCTTGAATGCGCACCATGTCTAGTGGTTCATTACTGCGCTCTCGGCGAACCGTTGTATTTTATGAGTAGGACGAATTTTGATGTTTCAGTGGAATTAATTTAAATGAAATTGGTGGGATTTTCAGGGAAACTCGGTTTTGAAAAGTAGGCTGTTACCGCTCTCATCGGTAACACGCGAGATGGGATGAACAGGGGAACGAGTTCCACCTCAATTTTGCCTCCATTTCCCGGGAAAGAGAGACGGAAAAAACATGGATTCGAATCGCAGTTCATCTGAGAATGTCCACTGACAAATATTTCGTCGCTCTAAGGGCGTAGCCACACCTGGCGATGAGCCCTGTTGTCCATGTAACTCAATGTCCCCTCGGGCTCATCTCAAATTGTAGTTACGCCATTTCGTCAGCCAAGCGACGATCTGCACTCGGAGATCGGATGCAGCGCGGCATTTGATATTTTCGCCCATTATATACGCAGTCCCGTTTCATCTCGCTGCAATTTTTCGGACGAATTAATCAACTCTTGCATTATGTTTTGCGCGCTTTCGTGTGAAATGAAACGCAACGCGATTGGAAGACACCCTAATTGATGGTTCCGAATCCCCCCTCTCTAGTCGATGCCAGATTTAGCGGATTGTCAAGCCGCGTGAGGGTTGTATGCTGCCGTGCTGAGGAAAAACGTCGTATGAACATTCAAGAGTTGCCAAATTTACTCCGTTAAAATGTTCATTTTTGAGGAACGCTATGAATATTTTTGTTCAAATGTTCAGGAAATTTTGGCGTAATGGTGAACCATATTATCTTAAAAATATCCACAAGTCTACCAGGAAATTCGTGTTTTATCCAAGGAAATTTGGCAACGCCTAAAGGTTCATACGGCGTTTTTCCTTAGCAAAGCAGAATGGAGCTCTTGCATGTGAGAGGGATTTGCAATTTAAGTACTCTTACTAACGTGAAATTTCGGAAGGAACACGATGATGCCACTGGTTTTCTCTGAAACCAACTCAAAAACTCAAAAAAAAACTCTCAAAGTTAAAACCGTATTGGATTGGATATCCCAGGCTGCTCTGAGAGTTCAATTCTATATAAAGACAAAATCTCAATACAAAAATTCGGAGCGGCAACCCTGCTAATGTATTTGCTCCCTATCTTTGCATAGAGAGTTTGTCTTGAAATACAGGTGGACTCTTCAGGTAGCAAGGGATATCCCCTTCATTATAGCCTCAACTTTGAGAACTTTTTTGAGCTTTGGAGTTGATTTCAGGGAAAACCAGTGGCACAGTCGTGTTTCTCGGTAAATTTTACCTATGGATCAGTACTTAAAACTCGGAATCCCGACATATTCAAGAGTTCCATCTGTAGTCACCGGATATCTCTTTGATTACACAAAGACTCATTCCATCTTTTAAGCTATCGGGAACCACTACATCACCCGCTTCAATTGTTGTACACTTTAACCACTGGATTTTTCGCAAGTGTTGCCTATTTTTTCCCAGGGGTTTTTACACGTACAGTGAATAACATTTGAAGCAATGTCTTAAAGTAATGGAGATTTTGCATGTGTGAGGAATTTGCGAGTTGACTATTGATTCTTATGTAAAAGTTCGCGAGAAACACGATGGTGTCACTGGTTTTCTCTGAAATCAACTCCCAAGCTCAAAAAAAGCTCTCAAGTTGAGGCCAAAATGGAGGGGATATCCCACCCTACCCTGAGAGTCCGGGAGTTGCCCGATTCCCTCCCGGAGTTGGGGGTTCCGATTCCCTCCCAGGATCGGCATGGCCCGATTCCCTCCCGACGACATAAATTAAGTGAAAAAATCAAAATAGGGAAATGACAACGTTGCTTACCTCTATGAGTGTGTGTCCGAAAAGCGATGTATAAAAAAATCCTTGGAGTGTAAAGGGTTCCTCGTCAACAAATAAAAATTAGTGAAATTTCAGATGAATGTGTTTGGTGAGTTTTTATAACGCAGCACCACCTTCTCACTCCATCCTTCAGTTCTTTGTGAAAACAAAATTTATAATTTTCAACTACTAACAAATCTTTGCTTTTTTCACTTTTAATTTTCTCAAAAGAAACGGCCATGGTGAGGTACGCGAGAACACTGATTCCTAGTTGCGCAATGACGATGCATTTTCGGTGGATACACCAGTGCATGCCGTTTATCTCACAATTCGAGCTCATATCGACGTTTACTGGTTCCAGCTGTAATCAGTGTTGGGCATCTGTCGGTCCTCAGTTGTCAAATCGTTAAATAAAGCGGGAGGGAATCGGGCTATCACTCCGGTTTTCCCAAAAATATTCGGGAGGGAATCGGGCTATAAAAATTGACCGCGGGAGGGAATCAGGATACGCCCGAGAGTCCACCTCTATACATCAAGACAAACTCTCCATTCAAAGACAGGGAGCAAATACATTGACAGGGCTGCCACTTCATTTGGAACTCTAAAACTGAAAACACGGCATCACTGCTAATGTATTCGCTCCCTATCTTTGTATGGAGAGTTTGTCTTGATGTAGAGGTGGACTCTCAGGGTAGGGTGGGATATCCCCTCCATTTTGGCCTCGACTTGAGAGCTTTTTTTGAGCTTGGGAGTCGATTTTAGAGAAAACCAGTGGCACTATTGTGTTTCTCGCGAACTTTTACATAAGAATCGACAGTCAAATCGCAAATTCCTCACACATGCAACATCTCCATTTTGTCAGGATGCACAAATTTGAAAATTGTATTCCCATTTTTCTCAACATTATCATTTCCGTTGTACGTGGTTGTTGAAAAGACACGAAAAACACAAAGACAGGACGTTTTTAGCCATCGCAGGTTCATTTCTAGCTGCTAATTGCAGAAAGCTCGCATATCTGACTTTTATTCAGGAGACAACTAAGTGTGAAGGGGAAACTTTTGAAGGACTCGAGTATAGATTTTTGTGCACATGCGATCAACTAACACACTTTGCGAACGCTATAACTATTCAAATTGGGCTCTAATTGTAACGATCGCAAAATGCTAAGGCGCAGTCGTTAAATTTATTGCGCTAACTTTCTTGCAACTGGAATGACGCTCCTTTTATTAGCTCCGGCGCTATAAATTTAATTGGGAGTTGCGTCGACTGCTGTGAGTGAAGTTTATCAGACGTTTCTGAAATGTTCCGCAAATGCTATTCCTTGGAACAAAAGGACGCTCCGCACAAAGCAGCTCCCTCTGCAGCACTCGTGCAGTTGTGCACACTCACCAACTTTTTCTTCTATTTTTTACTTTTAATTATTATTCAAAGGATTTTAATGTTTGCCAGTGAAATTGAGCCGTCCTCTTTGATTACTTACAGCGTTGTAAAATGTACTTAACCTACATCCATACTTTAATTTACTTGCCAACTTTAATTACATAAATTCACTCGTCATTAAGTATCGTAAGGAGATAGTGGTTAATTGGGATTTTTGAAACACTCTAAAAAAGCCGGATGGAGGGAGTCGTGTAGCAATCTCAAAATATTGGACTAGAATCCATGCGTACCCATACTGGACCTAATCTATTTACTATACCTACTGATAAATACAAGACCTGATGCCTGGCTAGTGGGAAAACTGGTTATGTAGGATAGACGTAAGAAATTGAGGGAGTTATCTTAATCAAAACGCCAGGATGCAAATATTCGTACTTATGGAATGCCTGTATTGCATACGCATAAAATTGCAGGCACTTTGGTTTTCCTCATCAAGATTCCATGATGCAACAATTCTTGCTCATGGAATGTCCGCGCTGCACACGTTGGCCATCTAGAAACATCAGAATGGACTGTGCCACATGGTAAAAAATAGCAATACGAGATAATGTTTGCGCATAAAAACGTGCGGCATCACTACAGCTTTGTCAAATATTGCGGTATCTAAAGACGATATCGGCAATGATTCGCGACATAATTTTCGAAATCAAGCGCGGGAATACTTTCAAGATGAAATTTGCCGAAAAAAAAAGTATGCACCACATTTCATTGCTAAATGCTCTCTGACCCCCTGAATTTTCATTTTTCTCACAGTATTCGCTCTGCCGTTCCACAGCACCGATTTCCATAATTTTTGGCCCTGGTTATCGACAAGTAATGACCCTTATTATATGAGCGTGCTTTATTCTTCTTTATGACTTCGTATACTACGTGTTAAAGTTGTCAATTATCCACAAAAATAAATTATCCTTTGAACAATGTTATTATTCCTTTTTTGTCGCATTTCGTACAGAAGATCCACGTGAAGTGGGCCTGGGCCCCAGAGGGCGCCAAGCGTCTTCCGGGGGTCAGGTCGCCCAACAAGGGGGGGGGGGGCAAAGCCCCCATGTATCAGATATACGTGTACGTGTACACTTGTTTTTTGCAATTTTGTTTTCCGGTGTCAAATTTTTTGTCTTCTGTCCGCAGGTGATAAATTTTGATTCCCCACGGGGCGGCATTAGTTTGCTGACAGAGAAGGGTGCCATAACTTCCAGTAGATTGCTCATCCAAAAGGCGTCCGCTATGGATTCGGGCAAATACGAGTGCAGTCCGTCCAACGCGGGAGCAGCAACTGTTAGAGTTCATATCCTAAGTGGTGAGTGTATAATATGTATGCCATTCTTCAGAGTTTTATTTCATATATCCTAGTCATTTCTACACATCACTGGAAAAAAGAGCACGAGATTTTTGAATGATATGGACATTTTCAATTGATTGTGGTAGTACTCCAAATAATTATGGCTGCACCCCAATAAATTAGGTTACTAAAGCCAAATGTTGCAGTACTCCAAGAGGCTCCAATAATTTTGGCAATCCAGCTCACGTGGAAATTATTCATCCAGAGCCTAGCAGGGCTGAAATTAAAAGTTTGCCCCTCCTATCTCTTTTGTCTATCATGATTCACATCCTATCAATTTCAAGTTACGTCGCCTCAATCATTTCGGGTACTTGTCAGCTTGATCATAACCGTCGATTTTGTGAAGGAAGGGTGAGTTTAGTTTTTGATTTTGCAAAAAAAGAACTTTCAGTTTGCATTACTACTTGCGTCTGAAATCTGTGCTTCAATATGTTTCGTTGTAAAATAGATATTTTTGCTCATTTCCCTTATCCTACAATGACCTTTCAGGAACATTGTTTAGAAATTACAATGACCACATCGAGAAAGTCTGAAGTCCACTCATATTTTCATAGTATGTGTTTCGTAACACAGTTTCGTAAATAAAAACTAAGATTTCAACCCATTCGAGTTGATATGAAAAGCAGAAAAGAGAAGACTCAAATAAAACGCGTTCGTAATGTTGCTTGTATTAAATTAAAATTAAACCGCGACGCATGATGACAAACGTGCGTGGAATTCCGATCACTTTTTGGAGTGAAAAACTCATGAAACATCAAAATCCAAGGCCAATTGTGAAGACAGGGCCGCATTTTAGACTTCCTAGATGTGCCGATTGTAATTTTTGAGCCGATTTTGATGGAAAAGCAACTTATTTTTTTCGCACTACCGAAAGTTTGCAACGCATCCGTCCAGCGCGTTTGGACAGTCGCACCCGTTTTCGAGGCTGGGAGCGCATCAACTCACGGCGTTTAAAACGCCTTCAATTACGCAGGATACCACACGAGCACATCAGATCATATTTTGTTGCTCATTACCCCTTAGAACGTCTCGTTTTAGAATTTTAATTCTATCGCACTTTTTTCTCTGAATCTCGTTCAGTTCAGTGTTCGAAAAAAAATAAAAGTTTAATTAAAGATTAGAGACTTCATATTTTTAGGTCATATTGTTCTTTGGGTTCTTTTCAAATCTACTTTTTACATTATATTTTAGCGAAACTGGCCCTTAGAATAATTTGATCTTATGTAACTATTGAAAAATGAATTTTTTTTCTTGTTTTAGGTGAGCAGAGAGCCATGTCGATGCACGTAGGTCATGGCACGAGCCCCTTCTGCCCCCCATTCATGAGTGCCTTGCTATTACCTTTTATTCTTCTGTTGCGGTCGGCTGTCGTCTAGTCTCAAGTCCAACTCGTCATGCTCCGATTCTCTCAATGTTTATACAATTTTTATACTTCGTAAATCTATATTTTGTTATTTTAATCGTTAAGTTGTGATCTATGTGTGATTCGGCTGCTGTCTCTATTCATGAGGTATTCTCGGTGCAGGCAGAAGCAACATCAATTAAACGATTCGGAGACCAAAGAGTAGAAGTGTACTATGTCTTCAACGTTCTTCAGTATTTTTTTTTCTCTTAAAAAAAAAAAAAAAAAAAAAAAAAAAAAAAAAAAAACCGGGAAAAAATCGACTGGAATTTTAGCAAGCCAAAAAACCTACATATCTCGGGCATAGGTAACGAAGTTTGCGTCTCATTATCTGAAGTACTTTGGTACCTCGATTGAAACTTCTAAAGAGTATCTTTTTTTTCTTTGTTTAACCTAACCTTTAGTTGGTTAATTTTTACAATACAATATATATATATATATATCACAATCTATACATAATAAAATAAATAAAGTAAAAAAAAGGAAATCTCTTATTAGAAAATGCTGATTCATTCCCCGCCAGTGGTGTTTAAAGCCGGAATCCACCCCAGGGCATGCATCGGCGTTTATAGAGTACCAAAACTAAATTACTGGTGTAAGTGCTTCAGATGTGTGATTCGAACACTTCGGCAGCTGGACCTCAAGTTTTCAGATGTACGGTCCGAGAACTTAAGATGTCCGTATGATATGAACTTCGGGTCCCCGGTCTTATGCACGAAGTTTTTTTCCTCCGTTCGATATAGTCTCACGCTCTCCGAAATTTGGCGTTACGTATTTTATGAACGGCTCCCTGGGGTTCAAGATTAGTGACTACTGTTTCGCCCTCTATCCAAATCGAACGATATTGCCTCAACCCAAAGATCGGATTCATGGGTGGTTTAATAATAGTATAACGCTTTAGCCGAGTTTAATTGTAGTGCTACAAGCATTACGAAACGATCGACACGGAAAGGAAAAATTGCCGTACTCAATGATGTAATTGTATAAAATTCACCGCGACGTGTTTATGCCGAATACTGATGTCTCATGAACAGAGATTACCTACAGCTTCAAAACAATATCTGTATTATAATAATGAGAGAAAATGTTTGTATTTTCCGTGTAAAATATCATTTGGTTTTACTTGTAAAGTTGAATCGTGTAATTTAGGAACTGTGCATAGTTGTATTAAGTTCAAAAATATGCGACGAATAAAATTCGTTAATACCATTTCAAAAACGTGAATTTCATTTCTTCTTTCTCATGAGCACCCAATCCCTCGATACATTGCTGTTGTGATAAAAATGAATATATTTTTTCTCAGCGAATAATCTGTTTTTGTCAGCTACGCGATCTTGTATATCTTCCTCGAAAATATCTAGCCTTTTCAGGAGAGTGAAACGGCTGCATTCCTCTGTTTTAATAATAATGAATTTCAAAAGATACCAAAAAATTTCAAATGAAGCCAAAAAATTTCAAAAGCCGGCTTAGCATTTGTAAGGTTCTTCAGCCTTTCCTCACATAGTAAATGTTGCAAGCGGAAATTGTAAGGAAAAACTGGCGGGATTCTTGGATTTTTTTTTACTTTAATTTCACCCTGCCTTCAGCTCTAAGATCCATTTTTGTCAAATCAGCGATGCTAGATAAAAGCTGCCTTCAATTGCGTACATGGCCTTTTCGATTTCCGTTAACATTTTTGCAGTCATGAATGCGCTTAAGTGCGCTTCAGCTAGAATAATTGTATTTACAAATGGGTGGTTTTTCTACGAGGATTAAAAATAAACAAGTGGTACGGAATATAACAAAAGAATATGAACTATGCAAAACGATAATCCGGGTATCGGAACTTGGCTGTTTTGAAAACGCCTTCAAATGCAGCGTGATACCTCACGCATTCCGGAGAGTTCAAATAGTTGTATCATTGCGCCGTAAGAATGTGACGGAAGATTTAAATGGAGATAGCCTCCATGTACGCTGGGCTTGTCGATTTCCTGTGAAATTTTTGCAGTGGTGAATGCATAGCTGAAGTGCGCTTCAGCTAGAATTGTATTTACAAATGGATGGTTTTTCTACGAGGATTAAAAATAAACAAGTGGTTAGAAATGAAAACAAAATACTATAAACTATGCAAAACGATTATTCCGATTACGGAACCTGGCTTATTTGAAAACGCCTTCAAATGCGGCGTGATACCTCACGCATTCCGGAGAGTTCAAATAGTTGTATCATTGCGCCTTAGAAATGTGACTGAAGGTTCAAATGGAAAAAGCCTTCATACACGCTGGCTTTGTCGATTTTCTTTGACATTTTTGCAGTGGTGAATGCATAGTTGAAGTGCGCTCCAGCTAGAATTGTATTTACAAATGGATGGTTTTTATTTATTTATTTATTAATTTTATATTGAGCCTCTGGCTGAGGCTATGGCACACGTCATATTCGGTTCATGGTGAACAGTTACAGCGATATACATAAGGTACAAGTGTTAAATTTTACTAGCCTACAAGTTCGTGAAGATTATAGAAGACTTTTTCGAATAAGAAAGCACGCAGCCCTTTAAAGAACGACGTTAGGTTAGCATTTCGAAAGTGTAGCTTCACACTCCGAGGCAGTGCGTTGAACATCTGTATTGCCGAAAACTTGACATCCTGCTCAGTCCGTCTCAATCTAATCATTTTACGAGGGACGTTCTTATGCCTACTGATGTAATGATGATTAGGCAGGAGGTCAGAAGGCAAAATAAGAGCACTGGAGATGACAAATTTCAGGCAATCCCAGATGTAAAGGGAGGTTAGGGTGAACAATTTATATTCAACAAAGATCGGGCGGCAGTGTGAGTTATGAGGAAGATTGAAAATGGTTCTGGTAATTTTTACCTGCATGAAAAACACTTGATCAACACTAGAGCCTCGCCCCCACAGAAGAAGCCCATATCGCATATGAGACACTTTGTGAGCGTGATAAAAGGCCAGACAGCCCAAGAGGCCCTTGATAGTTACTACACAACCATGTCGGTCTGTCGTTGTCACGTTAGACCTGCATCAATATAAATGCCAAGATGAGTTTTCTTTTGATTGACAACGAGGCCATTTGCCTCAAATCACATACAGGCCTGCTCATAGACTTCACGAGCTTTTAGCTTAACATCGCAATCTGTAATTACAGCGGAAGTATCATCTACGAGGAAGTTTTTCTACGAGGATTAAAAATAAACAAGTGGCACAGAATATTACAAAAGAATATGAGCTGTGCAAAACGATGATCCGGGTATCGGAACTTGGCTGATTTGAAAACGCCTTCAAATGCGGTGTGATACCTCACACATTCCGGAGAGTTCAAATAGTTGTATCATTGCGCCCTAGAAATGCGACGGAAGATTACAATTGAAATAGCCTTCATGCACGCTGGCCTTTTTGATTTCCGTTAACATTTTTGCAGTCATGAATGCGCTTAAGTGCGCTTTAGCTAGAATTGTATTTAGCAAATGTGTGGTTTTTCTACGAGGATTAAAAATAAACAAGTGGTACGGAATATAACAAAAGAATATGAACTATGCAAAACGATAATCCGGGTATCGGAACTTGGCTGTTTTGAAAACGCCTTCAAATGCGGCGTGATACCTCACGCATTCCGGAGAGTTCAAATAGTTGTATCATTGCGCCGTATGAATGTGACGGAAGATTTAAACTGAAATAGCCTTCATGCAGGCCGGCCACATCCCATCTCGAGCCCTGGTACCAGTTTTATGGTCCGGGCCCCAAGCACGTAGGGGGGGGGGGGGGGCGGTTTCCGAGGGGCATCCCCCGAGAAATTTTAGAATTTATACGACTAATCGGACGCATTTTGAAGCTTCCATAATGAATTTTTCCATCAATTTCTGCGGAATAATTGTGTTTTTTTTTTCTACTTTCAGCACAAAATACTTGCGAATTGTTGCATTCAAAACATCTGGAAAATTTTTATTGATTTTTTTTTTTTTTTGGGGGGGGGGGGGCATATGATATTATTTTCAGTTCTATGAGGGCCGGGGCCCCCTGGACTCCCCCTTCGTTTGTCTATGGCAAGGGTGTTGAGCCATGAGCCATTGAAGTCGTGGATGCCCAGACTGGAGACTCTTAGCATCTGACGACGGAAGAAAATGAAACGCAGTTACTAAAAATATCCCTCTGTACTGAAAATCTTGAAAATAGATAGAAATTTTCCAATAAGTATACTTATTTGAAAATGTAAAAAGAATTATACAGTGCCCCAAATCTATTCACCTTTTGCGAAATTTTTAGGGTAAAATTTTCACTTTTTCTTACGAAACAAGTGTTGCACGTGAATTCATAGTGGTTTTTCACGGGTAACACGGGCCTCCTCTGGGGCTCGGGCCCCGGTACCAGGGACCCAGTATCCCCCCCCCCCCCTTGTGGCGGGCCTGGTTATCCGTTTAAAAAATAAAGTATGACAGGAAGTCTGCGATGTCACAAACCGAGTTAGGTATGTGGTTGCCGACTTACACGAAATGCCAATATGTAAAAGTAACTGCTGTGGCGCGCAATTCAGCAATTTAGAAGTTCGCGCACACTTTTTTTACATCCAGAATGTTGAATTAACGTCACTTATTCGGCGTGGAAAAATCTTCATGGAACTTGCTTGCCTGATTTGCAAATGTTCTTGTGATTGTTTTGTTTTTTGGCTGCTTCTGCTTTGAGTCTTTGAATAAATGACGAGGAGATGTGGCTTCATTTTACGCGTTATACTTGCGCGTGTTACTTGTTGTGAGCCACGACAAACTGTGTTCGCCATTCGGGAACACCTTCACTTTCATGTGATACTTCACCGCCCACACTGAAGTTAACATTTTTGTATCATAAACATGTTGCATATTGATACAATCTCATAGGATCTTTCAATTTGCTATCGAACATTCATGAAGTATTGTCTCGCACTTAGTTAGAAAATTACCGTAGTGGAAACTGTTTGCATAATTTGAGGGGCTTGGAGGACAGGGCGCATGAGTGCAGTTTTTGCTATGTCGAGAAATACGTGTTTGAAATACTTGTTGTTTACTACTTGAATTACTACGAGGTATTGTATTATCAATATGCACAATGTTTTTTATAAAAATATTTCAACTCGTTTCATTTTTGTTCTGGTAATTTTGGAAATGAATGAATTAAAAAAACAGTCAATAATGCGAATTAAGGGGGGGGGGGCGTAATTTTCAAAATTATCTGGGGAGGACCCCTAGAAGTCCCTTCCAGGAGGAGGAGCTCGCCCGCCGAAAAATTTGGAGCCAGTCCGCCCCCCTGCTAGTCAGATATAGTATAATTAAGGTCATCGTGTCACAGAAAAAATCGCGTGACGCGCTAAAAAAAAAAATAATAAAAAAAAAAAAAAAAAAAAAAAAAAAAATTGAGGTTACAATTGGACGTATTTCTATCAAACGGAACTATGTGCATTAAGACATGAGCCCTGAGACCCAACAGAATATGTGCATAACAGGGCTCACGTAATAATGCACATAGTTCCGTTTGATAGAAATACGTCCAATTGGACGTTTAAGCGCCAAATTGAGTTCCTTTTGAGGATTTTAGAATCCCGGATAGCGCGTTCTGTCAAACGGAACTAAGCGCCATGGAAAAGCATTGCGAGTATAGGACGGAACGAGCATTGCGTTCCGCAACACCCGCCAATCCAAGCTCCCTCTCCCTTCCTTCCCCGATGGCGCTTAGTTCCGTTTGATAGAAATACGTCCTATTTTAAGGTGTTAGGTAACAATACTTGTGCATACTTGAATATACGTAAAATCTGGTCTCTCGGTACTGGAAAAAAGTGATAAGTACCATATGCCAGCTATCAATCGTGTCGATTTTCAACCCGCAAGACTGCTTCGACACAAAAGTAAGCATAAAGGATATTCAGTATTGCGAAACTCAATTTTGTCCAACCACGGGGAAATAATTCAGTCCACAAAATTTTGCGCAAGTAGAGCGATGCAACTCGACTTTAGTTGAGGAATCAAAATAAATCTCACTCAGATTTTTCAATATGGTACGTAAACTTCGTACATGGTTCTTAAGAATAAGTTCCGACCGGTTAAGTTCATTACCTTGCTTTTAGGGAGATGATTTCCTTTGAAACCCCCCTGTTTAAAAATCAAAACAACACTTAGACCATAATTAATGTTTTCTCTCTTCTTATTATATTATTATATGACACAATAGAGAATCCAAGCATTCGCATTCTGACTCTGAGAAAATTTGTATTTCGCGGGTCTCCCTCCTCAACCGCACTCTCGTGGTGTTACTGAGAACTAGCATTGTCTAAATGTTGTTTTTCCTCAAATTGTGTTGCAGCAATCTCTCTCTGCAGTGGTTTATGCCTATGCATGCATCCAAGTGTTTTTAAACAAGTGTTATCATGACATGAAGATCCTTTCTCTTCATTTTCTCAAATTTGAACGGATGCAATGGTTTCAGTTTGCTTTTAGCTTCAAAAGTTTTTCGTTTTTGTTTTATAATGAATGTTAAGTTTAAAGGTTGGCTTGTATACGTTTATTTGCTGCAGCAGTTTTTAACAGGTATAGTATAACCTTTACTTTCAAGGTTTGTTTATTTATGTTCAACTTGGCCTTGTACAATACCATGCTTCTAATTTGTCTCTACATCTCCGTTCTTGCATTGTTTCTAATCTCATTCTTATAAATTCTTCATTAATTTTCAAATACACTTTTAGGGGTTTGCTGGACCTTGGCCTCTGATGCCCCCAACCTTACCAGATTTCATCGTCCCTCCCCTGTCTATCAACCTCTGTTCCGATTTTCCAAGTTGTTCTCTCTTCACGATTAAGACAATGTAACTTATGAAACAGCTAAAATATGCTCTCTAGAACGTATATAAGTTGATGTGAGCTGTCAAGGTTCCTATAAGCCTTATTACCTCAACCCTTGTTCATGATCATCGTCTTCACCTCCTTAAATCCACAAATCCACAACTAGCTTGTTAGTTTTTTAGGTTAAAGCCATAGTCTTATCGAGTTGACACCTTATTAGTAAATTACCAGATGATTGCCAGGTAATTGTATCTCTGGGGCTCCTGTGTGTAGAGGCATTTTGTATTACTACTATTCTAGGGATATACTTGAATTCGATCTGTGCTGAGTGTAAGTCTGGTACATGACTTAAGTGCAAGCAATCCTTAGACATACCTAGCAATTATAAATGAAGTCCTCTATTCTAGGTTTATGATGTAGAAATCACTAATAGATTAGAAGACCTAATGTATATGAACCAGGGGCAATGATGACTTTAGAATCATTCCTAGTTTGCCTGTCTTCGTATCATGCCAGGATAGTACCTATAGACAAGGGGCCATTAAGAATGATAAGAATGAAAGCTTCTTAAAATAAGTATCCTCATCATAATTTCGCGTAAAATACTCTGATCATGTCAAGGGTTTTTATAATAAATCCATAATTGAGAGATATGCGTTGATTGTGGACGTAAGAATCAATGCCTCTAAGCCGCTCATCAGCTTCAAATCCATAATGAAAGTAGGTACTCAAGGAAGCAAAATGGACTATCAAAAATCAGCTCATCATTTTCTCCATGATTTAATGCTAGTTTCACTAAAATCCTCCTTTTCCTCTGACGTACATTTTGTACTTACAATCTTCTCTGAAGAATTCAGCACAATGATAAAATTATATTACCGCCAAGCATAATATAATTCATCTAAGAAGTAGCCAGTTTGATTCGAGTAGACTTTGGTATTTTGTAATCAAAACGTTGCATTTTGCAACCTTTTGCCTGCAGCTAGTTTAGGTAAATTCATATCTTTTGGCTAGTGAATTCCAAATCTCCTGTACTTATATCTAAAATAATTTTTAACAAGCTCATAATGATGACTATGTTGATTCACAAAACACAATATGTTGTATAAGAAACACAGAGAGAAGCTATATTTTATTTCAACGTACGGTCGGTAATTATGATTGCCTCGTTAGGTAAATGCAACTACTCCTGCAGGGTTCTTGCCAAATCAGTTCATGCACTTTTTGAGTTAGACAGGTGGTTGGCTATTGCGACTTTTTTATTTACTATCAATTCTCAATTGAAGACAGCTGATCTTTGATCTCATTCCAGCAGTTAATTTCTTCCTTTGTTCCTCTTTTGAAGGTTACGCCAGTGAGTATCAAGTAATTTTCTCGAGTAATGCGCCCGCTATTGTTGGATCTACAGTGACGTTTACCGCCGATCTGTTCAAGAATAATGAACGCCCCTCCGGAAAGTTCTACTATCATTTTTTTGACAACTTCCATCCTCCAAATTCGTTTCGCGTAAGTTCCAATTCATATATCAGGATTATCATACATGAGCAACATCATGATCAGGTAACAACATGACCTCTAGGTAGATTATCTGTTGCTCATATATTAACATCTGTGAAATATGAAATATCTCTTAAATGCAACAATACCATTCTGAAATTGATCTGAAGACAGTTGCGATACATGATAAACTGAGATGAAACTTAAATATGTTTTGCTCTTTATCATCCTGAGCAAAAGCCCAAGAGTGAAAGCGAACAAAGTCCAGAGAACAAAATCAGTGGAGATTACATGTGCTGTTTTTAAGATAACCACCTCTGAACAATAGCCAAAATCAAGTTTACCTCTGTCCAAGCTTGATTAATGCATTATTTGTTCAAGGCAAGATCCTTGAAGCTTCCTATCTAACCCTCACCTCCTGAAGGGTTTCATTCACTCAGTGTGCGCACTAAATATTTTTTGATCGGTGCATCTTAACTGAATCCCTCTTTACATCAAATTTTTCCACTCATATTTTTTTTCTTTATATCTATCTATTGCTGTTAGGTTTGCCTGATTTTGGCTAATGTTCAGAATCAAATATCTTGTTATGGCAGAATCTCTGACAGCTCAACAGGATTTTTTTTAGGATGATCATAAGAGTAACATTTTTTAGTACCTCTAAGTTAACTGAAAAAATAATCTACTCTAAGTTTTACCCTCTGCTTAAAAGGTGAATTTTAAATATTAAATAATAATGGAAACCTTAAAATGCCTCCCAATGCAAGTTAATGCCTTTACAAAATCCTAGAAAATTTTTTTAGTTGATCACCTGTATGTAAAAATGCTAAATAAAAATACTGAACAGCTACAACATCCCTTACCATTATCTTCCTTTGAAAAACTAATGGTTAATTCATTGAAATATGATTTATGTACCCGCAGAATACCTTAGCAAGCATTTGGGGCCATAATTACCTGACTTGATTTGCTTGAATAGAAAAATTTAAACTTTTCAAAGCTGAAAAAGAAAGAAAAATGAAGAATCATACATCAGGCCTTGGAAAATTCAAAAATAAAAGAGTGGGAGATGAGAGTCCGTTGGTTGCTCTGTAGTGTCAGAGAATGATTTTATTGCTTTGTATAACCAAGGTTATCGCTTACCTGGTCAGCTCGTGACCTCCCTTCTTGCTCTTTTCCCTCTTTCTAGTATTACTAGGAGATTAAGTATGACATTTTGATCTTACCAACTAGGTAGTGGAAAACAAAAATATTTCCAAAGCAAAAAGTTGACACAGGTTTTTACCTTTAATATTCTTTTAGCTTGATTTATTCCATCTTACTCCAAGAAAAAAAATTCACAATACAGAGTATAGCCAGTGTTTTTAGCAAAGATCGTGAGGACATTCCTACAATTTGGCGCTAATTTGTGAAATCCTGATCAAATTCAGTGTATATGTGTTAGGAATCATACATGAAACAACATGTTTAATACTTTCTTGTGAATGACAGGCAATCTCTTTGTGTGATTGTGTGATGAAGAATGTAGAAAGCAAATCATCAAATATAAAAATAATGAAACTCTTCTATTTTTTTCTTCTTTTTTTTGCAGAATGAAACGACAAGCACAACAGTTCACTGGAACATAACTTACAGTGGAAGGGAAAGAGTGGGAAATTACACAGCCACGGTAATTGTGGAAAGCTCAATCATTTTCGGAGCAATCAAGAGGAAAATTTGCACTAATGAGACTACTTTTGAAATAACCAGTAAGTGTTGTTTTCCAGACACCTCATCCTCTCTTTTCTAGTCAAAAGTTTCCTTCATCTTAAACTAGAGCAATTATCACAGGTCAGTCATTTCGAAGAAGTATGAAACTTCTTTGTACAGGGTCTTTTAACTGTCCATCTCCTCTGGGAGGATGTTGGAATGCAACACCATCATAATGAAAAGGGAATGCTATTCCAAGAGAGTGACCTCTTGGCTACGCAGCTGGCCCGGTCATATGGAATGGGGACACATCCTAGGAGAACCGGAAAAAATTGAGGAAGGCTGTAAGATATATTTTTGTAGGTATTATAACTTACATGATGTTTAAGTAGCTCTGTAAATGGCCCATGCAATATCTTCAATTTTTTTTTCCTTTGAAGTTTTTTTAGGGGGAGAGTTATCATGATTTTGGGTAAGAACGGAAGACTTTTAATTTGATTTGTCAAAACACTTGAAGCACTCTGCATTCTTGTAATACAAGAAAAACCATAAATTAAAGTGAGACTGTTAGTCTCTTTAACATCGAAGACTGAATAATGAATCCTTTTAAAAATAAATTCTAAGGATCTACAAATTTAAATAATAAAAAAAAGCACCTTGAGACAACTGTTGAGTGTGACATTCTCTTCAAGCTACAACCATCAAATTTTGAAACAATTTTTGCTTTTCATTGAAGAGGGTAGGTATCAGTTAAAGTGTTTGCTACCTTCCTTTTGACATTCATGTTTTATGTTCAACTTTCAGGGCAATTGAATGGAAACATTGACCTGGCACAGAATGGAACACATCGACAGAAGTTTGTGTCAACTGCAGTTGCTGTTGATCACCACGTGGAACTTACCGCCCCCGACCACAACTTCATTAAAAATGCCACATCATTGCTGACTTTCTGGTTCATTGACTGCATTTATTATGGCATGACCTCTAACTTGGAGCCTTTCAGTTTCAACTATACTAAACCAGATACCAAACACCATCTAGAGACAATAACAATAGCTGATTTCTCGCCATTGCCACCCACAACTGTAGCGCCCCCCACTACGACTCCTTCACCAACTACGTCCACAACAACGTCAACTACCACAACAACTGTAACAGTGCCTACAGTTCCACCTGTAACGACTCCCGTAACAACTGAAAAGACAACCACATCTAAAATAGTTCATGAAGTTAGGAGAAGGTCATCAGATGATGCTTCTCATTATCCTGATCCAACTGCGATAAACCATGCAGACTCTTATGTTGCTATCAATTCCTCTTCTGGCTCCAACAGAACAATCATAGAAATAAATACCAATGAAATAGCTGAATTACCACACAGTACTTTCAGTCCGTCTCAAAAAATTGATTTGAGTGAAAACATCAATCCCACTTCAAGTAATGTTACCTCGACTGTTGCTCCTAGTGCAGCCAATGGCTCAGCTACTGCTATTCCAATTAGATACAAGGAGTTAAGAAACTACTTCCCAAACATCAGTCTCACAAATAGTTGTATCAAGCCATCGGATGTGATAGTAGGACTTAATAAAACTTACGCTTTCACATCTCAGACCTTTAAGACTGTAGGTAAGTTAATATTGTTTCTTATTATTTTTAAAAGTGAAATGGTTACCGAAGATCAATCATAAGATTCTTGTGGAAATATATGATCATCAAAATTCTGAGTCATATTCAAAATATGAGAAGTTTAAGGTGCCAAAGACCAGCAACAAACAACTTGGTCTCCAAAAAGGTCGCAAAACAGGAAACTCACAAAATGAAGATCTTTTAAGGTGTCAAGAAAATTAAGTAAAAATAAAAAACAAGAAAATAATGAGCTATCACTATAATATGGGAATAATGCTAAAAATCGTTCTTTTTCAGTTACACATGTACTGAATTGTCAATGTGAAAAATCAGGAAATTTTGATCTCTTTGGTCACGGGAAACCTCCGAAAGTCAGAGAATTTTTCTCCTTGAGTCTTCAAACATAGCCATCCTGATACTCAATGCAGAATTAAAACACCTTAACCTGTTTGTTTGGTGGATCATTCTACTTATCGATAGTGAAATTGCAGAAATCCTAGTTTGCGGCGTTGCAGACTGCATATCATATTTTATTTTCTACATAGGAAACTACATAATGTCATTTTTTTAAAACTTCGGTGATTTTTTAACTCCATGTGAAAAATTTCTCACAAAAATTTAAGGACATTATGTTGGCACTGTCTCCTTTCATGAAGTGAAGTAGAAGCGGAGATTTTGAAACACTTCAACCAGACAGTACCTAGACGTAAGTTCGAAATTCCTTTCTACGTTGTTAATGTTTTTAGTCAGCGTAACTTGTGGCGACAAAAAAGCTGTTTATCGCTTCTTTCAGATCTCGGATGAACTATTCTCTGCCCTCTTTAAGAACTGAGATTATTAGTTCTATTATTTAATTATTAATTTTTGCTGTAGTAACACTACGTAATGCTTTTATGTTTACTTTTCAGCTCCTATTTCAAACATTGAAGTAACTGGAGCCAAATGGTTGCAAGAGCAGGAAGTCTTAAATATAACGGTATGTTTAATTTTAACTTTCCAAATCTACTGCCAATATATTGAGTTTCATTTAAGTCTAATCAAAGGCAAATCAAAAAGTGGTCAATGTAGTATCTTTTTATTATTCTCAGAAGATGGGAGCTACGTCTATTAATTAAAATGTTAAGATTTTCCCAGATGATTCTGTATTTTTACCCACTCTGATCTCCCCTCTTACAGTCAGTGTTTGACTGGAAACGAAATACACTAAACATCGGATTATCTGAACCTTCTGTAGTAGTCGGCCGGTTAAGAAAACAGAAAGTTTAGATAATGCTTAGGTCACTGTAACATGCTTAATTGAAGGCGCTTTGTATTCATAAAACATGATGAAACGAGTTCAAATTTGTGGTAAAATGTTGTATTAAATATTTACAAGTAAAATATACAGTAAAACAGATCTGGTAGAGAAAAAATATGAGATCACATTGGGAAAGTAAACAAGAGGAGGGGTGAAGGAAGTCATAACAAAAGATTTGCTCCATCTGCTGAGAGGAAATTCTATAAGTGTCTAAACCCAAAATCAGTTTGAATTATTTGGAGTAAGAACAATCCAAGGTTTAGTGAAATGTGGAAAATTGAAAGGAACAAAGAGGGATCTGTTCATTCGATTTTTTAACCAATATTTTTGACTTTTTTATGCCATTTTTATATTCTTTGGCAAAGGGCTGCTTTATTTAGAGAATCCTAGTTGAGGAGAGTTCAATGTGAGCAAAAAAATCAAGACCATCTCACACCGAACTCTACTTAACCGAGATTCTCAAAAGTAGGTAAAGCAGTGCCTCACCAATACCATAAGAACCATAAGTAAGTACCATAAAAAGTGATACTTTGGTCCAGCAGTCTAATGCCTTGAAGTGAATTTGCTCTCAGCTTACATTCGATTTTTGTTTTAAACAAGAGAAAAAGTTGTCTAAAATTGGAAAAAATATCTACTCAACCTAGTTTTTAAATTATTCATTCAATATCTGAGATGATGTGAGGGTTTGCATTTACCTTGCTTGAGGCTTTAACCTGAAATAGATGGTGACCTTTAATCGAACATGCACTTTTCAATGTTTAAATTTACCTTTTTCAGGTGCTTTGCAATGGATCTGCTGTGATAAAGTACTGCATTCAAATCGTGAATGGGCTGTATAACGTGACAGGAAATGAGTCTTGTTACTCATATAAAACATTGCCGACATGTCACTTCCTTTTCACGCACTGGTTTGGTCAAAACCCTTCTCCTGTGCACACGCTTTTAATCATCATTGAAAATGAGGTTACGAAGCAAGTGAAGCCTGTTGCAATCAACATGTATCACGGTAAATCTTATCATTTTGTTAGTTGTAAAAGACATATAAGTAGAACCATACGAAAACATATAATTTGGAACAAAGTGGTGAATTTGTATGTCAGCAACAATGGTCTTTTGCGTCTTAAATGTTTTTTAACGTACAGTTCTAAGTGAGGCTGGTTGTTTGATGCAGTACCTACAATGAATTTAACTAGAGGAAGAACAATTGCCAACTTGTATAAAATCACCCTAGGATTGTGGCATCGCAAATTTTCTGCTCCTATTTAAAGGAGATCCAACCAGCTTCATGCCCTGAAATTTTTACTCAAGTTTCTTCATATAGGCGACATGAGAATTCTTATAAATTTCAGAAGTGTAAAGCAGACATTCTTTGACAGATGAAGTATGATAGAAAATAGAAATATTTTGAACTGAGGTCATATTCTTCATAGTTTGGGCAATCGATGGAAGCTCAAAACCAGATTTTCAACACTGGGCGGTATTCCAAAAAGTTGATATCTGATTCTGAATAGATTTTATAATGACCTCCTTCTTTCTGGACTAGTTTGGTTTTCCGCAGGAAAATGAGAGTTTCCCCTAAAAATGAAGCTAGTTTAGGAAAAATTTGATTTTCTGGGAAATCTGTACACAGGTGTGGCAAAGTGGGCTTAGTTTTCTTTTGAAAATTTGAGTATGATGCTGCTGCTACTCATAAAAAATAATATTTTCTTACAGCTATGCAGTTGAAAAATTAAATGAACATAGTTAATAATAGGTAATGTACATGAAAATTTCTCAGTCTATTTATCAATTCATGATAACACCTTTCATCAGCTCTACAAGGGTATATTTTCTGTGTGTTCCAGCCGTCAAGCAACCACAACTCTCTGTGATCGTTGTTCCTATCGTTGCTAGTGCCGTTGCTGTAATTATCATTGTGTTTGGTATCTCTTACTACATTCAGAGTAAACAAAGGTATGCATTTTTCAATTTTATCCTTTTATTAGTCTCGTAGTAAAGTTAAATTGTCATATTATATAATGTAATACTTACTCAGTGTATTTTATTTATTTTTCAACTTCAGACTGTAAATTAACTATTTCTTACAGAAGACGCCTCTCCCGTCCTTCATTTTTCATCTAGCAACATTTAAGTCATATTTCTCCATCTTCGCGCCTGAGTGGATTTTGGTCTCAAAAACTGTTCTTTTTCGTAAATATGAAGTGAAACCAATGGTCTTCACGCAATTGGAAGGGGGTCCAAATGTAAAGTGACGTCTGAATAATCAGAGGCTGCATGTAATGGTTTTGTTGACTTAATTTTTCGATTGTTTCGACCATAATGAGTCTAAATGTAAAGTGGAACCTTGAAACAATCTTGTGATTTGAGGGCTTTGTTGATTTAATCTTTTGATTGTTTCAGGTATCAAATTGAAGTTGCAGATTTTGACTTTTCGCATGCAAGTGATATGGAGTATAAGACATTCCGAGAAAGGTTGCGAGAAGCAATAACTGTACTGCAATCAACCGAACGCAAGACTTCAGTGATCAGGATAGCTCTACCTCAAGTTGGCCTCCTCCGAGTGTCCGAGTCGTAAGTACGGAAGTATGCCAGAACCTGAAAATCCATCTTAATTAGATTTTTTGGCTTCAACTTATATGTAAGTGTACAGAATATTTTCTATGAAATCTTAATTGATTCTAAACTTGACTGACTTTCATAAGGATGCTCGTTCCTTTTGTATTATAATGGTATTTCTAAGAAATGAACTCATGATTTTCTTCTTTTTTTATCACTCTTTTTTGTTTTAACACTATTTGACCTTGGAAAACCATTTTTAGAACCTCATCTAGTTCCAAGAATCAGTCTTCTTCCTTTTTTTAAAGCAATGATAATAATGTAAGTCCGACAAGTTAAACTCAGTAAGAGAAGTCACAATGAATCTGCCTCTAATTTTGATGGTTTTTGTCTCAGATGGAAGCCTTTGTAAACTTTAACATTGGGGGGAAAATTTGTTTTAGTATTTTTGTCATGAGCCTTTGGAAAGTGGCCCAGAGGGTTTTATAACTGAAGAAAACAGTACTGCGTGATACACTGATCGATTATGCTGATTATGCCTCGATATCGATCTGGCTGCTTCAGCGTAAACGGCTGTTAGTGTAGTAGCCTACGCACAGAGCCTCTAAAATGCATTTGCATTTGGATAGCAAAGGGTTCAATATCCATCTTGGTGATTCTTGAATTTTTTTACAAACATCAGAATTCGAGGCGGACCCATTGTGACCTACCCCTGTAAGTCAAATCCACTGGTAGAATCCCATGCACATCTTTAATGATGTAGTTAGGAGGGCATTAATTTTTATTCTTTCTTGTCACAGCTAGTGGTCTGGAGGAGTCCTAGTTAATATTTTTCTGTTATAAAGTTTGCTCTCCGGTTACTCCCTCGCAGAAGTTACTGCAAAATTTGAAAAATTTTATTTGTCCCAAAGTTCATTGTGTCACTCTGAATGTATGCATGATGCATGATGTTTTTTTTTTTTTGTTCACCAATATAGTTGACTCTCATTACAATGTTCCTAAAGGGGATTGAAAATCCAAATGCTCTGTCCGTAAAAATATTGCTTGGCAAAACAGTGTAATGAGAGTCAATCCTCATAAAAGTAGACATTAGTATACCTCATATTTAAGAGTCTTTAGTCACAAAATGTCATATCATTTCTGGATTTGATTTCCTCTACCACTGGAAGTTTCCTCGCAAAAGTGTGTGAGTTTTCTGGATTTAGCTACTGATTTTATTGATCGCATTTACTTACCCACTTCTTCTCAAGAACGACCTTTTGAATGAAGTATTGTGTCAAGTCGCTGTTAAAAAAAATATGCTCAATCAACAAAATTAGAATATAATGTGATAGCTCAAAACTATTAAACGTCCATTTTAATGTACGCTTTTTGAAACAAATGGTGTGGAAGAGCACCAAATGAAACTTAGATCAGAAGTCACAGTAGTGAAGCATGTCTATAATGTTTCATCTCTCAATACAGCAGTTTTTCGAAATTAATTTATCTTCCGGGCTATTTAAGGAAAGAAAAATACTTTTCATTGCAAAAGGCTGTAAAGGCAGCCCTTTAAGATTTTTCCGAACTCAAAGGATACTGCGAGATATGTTTATTTTTTCCTCCTTGCTTTAAATAGTGGTTTGGATTGTCTATCAATGGAATAATTTGTTTTCTTGATTATTCATAACAAGCATATCCTTGTCAATTCAATTGCCCAAAAGGCTCCTTACAATCCCTCCTGACAGTTCTTGCCACAAAATATTGTAATGATAACTCTAACAAAACACTAGCTACAAGATGTTTTTTGCCTGTATGGAATAGATAAAATCTCTTGAACTATTAGGTGATGGTGAGTAATTTTTTGCAATCAAATGTTTTTCTCTGTTTACAATGGAATTCGACTGATACCAACCTTTAAGTACCAAACAGCTAACAAGAGTCGACTGTTGTTTGATTCTACAGATTATACTGGTCGCTACTTCTTGGTCATTGATTACCTCAATTTAGTTTTAGATTCACCTCCAAGGTCCTCTTCTTCTTCCTCTGACAATGGCGTGAAGCTCTGTTTGTCAAGTCATTATTGTATCAGGCACATGTGAAAGGAAACAAATTGATAAAAATTGATCAAATTGATAAAAATTCGTGTTTGTCCTGTTAAACAGTCGTCAAAAATTAAAACATAAAACACATTCATTCATCTTCTGGGGTTAAGAGTTACCTCTGTGCCTCAATGGTGATTCCATAAACAGAGAAAAAGACTGCTGCCAAGAGGATAAATATTGAATCCTCTGTTGCAGGAAATGTCTTTTCGAATTTACACTTGCCTGCATTTCGATTGCAAAAATTATCTTTATATTTTAAGAAAGGAGGAAAGTAAGTTAATCACTTTGTAGGAGTGATAAAACATGATGACTGAATACATACATTAAGTTTAAGTCGTCAGTTTCAGTTTGAAAATGCTCTTGTATTTTGATGGTGAAAATGCCGGAACAAGTATCTCGGTTTACGTTGCAGACTTCCTGTCATGCTTTATTTTTTAACCATATAAAAACTCAACGTCATTTCTTAAAAATGTCTCTGATTTCATCTCTATGTGGAGAATAATCGTTGAAAATTTCAAGCAATAAAATTGGATTGTTCTCCTTTTGTCAAATAGAATGAGAGTGGGCGATTTTGAAACACCGTAATCAATACATACATGCGTTCCTGCAGTTTCACCATCAATCTGTAGTTAATGTAATGTATATGTTTGTTACTGTTTTTGTAGTTTATTTTTACGTCTTGTAAGTTTTTCTCTTTTTCTTTGCAGTTTAAATACTTATCTTATTTTTAAAATATACATGAAATGTAAGATGAGGCTTACGGTCAAGTATGGCTTTTTCTCCCTTTGTATGAATTAGTTGTAAAAAAGAAAAAAAATATGAGGTCTCTACAGTAAGTAACTTTTGAATGTACAGGATATATATTTTTATTTATTTTTTTTCTGTTTGAGGAAAGTCTGGTGTGACATTTTACATTTTTTCCTCGTTCATGCACAGAGCAACAGCTACTTCTGAAAAAACGAAGATGGCAAAATTCAAATGGAAACCCTTTTCAGCTTCTTCTCCATTCTTTTGCAGCTAGTAGGAATACTAAGAAAAGAATCACAGCTTTTAGTCACTTCTTTTAGTGTCTTTTATCATAGTCTTGCTCAATATTTTAATATTTATCAGCTGCCCTTTGATTTTTATTCGGTGGATCTATTGCCAAGAACTTGTTAGATGATGTCACAGAGCATTCAAGCACTTCAGCATTGGTTGTATTTTTAGGTGTTTGCTGTTATTGACCTCTTTTATCATAGAATTAAAATGGATCGTATTCGATAGCGGTTTGATGTATCATTTGGTTCAAAACAATAGAACATAACCTCAAACCTAACTGTTAGTATATTCGTCAGAGAAGCTAAAAATGAGAAATCACGCAGCAATTTTACTTCTTTTGGCCAATCAGTACTCTTACGCATCAAAAATCTATCATAAAAAACGCGTTCCATCAGATTACTCAATTGATTTTGAGGCCATGTTTATGTTTTGAACCAATCAACATCGATACAATCTCACCTGCTTGATATATCGAATACGATCTATACAGTCCTCTATCTTTCTCTGGAATGAATCAGTGAGGACCAAACGATATTTACTTGTAAAGAAATTTTCTTTAAAAAGAGCTGTGCTCCACAAACACGAGAAGTTCAAGAAGTCAAAAAATTCCTTTAATCTGGGAATTTTTGTTGTAATAACTGCCATTATGGGGATTGAATACTGTGCTTACAAAATCTGGATAGCATTTTGCAATTAGGAATTGTGTACTATTTCTGGCTCATCCATAAAAGCATCTATTTACATAAAGAAACTAATGACCTATACATTGTTTCTAAAATGAGCTGGAAATAGTTGTTCCTTATTGCAAAATGGACTCCAATTTTATTTGATGCTTAAAAACTTTTAGATAGAATTTTGAATCTCTTTGACCAATGTATCTAACGACCCAGGCCAAAAAACGATTTAGCGAAGCTTCATGAATGGAAGAAGGCTTTTGATCTGTGACTGATTTAGCATCATCTATCGACTCCTTAGATGCTTGAGGAAGGTTAAGGTTTAATTCTTAAGGTTACATTCAAATGTGTATCAAAATTCTCCTTAGAATTGAAAATTATCAATAATAAAAAATTAGAAGTAGGTATTGTGAAAGGAATTTTATACTCTTTGTTAATTTAGTGTTACTAATCAAAGTAAATCTGCATATCGGGCTGTGGTGAAATGATTCATCTGGAGGGATAATAGGATGCCTGCCAAATCAATCAAGACATCAGTAGCATCGTATATCTCTCCAGCTTAATCTCTTTGCGTTTACTTTCTGATCATCCATTTCCAAAGAAAATTTTATGAAAAATAGTTGCTTTCTCAGAAGCGAAGCGTTGTTCATCTACAATGATTTTTACTCCTTCCTTTGGGGACATCTGCTTTAATAAAATGGTTTTAAAAAAAATCAAGATCTCTGGCCAATTAGGCATTCTACTAGATTGATTTCTGCTGAGCATGACCTGAGAGGATGACCATAGTGTAAAGATTCTCAAAAAATTGTTAAATACCCTTTTTAGACAACACAAAAGCATTTTTCTGTAAGAATGCCTGATGAATGTGAAAAAGTCAAATCAACATTTGAAACTGCCTAAGATGTTGGTAAAATCAACCCCACTATTTTTGTCTCTAAATCTTGAATTGAGTTCTTCTGGTTTTTTTGGAACCATATTCAGAATTCTGAAGCTGTTTAGGAGCTGTTCTGAAGTTGTGTCAGATTTTTCTTATTCAGAGATGTGCATGTTTTGTCCACAGAACCACATTTTTTGATAATTTGTAGTCTTGATCATAAAAACCATTACTTTTAGAGAAAGAATCATACCACGTTTTGTTAAAAGATGCCAGGAAATGCATTTATCGATACTAATGCATGCATGAAGTTTTACATTGAAAATTCTGACAATGTACACGGTACCTTTTGAGTAATGTAGCATTTTTAATGAAAGTTTTTTTAAACTAAACGTATTGCACAGAATGTCAAATAGTTCTGTAGATAAATGTATGAAACCACCAGTTCGTGCATTTCTTATCTACTTCATATAAAAATCAAAATTGCAGGACTCTGCTTTTATTCGGATGGGTCAAAGTGTAAAATCAAAACCTAAAGTTTGATGCTTTATAGTTGCTGAAATTAAAAATTTCCTGTTGTCAGGTTAATTCTACTGAGTAGTTATGAAATATCTGAAGATATCTCAACTGAAATATTCTCTGTATTTTTTCCTCCTCCTTACCGCATTAAAAGCAAGTGGGGTGAATACTTAATACACGTGTGGTTTGAATTGTGAGTAGAAAAATCGAAGTTTATTCTTTGCAATGGTTTATGTTAGAAACTTTGTAAGCAACACTTTCTGAAGTGAATCCAAATAATGCTTCCTATTAAGGTAATGGTACAACTTTTTCAGAGTGAAAGTTACCAATTTTCATTTCTTATTTTCAACCTTTTATTTTAGGATCGACTATACTCAACAAACACTAAGTATAGTAGGTTTGGATTTGAAATAATTCATGAAACGGCGTTTCTGTGAAGCCAATGGATTTTGACAAAAAGTAATAAAAATAATGAAAATGTATAAAAGATATGAATGTGATCTTTGTGTTAAGTCTGTAAGTTCTACCAAGTTCATTGAAATAAAAATATGAGTGCATGATTGTAAGTTAGGCAACAAATATGTAGCACCATCGGGCAAAAATACCTTCTAAATTTTATTGTCTTTTGAATGTCATGATGAAGGTATGGCTTTTAACGCGTGCTAGTCTATTGCGCAAGTTGGTCACTGACATTGATACGACAATCTGTTACAAGAACTCGATCAGATTTGCTTTAACAGATTGTCGGGTCACTTTCTGTCAGAACTGTGCCTCAAACTCTCCTGAATAGATGTGAATTTTTCTTAATGTTAAGCCCTCTTTGAATCACTCATAAGTGATGAATGTATCTTTGTCAAGGGAAACTCGCAGAAATTTGAAAAATGAGTTTGTAAAAGGCTATTTTTATCCCTGTCAACATAATTTTTTAACTTTTGTACACACTTAAAGGTATTATAAAAAGTTGAATAATTTATTTTGCTCTCAGTGCGTTTATACACACAAGAACGTACTCTTTTACTGAATTTTCCTCGAAAGATGCTGTGCTTTATATGTATAATACAGCTTATAAGAACATGATAGGTAATTTTTCTTATGTATATTTGCGGAGGGGAATCCCCAGTGCGATATTTTAGGCTTAGATAGTCCATAATTTTCCTTTTTTTATTTTAAAATCAGCAGTTCAGCGTACCCATTTTCAGTTTTCCAAATTTATTTTATCAATGTCTGGATGATTGAGTTTTTAATTTCCTATAAGAATTCTTTATTTCACTGACGGGGATTTAAATAGCCAAAAAGCGTAGGGGATATTTTCTGCTGCCCACTCATTTTAAGGATGCTATTAACTCAGGAAAATTCATATTAGTTCAGTTAAAATCCTCAGCTTCCTAATTCATCTTTACAACTTTCAATGGGCCTGTTGCAAACTTTTGCTAGAGCAAACTAAGAGTGGTTTCCTACAGATAATGCCTCAAAAATCACGATGAGCGCATCGGCAAAGTCTGAAATGCACTCATAACTTCACAATCTGCGTAAGAAATTTGCGATTTTTTGAGCTTCCCGCTTCGAAAACGATACTACGGTACAGGTGAACATTTTGTTAGAGGAGTCGTTCCATTGGCGGCAATACTAATCATGGCCGACGCCAGTCCGCCAAAACACGTGTGATGGGACGAGATAACACCTTGAACAGGATTAAACCAGATAACAATCGGCGTGTTTACGTTCATATTTTCCTCGCCCGCCTTAATTGACCTTGAGCTCTCCTCGAATTACGCGAGGAACTGCGCAAGCGTCGGCCATGATGAATATTGCCGACGATGGAGCGGACTCCTCTAACAAAATGTTCACCTGTGCAGTAGTATCGTTTTTGAAGCGGGAAGCTCAAAATAACGCAAATTTCTTACGCAGATTGTGAATTTATGAGTGCATTTCAGACTTTGCCGATGCGCTCATCGTGATTTTTGAGGCATTATCTATGGGAAACAACTCTTCATTCTGCTCTAGCAAAAGTTTGCAACAGGCCCATTACCTACTGCTTGTGATGTATCAAAGTTTCTGTATGTTCTGTTGTTTTAGCTGTGAATCATTTAAATTTCGCCATTTACTCTTATTTTTTCTTTAAATTTGTTAAAATGACAATTAAACTATTCTCTGTACATACTTTCAAATTTTTGTCTCATCTTATTTTCTGCGGCAAAGCTCATGAACTCCCTTGGTTTCTGATCAATGGGCCACTGGACAAAGTGTAAATTGGAGAGAAACGACACATTATTTTTCTTCAAAACCTTTCATAGAAAGTGATTTTCATAACAAGAAGTTTAGGAATAAAATCCTGAACGAGACATTCACAAGTATTTTAATGTAGATCAAGTGGAAGATAGATAATACTGATGATGTCATTTGTACTTTGTCATTTAAATAAAGTTGATTGTGAATGCTTAAAATACTTATATCTTGTCTAGGAGTTGACAACATTCAACTCATTACTTGTGTAAATTCATTTCTGCGAAAGATTTTAAAGGGAAAATATGTTGCAAAGTGCTTGAATTCGTACCTTGTAAAGAAGCCCATTGTCCAAACAAATATGTGTGTACCTTGACCCCACTAAAAAGTGGACTATAATGTGATGAGTTTTAATGACAAATTCTGTCATGTTGTTAGCTTTTCTGGCATTCTGTTTTTGAAAGATTGAATATGAATGCCATTAACACACATTGAGCGTTTGTTGGAGAATGCAAATATTAAGCTCAAATGTTCGAAATTTCAGTTTGCAGCTCTTGAAGTGAAGAAAGAGCTCACCGCTGACATGCAAAAAAGACAAGGAAAGTCTCATTAGTGTGTCTTTATTCTGATGCATTTTGAATGTTGTACCCTTTCTTAAGGGCTACATCATGTTTTGAGTAATGAAACTTTAAGTATCTTAGAGTTGGTACTGATTTTAGACTTTTAAAAGCAAAAACAAGAAATGTATCAGTAAAATCAGATGCTGTGAAGGAAAAGTAGGTAGGTATGCATAAAATGTAAACATCAGAGGAATAATTTAAAAATAGGGTAAATTTTAATTGAGAAAAAAGGAGGGAAAGAGAAAGAAAAAAGTTCATAATACATGGGAAGCTCAAAATAATTTAAATTTGTGGGTGGTCATTTGAATTAACAAGTGCTTAAAAATTATTATTTTCCAAAGTAAAAGCTAATTTAAAAAAAAAAAGAACATTTAAAACAGTTAAATGAAGTTGATCAGGAGAAAGACATCCAATGTCTGTGTCTCAGATGGTGGAACTGAAAATACATGCACATCTGTTATCTTATAGCAGTGTCTCAAAGTTTTCACAGATGTATCCAATTTGACACTAAGTTACACACATTGTGCTTAATGGTTGAAATGTATCACTATTGTGTTATTCAGCTCACTTTAAATAATGCTTTGATGTATCCATTGACTATGAGAGCTTTTTATTACATCTCTAAACATATATTAGTGTACTTCAAAAGTTTCAGTGATTATATGAATAGTATAATTTTGTTCGATATTAAATTAGTTACTAACAACAGAAGAGTCCTGACAAGTTGAAATTAAGAGGAACAGGAAAGAATTTTCAGAACTGTTTGAAATTATCATTCAAATTGGGGGCATTTGTGAATGATAATTTATTTACCTGCATCACTGTATTTTAGATTTTTCATTTAAGTTACAAGTTACATGGAGGAAAAAATCAAGCAGGGTAGAAGTAAATATGAGCAAGAGACTAGATCTTATTCAGTAACGTGGCATGGTCCACAAATATAGCTATTCCTGATAAGTAGTTGTAAATCAAACGATAAGAGTTCATGCACGGAAAAGAATCAATAAAAGTGCCTTTAATGACTCAATTATTGGCTCTACGTCTATACAACAAAACAGTTGAAATGTGAGAAATTGCATGGTTATGATGGGGTCTTGTCTTGTCTTGCTGTATCGACGTAGATTCAATAATCCAGCCGTTAGTTTGATTTTTCTAACTGTGCGTATGTTTCTAGTTCCACCATAGACAAAGGTGTTTTGAAAAAAAAAAAAAAAAAAAAAAAAAAAAAAAAACCAGGTACAAAAATGGCAAGTTCTGTCATAGAAATAATATTCAGATTAAACAGAGCTGACTTTTTATCTACACATTGTTTTCAGAGTGAGTTGATCAGGTACAAAGATTGAAACACAACTGGATGGTAAAAGACCGTGTTTGTACTATTGCTCAAACATTAAAGAGTAAAAACAGTAAGCAAATTTAAGGCATGATTTTGGAATGCATCTTAGTTCACTTAAATTATAAAAACTAGTTTATGTAAATACTAAAAAATAATTAATACTGAAACATGGTATACATATACCTACATATTAATCAATATCAATGGCTAATGTAAAAAATGCGCATATCTGATTGCAGCATTGAGAGCCCCCAAGCATACTTCATTTTTTCAAAGGAAAGACAACCATCAGCCTCTATTCTACTTTTTGATACATTTTTTTTGCTTTGTCCTTATGAAAATCACACATGATTGCAGGGAATGATTTTAATTAGCTGTCTTTGAAGAAATAAAAGGAAATAGATTTTCACCTATTTTCATTGAGATGCGCATTTTTTGCATTAAGACATTGAATGTTAAAATACCTGAGAAACTTTAAGATTAAACAAGCACTAAAGAAAACAGCAGTGCTTAAATCTATTAAATGCAGCTATATGTTAAAACATGTTAAAACACTTGCCCTTAATCCTTACAATGGAGTTTGAAAAAAAATCTAGGATCACATTATATTCTTATATATGTAATGTGATCTTAAAATTTTTGTGACAGCAAAAGATCATTTGTTGGCATAAAAACAAGAGGAAACCAATGTACAAAGTTCTGGGCAAAAAGAAAAATATAACAATCATCACAAGTGGAGTTTGAAAGAAGAAATTTCTTTTCAAGACAGGGAAGGTAACTTTAAAAATAAGAAATTTCATATGAACTGGTTTAAAAACATATTCTTGGTGGTCATCATAGATTTAAGAGAACTTAAAACATGTATATTTGTTATATCTAAGAGACCCAAGTGTCTGAGAACATCTAAGAAGAATTAAAAATAGTATTTTCAATGTGTATAAGGGCTTATACGTTTACGGGTACATATAATGATAATAAGATAAGATTTGTTTTGAAGACAATCGATAGCATTTAAAAAGCTAGGAAAATCAAAAAAATTCACAAAAAAAAAGGGATCAAAGTGAATGTTCGAAAATTATGCATAGTTCATCGGTGAGCTGAGTGACAGAAAATTTTGCAAGTGATGAATGTAGTGACATTTGCGAATTTTCACAAGACATTAGCTTTCAGGCTAAGATTTTTAAATCAGTCCCTTTCTCCACTTATTTTTTTTTCTTCTCCGGAGTTTCTCCATCTGATCCATCATGCTTCTCTTCCTTGTCTTCTTTTTTTTGCCCTCTTTTCAGCCAATTGCTCATTAAAGTTGCTCCTTTGGATTTTTCACTGAAAAAAAAAAGAAAAGAAAAAAAAAATTACACAAGTTTTAAATCGTTTCTTATGTTTGCTTGAATAATTTTTTAGAGAGAGAGAGAGAGAAAAATCAGCTTTTTAAGCTTTGCAATGAATCGATTGATAAATTATTTTAACCTACGGAAAAGGATCGATTATCAGTGTGTTAGCAATGAGCACCTTACCATAGCTTCAAATGGGATAAATCAATACCTAATGCTTGATTCAATCACGCTTTGCAATTGAATCTACAGGAGGAAGGTGTTTCTTTTGAAAACGTAATTGTGAAGAAGCCTCAAGACAAAAAATCCGAAATCTCTCTGCTTCCAAGCAATTCTTAAAAAAAAAACACTTGGTGGCAACAACTATGACCATCATTACCTTAAAAAAATATATCAAAGTTTCAAATTCGGAGTCAATCTCTGATTCTCAATCTTGACCATTGCACTCTCCTTCAAAATCTTCCCATGAGAAATTTTTTTGAGAAACTTTCATTGAATGTACTACTTAAAGAAGGATAGTATGTTTATGACAATTTACTTGATCATAAACACACAATTCTATGACAAGACCCAGTACAGACCCATGTCTGTGCCTGTTCCCATTCTGTAACCCAGTTTAGTTGTGCCCAAAACTACTCTTGACTAAATTTTTTTGAAATGTAGGATAGTTACTACAAATTGAGCTTTATCAACAGTCATCAATTCAACATATTATACGATACCTGGATGACTTAGTAGAAAGAGGTTTGTTACATTCTTCATCTTTGTTCCGCGAATTGTTGACAATAGTTGATACAGGATGCCAAACTAATTTTTGAATGGGTTTCAAGATTTGCATTGCTTCTTCTGTTGACACATTTTCAAAATCCAGCCAGTCCTAAATAGAATATAGGCATAATGAGTACTGATGGAATTTAGAGAGAACAAAGTTGATAATAACATTTTGTTGGCATAAAATTAGAACAGAAATAAGGAGGAATAATTAAATGTGAAGTCGCTCCCACAACATACTCTGGCGTTCTGCAACGTTCAAATGCCACATATGCCCGTCCTCCCAGAGGTTATAGGGCAACTGACACCGCAACATCTCTTTGTCGATGCCCTGCTACCATCCCTTTACGGGACCTCCCCGATGCCTCTTTCCAGGTGGTACCCAATCTAAAACTTGTTTAGGCAACCTTTCCTCCGACATTCTTTGCACATGTCCATACTAGCATAACTGCCTGGACATGAAGTCATGCACAATATCTTTTTCAACCTTCAGCATCAGGCGAATTCTCTCATTACGGACACAGTCCCGCCTCAAAATGCTGGCAGATCACCGCCAAAAATCCATTTCAGTTGCCCTCAACAATTCTTGCCTTCTTTTCATCAAAGGCTGTAGAGCACGATACTCTATAAGGAGGAAAAAACAAAATAAAAGTCACTTTAATAGAATTGAGGAAGTTGACCTGTCGGTTGGTGAGTCCAAGTATCAGAGCGGTCTGTACTGCCATATGCATCAATCTTAGCTACTCAATGTTATACAAAAGAGCTCAATTCAATAACGCCCCCCTCCCCCTTGAATTTTCTCCATATTTCTGTTAATTGTTTCAATTGGAGGAAATTCAACATTTTCTTGGTGATGGGAAATTTGGAATAAATTGAGGATTTCTTACTTTGACTGCTTGTTCTGTATCTAAGATTGCAGGCATTCGGTGATGCAACCAAGAGAGAGTTTTATTTGATTCCATTGTGATGATGGTGTAGCTATAAACTGATTCACCCTAAAGCAGAAAAAAAATTGTCTGACGTCAAATTGCTTTCCAATCCAAAAAAAAGAAGAAGAAAAGTTGAGGAAATTTTTATTTCAAACTGATATACCAGGGTCATCCAAAAAATAAATTTTCCTTGTGATATACCTTCCAAGCTAAAGAAAGATAAATCAAACCAGTTAATAGGTATGTAAAGGGCATACTCTCGGCTTTAAAACAAGCCCAAGGTATTGAAAATTTGATGAGAGAAAGTAAAAATTAACAGAGACTACCAGCTTGCACACAAGTGGATCGCATCTAAGTCACCCAATTTTGTCTAAAAAACCCCTTTTATTAGATATAATGGCCGACATTTATCATTAACTTATCAGCTAGAAATCAGACTTTTTGCAAAAATCTGCACCAGCAGCGCTTATTCAAATCTCAGCGCGCCTTGAACTGAGTAATTTTTATACAAAATCAGGCATAACACTAACAATGTAGATAAATATTAAAGGGACAGAGTCAGTCAAGTCAGACTTCCATCCTAACGAAATATTACAAGAAATGAGAATAAATGGACCATTAAGAATAAATTTAAAGGTACCTCCTGGCAGTGGAACCAGTCAAGTTTTGCAAGATTTTTTTTCTCCATGGTGCATTCTGCATGAATTTATCAAGAACAGATGGCACACTAGAGAGACTCTTCTATTGAAAAGCAAACCAAAACTGGTATTCTACATCAGTTTGTATGTATTTTTATTCTCTCAATTATTTATATAGATTGACATACCGATTCTGCTGTCCATTTGTTAAAAAGCCCTGCAAAATGAACTAGTCGTGGACCTGTCCAGCCTTCTTCTTCATTCCAGTTAGCATGAGTCCAATTTTGACGTAGTTCAACTTTGACCTGTTGCATTGCATACATAGGTATTTGATATAATCGGTGAAGAAAAGGGACAAATTGTAAAGTAATTAGGTACCTCACTACAAATTTGATTTCAAGCAATTTTTATGGTGGGTTTATAAACAAATAAAGTAACAATGAATGTAATTAGCACTGTGGTAAAATATTGATACATAGTGTCTAAAATTCAAAATAAATAATTTTGATATTGAAGATACATACTTGAAAAATATCACTTTCAAGCATGGCAAATTTAAAAAGCATGGCCTCATGCATGAAAAGGACAATAATTTCGCGATCATATATTTTCAATTACTATTTTTGTTTTCAATTTTTGGGGGTAAATGTTTTAGTTAAAAAGGCCTCCTTAACAACTCAGTTAAACACTGTCCTTTCTTTATTGCTATGGATGAACCTAGAGGTGGATAGCGACTCACAATGTCTCAACAGATAAGGCCATACCTCTATCCAAGTGAATGATCAAAAACTCTACTAACTCGTACGGAAACTTTAGGATCTTCCTCTTTCCTTGCGAAAATTGAGAGTAAATTTAAGAATATTTTAACGATTCCTATATTCACATAAATATTTTTGAGTATGAAAAGAGGTTGAGATTAATGTTAAGAAGGTGGAGAAATGGTGCTGGGTCCGAACCAATTAATTATAATATAACTTTTGGAACTTCTTGGCTCTGTTTTCCCCATGAATTGGTGTGGACCCAGCACCATTCCTCCACCTTGTTACATACAGTTCGGGCTGCTTCTTAGTGTTTTTTTTTTTTTTTTCACTAACAATAAGTTAAGCAATTTGATGTACGTAAAGGCTTAAGCTTCAAATAACTCCATTATTTTTTTTACAACTTTCAGAGGTCCGGAATTAGTTATGACCAATTAACTCAACCATACATAACCATTTATGACCAAATTAACTCAATGTACCACTAAACAGGGAGTATGTTAATTTATGCCCAAAGAATGTTGAGATTGAGGATAGAAGAGAAATCATGTAACTTACACTATCGTTCTGGGGCATATAAATGAAATATGGCTGTTTATTGCTTTTTCCCTTGGTGGTTTGCCACTCGTAGAATCCTTCACACAAAACAACGCAACGCTTTCCGCTTCGGAGAGGTGCATTGTATAATTTTGAGGACAATAATGTTTCTATCCTGCAGTTGTTTGTTGAAAGGCCGTGAGATTTGAACGAACCCTGAAGAAAAAAAGAATTACAGCTATAAATAAAAAAGAAATAAAAAAGAGGAGGCAGGTTTTGACAAAAAAATTATGAAAAAGTTACTCGAGTCTGAATATTTTTTTAATGAGTGAAACACTGAGAGGGAGATGTAATTAGCGGGCTGTTACTATCAAATGGGACTTGAACATTTTGAGCAAGAATAAGCAATAGATGTGCAGTTAAAATTATAAATTCTAATTTGTAAGAAAATTTTGCCTTGAAAATAATGAACTGACCCCTAACAATAATCATTTTCTTAATATTTGTTATTTTCATTGCTTAAATTAGGAAATTTCAGACAGCAAACAAAAATAAAATCTGTAATTCAATATCTAATAAGTAGCATTTAGACTGTGGCACTGCTGAACTGCGTATCTTAGTGGGGTGTTTCAAAATACCCGCTCCTAATCTTTTTTTTTAAAAAGAGACCGAATCAACAACGTGGCTTGAAATTTGTACAGAATATCTTTCTTGTTGAGAAGATTAGTTACCAAAGTTTTCGAGAAATGACCTTTGGTAGGTTCCAGCGTAGAAAATAAAGTATGACAGAAAGTCTACAAGGCCACAAATAGAAAAACGCATTTCTAAAATTTCACCAGGCAAAGCTAACTTTTACAAAGCTATGAAAAGTAACAGAAACTGGATTTTAAAGTTTCACTGTCCTGGTTTAACATCCGTACAAACATTTTCTTCCTCAATATTATATTATTGAGAAGTCTTCTTTTTGTTGCCTGTCAGAGCTCCCTCTATATGAATAGGATTCCATTGTGTGAGTAAGTAGCCCTTTCCATGTAAAAAAGGCTTCCATGAAAAAAAAAAAGAGTAAGCGGGTGTACGTTATTCATACTTTGTGCCATGGAGGAATCATGCCCCACACCATTGGTGTTAACACTCGTGAATGATTGCTCAGCTCATCAAAATGATTTCCAGAGAGAAGGATGGGAGTAACATCTGTGGGTGCAATGTTATTCGATGGCTTGAATGTGAGTCCATCGTTTCCGACGTCATTCCAAACTGGTTTTTGATATTTTCCTCCATCTTTGTATGCGGTCGCTTTTTGATAATCTTCACGGCACAGGTTACTGAGTATTAACACAAAAATTAAGGTTGGTATTAAAGAAATAAAATATTTGGACAAAGACAATGAGATTGAAAAAGATGACCTGAGTGAAGGGGAGGTAAATATCGTAGAAAGAGGGTACGCAGAGCTCAAGCTACATTTATGCTGAGTGAACTCTAATTGGGTTTTCCAATCATGGACAGGAGTCCTGTAATTAGGAACGAAGTGTATGCCCATTATAGTGATAGGAGAGAGAGAGAGAGACACACACAATAGCCCAAATGCAGACAACAATAAAAACACACATGAATACAAAAAACAAATGGGTATAGAAGGCTAGAGGAGACATAAAACAACCAGGACGTTTCGGGCCAATTACTTGCATGCCCATTCTCAACTGGAACAGCAGCTAAAAAATGTAAAAGTTAAAACGAGAAAATGAGCATGCAACTGACCGAGGTAGGAATCAGTGCAAACTCACATAAAACCTAGCCTTGTATACCCATTTGTTTTTTGTATTTTACTTAGTGTGTTTTTATTGTTAATATAATGAAGTTACTTAATGAAGTTACTTAATTAATTAAAAATTAAGTTAAATAATGAAGAAACTCTTTACACGTTATGCTTTGCTGATGACCAAGTACTTATCGCCCAAGATCAAGATGATGCTGAGTACATGACTCGAAAGTTGGTGGCTGAGTATCGGAAATGGGGCCTCGAGGTGAATGTCAGCAAAACCGAGAAGTTGACCGTTGGCGGGAATCAGCAAAGTATAGAATTAGAGGATGGGCGGCAAATTGGAAGCTGTGATATTTACAAATATTTAGGAGTGTTTTTAACCCAGGATGGAAGATTGGACCAGGCCATCAAGAAGAGGAATATGCTGGGTAGGAGGGCAATCGCTATGTTAAATGGAGTCCTTTGGGACCAAAGGATCTCCAAAGAGAACAAAAGGAGGATTTATAACGCGATTGTCAAGAGCATAGTAACCTACGGGTGTGAAGTATGGCCGATGAAACAGCGGACCCGGGAGGTTTTAGAGGCAACAGAGATGGACTTCTGGCGTAGATCTGCTGGTATTTCCAGAAAGGATCGCGTCAGGAATGAGACGGTACGGGATATCATGGATGCCAAGCAGACCATCGTGCATGACATTATGACAAAACAACTCATCTGGTATGGTCATGTCCAGAGAATGGCAGGAGACAGGTTGCCGAAGAAGGTCCTTGACTGGGTTCCTCCTGGGAGAAGACGCAGAGGGCGCCCAATGAAAGGTTGGAGGGACGGGATTGAAGCAGAAATGTTGAGGTGCTCAATCCCCCAAGATTTGTGGTTTGAAAGAGAGCAGTGGAGGTTAGGAGTCGTAGAGCGCGAGGGAGTGCTGTAAAGCGACTTGTATGTATGTATGTGTTTTTCTTGTTGCCCATTAGAGCAACCACAGATTTCAGCTCTCTTACTGTTAAAGATGTTGACATTGTGTCATAGCTATTCAAGCTTTTCTTCATAGGACAGAAATAGGTACTCATTACATAGTGGAAAAACTCATCAAAGACAATCGCTCTTGCTCCTTCTGTTTCTCAATTTGGTTTCTTGCCATGTGTCTGTGGTAGAGGGGATTTAATTTGCAACAAGAAATTTACGCTTGACAGGTCTCCTTCTGACAGAATTTAGTATACCTGGGTGGTAAACCTACAAAGTATGTATGTAAAAATTATCCCGGTCTGAAATTACTATGTTGCAGTGCGATGTCACGATTTATTTTCATGGTTCATTTCTACACATGGAAACCACCTGTTATCAGAATTCAAAGTTTTTGCAGAATACCTATGCTAGAAAGGATAAAGAAGAGTCTTTGGAAATAATCACAGTTAGTGTTCATTCGCTCTTAGTGAGAGGAATAGGTACTTAAGAATGACTAGAGCTTGTTTCAGATTACTTTTCCTCTTCCAAAGTATACACAGGATCCTAGATTCCCTATCCTGCACTAACAGCAAAAGAGGCAAAGTAATTTTAAACGGGCTCTAAAAATGAGGAACCTTACAAAAATGTATAGATTACGCTGTAGTGATAATTAACAATTTATCACTTGAGAGGGCAAGTTTACTTCTTCCGTCCATACGATAAATATCAAGGGTTGCAGAGGCTGAAAGCAAGATGACTTCAAACACAGCGATGAAAATTTTTCTTCCCCTTCAAAGGTATGAAAATTATTAAACAATGTGCTCCGGAAATCCCCCATGCTCTTGGTAATCCAGAATTCCAGGTATACTAAATAAAAAGAAACGAAGAAAAAGAAAAAGGAAATGATACCATGCAGTTCTTCCACACATTCTACAGAATTTCCGCAAAAAATGAAATGGATTCACTTAAACTTTTTAATTTTAAACAGAATAATGTACTGAAACTAATTTTTGCTCGGCTCGAACAGAATGATTTCAAAATTTCAAAACTTTCAAAATCATGTGGCGATGTTTACTAACAAACTTCCGATGAATGATGGATAATACTTTTGTTCCACGGTGATTTTCGGCAATCAATGTGTACGAGAGAAAAGTGAGGTTATGTCATGCAGATCAAGTATTCTAGTATTCTAGTGCAGATTGTTTGAACCCAGTATAAATCAGGTGTAAATCAAAGTACATATGCGGTTGATTCGTATTTAGTTGTTCAGTTTAAATAGCAATGGGTGACGATAGTAATAAAAGTAGCATCTCCGGCAATCCTACTCTGGATACTTTAGCACGATACTTCATCGGAAACAATTACAGGTATCGAGAGAACATCATCATTCCGCGGTCTGTTGCTCCTACCGTCATCAAATCAAATGAAGAAAAAATGATAGAGGCATTTTTCGAAAGTTGTCCTTTTAAAACTCTAATGAGCTGTGTTGTTGGTGAGTACAATGAAATTTAACTCTAATGTATCCTATGCTTACCTCTTTGTTTTGCTAGTTGTTTGTAATGTTAATTAATTGGCGAAATAAAAAATCTATCCGTCTATCTATCATTTTTAGTTATTTTTAGCTTAGTTCTGTCAGGTTCTGTCCTGATCCTAAAATAGTTTTTTTCAATGTCTCTTTCCATATTTTAGGCAAGAAGGATGATCGAAACATTGTCTGCTCATGCAAAGTTTTTTGTATTCTGGGTCTGTTGCGATTTGTTGTCGTCCGAACTATATGAAGGAAAGCGATGTTTCATAAATGGGAAACAGGATGCTCCCTTGGCTACATCAGCCATATATTCCAGAGATTTTTTTGTGATTTATAACCTATTCTGACTTATGGATTTGTATAATTATTGTGTGACATGTAATAATGTCAAGTTTGTAAAATCTTGGATTTAATCCAGATTTACAACAAAGAGTCCAAGATCCAAGATTTTTCGTTTTTAATCCTTCTAATCCTGGAGGGTTCTCCTTAACTTGTATTCATCAAATTAGTGTAACTCCCTAAATTTTTGACCAATTAAGCCATCAAAGCCTCATTTTAAAGTTTCAATTATGATCTACAACCTCCCGAAAACCATAACTGAATAGTCGCATAGGTTTTTCAAATCAATTGACGGATGTTTTGGGATGGCAGCCATGCATACTCTGGAATGTGCTCTGAAAATTTTCAGAAATGAATATGGCTCATTTACCCTCAGAAAAATTATGAGGAGCAGAAAGTTTGTAACAACTTGATCGGGATCATAGTTTTAAGCAGGTATAACTGATGATGTGTGAAGATTTCACATTCCTTCAAACGTTCCTTAAAACTACTGTCCTTTTATTTCAGGTTATGGGCTTGGAGCTGCCATAGGTTTGTTTTCCTCGAGTGTCGGGCCCTCAATGGCAGTTTCTCCAATTGATGGGAAAGAACAAACAGTCAAGGAGATCTTGAAAGAAATGAAAGTGACAACTTTAGGATATGCTAAAAATTTTGCAATGGTTGGAGCTATGTTTTCAGCAGTTGAGTGCACAATTGAAAGTGTAAGTTATCTCTATTTTAGAAATCTTATTCCTACCTATCTAGCTATACACTCTTACTCCCCCACTTAAAGCTGTATAGTGAAAGTATATTTCATCTTCAGAATTTTAAGAATTTAGCCGTAGCACATTTATCTGGTGCCTGGTTATTTAACAAAGAGAACCTTTTGTGCATTTTTCAGCATTAGTGCTGCTAAATTGATCTTTGATTTTCATTAAATCCATCGAAGATCGGATTCTTAATTCAATATGATTTTTTTACTCTCGTGTCCAATTCTCAAAATAAAGTTGTCAGTGATCTTTGCATGATAGTGATATCGAAGAATGTATTCTTGTCAGAGGATAAAAATCTTAGATACAATGAAGAAGTTTCCTCAGTAATAGCACTTATCATTTTTTTTTCCCACCATGTTTAGTATCGAGGCAAAACTGATTGGAAGAATGGAACTTATGCTGGAGCAGTGACTGGTGGAGTAATTGGACTGAGAGGTAATATGAATGAAATCTCATCTCTGTGTATGACTTTTTTATATGTTTAATAATGGTATAGTACTTACAAAAAGGTGATGAACCATGGATAGTTAAATTAGTTTCGTTTCCTTGCTTTAAAGACAACTTTGAACGAATCTCTATTGTGATGTTCCGAATTCCCGTTACTATTTCATATTTTCAAAGTTAAGCAAGGCAATGTTATAGCTTAAAATTCACACAGAAGATAAATCGAGAAAGTTTTCAAGAAATTACTTTGACCAGTTTTCCAAATAAAGTACATCAAGAAGTCTGCAATGTTGCAAATGGAGTTACATGATTTTACACTTCGGCCATTGATATGAAAGGAAAAGACGTAGGTTAAAAGTTTAAAGTCACATCTGGTCCTAAGGCTCAAAAAGTTCAAAGCAATTATACAAAGATGAAAATTGAGTTATTGAAGGTCGCAAACTTTGAAACAATTTTTGTTCAAGTAATCACCAAAACATCAATTTTTAGAAATATGTGACTTACTTCCTTTTCCAAGAGGCATCAACTTACTTAACTTAACGAGTCATAAGAAGCTATACAAAGTCCACTCTTCATATACTCTTTGCAAGAAAAGTAGGGCTGAAAAGTGAATTTCCAGCACTTCTATGTAATTTCAGGTAGAAATGTTGCAACACCAGAATGCCCTTGTCAGTGTGGCAGGTATGACAGATACGAGTTCTCACATTTCTGTGTTTCTCAGAGAAAAGTAGCAGCATTTTTCCAAGTGATAACTTGTGGAGCATTGCTGCATGGTGGCAGTTTATGCACGAAGCCTGGTCTAAAAATTTGACTTAACAGTAGCAGCAGTGCAACATCTCTGGAAGTAACACAGTTTAGGCATTGAATTCCTTCGTAGTCTGTGTGATTTCCTCTAAGATTGAGGCAGCACTTTGTGCTGAGACTGCACAATCCTCTATGATGAGGCTGGGACAAGCAGTAATCACATTTTGTAAGTGTTAAAGAGTAAGTATAGCACTTTATTTGTCTTGTAATGTTTTGTTATCTTTAATATTTTTCAGCTGGTGTGAAAGCAGGCGTACTTGGGGCAGCAGGATTTGCTGCATTCTCAACTGCAATTGACTATTACATGCATTCGTGACCTAGTTAGTCGAAATACACACTTAGTCAACCACAACATCTAAGATAAATATGGTCGATATGTACAGTCACGTTTAAACTATGTTTCTGCTCAGTCTGCCCTCCACATTACTTCCATGACTGATAACACCCTCAGCATTTTCCATATCAGAATGAAGAAAAATGGTGAGGCATACCAGTCTGACTGCAGTCAGGTGTTCTATTTTATTTATTTTTATTATTTTTTTTAGTCAGTTTCATAATCTCTGAACTTCTTAAGTTTTGATGAGCACCATTTTATCCATGTATGATGAGTTGAATAAATAGCTGAGGTGTTAGGTATTCACTTTTATTCTATTTGATAAGTTTGAAGCTGAAAAGCTGGAAAGCTTCAGCTTCAAAATTATAAAAAAAATAAAAGTAAATACCTAAGACCTTGGCTATTTATTCAACTCGTCATACATTTATAAGTTTCTCTGAACTTTGTAAGTTTCTCTGAATTCCATGAAATTGGTCTCTTGATGGTTACGAAGCATCATCCATCCAAATAGTAAATGTATATTGTTGTAAATATTTCTGTGATTTGAAGTTTATTGTTGAATATAAAGTTATTATACTTATTCATCAGTTAAGTAATTTTCTAAATTTTTACCCTTATTTACTTAGAACTATTTTTTGCCCATTTTCCTGATAGTCCCGATATATCAGCAATTTCATCCCATCTTTAAGTAGCCACATGCTTTTCAGCTAATTAGAAACCAGAATTTGGCTGCTCGTCTTTTTTCGGTTCTTATGGGTAGGTATTTTCAACTTTTGTGGTCCTCGCTCACATTTTTGTGAGGACTCTGTTGTCATTGGTTATATGTGGTTGTTAATTAGGTTGTGAAGAACCTGTAGACACTGAGGAATTTGCTCTGTATTGTCATCAGTTTTATCAGTGAGTTTACGAGTGGTATGATCAGTGAGGACAATGATGATGTCATCCTTAAAATCAAGATGGTATGTTTGATCATCATCAGTTTGCTCTCAATAACCATGTTACAATCACAATTGAAAAGCCTGGAGGATAAGGGGCATTAGTGCAGTTTTTGAAAAAATTAAGATAATAATGGTTTCAAGTGAAACTAGTATTAACGCATGAAATTTATTTATTATTAATTTTTCTGTGAAAAATTTGCCACCAAATTCTAAATTTTAAGCATAAAAAAGTCAGTTTGAACTTTCTCTCCGCCACAAGAATCCATGTAATTTCGAAACTTTAAACACATATTACTCGATATTGCAAACACTGCAAGTATGCGCCTTGTCCTCCAAGCCCGTCAATTCTGGTTTTGATAGTCAGCAGTCAACACTAGATGGGCCCTTTTTTTCATGCCCACTTATGAATGTAGTCGCAGATTGTGACAAAAGGCTTCTCAGTCTATGAAACCAATGATCCAATTCCAAAACACGCTTTGTACATCGTACATATAATATTTTCTCGACAGCTAATAGAAAATATTATAATCATCATTTTATTCATTTTAATCATCCCATTTCAGGGTCACTAGCAGGGCCGGATTAAGGGGGTGGCCACATGGGCCGCGGCCCATGGCGGCAAAATTAGGGGGTGGCAAAATTTGCAGTTTTTTTAAATGCAGGTACAAAAAAATCGGATTCAGAATAAAATTACAAACAAGAAAAGGTGACAAAATCTCTCACTTCCTGAGAGTTCATTAATTTCTAATTTTGTCATATTTCGGTGATACAAAAGACTGCGCACCTTTAAGTAGTTGAGTTGAGAGAGAAACCGAACACGTAATTTGGCCTGGAGCGGCGCGGCGCAAAGAGAAATGATGATGAGGACTTGAGATGAAAAGGAGAAGCCCTCGACGCGGCGATCGGCATGTAACACATAATAGCGCCTACGAGACTGCATGAATACTTCACGCATTGCGTCAAACACAGTACGGTCAACAGCGGTCGGCGCGGCGTGAAACGCACAGTGCCTACAAGACTACATGAATACTTCACGCATTGCGCCAACCGGTCAGGGCGGCGGAGGTTCAAATTATTAAACCACATTTATGTTTGTTCTTTCTTAATTTTTTAGTTCATTTCTTACAAATAAATGGCCTTGTCCCCACAGAGATAGGTTTACGGAACTGAACTTTCGCGCGAAGTTCCGTGAACTTTTGCTTGTAGTGTTGACAGGGCTTAGGTACGCAAAAAATGTCTCCAACACGAGTGAACGCGTCTTATGCACCCTTCTCCCTCCGGCACGTTCACTTGATGGTTTTTATTGATGTTTCAAAATGAATGAGAAGAGTGCGGTAAAATACAAGCGGCCATGGGCGGCAAGTAGGTAAATCCGGTCATGGTCACTAGATATAAATATTCCAACTTTTCTCATGCAGTTAAAAATAAAAAAGGAAAAAAAAAAACAAAGAGTCTAATCAAGATTTTTCATCATTTCAAAAACGATTTTCTGACTTCATAAGATTTTTTAATCAAAAACTTTGTGGATGCATTAACCCATCGATTGAGTCGATCAGATTTTAACATCTTAGGACATCACTCCAACCGAAAAATACATCGATGGTTCACGTTCAAAAACATGCATTAACATGGACTCAATGCATTTCCAAGGCACCAACGACTGATCCTTTAAAATCTCCTTCAATTCGTTGGATATGCAATCTGATCTTTGTTCTCCGAGGAGTTAAAAATAGTTGCTCGATCTAAACTTGACTTCATGACAATGCCATCATGCAGCGCGACAGTTTCGCACGAAATGTGTGCAATCGCATTTTTTGATCGTAAGCATGGCCGCAAAGCAAAAAAGTAGGTACAAATTTCTTGTAACTCCCATTTAAGTAACCTCACCTAACATGCATGCAAGTAGATAAGTTAAAATGCCTGATAAATAAAATGGGTCTTATTATAAAATCGCTTTCATGGCAATTTTGTTCAATCACTTCTACCGAGAACAGAGTTTTCAGCCACACAACTCCTATAACGACAACAGAACAAAGTCAATGATTTTTATAAAAATCTAATTGGATCACGATGGACCGCTAGGCAAGTTCAGAATGAAATCATTGCAATTGAACCGTCAAATTGACTTTTTTTTAATCTATTTTTTTTATATGCGAAGTCCCAAGTCGAGTCGAATTGACCTGTATTTAAATACATTGATTTTCATAGTTTTAAAGTATAAGGTATCTAGTTAAGAAGCGAGGCCCGATCCCAAGTAGCAATGATTGCGATAAATAGCGATTTTATCGGTTGGTAATTGCGATTATATGTATAGTTGGTCATAGAATCATGTTTTGATGCTTGACTCTTAACGAACAGCTAAAAGTAATAAGATCCGTCCAGACAGCAACTTTTTACGTTCAATATTAACCGAGATATCGCGCTTTGAAAAGTTCGGTTTATGACGTTGACGTCATCCATCGCGGCAGTGACACCCTTGGTTTCTTCCACCTTGCTTTCATCAGTCATGGAAACACACATTTGCACTGGTTACTCAAAGTGAAGGTGAAACTCGGATGAAAGCAAGGTGGAAAAAACCAAAGATTCACTACCGCGGTGGATGACACCATGAACCGAATGTTCCGAGGTGCTATATCTCGGTTAATATCCAACGTATGAAGTTGCTGTTCGGGCAGATCTGATTATTTTAAGATAATCTACAAGACTCAAGCATCGGAACACATTTCTGTTACCAGCGCAACTAACTCATTTAAGAAACGGAAACAACACAACATGGTCTGGAAGTACAGGAAAGGAAAACGGCGCACATTGATGACGGCGCAGAGATACAACTATTCGTGCTAGATGGATGTCCGTGTTGCATCTGCAAAATTGAAGGCGCGATGACGCGAGGCGTGAACGCGCATTTTTCTTTTCTGCGCTGCCAAGGAGGTGTCGCTCAGATTTGAGAGAAAATTTAAGAATGAGGTCTGAAAGCTCTTGTGAGAAATATTTCTCATTCTTTAAAACAAGCAGCATTATACATTAGGATGTCCAACAAGTACCCGGACTGGTTCTGCAATTCAAAAACCACACCAGCTACAGACTTGATGTTGGTCTTATTTTGACGATCAACTCAAAAGCTCTCGATTGAAAAACAAGGTATGCTGTTTCAGTACCTAGGATGTCAGAAATGTGTCCAGTGATCCTAAGATGCTGCCTTGTTTGCGCACGCAATTGACTTTGCATTCACAGGATGTAAAGTTAACTGCGGGGCCAGTGAAGGCAGCATCACGGGATCACCAGACACATGTTTGACATCCTAGGCGGTAAAACAGCATATTGTTTTTTTCAGTGTAAGGCGACTCATTCGGTCAAAAATTGACGAAGTTATGGCAGTTTGAGTCGAATAAAAATTGGACCCCCTCCCTTTTATTGGGAGCATGTTCTGGCGTCGTCTCTGAAATTAACGTCATTAGCACGGTTTTTTACCTTCAAATAAATGTATTCACCGACCAACGAACCATTATTGTGTTGGAAACGCACTTTTTCCATTAAAGGAAGTCTAGGAATAAAGCAAATGTCAGTTTGATCCAACATGCGAACTGCAGACTTTTTTTGCCCCCACACTTTGCGCGTCTACGTACGTACGTATGAACTTTTTGATGTTCATATCCCCTACCTCATGCACATTTTTTCCCCGAACATTTTTTTCAAACCACGAAATTTGCCTACACTCTGCAAGTTTCCTGCAGTGCTTTCCATCTAATTCTGAGAAAAATACAAAACAAGCAGGAAGCTCCAACGCATTGGCGTCGGAGAGCGGCTCTGGGGGCAGTAGTTGTAGTCAAGAATGAGGGCCTAGACACATTTTGTCATTGATGTACAATCCGACAACTGTCGATTCATGTTTTGTAACTTAGCAGATTTACGTAGCCGGTGTATAAATGTGTATTGGGCTTTGATATGGCGAATACATGGCATTATCACTTGTTGTATACTTTTAATTTTGAAAGCTCTTTGGAGGTCCGCTTCCTAAAAAATCTCTGGTTGATAAGTCGTTTAGCGAGGCTGCAAAAAATTTGCATTTTTATATCTGAAAGTGTAGGTATTGGTTTTTTGTATAATTGTTTTTTTGGATTGCTGGAAAAGTAACGCATACTTCTATAATTTAGGACTGAGTCAGGGAAATATAAGGTTCGTTAAATAGTAAATATTCCTAGTACCGTGTGACACTATTGTTAACGAAAAGTTTTTGCAACTTGTCAAAGAGGTTGTTGAATGATCTTCGAATAACTTTTGATGAGCTAGAGGTAATGGTTCTATCTGCAGCTCGTGGACTTCTGTACGATATTGTCCAGAATCATCTGAATTTTCAAAAAGTGTCCGCTTGTTCGATACCCAATTTGCTCATTCATGCATACAAGGAGAAGCGCATGAAAGCTTTAGCAGACATTTTGGAGATGAATCAAGAATTAGATGAAGAATTTATGACTTAAATCACGGCACCTTAATCACGGGATGACCTTAATTACGGCAACTATTTATTGTCCATGAGATGCAGATGGTTCCATTTCCCTAGCTCATCAAAAGGTATTCGAAGATCAATTTCATCAGCCACCCGTACGAACCACGTTTCTAGTGACCCGTACTTGCTTCGCACGTATGAAACATACAATCAGAGAAAACAGAATTCATCTTACAATAATCAATAATCAGTAGGACATGAATCGTTGCGATGTATAATACGACATTATAATGCGGCATTACTATTGTAATTCATTTTAATGGATTAGGGGCATTATAAATCATTATTGCCACGTCGGAATGAAATGTTGTAGACTGAATTGAAAAGCATGTTGGCAAAATTTATTATAAAAATAGTATAACATGTAGGTACATAACATAAAGGTAATACAAATTAAATGATTAGAGCGTGTATATTTCATTACATTATAGGTATATTACAATCATTTTTGTCATTGTTGGAAATTTTGATAGTTTGAAATTTGATAGTTGATAGTTGATAGTTTGAGAGTTGAAAATTTGGTTATTTTATTTAGTTAAGGTGATTCGATAGACGCCATATTTTGTGTCAGAATGGCATGCGACATATCCCATCAATTGGTTCCATTTTTTCATTTACTCATCATTTTTCTCCAATTTTAAGTTTCGCAATTCTGTTTTCAGGAGACTAAAGCACTCACTTATCAATTTGTATATTTATATTGAGTTAAGGGTAGAGACGTATTCCTCACCGGAATTGAGGAATGGAGGTGTTACAGTAAGTCCGGCATTAGGTTCCATTTCGACATCAGCGACGATCAACGCTACGATACTGGAAGCCAGTCTTCCGATATTAAATCCCTAGCGGGGAAGAAAAAAAATGCCTAGATTTCGCTAAAAATCCCTAAATCCCCAGATTTGCTCAAATATACTTAAAAAATCCCTAGATTTTGCAAAAAGCGCCATTTTTAACGAAGAATCATGATGTCATTCGATGTAGCGATTTGCAATATTTAAATCTGATTGGCTCGTTTGAATTTTGGCGCTCTCTGAAAGCAGTGCTAATCCAGACCAATAAAATGAAAGAATATTAGTTGATTTCTTATTATTAACAGGTTGAATGCAGTTGAATGTCAAGTACATCGAAGGACGCAATCGTTTTAATTTCCGGCTTATTTGCGGGGAAAATAGTGTTGCCAAAAAGGCCTACAAAATATAGATGAAAAAATGTTTTCGATTGTCGAAGCTAGAATTGAGGTTAAAAAGTTGATTTTTGGTAACTTTACCTCATCAAAAAAAAATCCCTAGATTTCCTGAAAAATCCCTAAATCCCTGGAAATTCCGGAAAATCCCTAAATCTAGGGATAAACCCTTAGACATCGGATGGCTGTTGGAAGCATTAGAGTCAACATTTGAAACGCTGCTGCAGAATTTGCCGGGAGTATAATCGAGTGTTGAAAGTCAGTAGAATTGAACAATGTAATAATTGCTTTCCGAAATAAGCGTTATAATAAAAAAACCACGAATCTGAACTGTTAATACTGGAACACACCTTCTGTAAATGTACCTTGCGAGAGATAAGTAAAAAAATAGATGTACTGGAGGAGAAGTGCTTCTCCACAGAGTTTGAAGAAGGAAAAAAAATGCCCAAATTTACTTACTTCAGCATTTTCGGCAAAATCACTGCAATTTCCGAACCTTTTTCTGGCCAGGGGCCAAAATTAAATGATTATGAAGGGCCACTTAGATGTTGTAGATAAAAATAGGACTGTTGAAAAAGTCGCCGTTTTCAATAAATATGTTCCCGGAATGGAAAAAACAGCTCACAAATAAAAGCAAATTGCCATAGAAACTTCTTCACGAAATCACACACACAACGAAGAACGAGGCGCTACAGACGAGTCCGTCCAGGACAAGTTAAAAAATTCCCATGAGCCGAGTGCCGTAGGTTAAGGGCCCGTTCGCCAAAACTAATCGGAACTGTATGAATGAATTGCTCCTTTTAAAAATCAAAACAATATCGAATTGCGATATATTACACAGTTAAGATAGGGCTATGTCCTGTCGTAAGCGGCGACATACAGTCGATATCATTTCAATAATCGCCCCAATGGCCACGATAGTTGTTAGACGTTTACGGTTTCCCTGGTAACCTTTGTTTGCTATCAGCTGATATCGAGTAATTAACTAGGAAGCTCCAACCCAGTGGTTAAAGCTTCCTTAACCGCGAAAACTTTAAAATTCAAATTTTCAAATTTTGAACGTAAAGTACATTTTTTCCATCACGAGATAAAAGCACAAACAAGTTTTGAATTATTGACTGTATCACCATGATTCCAAAAATACAATACACAACATAGCATTGACTAACAATAAAACAGTATGCAATAAAATAAAGTCATGACAAGGAACATAGCCGAAAATGGCGCCGATTCCCATCAACCAACGCGCGGTCTCTACAATGTAACATGCTGCATTGATACTCCCCAGCTGGGACCGTCCGGAATAGCAGCTCTAGTGCAAGCACTAGAGCCGCTAAAAATTCTTCCATAACACATTGCCACTCATCGTACCTCCGCTCGAGTTAAGCACTTTGCCCTTTTGCGTCAGTCCCCTAAATCAGCAGTCCTCTTGTTAGCGAACATTTCAGTCAATGCCGCGGCTAGCTAGAATAATGCTCTTGATGGATCATACCTGTAGTCACGGTTGATTTGCTCAGATGCTTTGTTTATAAAATTAACCGTTTATTTTATTGCTGTTATCCAAAACAAAATACTTTGACGTTTAAGTTGTGTCTATCTTGAGACGTTCCAGCATGTGCTTTTAATCTCGAGTAAAGCCGCCGTAACAGATTTCAGGTAGGCTAAAAAGACACAGTTATTGGCAAAATGGCTTTTCGCATAAATTACCTACGTGCAAAGTTTTTCATCGCATGTTACTGCAAGACTTTTTTCAGCATCTTTGGGGATCTTTGTCCCAAGGATGACAAGGAGACTCATAATAGTACGGCTCTTAAAGTTAACTGAGCACCGATTATTCACACTTTTAATTTCACTAAGGCCTAGTTATCAAAGGGATCTGAGAGATATTTTCTGGTAGTGATGCAACGATAAATCGATTTTTCCTTTTCACTTTATTTTTCTTTTATTGATTAGCCTACTAGGTAATCACGTTTACTTCATTCATTTTTTCTTCATGAGTTTGGGTCTAACAATCCCTAAGGTTTATTGCGATCTTATGACGATACATTATCCTTATTTGGATCGGATTGAGCAAAAAGGAACCAGCACGATTACAGTGTTTTCAAAATCATGAAATTCTTCTTTCCTTTTAAAAATACTCAATATTAATACGATATTCAAATTTACAAAATTATTTACCTTCGAAATTAACAATTTTTTGATGGAGAGCAAAAACTATTTGCTATTTTGAGAGATGTTTTAGATAACCATGAAGAAGCAACATTTTTAAAACACTGTAATCGCGCTGGTTCCTTTTTGCTAAATGCGATCCATTTTATAGTTGAAGATTTGGATCGTATTTAGCACAGAAGAACCAGCGCGATCCTAGTGTTTTCAAAATCATGCAACTTCTTCTTTCGTTTCAAAAATAATCAATACGCATACGAGATTAAAATTTACACAATTATTTTTCTTTAAAATTAACACTTTTTGGTGGGGTGCAAAAACTATCCTGAGAGACTTTTTAGATGGCCATGAGGGGACAATATTTTTACATCACTAGGTAATCGCGCTGGTTCCTTTTCGCTAAATGCGATGATCCATTTTAGAATCGAAGTCTTTCCTGTTATAGGATCCACGATGAAATTATTGTACTATCTCATACTCAATATATGTACAATTGTACAGTATTAAAATGTACACAATTATTTTCTTTTGAAATTAACAAGTTTTTGGTCGGGAGCAAAAACTATTTGCTATTCTGAGAGATTTTTTAGATAGGTAACTATGAAGAGGCAACATTTTTACAACACTAATCGCACTGGTTCCTTTTTGCTAAATGCGATCCATTTTATAGTTGAAGATTTATTCGTTATAGGATAACAAGGTGGAAAAATGGTGCTGGGTCCACATCATTTCGCGGGAAAATCAAAGCCAAGAAGTTCCAAAAATTACAATTAGAGTCAACTTTTTTTTTTAACTCTAATGAGCATCAGTCATCAGTATACAGAACTGAGGGGGGAGAGTGTTCAGCTCAGGCACTTTGCATCGGAATATTAAGTTGGAGCCACGGCGAGATTCCATACCGGTTTGGGTCTTTTTAGACCTCATCAGCAGATCACGCCCGTCAGTGAGCACTCTCCCCCCTCAGTTTTGTATATACTAGTGCTCATTAGAGTTAAAAACATTTTTTTTTACTTTAATGGACCACCAGACAGGGTACGAACTTAAGCATTCTAATACATGTTTCTTAACCAAAATTTCACGTAGAACACGATTCGCGCAACAAAAGTTACTGAAACCAACTCTTAGCGAAGATATTAACCTTTTTATTTCACATTGGTTACGAGGAATTAGAACTGGCCGCTCACAAGAAACTCAAAGCTCTACGTGAGTCAAATCGCGCACTACAGCAAGCTTCTCAATCGAGCAATGTTCATTTCCCACCATGTGTTGTTCAAACTACAAGCAATTTGCTATAGCTCAGCCAAAGCGTCAAAATTGTGGTCGCCAGATTTTTACATCGCTGAGACGTTCATGATAACGTTTAGATGTCATGATGTGAATCACGTAGAGCATTGAGTTTTCATGAGCGGGTTGTTTCAATTCTCGCATCAAGAATCATCAAATATCTTCGTACGGAGTTAATTTCGGTAATTTTCGTTGTGCGTATCGTGTTCTACGTGAAATTTTGGTTAAGAAACATGTATCAGAATGCTGAAATTCGTACCTTGTCTAGTGGTCCAATATCATTTGTGGAACTTCTCGGCTTTGATTTACCCGCGAAATAATGTGGACCCTCCAGCATTTCTCCTCCTCGTTACATACAGCTCGGGCCACTTCTTAGTAGTTTTTTCCCCCTCACTTGTTATAGGATCCACGATGAAATTGTTGTGCTATCTCATCATTTACCTGGCGGTGATGGATGGTATTCGGGGTGTCCCCAGGACGCTTCGTGGGTCCCGCAAAAACCGCAGTAAGTCGCTTGGTTCCCTGGGGGTGCGGAAAGGGCTCTCGGGCATGTTTCATTCTCGGAGTCCCGTGCAGCGGCGTAACAACGGCGATGGAGCAGGCCCCTCGTCCTCCTCCGGACGTCGTAGTCGGAGCGGATCCCCGCCGGATCTGGAAATCCTGCCATCGGCCCCATCTAACTTTCTTCGCCAGCGATCGAACACAGCCCCGGATCTACAGATCTTGTCCTCCACGTCCATCCGGCGACCATCTGCGTCGAGACCCTTCCCGTACATCGAGGGCACGATCGGGCAGAGCGAAGATCATCGCTTTCTCAGAATAATCGAAATTTTCAAGGGGCTCCACTACGAACCGGGACTATCAGAAATGACGGTAACGCCATCTCCTCAGAATTCAGGCGTTGGGTGCGCAAGGGGCATTTCTTGGTTGCGGTCTTTCAAAATCGTTACTGCTTTTTTATATTTCGAAGTATTTCTATCAACCGGAGATATGTGCATTAAGACATGAGCCCTGAGACCTGAGATCCATGGGTATATGTGTAACTCACGTCATAATGCACATAATACCGTTTGGCAGAAAGACGTCCATTTCAGAGAGGCCCTGGTAAAAATTGGCAGTAGAATCTCTGTTCCAAAATACCATAGACCTACAGCCGACTGAAGATTTCCAATAGCTTCTATAGCCGGCAACAAAATTTCTTATAGCCTTTTATAGCCGATGGCGATTAAGCAACAGCCTAGCGATAGAGTGTATGCTAAACGTTACAAATTACGGATGCTAGGACTTTGTGAGTTTTTGGACCACCGCTCTCTTTTTGGGCCGCAGTATCTTGATTTAATTTGCGAGGAAAGCTCCGTACTTTTGAAGGATGCCTGCCATTCCTAATATGTTGGAGCGCCTTCAATTTCGTATGATACTGTGCAATACCTCTGGTGTGAAATAGTTGCTTCAAGCGCCGCGGTACGCTGCGGCGCGGCGCGGCGGGCGGGCAGCCAGCGCTGAACGCGCATTTGCGCCTACAAACCTAACAGGGATACTTCACGCATTGCGCAATGCGTGAAGTATCCCTGTAAGGTTTGTAGGCGCCAGTGCGCCGCTGCTCCGCTTTGTGTTAGGCTCTAATATATAATCTCGCGGAGTCAGCGTTTTTCAACTCATGACTTTGAAACGTTTGCACACTCTGTATGGATTATTCTGATTTTAATTGATGAAAAAGAATATGTAGTATAAAAGAAAATATAATAAGTGTAAAGTGTAAAGCCCGGCGATAGGAACTATAGCCCGGATGTATAATTTTTTTATCTCTTCGTGTAGCCCGGCCGTATGATTTTTTTTTCCACTTTCTACAGCCAGCTATATAATTTTCTATCGCCCTCTTCAGTCGGCTATAAGAACTCCTATGGTATTTTGAAACGCAGCTCCTGAGCTCCTATCGCCAATTTTTACCAGGGGGAAACCAGATGATTTTTTTTTAAATATTTCGTTTTTCGGTATGTTGGAGTTTTTTTGCCAACGTACGTTAAAAGAGCTGTTTATTTAAGTAAGTTTTATTAAGTTTTAGTAAGTACTAAGTAAGTTTTATTTTAAAATCATGAAGAAAATTCAGTAGAACTTTTAACGAATTCTATACAATTTGCTTTAATGATAATGGATGAAACGTTAACGGACATTCTGAGACACCGCAACCGAGAAATGCCCTCTCAGCACCCAGCGTTTCAACTAGAGGGGTCGACGACCCCGGGTTGTACAAGTACAAGTATAGGTCAGTTGCAGTTGCAGTCACAGAGTCGTGTTTTGGCAATTTCAAAGCGTAGACCGGTAAAAAAGTAATACGAATTTTTCAAACACCAGGGGTTGTTCAAGTATCACGTAACGCACTTTTTCAGATTTTTTAACCCTCTCTCCTCCCCTTGTAACGCAACCGTAACGTATCCCTAAACCCTCTCCCTTTTTGAATTACGTAACGCTTGCCTGACTTCCCCTCAATTTTCAAAAAATAAAGAAAATGCTGAAAAACAGCTTGAAAAAAGTTCAGGGGGAGGAGGGACTTTAGATATTTCGCTGAAATACGGAGTATAGAAGAGAGGGTGAATAAGAGCGACAAGCATTGCGTAGGCTGGGCTATGCGCCGAAAAGATACATTTGGGAAGGGCAGGATTTTTATTGTTTGCACGTTCTTTTCCAAAGTTTTTTTCCCCCGGCTCGAATTTGTTTAAAGGCGATGGGCTTGACCCTCTTCCCCTCTTCTTGTAACACATCGTAACGCTCGCTCTACCCCCCCCCCCCCCCAAGTTCGTTACGTAATATTTGAACGGTCCCCAAGTTTTCATGTCAAATATCGACGAAAATATAGAACCCGTATTTCATCCCGTATTTCACACATAGTGATCGGAAGACCCAATGATGGGATACTTATAGATCCCGAAATGACCATTGTCATTTAAAAAGAGAAAAATAAGCGGGAAATCAGGAAGAGAATGTGAAAACAAAACAATTTTGTGACAGAAGTATCGTCCATCAAGGAATACCAGTACGGTGCATGACGTCATTCACCGCCATGGTGCATGATGCATACCACGATTTCTTCCATCTTGGTTTCATCCGTGTCTTATGTCGAGCAACCAGTGCAAACATGTGTATTACTAATGGAGAATTTGCACACAAAAATTTTATTGCTTCATCTGAGAGTGCTTAATGAGCTGAGCTCGCAGTATTTTTCATACTTTTTTGCTGACATGGGAAATTGGAGAAAAATAGATTTAAAAGTGAAAAAATGTGCCACCTGATGACGTTATCTGGTGGCATTTTCCATTTAAACACGTGTATTTTAGCAGATTAGGTTATTTCGTCATAATTATTTCCTCCAATAATTGTTCAATTTAGAAACCAAGGATATCCTCGTGCAGGCTCAGTTTCCATAGCGGTACCATTTTAAATATGAAATTCACAAAATTTCAGACACCTGCAATTTATCTATTGATGGATCCAAACAGACAGAAACCACAGGATGTAGGCTGCGATAGGAATGCGTGAATGCCCTCTTTTCCACTGGAAACTCATATGTTTGCGTGGATATTCAATATTCAACGAGAAAGCGTTAATCTGGCAACCTTGGTAGTTTGTGGTAGATAACTACACCGCGAAAGACTGTTGGCTACCTCCTCACTTGCGGGCATGTCTCTCTTCGATTGATAACCCTGGCTGCACTAATGGCATAAAGAGCTTTCATAGACATTTAAAAAGTGAAATAGGGGCCTGTGGCTGCTACGCAGTCGCCGACCCTTGAAAAAAACTACACGTAAAAAATTGTAGAACGACCATGTTCAAGTTTTTTTAAAAGATGATGGATTCAAAACCTGACGGGTACACCAGAAAGAAAGCGTATATTTATCTCTGATCTCAGAGTTATGCACCCACTTATAAAGTTTATTTTTAGTAAATGTGTTTAGAAAGCTGAGCACAGTTTTTCTGAAAAGTTTCCGCGAATTCACTTAAATGATCTCAAATAAAAGTATCAAAAGTTTCGACGCGAAAATCTCGTTCGTTCTTTTTTCTTTTAATGTAACGAAAAATAAATAAATACCATCCGAGTTTCTGAATCGTTACAATGAGGATACATTTTTCCTTAGCAGAAAGTCAGAGAGTGACAGGCAGTCCTACAGCATTCCTACCATCTTGTAGGCACCAATATGCGTTTCACGTCTCCTGACGGATTGCACTGCGTTTGGCGCAATGCGAGAAGTATTCATGCGGTCTTGTAGGTGCTAATATGGGCTTACGTCGACCGCGCTGTTTGGCGCAATGCGTGAAGTATTCCTATGGTCTTGCAGGCGCTAATTTACGCTTAACATCGGCCGCACTGTTTTTGGCGCGAATATTCGAACTCGTGTTAGGATAATGATGGCGGCATCGAATAATAGAGCTTATAAGGCCCATTCTGCGTTTCGACGTCGTGTGAGCATTCCGACGTTGCCTCGTTTCTTCCAATTAAATATTTTTACCGAGGAAAGTTAGGAAAGTTCTTTAAACCCATGATCATTATTTAATATTTTCACTTCATTTATCATCAGATGGTAAGACATCGATGACTTGTCGACAAACTAACCTAAACTAGTGTTAATGTAAAAATGCATTTATTTTTCAGCTGTTTCCTGATTTGCCAAACTTCTACCTCAAATTAACTTCATTTTAAATTCGCGCATTCCTGTAGCAGATGTTGAGGTTTCTATTCGCGCAACCCCGGTGCCTTTTTTGCGCGACCCTTTATGCCTCTTTCGCGCAATACTCATGTATTTTTTTTAGATCTTTCGCGCAATCCTGGATTGTCGGGAATGCACTACTGCCGGGGATGACGTAATACACCGTGTTTTTTAATGAAGGAATATATCAGAGAAACTAGGCATTTGCAGATCTTTTTATTTTTTGCTCATCCTTAAAATTAACCTTCAAAATACTATTCTGAGAACAGCACAACTGATTATAAAAACGGAGAAAGCCTGAATAAAAGCTGGGAAAATTTTTTTTCATCGGAAAATAGTATTATTATTATTTTCAATCTGACGCTTGACGACCATATCCTTGACACACTCAGAACTCCCTCCCCCCTTTCTCTCCCCCCTCTTTAGTAACTCACGTTTATCAATAATCATTTATTTATTCATTTTTTTACTCATTTTTTTTTTAAACGCATATTCCAGGATATGCTCCTGAGCCCTCCCCCCCCTCATGATATGTAATTTTTCCCCCGGCAACCATCATAGGGGCGGCAGGATTCATAGCAAAAAGTCATACCGGAAATTCATTTATTTTCAATAGACTCTTTTAAAAAATGTTTATAATGCAGACATCCCAAGTAGCATTTTTCAACGGAAAAATCGCGATATCTTGAAATTGAGTTGCGATTTTTTTACGATATTTTGGCGATAAAATCGATAGGATCATCACATAAGCGATTATCCTCGATCTTGTCGCTATTTTATCTCAATACAATTGCATTCGATATAATCGAAATTTTATTTCAATTTTTCGCGATTTTTTATCGATAATATTGCAGTACCGCCATCGATAAAATCGCGATTTTATTGAAAATTTATGAGATGGATTCGCGATTTTTCAACCGATAACATTGCAATAAATTGACGTCAATGACGTCATCGCGGTACATTCCTCGATCAAATCGCAACTTTGCGCGATCACTGCTACTTGGGATGCTTCATTTTGTGCGTTCTCCACTCTGCACTAGCAAGAACTTTGACCCATTTTAACTAAATTTGATGTTTCTTGTACATTTCATTTTCAGTCGAGAGACTTCAAAAAACTGAAGACAAATCTGCTCAACTTAGCTGCTCAAAATGATAGAAAGTGCAACGAAGGGGATAAGGAAGCCAGGAAGAGAGCCGGGAATCAATGCGCACTTGCGGTCAAGGAATTTCAGAAAATCAGTCGAAATTGGCGCGGTCCGTGTGAACACGTGTTCCTAGGCTGGTGTCAAAATTGGGGCACGGCCGGATGGAAATGCTCCTTCTTCTTCAAAACTAGTCTATCATACAACCTTCCAATGCCCGGATACTCGTACAAAATGCATGACTGTATCAATGCTTTAGCTCCAGAGGAAATAGAAAATATAGAGAATGCACTAAGTGACGGATTTATCGTGGATCCATATCCATAAGTCTTGAATGAAGGTTGTTAGTTTTCTAGGTCCTCTCCCATTTAGTCAAGTTGCATGGTTTCTATAGGAAAAGCCACGGTGAAAGTAGAATTTGGCATATTTATACCGGTGGGAACTACGTGCTAATGAAAGTGATCAAAAGGAACCACCCAGCATGTAAATTTTAAGTACTAGCAAGTAATAGAAAAATCACACTGGAAATATGTTTTTAAATATCTCTAAAAATAGTAGGTATTGTAAAGATTTTTTTATTAAACGGTAAACAAATTAATATATCTTAATGAATGATGAGATAAATTACAGCGACGTTGGTAAGTTTTCAAGACGGCTTAAATTCATTATTTGATCAATTTAAAAGTTAAGTTAGTAAAAGATATTCTAAGTTTGTGAGTCATTTTTTAATTATTTTGAAAAAAAATGTGCAAAAAGTCTTGTAAAAGCCTGTTTGATATGTGTGTGAAAATAATTAATAAATATTTCATTCCAATATGATTGTTGTTCAATATATGGGTCGTTTAAAAGCTGTTTTTTAAATTCCTGTATTTTCTATCCTGAAAAGCGAAAAAAATTCAACATCTAAAACTTTTTTCCAAAATTAAAAATGCTCAAGTTGCTCTCTTAAATATTTTTGATTTAATCTTACAAATTGTTTCTTTACAAACGAAAGTGAAAAGTTTTAAAACAAATTATGTTTTCCGATGTTCTATTGTAGGTACAGTTTTTAATCTAAGTATTTACCCACAGCTCCTTTCAGCATTTATAACATTCAATTATTTATTAAATCTTGTCGTTTTATAGAATTGTAATTCTAAATGAACATTTATCTAATTCACCATTTTAATCATTACATATTCCCGCACCTAAAATAGGGACGATATGCATCAACATCACTCGAAAATAAGATAAAAATCAACACGCATAGGTATGCTCGAAAAAGCGAGACCAAAGTATTTTTTCCCGTCTGTATGGTTAATTTCACTTGCTCACACCTCGTTCTTAAGTTTTTTTCTAAAACAGCAAAAAAATTTCAACCTCCTTTTTTTCTTATAAAAGTCAGAGGATAAAATGTTACCTCTGGTCTACGAAACCCTGTTTGTTCGATAAAAAAAATGGAAACTGCGCTCTCCTCCATTAAACCTGTTGTTTACCTATCCCAGGATTCTAAAGGGCATGTGGACGATGAACTGCAGACACGCACGTAATATCACGGTTTGCGACGTTACAGACTTTGCCACCTTACGATCGAAATGTCACGAGCGCCATGCGACGTTTCAAAATTTTTGCCGCCATTTTATTTAATTACAGAGGAATTGTTCGTTGTATCTGTTTGAAAATCTTACTGAATTTTAACAGCAGCATAAAAAAAAATTCAATGAAACTTTCGGACAGCTCTGTTGAACAATTTTTCTGTAAAAAATTAAAATGGCGGTGGAAATTTTGAAATGTCGCGAGGTTCAATTCTGATAAATGTGGCACAAGTGTGTCTCTCTGGGGAATTCAGTAAAATGATGAATGTCGCACCAGGAGAGCCAGAAAGAGTGTCTTTTTTATGCACGCTCATTACGGAAAGCCACCGAGTACGGATAGTTGTATCCGAGCAGACTAAGAGTCACGGAAAAAAGATAGGATGGTCGTCACAACCATGTCACAACCAGCCGATGGTTGTGACGACTATCCTATTTCATCAACTGTCTCTCCCATCTTTCCTTCCTGCGATCTACTCAATTGCAAGTTAGATCGCATTTAGCAAAAAGGAACCAACGCGATTGCAGTGTTGTCGAAATGTTGCTTCTTCAAAATTATCTAATAAAATCTCCCAGAATAGCACATAGTCTTTGCTTAGGTACCTCCAAAAAAATTGTTAATTCTAAAGGAAAATTGTGTAAATGTTGATATTGTATATATATTAAGTATTTTTAAAAGAAGAGGAGAATTTGCACGATTTTGAAAACACTATAATCGCGTTGGTGCCTTTTCGCTAAATGCGATCCAGTTTAGAATTAGTCCATTGGATGTGTCTCGTTGTATCGTTTCAAGTTGAAGCTGTTTATGCAGTATCGGAGATGGACGGAGTAGCCGACCTTATTGTGCGGTGATAATTTGTTTCCCTTGAAGCAAAGACACTGATCCCCTTGGCAGCGTCCCTGGTTGTACTCGACTCCGACGGCGGAGCAGAGGAAGGAGTGAGACTTCGGGTAAAGGAAGTTGATGGCTTGCTGGAAGCGGCAATAGATAGCGCACATACTATTGTTCGAGTCCCAGATGAAGTTGCCGCGGACTTTAGATCTTTCGCCGATGTCGTTGGTAGGGCCCAGGAGACAAGGGTCGATCATCTTTCCTGCCAGCACTGGGATCATCTTCCGCAACCGGGACTCCATCGACGGGTTCCACAGCCACATCCTGTGCATCTGCAGACGAAACAAGCAGGAAGATCTGATAGAGGTGTCGTCAGCTAAGTTGACGGTTGTTTGCTTTCGGTTTGAAAGCGTTTTTGCGTCACTACTATCCACATGAAAACACCCGACTCTCGTAGAAGCAAGAACATAAGGCACAAGCTTAGATCAGGTTTTTTAACACTTTCAAACCTTGTAACACTTTAATTTTTCCTTTAAAATAAAAAGCTGCCCAATCCCAATCTCAGAAACACCTAATGGCAACTAGCAGGTTTTATTGTTAGAATTCGAATCTCCATTTACGAGTGAAAAGTGCCTCATTTTCACCAAATTAAATTGTCTTCTTTGAAAAATGCATCTCTAACAGTTTTCAACAGATTCATGTATACAGGGTGAGCGAAAAGTCCCCGACCCCCCCTCTAACTTTTGAACGAATTGAGCTAAGGAAATGAAACTTTGGGAATGTTCCTATCTCAAAGGGGACCATCTTTTGAGGGGGTCAAAATTTTGGTCCCCCCCTCAGGGGGGGACAGGGGCCCCCCAACTTTTTTTTTTCAAATAGCAACCCCTATCTTGTGATACCTCATTCGAAAGAGCATAAAAAACTAAGAATTTTGGCGCAAACCGCAGATCAATATCTCAATTTTTGACCGAGTTATGATAGGTCAAAGGTCAAATTTGACCTATTTTCAAAAAATCATAACTCCGGTTCAAATTATCGTAAAGAAAAAAATAAAACGGGAAAATTTACCAAATTGTGTTCGCTTTTACGTAAAAATTGCAGAAATCACTTCGATTTAATTTTAAGGGGGGGCTCGGACCCCCAAATACGTCAATTCAAAGGTCATTCAATTTTCCTGCGAAATAAGCCAATTTCCTCTGGATTTGCCTCCACATTATCTCAGTAAGGTCAAAATCAGTTCAACATTACGTTGGCAAGTCCCCAAATTTCGGGAAAAGTTAAAAAAACGAAATTTAAGGTGATTAAATTTGACCGCTTAAATTTCGTTTTTTTAACTTTTCCCGAAATTTGGGGACTTGCCAACGTAATGTTGAACTGATTTTGACCTTACTGAGATAATGTGGAGGCAAATCCAGAGGAAATTGGCTTATTTCGCAGGAAAATTGAATGACCTTTGAATTGACGTATTTGGGGGTCCGAGCCCCCCCTTAAAATTAAATCGAAGTGATTTCTGCAATTTTTACGTAAAAGCGAACACAATTTGGTAAATTTTCCCGTTTTATTTTTTTCTTTACGATAATTTGAACCGGAGTTATGATTTTTTGAAAATAGGTCAAATTTGACCTTTGACCTATCATAACTCGGTCAAAAATTGAGATATTGATCTGCGGTTTGCGCCAAAATTCTTAGTTTTTTATGTTCTTTCGAATGAGGTATCACAAGATAGGGGTTGCTATTTGAAAAAAAAAAGTTGGGGGGCCCCTGTCCCCCCCTGAGGGGGGGACCAAAATTTTGACCCCCTCAAAAGATGGTCCCCTTTGAGATAGGAACATTCCCAAAGTTTCATTTCCTTAGCTCAATTCGTTCAAAAGTTAGAGGGGGGGTCGGGGACTTTTCGCTCACCCTGTATATACCTGGTCCCAGCATCCTCTCCAGTATTTGTTGTAAAAATATCTGACTCGTTTGAAACCTCTCCAGTCCAGCCATGCCGGTCCCCGCCAGTCAATTGGAGCGTCGTACTACTCAAATACATAAAAGAAAAAAAACTGAGTATGAGCTCACATACTCAAAAAATGAATGCAAAAGCGTCTCTCGGTATTTTCTTTAATATCAAGCTCGCAGAAAAATTAGTTGTCTAGAATAGTAAATTCAGTCTACCGACAATTTTTAGATGGACGATTCTTGAATGTGCTCGATTCGTTTTTACTGCCAAAAACTAAGATATAAAGCGTTCAGACTGTTTAAGAGCTTCCACCGTACTGCAAGAAAACCGTGTGTATGAGAGTTGTCAAGAGAAAATCCATCGTCCAAACACCCGCAAGCTAAAAATATCTTTATGATTGACATTTCGAATTTTTTATGAGACGATTAGATCTCATCATAAGTTGGTATAAAATGCGCAAATGCGAATATCGATCGCGATGCTCAAAAATATCTGATGTTATTTTATGTTTTTAAAAGAGACTTAACCAATTCTCTATCCAGCGAAGAAAAATCGTCAAAGTTCTAAAAAAATTATGTTGAGGAGACTTCTGTTCAGAAAATTAGGTATTCGACAGGTCTGCAGCGTCACAAACCGAGTTACGCGTTTTTGCAGTTTCCCCACCATAACACCAAATGATAACATAGTCACTAACTTAAATAACTTAGTTATCCGAAAGAACTCATTTGCCTAAGGGAAAGAACGTTCACTTAACGCGAAAAGTACCCTTGCTCTAAAAATTTCAAATGATCATTGGCGTGCTTGAACGTATGGTCAAAAATCATCCTTATCACAATATTTTTTTCTATTGATTGCATGCTTTGCAAGTATTTTTCCAAGGATCAAGGCACAGTTACGTAAGTTGCATTTTTCAAGGGAAAAATTGCGCTCTTATCATGGCCGGATTTACCTTCTTGCCGCCCATGGGCCGCCTGTATTTTGCTGCTCTCTTCCCATTCATTTTGAAACATCAATAAAAACCATCAAGTGAACGTGCCGGAGGGGAAGGGGTGCATAAGACGTGTTCACTCGTGTTGGACACATTTCTTGCGTAAGCCCTGTCAACACTACTAGCAAAATCTCACGGAGTTCGCGCGAAAGTTCAGTTCCGTAAACCTATCTCTGTGGGGACAAGGCCTTTTATTTGTAAGAAATGAACTACAGAATTAAGAAAGAACAAACATAAATGTGGTTTGATAATTTTAACTTCCGCCGCTGTGCCGCGCTAACCACACTGTGTTTGGCGCAATGCGTGAAGTATTCATGTAGTCTCGTGGGCACTGTGCGATTCACGCCGCGCCGCGCCGCGCCAACCGCTGTTGACCGTACTGTGTTTGACGCAATGCGTGAAGTATTCATGCAGTCTCGTAGGCGCTATTATGTGTTACATGCCGATCGCCGCGTTGAGGGCTTCTCCTTTTCATCTCAAGTCCTCGTCATCATTTCTCTTTGCGCCGCGCTGCTCCAGGCCCAATTACTCGTACGTGTTTGGTTTCTCTCTTGACTCAACTAATTAAAAGTGCGCACTCTTTTGTATCACCGAAATGCGACAAAATTAGAAATTAATGAACTCTCAGAAAATGAGAGATTTTGTCACCTTTTCTTGTTTGTAATTTTTTCTGAATCCGATTTTTTTGTACCTGCTTTTAAAAAAATTGGACAATTTGCCGACCCCTAATTTTGCCGCCATGGGCCGCGGCCCATGGCCACCGCCTTAATTCGGCCCTGGCTATTATGAAACTAAGTTGAGATTTTTCCACTATCTTTTGACGATTAAATCTCTAGGTTTATGAACATCGGAACGATTAACCTCAATCTTGTTACAATTTTACCCCCATAAAATTGAGTTTTATAAAATAGAAATTTTATCTCAACTTATCACGATTTTTTGCTCAATAATATTTCAATAAATTTATTGTTGTCTGCATTCGGGCTATTGTGTGTCTCTCTCTCTCTCTCTCTCCCCCCCTCTCCCCCCCCTCTCTCTCCCTCTCTCTATTATTTCAATAAATCGCCGTCGATAGTCGCGATATGAGTTTGTGTTTTATGTTTCATGTATATGCGAAACTCACCGATCTATTAGTTTGTGCCGCTTTGAACTGAGCTCTGTGGGACATATACTGATCATAGTCTTTGATAATCCTGGTGAGGTAGGCGACGTAAGCCTTTAGATAGGCGGTTTTCAGGTCGTCATGAGTGTGCCAGGCCAGGCCAGGGGCGGCCAAGTAGGCGCGAAGGTTCTGCTGAGTGGCTTGTGTCGTCACGGCGGTGATCCAGGCATCGCTCCGGTTCTTGACGAGTTCCTCCATTGCGGCGCTGGGCTTCGATGGGGTTCGTGGACAGTCGTCGGTATGCACGACGCCTAGCCACAGCTCTTGAGGTACACGCTCCGGGGCTGTGTCTGGAAACGTCAGATTCTCGCCGAAGCTGCTTCGATGTGTTTGGAAGAAGCTAACGTTTTTGTAGAACTTCCACCTTCGCCACAGAAGGCGAGGAAACCGCAGACGTAATCGCTCGCAATGGATGCCACTAACCTGAAAACAGAAGTTCACTCATTTTGAAAAGTATCAATATTTTGCAGGAAAATAGTCAAATCAGGCATTTCATCAAATTCTCATAGTTTTATGATAGGTTCAAGTGTTGATAGTTAACGAAGTTGTGTCTGTTTTTGACGAGGAGTTTGCGAGCCGTACGATTCACTAATTTTTATGCATAAAAAGTTTTAAAAATGTAATGCAACTGAACCCCTACCTCTTTTTTTTCCGTGGAAAAAGCAGTGTATCGACGCGGTAAGTCCGCAATTACATACCTCGTTTGCGGTGTCTGAAAATCTCCGTCTCCATGTTATTTTTTGAAAAAGGGAACGAAGTGACATCATTTCTTGAAGTTTATGCAGAATTTTCTTCGCACAGAGAAGAAAAATCACGGCAGTTTTAACGAAGTGCCGTTGAGTGGTTTTCCGTAAGCGTAAAGTATGACAAAAAGTCTGTGACGTCGCAAACTGAGGTATGTGATTGCCAACTTACACCGTCGATATATATTTACAGTTCCAGTAATTTTTCAGGGGGGGGGGGGGGGGGATGAAACAACCCTGATGCCTAGCGTGCTGGATGCTGTCGAGTACGTTTCTCATCCATTCAGTTTTTATTCCAATTTGTTCCCCTATTAAGATGTAAAACATATGCTATAAGGTCTTAAAGTTAGATATGCGTGAGCCGAGCTCGTATGAATAAATACACACACTGTGTGCTGTCTAGGGCGATATTTTCTCTAAGAAGAGATTTCATTATTTCATATTTGATCAGCTTGATAGAGGACATGTACAACAACAAAAGCGTAAAATTATCAAGACCATATATTTATTGTAAGAAGCCTGTATCATTAGGTAACGTACTACTTACTTACGGAAAAATTGGAGGAGTCTCCATCTCCAACGTCGTATTGACAGCAAGAATATAGACGCCATTCGGGCTTCCCGTAGTTGTCGAAATCGACGATCTCACTGATTATGTTCGTCGGCCGATCAGTTTTGAATTGTATGTAAAATTTTTTGCTGGCCTCTTTGGGTGAGATTCCAGCAATGACATAAGTTGTTAATATGAAAAATCGTATTGTCGCCATGAGCCAAAATTTGTTTGAGCAAGGCTGTGGCTGCTCTTTTTGGTCAAATGAAAACCAATTTTTTCTAATCTATCCAATACAATCAAACAGGTCACTCAAGTCATGCATTAGAGAGAAAAATGAATATGATAAACGCAAAATTTGTTGAGAATTAACCCGTTACCTAGCCCATTTCAATCAAAAAATTACCGGTGGTGTATAATATTGTAGGTCAGAAGACCTCCAAAAGAGCAACAAATTCAATATATTATTTCCTCAAGGCCCGAACAATTTTTTCAGACATTTTATCACGGATTTCTTGACCTATTGTAAGTCCTTCTCGGGAAGTGTTAGTCTTTTTAAGAAACAACCTATCCTTTTGATTTTTATCCAAAGCGACTTAAGGTTGCACATAACTACAATGGTGGCTCAAATGCAAAAAAGTCCACTTTTTTTCTCCAATATTTCAGACGGTAGAAAGAAATTATTGAAAAGAGTTAATTTGGTGCATGCGATTTATGACATCAAAAGGTCAGCAAGGAAAACTTTACCACACTTATGACGGTGATTCTGGCAATGATGTCTATTATATATTTACTTGACGTTGGATACAAAATGAATCGCGACATGCTCATACAACCGTTTAAAAATAAATAATAATCATGAAATGGAAAAAAAGTGAAGTAAGTACAGTAGCTGCAAAAAAACTATCTTCACACGGTTATTTCTTTAATTAACTGTTCAAAAAGTTGAAACATCACCATAAACACGTACCTCGATATTTTTGGACGCATGCATGATTAATTTTGGTAGCCAATCTACTTTTGAACATTCACTACTTAGAATTTAGAATAATAATAATTTACTTTGCTGCTTTTGAATCTTGACAAAGATTATTTTTTTGGGTCATAAATCTGCGAAAAATAAAATCTTAAGTGAAGTAACACGATTAATGGTTTTGTTTTATTTGTAAAAGAAGGCACAAAATAACGTATATAGTTAACCTCTAAAACAGAGCGAGTAATCTGACTTTCGGGTGTTATCGTTTCAAATCACCAACTAATAATCAATAGGCAAGACGACGCATTGATAGGCAGTAGTCGTACTTTTTAAGGGGCCATGTTTACAGTGTATCTATATTTACCCCGTAAAACTTAAAACATAAGGAAAATGTCTTCTTGTGGGACTCAGATTGCTGTGATAAAAAGTAAGGTTCATCTGTTTATACATTTATCAATATAAGGATTCAGTCTTGTTAGTCTTAACACAGTCGGATCTAGCCGTTCGCACGGGTAGGGCGAGCTACTTCTTTAACCTAGAAAAAAAAAAAAAAAAACTTTTTCTCTGATTTATTGAACCCTCTCTGCCCCTCTTTTTACGCTTTCCTGAATAATCAGGTAGGGATAATCTCTGGATCCCTTGAACATGCTTCTTAAATGCTGAGATTTAAGGCGCGCAAGTTGGCAACCGAATGTGACGTCACGCCCCGTCGAAGGAACTCGTCTTACAAACCGTACATTAAATACAGGAAACACTCGTGATCTCTTTGCCACTACTTAGGTGTCGTAATTTCTTCTATCTTAAATTTATCAGTCGGTGACAAAATTCTACAAATCAGAATAGAGAATTCGCAGGTGTCTGAAATTTGATAAATTTCGTGTTCAAGTGGAAACTACCGAGTAAAGTGAACACGAAGATACCCTAGGTTCATGAATTGAACAATTTTTGGAGAAGATATGACAAAATTATCTAATCTGCGAAAATACGTTTGTTTAAATGAAAAATGCCGCCAGATGACGTCACTAGGCGGTACATTTTCTCACTTTAAAATCTATTTTCATTATACTTCCCATATCAGAAAAAAATTATAAAAAATACTGTGAAATCAGCTCTATAAGCGCACTTTCATATGAAGCGATAAAAAATTTGCATGCAAATTCTCCATTCGAGACTTCCTTGGGGGCTTTGATCGGTCTCGTCCCAGCAACCAATATTCAGCCGTTGGATTAATAAAACAAGAAGAAAAAATCCAACATGAGTATGTTGGAAAAGCGTGCCGAATAACTGAAATGTTGGACAAATACCTCTTTGTTTTTTTACCTCAAATTTTCACGTCTTTGCTTTTTGCATCAATTGGTACTTTTTGCTAAATTTGGGAGAAAATATTGATTCATGAACGTTGAATGTAAATGAATTTTAAAGATTCCGTCCAATTATCTTGATTTTAAGCTGATATGCGGCATTTGCGCACGACCGTGATTTGGGCGAACTGCCGTGCATCGAAATCGCGTTCAGTTAATCTCTTTGGATTTCGAACTGTAACTTCTCTCCTATACGGCCGATTTGTACAAATGAGGTCTCTTTTTATTTGTACTTCAACAGAAAGTAAAGAAAAACTCGCTAAATAGACGGAAACCATTTTTGAGAAAATTTGGTGGATCCTGGCATCACGGTGAATGGTTAATCGGTTAATCGCCTCGCCGTCTTTTATTGCCTTGCTCGAAACCGGACACCCAAAGCGCTATATCGCCAGATAACTGTAGTGGTTTAAGCGGATTTCGGCAGGGGCCATGGTTAGTACATAGTATAATGAGTCACGAGGCTCATCACAGATTGCACTTACAGTGCAAAACGCTCATTGGCTATAGAGTTTTGGCGGGAAAGAAGGCTCTAGAGTTGAGTCCTCCGAGCGTAAGAAAGCTCCTATGAGGTTTCTGTCAAATTGAATAATACGGTTTTGACAGAAAAATGTTCTCAAGGGTTTCCAATTAGCAGTTCATTAGATTTTTTGGTAAAAGACCATCAGGGCTTGACAGTGTAATGGTTCAAAGACAAAGAAACGGGTGCGAGGAAAAAAGTATTTGGACGACCCGTTGAATAGCATTGGTTGATCTGTGTGCTGTACTATGGTACATCCGAGTGATTTCAAAAAGCGAGCCCTACTGGCACGCTTAAAATCAATGGCTTGGAGGTTTTTATGTTCGGAAAGGAGGCAAGGCCCATATGCCCTTCATGTGCGAGGTCCTGGTATCATTGAGTGATCACACACGGTCTCGACTTTTCTAGATGGCAACCAGTTCTTTGAGAAAGAGGCCCGGCTCCTGGTCCCTTTGGAACCTCCTAGCTTAGCTTCATGCTCCACTCATGCAATAGGTGCATAAGGAACCCATAAGAGACCCATTAGTCCCGTAGGGGACTGTTAAAAAAATTCTAAAGTGATGTTTTAGAGGAATATATTCAAATGCTGGCCTAAGATTCGATTATCATTCAGACTATCATTTTAAAGCCTTATATAAGAAAGTAATACCATGAGTCAGTTGATATTCCCCTCAGTTTGAAAACTTGGAAGAAAAAATGTTTAGAATGTCCAAAATTCAGATTATATTTGATCAAACCAATATTCGCTTCAGAATTCCGTGAAATTTCTACGATCATAAGCACTAACGCCTAACAAGCTTGCATCACATGCCTAACAATGTGCAATGTGCATCGTACTTGAATAGAAGGGTGCTGAATTGTAAAAACGAACAAAAAAATACTTTACATTCCAAGAAAATCTTGTCGTTAGGAGTATTATTAATCAGTGTTACTGGTTGAATGCTGAAAAAATCCATGGGATTGCAACGACGATAGACTCTTTTTCACCATCAGATTGCCTCTAAGTGCATTGAACATTAGTCCTCATGAAAATATGCAAAGAAAGGAAGAAAAAAAAACCGAACTGACAGCAGCAACTTGTATGAGGACTTTCCCCCTTTTTTCCCAATTTTTTTTCATGTTCTTTTTTATTCATAATTTTGAATTTGCCTCAAGCCTAAGAGCGTTGTATGTAATGAACATGACATTTTGGATTTTCAGACTGGAGTAACTGTCAGTTGTGTGCGCGTCGGTCCTTGTTTATCTGTTCTGTCAAAAAGCATTACTCAAAAATAGAATCGCGCACGACCTTCATTCCAGGAAAGTAAAATCAAGTGAAAGTTCAAATCATGTAAAACGCAAGTGGATTTAACTAGATTCAACCGAACTACACGAACTATGCCTAGTTTCCTGTCGTGTTCAATTTTTTTAAATAAACAAATCAACACGGAAACTCTGAAATTTACGAGTATTCTCTTCATGAACCAGGGTATCCAGTCAAATAGTTAATTTTTTAGTCAAAAAAATTAAAATTGAAAGAAAATTAATAAGTCAATGGTTCTGTTGCACGCAAGATATTCACCCACGCGAATAGACATTTGAGGGGCTTAAAGGATAAGGCGCATAAGTGCAGTCATTGATAAAAGTGAGATATTAATGATTTCAAGTATGGCTAATCTTAGTGTATTATTTGTCAAACATTCGCTTCAAAATTGCAGCTTTTAAGCATCAAAAAGTCAGTTTCAACTTTTTTCCCTCCAGAATGATCCGTGTAATTTTGAAACTTCAAACACGTATTTCTTGGAGAAGCAAAAACTACACTTGCCCTCCAAGCTCCTCATTTGCACGTTAATTTGGCATGAAAATCATGGTGGTTACTTTAAAGAGTCTTAAATCTACTCTTTAACGCTCTATTTCTGATCCAGGACACGTTTTATCAAATTTTCCACGCCGAGGGGCAGTTTCCATAAAAGTCCACGAGGAAATGTTGAATCCTGAAAGTGGAGTTTCCTTTTGAGTTTTGATGCGAAGAGATCATTGCCTTGTTTCTGCCAGTATGCAACAGGTTCATACGCATTTTGATCCGCAATTTTCATGTTTTACAGTGTTATCAATTGGTGGAGAATGGCCGGCTTGACCTGCTCTGTTGGCGCAACATGCAATGCATCGTGGAATTTCTGAAGCGCGATCGAGTTGGGACTTTTTCACGGAACCCTGAATTCGAGCCACTTTTTCTGAATCGTGGAAGGGCAAGGGTCATCCACGATGCCTCGTGGGTGGCGGATGGCCGCCTGCATCTGGGTCCTCCTGGCTAATTTTCTAGTCCACGTTCTCACCGAGTTCTACATCCAGTTCAGGCTCGATCGGAATAAGTCTCTCGTCGGAAAAATCCTGGGCAACGATTACTACGATCATCCTGAATGGCGAATATACTCTTGCCGGGATTCCGAGGATCATGGAGATCGTGGAGATCGTGGAGATCGTGGAGATCGTGGAGATAAGCGCCGAGCATCCCTTAATAATACTGTGAGAATCATTCATTTTGAGTAACCAATCTCGGCGTTTCCCAGACGAAGAAACGTAACTCTATCCCAAGGTTGCCAAATTGACTCACACAATTCAGATTTTTACGAAAATGAACTTGAGCAATTTTTCTTCGAAATTTGTCTGATTTTTGTATGAGATCAGAAGGAAAATCAGTGAAATTTGCAGTTAAAGATATTCATGTTCTTCTTCGTAAAAATGCATTTTGGGAGGAAAAATTTGGCAACATTGAAATTTAGTTACGTTCTATAGTGAGTTTTTGCCAAAAATTACGTGTGTTCTCGTTAATGTTTTAGATAATGAGGTCTCATCGTCAAAACGCACTTGTAAAAGTCACTTTTCACATCTTTTCCACAAGTTTTTATTTTTGTAGGATGCATATAAAGACATTCAAGCAAATTCCGTCATTACCCGTTGTTCATCCAATATTTCAAAATTTAAGCGAATATACATAAGTGTATATATATATATATATATATATATATATATATATATATATATATATATATATAGAGTTAATCATGCAATGATCAATTTTCAATGTCAATCAGAAAGAGTAGAAAAAGAAATTACGGGGGAAAGTCTCATTTCACAGTTGTTCATAAAATGTCTAAAAAAGTCACTTCATGACCATGCGTAGCTAATTTCCTCCGCCAAGACTTCTTGATTTTTACGGGAGCACATAAGTCGCATATTCCTTCCATTGATTTTACTCAAAGTTAAAAATAATAGGAATAACTGGGATAGAGTTATACCCATCACTGACATGCACTGAGAAAAAACTATGGTTTATAAACGTATTAGAGGTAAATATGGAACACCTATAATAGTCGTAAATAAACTAATGATTCTCGGTCTGTGAACCATACTAAGGTCTCTGTACCTAATTAAGGTACCCCGTACCATAACTAAGGTATATGTGCTATTATTATATGTAGAGGTACTACTATTAGTGGTGTTCCATATTTACCTCTAATAGGTTTATAAGCCATAGTTTTTTCTCAGTGTGTACCGTTGTGCATGTACAACTCGTCACCAAGTCCCTTCAAACGTCGAGATATGCAACTTAACGTGCTTGGCTCTTTCTTAACCTCGAGTATCCTGCACTAGGAGCTTGTAGCATGCATCACGACTCTCATCCGTGAAATTGAGTGAGAAAATAATACCTAAATCAGTATTAATTTTATCGTGGTATCCCAGACACTACATAAAGACAAAAAATTTTGGTCACATGTACCGTAAGTACGGCGTTCAATATCGGCCGCACTGTTCAGTTCATCTAATCGCTCTCTCTCGGTTTTAAGAACCGTACATTCGGTTATCCTATAACTGAGCTTTAAACAAAACCAAACCAAACATTACAATAAGCTCGGTTGCACGAACCGAGGATACGTTTCTTAGAACCAAAAGTGCGGGTACATGAACCGAACAGTACTGCCGATATTGAACATTGTGCCTTCCACCAGGTTTATATGATCGAGCTATTTTTCTTAGTTAGCTGCAAAGGGAACCCAGCTTTTTTGCGCACTTATACAGTCCGACTCTGTTTCTATCTTTTTTAGGCGGTTGTCCAATGCATGCGGTTTACTTTCAGCTTTCCAAAATTCATCGACCGATTTAATTTTTACTCGGAAAATACTTTCTACGCAACGCACCGGCCTCTGGACAGCGACGGAGGCCACTATGAGTTTTCGGACATGAAAAGGGACGAACTACCAGCTGAGTTGTGGGTCGGATCTGAACATGTGGTCCAAGTCCCTCAGTTTGAATGCGCGCCAGAGAAGCTGGAGTTTTACAGAAAAAAGACGGAAGATTGGTTGTCTATGATCCCGGACAAGGCAGTGCAAGAGAACCTGGTCGACTATCTGGCCACCCCGGATCTCAGTTGGGCTTTCGGAAGGCCGAACGTCACCGCCGCCTACATCCACGCCTACGTAGCTTATCTAGGCGTAGTTGTTACGGAGTACGATGTCTACATGCTAGTTAAAGATCGGCCAATGAAAATTCCGGTTAGTATGTATCCAAAAAGTAAAACAGTGCTCGATTATTGTACTATGATTAATATTATGCTCTCATCTCGATGATGATGATATCTGGATTTACATATATCGATATAGTAGCTTTAAAAGTGCAGTGTATATTTTGACAGTTTTGAACTCATCGTTAGCCTTTTCATTGCTTTTATTTATTAAATTTTGTTTTGATCATTTGATCAGGATTGGACTGGCTTGCATCTGAGGGCGTATGCCATCAATAGTTACTACCATCCTTCGTATCAGGAAGCCTGGCAAATTTTATAAAATAGTGAAATGCTCAAATTATTAGGTAAACAAGGCGAGAATCTGCCTCATACGGCATTGTAGCCTTTGACGTCAATGGTTCATAGGAAATTAATGATCAGTTTCATAACAAGTTATCAATTATTATGCACATACTTTCATTTACCAGGATGTTTCATTGGACTGGAGGGGACCAGCTTGGCTCGACTGGAAACTTTTAAAGCCCGCAAAGAAAGTGTACAGCTTGTACCGGAAGAAAACAGATAAGGTAAATCTAAAACTCGTGAATGTTTCAGAGTTCAGTTGCTTAAGTCCACAGAACAGTCAAACCTTCGTCCAACGTGTCCAACCTTCCTGATCGACTCGATCAACTGTGCGTGGCCTGCAAATTGTTTTCCTCCGCACTTTTATGAAAAATAAATTGCATTTCAGGGGGTAAAACAGGCTAAGTTGCTTTCTAGACATGTGAATGGAAGGTAAGGCTTGAAAAGAATGTCTTCTTTGACGACGCGCTGAAGCCTATGTCCCATGATCAAATGAACCCATCAAATACTCATTGATTGCAAGATGGCGACTGGTTTTCGCCAAAATTTTTTTTGTATTCGATAGCAGAAGAAATGGTTCAAAATCTATAGTCGTAAATTCGGATTGTTTCTCATGAAATAAGAACGGAAATTTTTAAACACCGCAATGGAGATGCGTGGTTTCGCACTTCAGTCGGTGCGATACGGACATCCATCAAGTTCAAATGGTTGCATCAAGTCCCCGTCACCGCCGACCAACGCGTCTGTCGATCGAATCAACTACAGGTAGTATGAGCAGGGAGTCAAAACGCCTTCAATTTTTTGAACGCAATACGGACATCCGTCGAAGTTGTATAGTTGTATCAAGGCGCTGTAGCAAACGCGTCCCATTGTTCCCACTCGTCTATAGTTCCGTTTGGCAGAAGTGCGTCCAAATATATACCGAGCAAATTTTCATTTATTTTGCAGCTATTGATAGGAGATATTTCTTAGATGAGCCCTGAGCCAGTTCTATTTAGATTTACTCATGGAGACCCACGAAACGCCAACCAGAATTGAGCCACGTGGCGGCCAGGTGGCGTACCCCCTAGCACATACATAATTTGTGCAAACTACCCTTGGCAAGCCCTTCTATACCGCTTTACTCTTTCGCTGCAGATGCATGGGTTATGGCTGTTGGATCCGTTGCTTGAGTCGCGGTTTCGGAAAATGATCCCCGTTCTGATGAGCAAGATGATCGACCCGTGTTTCCTGCAGGACGTCGCAAGTTTCTTCCCGAACAAAGTCGTGTTCAGGGATGAGCAGTTCCTCGGTCGACCGGAGGATATGCTCTGCGCCGTCTTCTGCCGCTTCTCGCACGCCGTCGCCAACCTCTACCAAGACTCCGCTTCCAAGATCTGCTATTTTATGGACGCCGGCAACAAAATACACGGCGGACAATGCCGTGGAGATAGGTGCTACTGCCTCAGGAAAACCACCTCTTACCGTCTCTCCTTCTCGCTTCGCTACTGTGTCAACGTGTTCAACATGCAGCAGTACAATGATACGCATGCCTGCCGTCCAATAACCTGATTCTGGACTGACTTTGACTACATTCTGCAAAAAGGAACCACTATTTTTGGCTCACTCATAAAAGAACCTATGTGAACCACGAAACTTTTGTGGCACGTGCCTTTGTTTCTAAAACGAGTCAAAAATAGTAGCTCCTTATTGCAAAATGTAGGTCAGTTCTCCTGCAGAAATTGAGATTTGCTCTTACATCAGTAGAGCGACGATACTTTACCGTACTGAGGAAAAACATCGAATGCACATTCAAGAGTTGCCAAATTTCCTACGATGAAATTTTCATTTTCCATAAGAGCCATGAATATTCTCTCTTGAAATGTTCAGATAATTTGGACGTATTTCTATCAAACGGAACTAAGCGCAAATTTGAGTTCCTTATGAGGTATTTAGAATCCCGGATAGCGCGTTCTGTCAAACGGACCTAAGCGCCATTGAAAAGCATTGCGAGCATAGGACGGAATAAGCCGGACGCCCGATTCCGCCGCCAATCCAAGCCCCCCTTTACCTTCCTCACCCTATGGCGCTTAGGTCCGTTTGATAGAAATACGTCCATTTAGATCTAGTTCCGAACGAAATTCTATGAAAAATTCAAAAAGAGACATTCAAATATTTCTCTAAAGATTCATGTTTTATCTAAGGAAAGTTGGGAACGTCTAAAGGCTCATACGGCACTCTGCGTTAGCGCGGCAGTATATATAACCCCTGTGAATAATTTGGGTGATGAAGTAAAGGGACGAGGTATGAAATTTCCATAAATAAATTTAAAACCCATCCGAAAAACTTATTCTTTCGCGATGCTTCCCGTTCATTCAACATCGAACCCTGCAAATCGATGCACGCACGGATATTATCACAGGAGACGGTTGCTTATCATATCGTTGCATTTATCTGCATCCACAAGTCGCGAACTCTCTTCCCGTCGTATCACGTAATATTAGGTGAACATCCGCGCCACAGATGATGAGCCGATTGTTTGACTTTAGTTCACAGGACCCTGAAATCTACCTAAAGTACAAACAGCACAAAATAGCATTTTTACAGATTTAGACTGTATACCGGTTGTGGCTGCGTGTAAAATAAGTATAGGACTGTACTGTTTCGTTTAGCTAACGTATAGTCAAGCAAGACAGACTCTTTATTTTGTTCCTAGGATTTTACGAAACTTTTTGATGTTGTTTCATTTTATTGCTTTTCTTACTATTATAAAATCTCCATAAGAGGTACTTTACATCAACTAGTTTTTTTTTTTTGTTTACCGTTTTTAGTGTATCCCTCAAAGACACATTCTTCCTGATCAAGCATAATATTACAAAAATCCCGTATTAAATATTACGAACTAGAAATCTGATTTTATATTTTGGTTTTGAGTATCTCTAGATATATTTGCAAGGATATATTTAATAAATAGCATGGTTTGTCGGTTACTTCACATAAAGCGATCGCTACTTACGCAAGAATAAAAACCTTGGATACAATATTCTCAAACCTGTTTTTGTCTGCTCTATGCCGTTTTGTTGGGAAAGTTCTTAAGTTCCTTAAATATATTTTTAAACAAAAAATAGCATAGCAATGCATAGATAAGTAACCATTAAAAGTATATGAGCTGTTATACAGGGCCGGATTAAGGGGGTAGCCACACGGGCCGCGGCCCATGGCGGCAAAATTAGGGGGCGGCAAATTTTGCAATTTTTTTAAATGCAGGTACAAAAAAATCGGATTCAGAATAAAATTACAAACAAGAAAAGGTGACAAAATCTCCCACTTCCTGAGAGTTCATTGATTTCTAATTTTGTCGCATTTCGGTGATACAAAAGAGTGCGCACCTTTAATTAGTTGAGTTAAGAGAGAAACCAAACACGTAATTTGGCCTGGAGCGGGGCGGCGCAAAGAGAAATGATGACGAGGACTTGAGATGAAAAGGTGAAGCCCTCGACGCGGCGGTCGGCATGTAAAACATATTAGCGCCTACGAGACTGCATGAATACTTCTCGCATTGCGTCAAACACGGTACGGTCAACAGCGGTCGGCGCGGCGTGAAACGCACAGTGCCTACAAGACTACATGAATACTTCACGCATTTCGCCAAATACAGTGTGGTCAGCGCGACACGGCGGCGGAGGTTTTTAATTATTAAACCACATTTATGTTTGATCTTTCTTAATTTTTTAGTTCATTTCTTACAAATGAAAGGCCTTGTCCACACAGAGATATGGTTTACGGAACTGAACTTTCGCACGAAGTTCCGTGAACTTTTGCTCGTAGAGTTGACAGGGCGTACGAGTGAACGCGTCTTATGCACCCTTCTCCCTCCGGCACGTTCACTTGATGGTTTTTATTGATGTTTCAAAATGAATGAGAAGAGGGCGGCGGCAAAATACAGGCGGCCCATGGGCGGCAAGTAGGTAAATCCGGCCATGGTGTTATATCGTTTTAACGTATAATAATATTACGTTGAATTACGTAATGGGTGATTGGACCAGTTGTGGAAATTGACTTCAAATCTTAAGAAAGACTAATACTGCACATTCATAAGGTAGTAAAAAACTCTCAGGTTCGTTACAGGGGTGATCTCATGAGGATGTCTGCTGTTGAAGATATACAGAAGCTTCATTTTGGATCGAATAGTACTTATATACTACGCAGCAGTGCCTCATACAAGCAGTCATTCCCTGAAAAATAGCCGACTAAAATATAAAACCACCTCTTCCCAAAATTTCAGTTTGCGGGTCTTTAGTAGTTATCGTCAGTGAATATTGAATGGGAAACTGTTTTCTACACAGAAATACAAATCTCATGAAATTATTTGTTCACCAATCCTGATTGAATATAAATTTTTAAAAAAATATCAGGAGAATTTGATCCCCGTCAGATCAGAAGAGACGACGAATGTACTTCCAAATGACTGAAGATTCGAATCCTTAGAATAATGCCAAATCCGCCCGAAAATGTGAACTTCCGGTCTTTGTGCTTACGCGCTATGTGCCGTGCGCCGTTCCAGTGAATGAAGTTTGCTGTTATTATGCTCGGAATCAAAGAAGGCTGAGTAGATGCGTCAGTCAATATTAAATATGTTGATTTTGGATGATCCTTGTCTGAGGTAGGTCGTGACGATTTTACTTGAAGTGTGCGTATAAGATGCAAGTTACGGATTAGGGGATACTCGCTACCAACTCTCTGTGCGCATAGATCCTATGAAACGCTCCATATACTTCATCCAGAGCACATGAGGGCACATTATCCTTATCTTCACTTGAGGAGCTTGAAGGACAAGGCGCATAAGTGCAGTTTTTGAAAAAATTGAGATGTTCATGAACTCAACTAAAACTAGTTTGAAAGTATATTCTTTGAAAAAGTCACAACTAAAATTCAACTTTAAAGTATCAAAAAGTGAGTTTAAACCTCCTTACCACCATAAGGCTCAATGTAATTTTGAAACTTTGAGCACACATTTCTTGAATTAACAAAGACTGCACTTATGCAACTTGTCCTCCAATCCCCTCAATTTTGGATGCCCTGAAGCTTTGACAGGGGTATACTTACAAAATATTTGAGCGCTTTTTTAAATTTTTTATTTTAAATTTTTTCCAAATATACCAGATGCTCTCTGAAAGTTCAATCTGACGAATCCGATTAATAGATCAGTCAATGAGGAAAGTTGTAGAAAAAATCATGCCATAGAAGCTCCCGAAAAAAAACGAATAATCTCAACCTAGAGGAGCCTCTCCTATGCGGTTTGACATTGACGGTCTGGGAAATCCACAATCACCAGAGTCCTGAATAATTCGCATAAGTGATAGTGGACTTGTCCAACTGCAGTGCCTTATCTTCTCCTTCTTGATCACGAATAATCATGTGACATTGAAGTCTGGGCGAGATTAAACATTATATTTCCTCTGACAGCGCATCCTTTTTTAGGTCAATAACCAAGTTCGCGGGAACTACGTCTAAATCAAGATGCAGCCGGGGAAACCCTGCCCCCATTATTTCCGCCCTTGAATTATTTAAATGGAGAACCATCAAGAATCTGGTCATTCCTCCGATAATCTCAGAGGGAAGTGCAAAAGTAGGAGTCCTTTAAAACTCACCACTCTGAGTTAGCAGGGCTTCATTTTATTTTCTTCTGAAGTTTGTATGTAAAGTTAACTGGTCACGTATCAAGAATCATGACCCAAGTTTAAACATTTTTTAAAAAACGCAAAATTTTATCGGATATACAGTATTTCAATTTTTTAGTTTCTCACCTAACAAATATTTATAAAAATTACATTCGGATTGCCTCATAGCAATTAAGCTATTAAATATAATTTTTTCATATTTAACTATCCCCAGTTACATACATAAACGGTTTAAATGTTCAAAAATACAGTGATCTAAAACATTTAAAATTTTGGAAAAATAATTCAGTGTATACTAGAATATTATATCTAACTATAGTGTGTGATCGATGACCGTGAGTCTTATCGATATACGTAAGTACTTTCAGAAATTTTGAAAAAAGGAGAAAAAGCACGAATGCGCTGCCTTTCAAGATACTTCTCTTTCCCTACCCTCACAAATGTCCCTCAGTGCTATCTTATAAACATTTAAAGGAATAATTTATTATGCTTCCTATCAGAATAGCTATTATATTCGGAGTGGTGCTCTGCACAAATGCCACATTTTTCGAGGGGGAAAGTGACGAGAGCTACGAGGATGATCGAGAAAGCACCAACAACGAGGAATTTCCAGAGGAATATTCAGAATTGGAGGGCGAAGATGAGAACGAAGGCAGAGCTGAACATGTAGGCGGAGAAGATTTCGGAGAGGGCCAACAGAGAAGCCTTCATCGACAGAAAATCAAGATCAAAGTAGTAAAAAATGAGTCGCTTTTGAACCTAGTCGGGCAGCAGGTCCAGGAGCAGCACAGCCTTGATGTAGGTAGTCCCTTCGAGTCGATGATGGTTCCGCTCGGGCAGAAGGTGAAGAGCAAGCTCCGGAGACATAAACATAGACATCAGAAACATCAACATCAACAACAACATCAAACCGGAGAGGATTTTGAGTCGGTACCGGTTGTGGACGGAGCGCAGCAGTCTAGCAAACTCGTGGTCGCGCCGCCTTTGTTATCATCGTTACTGGACAAGGTCCTCAAGTAAGTTTTTTTTTTCTTTTTAAGTTGTTAAAGGATTTTTGCCCTAGGAGCACTGCAACCTTGTATGGCTAAAGTAAGTCATTCATATGTGATGTGTATTTTCTGGATAGCGAAACTCTCAGAATCAGGAATTTAGGAGTCATAAATCCGAACCTTTATCCCAATGAGCCTTTTTGAGAAAAATCAGGATATTTTGAAATTAAGTTGCGATTTATTTACGATTTTTCGGTGATAAAATCGCTAGGATCATCAACATCTAAGCGATTATCCTCGATCTTGTTGCAATTTTGTATCTATAAGATTGCGTTCGATAAAATCGAAATTTCATCTCAATTTATCACGATTTTTTGTTCGATACCATTGCGGTAAATCGCTATCGATAAAATCGCGATTTTATTGAAAATTTATAAGACAAAATCGAAGTTCATCGCAATTTTGTATACGATAGTATTGCAATAAGTCGACGTCGATAAAATAAAATCACGATACATTCTCCGATCGAATCGCAACTTCGAAACTTACTGCTACTTGGAATTTACGAAGTGTCCTAGGGGTAAATGTGCAGGCTGCAATAGTGTGTTCTTTCGGGTTGATATAACACTATTCTCTCCTCGTAAAAAGTGTTTTCTGAAAGTGCCCCCAGTCGGAATCACGGCTCCCACAATTTTTTGGTAAATTATTGTTTTCTCTAAATTTCGGAAACACTGAGTATTTGCTAATGGAGCAAAACTCATGAGAAATGGCTATGTCTATGGTTTGTAGCGGTGATCCTATTCATGACCTCAAAGATGTCGAGTTAGAGGGGGATTTCAGACGGCCAAGGGAGGATTCATTTTGTAACTCTGAAAGATTCAAGTTTCTCTGAGATTCCCCTTTTTACTTAAAATTTACATAAGTTAGAGGCCATTGATGAATTTAGCGCTAAAAATTTTAGAGGGTAGCTTTTTCTTTGAGTTTTGGCTCATAATCGTTGCGACAATTCAGGAAAAATAGTGATTCAGCTATTTGAGAGAGCGTAGGGACTCTTTTGGGGGAAAAAAAACTTTATCGAAAAAAAGTCTCATTTTCATCCACAGAACATACCCTAACAAATTCAGAATAGTGTATTTTTCTAGGTTTAATGTCTGCACTGGCCTTCTTAAAAATTCGTAAGGCCCACGAGTTGGGTCATGAAAGTTTATGAAATATTTTTGGGAGGGACACACTTACCCTAAAATGGACTACATTTTGCAATTAGGAACTATAAATTCTGACTCAGTATAAAAACAACGTATGAACCATCACTTTTCCTCATGCACATACGCGTTTTTTCGGATGAGCCAGAATTTATAGTTCCTAATTGCAAAATTAAGTCCAAATGATAGTATCAGTGCAATACAAATACAAGCAGATACTGTATTTGCAATCGAAGAGTGCGTGATTCAAAACCTGATGAGCGTCATTAGACACTGTCAAAATAATTTTTGTGCGACTGTCAATCTTTTGACAGGGATCCAGTGTCCTAAGAATACAAAATCTGCCATGAAAATAGGGCCCTAACCTTGAGAAAATCTCCTGAACAAAACTCCCTAAAATAAAGGCGCACTTAGGTTCTTTCACGGCGTGGCGGCGAAGAACAATATCGACGGTGAAACTACCAAACGACGTATCTCGGTTTGCGACGTCGAAGACTACTTGTAATACTTTATTTTTTAAATGAAAAACTACTTAACGTCCAGTCTTGAAAATTTCTGTGATTTTTCCTCTACGTGCGGAGACAGTTCTGTGAAAACTTCAAGGAATGATTATGATTTGTTCTCTTTCAAAAAAATAAAATGTGAGCGTAGATTTTTAAACACCGCAAACGAGATACGTGGTTTGGCAGTTTCACCGTCGATATGCGCTTTTTAACCTCTAATGGTGCTTACCAGGTTTGAATTACTGCTCCTGAATTAATTAATCAATTTCATGAATCGACTGCACCTCAATTCGACTGATTTGCTCACCTGATCCTGTTTTATTTTTACCTTTCAATCTTTCTTGACAGACCAGCCCGAAATACCTCAAAGGAGGCTGAAGATCTCGAGAATCCTGAAAGTAAGTATTAATTTTCTTGTTGTTGCTTTTCGATCTACAAATTATTCTTATCATATCACCTCTGGCAGCTATTATTTGGAAAGTATTGAGTGGATAGGAGTTATGTGAAAATGTTGAAAAAATTGGAATGTTGGTCGTTCGAAGTAAAACTTATCTCAGGGTTTTTTGAGATAATTGATTTTTGATAAATGATACGTGCTACTCATGCAGTTACTTTTTATTGCTGATTGCAAAAACCATGTTAGCTTTTTACAGCATTTACCGTTCGGCATTTTTATAGCTCAAAAAACATCCATCTTTTTAAAAGCTCGAGTTCCCAAAACGGTAAAGCCATAAGGCTATTTCAGGATGTAGTTGCAAAAAGTAAGTGAAGAGGATTTCCTCTTTACCCCCGGGGAACAATTTCCCGACGCATGGCAAACGAATGATCATTAAGTGGTATATTAATATCCGTTATCAGAAACAGCAAGAAATATTCTTATGTAAGGCGTGGATGTGTCCCTGCCCCAATGCATATTTGCCATTAAATCCGAAAATGACCATGGTTTTTCTCAATCATGAGTTGAATTTTCGGGGAATTTAATTTTTTTCCAGGAAAGCTCGGTTCCGAGGGAAGCTCTGTTTTTCTGGGCAAAACCGGGCTGATTTTAAGTTGTAAAGTTGTAAAGAAGTTATTTTCATAACCAACGGTAAATATCCGTCTTCAATCAATCCTTGACTTAAACCGGCTTGCATTAACTATAGTGTGAAGGAGTAACGTAACGAAATGCGAATCCCCCTTCTCATTGCACAGCGCGTTAGATAAAGCAGGACTCTTAATTCAAGGTCGATTATCTATGCAAGCAGTGGCGTGGCAAGCTTTGCGATATTTCGATTGATCTGCCATTTATGATCATGGAAAAGTATCGATGAATCGGGTGTTCGCAACGAACGCCTTTTTAATCGATTATTTACCATAACTTCAAACGGAGAAATATCGATAATCGATCATTCACGCTGTGTCATACTAAGGCCAAGGTTGCGAGCCTCTATTTCTTTTCTTACCCTTTGGATTGAGCAAATGTACCAAAAAATTGTACGTCGAGTTGAATTTTTTCTTTTTTTTCCAGAGTTGAATGAGCCAACTGTACCAGCCGTATGCTATTTTTGGCCCCAAGGAAACGTTCGGACTTTTGATAACAAAGTATTCAGGTTTGTTCAGAATTTTATCTTGCATTCACTTGTTCGATGCTATAATTTCGCAAAATTGTCCTCAACTTACGATAAATATTTACTGTATACGATGGCATTCTCAACAAGATTTACGGTTATATTGTTCTTCGGTATATAGAATTTATATATATCGTAACTATATCTTACCCATCAAAATGTAAGTTATTTTGGAATTCCGTGAAAATGAAGAAAAAAAAAACCCAAGAAGAAAACTTAAAGGCAGGGTGTGATTGCATTATTTCAGGCAAATTCATGGTACCGAAGTGATCTATCAGAAACCATAGTGCTTTAGTATGCGTCTGTAATACTTTGATCTGAGTACACGTAAAAGACCTCTCACGACGATTTCAACTTAAGGAGGTTTTACAGGGTGATGCATAAAAGTAAAATATTACCTATGCCGTCCTCATAGCGCTCCCAACCGCGCACCAACCGCCCGTAGATCCTGCCTGAGTTCCTCCAGCAAATAGTATCTTTTCATCTCCTACCTTATTCCATCAATCTACGATTTGTCAGAGGCAAAAGCGTCACCTCCAGTTTTTACATCCAAACTTTCTACGCACTGATAATTTTTACCTAACATACTCTTTTTTCCGCAGTTATAAAAGTGGTGCTCTACTAAAACTGATCGAGTCAAGTTCATTCGTCGTGGATGTTCAGGTGGACCACTCACTCTGTATTCAATCTTCCACGCCAACTCAGAACTGTATTCAAGTGACAACTATTATTCTGGTCAACGATAAAGAATACGTGATAAAACACGACGGTAAGGTGTAGTATTAATTATTATGAATTGGATACGAACAGGTTTATTATTCATAACAGATTATCTTATGAGGCATGACTAACATGCACTAGGTAAAATAACCGAGGTTTAGAAATTCATGGAATGTATTCATTCAAAATCGACAAAATCTCCACCTCTCTCCTGGTTATTGTCCAGTTTTTTTTTTTTTTTTTTTTTTTTTTTTTTTTTTTGCACGAGTTACGGCTTATCTGAAAATTGCATTGCTCTTAATGAATTCCTGTCAAGTTAAAACATTACATGGCCGCACCTCATGAATAAAAAACTATAGAGAGATTCAAATTGGTGCATACCGATCAAATATGAGGTTATAGGACATTTCGTCAATGATTTTTTGTCCGCGTACCTGTTTTTTCCAGTAATTTACGTCCACGCGTTTTTTTGGCACGAAGGTTTTGGTCCACGTGCCAGTTGAGACCCAAAGTTAATTGGTCCACATGTAAATACAAACGACGATTGCTCACAAACATTTTTGGATGAAAATGTATGATGTCTTGGAAGAATGAGGGTTTGCTTTTTTTTTTTTTTTTTTTTTGATCCAACGGAGAGTAATATATAATTGAGATTTTTGGTAAACATGAGGGAGCGTCAATTCCATGAGACAAAATTCACTAAAACTCTACACCTCTTTGGTGTAACAGGACTTAATTATCTTTCAAGAAATTCCCACCTCGCCATACTTGAACCGGATGAACCTCTTGATTTGCCTCAGCTAAAGGCTCTTAGATTTTTACTGTGTACGATAAGTATCTTGATTTATTTTGCGAGGAAAGAGGATATAGGATCTGTACTTTTAAAGTATGCCTGTCATTCTTAAGACGTTCAATTTCGTATAATACTGTGCAACATCTCTGTTGTGAAATAGTTGCTTCAGGCGCCGCGCCGCCGCACGGCGGGCGGGCGGTCAGCGCGAAACGCGCATTGGCGCCTACAAACCCAAGTGGATACTTCAAGCATTGTGCAATGCGTGAAGTACCCACTTAGGTTTGTAGGCGCCATTGAGCCTCTCACGCTGGCAGCACGCCACTCAGCTCTGTTAGGCTCTAATATTGAATAGTATTGATGTGTAATTTCAAGAAATGCATGGAATAAAACATTTTACAAAGAACATTATTTTTTTAAAAAAAAAATAATCTCGTTGCATTGTATTTGCATTTCATGTTTTCAGTAAACGGCACATTTAAAGTATACACTGCAGAGACAGAGCACCCAGTACCATGCAAATTCGATGGATTCGAAGCTAAGAAATTATCAGCAAATGCTTTCGTAGTCAATACAAATGAAGATACCTTATCCATTCAAGGAACAAATAAAGTATGTATTACGTTTGCATTATTTGTCACAGGTTTGGCAAACAGTGTTTCCGACTTTTGGCGATAGTAGCTTTTGTCTTTAGTGAATGGCGGTGGTTAACTTTGCAATCAGCTTCTTTTATTCCTAAATGAGTCCATGTTACTGTAAGATTTCATTGCTTTGGTTCATTTTTGTCAACTCACTTTGACGTAAGTAGGGCACAAGCAATTTAAAAAAATAAGGCACACTGATGTATACTCTTTATTATTATAAAAAAATTATAAATCACGCCACTTTTAATTTGTGCTTATAAACGGTTGTTCAAGGAGGCATTCTAAAGACGACAAGATTGAACCATTATCTAATACACCTTACTTTTTCTTGTTCCTGTGTTTTCGTATTTTTTATTTTCCTCTATGGAGAAAAAAAAATGATATCGCCCTTTACATAGTCACTAAATCCGTACGTTAAATTGTTGAACCGTATTTCCGTGCATAAAATTTAGCCCACACTTATATTCTTGCACATTATACAGTTTTACACATTTACACTTTACACCTATGTCGAAGGAAGCTCAAATGAAGAGGTGTCAGGTGTTTTTTTAGTAACCTATAAAAGCACTGGTACCGGTGCCGGTACCTAAACATTAACAACATTTACTGAATACCCTATCTCAATAATTGGCGTGATTCCTTCTTGGATATTTAAATTTGATTTCAAAGTATATTTTGGCGCTAATGTTAAGAGGAATATAAAATGTGAAAACAAAAATAACTGGATGTCAATATTTGCAGGGGATTATAAAAGTAACGGTTCAAAGATTGAACGTGAGACCTGTGAGTGGTTTATGCGGAAATCTGGACGGAAACCCAGAAAACGATGTGGCGGCCTCTGATGTCAAATCTTTCGTCAAGAAATGTGAGGAGGGTCGTATTTTTTCGTTCATAAAAAAATGGAAAAATATTCTGTTCTCAGGTAAGAGTTTTTTTATTATTTGGTTGATCCTACGAGTAAACTGAAAAGAATGAATAGTGAGTAAAAAATTCTATCCATAAAGGTATAGGAACTGCAAACTTGGAGAAAACTATCTAAGAGAAAACATGCTATCTACCTTAAGTGGAGAATATGAAATGAAGTAACTACGTTGCGTTGGTATCACTAAACTGCCAATAACATGGCCAGCTGGGATCACACTTGGGTAAAACCGCTCAGAAATAATTAAAAACCATGCCAAGAATGTGGGCTAGCAAAAATTTATACATCCATATCAGAGTCAAAGCCCTTGTAGAGTTTTCAGCAAAAGTGGTGCACTGCACTCCGAATAATTTTACTTCTCTGACGCCGCGAATTGGAATGATCGCGGGCCACAAAAGGCGCGTCCGTCCGTGTGCTCGCGTCATACTTAACGCCTTCAAAACCAAAGAAATACCGTCAATGCTACACCGTCATACATATATGCCGATGTGCAAGTTGCCTACACTGCACCTGCCGGTGTGTACAGCACCCGCGATCCACGGATCGGGCGATCGAGCACGATATGACTTATCTCAGACTCGTTGTGAAGGGAGAAGAGGGCTGGTTCCAAAACCGCCCAAAAAAGGAATATATGATTTCTTTGAAAGTTAACGTATTTTATTGACATTTCTCTTTGGTTCATAGTGTTCTTTATTTTTCCAAGTTATTAATTTTATTTAATTTTGCAGAGGGAAAAATCACAGCGACTGTTTTTTCCGAGGCAGCCATTAAAGACTCATTATGTTACGCTTTGAAACAAAATCCGAAGTTTGCTGAATGCAGAAAAGTGAGTAATCCATCATGATTTTTTAAAATTAATTCTATCAGTTGGTGATCAGAGCCATGATGACGTAGTGTAGTGTATTGTGCCAATGTAAACATTATAGTACTTTAGTGAGGGAAGAGACAAAATTATTACATTATGAAAATGTAACAACCTACGTCTGTAGATTTATGACTCATTACATATGTTATTTAAGTTACTATTTAACAATCAGATCCGCAAGAAGTAGATACACGTCTTGAAAGTGTTTAATCAAATGTTGACTTATGTCATCCAAAAAATAAAGGGAAAAATCATAGAGTACATAGAGTTGTAATGTAAATGGGAGAGCTGGCGCCATGTTCTGCTCGACGAATTCCGAGCTCGGTGTGTGCCGAGTTCGGGTCGCTTTTTCGATACATTTTCGATCCAAAATGGCGGTGTGGAATACGTGGTAATTCCTATCTCCGTTGTTGTTGTTGTTGTCATCGGATGGCCGGGTACCCATGTATCGCAAACAATCGATTATGTATCGAAAAAGTGACCCGGCGTCACACAGGAGTCTCGGAATTCGGGACATAGAAAATGCTTAAAAGTGGCGCCAGCTCTCCCAATTACACTACGACTCTATGTACTCTATGGGAAAAATATGGCGGGGAAAATGCATTGATTAACTACCGATATCAATGAAAATGCATGCGCATGTAAGGATACCAGAATGAAAACGTCTAACAATTAGATCTACGCCAGGCCGAAGATACGAACAAGGAAATAAGACCGTTATAATACTGACCTTCCCACTTATCCCATTGGCAGGCGATGACCAGCGTGGGTCACTGATGATTTTATTTTCAGCTCTTATTTTCAGCATGTAAAGTAATTTATATTTCAACCTGACCCATCTTGAAGTTGATTCAAATGAACTATATACCTGCAACATTTTCCGTCTTTCAGAAAATGGGACCCAATGTAGTTGAAGCCTACTTTGAGGCATGCATGGGTGATTACCTGAGCTGTCCGCTAGAGAATAAACAAGACTGTGGTTGCACCACGATTGAGGTGCTAACCGAAATGTGTGGGAGGATGAACGCTCCTGTGGAGAAATGGAGGCAGTCGAATTTCTGCCGTGAGTATAAGATTTACACTTCTCGTAAAAGAGGACGAACGAAAAACGAAAATGGAAAAAAGTAAGACAATCGAAACACTTGAGGCGGTTGCCAATCACGATGAAGTGAGAGCGAAGCGTTTCTCGCTATTGGCAGGAGCCAATCACTATGCGGTGCGTCTTGCGCTGCGGTGGTAGCCAATCACCATGAAGTGAGAGCAAAGCGTTTTGCGCTTTTGGCAGGAGCCAATCGCCATCCAGTAGGAGTCGTACGTCTTCCGCTCTTCCCCCATTGGCTGCCGCACATCATTCTATGGCCGCACCTTCCCGCAACCGGGCTTATATCACCAGCACCTCCTGGCCCATCAAGTTCCACTGGATGGTGATTGGCTATTGCGACACACTGGATGTCTCGTGATCGCACGTGCCCCTGAAAATAGGTCGTCTACGTCCAGTCGCACATCAATGGAAACTTAGGCCGTGTCTCCACGGGATGTTTCACGGGATTTGTCCCTGGGAAAAATCCCACTTACGAAGTTAGGAAAAATATTAAGTTAATCAATATTTTTATCAGTACCACGTATGGTCCTTGTACCCCTAGGACCCACTGAGAGAAGAAGAAGAAGAAGGGAAAACAAATTGTGCGATATTTTATTCATTACTCCATTGTTAATGTTGGTTTAGTTCAAATGATGTGTCTAATTGTCAATTGAGTGCAACTATTATTTTAATGCCGTTTAAATACTCGACTTTAACTAAATTATCTTCCCGCGCAAACTAGTCGCAGGACCAGATGAGCCTCGTCCCGTGGAGACGGTAATTGGGAAAAATCCAAGAAGTTTCATTCCTGCGATTCGAACTTGGGACAAATCCCATGAAAACGTCCCGCGGAGACAAGGCCTTACAGAAAAATACGTACCTCCCTCACCGTGTTTCAAAGCTTGTATTTGCAGCCATTTTATTTTTTGAACGTAAGAAAATAATGTGACAGGAAATTTGCATTAAGTAAGTAAGTAAGTAAATGCCGGGCAGACCGGCGAGGCGCCCCCAAGGGGCCAAGGCAACTGGCTACTGCCGTCGTGCACCCCGAAGTTGGACCGTGCTCCTTAAATTTTAATTTCGTACTATTGACACACATTGTGTATCCTCTATATTCCCGCAAGGCTCAGCGGCCGTCTGATAGCCAACGGAAGGTTTTATCAAAGACTGTGGCAGACGCTGCAGAGCACAGAATTTCGGAGCACGGCCATGTCTCCACCGAGGTGGACTGTGTTGTTGCAATCTACACTAATAGGTAGCGCTGGCAGTCGCGCACACTACGAGTGATTACCGATTTTTCACAACCCAGTCGAACAGTGCAGACGGATTACTTACTGGGTGACCATGTCACCATGTCCCTCCCGCACCCTTTTACCTCGAAGGGTCAGGGCATTGGAGTGGCATAGTCATCCACAGTCACGATGACTGATATTTGAGTGTCCTCAAATATCAGTCACCTCCGGGGATTGAACCCGGGGCCTCAGTGTTGGCAGCGAACTGCCTTGACCACTACACCACTGAGGCTGACTGAAATTTGCATTACATCTTACGTTATAAAACACATTTGTATGGAATAGATGAATCAGCCAAAGTGTACTTCACGTTGCCTAATTTTCTCTCATGTTATAGTTATATGTTTCTATCAGAGAACGTAACTGCGTAAGGCTTTAAATTTTTTGGTAAATTTACCGTAGACTTTTAAGAATATACACAAAATTTTAAGATTTTGTGTTGTCTAGTTTTCTATTTAAAGAATAAAAAAATAGAGAAAATTAGGCAACGCCTGATGTGGTTACACTGGAAAAAAAAACAAAAAAAAAACACATTAAATCCAGAGTGCAGACTCTTGAAAATATTGACAAGAAAAAATACTCTTGATTCAATCAGATTTAAGCTTAAATCAAAAGGAAATCCGCTCAAATTAAGAGGCTTGGTTCTTGATTTAAGCAAAAATACGATTGAATCCAGAGTATTTTTTCATGTCGATGTTTTTAAGAGTCTGGACCCTAGATCCAATGTGTTTTTTTTTTTTTTTTTTTCCAGTGTACATTATATTCCTAATGCAAAGTTTTCGAGAAAGCACCCTTTAATGCATTACGATACCTCCCAAATTAAACTGTTTAGCTCTAGAATGCGGGGGAAGACTTTACAGTTCCTGCGCTCCGGCTCATCAACCCACCTGCCGGGACGCTTTAGTTCTGCCCACCATTCCCGAGGCGTTGGGTGATGAGTGCCAAGAGGGATGCGTCTGCCCCTCTGGAACTTTCCTGCATAACGGCTCATGCATCGCTGCAGACAAATGCCCATGTCTACGGATGGGTAAAGAGTACGATTCCGGCGACACATTCACCGAAAACTGTAACACTTGGTGAGTTTGATTTCATGTCCCGCATCGAATCTCATTGTGATGTTAAGAAACGTCAACTAATTTGATTATACTCAAATTTGTTTGATTAACATCTTCTCAATTGAATTTCCCTCGTGTGTGCCTATACTACCATGCTACGGAAAAACACCGTAAGATCTTTGGATGTTAATCGTGAAAATTCTTTCGATAAAATATTTTTGAGGAAAGTTGTAAATATTTTTTCTTGCAATTTTAAGAACCGTCATAGATAATTGATTCGCAAACGAAATTCTCTGAAAAGAAATATGAATTGAAAATTTTAATTGAACAAATTAAATAATGCATAAGCGAGCCATGATTGGAAGACATTCTGAGCCTTAATGCGTGTGCTTGCACCGAAAAAAATAATATGCTGTTTTAGCATCTGGGATGTCAAAAATGTGTCTGGTGATCCCAAGATGCTGCCTTTACTGCCCCCGCAGTTGAATTTGCATTCACAGGATGTAAAATTAACTGCGGGGGCAGTGAAGGCAGCATCTTGGGATCACCAGACACATTTTTGACATCCTAGATGCTAAAACAGGATATTATTTTTTTCGGTGTGTGTGTAAAATAAGGATATTGTAGTGTCAATCCATCCTCTTTATATAGGACCTTCAGAAATTGAAAAATCGATCGTTTTTGGGGCAGGTAAAAATACCGGAAAATTAAAAAGTAATTAATTATTATTAATCTTTTGGAACCTGTTTTTTTTTTTTTTTTGTGCAAACTATATTTTGTTCCAATTCAGACTGTAAGTATATTTTGATGCATGTGAGGGTGCGCCTGTGTGTATGTGGGGGGGTGGGTAATTTTTTTGGAAGACAGGCGCATAACGCCTATATTGTGACACCTCGTCCAAGAACCTTGTTTTCAATTGGTTCATCGTTACCCATATTATTTCTCTCTTTAATTCTAGCACCTGTCAAGCCGGAGAATGGCACTGCACGTCAAAAGTTTGTAGCGCAGAGTGTTCAGGGTTCGGAACATTCCATTACCGAACATTTGATAAATCTCACATTACTTACAATGGATTCTGCTCATACACACTGATGAAAACAGAAAATGTGTCTATTTACAGCATATGTGACAAAAAGGTACGCATTTTTCTAGTAACATCATTTCCAAATAATAAAAAGTGTGCTGTAAAATATTTGAACGAAAGTAGACAACATTCAAGCATTCACCGAATATCCCATCGAAGTTTGACAACAGAAAAATGAATTAGAAAACTCATTAAAGTCATTCTACATAATTCTTGGATTTAGAAAAAATAGAAAAGGGGAACGATAGTTTTGCTAAATGCTGAAATTTTCCGTTCCACTCGCGGAAATTTGGGAAATCTACCTAAAAATTGTCAAATATAGTCTGCCGAACTGGAACCGAAGGTTCCCAGTCTCTGTCACCGAGCTTTTACGGTGCGGATAATGCCGGAAACGTCTCTATTTGCAAGAGTTACTGAAGGTAATTTTTTTTTAAAAAATACAATAATATAACATATTGTAGAAGAACGTTTATGGGAACAGTTGGTTATGCCAATATATTCACAGTATTTATTGATTTTGGGAAAAAATTTCTAAGAAGAAAAACCTCATTTTGGCCAAAAAAAAAAGACGCCTGAAATGCTTCCTTTACCCCTAACTCAAGTTGTAGAGATAATATGTGTCAGTGGCGTGGCGTGCTTTGCGATATATTGATTGATCTGTCATTTAAACCTATGGAAAAGGATCGATGAACAGGGGGTTCGCAGCGAACACCTTAATAATCGATTCTTTACCATAGTTTCAAATGGGGAAATATCGATAATCGATCATCCACGCCATGCCACTGATATGTGTGCCACCATTTTTTGGTGTCCCGGCGTTAACGCGCTGTGCGCCAGCTAGTACTGGACCCAGCGGCCGGTGTCCCGTGGACCCCGCGCGGCCTTCATGGCCGTAAGACCGGTTAGGAGCCGAGCGTAAGTTACGGGTTTCAGGATCGGAGCCAACCGCTTCCACGGCCGTTGGCAGTGAGGTGAGATTCAGTTTTCGGAAAATGGCGTCACCATCAGATTAAAATTGAGACGGCTACGTGTATATTCGCAGAAAATTACAATATTTTACGTCAATGTTATTCAGTGCGTGAATTTAAAGTTGCCGCCAGCCTTGAACATTTTCGGGAGCGATCGCAGCCACCACTCAGCGTTGTTTATTGAGGTTAGAATCTAGTAAATTGCTTGTCATTGTTGGTCATTGCTCATTACGTGTGTTCGTTTTTCGTTTAATTTTGGAGGTTTTCGATATATTTTCTTGATTCTGTGCGGTGCACGATTGATTCTTAAGTTCTGTGTGATAACGCTTGTCAAATACTTTCGGAAATGCGACGAGAGTTAAGTGAAAATTGTCAGTTTTACCTACACACTGAGCTCATATCCTCTCCTCCTGTAAGTTCGTTTGCAATTCACTTATTTTCCCCCTACTAAGGGAAAGAACTTAAATCCAAGAAAAGCAATCAATTACCTGCCACGCATCTTCCCACAGAGTAAATTACCGCCACACTAAAATACTGATAATGTAGTCACAAGAATGTCTATTTACCGATTGCAACTTCATTGTGCCACCTTTGCTTGCTCATAAGATTGGGTTGATTTTTTATTCCATTTCAATCTAATCTCTGGCTTATACTTAAATGTTTTCAATTGAGAGTAGGTAGTATTTCACTCTCCGACATCCAACACCTCCCTTCTCTGTTGCCAAAATAGCTGTCCGCCAGCGGAAGCTATAAGCCAATCTTGCCTGCGTTGATTATCCGATAAGAGCCAGTGCAAACATTGTTGCTGTGAATATCTCTCTGATTCCATATCCCAATTCTAGGGAGCTCAGTGTACTGTAATAGTGGTAAAATTTTGTGTGAATCGCGCTTCAGTTTGCTGAAGGGAAGATCTACAATTTTAACAAGTGTGACAATTTTCGGTGGTATATTTCTTCGCTAATATTTTGTGGAAATTGTATCCGGTAGTTATTGCGGAGAGTTATATCTTGAAGTTTTGTCAACTTTTACTTCTGAATTTACACTTTGAAATATTCTCAACCTCATTTTCAAGATTCTGAAGCTTTTCTAGTCGTAAGGAGTAAAAATCTGTAAGTACCTAGACCTACGCCTGTGCTTTTCCTTTGTTAATCATTTGGGTGATTTCCTACTTTGCATTCGTATTTTTTATTGAGGGATGAACCAGGTTTTGTTTTTGACAAATGCTGAATTCTCATTGAGTGAAAGTAATTACATTTATTGAGAACGGGCTGCCAAGTGATAAAAATGATTTTTCAATTTACATTTTTCGCTGCAATGAGTTTTAGCAATTTATCATACCTTGGACAGTCTGTTCTACATTTAAAATAGGTAGCATGAATTTTTGATCTATCTACATTTGTTCCTTCCAGTGCTTCCCCAGTGCTTTATTTATTTCTACGAAGGCTTGCAACATTAAAGTTAGGTTTTTGAAAATTTCTCTTGATATCTCTACACGATGAATAAGCTAACATTCATATGCTGATTTTCTTTCTCAATAAGCATCATCTCTTCTCTAAGATTCATCTCTTTTCTCAAATTGACTTGCTGAACTATCAGCCTAGGAGTTCAAATCTCTCTTGATATCTGAAACATGATCAACAAGCTAACGTTCATATGCTCTTTTTCTTTCTTAGACATTGAATTATCCATCACTTTCCTGAAACTAAATTGTTATGAACTATCAACAAAGAAATATATACCTATTTTAAAAAGAAGGAAAGAAAAAAAATCTTGTTCAGAAATTGACACAAGATAATTCACTCAATGTTTAAAACTTTGCTGGAAAGTTTTTCTTTTCTAAGTATGTACTTTAATGGTGAATTTTCAGCTGTAGTTCCGAAAAAATCCACCACGTCGCGGACAGCGGCGGCGCGCAGAGCTCCGGCCGTCCAGCCCGTAAGTAGCGCCTAGAGCGCAAGCTGCCTATGCCGCTCGAGGCCGCGACTTACGGTTTTCATGTCCGTAGGACTCCGCATCGTCCCCGCACGTAGCAATCCGGCCGTCAGGCGCGTAGGCGAACGGTAGTGCCATATAGCCCATCCAGTCCGTGCTCCAGGTCCGCTGCTTATGGCCTCCACGGCCGGAGCTTTTTTTGAGTGTGTTTCTGGGAATCTGCGGAGTATTTTGACATCATCACCAATCGTTAACACCACTTCATTACAATTAACTATACGCCAGTAATCTTTTAATTGACCAGTGGCGTGGCGTACTTTGTAATATATCGATTGATCTGCTATTTTAAACTATGGAGGAGGATCAGTAAGCAGGGTGTTTGCAACGGCCACCTTAACAATCGATCCTTTACCATAGCTCTAAATGGGGATGGGGAAATATCGAAAATCGATCATTCACGCCTCGCACTTTTTTTGACGTCACTTATTTTGTTTAAAAGAGACTTATAGCTGTGAATGAAAGCTCTAGCAAATAATCCTGTTTACATCATCCTCAGTTCCTTAGTAACTGCATGACTGCATGGGTTGAGAAAATGTAAATTGGCATGGCAGTCCGCTGTAGAGATACCTGGTTCCAATAATGTTATTTTCTTTCCTCTATTCAAATTTAGTTTGGAAATTCACCGATGCAACCGTCAACTTGTGCAAGACACATCCTCATTGAAATGCCTGAAAATCGTATCGAGCTAAGGGAGAAAAGAAATGTTGTAGTTGACAATTTGTTTCAAGATAACTTACCAATAAATGTGAAAAATCTTGCGACCATTAGAATAGCATCGTCTATGTTCATTCAAGGTAAACTTATGTTCTTGATATTCTGTTCTGTTCTTACTTATGTTCTGTTTATTATGTTCTTAACATAATAAACAGTGACATACGTCAAAATATTATTTCATCCGACATAAAAACTTGATTTTCAAGTTTACTGAAGTTCTGTGGCCACGTGAGATCGGCCGCTTTTGCGATTAAGCGGCCACTCACGACACACTGATGTAAAAATATTTGTGCTCTTGTGTTGCTTCCAGATAATATAGGACGTGAAACACAAACCAACACAAATTTTTTGTTGAATTATGTCCAATTTGCGGTGAATTTAGCGTAGAAAATTATGGAGAGACTGGGAAAACGCATTCCTCCGATTGTATAACATTAGTATATTCACCACTCGTTTTTATTAAAATTTCCGCAAGAAAACACTTTGGCATTTTTTCTTGAAATTTGCAACCGAAGGCTAGCGTTATTTTGTGTTTTCTTTCCCGCATCAACAAAACTTTTGTGTTGAAGCAATGAAACTGTGAAAAAATTGGACGCATTTCTGTCAAACGGAACTATGTGCATTATGACGTGAGCCTTGTAACGGATATATGCTTATGAGTCTTAGGGCTCATGCCTTGATGCACGTAGTTCCGTTTAACAGAAATACGTCCAATTGTGAAAAGCCTAGCCGTATTCTCACAAAAAAAGTCAAGTTTTCAAAATATCCAATTGTGACAATTTTTCAAAAGCATAATCTTCGTGCAACTGCCTGTATCAAAATTTATTCCAACTAAAACATATCAATGGTTAAGGAACAACATCGCCTAACCGACAATTTTGGCAAAATTGAGTTAGCAACTTTACCACATTCCACAGTAAAAAATACGGAGGCCGATATTCATAATTTTTCCAAGTTCACACGGGAGGCTGTGATGACGTTATAACATATAAAAAATTGCAAACCTAATCTTAAAAGTACAAAAATGGCGAACTTTTTTCTACGTTATGTGAAATCGTCGTTTGCAGATAAGCAGTATTGTTCCCTAGCCATCAGCATGCTACAAGATTTCAAGCCCTCCTCCTTCTTTCACTCATTTATTCCGTTCATTTTATTAATTTAACTACATCTAACTTGTTCAATCAGTGCGACTGTGGAACAGTGTGGAGGTAAATTGGGACGGCCATTCGTTATTTAGCATCTACGTTCCCGGGAGTCTTCAAAATAAAACCAAGGTATGACTACATACACGCTTGTTTCCACATTGGAAAAAAACCACATCGGATTTAGAGTCCAGACTCTTGAAAACATTGACAAGAAAAAGGACTCTTGATTTAATTAGATTTAAGATTAAATCAAAAGGAAATCAGCTTAAATTAAGAGGCTTGGTTCTTGATTTAAGCTTAAATCTAATTGAATCAAGAGTATTTTTTCTTTTCGATGTTTTTAAGAGTCTGGACTCTAGATACAATGTGTTTTTTTCCAGTGCATATGTATATCTTTCATTAATTATCTTACTTGAAGCATGCATGAAAAACTTCACGGAATGTTGTTGATTTGTTTCCCTTCAAAAAAAAGATAGGCGGGGAGATTTTGAAACACCGCAAACGAGGTATGTGGTTTAGGAGTCTCACCGTGTCGTCGAAATGTGCAAGCTTTTTAAGGTTTTTCTTTTTTTTCTTTCTTTTTACGATTATTGATACTAGAGTCTACTGAATGCTGGATGATAATCTTCTTTCGCTCGGTTTTCCAGGGTTTATGTGGGACGTTCAACTTCAACCAAAAAGATGACTTCCTCACTCCTGAGAATGACATCGAAAGTGGTGTCAACCTCTTTTTCCAGAAATGGGCTGTACCTGGATCTTGTGTCCGTGACGTCGACTCGGAGGCATCAAGTCAGGTTTGCACAGCAGAAAAAAATAGGAGAGATAGTGCTATCGGCGCCTGCCAAATAATTAAATCCGAGACATTTTCAGGTGAGATATTACCGTAGTTTTTCTCCCTCTCGTTGTAAATGGAGATGTTGCATGTGCGAGGGATTTTCAATTTGACTGTTAATTATTATGTAAAAGTTCGCGAGAAACACGATGGGGCTACTGGTTTTTTTCTGAAATCAACTCCCAAGCTCAAAAAAAGCTCTCAAGTTGAGGCCAAAATGGAGGGGATATCCCACCCTACCCTGAGAGTCCACCTCTACATCAAAATAAATTCTCCATGCAAAGATAGGGAGCAAATACATTAGCAGGGTTGCCGTGTTTTCAGTTTTGGAGTTCTCAAATAAAGTGGCAGCCCTGTATATGTATTTGCTCCCTATCTTTGCATGGAGAGTTTGTCTTGATGTAGACGTGGACTCTCAGGGTAGGGTGGGATATCTCCTCCATTTTGGCTTCAACTTGAGAGCGTTTTTTGAGCTTGGGAGTTGATTTCAGAGAAAACCAGTGGCACCATCGTGTTTCTTGCGAACTTTTACATAAAAACTAAAACTAGTAGTCAAATCGCAAATTCTACACACATGCAACATCTCCATTGTCGTGAAAACGTATTGAAATGTCACCCTTGCAAAATTTCCACCCGTAATTTGTACTTCCTCAAGAAACCGCTTTGACATTTCGTCGCTCCTCTGACGTAAGGGCGTATCTGAATTTCCGTATGAGCCCCAGAAAGCATGGCTTCGTACGTAAAACAGGGCTCATGTGGAAATTTAGATATGCCCTCGCGTCAGAGGGGCGACGTCCCAAGGGACCAAAAGTCTCGCTGATTTTTTCCCCAACTACGTGCGGAAAATATATTTTAATTTTTAAACGGAAATTGCACAGTCATATTTGCCGGGAATACTTGTTTTGTTTGGGTCCATTTTGCAGCTTGGATATGAAGTTACGTCTGGGAAAAATTCTTGTCCTATGAACGACGAATTCACTAAAAGTTTGACACCACAAAAAAAGAAATAAAAAGAAAAAAAGGTTATGCAAATGAGAACTTCCACGTCATTCTCTACTCCTTGAAACAGCCGCATTTTATGCGAACACTACGACATGTAACATTGTGTAATGAAATAACTTTTCCGTGTATAAGTATCAAAAATTACCTTTGATTGGAGTAAACATTTCATTTACAGAATGCCATAAAGTTGTCGACCCTACTCTTTATTATGAAGACTGTTTGTCGGAAGCATGTGGATGTGCTGGAAAGCATAAAGCCTCCTGTTTTTGCGCTGCGGTTGCCGCATATGCTCAGGAATGTGCAAATCAGAATGTATCAATTTCCTGGAGGTCAACCATGAAAGAGTGTGGTAAGATTCTGTTCAGATAAATTGTAATGTGTAGAATAAGTTGATCGCAAAATAGGATAAAGTCACCTAATGATTCGCAGGTTTTTTATATCCCATTTAAAACCGCAGAGTAAGTTTCTAGGTACGTCTCTTTGGAACATCATAACCTGGTTTAAATAATAACATAATTTAAAGAGAGGAACTCAGTTTTCCATCATTGTCACGGCTTTGTAATTCGAGACACCGATGAGTTGAAGTTGCAACATACGGTGTGGTGTCAAGCGCAACATTTTCTTGACAAACAAGCGAGAAAACTCAGTTATCCTTCAATTCAGTGGTTATGCAATTTGTGTCATCCAGGAGTTGAAATAGTTGTATTCAGTAGTTGTATATCTCAGAGCGCACATTAGTGTAACAAACATTGGAATACATTTAGGAGGTAATGGAACTCGTAAAGCACGTAAAATCAGGACAGTTTTTGTCAATTCGAAACCAAATAACATGATCAGCACCATATTGTTTCCATGTTGATAGTATAACAATGATTGACACTAACATGATATCATGTTGATTTCAAGACTTAGAAAGATACCAAGATGTGATCATTTATATTGATGCAATATTGTTAGGTGTTGAGTTTTGGAAACGTTTGAATGAAAACAAATATGTGGCCGTTTCATGTTGGAAACATGTTGGTATTATTCGTCTCTTCGACTAGATTTTTGCCTTATGGCTATTTTGTTGGCAAAATTTTACCAGTACGGTTATTTTTAGGGGGCAATTGTGTATATGTATTCGCTAACTTTACTGCTGAAGAAATTCACTTTTTGAGCTTTCTTATCACACGAGACACAGCGATACGACTCCTTCACACTCATTACAAAACATATTTTTTAGGCTGAACTTTTTAATTTCATGTAACTAGAAAAATATATATATACGCGCGACGTTAAACGCTGAATTTATCTTGATGAAGCAACAAGAAGTTAGATATAATATGATAGTGGTGCCTCATTCCACAATAATTAAATTAATGTTCCACTGCAGGTGTCCAATGCGATTTCGGACTGGAATACAAGGAGTGCGCCGACTCGTGCAGAATGACTTGCCAGGATTTGTCGACTCAAAGTCATTGTAAAAGTCACTGTATACCCGGTTGTCAGTGTCCCGAAGGAAAGTTTTTGGACTCGGATGGAATTTGCGTTCCTCTGGAGAGTTGCCCTTGCAGACATCAAGGACTCGAGTACAAAGCTGGAGAAGTTGTCTTCAAAGACAAGGAAAAATGGTAAGCAAAGGTCAAATATTTTTAAGATGGTTCAACGACCTTTATATCGGTTATTTGTCCGAAGGAATCTATCCATAGCTAAAGTACGAAATCACGTTTCTCCGTTTGCTACGTCGCGTCGTAGACTTTCAGGCTTACTTTCTTTCTTCTTTGGAAAACTAGTTAATGTAATTTCTTGGAAACTTCCATGATTTTTCTTCCCTGTCAGGAGAGTATCCGGGATAAAGTTCAAGCTATAAAATTTACTGGTTCCACTTCGAAAAAGTAAACTAACAGTGGAGATTTTGAAACATCGCAATGGAGATACGCGGTGTTGAACTAAAGTCATAGATGTACTGGGTTCCCGTTATCCGCGGGTGGGTAAACGAAGACACAACATTGCAATCCAGTAACGCACCCACGTGTTCTTCTCAAGAATGTGTTCGGGATGGATGGAGGGCTTTCTTCCTTCGAGAAGATACTCAATTATGTATGCACATCAATCAAATATCAATGAAAATGGGGAAATGATCAGGTCTAAATCTCTGGGCCATCTTCACTGCTTTTATGTATGCTTTTTTTCTTTAGCAAGGGAGTGTTTTTTTTGACCGCAACAATACAGGTTTCTCCAGTCTTGATGTATTTTTCGGGAGGAAAAAAAATGGGCAGTAGAATTTAAAAAAAAATACATGATTCTAATTTATTCTATTTTACTTTTAGTCAATGTCAGAATGCGCAGTGGGTTTGTTCTTCTGAGCTGGATGTTGATTTACTAGCGGTGAATCAAACAACACTCTGCAATGGTGATCTTCATCAGGAGTTTGTGCATTGTTTACCATCTAAAATGCTTACATGTCAGGTAATTATGATTTGTGTTTGCTTTTATTTTTTATTTTTTGTATTTGATCTCTCATTTTTTAAACATAGAGAGGATTTAAGTTGGACAAAGACAAAGAGATCTTGCCACAGAACCCCCTCAAAATTGTGTCTACCAATCAATAGCGAAGGAATATTAATGGTTTTTTAGTTTCTTATTTTTCAAAAACGACGTCATTCATTTTGGACAGAAAGTTTTGTTGAGGTGCACTCAGAAATAACGATAAACTTGAAGGTGAAAAACACTATTTAGGGCATCCATAACGTAAAATAATTTGAAGATTATTGGAATTCTACTTCGAAAAGATAAATTAAAAGAATTCTAAAGATACGTAATAAAACGGTCATTCCGTAAAATCATTAATAAAATTATATGCTTCCCAAAACTCTTGTATCAACTTTCGATATCTTAATGGTTTTTCTGGTTGGTGATTTTGAAAAAAAAATGAACCCTGGACACAAAGTATTTCAAGCATATTTCAACTAACAATGTTTCAGAATATGATTAACCATACCCCTTCGCTACCGAGTGTCTGCCACAATGGTTGTGTTTGTAAACCTGGTTATGTGTTGGATGCAATCAATGGACTCTGTGTAAAACCAACTGACTGTCCTTGCCACCATGGTGGTCATGGTTACACCAATGGTGAGTCGATCCAAACGGATTGTAATTCCTGCACGTGTGCCAACGGTTTTTGGAACTGCACCACAAAAGAATGCCCTGGTATTTGTTCCTCCTGGGGTGATTCACACTTCAAAACCTTCGACTCTCAGATTTACGACTTTCAAGGTGCCTGCGATTACGTTTTGGCCAAAGGACAGAAAGGAAATGATTCGGAAAGCTTCACAATCATTAATGAGGTTTGTGCGAAACATTTGAATTTGAATTTTCCATAACCTCCTAAGTCCCCAAAGCAATACGTCTTGCCATTTATTTTCGTAGTGTGAAGGACCCAGTGGCAAATCGACTCTTGATTTCAAGTTCTAATTCGAGTTGCCAGAGAGCTGCATTGACACTATTCAATGACTAGGCGAGCTCTGGTGTACTTTTTAATGCTGCGATAGAGAAAAATATTTTTTTGCGATTTTTCACACCGTGAAAGGTAAAAAAAAAGTGAAAAAAATTTCCAGGTCAAGGAGAAAACATTATCAGCAATAGCACAATAAAAGAGCCCAAATGTATTTTTTTTTTTTTTTTAAATTAAGTTTCGCCATACATTAAAACCAGACTGATGAGATGAAAAAAACTCTTTTATGCAGAATAGTTTTTAAAAGGACTACACAAGAATAATATATTATATTTTTAAAAAGACTCACTTGCTCATGTACAATTGCACATTAATTTACCGCATACACACTCACATCTCAGATGTCATGCAATCGGGATATAAATACCGCCAGACAAATGAATGAGTATGTGCAAGAGAGTCTTTTTAAAAATATTGATATGCAATACCTTCCTGTAAAGTAGAAGATACCTTTCATCCATTTTCAATCATTTGAAAAATTTCCAATAATCTCTTAAATTATTTTTGACAGTTTTACAAAGAACGAAAAATTCGTTCATCGAAACTGCTCAGACTCTACGAGGTCCATTTGCCATTATTGTGCAGGCTCAAATTAATTTCGGTATACTATACGATGGAATAGTTTTCCAGTGTATTAACGTTTTAAAGCTAGGATTTCTCTTCATTTTTGTATGATATTACAATTACATACCTACTGCAAAGTTCGAATACTTGCGCGCTTGGTTTTCACATTTAACGATGCGAGCATAATACTTACATTAATGACCGTCGCTAATTTGAGACGATTCGAGACGATTTGAGAGCTAATTTGAATTCGATTTTCCTTGAATTGCGCGTGATATCCCATGATTACTTCAGTGCGGTCGGCTTGAAGCGCCTACAAGACTGATGGAATACTTCACGCATTACGCCAAACGCAACGCGGTCCAGCAGTCAGCGTGGATCGTGGAACGCATATTAGCGCCTACAAGACTGTTGGAATACTTCACGCATTGCGCCTACACCCCGATGCGTTCTCTAATCGTTGAATATTTTCTCGAGTAATTTCTCGATGTCAGACCTACCGCCCGCGGAGTACACAAGGATGTCAAGGATGTAAAATTTGAGCAGCATTTACGAAATAAATAAGATATGGATCATCTTTAATATAACTAGTAACTGGTAAGTGGACGGCGTGGAAAGGAACTAAGCCACATCGGCTATTGCCAAATTTACTAGGCAATTTAATTTTTAACATGAAAACGGTTGTGCGGATTCTTCTGAAAATTGTAGGGAATTTGCCTTGTATGCAGAAAATTCACCGAAATTTGCACGAAAATCCGCACAACCGTTTTCATGTATAAAATAATATTGCCCAATAAAATTTGGCAATAGCTGATGCGGCTTGGTTCCTGTCCGCTTAACGCGCTCCAAACAGTAGTAGTAAAAAATGCTAAAAAATTGAACTCCACACTGGAAAAAAAACACATTGGATCTAGTCCAGACTCTTAAAAACATCGACAAGAAAAAGTACTCTTGATTCAATCGGATTTTTGCTTGAGCTTAGATCTGATTGAATCAAAAGTCCTTTTTCTTGTCAATGTTTTCAAGAGTCTGGACTCTAGATCCAATGTGGTTTTTTTTTCCAGTGTATAAAGTGCCAAAAACTTGAACTCTAGAGCCCTTTTTCCTTTTTTTCGTTTGAACTTCATGATTTTCAATTGTAAAACAAAGCTTAACGATTTCATTAATCTATTTACAGCTTGTTCCGTGCGGCTCAACCGGCATTACCTGCTCCAAAGCCGTGATCATCATGAGCAACATCGGAGCCACCACCAACAAAATCATCCTCTCGAAAAACAAAGCCACTTTTAGCGAATCTAACCACGCTGAAATATCCACGCACGAGACGGAACTTTACGTTATCGTTACGTTACTCCACCACGGTGTGACGTTACGCTGGGATCGTGGGACCCGAGTCGCGGTCCAGGTGGATCCTCGTTGGCGCGGGTCCATGAGCGGACTCTGCGGTAATTTCAACGGAGACGGTTCTGATGATTTCCAGACACCCAGTGGCCTTGTCGAGACCTCGCCTCAAACGTTTGGAAACTCCTGGAAGATCCAATCATTTTGCACGGATATCGAAGAAACTGTCGACCTGGCCTCCGCGTGCTCTGATAACCCGCATCGCATACGTTGGGTCACCGAGAAGTGCTCGGTTTTAAAGTCTGCCAAATTTGCGGCGTGCCATTCGGAAATCGTAGTGGAACCTTTTTATAAAAGGTAAGGTTTGTGCAGTTTCTCTAGATGGTAAAAACTCAAAAAATCAGGCGAGTGAATGTGTTATGGGCCAAGTTCAGCAGATAGAAATAATTTTTTTTTTCTTTTTTTTTTTAAAAAAAAAAAACAAGTAGGTTGTTGCCTGTTGTAGATTTCTTTTTTACTTTTCATGAGAAAAAATTTTTTGTTTGTCGTTTCGAATATTTAATGTCGATGGACTGCAGAAGTGTAGCGCCGTTAATTGTGCATTCGTGCCCGAGAAAGTAAAATTTTGGGCAAAAATATTTTTTTAAAACTTTCAATAACTTTGTCCCCCTCTTCTGAAATTGCACCTCCCTCCTTGACGTAAATTTTTGAGGAGGGGGTGCTTTAATATCATACTTTTTCTACTGGTACACTGGATCTTCCTGATACTTGCCATTACCCATTTAATCGTAAAAAAAATATATTTAGGGACGAGTCTTAGAATATTCTTATAATTTAGATCTGGGTGGGCATCAACCTTAAAATTGTTGAAAGCACACTAATTCGGGTCTGGCTGGGATTCATCCAAAACCTAAGTGATGCTTTTTCATCGTTTGATTCACGAAGAAACGTAACTGCATTTTAATGTTACCTAATTTCTTCTCATAAATTACGATTCTACCGGGAGAATCTTCGGCATTTCTAACTGAGAATTTCACCAATTTTTATCTGATCTCAAGCAAGAATCAGAAAAATTTTTGACAAAAATACGCTATATATTCTTGTAAGAAATTGCATCGTTTTAATCAATTTTGCAACCTTGGAATGGAGTTACGTTTCTTCGCCCAGGAAATGACGATTTGACCTTTACCTCTTGACGTACGAACTTTTATTTTTCCGTGCTTTTTCAGATGCCTATTCGACGCCTGCGCCTGTGACGAAGGTGGCGACTGCGAATGCTTATGCACCGCCATCTCGGAATACGCACAACAATGCAACACACGCGGGGTTCACATCAACTGGCGGTCGCAGCACCTCTGCCCTCTCCAGTGTTCAAATTCCTCCAGCTACGATCCGTGCGTCTCACCCTGCCCGCCGGCGACCTGCCAGAGCCTCCACCAACCCGCCTCCACGTGCACGGACTCCTGCATCGAAGGATGCCGCCTCAACGACTGCCACACCTGCCCTGAAGGAGAAGTACTCTATAGCTCCGAGAACTCCACTTGCGTGCCGATCTCCCATTGCCCTTGCTCAGTCTCCGACGGTGTCACCTACCACGAGGGAGACGAGGTCCCTACGATGTCCGATGAATGTCGCAGATGCTTCTGCTCCAAGGGTAGCGTTGTGTGCACGAGCAGACCCTGCAAGTCGTTGGACCTCTTCACCAGCCCTGCGACGACGGAGACCCCTACAACGACTGAGACGAGTCCCCAACTCGGCGGGAGATGTGAGGAAGGACAGGAGTACCTAGAGTGCAAGATCCGGTGCGGGCAGTTGTGCGGTAAACAGTTGCACGAGGCGAAAAGGAGTGGGTTATGCGGCGGCTCTGAGGACGATTGTATCGGTGGATGCTGGCCTGAGAGCTTGGATGATTGTCCTGAGGGGTATCTCTGGGAGGGCGTTGGGCGGTGTTCACCGGCGCGAGAGTGTGTGTGCGTCACGCCGGATGGAGCTTATCTGAAGGTAATTTCGCAAGTTTTTTCAGAGTAAAATACTGCGTTGATCTTACGTCTTTGTCGCCGCGAGATGTTTCACGGGATTTTTCCCAAGTCCAAATCGCAGGAATCAAACTTCTGGGTTTTTTCCCATTAAACGACACAACAAAATTTCTTCTTCTTTTTAAGTCGTTCCTGGGACTCCACAATGAATCTTAGTTGGCACTGTGATTATTATTGGCTGACTCAATATTTTCCCCAACTTCGCAAGTGAGATTTTTCCCTGTACTGGAAAAAAAAAACACATTGGACCTAGAGTCCAGACTCTTAAAAACATCGACGAGAAAAAGTACTGTTGATTCAATCAGAATCTAGCTTAAATCGAGAACCAAGTCTCGTAATTTAAGCGGATTTCGTTTTGATTCAAGCAAAAATCCGAGTATTTTTTCTTGTCATGTTTTCAAGAGTCTGGACTCTAGATCCATTGTGTTTTTTTTTCCAGTGTGGGGAAAATCCCATGAATCTTTCCCTGGAGACAAGGCCTCAGATGTCAGTGGCACTGTCGCATTTTTCATAAAAAAAAGTATTTACGTTGAAACATATAAATTTTAAATTCATAGACCTTATCCTCACGGGACCTGATTGGCATCCCAGGGAACGATCTCACATGCAAAGTTGGGAAAAATATGGAGTTAGTCGATACTAATCAGAGTACCAAGCGGCGTCCTTTTTAAGTCCTAAGGACGACTCGGAGAGAAGAGAAGGAAATTTTGCTGTTTTGTTTTGAGAGGAAAAAGCCCAGAGGTTTCATTCCTGCGATTCGAACTTGGGACAAATCCAGTAGAAAGTTCCGTGGAGACAAGGCTATACTGCATACATGCAATAACTCCAGTGATAGGGGCAAAGCACGCCGCTCGCATCATCGTGAGATGTGCAAAAAGCGAAACGCCTTCAATTGTCCACATATGCAACAAGGACATCCCTCAAGTACGAATAGTTGTATTAAAGCTTGATCATCAAAATCGCGTCGCATCTCGCCTAAATTGCGACCTTATGAGTGACCGACGCCTTGTATTTCATGCCTTGTAGATAATACGCAATGAAGCTATTTCGATCCCCCTTCTTCCCCCCCCCCCCCCCGTAATGAAACCGAAAATTTACCCTAGGTTTCTTTTTCTCTTGGGCAGTCACAGTTTCAGAAAAGACGCTTTCTTAATTTGCTTTAACCACTCCATTAGTTGCCCTGCAGTTTTACCAGAGCATTATTTACCAACCAATGAACGATTAGTCGTCTGGCTTGAGTGACCATTAGTTGCTCATCAAGTTTCCCAACAATCCAAAGAGCTCAGAGGACCGCTGAGTCGCTGGTTGTCTGCAGTGGCGGCACTTGGCGGGGGGCAATTCCTACCCCCCCCTCCCCCGCGCGTTTCAAAAGGCTTAGGTAAACGAGAAAAGTTGATCAAATTGCTGAAAACGTGTTTTTTTTTCTTTAACTTAAGAATTATGTTAGAGGTCATATATCAAATCACTCCTTCCACGCAGGATTTGGTGAAATGACGTTACTGGCATGCCTGGCTGTCTGTTTTGACGCCATCAACAACGCGATGGTGCAAGATGGTGACAAAATATTCACGCTCTAGTCACTGGCATTACATCGTCGTGCAATTTCCGACATTAAATCTCACTTGGATCGAATACATGTATCTAAAGTAAATCGATTCTGTTTGTTTTAATTTCCAGCCTGGCGAGGTTCAGATCCACGGCGAAAAGATCTGCCAATGTTTCAACAACAAGTACGAGTGCACAACCATCCCTTCAACAACGGTCGAGGTGACGAAGAGCTCTGAAATCCCTGCCATCCCCAAAAAATCCTACTGCACGCCCTGCCCTGGGGTCGATCCGAACCCGAGCTGTGCTTGCCGGCCAAACGAAAGATGGAACGGCACCAACTGTGTCTCGAAGTTACTGTGCCCGTGCGTAGTGGGGCCGCACATTTACGATGTCGGAAAGGTGTTCTTCGACGACACCTGCCAAAAGTGTTTGTGTCTCCTCGGCGGGGACCTCCAGTGCAGCCCCTTGTCGTGCTCTTGTGATTCTGATTTGGTACCCGCCACGACACCGAGCTGCCGATGTCTGTGCCAGCCTTGTCCCAGTGGAACCCGATTCTGCCGCAGGGAGGGGATCAACAAGTGTATCTCAGAAACCAAATGGTGCGACGGCCGCACTGATTGCGATGACAGCCGAGACGAAATATCCTGCACAAAGGCTCCTATTGTGAAAGGTAAGCATGTTAGGATTCCAAAAAGGCCGTGGACTTAATGGATGGAAGCATGCTAAAGGGGACCATAAACTCGTGGGAAAGATGGGGGTGTGCTCGTTTGAGTTGCGGGCGTGATTCCTTTTGGGAAAATGGAAAAGTAGACATTAAATCAAAAGGAGCTAAGCGCCAAAATATGCTAACTCATGAGCCGTGGGCATGTGACAAGAACGTTATGATCAGGGCTCATGCGTTAAAGACTCAGATCCGCGGAAGTTTGTCTCCGTCGTCGCCGCTGACGTCACCGGCGTTTAATGATTCCTATTCGTTATTACGGCCCATAACTAACGAGCACACTCCTTCTCTACCGCCTGTCTCTGGTTCCTTTTATCACAAATACGTCCTAATGTGGATCTGCTATTTTTATTTGTATCTTTATCAGGATGCATAGTTTCAATTTGATTATTTTTGCCTCATTACTCTGAAAGCTGTAAAAGGGGGTCAGGAACTTCCCGAATGATTTTAGTCTTTTCAAGGACTATGCAATCGAAATACTTAAGCCCAGCGACTTCTACAAGTGATGCTTGCAAGCTTCGTTTCCGGATTCCAAAAAAATATTATTGTGATAGCTCTGCGCTGAATTTCATTCCACCGTCATACACATAAGCATACGTTGGCCATTTTGCCAGGGCGGTTCTTCAAATTTTAAATCTATTTGGAAGCATTTTAAGGCTTCTGCGACGCAAATTATCCATGAATTTCTACGGATAATAATTCTTAAGAAATCTTGACCTGTCAGTAGTGTCCATTAACGTGGTTAATTTCTTTACGTTATTTTCTTGACTTGATCTCTACAAACCAAACAACTGTCCGTCTTGCATATTTTTTTTTGTAATTTACGCCCAGTCAATTTTCAGTGGCAATTAAGAAAGTTGTCAGGGTTTTTTTCCTAATGGTGTCACTTTTTCAATGTTTCACAGAGAAAGAGTGCCCAACAATAACATGTCCACCCGGCTATAAACCTCGCACAATCGTCAAGAGAATAAAGAGATTCAACTTCGCGGCCCGACGGAGGGCTCAAGAGGAACAAGAAAACGAACAGTACGGGCAATCTCAAAGTATGGAACAATCTCAAAACATGGAACTATCTCATAGCATGGAACAATCTCAAAGCATGGAACAATCTCAAAGTATCCAGCTCACCCAAAGTGTTCAGACAACAAGTTGGGTAACAACCGAGACACACATCGAAGTGGATATCAGCTTCTGGGGCTCAGCTTTCAGCAAAAATCAAGCTTTGAGCAAGCACTTCAAGAATATCAAGAACAAAAACTCGAAGCAAAAACAGGGACAGAAGAGGCCGAAATACCCTGCCCATCAGAAGAGAGAGGAGCCGGTCTGCCCTGAGTTCGAGTGTGCCCCAGACAGCGACACTTCGGTCGAGTGTATTTCTCCGCCAGCTTGTCCGCGCGGATACGAGTTGGAGAATCTGGCCTCCAGGGAGTCCATCTGCCCCATGTACAAGTGTAAAACAAAACCGATCCCGGACACAAAATGTGAGGTCACGGACAAAACTGTCAGTACGTTTGATCATACGCACTACAAGGCGGATATCTGTAATCACATTCTCGCAAGGGACAAAGAAAGCAATTTGTGGAATCTTACCAGTAAGTTTTGATCATTTTTTTCATGTCATAATGCTAGCGAGCATAAAAATGCACGTATTTATGCTAAAAGGAATTATTTGAAAATTAATTGAAACAGGAGAAACTATGTGCATGAGGTTTACATACTACAGTATTTCTTTCGATTTTATTCATTTTCACGTAGCATTTTGCAGGAAAATGGTTCAAAAACGTTTATAACATATTTGAAAAAGGGGGAATCAATTTCAAAATGTACTATTTTTTTACTACACTAGTACAATCAGAGAGGAAGACCGTTTTGACAGTATGCCGTTTTCAAATTTGTCAAATTTAGCAATTAAGCATAATTGTTAATAGCTAAATGATAACATTTATTAAACAATTCTAATTCCAGTAGAACTTAACTAAAAACTCCCGAAACCAGTTTTCCATGCTGCGGACACATATGCAAAACAGTAAAACATAGTTTGAGCTACAGGATGAAAAAAGAAATGCCAAAATGGCCGCCATCTAAGTAGCTACAAAGAGAAGCAAGTGAAATAATCAAAACTAAGCAACAGTGTAAAATTTTAATTTAATTCTGTTTCAATTCTAGTGTTCCAAACCTGTTCAATTCGAGACGGTTGTTCAAAAATGCTCAGTTTGATGCATTTGGGCCATAAAATCGAATTTTACAGCAACATGTCGTACACATATGATGACCGCATGTACTCCTCTCACTTGGTTAGTATGAAAATGCGAATATTTTACTTCAATAATACCTTCCTAAAAAAAATTTATCATAATTTTGAACCACGAGCCAAAGTATGGTCAGTTCTAAATGAGAAAACAAAATCGAAGTAGTATCGATAAAGCACTTGCACGTTACGTGAAGAATTGCATTTGCCTATATAAGTTATTAAACATAACGATATGTGATGTACGGGTTGAACAAGGTATCCTCTTCAGGTCGCAATATGTGATCCTTCACGGTCAGCAAAGGGGCCTTGCCCTGGGGAGCCTATGGAGGCGGTCCGTCACTGAGGAAAAGAAGCATTGCCTGCCCCCCCCCCCCCCAAAAAAAAAAATTAATTGGATGAAGGGCATTCGTTTAGCCCCCTGTCCCCCTTCTTGCGCAGGACCTCTCCTTCCAGAGGTAGAAGAATTAATCTTCCTAGGTGCGATGGATTATCTCCAGTGGCGTGGCGTGAATTGCGATATATCGATTGTTATGCCATTAAAACCCATGGTAAAGAATCGATTATTAAGGTCTTCACTCTGTTTATCGATCCTTTTCCATGGGTTTAAATGGTCGATCAATCGATATATCGCAAAGCACGCTACGCCACTGATTATCTCAGTTCAGGATTTGCGGTCTTGAACTGCGCTCTATCAGTCGTTCTCTATACTTCTTTGACCTCTTCTCAACATCTCTTCTTTTTAGCGAATCACTTTCGCTTTTCCTCGGTTTCCATGCTAATCTCAACTCGTATGTTGGCCCCTCCTAGCAATGTGATCTATCCATGCGAATTTCAGGTGCTTTATTAGCGCAGCAGGGTGGTTGTTCTGCAATAATTAGTGTTTAAAATTCACATTTATACTCATCAAAATCCTATTTTCATGATTTTTCTCCCTTTTTCAGATGGAAAAAATTGGAAGGAAAACAGGCGAGTTTGAATTCAAAACCGTAGGCTTCAATATAATGCTTATCAGCGTTTTAGAATTCTCTGTAACTTGGGATAAACATGCGCATGTGAAGATATACGTAAGTAACTTGGTTCCGATTTGTTGATGCACGAGCTTGAGGTTTTCACTAATTATGATATCGATGGCTAAAGTCCAAAGACGTGTAATTCCATCGCAGAGTTTCAAAATTTTTGCTCTTATATTATTTCTCCGAAGATAAGAACGTCTTTACATGAATTGAAACTTTTAAAAAATATTCCGCAGATGGAGAGGAAAAATCAAGGAAGTTTTCACAACATTACATTAATTAGTTTTTCAAAGAAAATATAAGGTTTTTTAAATAAAATATACGATTTTTTAAATAATTGAAATTTTTGCGATTTTAAATATTACTGCTTCCAAAATGAGTTTTTCAATTAAAAGGGGAAAAAGCGACACCAAAATATACCAGTTTTAGCCCTTTAATGTCAATTTAAACTTTTTACAAGTCGCAAAGTTCAATGTTATTTTGAAACTTGAAACTTGAAACTGTTTTTATTGAAATAAAATGAACCCGTTATTTAGTACTTATACACATTTTTCTTTCACCGATAGTGAAAGTTACCAAGACTCCCATTCTAAGGAAGCATAAAAATCTTAAACATCGTGCTTCAATTTTTTCAATTATTCATCAACTTCCTGAAATATTATTTTTCATCCCTATCAGCTCCCAGCAAGTTATGCGAAGCGAGTTGATGGACTGTGCGGACTCTTCAATGACAACCCAGCGGATGATCTCTCCATGCCGCACGGCTCTTTGGCTGAGAATGTCGACGAATTTTTAGCTTCGTGGGGCAATAGCTCTTCTTGTCAAATGCCAGCATGTTCATCAGCTGTGTTAGACCAAGCTTCTGGTTACTGCTCAATCTTAAGGTGATTATACCCTTGAATTTAATTGTACACTTACTAGCTTTCATATCTATTGATCGCCTGTTTTTTCAATTGAGAGGGCCCATGTGATTTTAAAACAATGAGCATCAAGAAATTGAGTATGTGTTAGAGGGATCTATGCCATTTTCGTCCAGGAATCCTAATTTCGGGTAAAAAATCCCCCCTGGCCTTAATTTAAACCCTAAACCCAAGATGGCGGCAAATATTGTATCCACGGGGGTAGATCCATTTTTTTAAAAATTTGATTGTATTGTCGAGTATGAATCTATTATTTAATTTATAATCTGTATGATCTGTATTTTTATCTGTATTTAATATTTTTTTTTATCTCTCGGTCTTTATAAAGGATGCATTTTATAAATTAAACATAAATTAAGTCGGCTGATTTCCTTTTCCCCCACAGGAATGAACACTTCAAAGAAAGCTGTGCAAAATTGGGTACAGACAAATTGGAAATAAGTTGTATCGAGAGCATATGCTCTTGCATGAAGATGAGTCGCTCCATTGAAGAATGCCGCTGCGCTGCGTTGGAGCGTATTATGTTAGAATGTGAAACGTCCACAAACTCAATTCAAACCAGTAATTGGCGTGCAACTTACAACTGCCGTAAGTTTTTCATACCATACACTGGGACACCATAACCTGAAGCACCATATCACAGACACGCGTCTATAATCACTGGTCTGCCGCTGAAAATATTTCATTGATTCTTTGAAATTATTCCAAAATCCTATCAGGATAAATTGTAAAACGCATTAAAATTCTGTCAAAGTTTTGGGAAATTCCTCTGGTATCAGAATGATTCAATAATAACCAGAAATGATATTTTTTAAATACGTGTGTGTTTAATGTGAAGAGAATGCCATTATACTTCATTCATGACTTCACCTTGACGTGGAATTAAAAGAAAATAAGCCGACGCCTGGATTTGCTTAGTTATATTCATAAATATTTCATATATTATTGACTAATATTTGATCGTAACTTATATGAAATTAACATTTTGAAAAATAAATTGAATTTTTTTTCATGAAATTAAATTTAATTATTTTTTTATCTTACAGCTGGAAAATGTGAGGCACCGCAAGTTTATCAGGAATGCTTTAACAAAATTTGTGAAACGACCTGTGATAACATCCTTATACCAGGCGCTTGCCCAGTTTTGCCTGATTTGTGCTTACCTGGCTGCTACTGTCCCGAAGGGTACGTGCGAGAAAATGATCGCTGTGTGCAACAAAGTGACTGCAGGAATTGTAAGTTTGCGTTGTTTCTATGTCCTATCTAACCGGTCAATGTTTGAAGTTCGTGAAAAAAATTACGCTGAAAAAATACCTATATTTTTATTCTTGTGTTACGTTTGATTAATACAGGAAATGAAACACAAACCAATCCAAATTTTGTGTTGATTTTGGTACAGCCATGCGGTGAATTTAGCGCAGAAAACAATGAAGAGACAGGGGCACCCCTTAGTTAACCGAAGGCATGGTATTTTTGTGTTTTACTTCCCGTATCAACCAAACTTTTGTGTTGAATTTTCTCTCTATGACGAGGAACCCTTAATAGAGCCTTAATACAAGAAATTTCCTGGCAAATTCTGGATTTCATGCATTCTAACGGTATGATCCAACAAAAAATGGTGAATAAAATCGGAAAAAAGTAGAGGAGGGGGGAGCGGTTAAGTATAGACACATGCTTAGCGTGATAACCGTGCGTTAAAGTCTTTCGAATGACTACTTTTACGATGTTTCCTCCGCGGGAACATTAGAAAAGTTTCAGCTTTTAAGAGTCTTAGCTCTCAGAGAATCAAGAGAGAGGGCGCTCAAATATTGGCATGTGCTCTAGCTTCATAACCTTCCGTTGAAGTCACTCGAATGACTAATTTTACGATGTTTCCTCCGCGGGAACATTAGAAAAGTTTCAGCTCTGTAAGAGTCTAAGCTCTCGGAGAATTAAGAGAGAGGGCGCTCAAGTATTGGCATATGGTCTAGCTTCATAACCTTGCGTTAAAGTCACTCGAATGACTACTTTTACGACGTTGCTTCTACAGAAAATAAACTCTTTACATCACATCATACATTTCCTCTTTTCATCAGGTATTTGCAGTGGGCACGGGAGTACCAGAATTGTTACATTCGACAAGCTTGAGTACGACTTCCAGAGTGATTGCACCTACATTTTAGTTGAAACCATTCCAATGTTTCCTGGAAATTTCACGGTGAGGTTTAGTAAGATTTCATATTTAATCAAAAGTGTGAAAGAAAGCATGGCGTTGGGATTTTTAGTCACAGGCAATAATGATTCCCTGTTTCCACAACGTAATTTTCATCACGTTTTTTGCTTTTCTACACGCTAGCTGCCGAACCTTTAAATACACGTCTCGCTAATGCAGAGCTATGTATTTTTTAATGTGAATAGGGTTTACCATCCCTTCTGCAGAGAAGCATTGTTAAAAATTAATCATATTTCACAATTATTGAAATCTTGCTGTGGGTACTGCATCAACCGTTTTAAAAAATGTTTGGATTTTTATTTTTTTTTTAAAAAAAAGAAAGGAAAAAAACTGCATCAACCATGAAGGAGTGGGGCAAAGTTCCTGTAATACCTTAATTTTTAGTTTTGACCGGAAGTTTCTTTTCGACTCAATTCAAGAAGATGAAATTCCATGTCCACTCCTAATGCGGGCAATACTAAATTCCAAAGTAGTCGCATCATTTCTATCCCGAAAATGGCACCAGTCGGTTAAGTAATATCATTGAAAGTTTACTAAAAGCGTCTCATTCATTAAAATTAGAAACACCCCTCCCTCTCATGTTCCGAAATTTTCAGAATCATAATTTTCTAATGTTAGCCGTTTCATTTCAGATCCTGTTCTCGGACAGAGCTTGCACTTCAGCGACCGATGACCAATGTTCGGCTACTTTTACGATAAAAACGAATGAGAATTTGGTCTCAATTGAGCGATTCAAAAGCGGAGGAAACAAGGTAAAGTAACAGCAAAGCATGTTTTAAATAGGTCTCACTAAGTTGGTAAATTATTAGAATAACCCCCACTTTTAAGCTTTTAGACAAAGAAAAATAAACAGAATCCAAGAGGGATCTCAATTAAGTTAAATTCTGATTAAAGGGAAAGGTTGAAATCCAGGGCAAAGAGCAAAGAAGGTAAATTTGACTTTGGTATTTTTACGTAAAGAAGTGTGTGAAAATTATGAAAAATTTACAAACATTTTAAGAGACTAGAGACTTTTTACGGTGGACAATGAAGAGAGAAACTCAGTTCTCCTTCATTGTCACGGTTATGCAGCTTGAACTACAAGAGAGTAAAAATAGTTTTAACATGTGGTTTAGTGTCCCGATGCAACAGTATCTTAACGAGCAAGAAAGAAAACTCAGTTATCCTTCAATTCAGTGATTATGCAATTTTAGTCACTCGAGATTCGAAATCGAAAAGCAAAAGCAGGATTTTACATTCTACCAAATGGAACTAAGCGCCACTGAATGCAGCACTCGATAGCCGTGGGCATGGCAGGAGAGCGTTGTAGATAGGGCTCATGAGTTAGCAGACGATGATCGAGCACGGCGGCGGCTTCGTCGCCGCTGACGTCACTGGCGCTTTATAATTCCCATTCATTCTTGACTAACGGGCATATCCCTTCTTTCCCACCTGTCTTTGGTTCCGTTTAGCTGGAACACGTCCAATTAATCATTGAACTAATCATGTTTCAGGTGACAGTGACTGAAAACGGAAGCAGCTCAAATTTCATCTGGTGTAAAGTGAACGAGGACCCCCAGCAGTCCGTGACCGTCTCGATCCCAAGCCTAAACGTGGATCTCACCGTCTTCATCCCGCAATTCGGTTTCAAAATCGGCTTGCCGTCGCCAAACTACTTCGAAAAAACGCGCGGGCTATGCGGGGTCTGCAATTACAACCAAACGGACGATATGCTGAAGGCCGATGGGACAATCACGGATGACGTAACTGATTTCGTAACCAACTGGCTCGCCGCTGATGACGGGCTGTGCGTTCCGAAGAACAAATCAGAGAATATCGAACAATGTGTCATTCCGGATCCAAACCCATGTGCCCTTTTCGACGATGTCGGTATTTTTGGATCGTGCTACTCGCTCGTGGACCCTGCCTCGTACAAACAGCAGTGCGAGTACAGTTTCTGCCATCAACGATCCATCTGTTTTGATTTCGAGGAGTACGCTGAAGATTGCCTAGCCGTGGGGGTATGTGTCAACTGGCGAGGAAGCGACCATTGCCCTTACCAGTGTCTGCCCGGCCTCGAATACCATGCCTGCTCTGCCGGAGGCCTCAAGACTTGCGAGCGTAACGAGAATGAGTTCAGTGAGATCGTCCAAGATCTGTGCGTTTGTCCGGACAATCTTGTCTTCAACAACGGGACTTGCATCGACAAACGACGATGCCAACCGTGCGATGACAAGGGACACTTTTTCGGCGACGAATGGAGTCCGAACAACTGCGTCAAGTGCGCGTGCACTGCTGACGGTGTTCGGTGCTTGAACACTGTTTGTCCGAAAACCACTCAAGTCTGCAGTTTCGGTTACAAGTCAGTGGTGGATTCCAGGACTGAGTCCGAATGCTGCCCAGAATACATCTGCACTCCCGATCCTGATGTGAACACGACCTGTGAAACCCCGGTGATTCCCACTTGCAGTGACGATCAAGTCTTGAAGCAGCTGACGACAGCTGGAAACTGCATCGAGTATTATTGCACGTGTAAGGCACCCGAGGAATGCCCTCGAGTTGTGTTGGCCGAGACCTCTGAAATGATGCCTGGTATGGTGGAGATCATCAAGCAGGAGGGATGTTGCAACAAATCCGCCTTAGTCTGCAAACCAGAAACTTGTCCGGATATTCAGTTCCCTTGTCCTCCGTTCCACGAAAGGGTGAAAAGCTCGGAGCCAGAACTTTGCTGTCCTAAATTCGAGTGCAAACTCCCTGAAAACACGTGCCTTTACGAGATGGAGTGGGAATTCCACCCGCATGGCGGGGAGCGACCAATCGACAAAAAAGAGACTGTCCTGAAAGCGGTCGGCGAGACTTGGTATGATGGCCCGTGCAGGTTGTGTGCCTGCCGCGAGGGACAAAATACCAGTCAGTGCACCCTCCATAAGTGTAAAAAACCGGATCAGGATGATGATTATATTTACGAAAAGGTTTCAGTGCCCCAGCAGTGCTGTCCTAAGTACGAGAGGGTAGCGTGTAAGATGGACGATAAAATCTACCGTTCAGGGGACACTTGGCGGTCGTCCGATGTTTGTAAAACTCACGCCTGTTCTTTGGACGACAGTGGTGTGCTCGTGATCACCACTAAAGAGATCGAGTGTCAGACGAATTGTCCTTTCGGTTGGCGTTACGAGCCCTCGACCAACCACGCGGAATGCTGTGGAGTCTGCAAACCTCGAAATTGTGTTTGGGAAAATCAAGAATATTCCGTCGGCTCGATGTGGTCGACGGACGATAACTGCACAGTTCATTCGTGTTCTGGAGATTTTCATGTGATGACCTCGGTCACGCAGTGCCCTGATACATCCGACTGTCCCAAAGACCAGCTTGTTGACCAAGGGTGTTGCAAGGAGTGCATCTGGAGACCGGAGAGTCAACAGAATTGCATCGTTGAAAAGACTGAAAAACCTATCGAGGCTTATAAATTATACAATCTGGTGCACGGGAATTGTTGGAACGATGCGCCTCTCTCAGCCCTAACTCGGTGCGGAGGGAACTGCAATTCGGGGACGGAATATGATTCGACACTGGATAAACATCTGAGCCAATGCCAGTGTTGCAAACCCACAAATTTCGTTCCTGTTGAGTTGGACTTGGCGTGCGAAACTGGAACTAGATTGCGTAAGTCGGTTTTGGTGCCCGCCGCCTGCAGCTGTAAAGTCACACAATGTCAGGACTTGGATTAAGAGATCATTTTCTAATTTATAATTAAATTATTTATTCTATAAGGAAATAATTTATTAAATTATTAATTAATTTATTTTGAATTTTTTTTTAAAGTTGCACTTCTTTCTCAAGATTGTACATGGCAATATCATTGAAGACGTCCCATACCGATAAAATTTAACTTATCCCTTACTTTCGTTTTAAGAAAGTTACGGCAGGTTCACATTCAAATCTCCTTTGATCGAATGATTTCCTTTATTGTGATATTCTAATGCAAAAGACTGTTGTAAAATGAAGTAGTCCTTTATTGTTGTTTTTTTAAAAATTGTGTTTAAAATAAAACGTTATTTATTTCTGACCAGCTAATTTGAATGTTACCTTTTTTAAAAAAAATTTTAAATGTAAGTTTTCCTAGTGCCGAATTTTACCGGTATGTCCAAAAGAATCTAAGAAACCCCAGAAAAAATTATTAAAAAAAATATAAATATATTGAAAAAATATTAGATAATTAGCGAGATAGAGCTAGCTCAAAAACATTGCACATAATGTTCAAATTAGCTCATCCATCTATTTTATGCATGAAGATTTACATACTCACTTCATTTTAGTCCCAACCGGCATTTTAACCGATGCGTCACTACATTTTACAACTATGCATACATCAACTGAGGCCTCCAAAAATGAGACGTCAGAGGTCTATTAATATTCGCGATGGATCCTCACTAAGATTTATCCTTGTGGAATACAGTTGCGTGTTTCTGTTCCGAGAACACCTTTTTACAGAACTAATGAACCCACGCACAGTCAACAGTCCACGGGATCGATGTTATGCATCTTCCTGTTACTTCATTACACGCGACACTCCGAATCTCGAAATAGATTGAGAATGATAAAAAAAAAACATTATCTGAAACGTTGCTGTTGCCAGTTTTTTTCAAAAAAATTGTTTAAAAAATGTGTCACGTGAATCTGTAAGCTTTTGTTTTCGAGCCGTGTTTTCTCGCACGCACGAGGAAGCTGACGGACCCAGAGCAGAGAGTATTCCATCTCCATTGGTTTCTCCATCGATTTTTAAGGAATTGTGAGCAGCAGCCTGATGAGGAATAACATTTAGTACTGTGCTGACGTCAATCGTCTACTTGGTGTTATAAAATTAGGGCAATTCCAATTAGCTCCCCTCGTTCAAAACATCGCTGATTTTTTAACAAGAGTTTAAAAAACAAAAATGTGAGCTATAAGATGAAACTTTAAGATGTTCCAAGAAACTTCCTCAATTTGAAATCTCCAAAAAAAGCCCCTGGTATACAGAAATTTCAATATACAAAAAGGAAAACCTAAGTTTTGTTCAAATCGAGGTAGTTTCGAGGACTGTCTATATTCATGGTGATATAGTTGCATTAAATGTGCCGAATCTAACATTACTAATACAATTATCCTCGTGAAAATACTTGTATATTCTTGATTTCATTAGATGCGGATTCGTTCATAACTACTGTGCCACCCGATTTTGAATTGGATATATTAATGCTAAAAGGAGCTATGTCCATGGGTATTGAGTGCAACATAGTTTCTTCTGGCATACCTTCATAGTCAAATTATGCTTACGTCAAATTTAGTGTACGCTTAGTGAAATACATTCTCTTTCATACTACCTTGTACAGAGAACGAATATTTTTTATGGCTCTAGGTCAGTTGGCCGATTTTTGAGGTTTTTCTTCTGGGGTTTCTTAGATTCTTTTAGACATACCAGTAAAATTCGGCACTTGGAAAACTTACGTATTCTTAGATATCTTGATTTTTGTGTAGAGAAGACACCTTTTTTTTTTTTAAAAAAAGATATTTCAAATTGAAACATAATGTTTGTGCTCGATTATAGTCTTGGGTGCTCTGAAGGATTTCGTCAGGGATTCCAAAATCCGTGTACATTCGATTCTCTAGCGGCTCGGACTTGTGCCGCTTGAGCAAGGGTGATTTTTTTTTTTTTTTTTTTGGTGCGCAAAACACAAACCCAACTAAATGCAAATATTTTGAAAGGCGAGCACGCTATAATCGCTCCACGAAAAAAAGGGAAAAATACTAAGAGGCGTTCTTTTTGTGCAAAAAATGCTCTAGCTTAAATTTGTTTCATTCTTCAAAATGCACGAAGTACTACACTGGATTGTGACTCGCATGACGCTACGAGTGCTCTTTTTGTTGCATACGTGGAAGGAAAAAGTTAATTCTAGGAAAGAATGACAAGCTACCATTCACGGGCTGACCTTGTTGCAAAATTAACTATTTAGGTACTACTGTCAGCTACCACGTGAATGATTTAAAGGTTTCATTGCGTCTCGGCAACTATGAACTCATTTACGGCGTGAAAAAATAAGCTAAATTTTGTCTAACTTTTTAAAAATGACATTCACTGTCACCTGCTAATGTTGGCTCTAGCCATGTCATGAGCACTGATATCTTTTTTGCCTTTTTTTTCGTCGTTGAGAGCGCCCAGCTAAAAGATGGATGGATGACATCCAAAACAAGTTGAGAGATGCCTGTTTCCAGAAAATCCCAACAGTGGCGGTGAAGAATTTGCATGCAAATTTTTATTGCTTCATCTGAAAGTGCTTGAAGAGCTGATTTCACAGGATTTTTTATGATTTTTTCCTGCTATGGGAAATAGTTTAAAAATAGATTTCAAAGTGAGGAAATGCACCGCCTAGTGATATCATCCAGCGGCCTTTTTATTTTGTCATATCTTCTCCAATAATTGTTCGATTCGTGAACCAAGGGTATCCTTCAGTTCACTCAGTAGTTTCCACTTAGACACAACATTCATCAAATTGCAGACACTTGCAAATTCTCTATTATACTACATACGACATATTTTCTAGATGTCATAATGCAAAATGTTAATCAGAAAATATAATCGGTGTCCTTATTATGTTTATGAAGGATTTCAGGCTCCACATGCTTTTCTAGTTCATAGAACTCGTAGTTACAATATTATGCCACACAACCATTATGATCGTCATATTAAGAGCGATGACTCTACCGTGTTCTAATTCTTCCCTCAGGAGGAAAAAGAGAAAGGCCAAGTTTAGACACACAACAAACGATCAGTTTTTACAATGCTATAAATGTGGGGACAAAGACTAACGGTAAATGCAGAGAAAGACTGCAAACAATTTTAATTTCCCTTCATTCAAACTCACTTTACTATACATAGTTAAAAAAAAAAAAAAAAAAAAAAAAAAAAAAAAAAAAAAAAAACAACGTGGGTATAAATTAGGTCACTGGATATAGACATATAGACAGACTCGAATCAACGTGAATGTGCTAGCCTCTATTTTGATTTGATCTTAAACTTTTCTACCTGCTGGGCACAATCTCTTGGCGTATATCTAATCTAATCACTTCAATATTGGTCTGTTCCATCGCTGACACCTAACCTCGCTCATATGAGACAGGTTAAAATTATAGTTTGTTTTTATTTTAACTAAAATTTCAGTGACACCTAATCTATACTTAAACATGCACTTCAATTTTGGTCTGATCCGTCCGGTACTCAACCACAAGCAAATAAGTTATGTAAGCTAAAATTATAGTTTAATACTTGAGCTAAAATTGTAGTGGCATCTCCTGCTTGCTGCTTCAAATACTTAATAGTCAGCGATAAAAAGGCAAAAGTAAAATTATAATAGCTTTCGGTGCTAAAGTAGGACTTACAATATTTCGCGGGAGTAGAGATGCCAGATTCGAATAAACAAGAAGTAAGGCCGTGGATTTGGAGCCGGATATATTTCATCATAAACTTTTTTATTGGATGACAAAAGCAGCACATTTAGTGAAGTACGTGTCATCGGTTGAATATGACTACCTATACGTAAGTTTTCGGAATATCACTTCTATGACGTTTTTAATTTTCAGAGTCCTTAGTCCAGTAGGATTCTTTTTCGCCACCATCTCTCACTTGATTTGGAAGGTAAGAAATTCCGATTATTATTTACTTTTAAAATTCTGATTGTTTTCCATAAAATCATTCTCTAAAATAGTTCCCTAACTTGCGTAAATTAAGCGTTAATCTGGGATTTACTGATGTATCTTTACATTCCGTGATCAATTTATTCAGGGACCTGATAGGTGTTTTGTGTGCATCGGATTGAAGCTCCGTACTCTTAAAGGATGCCTGACATTCTTGATACGTTGGAGAGCCTTCAATTCTGTATGATACTGTACAACACCGCTGTTGCGATCTAGTTGCTTGAAGCGCTGTGGCACGGCGGGCTAGGGTGACCAGCGCGCCACGCGCATCGGCGCCTTCAAACCTAACAGGGATACTTCACGCATTGCGCAATGCGTGAAGTATCCCCGTTAGGTTTGTAGGCGCCAGTGCGCGTATTGCGTTGGCAGCGCGCCGCTCCGATCTGTGTTTGGCTCTAATATTTGAACTCACGTAGCCAGCGTTTTTCAACTCATAATTTTGCAATGTTTGCACACTCTGCATGGATTATTCAAATTTAAATTGATGAAAAAAAATGTTAAATGAAAATAAAATGTGTGATTTGTGAATATTTAGGTGGTTCGGAACCACCTTTTAATTATTAAAGTCCACGGGAATTTTGACTCGGGACCAGGAGTCAAAATTCCCGTCAACTCTTGGACCAAGTCACTGTTGCTTAGTTTACACGTGAACGTAATCTACTGGACAAAACAGGTACACGGACAAAAAATCCTTGACGGAATGGCCTGAAATCAAATCCATTAACTTGAGCTTTATTGTAAAATAATTGGAATTTTACCAGAGCACAATACATCACGAAGGAGGCTGTAAGTTCATCTCAAAAATTTTGGCAAGCTCTAAATGATGACAGTTTCAATTTTTCCAAACTTTAGACGTTTGAGAAAATAAGTTTTAGGAACGCACTGACTTCAAAAATTTAAAGAGAGTACACGGCCGGTTTTGCATTCTTTTTCCAAAGTTGGTAGGTGGCTTATAAAGAAATTTAAACATGGACTTTAATGTAAACTTTAAATAAAACACGATCTCATCGTACCCCCAGTATTGAATCTAGTGTATGGAAAATTGTATCCATTTTGCTTTCAGGGGATTGATGGATGAAACGGATGAATTTTTATTTATAGCCCTATCTTGCTAACCTCTACAATGCAACCACGAAAAACTCATACCCTGCAATGAACATTTTTGTATTAGTAGCAGCTCATTGTGTCTTCTTAAACCTACTTGTCAAAGTCGTCGGCAAATTTTACATCCAGTTTCGAGTTGATCGTCCTAAAACACTCATCCGGCGAGTCATCGGAAATGATTATTGGGACCAACCTCAATGGCGCATCTACTCTTGCTTAGAACATAAAGCCACCCATAATGACTCGGTAGGTAAAACTAGAAGAATAAACTCGTTTTCCAATAATATAATATGACCCGAGAGCTACTTGTAACTCTACTCTGCATGTAAATAATTGTTGAAAGGGCAAGAACAGATATCGACGGTGAAACTACCAAACCACGTATCTCGGTTTACGACGTCGCAGACTTCCTGTCATACTTTATTTTTTAAATGAAAAACTACTTAACGTCCAGTCTTGAAAATTTCTGTGATTTTTCCTCTTCGTGCGGAGAAAATTCTGCGAAAATTTCAAGGAATGATATTGATTTGGTCTACTTCAAAAAAATAAAATGTGAGCGTAGATTTTTAAACACCGCAAACGAAATACGTGGTTTGGTAGTTTCACCGTCGATATGGGCCCTTTAGTTTTCTGAGTGGGCAGCAAAAGCACTGTTGAACTCGAATAGTTGCATTGAGGCGTTTCATTTAACTTCCGTGCCGCGCTGACCACACTGTGTTTAGCGCAATGCGTGAAGTATTCATGTAGTCTTGTAGGCACTGTGCGTTTCACGCCGCGCCGACCGCTGTTGACCGTACTGTGTTTGACGCAAAGCGTGAAGTATTCATGCAGTCTCGTAGGCGCTAATGTGTGTTACATGCCGACCGCCACGCCGAGGGCTTCTCCTTTTCATCTCAAGTCCTCGTCATCATTTCTCTCTGCGCCGCGCCGCTCCAGGCCAAATTACGTGTTTGGTTACTCTCTTGACTCAACTAATTAAAGTTGCGCAGTCATTTGTATCACCGAAATACGACAAAATTAGAAATTAATGAACTCTCAGGAAATGAGAGATTTTGTCTTCTTTTCTTGTTTGTAATTTCATTCTGAATCCGATTGTTTTGTACCTGCATTTAAAAAAATTGCAAAATTTGCCGCCATGGGCCGCGGCCCCCTTAATCCGGCCCTGTAAAAGTGTGTTTCTTTACAAATTCGTAAATTTGGGCAAATGCAATCGAAACAAAACACGGAGAGCTGGCGTTTTAAAATTTCTCTCCTCGGAAAGAGATATTTTTTACTGCAAACAGATGAAATCAACTTTTTTAATAAAGACTTGTTTTTTCATTTTACCAAGGTAGGTAAGCCAGAGTTATGCGTTATGCTGCATTCGCAATTCTAAATAAGATGTTCTTATTTTTCTTTCTCTATCTCTCTTTTTATGAAGGCTGCTGTTCATTGCACGAGATTCAAACCTGGCTGGCCGAAAAAAACAAAATTTCAGGAGTTTTACGTTGATCGAAAATGTTTCGTAACATATCGGCCTCTGAACACTAGCAGCGTGCCGTACACGTTTTCGGACGCACCTGTCGATCAACTACCAGCAGAGATTTGGGTTGGTTGTGAGCACGCTCGCGATCTCCCGTCCTTCAACAAGACGAAAGAGATGCTCCAGTTCTTCAAAAAAAAGACGGAGGGTTGGCTCGATATTGTCGAAGACAAATCTCGGCAGAAAAATCTGATCGAGTATTTAGCCGCACCGGATATGAGCTGGGCCTATGGCGATCCAAACGTTACCACCGCATATATTCAGGCATATGTGACTTATATGGACAAAGTTATGAAATATTACGATTCCTACATGCTCGATAAAGATGTCAATTTTGAAATTCCGGTTTGTTCCTCTTTAACATTTTCCTCCTTTCTTTTGTTCGGACAAATCTCTGCTAATATGACCTGTCTCCAGTCGTTTTAATGTAGATTTGCGAGCACCGAAAAAAAAAACGAAGTTGATTTAACTTTCTGGATGTAAAAATAACAGTGTGCGAGAACTTATAAAATGCTACATTACCTACTATAGCAGTTACATTAGCAATACCAAGCTGTAAAACTAACTGCTGTTGCTATAGCATTTTATAAGTTCTTGCACGCTTCTTTTGCATTCATTGTTAAATCAACTTCACTTTTTTTTCGGTGAGTTACATGCAATATCCTGCGCAAAATAATTGTTGCGGAAAAATAATAGAGCAACACCTTTTAAAAAGCTGGTGATGGTTTGAAGTGATGGACCATAATTTTGGCCAGATAATGTGCCTCGTAGTAGTTAGCAGCTGAAAATATTCTCTAGAGGATATTTCCCAAAAATATTTTTTCACACAAATATTTCTAGAGTCCACACCAAATTAGTTTGCGCACTTCTAGACTGTGACAGAAGATCTTCTGACGTTACTATGATGTACAGGTAAAGTAAATGCAAGAATGAAAATGGCGAATCTTCTGTCGTATTCGAAAAATGCGTAAATTTATTTGGCGTGGCGTTATCAGCTGCTCATCCTCATGAGTGGTTGTGGACTAACAATTAGCTTTTTCTTACCTAATATCATGAACGCACGTGGCACGTCACATTCCTGTGATTGGTTAATCTTAAACTTTCTAGAAATGTAATAACTATATCCAAGTTCATGCTAAAAAAAGGAGAAATATTTATCTTGAAAAATTGTAGTCTCTGTGAACTGGAAACGTCCCGGTTAAACTCACCGTAAGTTAGCTAGAGGGCTCCTGGGGATCCAGTTTAAGTAAACCTCGGGAAAATTATGATAGTATATGACTGTGCGATACTAGATTTACCAAAATTTCTGCTAAATGGATAGTCAGATCCACCCTCCTGTGAAAATCTCACCTAAATGTTTGTACTTACGAAAAAAAAAAGTACATATATATAGACCAAAAACATTGATTATCCATCAATTTTTATGTATCACTCTTCCGCTCATGTATTACTACTCTTGCTCTGCAGCATGTACAAAACATGATTACAAGTATAATGGTGCATACATTTTATGAATGATTGTTTTATAACTTTTATTCTTGCCTTTTTTAGGATGCGCCGCTAGACTGGAGGGGGCCCGCTTGGCTGGACTGGAAGTTGCTCAAACCGATAAAGAAATCATACAATGTTATCAAAATGCAGTTTGACCAGGTATTTATAATTCTAAATTAAACCATATTCAGAGAAAAATATCTAAGGAGCGCACAGCAAAACTGCTAGGATAGTAAGACTTCTTCGATCTTGAGCGAAAGTCCGAAAGACGTACCATTTTTCATTTTCACACACCAAAACATGGAGAAAAAGATGAGGATGCTCTTAAGTTGAAAGTTTAACTTCGTTTTTTTCTGACCAAGTAAAAATTGCAGAATCCTAACAACATGTGCTTAGGTTACCAGCATAACGTGCTTTGTTCCTCCCATCTGAATGGGTAATCCTTATAATATCGTAAGAAAAAAAGTCCGGGAAAATTCCCATGTGATAAATTCACTCTTTACTTTCCAATAATGCAAGACTTCAAAATTACCGAGTAAGCTTATTCGTAATTTTTTCATGGTTGCAGATGCATGGGTTATGGTTGAAGAATCCAGCGCTAGAGGAAATCCTGCGGAGGATGATTCCTGTTCTGACCAGCAAGGCGATGGACCCATGTTTTCTACAGGGCGTGCCTAACCATACTCACGCGGAAAGTTTCGGCATTCATAGCGGTCAGTATGTAGGGATGCCTCAAGATTTCCTTTGTACAATCTACTGCCGCTTTTCTTACGTCGTGAGCCGGCTTTACCTGACCAGTGTCAGCTCTAAGACATGCGCATTGACGGGGGCAGGCGGCCCTCAGAATGGTGGCAAATGTGAAGAGGACCGCTGCTTTTGCCTCAAAAAGGGGGCTGGCTTCCAAAGTACTATGGCTTTTAGTGTATGCATGAACGCGTTTAACCTCGAACGATACAATGAAACTCATTCTTGTAATCCGGATCCCACTTGAGCTACTGTCTTACAATTAAAGCTTTTCAAGCAAATTCTAAAGCAACCTTGAATAAAAGAGGTTTATGCACAACCTTTTCCTCCTCCCTCTGATTTTTTTTTTTTTTTTTTTTTTTTTTTTTTTTTTTTTTTTTTTTTTTTGAAATTTTAAAAGAGCGTACAAAGGAGCAAATTCTCCCAAAACTTCATTCTTTTAAACAAATCTGGCGAGTGTATTCCACAAAGTTAAGGAAAATGCGCGTAATTTCAAATCCGACCGGATCGAGTTTTTCAAACATATAGTTAAGAAAAGTATACGACTTGTACACTTGTTCGAAAGTTTCTCTATTACTAATACTGACTGATTTGAAAGGCAGTTAATACCAATTCTAATACTATAATTTGAGAGCCACCTTTGCAAACCACTTATCCACATCCTGATCTGTTGAAACTTTAGGAGTTTCAGTCTCTCACCGAATTATCCTAACTTTGAGACCCTGTCCCAACTAGATTCTTTTTGCGAGTTGGAAGAAAGAAAACGTTTTTTGGGGGGTTTAAAATACTTTTGGGACAAAATTCTCACTTATACCTTAATATTACAAAATACTATCACATACGTCCTCACGGCATTTTACAAATTATTTTTGGCAAATACTTATAACGAAATACTCTAATACTTTATGTAAACTTTACCATTATCAACGATATTATTAAAAACTTTTTTTTATAAAATCTGTCAAAAGCGTCACAGAAATCTCACAATATTTTTTTGAAAATATTTCAGATTGTTCAGGTTGTCAAACCGGTTCAGTTTCAAAAGCATTTGAGAATTAATTTCTATTTATAGAGCGGGTATTCTAGGTGGCGGTAGCCACCCCGGCCCAATCCTAAAAAACTCCCCCCGAAAAGTTGACGACCAAAAAGAAAAAATTCTACTTAACATCATATAAATACGGTCCAGCGATGGTGAACGGCACCACATCATCGATCGTTTGGAAAGGGCCGGTATCATTGGTCAGCGCGGCAATGATTAACCCATAACCTCCGTACTGCAGCAAAATAGTAGGAAACTCTGCCTCGAAGTAAACGGAACCACTTTCCTGCCTCACATTCCTGATGGGAACGACGACCGGCTGGTTCTGTTGCTCGATGTAGACGATGCGATTCTCAGCACCGAGTTCGCGGGTCGTCTCAGTGACCGGCACGTAGAACTGGATCGTCTGATTCTGGCTGCTGTTCGGGTCCGGTTGTTGGACGGCGTTGAGCGAGGGGAGGATCTGGAGGTCGATGAGGTAGCTGTTGGGGCAGGAGCCGGGGACAACGACGTTCTGGTTCAAGTAGGAGTAAGTGTACACCCGGGAGCCCCGGGTCAGGAGCGGTGTGGGGGCAGGGATTTTGTGTTGCACCGTTCGGAAGTAACCGTCCTGTTCCGCTTCGTTCCCGACCCTGCCTATGATCGACGCGATGTACCTGTCGCAGGGAGAAAGCAGGAATTATTTTTCAAAATGCCTTCGGCCTTGGTACCGTGATTAGTATTGACTTTGACCAGCTCAATATTTTTCTCAACTTCGCGAGAGAGATTATTCCCTGGTTATTGGTTATTGTTTCGTGGGATTTATCCGTAGAGTAAAATATTGTCGTGCGAAGAAAGAACATTGTTTGAACATTCGAGAGTTGCCAAATTTCCCTCGGTAAAGTGTTAATTTTTGAGGAACGTTGTGAATGTTCTTCCTTGGAATTTTCAGGAAATTTAAGTTAAATTACGAACAAAATTGTCTGAAAAATCGGAAGGAAATTATTCATAAGCTTACCAGGGGATTCAAGGTTTATCAAAGGAAACCTGGGAACGCCTAAAGGTTCGCCGATGAAGTGAATCCATGAACGGGCCTTTGATTCATTTTTTTAATTTTTTCTTTACGAAATTATTACTTCATTTTTAAAACATTTGTATTTTTAAAACGTGACAAATATTTGTAAAACCTTTTTCCAGCGACATTAATCTCAATGAGCCACAGTTGTGCCGACAGAAACTGCAAAAATGAATAAAAGAGGGGAAAAAAACCAAGAAGCACGCAATATTTAGTTTTAACTCATTTGTACATTGATCTTTTAGAGTCAAAGACGTCAAATTTTGAGCGTTTGGTTTTCGCGCACACCTCGCTGCAGCATAATAAAAGCAAAAAATGTATAAAAGAAAAAATTAAAGTGCTTTGAAAATCATTAAATTTGACAAGGAACCACTAATATCTAAAAAACACACAGTACATTATTATTCTCCTTTGATAAATTGAAACATATTTTTTCCCCATCAATTTAAATGAGAATAATCAATGCAGAGTGTGCAAACATTTCAAAATCATGAGTTAAAAAACGCAGACTATGCGAGTGTAAATATTAAAGCCTAACAGAGCGGAGCAGCTGCAGCGTGCCGCCAGCGCGAGAGGCTCACAGGCGCCTACAAACCTAAGTGGATACTTCACGCATTGCACAATGCTGGAAGTATCCACTTAGGTTTGTAGGCGCCAATGCACGTTTCGCGCTGGCCGCCCGCCCGCCGTGCGGCGGCGCCTGAAGCAACTATTTCCCAACAGAGGTGTTGTACAGTATTATACGAAATTGAACGTTTTAAGAATGACAACCATCCTTTAAAAGTACAGACCTTTCCTCGCAAAATAAATCAAGATAAGTATCGTACACAGGAAAAATCTGAGCACAGAGTAGAAAAATCACGGCAGTTTTGAAAAATTGCCGCCGAGTAGTTTTCCGTTTAAAAAATAAAGTATGACAGGAGGTCTGCGACGTCGCAAGCCGAGTTATGTGATTGCCGACGCACACCATCGATATGTTGTTTCTAAAACGAGCTAGACATAGAAGTTCTTTATTGCAAACTGTAATCCAAATCAGGGTCCTCTAATGCTCTAACAGATATTTTTGACAAAATTCGCCCTGAGGTGATTTTTTTTTTTTTTTTTTTTTTTTTTTTTTTACTTTCTTTAAAGACACAATAACTTACTCGGAATCGTTGTTTCGGCCGAGCCTGGTCGCGACGTCCTGAATGGTAGCGATGACGAGATCGGTGAAGGTGTTGGCGTACGCGAATGCCGCCCGGAGATCGCTGACCGGAGCCCTGTAGCGGCAGGCCTGGATCGGCTCCAGGTCCATTTTAATGAGAATATCGTTAGCCTGGAGCGCGTGGACTTCCTCCTGAGCCCGGATGGCAGTCAGCGTCGTGATGGTGAAGTTCCGGGAATACGGGTCCAGGATGACGTAGCCGGGGACGTTGTTGGTGACGTTGTCGAGAAACTCGGTGAAGTAGGCCACCTCGAAGATCTCGTTGAAGGCCAGGAAGCGTATCGACGTGACGTCATCCGGTTTTAGCGGGGGTAGATTCGATCTTGGCACCGGGCCGTGGGCTTGTTGGAAGATGTCCGTCTCCTTCGGCGAACCCGGGGGAATGTTCGGGAACCCGTTTGATAAGGGGAAGCTGAACCCTCCCGAGGACCCTGAGGTCTGTGATTGGTAGCTACTAGTGCCTCCCGTGTTTTGGTAGCTGTTTGTGCCTCCCGTGTTTTGGTAGTTGTTCGTGTTCGGTGTGTTTATTTGAGTGTTTTGGTAGATGTTTGAACCTAGTTGAGTATTTTGGTAGCTATTCGCACCTGTGCCAAGTTGGGTGTTTTGGTAGCTATTTGTACCTGGTATGTTTGATAGCGTGTGTTGGTTGCTGTTTGTGGCTGGTGTGTTAGGTTGAGGGTTTTGGTAGCTGTTTGTGCTGGGTGTGTTTGATTGCGTGTTTTGGTTGCTGATTGTGGCTGGTGCGTTCAGTTGAGGGTTTTGATAGTTGTTTCCTATCGGAAAGGAAAACCTTGCGGACACTAAAGGGCACAATGCGGCGATCCCAACGATACTGAAAGCGAACATATTTAGTCAGGATTTTTATCGAAAAAGAATTAACAGACTGGAATAATAGAAAGAAACTATTTATGGCACATGTTCATTAACGGATAACTTCCATATCAAGTACTAAAACTTTGAGGTGTTAAAATCTCTCAATAACTTCATGTGTATCAAATAACCAACTTTTAGACTTTTATGCGCAAAAAATTAGAATTTAAACAGAGCAACTGCGTTTTGATCTGAATAAATAGCCAAGTTAAATTTTAAGTTGGAGTGTATCAAAGCTATATCGATGGCTGAGGTAAAAAAATACGAGCCTATCAGAAAGTTTCAACATTTTTGAGTATCTTTTAGTTTTAGAAAGGAAAATAGCCAACAAATTTATTTGACATTTTATGTGAATATTTTTGAATTGTTGAACATTCATAGAAAATTTTGAGCAAAACCTTCGTTGGTTTTCTTCAAGAACTTAAACATTCGCGGATATTTGCAACGCTGCCATCGAAGATACGAATTTTTCTACTTTTACCCATCGCACAAACTCTGGTTACACGTCAAACTCCGGTGCAACACAGTTAAATTTACGTCAAAAATGCACTTTTAATCAAACCAAAGCTGAACGAGGATTTTAAGCGCACAAAAATGAACGATTGAGGACTGCGGACTGATTACACCCTACACAATTGGGCTCACAGTTTGTCGACTTCATTACACTGTAAAGTCCTGTCAAAGCAGCAAGGTCTCTCAAGGTCTGGAGGTAACTGGTCAAACATAATTGTTGCACTCCAGTACAGTGTTTCTCCTTTGTCGGTCAACGATATCTGACCCGTCCACCGCTAATTGACACTCACGATGTCCCCGAGCATTTTTTCGTTAGATAGTCCGTGTCACGTTCACTTGATAAAATGTAGAATTTAGTGAATTATTTTGTGAAAACAAGTAATTACATTCGCTTTTTCATTCATTAAATCTCACAATCTGAGAACTGCCGTGCTGAGGAAAACGGCGTATAAGTATTCAAATGTTGCCAAATTTCTCCTCAGAAAATATTCATTTTTGAAGAGGGTTATGAATATTTTTCTGTGAAAATTTCTGACTTTTTAGATCAAATAACAAACGATATCCTCCTAGAAATTAGAAGAGAAATATTCACAAATTTTCCTAAAAATTCGTAATTGGTCTAATGAAATATAGAGACGCTTTATGGTTCATACAGCGTTCTCACTTAGCACGGCAGAGAAGCAATAGTAGTCTTTAGGGACTAAAGTATAAACAAGTTCTGATCTTGATTATAATAAATATATCTTCGTGATAAAGAATACTTTAATCATTAGATTACGAGTATGCTTGAACTGAAATAAGGTAGAAAATAAGAAAATGCTGAATAAACAGGTGAGAAAAAGAACAATCTCCATGTCAGTAGCCGCTCTTTTGCCCAGTCATCTTTTTTGCATTATCGTTCGTATAATTTTTTGGTTCGACGGTGTGAAACGTTTTATGGTGCTACGGACTATACTGTAAGGATCTAAAATGGCTGAATGCTTTCAATTCTTCATTCGTACTTCGAAGACACTTATGCATAATTAATCAGGTTAAGCCCTAGCAGGTCGCCTCGCGCCGCAGCAGCGTAGGTGAAGTGCATGCCTGGATAGCCAAAACGCCTTCATTTCCGCGCGTATGCAACACAGACATCCATGAAGCCCGAATAGTTGCATTGCATCCAGGCGTTTTAAAAAAAGTTCAATATTCGTCGCATTCGTAGTAAATTTTGAACGTATGACTTAATAGGATAAGAATGGTATATAAATAATACAACTTGTAAATTATGTTTAAAATTATGTATTTCTGAGATACAAATAAAAAAAAATTAAAAATAAAAAAAACAATTTACTTCTTGTCAAACAAATAAGGACCAGCGACCGTATTCGGCACGACTGCTTCGACGTTCTTAAACGGCCCCGTGCTGTTTGTCAGAACGAAAATGATGAGACCGTAGCCACCGTACTGCAATAAACTGGCCGGGAAAGTAGCCTCGAAGGTGCTGACACCGTCGTCCTCTCGTAAATCCTCAATGGGCACAACGAGCGGCATGTTCTGCTGAGAAATGTAGACGACAGCGTAGCTGCAATCGACGGGAGCTTCAGTGCTCAACTCGATAGTTTGATTCTGATCGGAGTCCGCGCTGGGAGGGTTGGCGACGTAGAGGGCCGGGTAGAGCTGCAGGTCGATGAGGTAGCTGTTGGGGCAAGAGCCGTTCACAACGACCATCTGGTTCAGAGAGGACCAGGCGAATTCCCGCGCACTGCCGGTCAGCAAAGGGTTTGAGGATGGGATCTTGTTGTTCATATAGCGGAAGAACCCGTTCTGTTCGCCCTCGTTGCTCACCCTGGCTGTCTCGGACATGAAACGAATTTTAGTCAGAAATTATAAGGATTTACTACTTTTTCACCTCTGTTATAAGTTCTAAACAATGGGTCAGTTGCGCTAGTAACAGCATCACGTGTTTTGATGCTTGATTCTTGTAGATTTGGTAAAAATAATCACACGGAGAAAAAAACTTCGTGCATGGGACCCAAAGTTGAGGTCATATGGATCTCTGAAGTTTCTTGATCACGCAACCGAAACTTGAGGCCGAGCTGCCGAAGTTCGGGTCAGACATCGAGGCACTTCGGTATGTACCGGAGTATTTCAGGTATATATCGAAGCTATAACCGTATAACCCGAACCCTTCGGTACATATCGAAGTACTTTAGATATCTGACCCGAACTTCGGCAGCTGGACCTCAAGTTTTTAGATACGTTATCCGAAAACTTAAGTGATCCATATGACCTCAGCTTCGGGTCCAACGCACGAAGTTTTTTTTTCCGTGTAGATCCGTCTAAGAGGCAACTTACTACGTCCATTAGTAATCAAGATATCGCACTTTGAAAAATTCGGTTTACGACGTCATCACCGCGGAAGTGACACTCTTGGTTTCTTTCACCTTAATTTCATCAATTTATTGGGCCGGAAAATCGTTGGGTAAGGGGTTGCGCTAGTCAAAGAATTGTGTTTTGAACTTGATTTTTGTGGATTTGCTAAAATTAATAAGATCTGTCTAAACAGCAACTTCCCACGTCCAATATTAGCCAAGATATCGCACAATGAAAGATTCGGTTTACGACGTCATCACCGCGGTGGTAGTGACTCCCCTGTTTTCATCCAAGTTTCACATTGAGTAAGCAGTGCAAACAGTGAACTGCCCACCAGGGCCGGATTAAGGGGAGGGGGCGGCAAATTTAGCAATCTCTTTGAATGTAGGTATAAAAAAAAGAGAGATAAAAATCGGATTCATCAGAAAATAAATTACAAACGAGAAAAAACGACAAAATCTCTCATTTCCTGAGAGTAAAAGTATAGTAATTGTTAATTTTGTCGTCTTTCGGTGATACAAGAGACAACACCTTTAATTAGTCGAGTTAAAAGAGAAACCAAATGCGCGATTTGACCCTGGAACGGAGCGGCGCGGCGGTCGGCATGAAACGCATAGCGCCTACAAGACTGCATGAATACTTCACGCATTGCGCCAATACTTGGTTCTTGATTCAAGCAAAAATCCGATTGAATCAAGAGTATTTTTTCTTGTCGATGTTTTTAAGAGTCTGGACTCTAGATCGAATGTGTTTTTTTTCCAATGTAGTTACTCGTAATATTGTTAAAAGTTGTGATTTTGAACAAATTTGTAATTCTTTTTTGTGTAAAGTGAACAATCGCTGAAAATGGGTTTCAAGGGTCAACATTCAACAGCGACACCGATGACCCATTTTGAGCGTGTGGAGTTGGCTATACCTGTAACCGACGGAATATAGTCTGTATCATTGTTCCGTCCGAGCAGCTTCATGATGGTTTGAACCGTGCCCATGACGACATCGGTGAACGTGCTGGCAAAATTGAAGGCGTCGCTGATATTGCTGACCGGAAAAACGTAGCGACACGCCTGTATCGGCTCCAAGTCCATGCTCATCAAAACGGCGTTGGCCTGCAACGCATGGACTTCCTCCTGGGCGACGATGGCCTGCAGGGTCGTGATGACGTAGTCGCGGAGATCCTGGTCGGCGATCTCGTATCCGGTGACGTTGTTGGTCACGTTGGCGAGGAAGTCCGTGAAGTAGGCCACCTCGAAAATCTCGTTGAAGGCGAGGAATTGGAGGGAGGTGACGTCATCATCCGCCAGAGGAGGAAGGGTCGGCTTAGGGTAGTTCCCGTGGGCGCGCTGGAATACGTCTTCCTCTTGCTGGGACCCCTGGGCAATGTCCGGGAACCCATCTGACAATGGGAAAAAAAACTCCTTATAGTCTGTCCCAGATACGAAGAGCTCTGGAAAATCAGAGTAATTAGCACTATTTGGCGGGTTGGGGTGCCTCGACCCTCGTCACCTGTCATCTCGTCGCCTCTCACATGCGTCGCACAGAGGGTCGCAAGCCACCTCGAGGCAACGCATACTCCCTTCGCATTTCCAGACCGGGATAGGCGATTTAAATCCCTGATTATTGACATTAATCGTCGCTCCTCTGGCCAAAGGTTTTACCTCCATTTTTACCTTCAGTAAAGTTCAGAATGCGAGTGCGAATTAAGCACAGAATGGACTGCGTTATATCCCTTATTGATTGATTACCATCCACCAATAAGAAGCTAGATAGTGTTCATCTGAACTAACGCGATGCACGAGGCCGGTTTTCCCCGGGACCCAGGAGCGGATTCCCGACGCAAGGCGCCGCCGCGCCGCGGAGCTCGTAACCAGCCCTCTGTGCGGTGCGGGGTTGGCTCGGTGATTAGACGGGTATCAATAGAACGAACGATACCTTGCTTCTACATCGTGCAAATTATTCCGATTTTCCAGAGCTCTTCGTATCTGGGACAGACTATAGGACCGTCCGACTCGTGGTTTGTTGATGATGGTGGTGCGAACCAGATGACACTGAGCACGATGGAAATTGGTATTGAACGCATTTTGTGGATGGATTCCCTGCTCAGGGAGGTAGCTCGACTGGAAATGAAAAATATACGTCTGGTCACGCAACATCAATTGGACGTATTTCTGCCAAAAGGAACTCTGTGCTTTATGACGTGAGCCCTGTTATGCATATATTCTTATGGGTCCCAGGGCTCATGTCTTAACACACATAGCTCCGTTTTGCAGAGATACGTCCAATTGGACTATATTCATAGGGGGGTCCAGGGGGGCGTAGAGGGCGTGAGCCCCTCCCCCCCCCCCACACTCCCTGTTCGCCCGAAAGAAATGAGGGGGGAAAAAAAGAAAGAAGGAAGGAAATGGAGGAAAGACGAGGGAAGGATGCTTATAATTGGTAGTTATTCATGACGAAATTAACTCAACCTACATATTTGATACTTTAAAATTTCGACAATTTTCTGGAGGGAGCTCCCTGGACCCCCTTTACTCCCCTCCCCACCGTTCGAGGTGTCTGGATCTGCCTATGACTAAATTTTCCAATAAATTAGGGCCTACATTTTCGGAATCAGTTAAGAAACAACATATGTAACACTAGTTCCCCTATGAACATGAGTGTTTTTACGGATGAGCCAGAAATTTGTTTTTGATAATTGAACAATGTAATCTATTAAGTAAACTTTCACAGGAGAATCTTCTTTAGTCCACGGAGACAAATTTTTTGATTAAAGGCAGGGGTGATGACATTACGTCAGAGACACCGGTGGTGCTTTTTTCTGTGAAACAGATGCATTCATTATATAGGGAAAAAGCTTATCAGAAAAATACGAAGCTTTCAAAAAACTAATTTTACACGTATTAAAGATCATTGGAAAATAGATCCCCTCACCTTTATTGAATATCAAAAACTTTAAACAGTTTAAATAGCTATAGAGACTTTCAAAGATCATAGACGTAACTTCTATGGATTCAAAATTATACTGTCAATAAATTTGGAGACTTTTCTTCTCTTGAGGACCTTTAATGCTTTCGGATGAATGATTACATCAATTAACAAAGGAATGGCCGCGGCCACAGACATAGATTTTCTAATTTGCACTACACTCATGATGGATGGTGAAGATTAAGAGCCTCTGAAATTTGAAAGTGGTTTGAAATGGGGTAAAAATTTGAGAAGAACTCCCAACGATTAGATGGTCTTTAATTAGACTACTAAATTTTAAGACGTTAATTATTTAAAATACACGCCCACGCTTATCAAGATATCTTTAAGGTAAACATTATGTAACGTCTTCATAAAAAATTCAATTCTCTCCGATATATATTTTTATCCATTAAAAAATAACATGAGCCAAATCTCTCAACTTACGATTACAGAGCGAATTTCAGAGCTGGAATCCTCGAATCCACCAAACGCAGTGTTTGAACAATGGACTGTCCATACACATACAAGTTTTTGAAACATTTACTCATTTCAAGTCTCAATGAGTCAAATTCGAGGCAGTCAAGTATATTTTTGTCTCTACAGATTTCCTCGGTTACGCATAATTAGCATGTTCTAAAGATAAGAATTTTCTCAATTCTTACATTGCATTTTGCTCTACTTTTCCTGAAAGCAAGTTGAAGAGAACCGTAGGATACTAGATTATTTGGACCGACTTTAACAAAAACGTACCTAGGCACATCAAGTTTAAATAGTGACAAGGATATTTGTCTACAAGGCTCTATGTTTAGGACGGAGAATAACGAATATTTTCGCGACTTCGATTTTTTGACAGAAAAAATCTACAACCAGTTGGATTCAAAACCTCCCTTCCCTCATTTTATCCAAAATGCGACATTCTGCGGCTATATTAAAGTCGATCCGTCTGTAAAAGAAAGAAGTCTAGAATGAACTGCTGCTGTGTCATATGCCGGTGTTTTGCAACAGTGTCAACAATGGCTGATTTTCATTATGTGATGTTTACGTGCTTCACCTCTTAAAAAGCATTCTCTCCTCCCACTTTCATAGTAGTACCTTTCATTCATTTTCTTTTTTAACATTATAACATAGCTAAGCCTTATTTTCATTTTTACTCAAATTTCTCACCCCACACTGCAGTTGTTGTCGGCACGTCCTCCAAAATTTTGAAGTAAGCTGAAACCTTCACTATTTGGAGACATTTTCTTCTTGAGGATAAAAAAAACTCAATATTTGTTCCACCCATCATAATTCATCCTTTTTTTCTCTACGGCGGTTCAGCTAATTCATCCTTGTAATGGTGCGGGTGATCTAAATCATACATCCGAGACAGTATTGTATAGCTTGCATCGATAACACACTAAATCTACATTACATGTATGTCAATTTCAAATTTAGATACCAGGTGAAAATAATAATTTTTAATCATTGAGATGAAAGTCAATTGCGCTTGGATCGTCAGTATTTATGATCTCCTAATCGCATATCTGGAATCCGGGATATTATGAGATACTGAAGTTTAGAGCGTAATATTTAAACAATTAAAATTCCATAAGATCACTAATACGGCACCTTACGGCTATGTCACGTCATAGACGCATCGAGGGGAAATTGTCTATTCTGTATGTGCGCCTTCAAATACTCATGATGCAAATGTCTATATCTTAAAAACCTTACTGCACGCTTTAATACTAGGCATTGCAGTACATTCACTCCTGCAAAATCACTTTTCACGAGGAACATTGCTGAGCATGGATTTTCTTCTCCGTATCATAAGTTTTCTCATGACGGGCGTGTAGTAGAATTTTTAAATATGATTCAAAATTTTAGGCCGTGCGCAGTTGGAATTTCTCTCGGTGAACTTAATTGGGAACACACATTAGTTTACATCAGCCCCACATAGAAGTCGTTTGATCAAATACGCACAACGGTTTTTTGTGTTAAAAAACTTTAAGCCTAGTAAGAAGTAATGTTTAACCAGGGCTGAATTTACTCTCTAGCTACACTAGACGCTTGAGGTCTGTATCACTAAGTTTTTCCCCCTTCCCATCAAAATAAAGTTTTTAATAATTATTTTTCGACCATAAAATTTATTTCTATTTCTCGTAGGTTCATGGTTAAGTTCATACGGAGCCCGCTCTCTTTCTTTTCCTTTACCATTTGTGCCAAACAACTCCTTAAAATGCGTTCAAGAGGAGTTAGAATTTCAAATTTTATGGAGAGAAACCTTCTAAGCCCCTAAACCCAACTTCTCCAGGAGGGTGCACCTTGGGGAGACCTACATCACAGGCTGCGCTTTATGGATCTAAGAGTCCTAAATCCGGCACTTTGTTTAACTATGGCGCACTTGTTAAAGCCATCGCAGTGAATATCACCCCATAATTAGAGTTTCAAACACATTTTTAAGTAAAAGTAGTCAATGCCAAGGAAAATGGACCTCGACAACTTGGCTCCAACTGATCTCAACTGGCGGAAAACTGCTCGTGAACTTGCAAACTGAGAAGTAGGCCTCAATGAACAATTGCAGTGCGGTAAGTATGCTAATGTTTGATTTGAGCTGGAGTCATAGGATTTTATCTCAACATTTGCATATTCTCGATTCATCCTTGGGGCTTAGACTATTTTATCCTCAGTATACATTTAGAAAACAAGCTTAGGAACGAAGTTACTAACGTTTCATTTTCCTTATGTTTAAGGACCACCCTCAAAATAATACTCGAACACTCAACAGACGCTCCGCGTCTAGTTGAGGGAAGTAATTGTTCTTCTATGCAATGAATTTATTTCAGTTTTTGACGTAAATGTGAGGCGCGAGCTTGTTACTTTGATCTAGTCAATATTTTTGTACGCTTTATTTTGTTAATTTTTGTTTTGTTTTTATTCAAAGATTAATTGAAAGTGATTTATTTGCCATCGAGTTTTGATCGCGCGTGTAAATTTTGCGCTTGTGTGTATATAGTTTAAAATGTGAAGTGACAATATAACCACTGCTCGGTAGTATATTTAGGAAGCCGTATTTTTTCTTGACATGGACGACATCCATTGTAACAAACAGGTTTGACTGCTGATGAGCAGAGACACGTTCTACTGGACTATATCGCTCAACTTCCCATACATTGTGATGTAGATTGCTGACACATTGCTGATTGCTGATTCTTTCCGTTATAGTTACAATAAACAAAAACCAACTTAAAAGTGGAATAAAAAATAAAAAATCATGTTCAATACCGCGTAATAAATTATAGTCAAATTTGTCTCTCGGTGTTGGGATGTTCTGTGGTTTGTTCAACTTTTCACGTAGGTACATGCAAATTAATTTTACTCTGCCTTCGTGTCACCCCAAAAAATTGACTGGCAAAAAATGTACGACGTGACATTACTGTGTGGACAAGAAATCTTCTCTTAAGGATATTAATGATTCCAATTCTTCTTAAATAAATTTGATTTCTTTTTAACATCTTGAATCGCCTTACTTTCTCCGAGTTTGAACATTTCAGTGCCGTTTGAAGAAGGACGAAACGCTTCCTTTCCTCGTCCACCGCTTGAAAGAACGCAGGAAATTGCAGAGTTCCAAAATGGACATTTGCATATTGTATTTTTCTATCTAAATTTCGGGCGTTCGTAATTAAAAATTTCACGTATTTATCCTCGGGCTGCATTCCAAAATCAACAAAATTTTGAAGAAAAATTACGAAGTCATGTTCCTCTAAAAATTTTATTCTTCAAATCAATTTTGCAACATCGAAATGGAAATCCATAGTGTGGAACATGTCGACTTCTAGCTGAATTTCCCTGAGAATGAGCAGCTAACATGTAAAAAATGATCTCTTCCAAGTTATGCATAGAACCAAAGGTTCAACGCTGCAGCTAAAAGAGACAGACGTCCCACCATTCGACAGGCCACCGTCTCTCATTATCACTAAATCGATCGATCTTCAAAAACCTCGAATATCTATATTTCTTGAAAAATGTGTCAACAAAAAGGGGAGAGTGAGCCATTAATCCCACTGGCCAAAGGGAAACCTCTGAAATCTTCGCCCCGGATGAAAGTGGTGACCGCTGTGATGTTTGCTGCCTCCTCATTCGTCGTCACTCTCGCCAACAAATCCATCCTGACGACGTACCAATTCCCGTCTTTCAAAGCGATGGCGCTCATCCAAAGTCTGACGACCGTCCTCGCTCTCTACGCATTGAAGAAGCTAAGATTCGTGGAATTCTCCGATCTCAAATGGGGTACCTTCGACCAACTGTTCCCGTTACCTCTCGTCCATGTAGGAGGTTTGTATTTATTGAATTATGGCTTTTAAAGAGCTCTCTGGCGCTCTGCGACACCTATCCGCCAAAGTCCTCTATTCTCCTAAAGCCCCTCAGAGATTTGACACTCTATCATTTCTTCTAAAACCCCCTGTCGCCACCCTTTCACTGGGCATCCCCTTCATCTCCAGCCGGGAGGAGCCCAATCAAGCATCTTCTTCTAATTTATCCTGTCGATTTATTTCTTCACCGCAGTAATATGAATATTCACACATTGACAGATAGAAACTTAGATAAAATTATTTAGCTTAGCTTATTGTTTGGTCATTCATTAATGACGTTATGGTCCTAAGTGGCATCCTTACCCCCCCCCCCCCCCCCCCCGAGGGAGGTTCTGTATGCCTGATATGTGTTTATCAATGGGAGAGGGAGGGTCGAGAAGAAACTGATGATTGGTTTACAGTAACAATTAAAGCTGCCCAAAGCCAAAAGAATTTGAATAATTATGCATTTCCCAAGTAGCAGTAATCGCGATAAACAGCGATTTTATCGGTTGGTTATCGCGATTATATCGGTGGCAATACATCGAGATATTATTGCATTAAAAATTGCGAAATATGGCGATTAAATGGCCACACGCAACAAATCGCAATTTTTAATTCGATAAAATCGTGATCGATTTTCCTCGAGAAAATCGATATTAAATCGCCATTTATCGCGATTTTTATTCCGAAAACATTCGATAAATTGTCGGACGATAAAAGCGATAAGATCAAGGATAATCGCTCAGATGTTGATGATCCTGGTAATTTTATCGCCGTGTTCCTTGGGTTGTGCTTATTCTACTGGCGACTTTAACATAAATCATAAATTCCCGTTCCCTCTTTCCTCTCTGTCGAAACAGGTATGTTACTCTCGCTGAGCGGCACCAAGGAGCTGAGCATCCCGATGAACACGACGATCCATCGCTTTGCCGTCATGACGACGATGATCCTGGAGTACTACGTCTTGAGCGTCTGGCCCCCTCGGAGTGTCCAGTTGTCCGTCATGGTCATGGTCCTGGGCGCCGTCATCGCCATGGCCGAGCCGAGTCCCAACGTCTTCGGCTACGCCTGCGTCCTCATCAGCGACGCCTTCTCCTCCTACGGCTGCGTCTTCACCAAAGACATCCTCGAGCGGGACACCAGCATGAACAAGTACGGATTCCTCTTCTTCAACTCCCTCTTCGTCCTCCCGCTCATGCTACTCCTGGCCTGCATCGACGACGATCTCGTCCTCGCCTACAACTTCCCGATGTGGCATGATCCCTTCTTCTCGCTCATGTTTGTTGTGGCCAGCACGCTAGGGGCCCTACTCTCGTTTACGGCCATGCTTTGCACGTTGCATAACTCGGCCCTGACCACTACTATCGTCGCCTGTCTCAAGAATGCCTTCGTCACCTATGTCGGGATGTACTGGGGTCAGGATTATCTATTCTCGTGGCAGAACTTCATCGGAATCAATATTAGCATCCTTGGGAGTCTTCTTTATACGTACGTCGTTTTCGGGGCGATTAAGGAGGCCCCGATCGAAAATAAACCGGTTGCTCAGATCATCGTGACGATCGATCAATGAATCGACAATACACAGTGAATGAAGTCTAATTCCTACACTGGATGAAAAAAAAAAAACACATTGGATCTAGAGTCCAGACTCTTGAAAACATTGCCAAGAAAAAATACTCTTGATTCGATCAGATTTTTGCTTAAATCAAAAGGAAATCCGCTTGAATTAAGAGACTTGGTTCTTGATTTAAGCAAAAATCCGATTGAATCAAGAGTATTTTTTCTTGTCGATGTTTTAAGAGTCTGGACTCTAGATCCAATTTGTTTTTTTTCCCACTGTAGACCATTATACGATAATCCCAGACATAACGCATCCATGTTCATTATAGACATGGGGATTGCATTTTAAAAGCAAAATTATAGATTTTCCAAGAGTTTTGCTCTCTTTTCAAAGAAAATTAATTATGTCTCTCGAAAGCATCATTTCCAAGACTCCAAACTCATAGATATACCTCGGTTGGTGAAAATGTGGCCGTAACGTGGACGAAGAGAGTGTGTTAGTTTCTTTTTTTCTTTTTTTTTTTTTTAAAATCGAAAAATGATAAAATGCAGCCTTTAAAACCACGTCAACGATGAAGATGGATGATTCATGGTCTGGGATTAGGCGTTGGATGCAGAGACGGCATATCTTGGTGGGTGTTTCAAAATCTCCTCTACGAATTTATTTTTTAGAGAGGAAACTTTTGGATGAATTTTTACTTTTTAATTTTCACCACAGCAAGACCATAAAGAAAATTCAGTAAAAGTTTTAATGGATTCCATGCATTTGCTTTAATTATAGCGGATGAAACGTTAACGGAGAACCTGAGACACCGCAATCAAAAAATGTCCTTTCTGCGCCCTGCGCTTCAATTTTATTGCGTTCTATTGGTACTTGTTGACAACTTTTGAGCCCGAGACGTTGATGGGTTTCCAACGATAGGAAAAAAATGCATTCTTTTCACTCTACCATACGAGGTAGAAAAAATCATACCTCACTCCATATCTCCATCAAGAATTCTCGTAAAACATGGTGGGAACATTGAAAATATTCAAAGCCAACTCATGTGAGAGTACTTAGAAAAAGTGAAACAAAACATGTCATATCTAGATTTCAGTTTGCTTGGAAAAATACCTTCAAGCAACGGTGTTAGATCGTAGCATATCGATGGCCAGAGTGCAAAACCACGAATCTGGGCAATTCTGCGAAAAGTATCCAATTACGGTCACGAACATTTCAGTTGTAAAAAGTGTGATACAAAATCTCTCATTTCATACAATTTCCAGGAAAACAAGCGTTTTCAACGAATCATTAAAATTGTGTACCTCATTATTCAGCTCTTAAAATAACTGCTGCGAATCATTAAAATTGTGTACCTCGTTATTCAGCTGCTGAAAATGACTGCTTAAAATAAATAAAGGTGGAGGGGCCCCTCCTCTCGGTTGGGGCCCCCCACCTGACGTAAAATCCTCCTTTATGTGAATTTTTCAAGTTTTAGAAGGCCCAAATTGGAGTCCTGTCGAGGTTCCTTAGCTAACCGACAGAATATCTGAGGTGCTGAAGCACCCAGAAGCATTCTGGCACCCCTAGCCAGACCATTCCTGCTGGATCGAATCATAAACCGGGTATAGTTAATCCATTTGTGACATCATTATAGTGAAAAAAATCCCTCAGAATGTTGGATTCTTGGCACCTGAAGGGGTGCTGTGCGTTAATAAATAAAAGAGTATTCTTTGAATCCAATCTCTACTCATTTGCAGACTGTAAAATTCTGTTTTCCTATTGAATTTTTCATTTCAGGCAAGTAGAGCAAGTAGTTTGAATTTTGTTATTCAAATACGAACTGTAGAAGCTAATTTTTTACTTAATAGGCTAATTTATACATGCTCAGCATAGTCATCGAATTTTGAAGAGAGAAGTATGCATGTGGTACTTTTTAGGCACTTTCATTCTAATCCTGTCTGGTGGTTTATTCAGGATGAGAGGGGGCACTTTAGAAGAATGATTTCTACCAAATGTTTATAAAAAGATTCCGAGAAATACACATGTGTTTAAAAGTTTCAAGTCATGCCATGAATTGACTTTTGGTAACAATTTAATTTTATATGGTATATGGATTCCTAGACCTGCCTAAAATTTCGTCTACTTGATTTGTTCATTTTGTAAATATAGCACTGAATAATAGCTTTGCAATTTTGTACGACTGTAAATACTTTTTTTCGTTCAATTTTGACGATGAATTAAAAGTTGTATCATAACACTGCATCAATTTCTACATTTTTCCTTTTTTGGAATAATGTCAAATTTAGTATTCGTTTTGTTAATTTGAGCCAGGATTGTCGACTTTTTGTCAACAACTTTTTCAGCTACATCTCAATCTCTCCCCTCCTGAAAATTTCTATCAGATTTCGTGAAAAACGCTTATGTTTCTCAGATATGCTTTACAGTAAAACAGTAAAAAGGTTGGTTCACAAAAAATATAACACCATTCGGAAAATTCTATTGAGCGCCTCCGCTTCATGCATTAATAGTTAGTCGCAAAATACGGTTGGCGTGCAAGAAAATTAAAAGCTTTTTTCAGGTTGCTTGGTGCTCTCAACTTCATCGGTTTTAAGTAATACTTGTGAGCAGAAATATAAAAAAATTCTTAGACACGTCTGGAAAAAAAGAAACAGAAAACTACTTTGGCTTTCGCATAAAAAACTTTTGAGCGTCTGTTAAAATTAAGAAGAAATTGACTCTTTTAGTCCTAAACTTACCCACCGGCGATGCCAAAAACATCATTTGCTGCAACTTCTTTTATTTTATATTGTTTTAGGAGACTACATGTATAAGTACTAATGTTATGGTGTTATACCGATATGGCAGTATTACCGCCCAAAGCTCTTTAAGATTCAAGCCTTCAAATCCCCTAAACAGCATTGAAAGTTTGACATAGTCAAAACGTGTTAAAAGCGGACTGGATTATGAATTATTTGATAAGTCCCACACAATATACTTCGCGGTGCGATAGTTAAAAATAAGAATGAATAAAAAAACTCATCAAGCTAAGGGATGAAACAACCAAAGTGATCCGTCAAACAACCTCGATCGATCACTATTACCATCTTAAAGCTCTCTGACTTTACAAAATAATTTTCTCACATTTAGAAACAGCACACTTATCGAGACGATTTCTATTATTTTCCGGATATTGATACTATTCCCGAATATTTCGGATATATGGTAGTACCATTTCCAAAGGAGCCAAATTTTGGAATTGGACTGCATTTTGCAATTGGGAACTATAAATTCCGGCCCGGTTTAAAAACAACGTATGTGCTATTAGTTCCCCTATGCACATCAGTGTTTTTTCAGGTGAGCCAGAATTTATAGTTCCAAATTGCAAAATGCAGTCCAATTATGACTTTCATAAGGGGAACTTAAGGCGCTCTCGACAAGTGGGTTTGCATAGCAGTCAGGGGAGCAATGAGCATCTATCAAAATTAAACACCCATAGATAAGACTATTTCAATGAATGCTCTCAAAGTGACCACTGATTGTGAGTCAGTTTAGGGGTTAAAAAATCGCCAACGACCTGGCAGCAATGTTGTCATGGCTCGTTTGACTGAGGTCTCCTTTATCAAATCATTTGAGGACGTCACACTTGAGCCCACTGAGCGCTCTGTAAGCTGCATCTCGCCTCGTCTCTTTCATGCAAAGGTATGTGTCTCTTACTTTTTTACTTCTTACAATCATCCAACGATCTAACCTTAAATTGTTTTCGTAAGTTTGAACCCCACTCACGCTGATTTGGTATCGCGACAAAGATGCTGCGGTTAATGGTGGTTTTCGGACGAAACCATCCATCAGTATTTATCAAAAGCGTTGAACTGTGTTTACTTTTGAGAGTCAAAGGAAAATAAATACATTTGAGCATATAAGGTGAGCTGAAATTTACTAAGCAGCCTTCATCAGGGGAGCATTCAAGCACCCGGTGCCCCTACCCTCTCCTCTGTTTTACCTCGTCCCTCTTTCCCTTCCCCCTTCTCCCTCTCCACAAGTATAATCTCAAGTTAGGCCCATATGTTTCACTACAAAAATTGTTGAGCAGCAAAATTTTCCGTGATAAATAACAACAATAAAAAAATCGTGATCTCACGCATTCACTCACGCTTATTGGAGTAACTAAACCCAGCCATTGAAATATTTTTAGAGAAAATTAAGTAATTATTATTCCATAGGAAATTACCAGGATTACACTATTATTGCTATAATGAAAAATTTCTGGAGTAACCCAGCATTCTTGTGATTTTTTCTTTCTCCAATTGAACTGATTGAATTTGAAATACCAACTTGTTTATTTACTTAGGTATGCGCTTCGGAGTTTTCACAATGCCATCGAATCAGAACGGTCTTTCAGAGTGGTCAAACAATTGGACTGAAAAGAGTTGCTCATCTGATGACGACATCAATAGCTGGCATTATTGGTTTTTTCTCGTTTATCGAACATTCCTTGAAACACCAGCTAGATTTTTGAAACTGTTACTTCCAGTGAGTGAACTTTTTTCGAATTTTAATAGGTACTTATTTAATTGATAAGATAAATACACGTTGAAATTACACATATGTACATTAATCAGGAAAGAGGATCATTTGAAATACCTATTGTCGCAAATGAGCTTTTAGCTGGTTCATTGCTTATTCAAGAGACATAAATTATTAAAAAAAGAAAGAGCTCGTAGCTAAATAATGGCAACACCGGGAGGCAGGAAACGCAAGCAGGCACCCTGTAGTGAAAGGAAAAACACCCAGAATAAAACAAGGTTGAAACAGAATCAAGACTTGTAAAATGAGTACGAGAGTATGAAGATCTAATCACAGCATTTAGTAGCGTGATCCGCCATCAATGGAAAACGTTGAAAAAATTATTTAAAAAAAAAAATTAAAAATGTGTAACGAATTTAGAAAAAATTGCACGCCAAAATAACGTTTTATAAATTTAGGTGTCGATTTTCCTGTCACCTGCGCATGTGGAACTATAAATAAATCATGATGAGGTAATGTTCACTCTGAACGACACGAACGTGAGAAATGAGATTGCTTTGTTAAACCTCTGAAAAATAATTCGTGCAGAAAGATTTGAGTGCGAATACGAAAATTCGTGGTTTTGATTTAACCATCCACTAGTATTTGATCTAAAAATGTTATCATTGGTGAGAGGAACATAGAGACCGTGATCAAAACACTAAGGGAGTCGGGTGGGTACACCCCCTCCCTTTTATTTTGGTCTCTCATAAATTGCGAAGACTTTTATGGAATAACTGAGTTAAATTTCTGTCCTCTTTGAAATGCTACTGGAATCCATTTTTCGGTAAGAACGTATTGAATATACTTTTGTACAGGTTTCCAATTTCCACCGCAGATGCTGTCCTAGAGCCGTTCCCCCTTTAAGCTGAAGGAGTGCTAATATGTGGGAACCTTGGTTGTTCATGATGAACACCTTTCTTCGTATCCCCTACACGTACACATACAAATAACTTTCAGTTTCGCCCATGGTGGACGCCTGACTTCATGAATCAAAATGTATGAATATAAATATTGAGTTCGACTTCCCTCCGCAAAAAAATTTCAGTTCAGGAGAGCAGCAGTCCCTTCTGCAAAAACCATTTTCAAAGTTCATTCGCTTGAACGACACGCACTGTCAACGTGTCAGCCCTCTCTCCCTCACTGCAGATAGCACTAACAGTTTTGCAGCAATTTTTTGCTGCAAAAAGTGACATGATCGCTTTAAATTCTCTTTCGAGTATTCGAAAGAATCCACACGGAAAAAAATAGGACGCCACCAGCACTGGTTGCGACAAAAATCCTATTTTTTCCGAGATGTTGCATAATCTTCTCCGGTGTTTGATTTTCTAAACAGAGAGAAACGAGACACCGTTTAACATTTTGTGAGTATATTATTTTTCTTCATAATCCAGACTGTCCTAGTGTCCTTGCAGGATGTTTGAAGGTATTGAGTAGTTAAGCTCTCCGTTAAAAAAAAAAAAAAAAAAAAAAAAAAAAAAAAAAAAAAAAAAAAAAAAAAAAACCATTCCATGACGCCTGGACACTTTCTCCAATATATTCTCAGATTATAAAGAATGAGCTTACAAAGTCTCGAGTGAGAATATTCTTCAATTTTTTATGAAGAAATAAAACACGAAAAGATGTCAGGCAACGTTTGATTTCGTTGAGCTGAATCTGGATAAATTCGCCCAATCGGCCATTATTATGTTACCCATGAGTAATAAAAATATTTCAGATTTCAGAACCAGTATAGAAAAATTTCGCATATTGCGCACAGTGTTTAGAGGTACTGATAAATCCTTGCAATTTCAAGATTACATTAGTTGTCTCGTGAGTGTATCCGGTAGTCAAGCAGACCTAAACCTGGCATTGATGCAGTGATTCATCGTTACTCTAACATAATCTAATTAATTAGTACAGACGTTCTTAATTTGTGAGCATTGTTGTCGAATTACTATTTCAACCGTCGAGTCATTGTTCAGGCCGGCTATGCTGAGTGCGTGCTGAACTCATCCACTGGGCTTTCCTTTGGTGCGGTTCTCGGTGCTCCCTGCATTAACGTTCTTGATTTCTTCATATCTTTCATCGAGATCTAAAAAATACAAATAAAAAAAAATAAAAAATAAAAAAAATTGATGGATAAATGGCGAAGCAATCTCGCAATGTCTGTGTCTGGTGCGCAAAATAAATGTTCGGTTGATCACGATGCATTCACGCGAGGTTGTTTTCCTGGAAAATGAAAAGCACTGAAATATTGCAAAATGAAATTTTTTTAGGTTTTGAAAAATTCGTGAGCTACGCTATGCTAGCGAGTTGATACATACATTAGAGCCAATTTCAGAGGTTTCTCTGACACCAGCCGCTGAAGTCTACTATTATCCCACAGCCCTCCCCCCCGCTCCAAGAACTGGGGTTCCCTTATTTCTTGCAAACCACCCCGTCCCCCTCCTTTTATTGGACGCCTTCTTTCGTCTGCTCAAGCATTTTCTTTGGCAGCCTCTCTTTTATCATCCTGTTAATATGACCATGCCAGACTGGCTGTTTTGTCATGACGTCGAAGACGATGATATTTTTGACTTCCATGATCTGACGCCGTATGATAATTTAATCGGTCAGTTAAAAAAAGGCTTAAGTGCCAGATATGAAAATACGAAAAAACAGTAGATACTCGATGAGCCAACCCGTTATAAATTGCCGATTAATTAATTATGTGATTAATTAATTCGTCGCTTTAATATTGAAGAGCTCTGAGATTTATGAGGGGTCAATGAAAACGGTTATTACAGTTTTTTTCGAGTTTTCATTTTTGGCGTTTGAGCCCTTTTGTAACTGACCGATTCAATTATAGGCCCGGTCACTTCTAAACATTCCTGCCAACTTCCTTCAGAAACCCATCTCCATTACTTTCAACATGCTTCTGTGATTAAGAGATATTGTTTTGACAGGTTGGCACTGTAGTCTGTCAAATTTGGCTCATGATTGATAAAATGGAATATGCGGACGTTATAGTCGGGTATCCTTTCGACTTCTTTTTTTACACCGTCTCGTTCTCTTTGATGACGTCTTTATTCTTGCTGACTTCCTCTGTGCTCTCTCGTCGATCTTTTAAATCAATTCAGTCTTCCTCCTTCGTAAGTATCCTCCATTTTTTAAATATTTCCTACCGCATACTTTTTATTCAGCGATTGCATCTTCATCAAAAGCGTGCAACAAGGTGGAGAAATGGTGCTGGGTCCACAACATTTCGTGGGGAAAACAAAGCTAAGAAATTCCAAAAATTAAAATCAGAGTCAAAATTAAATTTTTGGAACTCTAAAAGGGTGCTCTGTGTGCATCAGAGGCGGATCCAGCAATGTGGCAAAACCGGATTTCCTCCATTTACACCTGTGTCAAATAATCGATTCTTGTCGGAGCACCTGGCCCCTCCAAGAATCGATACATTTCTATAGGCTTAAATGGAGAAAAGACGATTTTGCCAATTTGCTGAATCTGCAAATGTCTGTGTGGGAGCCGGAGACCCACTGCCTGTGCATAAACATTTAAGAAAGAATATATACTTTCTCATCGCTAATGTTTACAAAAACATACGAGCTCCATTACATCATCATCAAACATATTTAAATCAGGAATGTTGAAGTTATTGCTTGGTTTTGAGCCTACTTTGCAGTCGAAGTGACACAGCCTACATTTTTTAGTGGGTACTGAAGGGTGTGCGAATGGCATTTTGTAATACCGCAGTATATGACCACATTTTACAATAAGGAACTACAAGTTTCAGCTCATTTAAAAAATAACGCCTGTGCCTTAAGTTCTGCCGTCAAATTCATCTCGACCAAAAATAGTGAGGATAACTCCGACATAAAGTTGTATTACTTTGCGTTTTCAGGTGCTGTTATTTGATGTGATTGCAAGCTTTTTGTACATTTGCACATCAACTAACTTATTCTTTTCGACTCGCAATTTTAAAAAGGAGTACGACTTATTGGACAAAACGTATTTAAATCCACTAATCTGGGATCTATACTGCTTATCAGTAAGTACTGAATACCACAGTAAAATTAATGATACATACATATAGAATGATTTTCTTGTTCGGTGTATGATCATCATGCGTCCCGCATATCATTTTACCATCCTTAGGTATATAGCCGGTTGACTGTATTGGCAATATTGCAAGATGGCCAGTCTGTGTTTCCTCCATTTATATCTATTAAAAAAGTCGATTTTATATGAGGTTTATTAACTATCTCACCAAGAATCGATTGTTTTATATGTATAATTAAATGGAGGAAAAACAGAGTAGCCAACTTGCAAGAATTACCACTGCAATAAGCAAAGGAATTGGATATATATTTATTCTTATGTCGAAAAAAGATAAGTATTGTCAAAAAAAACAGAAAAATATTTTTGTGCATGCACCGTTTATACCTTTTCGTCCCGATTGCATCTCCACAATTTATATACCATTCAAATTGAATAAGCTAAAAAAAAGCTGAACTCAAAAATTTCAAAAAAAAGTCCAAATAATGATTTTTCTTCACTGAAATATAAGGTTTCAATACGCTGCTTGGGCTGCGATCTCTTGGTAAAAATTGGCTTTAAAAGCTACGTTTCAAAGTACTATTGGCATTCTTATAGCCGGCCATAAAAAGCGATATAAATCATACAGTTCATCATACAGACTATACAGTTCATTGCCTGGCTATAATTTTATCGCCATACGCTATGAAAGGCTATAAGAAATTGTCGATTATAGAAGCTATAAGAAATCCTATAGCCGGCTATAGGTCTGTGGTATTTTGGAACACAGGTCCTTTAGTCAATTTTTACAAGAGTCGTGCTCAAACAGCATGAAATTGTTCTTCGCCTCACCATCGCCCACCGGGTGACTCAATGTAATCATACATACAATTTTTTAAGATCAGCCCGAGGCAATCATAACAGTGGAAAAATCAAGGAGGAAAAACAGGAAACAAGGCTAAAAATACACAATTAATAAAACCCGAGACGTTTCGACTCAAAACTGAGTCATTTTCAGTCAGAAACAATACAATTTTTTTTAAAAAAAAACATTAAAAACCTGAGCCCCGGCCACCATCATGTAGGGGCGTAGGGCTCAGGTTTTTCATCTTTTTTTTTTTTTTTTTTTTTTTTTTAAATTTTTATTGTTTCCGACTGAAAATGACTCAGTTTTGAGTCGAAACATCTCGGGTTTTATTAATTGTGTATTTTTAGCCTTGTTTCCCGTTTTTATTCCTCCTTGTTTTTTCCACGGACTCAGTGTAGTTTATTCGTAATACAATTCCACTGTATTATGCACACTTTGTTGCTAACTATGAGTTTCGAATGACGACCTCTCTTAATTATCATCTAACGTTTTAACTTATTTAAGTTTGTTAATCTTTCAGGCTGGCGGCTGTGTTTTAGCAGGGCTTTATCTGACGGATGCTCTAATCGCATTAAAATACAAGAAGGTGAAGGTCAGATAAGAGCTCTACATTTTCTGTAAGGCTCTCGATTCTTTTTTGTTAATTACTAAGTGAACGCTTATTGGATAAGCAGAATCAGGGGTCAATGACTCCGAGATGGTGAAGCTATAAAATTAGTTTACTAACTCTCCAGGGGGCCCTTTTCATTTCCACTTTCTTTTCCCTCTTTCTTATTTGTCTCTCTCAATGTACTTAACTTGTCCCATTTTGTACATACGTCTGTATATTAGTTACATATATGTAAATATAAAAATAAATTTTATGTCACTGAAGATTTTGAAAACTTTCTTTTTGATACGGTCAATTGCAAGAGCTTGATTTGCTCCACTTGCATTCAGATAAGAAGAGGAAGGAAAAAGGAAGATATTCGCGCCGATAGATGGCACAATAAAGTCACGTGGAAATTCTGTTTTTTGTTTTATTACGTATAATTTTTAAATTCCTTTTATTAATTCAAATCTCCTATACTCAATCACCAGCTCGGATAAAAAAGCTCTGAGATTGAGTGAGAGAGATTTGTTGAAAAATGATTCTGAGTGCATCTGCGGCAAGTATCACTTTCAACTCAGCAAGAATGAGGTGATCATTATTTAACTGTCTTGAAATTTTTCAAGAGTGCCTACCTATCATTAATTTTAGTTTTAACTCACAGAGTTTTTGTCTTAAATATATTCAGCAATTAGCGAGCTTCCGAACTGAAAAGTTCGGCAATTGCTCATTTTACTACGCTGTGTTCCATATGGGCTGAACTTTGGTGAGTGCAACCGATTTTCTTTTCAATGTAGCGCAAAGCGCGCTTTTTGGAAGTTACTCTTTGCATTGCAGCCAGGAGGAAATAGCCCATGTGATTTATAGTGAACTATCAGTAATTTCTCTATGACTGTGATTTCTTACAGAAATAAAAATTTTCCGAGAGAGAAAAGTATTTTTAGAGCAGTTTTTGTTATAGATAAAAAATTGTCACACAATGTTAATAAATTGGTCAAGACCGTGTGTCCGGCATCCTTGACAGTGACCAGCCCGCGGGTTCGAGTCTTGACCCCGCAGCTATCAATTGGTGGCACTGTCGCGCATGGATGCCACGCTGAACATGAAATTGCCGTTAGCAGTTTCAAGTATTCAAAGTATCTCAACGTAGTATGCTTAGTTGATAACCACCACTATTTTAGATACATTTATTAAAGAGTATCTTGACGTTTACTTCCAAAAATTTTACGTGTACGTAATATATGAGAAATATTAATTAATCAGGAACAGTCGGAGTATTACTAAGCACTACTTGACAACAGCCGTTTGCTCGAATGCACATACTTAATGTTATAATTCAAGAACCATCACAGTCAATTCTCCCCTCTTTTGATGTCCATTCCGTATAGTAAACATGGTTGCTCTTTCAAAGGAGCATTTTACTGAGGGACGTGCACGCGTAGGATCTTGCGTAAAAGCAAACGCGGCGTATATTTTTAGAAGAATCTTTTAAGAACGTGTAACCAGTGTAAAGATTCCACTTCCAGCCACTCATACAGAGTTTTTTTTATTTCTTTTTTTTCTCCTTTTTGTACAGGCTAGGGTTGTGGTTTGTGTAAAGTAGATACTTCGATATTTTCTTTGTTGTTTTTTAAGTTTTCCGTGAACCTATACCTAGTTATAAACAGCAGTTTTTTTTAGTTCGCATGAATCAGTCATCGATGATGCTTCCTTATGTGGTAATTTCTCTCACCATGTTTCATTGATACATATTTATTTAGAAGATTTTAACTACAACCTTTCCTAAAATATTATTTAATACATATTTTCTTTAGAATAAAATTGAGTCCGTTATCTCAAAATGTATTGAATTTGATAAGCACTTGATATTGCCAAAAATAATTTTGTCTCTATAATTTTTCGCATCTCATCATGCAAAACAGTAAGTGCAATTGCCCTGAGGCATACCTGGTGCAACACTCTAGCGTATTTTTATGCATATTTTTAGGTATAAAGTACCTGCCAACAGTGGAATACGAATTGCAATAGTAAATTAATTCGTAAATTGTATCATGACTGAAAAAAGCGAGCTTTTAACTTACTGATAATTACAAAGAAGTATCATGCGATATTCAAATATTGCATACAGAAATTTTGCAGTTTTTGTGATCCTCCTGCAAATCCTATTAATTGTTACCGAACCCTCTCCACAATTCTGATTCGTTTTTCAATGAAATTGGGCCAAAAGTTTCCATCGCCTAAAACAAAATATTGCAATTTGTCAATAAATATTTATACCTAAACCGTTTCTTGACGCTGAATTTTGGTCCCCTTTTCCGTAACGTAAGTCAAAATGCATTATCCTGTTACTTGATCACTCCCTCGATGATCTCAAGGCAGATGGCAGGCCAGTTAAGTCACTTTTCGAATCTTTAAGAATCACCCCGAGAAAGGACTTATGTCCATCGAGTGTTGCTAAGATCGTGCAATTCTGTCGTTAATTTTCCTCCGATAAAAATCCATTTAACATTGCACAAAATATTCAGAAATTACACCTCATAAAATTCGAATATTTTAGAGAGCAAACACAAAGTTAAGAGCTCCTGACTGACAAAGAACCGCATTAAAAGCTGCACAATCTTCGAAGCGTCGAATGCATATCGTCGCTCCTCTGACATAAGGGCGCATCCCTATTGCAACATGAGCTCCGAATAACATAGAATTATCTGGAGAACAGAGCCCACGTGTAAAATGAGATACGCCCTTATATCATAAGAGCGATGATATGTGCCCCTTTTTCCTAATGATCCCTCACTGAAAAAAAAATTCTCGGCGTTTTTACCAAGGTCCGTTGGTACCTTTACCATCTCACTTCTTTTACCAATTATTGGTAATTTTACCAAGACAGACTGGTAAGCTTACCTAAAAACCGGTATTTTTACCGTTTTTTCAGGTAAGAATACCACTTATATTGGTAATCAATTCCCGGTAACTTTGCCATTTTATCTCGGTAATTCTACCACAGTCGATAAAAAATATTGGCGATTTTACCAAGGTCCAGTAAAACTACCGAGAAAGTTCAATAATTTTCCCGAGATTTCTCGGTAAAATTACCAATTCCATAAATGGTAATTTTACCAAGAAAAAACTGGGATCAAATAGAACCCTGAATTCTTGGTAATTTTACCCTTTTCCTAGTAAATACACCGATATATTTTTTTTTCAGTGAAGGGCGCATCTCTATTTCAACATGAGCTCCGAATAACATAGAATCATATGGAGAACAGAGCCCACGTGTAAAATGAGATACGCCCTTATGTCATAAGAGCGATGACATGTGTCCCTTTTTTCTCATGATCCCTTATTTAAGAATCTATATAAAATTGCCAATTTGAAACACTCTTATGACTGCAGGATATTCAAAGATGACCTACCGCCGTTCCTGGTGGTTGCATTTCCGGGAATATCCCAATCGAGCCCATTGGCCAGGCTGAGTCTCCCGCGGGAGCTAAAAATGAGTGGGCAATTGTGCTCCCTCTCCTCCAATCTCCGTGCTGATACCAAGCTCCCAGACATCAGTGCTTCAGAGTTTAATCATGCTTTTTGCCGGCTCTTATCATCCCAACTCACTTGTGCTTCGCTTTAGGATACTCAGTTACGTAACAGCAAGAGTGGTTTGAAATTTAAGGTAAGCTGAGTTTTTTTTTTCTTTAAGTTCGGACCTACTATGCCAAAAGGGAAAATATGGGATATGCGTCTCTGGTGGAGTTTTTTAATAATTGATTTGTCTACAATTGGACTGCATTTTGCAATTTGGAACTATAAATTCTGGCTCATCTGAAAAAAAAACACTTATGTGCATAGAAAAACTAATGACACATACGTTGTTTTTAAACCGGGCCGGAGTTTATAGTTCCTAATTGCAAAATGCAGTCCAATTGAGGAGCTTTCTAGGAAAAGGGTCTGGATAAAAAAATCGCATTTGAAGCTTTCATGTGACTTTCTAGCCACTGATGACGGTGAATTACGTTGGAATTTGAACACTTACATAAAATTTAACACACTCTTGAATGAAAAACGACCATTGGTAAAACTTACACTCCTTAAAATACTGTGGGAAAAATTATTGCAAATTTCAGTTTTATGGGCCCTATTCGGGAAAATGGGCCGCTGGTCATTGGTTTTCTACACATCAACGAGTTTTCATTTAAAAACAAATTATTATCAATCTCCTCTCCATACCAAAAAATCTACTTTGGCTGTTAAAAGTATTCAAAGAAAAAGGAGAAAAAGCTGCAAGTCATTGTTTTTCTCCACCCTAAAATACGCTCCTCTCCTTTTTTTTTTTTGAATATTTTTGACAGCAGAGATTTTTTTTATTATGTGTGGCAGAAGAGATTAATAATCTTTGTTTTTGTTTAAAAATGCGTGCATGTCTCAAAAGTGCAGCTTTAAAAGCCACCGGTCCATTTCCGGGCATAGGGCACAACAAATTTATCGGAAAACTTTAAAAATTCCCTCCAAAACACTTTACTAGAAGCGTAGTTTTTCCGATGATCGTTCTTTTTTCGAAGGTGTGTAAACTTTGATTCTTGTGTCCAAGTTCGGTGTAAGCCAGGAAGAATTATTGATATCCATACAAATGCGATCTCTAGATTTGGGCCCTTTATCCGGAAAACTCCTCGATTTCTCTTCAGAGGCGGATTCAGCAATTTGGCAACATCGGATTCCTCCATTTAAACCCATGCTAAATAATCGATTCTTGTCGAAGCACCTGGCCCCTCCAAGAATCGATGCATTTCCATAGGTTTAAATGGAGGAAATCCGGTGTTGCCAAATTGCTGGATCCGCCAATGTTTCTTTTAGTCTAAATACGTCCATACCGGGATGTAGCGTGACCGTCATCGGAAAAAGAGACCTTGGTCCAGGAGAACTAAAAATTGGGTCACTGATACCAATGCATATGCAAGTATTGTGTTTTATATAATATTAAGGAAATGACGCCCGAAATGTTGACACAACTCGAGGTAATGGCGGTTTGTAGTTAACAGTTGAGCAGACTCAACCGGGATCAGCCTAATTTGTATTTCCCGTTGCCTAATCTCCTTAGGTTTAATGTTTTTTCCCCTTTCCAGAGAACCAAATAACATAAGGCCTTGAAACTTTGTGTACATCTCCCTTAGCTTAAAAGTAAATATTAGCAGCATTAGTTTTTTTTTTTTTATCAGCAATTAATACACTCCTTCTCAGGGGACACTTCTACGTTGAATGCTAATTACTTAAAACGCGCAATCATTTTTTCGCGATTTTTTTCTTTGAATTGAAGCTTTAGCTGAAATCGTACTTGATGACTGATTTGTACCACAGTCAACGTGATGACAGTGGAAGAATGTGAATTATCGAGTATCGAAAATTTGGAGTTGAAGAAACCAGTCGACAACACTCGACGTCATGTTAAAACTTCATGCGATCGTTTCAACCCAGGGTTCTTACTCACGCCGATTGGGGTTCTCAAATTTTTACAGATCGTAAGTATTCTTCACAAATTTTCAATTTTAATGTGAGGTTACCCAATCGGAAATTTGACCTTGGGCAGATCGGAATAATATTGTGGCAACCTTAGCGAGATTGTGAGCATATTTCAACAGTAAGGTTGGCCTGAGAATCTTGGTACAATATACCATCAATACTGGATATATAACCTTAGTATTTTAATATTGCACCAATATTAGCAACATTAGAAATCCAACGTCAGGTGGTGCTCGGTGATTCCAAGATTGTCACAATGTTGTCACAATATTGGTTATACAATATTGGTAAACTAATACTGTCGTAGAGTTATGTTTTCAATATTGCAGTAATATGTTAGTTTTAACATTGGCACATTATTAAAAAAAATACTGAACATAGGCTTCTGCTAATAATATTGACACAATATTGACACAATATTAGGAAAACAAAATTGCTAAAATAATATCGAGACGATGTTATCTCTGTGACACTGCGGTATTGTTATTATGTTAACATTCAATTAACGTTAGAACAACAAACATAACAGGCTTCTGTTCGTAATATTGTCATAATATTGACACAATATTGGATATCTAAAACTGCTGAATTGATATTATGCTAACATTATTTTTACAACATTGTGGTAATATTCGCACTTTAACATTGTCACAAGATTAAGAAAATAAACATTTTAGGCTTCTGTTTCTAATATTGTCATAAGATTCCCAAGTAAAAACGTTCCTTGACTTAGTCACGGAAATGAGCTGATTTCCTTCACTTTTCCAAGGAAATCACTTGATTTCCTTGGAAAAGTCACGGAAACCAGATGATTTCCTTGGACGAGTGAAGGAAATCAAATGATTTCCTTGGACCAGTGAAGGAAATCAAATGATTTCCTTGGACGAGTGAAGGAAATCGGATGATTTCCTTGACTCGTCAGTCATGGAAATTACGCGATTTCCCTGGCTGTCATGGAAATGATGCGATTTCCCTGACACTGTCAAGGAAGTCAAGTGAGTTCCCTGGAGTCAAGGAACGTCAGTCATGGAAATGACGCGATTTCCCTGATACCGTCAAGGAACTCAGGCGAGTTCCCTGGAGTCAAGAAAAGTCAGTCATGGAAACTACTTCAAACTTGAAAAACTGGTTCTCACGAGTAAAAGAGTTTACATAATTTATGATAGCCTAGAATTGGGGGGGGGGGGGGGCTTGAAAAAAATAAATACAAATAAATTTAAAAAAATAAAAAATGAGAAAACCAGAATGAAAATAAACACGCATTTTAAAGCCCTCATTTATGGTTTTTTATTCTGAACTGTAGAGATAAGACTCAGAAATTTTCTTCAAAACTAATAAGTGTCTTTGACATTTCCCACTCAAGATTTTCGGCATTTTCATAGAGATCTGACAATAAAAAAAGTACTGTATTTACTTTATTTTTTGAAAAAAAAAATATCTGATCTACAATTTAAAAAAAATGATCAATTTTTGCACTACATGAACAATTAAATGAGATGTTAATCTGTTACCTACTTTTCAGTTTTTTTTTTCTTCTTAAATTACCAAATATTTATTGAATTAAGTCTTGCTCGGTGGAACTTGGATCGCGGTGCCAGATTGGCAAAGTCTATTTAACCTAAATATGTGCATACACCAAATGCGATACACCAATTTTGAAATACTCGTGGTTAATGGGCAGAAGGTTTGGTTTTCTTCTTCAAAAAAATATTCGTTTAAACTATTAGAGAGCGGTTATCATTATTCATAATAATTTACTGAGTTCTGAGCTGTACAAAGAAATTTTACCGTCAGGAGGATTTCCACGGTAGTGTTAGTTTCTTAACACTACCCTGTATATTATGCTTCTTCCGTGTTAAATCATCAGCTGGACAAACTCCTAGTTATTTCATTTATTTATAACTTCCTTTAAACACAGTTTCTTCTCAAAACGGGGACAGCACAAAAAAATACAGTGGTGTGAGCTAAAATGCTTTTCGTTCTCGCTTCACCTAGCTGACCCTTGGACCCATGCAACATAGAGGAAAGAGACAAAATGCTGATTGCCTCATCTCTTTTCTCCACACTTGAGGATTCCAAGGTAACTCACAATCAGGGAAACAGCCAGTGAGTTACAAAATGTCAACTTGCGCTCGCACCACTGCTACATGCAGATATACACCTTGTTGTCAGCTCTTCCTCTTTTGAGAGGCCATCAAAACCAGACTTCAAGACATAATACACATGTAACAGTAGGTAACACAATCACTCATGCACAGGCACAACCATCCAGAAAATCAGATATTATAGATACCGTTGCAGATCATGATCAAATTGAATGATCAACATTTCTATTATCAAGATTTGCTCACTGTTTGCCGAGACTAATATTATAGATAACGGTAGAGAATAAGAGGATAACATTGATCAAAAATGGCCAAGTACATGATGGCATTTACAGAAGCACCTATTTTACATGAAGAAATTAATCGCAGGTAATATCATTTCTGAGATAAGCCAGAAAAGTTGGTTCTTTCTTCATAGGTAAACACTGTTGAGATAATATTCTGGTCAGACTATCAGTAGATCTTGATCCTTTCCTGACATGACTCTCCAGTAAAATAAGGTATCTAGTTAGTGAATTAATTGAGACAATTTCATGCATTAATTGCAAGAAAATTAAAGTCTCTGATTAAATCTAATTAGGTACAGAGGTTCAATGAGTATAGTGACAGTTGGATCGCAGCCCTCCAGAGAAGAAAGAAGAGAGATGATTGACAAGGAAAATTACTCACTGGCAGTGGGATGTTTCAATTGCCGATCACAGACATTTCCTTCCAAACTCATACGAAGAACGGTAATAATAAAATTCTGTGGGAATTTGCTGGCTGTTCGCACTGATAATAGGAAGGAATATATTCAGGAAACGAAGTGTAACACTTCGACTGGTTACGCCTTATTAACCCCTCGGTATATATCTCGGGAAAGCCCTACGTGCTGTTGAGGTGATACACGAAATCATTTCTTTTTCATTTTCATATTTCCTTCGTGAAAACTGTAGTGAGTGGTGAAGTGGTGAAAAATTGTGATTGTGATTTGATTTGTTTACAAATTGTTATCACGAGTTCTCAGTTCAGTTCAGTTCAGTTCGTGTTCCGGGAACGAAATTCCCTTTTGGTCCGATGATCCGCGTCCGCGTTCCGCGTACAACGTTGAGGAATTTTCAGGATGCAACTTGAATAGCCGTTACCTCGTTGTTTAGAGCCAGAGACGATGTTGGTCTATTTTTCCAGTCTCTCTTCAAATGGAGCCTCAAAAATAAATGTAAGTACTTAAATTTTGTTAGTATATCATTCAGGAAATGTAGATCGACGGACCTTACCCAAAATTAATGATCTAAATCTACTGAGATCTTCCGCCCTCCAGCGACGAAATTTCTGTTCTCACTTCCTCACATGATTTGACATACCTGTCACAGTGTCATTATTATGAGAAGAAAAGTCGTTCTGGAAAACATGGAGAGGGCAGGTATCGTTTAGGACTCACTGGAAACCATGAAATACTTTTGTCTCACAAGTTTGAGTCTCCATTACTCTCATGAGACAGCCCTGCAGTGATAGCGAAGAGAGCGATAAGTGCAGGCCGGGATGAACCTCAAAACAAATAAAATCATCATGTGCTAATCATGGCTCATGCAGAAATGCGCTTATGGCTTTCTTCGCCATCATGGCAGAAAGGTGCGCAAATTTAGACCTTCGTCCTGATTTGACCAATGTCCCACTCAATAATTTGGGCCAAGCTCATCTCGCTGTTAAAACATCTCATCACTTCTTTATTATGATCATACCTCCATTTTCACACGAGCCCTGCAAGTACGCACCAAGTTATACGAACATTATGGCTCAGTACAATACAAAGTTGCGTCCATTTGTCCTAGGAGTGATGATATGTCCCGTTCTCTATTATTTTTATTACCCACACTATCTGGCACGTTTTCATTAGGTTGATCCAACACATAACCTCTTCTAATTCTCTCAGTGAATGTAAAACGATATCTCTCCGGCTCTTTGTCCCTTGATTATTTACTATACCACCAAAGCAACGTAGATTGCCGTAAAACTTAAGCTTGATCAATCATCACATCGGAATAGCATTTCATTAAACTGCGCGTAAGGACCAAGATATGAAAGTACCCAAGCGTTCAGAGCGAGCCAGTTTATCATCTCTCAGGCTCCGTTTTACTTGTACTGAATGCTAGGGCATTATTACACAAATGAACTAGAGTGCTGTAAACAGTATGTTTGTTTTTTCCAAGAGCACAATAAATGAGAAAAATCATGTTACATTGCACTAACCTAAATTTTGGGAACTTATAAGGTCAATTTTCAAAGAGATATGTGTTAATGATGTAACAATTTCAATTGTTGTGTTTGATTGGAGGGGAAGAAAAGAAGATAATTTAAGTCCGATTTCAGATGCCTACTTTTTCTCAGTTTAAATATTTGCTGAAACTGGTTGAAAATAAATTGTTGGCAACTCAGTTTTGGTAAGTGTTCCTCTTACCTGTACTTCACTTAAGTAAGTACCTGTTTTTTACATTAGACAGGGCACAAAATTCAAATCCTCAGTTTCAAGAGAGCTGTGAAAAAAATCTAATTTTTAAGAAAAATTCTCTGGTATCAACAATTGAGAAGTTACACCGATTTGTAGTTCTTGAAAGAACTGCAATTTTATGATTATTTTAAAATTTCGTTCTACTTAAATGAAACAGCTTGAGATCTAGGTAATTTTTTTTTTCAACGGATAAAATTTGCATGTCAAGTATGAATAAAATCTAAGAGCTAAACAATCACAAGTCACCTCATTGAACTGTCACCATGCCTTGTATAATGCTGTTTATTTGTCTGTTTTTCAGGTTTTTGAAGGGCTTCCTGCACTCCAGCTTGCTCCCTCTTTCTGGATTTCTTACATTCTGGATTAAGAAAGCGGCTACTATTCTATGACATGGCTGTCAGTTTCTCATCTGAGCAGTCATCCGATAGGAAATTAGCAGCGACTAAAAATCATCTGGTTTTGAGAAATTCACCATGAATCGCCTCAAAACAACATCATCAAAAGAAGTTGCAGTGTATTCAGAGAAAATAAACATAGTACCTACCAACAGTTTCCCTAAAAATTTTATGTGTGACCGAAAATGTGTTAAAAAATTTGAAGTGGTGTGAAGTTCAATTAGTTACCTTTAACATGCATTGCTCTAATCTTAATGAGAAAATAAATGAAAGTGAGTGCGCTGTGGTGAAGTGTGCGTAAATAGCATCATTGGTGTCTTATACAGGTTTTATTTTTGATGAAGGATCAGTTGAATTTGGTGAGTCATGCCCATTATATCTTCCTTTTGCATGCAATTTTGTCACGGGAAACCGTCAATAAATGAAGTAAAATGCAAAAAATGCCCTTGAAATTGAATCAATCCTGCATTTTTTTCCTTCGGTTTGTTGGTTTGGTAAACCATGTAAGGTAAAGTCACCAGTTATAGACACCCCAAAAAATAGGACCAGTGACAGATATCTTCTCATATACATTAAAAACATAAAAATTTGAAGACAACTAGGAGCTTTTTAATATTTTTAGTAGATTATTGACATTCTGAAGAGCATTTTGATGTACAAAGCAGGGATTTGTTATGAATTTAAAATTGCAAAAGAATACTTTTAAATTGGCCGTTCTAAAATGTTGTAAAACGACTAATTTCTTAGCAGTTCAGTTAAGAAACTCTGTTTAGAAATGAAGTAAAAATGGATATACATTATTACTTTTGAGGTAACTTTGATACTACTATTTGTTGAGGGAGGTTTATAGAGTGGTTTTTGTGGTTATTTGTCGTTTGGATGTCAGAATATTTTAATTAATGGGGGTGTCTGTAACTGGTGCCGAAAATGAGGTAGCGACCAGAGACAGACACGCGCGTAGCTTCAAGGATTTGATAATAAGTAATTTCCTATAAGTCATTTAGTTATGCCATAATGTTTGTCAATAATTCATTAATCCTTTGTAATTGGTTTATTTTTATATCAGTCCATTTTAAATGCAGCAAAAACCTTAGTCAAAAACGGTGTCTTGTCACTCATACTGAAAATGTGTAATTCCTAGTTACAGACACTGGAGTTTATAATCTCAAAAGCAGTTCAGATTTTTGAGATAAAAATGGCAAAAAAGTACGGTTGAATGGAGTATATCATTCTTGAATCATACCTTCAATGTGTACAAAGTTTCTTTCCCCATAATTTTTCACAGAAATCAGTATTGTATTTAAGGTAATGACATTTTAAGGGAGTGTCTGTTACCGGAGCAGAGACGATGTCTATAGCTGGGACCCAGGGTGTCCATAACTGAGGCACTCCCTCATTTTGGAATTTATTACTTTTCCGACCTTTTCAACCTAAGTAAATGTTTATGAAAATTGAAAGGATAAGATAAAATTTATGTGAAAAAGGGTTTACACTTTCATGTAAGACTAAAAATGTTGAATTCGCAGCTTTGGATTACATATTACAGCCAGTCAAAGATAGAAACTCTCTTAAAGGTTTCTATAACTAGTGATTTCACCTTAAGCTAGTTTCTTGCTACAGCACAGAAACTAGCTTCAAGGAAATCACGGCCACGGAAATCACGGCCACGGAAATCACGGCCATGGAAATCACGGCCACGGAAATCACGGTCACGGAAATCACGGTCACGGAAATCACGGCCACGGAAATCAAAGTCATGGAAAATTTTCTGTCCGAAAATTCCATGACTCTGATTTCCTTGGGAAAAAGTCAAGGAACATTTTTACTTGGGTTAACACAATATTGTGCGCGGCGAGCACAATTCGACCGCGTTTGCTATTTCCGCCACCAGGGCGCGCTCGCCGCGGATCTGCCGTTGCGGTCCCTTTAAGGGCAAATTAAAGGACAAAAACTACGACCTTTCGCTTTTTGACGTAATAGGCACATGATCCATAGGCGTCTAACCCATCTTACCGATATTCTTAGGCCAAGGGCTCAAATGGAGCTTTTTGGCAACGGTCCGCGCGCAGCCGCCCCGTCAATGGGGCTGGTTCTCGTTTCGCCTGGGCAGTGCCCGTTACAAGTGGGATCCAAGTTGAATGCTTCAGCCAGTGCAAGCAGCCAAGAAAGTAGCTGACTTAGGAAGGTTCCTCGGCACTCCAATATTCCATATGCCTACATTAGGCATTGCGACGCTATAAAATTTCTTCCGCGAGGACGGTAGGTAATACGGCGTTCTATCGCCTACCTTGCCTCAGAGGTAAGATTGGAAATCCAAGCTTGTCTCAGAGGTAAAATAAATATCCTGCCAATACTTTGGCAATATTTTAACATCAAGTCTATGGCAACATCATGATCGCAATATCCGCTGAACAAGCTTGGAGCAATATTATTAACATAACGTTGTCACAATATTGAATATCCAAGTTTGTCTCGGAAGTAAAATAATGTCCCACCAATATTGTGTCAATATTGTCAGGATAGGCTTGGAGCAGTCTTACAAACCCAACCTTGGCACAATCTTTGGGCTCAAGCTTGTCCCAGAGGTAAAATAAATGTCCTGCTAACATTGTGGGAACATTAGCAAGATAAGCTTGGCAACTCTATTCAAATGTGAAAAAATGTCATACTAAGCTTGTACCAAGGTCAAATTTCCGATTGGGTAAACCATTCCATATATAGGGATGCATTTCGGTGCTATCAGCGCGTGAAAATTGAGCAAAAAAGCATCGTTTCACCACTCAAAATGTTGTGAATCAGTGGCAGTTATATTAGAGCGTGGTAGTCTGTATCCTTTGATCATGTATAGCATACTACAAGTCGCCATCTACAAAACGTAAATTCGCTGCAATATGAAAAACTTTCCACCAAATTTAGGTGCTTCTTGTGATACGGTCAATATGTAAAGGCGGTACCTTTTAGTTGTAAGAAAATAACGCATGGTGCTTTTAAAGTTCTTAGACAGTATATTAACTCCATGGCCACTTTTCAGCTACAATAATTACAGCAAAATCTCAGGAAAACCATTAAAAACTTCACAAGAAAGTTTTCCCGCGTTTATCTCATAATTCACTGTAGGTAATATCCAAAATTTGCTCTGACTTGGAAAATTTGGAATAATGTAGAAGCATTCCATAAATAACAACAAAACATAACACCTATGAACGTCAACGTAGATAGAGGACGCCCTGTCAACTCATGGATTGAGGGAATAAGGCTGGAAATGAGGAGATGCGCTTTGCCAAAGGAGCTCTGTCAAGATCACTGTCAGTGGCGGTTGGGTGTCGCAGAGCGCACAGAAGCGCTATGAGCGAGCGACTCATTAGTAGTAGTACAACAACACATTTTAGACTTTTATTTTCTTTTCACGAAATTAAAAAATTACTTTCCAAGTGCAAAACTTTGAAAGAAACACATAAGAAAGTACATCTTTTTTTGGCTACCGGAAGGAGGGAGAGGGGGTAAGGGTGGGTGAGGTTGCCCCCTCCCTCTCGAATTCAAGTATACTTATAGGGGTACCCTAGATACCCTACTATTTAGAATTAGTATAATTAAGGTAGTAAAAGAAAATCTTCAAACTTAAAAAATTTGGCGGTAGCTTAACCTAACTAGAGGAATCTGCTCTGTAATTGACAATCCACAATCATCACAGTAATGTTTCTTCCATGTAACTTCCTCAAAATCTCAAAAAAGATATCAAAATGTGTTCATAACGAGAGGCTCCTAGATCTGAGGGGACCGGGGAGAGGAGGGGGAGATTTAGAGGGGGAGAGGGGCACTTTATGGGTGGAATCAGAATCTGGGACCTTGTTTATAGAGGACGAGGTATGAAAATCATAAAATTCTACAAAAAAACAGAGAAAAAAGTACCGCAGCTATCGAATAACCATGTATTCTCAATAATACGGGCCTCGCACGCGCGGGTTACTCGTTCGTGTAGGTAAAAACGGTTAGTCATCTATCGGTTAATGGATCGAAAGAGCCAAAAAAAGAAAAAAATATGAGTGAATTTTTGAAAGCCGCAAGTGAGGTGAAAATTCATTTCGACGACTGAAGTAAAATAAGTACGTGTCTCCGATTGCAACATTGCGTTCATATTTCATAAATATAGATTTTTAACGGTAATCGTTACCAGGGTCATCTAGAGGGGTAAGGTGGGTTCCTACATTTTTGAGGTACCGGAGCAATTTGTTACCTAATCCGTCTCGGGATCCCACGATTTTTTTTTTTATTTTTTTTTTGGGCTCACATATTTTTCCGTTTTGTTCAAATTTCGGGGCCTCTTTCGCATTCTCAAAGGCGCTTCTGGCCCATCTCCTCTCTCTTAATTCTTGTGAGTCATGTTGTTTGCTTTATTGGGAAAGCTATTCGAAAGGATTGATCTCAAAATCACATCTTTAGTGTCTTCAATATTGAAGTTTTTCCAGGGACCTGTCACTTTAATTTGTCCCTGGGCTCATTTTTGTTAGAACGGCCCTGCCGGCACCGCACAGTAGATCGAGTCAATAGAGGAGGTTGGACAAAATTTGGAAATTTTAAACGCTTACAACTCCGTCTATACAAAACTTGAAGGTTCGAAAAGTGGTTTCATTGGTGTCTCGTAAAATTGTCATTCAAAAGCAAATCTTGAAATTTAAAACGTGACAAAATAAACATCGAAATTTGCAGTTTTTGTTAGAAATGTCATGCCCGACCTCTCTAATTGATTCGATCCACTATGCGCCGGCGGCAAGCAACCAGCAATTTTTCATGAAATCTGTGATTTCACTCTACTCGTTCGAAAGTATTCGCAGAAATTTTTTAAGGACGCATTTCGGTTACCTACCTTCTTTTCAACAAAAAGATACACGATTGGCGATATTTCGACGTTATAGTAGAGATACACATTTTCTGACTTCAAACATCGATACTGCTAGTTTTTACCAGGGAACCGAATTTTTCTCAATGAGCGGAAACTACTTTCCCCATTGACGGCGTAGGTCGGCAACCACGTATTTCGTTTGCGGTGTTCAAAATCTGCGACTCTATATTATTTTTTTGAAGGAGAACAAGTTGACATCAGTTCTTGAAGTTTTCACAGAATTTTCTTCGCACAGAGGAGAAAAATTACGCCGGTTTTAAAGAATTGCCCTTGAGTAGTTTTCCGTTTAAAAAATAAAGTAGGAAAGGAAGGCTTTGACGTCGTAAATCGAGATACGGGGTCGCGGACTTGCACCGTCGCTACATTTTTTTACCTTTTTTTAAAAAAGATTTTTTTGTTTCTAGATAACGGCTGGCGTTTTTTTGGCGGTTTTAGTGCATCATAGAGCGAAGTACATCCTCGTGGTTGGATTTTCACTGAAGCTCCTTTTTACGAGCTTGGTATCTGGTATGACACTGACGTCTGTTTTATCGCTTTGCTATGCTCTATCACGCAAATCCTACAATTTGGTTCACTCTACAATTTTCGTAAGTATAAACGAGAAGTTACGATGAGTTGGATGGAGGAATAGGGATGGAGAATCTCACCGAAAGTTCTGCATTGTTAGCACTATCAATTTACACTGGAAAAAAAACACATTGGATCTATTGTCTAGACTCCTAAAAACGTTGACAAGAAAAAGTACTCTTGATTCAATCAGAACCAAGCCTCTTAATTTAAGCAGATTTTGTTTTGATTCAAGCAAAAATCCGATTGAATCAAGAGTACTTTTTCTTGTCAATGTTTTGAAGAGTCTGGACTCTAGATCCAATGTGTTTTTTTTCCAGTGTAGACTAAACTCGCATACTTATGAGTAATGGTTTCATACAACTATAAACAATAAAAACTAAATGATTTGCAAAAGAAAAAGTGTATTCTTAGTTGCTTTGAATGAGAAAATAGAGTGGTGGGGAAAATCAATGTGAAAGAGATGAGGACAAAACAACATTTGCTTCGAATTAGTAATGCAATATTTGGTTAAAAACTGATATCATTTCCTGCTTCTAGGAGCTCCAGTTTAATGGTCTGTTCGCGGGTTTGTACCTAAGCATGTCAGTATATTTATGGATATGCACGGAGTATGACCTGCTCATATATCACCTCCATCCACTGAAGTTTGGAATTCACACTATTCTAGTCATAATTGAAGTGAGTACACTTTTTCTAAGGGGAGCCCAGCCGCGTAAAATATCGAATAAGCTACATTGGCTAATTTGATAAATTATCCTGAATTCATCGACTGTAACTAACATTTATGTATTTGGCTCATTGCGAAAAAATGATCTACATTCTTAATTCATGGTGGTAAAATTTTTTGTGGAACTCCATCTGTCGAGTTGGGTCAAAAAGGTGAATACTGATATTCCAATGGGAGGCTCATTCTATATTATTGTTCGATGGAATAAGCGATGAGTGTTAAGTGGGGCTTATTTTTGAATTTTGAAAAAAATCACAACACCAAATATTAAAAACGTGAGTTAAACTTCTTAAAAAATGTAAAATTTTTAAAATTCAATCAAACGTATAAAAATATAGGAAAAAAGAATCAACTTAAATATTGTAAAAAAAAATAATACGAATAAGGGACCAAAACAAAGATCTCATTTGCCGTCACTAGATAACAGCCACGACTGATGATGATGATAAGAAAATGTAAGCGAGTGCTTTCAATCGTGTGTACACGAAATTTAAGGAAAAATTGGTCAATTTTAATGAAATTGTGTTTGAAATTTCCATAATTTTTAAGAAATTTTTGAAAAATGTTCCACTTTATGTCACCGAAAGGGCCTTCGAAAAGAACGAGCACTTTCAAAATACTTGATATTGACGTAGAAAGAAAAACCTATATAAAAACTAGAGCAAAACGAAAGGATACGTTTCATTCTAAAGTTTATAATACTAATTGGATTATTCCGGTGCCATATGCAGATCTTGACAAGGGCTAAAAGGATCTGTGTTTTCGAAATTTTAAAGCATTTGACTTGCATTTTAAGTCCATTTTGTCATGACAAATTACCAAATAGGAGCGCCCTCCCCTCTCCTTTCCTCCGTTCTTCACTTCTTTCCGTTTTCTCTTTTTCATCCTTCTTCTCGCGGGCGAACGGGGGGGAGGGGGGGGGGCACGCTCCCTACCGCCCCCTTGGATCTGCCTATGTCCGGAGCAATTTAAAATATAATGATTCCTTTATTCAAAATCAGCTTAATGATCAGGACTAACAATATAACTGTCGGCGACATCATCCAAGTGCTTCTGGTAATCGTCGCGTGACACCAGGGGCTGGACACAGTCTCGAATTTTGATCACGCATCCGTCCAGAGGAGGATTATTACCACGGGTTTTTTTAATGAAGAAGGAGCATGTCGACGATTGTGGAAGAGGCCACATGTGACAAAAGGATGCAAACGCTTTACCGCACGGGCCACGAAAGTTTTCAGGGATTGACTGCAGTTCCTCGAGTGCCTGGCTACATTGCGAATTTCCACGCGCTACGTCAAGGCTGAAACAATGGTCGGCTGTTGCCTTGACGTTCAGGGAATATTTTATCTTTCCGTACTCTGCCGCCTGAAATTGAAACAAAAGATCCGTCAGCGTGGGCCATTTTTTTTAGATTTTCGCTTACTTTAGTAGCACACGGAGAAAAAAACCTCGTGCGTGGGACCCGAAGTTTAGGTCATATGGATCTCTGAAGTTTTCGGATTGAGCATTTGAACACTTTAGGTCTAGCTGTCGAGGTTCGGATTACACGACTGAAACTTCAGTTTTTACATCTGAAGTACTTCAGATGTGAGAACCGAAGCTTTTCGGATGTGAGAACCGAAGTTCTTCGCATGTGAAAACCGAAGTACTTCAGATGTAAGAACTGAAGTTTCAGATGTGTGATCCATAAACCTCAGCAGCTGGACCTATAGTGTTCAGATGCTCAATCCGAAAACTTCTGAGATCCATATGACCTAAACTTTGGGTCCCATGCACGAAGTTTTTTTCTCCGTGCAGAGTTCACCGTTTGCTTTTTAAAGGAATTGTAAAAAAAAGGATAAAGGTTACATAAATAACGATTTACGAGGTCTGTTAGATTAGAAACCGGATTTTAGTCATAACCTGCCCACAATGCGTCCGAATTAGGTTTTCTTGAGCTTTCCTGATAGCTGGAAATATACTTAAGAACGCTACGTTCGTAGATTTTGTTTATTTTGTCAGTGTTTATTCTGTGGTCATCTTGAATACGAGTAAGTCAGGGGGCATTTTGCGATTTTCATCATGCGATCACTGATAGGGCAAAGATCAACATTCAAATTGTTTTAAACTCGGTATACCTGGTTTATACCGAATACTTTTGGTAAATGCGAGAAAAGTTTACCCATGATCATTGTATGATATGTTCCCACTGTTTTGAATGGGTTGAAACGCTTCAAAACTGGTCAGGAGTTCGTCTAAGATGAGGATTCATGGGATTGACCCTCAACGGCAACTGACATTTGTCACGTGGAAGGAAGTGAGGGCAAAGTGCTCGAAAATGGTCGTTTCGACTTGTTGAACAGAGTATATTATCTGAAGGCCTCTCAGTACACACAATTTTGATAGAATATGTAGACACCATCGAGTTTCAGGTACACTTGCCCCTGATTGTTGCCGTTGAATGAAAATACAACCAATTGTAAATTTCCCTTTAGCTGCTTGAACGTTCTACAAACAATGATCCCTACATTTTTAGATGGGATAAGTTCGGTGACATACTTAAAGTGTACGATACGATATGGAGACGAAACTCCAATCGTCCTTAAGGGTTGAAAAATGTAGTGCAAGACCGAAAAAAGAGGGACAAGTTCGTCAAACATAAAAATCGCAAAACACCCTTGAGGTTGCCTTACATCGAAGCACATACCAACGAATCTAATTAGGATTTTTCAAATTTTGAACGTAACGTTCTTAATTATATTTCACTATCAGAACAAGCTCAAGAAAACGTAATTTGGATGCATTGTGGGCTAGTTATGACCAAAATCCGGTTTCTAATCTAACAGACCTCGTATATAACAGCTGCATAACGACTTTGTAACAAAGATAGTGGATTTTTGTTAACAGTACCCATTTTTGAATAACTCGTTGTAAGATGGAAAATATAGTTGTTATATAAAGAGTACATACATGATTATTACATGTTCGCGGTTCCTCGTATGCAAGAACTTTACCAAAAATTTAGAAACATGGATTTCCAAGATAAAATAATGTAATGCATGAGGAAAAAGGAACAAATCAAAAATCGTTTTCCATGAGGTTCATTTTTTTAGCGGTCGTGTAGTTTTCTCAAAATTGATCGTTGAAATTTTGTTGAGCGAGTTCTTTAATCTCAACGGTGCTCATTTTCTTTGGGAAAATTAACAACGCGCCTACATAGAAAACACCCTAGCGCTTCTTTAATACAATGTATTCCCGCTCCTGCTATACTGCCGTGCCAAGGAACAACGCCGTATGAGCCATCAGGCATTGCCAGAATTTCCTTCGAAAAACAAAAAATTTTCCAGGAAAATTCGTGAGAATTTCTCTTTCCATTTTTTGTTCGATTTTGTTCGATATTTGATCTAAAAATTCCGAAAATTTGAAGGAAAAATGGACCGAGTTTGACAGAAAGGAACCGAGTTCCTTTCTGCAATAGCCACAATAGCCGGCAATAGCCACATCAGCTATTGCCAAATTTAACTGGGCAATTAATTTTTTTACGAGGGAACGTTCGTTCGGATTTCTTTGAAATTGTTAAGGAATTTGCTTCGCACCATGGAGAATTTTCACAGAAATTTGCACGAGAATCCGCACAATCGTTTTCATGTAAAAAATTAAATTGCCCAATTAAATTTGGCGATAGCTGATGTGGTTTGGTTCCTTTCCGTTTAACACGGTCCAAAAATTCATAACTTATTTCTTCAAAAATAGCTATTTTCTGAGAGGAACTTTTGCAACATTTGAATGCTCATACGGCGTTTCTCCTTAGCAAGGCAGTATATTGTAATGAATTCGATTCTCCTCATCCCAGTGTTGAACGAAATCCCCGCGATTCGACCCTTGGACAAATCTCATGGAAATGCCCCGAGGACACAAGGCCCTACACAAGGCTCCGTGTACAGGATTTGTCGAAAGCCAAAAGTCAAGCAGGCAGTTTATGAAATGCCAAGGCAAATACATTGGGAACTTTTCACATGCCGTTATTCGACTGTGGTACCAACTAATCTGCGGGCTGATTCTTGAAATCAATAGACAAAGCGGCAGACATGGAAGACGGGAAAAGTTAGTGGAGTGATCCTATTAGTGGAAGAGGGCGGTTGCAATGGACGAAGGAGGTGAGTGCCTAATAGACTAATTATTGACAACCCACAAGTCTCTCTTCACTGGGGAAAAAAAAACACGTTGGATCTAGAGTCCAGACTCTTGAAAACATTGACAAGAAAAAGGACTCTCGATTCAATCAGATTTAAGGTGAAATCAAAAGGAAATCCGCTCAAATTAAGAGGCTTGGTTCTTGATGTAAGCGAAAATCCGATTGAATCAAGAGTATTTTTTCTTGTCGATGTTTTTAAGAGTCTGGATTCTAGATCCAGTGTGTTTTTTTTTCCAGTGTAGGTTATCTCGTTTTGATCTAAAAAAGAGAAGCTATTCGTTACCGTGAGTTCTTCGGCGCCTTTTGCTCGTTGGTACTTCCCTGCGAACATATTGACTATAAACTTTCCATAATCGTCGGTGACGGTCCAGTGCACCGGTGCGCATTCGATACCCGCTGGTATCGTCGGTTCGGGTGACATGCTTTGACTTCGGCTTCGGCTGCGACTGCAACTGCGACTGTAACTGCCACTGCCACTGCCACTGCCACTGCGACCACTCCTCGTCCTCGAGGGCCCCGCGCCGTCCTTCCGGGTGCCGGATCGGAGTAGGCCCGTGAGGGCCGAAACACCTCTGCGGAGCCGGGAAGTAACCGCAGCGGATCCGGGCGGGCTCTGTGAACGCGATCCCCGGGATTTCCGGGAGCCGGAACCGTTCGACCTCGACCCAGGCCCTTCGATGTCCCCTAGGATCGCGAAGCAAACGATCGCGAACAAGAGAATCGCCACCACTTTCCGGGGCGTCGCCATCGTCTCAGGATCAGGAACCCTAGTAGCAGAAGTATAGAAGGGAAAAGATAAAGATTATGTACGAAAGATAATTTTTTTTATATAACGCATGCATACGAAAGTGTTAAAAGCGAACATTTTTATGTAACCATAATATTAAAAAAGTCATGATTTTCGTGAGCTTTTCGCAAACATACTAAAAAATATTCTAATTCGCGATGAGCTCACGAAAACGATTACCTTTTTTTTATATGATTGTTACAAAAAAATGTTCACTTTTAACACTTCCGTATGCATCCATTACATAAAAAAATGAAAAAATTGTCTATAAGAAATGTCTTTATCTAGCTTTCATAATTTTTCATATATTATGGTCAGATCTGAATTTTGATTTTTTTTATATGAGCGTTACACGTTTTTTATATAAAACTACCATTTAGATAACAAATATGTTTTTTTCATACTTTTTTTTAGAAAAACAAAAATGTGTTCTGCTACTAGGGAAGGACGCGGCCGTGTGCCGCCGTGCCACTTGACTGACTCCGGGGAAAAGGTGAGCGTGCCAAGTATTAAAGGGGCGGAAAAAGAAAAAAAAATTGAAAAAATGCAGAAAAAAAATTCTTCGAAATCCCGTAGTTCGTTGACGCATATTCAATAGCTGAGCCTCCCGCTGAGAGTGAATTTGTGTAATGGATTGGGAAGCGAGAGGCCTAAAAGGTGAACGGTTATTCGGCATTCGCGTTAAATACGACGAGAGATGATTCCCTGTATTCACTGCCTCCCATGCATTTTGTTTCCCGACCCTTTCCGAGAACACAGCTCATAGCTTTCAGTCACAATACATATATCGGTTGTGAAACTCTAAAAACACGCATTTTGTTTGCAGTGTTTCACAATCTTCGCTCCCATTTTGTTTTCTTTAACGCGAACGATGAAACATAATTTGCTTGAAATTTTCCATAGAGTACATAGAGTCGTGATGTAAATGGGAGAGCTGGCGCCATGTTCTGCTCGACGAGTTCCGAGCCCGGTGTACGCCGAGTTCGGGTACCTTTGTCCATACATGTTCGATCCAAACTGGCGGTGTGGAATACGTGGTGATTCCTATCCTCTTTGTTTACATTCGATGGCCGGGTACCCGTGTACCGCAAACAATCGATTATGTATCGATAAAGTGACCCGGCGTCACACAGGAGTCTCAGAATTCGGGACCTGGAAAATGCTTAAAAGTGGCGCCAGCTCACCCACTTACATTACGACTCTATGTACTCTATGAAATTTTCATACAAGATGAGTAATTACGGCAGGATTTAAAAATTGATGTTAAGCAGTTTTCCATTTAAAGAATTAAGTATTACATGAGGTCTGCAATGTCTCAAACCTGAATGCGTGGTCTGAGAATTTTGCCGTCGATATGCGATACAAACAGTTCTTTGAGGCAGATCCAAGGCTAGTAACAGCGTCAGATATCTACATTTTGCAGCGTTCAATTTGGAGTACAGAAGCCAGAAGAAAAGCCTTTAATCCAAGAGGATCGAAACATTTTTCTAATTTCCATAAGAAACCTCATATAATGGATGTCACGAGCAGTATTTATGACTTGACTGGTTCCGTGCATGGTTCAATCCGGGGCGCATCCATCAGGCGGGGTCATTTCCAATATTGCGATCAGTTCGTAAAGTGTTACAAAGGATGTCTATTTGTTTTACTTGTCTTGCCTGGTATTATTATTTACTACTTACTTGTCATTGTTCCACACTGCTGCATTAGGTTTTGATATTAGAGTGCAACAGTCGATCGGTTCGGGTTAAAACCTTTATCAAGTCATAAAAAATTAATACTCTCGTGACCTCCATTACATGAAATATCTAATCGAAATCAGTAAAATGCTTCGACCCTCTTGGATTGCAGACTTTTCTTCTGGCCTCTGCACATTCCAAATTCAATGCTGCAATGTATAGATATCTGTCGCGTTTACCGACCTTGGATCTGCCTCATTTATAAAGGACTGTCAGTACAGCATATCGACGGCGAACTCCAAAACCTCATATCTCGGTTCGTTATCTTCTTTTATAGTCTACTTTTTTAATCCTCAATCTCAGCAGACTTTGCTAAAACCTGTCTGTGAACAGTAAATGAAAAGCACTAAAGCGAGATCAAGTTGAAAAATACAATAAAAAATTCCATCGCGCAGAACAGTGACTAGGAGGGGGGGGGGGGGGGGTGGTTGTTACGCATCATGTATTGATGCAAAGTTTTAATGCATAGCCACGTAAGATAATACATACAGATCGCTAGTCCCTCATTAAGGTACCATTGTGAAGATCTGCGAAACTATTTAATTCCATTCCAAGAAACCTTATTTTTTTGCAAAACAAAAGTAATAACACCACGCACGGTGTCCCTGAGACCCTGAAGTAGGTAACTAGTAATAAACTTTGAATGAGGTAATCGGGGTACTCTAGGGTGGACCGTTTTAAAACTTTTTTCGAAATCTCCAGATAGTCAAGAGATTAGAAGTTGTGTTTCGGCATGAAAATGACACTCAGTTTTTTTCAGAATTTTTTGATGATGTCCTCAGCCCACCTCGACGCCATTCTTGTTGCCGAATTTTCAATTTTTTTGTCGAGAAATTGCCACGATTCTAATGATCCTATCGGTTTAAGGCCCGGCAAACGCATGGAGTCAATCAAAATGCAATTTAAAATAATTATAATATCATTTCAAACGATGCAGGTTAAGATAGGACACCCTCAAATTGCAGCAGGATGCCTTAGAGGACGCAATCTTGGACCGCCGAAATCCCTGAAAAATGCGCCTATAAACTATTTATATTTTTTTTTGCTAATTTTCATAGGTTTTATTTTGCTCATACTATGTGTTACGGCTATTACGAGGCTTGTCGGTAGACTGTAGCCCACTATTTCACGGCTTACGATATGGGGTTAGGGTACAATGGAGTGCTACAGGGATGCCATATTCCTCATAAATGAAAAATTAACCATCGTGATAGAGTTGGCCTCTGATTCGTGGATATCACTGGAAAAATGTCCCTGCCAACTGAATTGAGTACTTCTTAGTACGGTATACTCAGACTGGTGGTAAGATATAATTTAATTAAAAGCATTAGTTGTTCAATCTAGTTGCAGTGGCGGATTCCGTGCGCTTTGCGAATCCAAGAGGAACAAAGCAACTACCCTCCCACGGTGTTCCGCTTTAAGGCGACCATCTCAAAACCTTACTTCCCGTTCTTTCCCCGGATCGTTCCTTCCCCGGAAGTGAAAGTGCCGGAGGGAGAGTGGGTGCATAAGACGCGTTCACTTGTGTTGGACACATTTTTTGCGTAAGCCCTGTCAACACTACTTCCAAAAGTTCACGGAACTTCACGCGAAAGTTCAGTTCCGTGAACCTATCTCTGTGGGGACAAGGCCTTTCATTTGTAAGCAATGAACTAAAAAATTAAGAAAGAACAAACATAAATGTGGTTTAATAATTTTAACTTCCGCCGCCGTGCCGCGCTGACCACACTGTGTTTGGCGCAATGCGTGAAGTATTCATGTAGGCTTGTAGGCACTGTGCGTTTCACGCCGCGCCGACCGCTGTTGATCGTACTGTGTTTCACGCAATGCGTGAAGTATTCATGCAGTCTCGCAGGCGCTAATATGTGTTACATACCGACCGCCGCGTCGAGGGTTTCTCCTTTTCATCTCAAGTCCTCGTCATCATATCTCATTGCGCCGCGCCAGGCCAAACTAAGTGTTTGATTTCTCTCTTAACTCAGGTAATTAAAGGTGCGTAGTCTTTTGTATCACCGAAATACGACAAAATTAGAAATTAATGAACTCTCAGGAAATGAGAGATTTTGTCACCTTTTCTTGTTTGTGATTTTTTTCTGAATCCGATTTTTTTATACCTCCATTTAAAAAAAATGCAAAATTTGCCTCCCACTAATTTTGCCACCATGAGCCGCGGCCCATGTGGCCACCCCCTTCACCCGGCCCTGCTGAGCATTACAACACTATTTTTTCTTCTTCAATTAAGAAAATGGTTCGGTCATTCGAAGTTGAGTTTTAACACCACCACATGGCTGACCACCATGTAAACACATATTTACTCCATTCGTTTCTTAAATGCATCTATACCTTTGTTTTTTATGAATCCAAGCATATTATAATGTATCATTATGAGCGTAAAGTTTAGTTGTAATTCTCCTCTCTAAGCGTAAATTTCTAACTTCTACTTCTTTTCATTGTAATTTGAATTTTTAATATGTTGCAGATATTCTGTTTTGCACTGGGACTTCTTTATTCCGCTGATGCTTTAATATGTTTCGTACATTATTTAAGAGGTCCTGAACAACACAAAAGAGATATCTAACGAATCAGAGGAAACAATTTATAAGTAACTATATACGACCACCAGCACAAGAGTTAATTTCAAGAAACTCAGAATTTAAATAAGTCAATGTTCAGTTTTATTAAAAATTAAGATATTTTTTAACGGTGTTTGGTTATGTTTATTTCATTCAGTTCTGTACTATTAAAATGAATGCTTTACGAAAACTGTGAATTCATTATTATGGACATATTCGACCTTTAATTTTTCCCCCCTTCTGCTTGATTTTTTTTTATATCTTGCAAGACAATGATTTACGATAAGATTATCACGAATCAGCGTGAGGAAACTATTTTAATGTCATCTTGAGTGCAATTCTCTTATTTATTTTACATGAAATCAGTCACTGTTTCTTCTTTCATCTGCCTTTCATTTATTTATCCCCTAATCTCTCCCCTGGTCCCTCTCTTGGGAGGCGGAGCTAAGCAAATTATAGGAAAATCAATATAATATAGGAATATAGGAGGAAACGGAAAATAGGAATTTTTTTTTTTACAAAATATTCGCCACTAAATGCATACTTGATCTTGTTTCCTAAATAATTTATCGAAACGACTTTGAAGAAATAATGGAATCGGAACAAGTTGGAAACCAATATTCACGCTCCACATGGCATTCGAGATGGACATAGTAGTTTCATCTATTTTACTATAATAATTGTATTACTTGTCCCGGCAGTGCACTTATTACTACCACTTAAAATATTATTGTAACGACATTACTGCTCTTACAAATCCTCATTACTTGCAACGAGATGGCTATTAAACCGACCGATTTACAGATCTGATCATACTTTACGGTGATAGCGAATGCTGGCAAAAATTGAATCATACATCATTTGGATAGCTTTTAGTTATCCTAGGCTTAGGCGTACTTTAGTATTTTGCTAGGGGGAGCCTGACTCCTCTACCACCGGGAAGCATGGAATACCCCTCAGTTTAGAGGGGGGTGAGAGGGGCCAGGGGCCTTGCCCGGGAAATTTTTGAAATTTTGAATCAATTTGGACGCAATTTGAGGCTTCCGTGACGCAGATTTTTCATGAATGTCTGCGGAAAAGTTACGTTTCTTCTTATACGTTTAGCACAAAATACTTTCAAATTTTTGGTTTCAAATGATCTGGAACTTTTTTGAAATTTTAACTCTATTTGGACGCATTTCAAAGCTTTCATGACGAAAGTTTTAGTAAATACTACCTGAATGGACATGGTGTTTTCATTTAAGACTCCATATTAAAATAGATAAATATCATTGACAAAGATGTTTTCCCCATCATCCAGAATTTCTAGGGGGAGGGGCGCAGATAATACTACTCTCAATTCTAGGGAGGGGCCTGGCCCCCCTTTTCCGTACGCCCATGATACTAAGAGATTGGTTCCTGAGGTCTTAATTTTCAAAAAGCATCAAATTCAGCAGCCTTCAATTGATGTTAGAATGCAAATCATTTATAATGCGTACAAGCTCAAGGAATATGGTTAAAGCGGACTATCACGGGAGGGCGGAGGGTTACGAGCAATTAATTGAAAAGTATGATGTACTTGTCTATAGGCCCAATCACTAAAAATAGAGTTGTTAACTTTTACTGAGGAACTAAGTGTGAGCGCATTGTCGATGGTTGCATTATACGATAATGAATTATAGCATTATACGATTCTAGCATTCTGTATTGATAATTATTATTTTTCAGAAAAATGAAGACCGTTACAATTTTGATTGCCGTCTTACCGCAAATTCTCACGGCGTTGGATTTCAGTGCTCCGAAACTTCCAAAAGTCAATGAAAAAGTTCTGGCAATTTTCAAACATAGTAAGTTTTGCAACATATTCGTAATTCCTCTATTTGAAGAGACATTCAGAGAACTCTGCCTCAATCGACTGGGAATGGCGGAAATCGATGAGTTTTTTACTGTTCACAACATAATAATTCTTTCGAGTTTAGTTGGTAAATAAACTAATCGTCACAAAAAGAGCGTCTATTCATTATGTTCTGAGTTTTCATTGACGAGTTCAAGTTCCATTATTATTGAAGGAAAAGGGTGGATTTGGTAAAACCTAACTCTGGTAGTTATTCCCTGAACATCAAAGATTGTTCTCGATTCATTAATTATCATTAATTGATTGATTATAATGTGTAAATTATGAATAAAAAGTCTCATTCATGAATCTGTCAAAAAGATGAACACTACGCTCAACACTTTGATGAAGTACAATATCTTATGGCGTTTTGATTTTTACGCTATCTAATGACCCCCTTCCAAGATATATAACTGCCACTGAAAATAAATTCTCGGCGTTTTTACTAAGGTCCGTTGGTACTTTTACCATCTCACTTTTTTTTTTACAAATTATTGGTAATTTTACCAAGACAGACTGGTGAGCTTACCTAAAAACCGGTATTTTTACTGTTTTTTTCAGGTAAGAATACCACTTTTATTTGTAATCAATTCCCGGTAACTTTGCCATTTTATCTCGGTAATTCTACCACAGTCGATAAAAAATATTGGCGTTTTTACCAAGATCCAGTAAAATTACCGAGAAACTTCAGTAATTTTGCCGAGATTTCTCGGTAAAATTACCAATTCCATAAATGGCAATTTTACCAAGAAAAAACTGGGATCAAATAGAACCCTGACTTCTTGGTAATTTTACCCTTTTCTTAGTAAATACACCGAGATTTTTTTTCAGTGTGGAATTTGTCATACGGAATTCTCACGGTTGTTTTATCATTGCATATCGACGGTGAAACTACCAGACCACGTATCTCGTTTGCGGTGTTTAAAAATCACCGCTCTCATTTGATTTTTTTTAAGAAGAACGATTCAATATTATTACTTGAAATTTTCACAGAATTTTCTTCGCACTGAGAGGAAAAATTACAGAAGTTTTCAAGAATCAACATTGAGAAGTTTCCTCTTTAAAAAAGGAAGTATGACAGGAAGTTTGCGACGCCGCAAACCGAGATACGTGGTTTGGTAGTTTCACCGTCGATATGTGTACCTATTTTTGCTCTAGTCATTATACTAATGAAAATTTCTTGTCGCAGTTGAGGACGCCGTTCAGGGCGACGACGGACGGGAGGAAAGAGCAGTCACTGGCAAAAATGAAACAAACCCGCACATGCTAGAAAATGGAACGATACTGAACGGACCCCTCAGTTATAACGAGCTTGTGACCAATCAGTGCATAAAGCTATACGACAGTTGTCTGGAGGCCTCGTTCTTGCACTTGAGCAAGAGCAACACGACGAAGAGCGAAACGTCCAGGTTTTCGAAATTGGCGTCCAAGATCACCGCCGTGATGCTATCGTTCTTCGACTCGGATCTTTGGAAAGAAGCCATTGTGACCGGCGCGTCGCATATCGTGGCGGATCGATGTCATGCCATCAAGCTGGAGTGTTTCATCAAGACGGGCTTCCTCTCCAAACTTGCCGACGAGGTGGACCCGGGATTTCCGGGAGCGGCCAAACTGGTGGAAATGTCCGCGCGTGCCGTCAAGTTCCTAACGAAATTGCCTGGCATACTCGAAAGCGAAGAATTTCTCGCGAGTTTTATGGGGGAGGCCGTGAAAATGTTTTCCCCTCGAAAATTACGAGAGAGATTCGCTGATTGATTTCAGGTGACGGAACCGCGAATTTCTAGCACTGAAAAAAAAGGATGCTGACTTAACATTCTGATGAAAAAAAAAAGTGTGCGACGACTCACGAAACGCCACTGAGCTCTTCCAAATTAGAGTTAGTTATGATGAAGAATTGTTGTAAATAATGTTGTCTGGTGGTGACACTTGTAAATATACTTATATTTTATACACTTATATTTCACATTTTGACTTTTATTTTAATGTTTTTCATTGTAGTTTTTTTTTTTTTTTTTTTTATTTTTTTTTTTTTTTTATTTTTTATCATTATTATTTTACTTGAAGGCATCTATTTCACTTACCGGAGTGTGTTACCACAAACAATATTAAACGCATGCTCTGTGTTTTTACTCGCTCCCCATTTGAACGCACCTGTATTGCATTTTTGAGAGCTTATTCTGTAAGTATAATGCAACGCTTGGTAAACTCCCTTATTTTATTAAAGCTGAATTGGATATTTACCTCAATATAATACAAAATCTAACTATATGCAACCTTTAGCAAAGAACCCTCAACAGCTATTTACGAGTATTTCGTTAAAATTGCTGAAAATTTTGGGAGCAACAAAAGTTCAATAAAGAATGATGAATCCAATTTACCTTACACCGCCTTCATAAAGGCGCCTTCAATTGCGATTGATGCAACATCTTTTGCTTGGTGAACCACAACGCTCTTGTCACATGCCAACGGCTCACGAGTTAGTAATTAGCATGCGGTTAGCGCTTAGTTCTGTTCGGGAAAAACTACAAAAATCCCAAAAAACTTTAAGATTTAAGGGGGAAGAATCCATCCAAAGTTTTAAACTTACTGAACCAAATTTTCTTTGTTCCGCCTAAAAGAGAATGAAAAATTGGATTGCGTTTTGCAAAAAGGAACCAAGCGCATTCCAATGTCGCTAGGATAGTGCAACTTAAATTCTTCGCAATAAAATTACTGAAATCATGCAAAATATTAAATTTAAAGGTCATTTTTGTCTTGAATTTATAGTTTATTGGGAGTAAAAATAAACATTTTCTAAATGATTAGTTTATTTGCAAGGTAAAAAAGTTTCACAATTTTAGCTACATGGAATGTTCTTGGCTCCTTTTTGCAAAATGCCATCCAGCTATACCTCACCGTAAATCAAATGTAGGCCCCTCCATAAATGAGGGATGCAACAGTCATAACTTGTGTGTATGTGAAGCCCTTGCAGGAGCGGTCCCCTTTCTTTACCTATTTGAATTTTTATCACTTAAAAGAAGTGATCGAAACGGCCCAACATCCCTGAAATATGCTCATTTCAGAGCACGCTTCTTCGAAACCTTCCCACTCATCGCTTAAGGGATACGGATTTTTACTTGACCCTTATTATATCTCCATGACTATAGATATGAAAAAAGTCCCACCTCTGAAAATTGTAATGAATTTTTCTGGGGCGTCGAATACGACGTCATTTTCGACGTCCATGATTTGACGCACTCATTTCGGACTCGGTCTGCTCCAGAAATTCCTGCGGAATCCCTTCAGAAGTTCATTTTCGTTGCGCTTAACATTACTTGTGTCCGGGTTTTCCGGCTGATCTCAGAGAATTCTATTCAGCATCATTAGAGCCTTCCTTGCTAGGGTGTTTCTTTCTTTGACACCTTACTCCATCCATCCATCCATTTTGGGTTAACCACTCACCTCAAAGGTACATACAGTCCGCGCAGCCTTCGATTTGTTGCCCATTCTCCAACTTCCGCTTATATAAGAGACACCTTAACTTAGTTTCTCCTTTTTTAGTAGACTGACTACCAACCCCTATTTTCGATACTCCTCCAAATACTTACGCATCATGTACTCAGCATCATCATGATATTAAGTAATCACCACTTTGTCATCAGCAAAGCACAAAAATACGACTTCCGGGTAGAAATTTTGCACCGCTCTGCCATGCCATGGAAGAACACCGTATGAACATTCAAGAGTTGCCAAATTTCCTTCTATAAATTGTTCATTTTTGAGGAAAGTTATAAATATTTTTCCTTGTTTGTAAGAACTTTAGGTGAAATTGCAAGCAAAATTATTTGAAAAATTGGAAGGAAAATATTCATAAGTTGACCGAGAAATTCGTTTTTTATCAAAGGAAATTTAGGCAACGCCTGGAGGTTCATACGGCGTATTTCCTTAGCACGGCAGCGCTGAAATGTGGTTAGGTTATTAAATCTGCGAAGAAACGTTGGCACTGATCGTCACCTCCCGATACTGAGCGTCACGCACTTTCACTTGAGCGTGGAGAGCCCGGTCCATTTGACAGGGACAAAACTCGCCCGTTCTATTTATCAGCATTTTTTAATTTATTTTTTATTAACTTTCCCGAACGAACAATGGGACTATACACCGGAACGAAAACGCGGGAAATGACAGCGTCGGGAGCGATTAGAAAAACTTCTTTTTAATTGATGAAGCTATTATTTTCGAGTTTGCTCGTAATCCCTGCGCGTGTCTCAGGGCGAAGGCTGGCGCTCGAGAGTCCGACGGGGGGAAGGGAGGTGGAAACCTTTTGCCTTTTGCCTTTGTCGCCAGCTCACAAAAAAGGCAGTCGCGCAGAAAATGCGAGTTCTTCTCAATTTCCTCTCCGCGCGTTTAGCGATGCGCCTTGGGCATTTTTATTGTTTGCAGTCCCGCCCCTCCTCCGCTCCGGTTTCATAATTTCCTCCTTGTCCCGGAGATATAATATAGTTCTCGAAACGACTGAGCTTTGATGACGTCGCCTCGGCTTCACATCCGCTGAAAGGGCGCACGCAGACAGCGTCCTTTTTTATACAGTGTGATCCAAGGTTAAACCGCCAGGCTCCAGGAACGTGCTCAATGAGTCAAATTAAAAATATATCTTACTATGAAATATTTTAAAAAGTGCATTTTAAGGGGCTGCACCCCCCCCCCAAAGCTCTAGGAAATAACTAGTTTTCTCTGTATTTTGGCGATGACTATGCCCTGAGTTTCATAAAAATAGGTAGGTATGCTTTTGTTATTTGAAACTCTGAATTCATCGTGACATTAGAAAACCCGAAATCTCAGTTATAAATAGAGTCTCGGTGAGTCCGCATAATACTGCGGTTTGCGCCAACATTTTCGTTTTTTTATTGTTTTTCATATGTGATGTCACGAAGAGGGGGGGGGGGGGGTTGTCATTTGAAAAAAAAGGTTGGCCCCCGCCCCCATAGAGGGGACAGAGCCCCACAATTTTCGGGGGTCCAAGAAGTTGTCACTATTCGGATCTGAATACATCCCCAAAGTTTCAAATTTCTACGTCAAATAGGAAAAAAATCGCAGGGGTGGTAGGTGGCTTTTGGATATGTATACAGTTATACACCTGGTGGTCAGCTGGGATTTTGAGTTTGAGGATTTCAGTTCGAGTGATATACTACTCATGAAGTTTTGACTCAACACCCCGTCACGACCCCCCCCCCCCCAAAAAAAAAAGAAAAGGACAGGAGCGAAGGAGAGAAAGTGAGAAAGTGAAGATTCTGACACGACTCGTTTCATCGTCGTGCCCTCTTATCGGCGCTCCTCTGACGTAAGGGCGTATCTCGAATCGCACGTGAGCCCTGTTCTCCGTATGATCTTATGCTTTCCGGGGCTCATGTGGAATGAGAGATACGCCCTTACGTCAGAGGGGTGACGTTCTGTCCACAACGTCAAATTGTCCGATAACAGATGATGTTCAGATTTTACAGATTCCCTCGAGGATTCCGGAAAATCCCCCACCCTCCAGCATGACAGTTTTCCATTATTTTTCCTATTTTGTCGGGTATCACGCCAATATTAATTTCAAGTCACTGACAATGAGCACTTGACCTCCGGATGCGGTAAACTATCGGGGGAAAGGGAGAGGTATGAGGAAAGGGAGCCTCTTGAGAGATGATTAACGACCATGTGGAAAAGTGTTCCGTAGTTTGATAGAAATATATTAGCACATGGCGACATGAGCAAAAGAAAAACCGTTCGATAACATTTTAATTATTGAGTTAAAATTTTCCGGTTTGGACTGTTGAACTCCTCATCAAAGAGGAAACCTGTAGGTGGGAAACATTAGAATGTCATAGAAAACGGCAAAATTGTTTTACAGTCATAAAAACGTCATATCTCCGATGATAACAAGTTTTGAAACATCAGATACCAAAAGCTATGGCCTTTGAATTTTGAAAAATCAACATGCCCAATTATAGCGTGCTTTGAGAGGTTTTTTTTGCTACCGGTGAGCAAAAGTGATTAGATAGCGAAGATCGGCAATTCCATATATTTTCTGTACATAGTTATAGCGGTGACCGACGCTTGTCGGCCTATCGCCCCGCGTGCGCGTGGTTGCTGCAGAGGTGTTTGAAGGCGTTTTCTGTGCTTTTAACCTCAGGCTTTGTTCAGTTGTGACACTTAGATTTATGTTTTTAACTTGGCGGGGAGATCTACCAATTTCCGTGATCTAACGCACTTTGAAGTGATAGAACCGATGCATTCTCCTGCGCCCTTCCGTTTTGCCGGGAAGATTCAAGGAGACTTTATGTCGCGGCTCATACGGAAAAAGGAACTTCGTTCGTGGGATCCGAAGTTTAGGTCATATGGATCTCTTAAGTTTTCGGATTGAGCATCTGAACACTTTAGATCTAGCTGTCGAGGTTCGGATCACACGTCTGATACTTCAGTTCTTACATCTGAAGTACTTCGGTTTTCACATCCGAAAAACTTCGGTTCTTACATCCGAAAAACTTCGGTTCTTACATCTGAAGTACTTCAGATGTAAGAACTGAAGTTTCAGATGTGTGATCCAAACCTCGAGAGCTAGATCTAAAGTGTTCAGATGCTCAATCTGAAAACTTGAGAGATCCATATGACCTAAACTTCGGGTCCCACGCACGAGGTTTTTTTCTCCGCGTGCACAGTCAGTGGTTTGAGTCAATCAGAGAGATCGGACGTGACATTTGTTACTAAAAACTGCAAATTTTGATGTTTATTTCGTTGCATTTTATATTTTAAGGGGTGTTTCTAAAGGAAAATTTCACGAGAAAACCAATAAAACCACTTTTAGAACTTCATAGTTTAGTTTAAACGGAGTTGAAATTTTGTTCGACTTCTCAAATTGACTCGATCCACTGTGCGGCATGTCACGGCACAAGGACATCATTTTTAGTAAAAATTACTTGTTCCGTGAATATCCTAGGCTCAATTTTCGAATAATGACGTGACACAGTTCAAAGGTCTTGAGCATTGCTGTCCTTTCGGCCGGCTAATTATTCCGTATATTACGACAAGCGACAACGGCGGACGTATTCATTTAGCGTCATGAGAATGTTGCCCGCGAGAAGCAACTCATTTTTTAGTCGCGCTCGCGCCACGCCGCCGCCCGCCGTTTGCGTCCTGCTGTTGACACAACGAATAAATCAGTGCCCGAAAATAATAAATGAACCCATACAGTTACCAGTGAATTATTGGATAGTGCGACAAACTCTGTTTTTGAGTCTGACCAGTGCCGAGAAATGAAAATGCCCCTTCATGTTGCCTCAACGAGGCCCAACTGTTCCATCCAAAATGGCCAAGAATCAAGTTTATTCCTCAACCTCTCTATAAGAGAGTATTGACTCTTTTCTTCCACAGTCGTATGCATGCAGCGATAAAATCATGGAATTTGTTTCAAATAGGTCCACCTTTATCAATGCAGTTTTTTCTGAGGAATCGGCCATCTATTTTTTCGTATGGATTTTCTCATGCCAGCGCGTGACTCATTTAAGGAGAATCGTCTTTTTCCCTCGCTAGTATGCAGGGGCGGACTGGCCCGGGTGGGAGGTTGGGGATCCCCAACCATCAATTCTCTAGAAACCTCTCCGGGGCCCCCTCGAAGGGCTTAAAAAAATGTACAAAATTTCACTCAAGGGAAAAAAAAATTCGGAAGACTTCAAAATGAGCGGTATTGGCGCCTCGAAGGTGACATTGGGGCCCCGGTCTTGAACTGCAAGGAGTGCAATGGGCCTTGAAATTTGGAAGAGCACCCAGGCTCCGGACTTTTGAATGAAAGGGGCCCTAATGAAAAGCGCAGATCTCCGCATTTGGCTGGAGACCAGTGATGGTTCAGGCTGTTACAAAAGCGCCGGGACCCCTGACCTATGACTCCAAGGGCCCCATTTGAAACGTTCGTTTCTTCAAGGGGCCCCAGTGATATCAGGTGGGGGCCCGCATTTCGAAGACTAGTTTTTAGCTTTTTAAACGGCTGAGAACTTTGAGGACCCCGATGAATATAATATACTATGAAGGATTGAGAAAATCTTTCCAAAAACCACGGATGGATTGAATCAAATTAAGGGAGCGCTGGAGAATAGAGAAAGAGTAATATGAGGAGAGGGCCGCCCAGGTGGTTATCTAGTGACTTACAATTAGACAAAATCAGGCTGCGATCGCCAGGCCCGTAGCCGGGGAGGGAAGAAGGGGGGGGGGGGCTTCGGGGGCTCAAGCCCCCTCCGAAAGCAAAAAAAAGGAAGTAAAAGAGTGGAGGCCAGAGAAGACAGGAGATGAGAAAGTGCGAGAAAAGAAGAAGTTTGAGACCGTCAAAGATATTTATCTCTTTTAATGTCGTAGAGTTTTAAATGAAAACACCGTGTTCATTCCTAAAACTTTCGTCAGAAAAGCCTCTAAATGCGTGCAAATAGAGTTGAAAGTAAAAATTTGAAAGTATTTTGTGTCAAAGTAAAATAAAACGTAATTTTTCTGCAGACATTGATGGAAAATCTGCGTCACGGAAGCCTCGAAATACGTCCTAATAGAGTTAAAATTTCAAAAATTTTCAGGATCTTTTTGAGCGTATACTTGCATTTTTTGCTGAAAGTTCCAAACGGCAACGTAATTTTTCTGCAGACATTGATGGAAAATCTGCTTCAAAATGCGACTAATTAGATTCTAAATTTCTAAAATTGGGGGGGGGGGAGAGGGGAGGAAAGTTGTTTGTTTGTTTGTTACTCTAAAATATTGTTAAGTTTCAGGTTTCATGGCCCAGTCCTCTCATCTTAGTTATAGTATTACTTAATATGTGCTTCAGTTTCAAAAAAAAGTACAGTAAATAGTGAAGTACATCACTTTTGAACACTCAAATTTTTCCACAAATTTTAAGCTAAGACTGCCTAAAATTTGATCTGGAAGGGGCTCTTTTTGAAAAATTTTCCCCGGACCCCCCTCTGCGCTGGGGGGTGTCCCCCCAGACCCTCCCCCCCCCCCCCCGGGGCCTCTGTGCTAGCTTCGCCCAACCAACGATTTTGTACCCAGTCCGCCCCTGCTAGTATGAGAAAATCCATAAAAAAAAAAAAAATAATAATAATAAATAAATAAACCACATCAAGAACCCGGAAAGAATAGCCTCGACAAAAACATGTAAATACATACATGTTTACTTTGTATACTTTTAGGCACTTGAGACTCCCCTACGACTATTAGGTATCCAAATATTTGTTTCATATTTTCGGTATTTTAAAGGCCTTAACATGGCCTAAATGGTCCATATAATTTTAAATTAATGTGCATGTGAAATTAGGAAAATAAAAAGTAAAAAAACTTGTCTCAATCAAAATGGATATAACAATCTCAATTTAGTCACATGCAAAAGTATCCGTTAAATGGGGAGGAGGATGTGGCGTCATCTGCACTGTTCATGATGAGAAAGTAAGCGTGGAGTTAATTTCTTTCTTCTCGAGAAACGATCCACTGTTCCCAAAGTGCAACACACTCTACCTGGAGTTAATTTCAATCTCTTTGGCTCCAATTAACGTTTGATCTTCGTTAGCCGTGATGCATACATATCATACGCTTACACTGCGCCGTGCTCCGGATCCGTAGAGCCAATGGAAAAAGGAAGACAGTTTGCATGCAGTTACTACAATGCGTTTCAAGCGTGAGAGTCCTTTTCACTGTAACTGCGCCCTAATTCCGCCAACAGCAATTCACTCCCCGGGGTTTCTCTTGGATATAATTCGATAGTTGCGATGAAAAAACTTACCTCACGGTGCTAAATTTCTTGCTTGTGGTCCATTTCAACGGCCTGATCAACTTTTACATTGTTTATAACATGCCATGCCGTCACAGGAGAAATGAGTATTCGAATGCTTGAGAGAGTCAAAGTGCCGAAACTGAGGGCATGCAGCTCCTGATCGGGGGCCACCTGCGGTGCATCCATTAGCCAAATGCCCGGAGCTCGGAGCTCTGCTGGCAGGGTGTTAGGTTGTTTCAGCTGTATCATCTCATGCGCCGTGACCTCACGATTACAATCACAATTGAACCAATTAATTTCCAAAACACGTAAGCGCCAACATTCTGAATGCGAAAGGAACAAGGACTTGCCACGGCGAAATAAGTGACGCCAAAAAGAAAATCCTAGGATTTTGACAATCCTTGAGAATGGCACAAACCCACTTGAAACTTGCCCTAATTGTGATTAGGGTTTAGATATTTTGTAACTTTGAAATGGATTGCATTCTACAAAAAGGTACCACAATCATTCCAATGTCACTCAGATTGTCCAACTTTTTCATCTCGCAAATAGAAACTGATAATCTAATAACGTTTTATCTTTACTCCCAAGCAATCTTTAATCCAAGACGAAAATCACCTTTGCAAATTTCATTTTTTTCATGATTTGTGTAATTTTTTTGCAAAAATTTAAGTTGTTCAATCCCAGCAACATTTGAATGCTCTTGGTTCCTTTTTGCAAAATGCGATCCAAATGTAGTTATGTCCTTTCAGATGGAAAATGAGGAGCTGTGCTCTATTCTTCTCCTTCTCCTTCTCCTTCTCCTTCTCCTTCTCCTTCTCCTTCTCCTTCTCCTTCTCCTTCTCCTTCTCCTTCTCCTTCTCCTTCTCATTCTCCTTGTCCTTCTCCTTGTCCTTCTCCTTGTCCTTCTCCTTCTTCTTCTCCTTCTCCTTCCCCTTCCCCTTCCCCTTCTCCTTCCCCTTCTCATTCTTCTTCTTCCGTGGCCAGAGTAACATACATAAAAAATAATCAGTAATGAAATGTGTTAAAAATTAGATAAAAAGTATATTAGATCTGAGATCTCCGATATTTCGCAACATTAGTTGCAACGTCATTCGCTGAAATTCGGTCATCCCCAATGCAGAGCAATTTTATTTGAGGGCATCCTAGGAGATTCTAATTACGACAGGCTACTTGCCATTTGGCGAATGAGTCAAATATATCGAGAAAAATAGCGATTTCGATGCAAAAAAGTGATAGCGCAATCCAAATGGGACCCGTCCCCATGTGACGTCACGACCGCGAAGCAGATGCCTCCGAATTGGATAGGAAAGGGGCCGGGGCAAAGGCTCGTGCGGGCCGCATTGTTTGCAAACCATGCATGAATATTTTATTATAACAATATATTCCCTGTCAACGGTCAGCGTGTCGCCAAATTCTAGTCTGCTTCCGTGGTTGCCTCACCAGCCCTCGGAATCTCCCTCTCGACATTCGCAAGGTCATTGCGTTTCAAATCTGAAAGGTCAGACAACTCCTTCTATTATTTAGATTCAATTACACAGAATAATGAACGCATTTCGGCTCAGCGCGTAGTACGCACATTAATAAACGGTGGAACGCGCATATATTTTGAGCGGCGCGTGTTACTTCGAGGGTTCGCCATTTCCTAGACGAATTAACCTAACTTTACGTCAACGTCGCCAAGTTTGCACTTAGTGCGTTTTATTTGCATTTGAGGATTGTTAGGTTTAGTTCAAACTGAAAATTCAACGGATTTTTAGTTGAAGAACACAAAGAAATAGTACAATTCTCAGAAAAAATTGCAAGATTCTTTGAAAAAAAAACTGCATCGTTTTACACAAAAAAAAATTTCTTAAATTTGCCGCCAGAAATATGTTTTCTTAAGTCAAGAATGACGAAATTTAATGTGAGCTACTTTGCTAATTACCTGAGCATTTATTTCTTATTCCTAGAGAAATTCAGCCTCGATGATCCTATAAACACCAGGTTAAATTATGAGAAATTGATATTGAGCGTGGAATCTTTGAAGGAGCTGTTCTTTGCAGTTTCTATCAAACATGATCCAAATTTGAGAAAAATAATGGTAGTGACACGATGTTGGCGATTTTTTGTTATTTCGATACCTAAAATCAAAGGAATCGATTCAGTGCGAATTGTTTCGATTTATTTCTCAATATCGAATCGATGCAGTTCATACAGTGCGAGTTGCCCGGTAGGGAGGTTCATCCTCCTCCAGTAAACTTGCGCTCTCATAATTGGTCTTTGTGAGTTACTTTCGATGTAGAATTTTGAAGAAAGAACATAAAGCTCGGTACTTTGATTCATAATTTTTCCAGTTACCCATTGAAGGTATACATTTCCAGCAGGCGCTCTCCGAGGAATGCTCATGGACATACGACAACACCTCTCTCCCGCATACTGCCTTGCTAAAGAAGAACGTCGTATGAACATTCGAGAGTTGCCAACTTTATTTCGATAAAATGATTATTTTTGAAGAAAGTTATGAATATTGTCCTTTAAATTTTCAGAATATTTGGGTGAAATCGCGAACAATATTACTTGAAAAATTAGGAGGGAAATAGTCATAAGTTTACCGGGAAATTCGCGTTTTATGAAAGGAAATGTGGCAACGCCTGAAGGTTCATACGGCGTTTCTCCATATTACTGCAGTATATAGTGACGCGATAACTTGAGAGATTCTCCAATACAAAGAGAGTTCGAGATAAGCCGTTAACTACCGATTTTCGCAAGTTGACGGCGGAACGTAACATTAGCTGTACATACGGAACTAATTCTGCAGCTAATGGCAGCACTGAACGTCCAGAACCTCGCGACACAACCATCGTAAAAGGACGGGTGGCCCACCAAAGAACTACCCTCAGGTTGAGCGTTTCAACTGATCTTAACGAGAATTAAAAGACGTCGAGAATATTAAAAACAAACGGAGTGATGCAATTGGGAGGGAACCCGAACCAGTTAGAAATATCGCGCCCATTAAAGTAGATGAGAGTCGGTGCCGAGATAAGTGTTAACTGCGACGGGTTTTTCTAATTCGCCTCTGAGTTAACTGAGGTTATATTTGTATTTGCACCAATTACTATTTGGTATCAAATTACGAGTGCGCCGTGTTTGCGCGCAATTGATTTTGAAGAGTGTAGTTATCGCAGGTTTATCGTAGCTCCTGTAAAATCGATGAAATTTTAGTGGGAAATAAAATTCCATTTGGCAAAGTGTAATTTCATTTTGCATCCCCGTGTTTATCGTCACTCTTGGTCGTAAGATCGTAGCAAAAATGTAAAAATGAATCATATCCACTCTAAAACGCCCCCAAAGATCCATTCGAGTACTCGCTTGGCGAGGCTTATATCATGACGAGTACAGTTCCTTTTAATCGGCATGTAACACATATTAGCGCCTACAAGACTGCACGAATACTTCACGTATTGCATCAAACACAGAGCGGTCAGCGTGAAACGGATAGCGCCTACAAGAATGCATGAATACTTCACGCATTGCGGCAAACACAGTGCGATCAGCGTGAAACGCATAGCGCCTACAAGACTGCGTGAATATTTCACGCATTGCGTCAAACTCGGTGCGGTCTGCGTGGCGCGGCGGCGGAAGTTAAAATCATTAATCCACATTTATGTTTGTTCTTTCATAATTTTTTCGTTCATTTCTTAAGAAAGGAAGGCCTTTTAAGACCCCACTTTTTAACAATTTCTGTCGAAAAGTGAAAAGAGGCTCTCCACAATTTTTCCCCCAAAAAGACCTTAAAAAAAGGGAAAACCGTTTAAACGAGACATAATGGGATGTTTTGTTTTAAGTATGAGATTGAAAAAATCCACAAACTTCCTAAAGAAAAGATGAGGCTTCTGAGGCGACGCTCGATGCCCTTTCGTCCGACTTCGAATCCTTCCCTTTCGTTTCTCTAGACGAAAATATTATCGTGTTCTTCTCCCGATTTTTCTTCCTTTCCCTTGATTCCTCTTGTTTTTTTTTTCTCTCTTTTTTGGGGGCTCGGGGGGGGGGGGGTCCGGACTCCTCCCCCATAAATACGCCACTGCAGTCCTTAATATCTGTAAGTAACTGCCATGTTGGCGTCACCAACCGGCAAAGCGAAAAATCCAGTCGAGGATTCCCGTGGTGGCAGGTCAAATGAGTGGATGAGGTAATTGAGAGTGTATGGAAATGAAAGTGTGGGGGCCAGGGGGGGGGGAGAGAGGACGAAAGAAAGGTGGATGAGACGAAAAATCTATAAAAACAATGGGGTATCGGAGAGAGTGGAGAACGAGAGCTGGAGACCGGGCGCTTGGGGTGACGGAACCTGCAAATTAAGCTGCCGATGTAATCCGCCAATAAATACCCGCACTCACCCGCATATCGTCGCTTGGCGTGTAAGGGCGTAACTGAACTTGGAGATGAGCCCGGAAAAGCATTGATTATATGGACGATAGGGTTCATCGCCCGTGGAGTTACGTCGTTATATCAGGAGGGCGACGATATTATCCATTCTCATAATTCAAATGCGTCTCCGCGGAGCTGCGCCACCGTCATCGCCATGCCAGGGTGGAGGGTCAACTTTTCACTAATTTCACGAAGGGTATGGATTCGATAGACATTAATCTATTGAAAAATGAAAACGTGCATGGATCGACACCGGTTCGATCGACAAATTATTGAAAAACCGGTGTCGATTCGATCGACTTGAATTGGTCGAAAACAAAAACGTGAATCGATCGACTCACGGATTAGTCGAACGATCCACAGTTGTGTCGATCGAATCACGTCGATTGGTTAACGTTTTGGTTTTTCCATCGATTGATGTCGATCGAATCGATACCTGATTTTTTTTTTTTCAAAACTTAACTGTCAATCGAATTGGTGTCGATTGATTCACGTTTTCGTTTTTCGATCAACTTATGTCCATCGAATTGACACCGCTTTTGAATATTTTTGAATACCTGAACCCAAAACTTTTAGCTTCCGAATAAATGAAAGTTTTTTTCTTCGTGTGGGTATCTAAGCTTTCGCAAAGAATACGACGAAGCTGCAACAGAAAAAACCTCGAAAAGAAGGAAGCAATTATTGGATTGTTGAATCATATCAAATTGTCTGGATCGACAAATCCACATCCTCGCAAACTATCACTTCAGATCATTTGATAATGATTTAACAATCGACCTGCTGAAGGCGTGATTCAATCCTCCTAAAGTTATTGAAAACAAGGATAGAGACTCGGTTCCCTCTCTCTCTGCACTTTTTCATGTGACGTTCGCAACGCAAGGTGCATCGTTTACAAGCACTTTTTGTAAAGATTATTAAGAGATTCAAGTGAAAAAAGTCTCGATCGCAACGGATGGTAATTGTTGTTTGATTTCCTCGAGCTTGCCGGGTTGCCTTTAATATGAACCACCTCGCTTCTATTCATTTTAAGTTACGAGAAAATGATGACTGCTAAGCGAGAATTGAAAATTCCTCGAAATACTCGCGCAGAGACAGTGCGTTAGTTTTGCTCGCGAAATGACGCCTGTGCTGATAAAAAAAAGGGTCTCAGTGAGACTCATTTTAGCACAGTAATTACAGCGTAAACGGCGAGGCGAAAAAATTAAGGTTTTCGAAGTTTTTTTATCTTGCGTAAGTACTGTGGATAGGTTGCCTGTATTCATTTTTGAAGTAATTACGAAGGCCAGAAAAGCTGCATAAAGTGTGAACAGTGTGGTGACAACGTGGTAAAATTGTGGAGAAGGAGTCATGAGAATTGTATAAAGTGTAGCTCTGTTGGGTTATCAAAATATATCTTTTCTCGCCTTGAAAAACTCTCTTTCTTTCTTATTTTTCGAAGGAGGAAGATAAATGTTGCTAATTAAGGCAACAATCAAATATAATTCAATCAAAATTCACATTTATTTTGGTTATTAGTGGTTCTAACGTTCTTTGTAAGTAGCAATCTTCACAGACTGAATAACAGGAATAATCTCCCGTAAATTGCAGGGGAGATGAAATTCATGTAGGTACTAGTACCTACATGAAGGCTCCTTGCTCCCTGTTTCCTTCAGAATCGATAAGGGAAATTCTCTGGTATGCCATCAATTTTACGCAATTTGATTTTAAGGTGATAATTGCATCTAAGCGGCCGAGCGAAGAAAAATCAAGACTAATCCTACCGATTCAACTTCTGGTCAAACTTAACCGAGTGGAGGTCCAGGAAGCCATAAATTCGCCGGACGCTTGTTGAAAAGTCAACCCTAACCTAGTCAAAATGGAAGGAATGGAGAGCCAAGAAGTGGTAGTTCACGCCACCGCGAGCTCCTGCCAAGCAGCCGGCAGCCGACTGAGGTCTCTGCCCAGAGACCAGAGTCAAGCTCGTGGAGACAACGAAGCCACATTTGCCTGTCCTCGAAATGAAGGCGCCTTGTACTTCACTCACTTTCCCCGACCTCGGTTCGAGTCATATCGGTCCGCGAAGTCCGACTCTCCCCATTGCGGTGCGGTGCTGTTGTCGTGGGTGTCACTCCCCTTGAAGTTTTCCACTGCCAGTTTAACGCCTCGTAGTTTGCTGGGGCTATTTTTGAGCCGAGTGACTGCCCCGAGGGCGATTCTCTGGCGACAGTACGAGACAGTAAGACTCCACTCTAGCTGGACTTCGGATTGCCCTCCTCACGCAGGCGCCGCCGAGCCAATCGCCCCCCCCCCCCCCTTTTGGAGGCAACTCAACTGACTGACGCTCCCCCTCCCCCTCCCAATTCTTCATCATAGCGTCATCCTGCGTCGCGGGTGTTATCGCCTGGAAGTAGCCTGAGGGGACATCCCTTCGGCTGTTTTCCGCCCCGCCGCAAAATGGAACGAGCCATCTGAAGGGATCGGACATGATATTTTTGACTAATATTGCACATTTTGATGTTTATTTCGTCACAATTCCAATTACCAAGGGTATTTCTGAAGGAAAACTCATGAAAAAACCAATGTAACCGTTTTTGAACTTTTTGTTTTAAATTTCCGAAGAATTCATGCTCTCAAAGTTTCCAAACTTTGTTTGACTTCTTGTATTGACTCGATCCATGTGCGCCGGCGCAAAGACCTAAAAGTTATCGAGGGCAGTTGGCCGTGGTTTCGCCGAGGTCCACGGCTCCCTTTAGCGAGCACTTTTAGCGTGAACATTTTGGAACAACATCCATGAAAACAGCACGCATCTTTTTGAACGGAACAGATCTGGCGTTCAGATCAAAGACGGATCAGAAAGAAACGTAAAAACGGAACGGAAAACGAAAGCCTTGTCATTGGTCGAATTGAAATCGATTTATTATTGATTAATCGATATTTCATGTGAGATCATGCTGGAAAATTTCGATTGATCGATACATCGATGCCCCCGTGTTTTTTAAATCTTGCATAGTAAATAATTTTTTTCAGAGAAAGTTTTAAAAGTTGAAACTGGTAAAAGGCACGATGGGGACATTAGTCAAGGAAATATTGTGGAACGAAAACTTCCTGGAGGAGGCAGATAAATAAACAAATATTTCCGATGGACCGTCAGATGGAGAATTAAAAAAAATAATTGTAAATTAGCCCAAGGGTGCAAAATTCCAGGGCGGCAGGCTCGTGGAGTGCATTAGTCGGGAACGGTGTTCATCGCGGTAGGCGGTAGGCGCTAAACGTTTACAGCTCGCACCCTAGTCAACGCGCATTGCTTCAGTTATACCTTCAGTGAAGTGAGCGGTATCAGTGGCGTGGCGTGAATGATCGATTATCGATATTTCTCCATTTGAAGCTATGGTAAAGAATCGATTACTAAGGTGTTCGCTGCGAACACCCTGTTTATCGATCATTTTCCATAGGTTTGAATGACAGATCAATCGATATATCGCAAAGCAAGTCACGCCACTTGCTGGTATCATGCGTTTCGTGGCGATCGTACTAGGCTTTGCGCGATTTTTCAAGCTCGCGGAACCAGCGTTTTTCAACTCATGATTTTGAAGTTCTTGTACACTCCATATGGATTATTTTCCTTTAAAATGAAAAAAAAAAAATAAAATACAATAAAATAAAAAATGCCTAAATGAGCAGGTACATTTAACACAAAAATTGCATGTGGGTGCATTAGTTAGTGGTGCCAGTCAACAAGGTACATTCTACATGCAGTTGTGTGAAACGATCGTAGCTAACGATCGTATAAACCGATCAAGATAAAATCAAGTAAAAAGAAAGAAAAAAAATCGGTAATAAAAAATCTCAGAAAATTTCTCGAGAATGTAAAAATCGTAAAAATTTTCAACTAGATGGAAAGCAATTTAGCAAGGAAAGAATATTATTGAAAAGATGTTCCTTCTGAGGAACGCGGAATAGAGAATAGGGATAGGCGCGCTCCCTTTTCAATTGAAAAAAGTGTGCATTTCAAATGAGCGCGGGATCCTCGTTTTCAATACGGATTTGGAGCGGACGACAAAAACCGCGCATCCGACACCATATTTCCATTGCAGCGACGCGGTTCTTGTCCAGAGGAGTGGAGTGCTGAGTGGTGCCTTTTCCCATGCGATGAGCGAGCGTCACCGATGACGCCTGTCCGTCGTCCATCGTCCATCCACAGCTGTCCACCATCCATCCACTCCGAGCCGATGTCCCTTCCGCCGTCGCGGCCAAACAAGGAATAATTCCTCAACACAATTCCACGCGTAAATCTCCCACGTCAGCCGGCCCACCACTCCTGGCCTCCACGGTTGGCCCGCTCCAGGGTTTCCCGAAATTGTCACTGTAATTTTCACTTTGCCGCGATCGTTAAACTGTTAAACTTGGCAATGCGACCCCTCGTCGATGTGTTTCATCTCCCTCTCGCTTCGGGCTCCGCCGCCTCTCGCCGTGTTGACAGATAGTGCGTGTCGATTAATTTCTGTTGATTGGACTCACACCATGGAGGGAATCTAAAAAAGAGGTTTTCTCATGAGTATTGTAGCAAATTTGCAAAAAAAAAAGAAAAAAAAGAAACAAATAAATTTATAACTAGAAAAAGAAATAAAACTGACATTAATTTTTTTTTCTTTTTAACTGTTAGTGTTGATGGAATTTTCAATGATCTTCTAGGAGGAGACAAGAAGGACGCCCAGTAAATCGCCGGGAACATTGGGATGTGCAAGAAATGAAAGTTCCAACTTCTGAAAGGGTTGTGAGAGGATAGCCTCCTAAGTTCCCATAGCAAGACGTCTTGCCATGCGTTTTAGTAGTGCCACTGGGTGTGTCTACCCAGTGGCAAAACGACTTGCCATTTCAAGCTCTGATTTGAGCCGCCGCGCCAGAGCGCTGCACTAAAACCATTGAATGACTTAGAAGCGACCATCTCTACTTTTTAGGAGTATGTCTGGTTCAATCAGGACTGATTGGACCAATTTGACTTGGGCAGATCGGGATTTGCCCGGGCAGATACGATCATCTGCCCGCATGAAAAGTGGGCCGATCTCGATCTGCCCAGAAATCGGGATCTGCCCGTGACAGATAGGTATATTTAAGTCCAAAGGTGCGTTTGGACTCGTCAATGGATGCTGCATCTCCGTGTGAAAGTGCGACAAAATTCATCCCTAGACTTGCTACAGATTTTGACACAATTTGAATTTGTGTGGTTACTTAAATACTTGAAAACCGTTCGGGACCGATTTCTTCATATACTGGCTTAATTAGCCTGCGTTATCGGTATCGCCTGCTGCTGCGCCCGAGATGATTGATGTGAGAACCGACTGTCAATAGCGTTAACGCGTTAACTGGCAACGACCTGCGCTACGCCCGCGCTCAAGCCGCAGCATGCCGCAATTGCCGCACCGCGCCGGGGTTCGGGCCCGCCACGACCACAAAAGAATTCATTTCCATGTGCCCAACACAACTCTTCTCACGCACTTTCACACCAACGAATTTTTATGAAGCCGCCGCGCCGCCGTTCCATCCTCGCGTTCGCATTGTTTTTTTATAAACATGCAAAATCCGCTGACAAGCGAGAACATCGTTGCACAATCTCAAGGAGAAGGGAGAGGAGGAAAGAATGCTCTCGATTGAAGGACACAGATCTCTGAGTGTTTCCTTTTGAGGCCTTTACTAGTTAGCTACACTGGCAAAAAACACATTGGATCTAGAGTCCAGACTCTTAGAAACATCGACAAGAAAAAATAGTCTTGATTCAATCGGATTTTTGCTTCAATCAAAAACCAAGCCTCTTAATTTGATCAGATTTCCTTTTGCAATTTGCAATTTTGCAATTTTTTTTAATGCAGGTACAAAAAAATCGGATTCAAAAAAAAATTACAAAAAAGAAAAGGTGACAAAATCTCTCATTTCCTGAGAGTTCATTAATCTCTAATTTTGTCGTATTTCGGTGATACAAAAGACTGTGCACTTTTAACTAGTTGAGTTAAGAGAGAAACCAAACACGTAATTTGGCCAGGAGCAGAGCGGCGCAAAGAAAAATGATGACGAGGACTTGAGATGAAAAGGAGAAGCCCTCGACGCGGCGGTCGGCATGTGACACATATTAGCGCCTACGAGATTGCATGAATACTTCTCGCATTGCGTCAAACACACTACGGTCAACAGCGATCGGCGCGGCGTGAAACGCACAGTGCCTACAAGACTACATGAATACTTCACGCATTACGCCAAACAGAGTGTGGTCAGCGCGGCACTGCGGCGGAAGTTAAAATTTTTAAACCACATTTATGTTTGTTCTTTCATAATTTTTTAGTTCATTTCTTACAAATGAAAGGCTTTGTCCCCTCAGAGATAGGTTTACGGAACTGAACTTTCGCGCGAAGTTCCGTGAATTTTTGCTAGTAGTGTTGACAGGGCTTTTACGCAAAAAATGTGTCCAACACGAGTGAACGCGTCTTATGCACCCTCCTCCCTCTGGCACGTTCACTTGATGGTTTTTATTGATGTTTCAAAATGAATGAGAAGAGGGCGGACAAATACAGACGGCCCATGGGCGGCAAGTAGGTAAATCCGGCCATGTTGTCATTAACACTCTGGTGTTGAAGTAACATCCTAGGATGTTACTTTTACATCCTAGGATGTCACCTCTACATACTAGCATGTTACTTTAACACCAGAGTGTTAATGACATCATCCAAGAGCCGTCGCATATTGTTTTAACATCTTTTTTTTGGGGGGTTAAAATTTGAGTTTTATAGACGGCGTATCAGACTTGGAGTGACAACGTCGTGTTTCGCCGCGCGCCCGAGTCGATGGATAAACAAAGATGCATTGTGGCATGGATTTGTATTGTCGCTGACTGGGATACGCGAGCTTTCCCCGAGAGGAAGCGAAAACCGGGTAATTTCCGTGTCTGCAACGTTTTATTCCCGCGGAAACTCGGCTGAGCATTACGTTGCCTCAACATTTTTTCATACCTCCATATCTCCCCGCGAGTTTGATGCTTCGCCACTCGTAATCAGCAAAGCGCCGCGTGACCCAGATTTGTAACACATACGGGAGTTTTGTGCTGCACGGCGCGGTGCTACCCTATTTTAAAGACTCCTACAATAGACTCCGTCATTAAGACTGGCGATAATCGCTCACACGGCAAGTGATGGAAACTCGCGGAATATGTTACGCCGAGGAGGAGACGAGTTTTTTTCCACCAAATTGACGATTCGCAAACGACCCGTAAGGTAACATCCCCGCACAATTGCTCTGGATATTCAGGGGTTCCTAACATCCGGATCCCGACTTCACACGTTGGAAATGGGGCTTGAAAACGGGGGTTATCAACGATGTGAAGACCGTGCTATCATGTTACCGAAGGGATCAGTACATTCAAAAATAAAGGTTGAGAAGATGGGCCTAGTGGCGTGCAAGCGGGGAATTTCACTGACAATGAGCAAATCCACTGCTGTTTGTTTTTTGCCACACGGAAGAGCGATTTTCCATTGTGGATTCAATCTGAAAAGTTTTGCCTACGTTCCGGGGCTCGTTTTGCACACAAAAATAGCGGCATCAATTTCAGCGAAATTTTACGGCGAAATGGAGAAAAAAATCGTCACCACTTACTTTATGTAAGAACTCAGTTCTTTTGCATAGAGGCACGTACGTGATATAATGGACATGTGAACATATCCAAACCAGCTAGGGTGGCAAAATTTCATGAAAAAAAAAAAAATAATGTAATTTCATTTGAAATATTTCATAAAATTTCATAAATTTATGAAAGACAATAAAAAGTACCGGCTCCTTTTCAGGTTTCGCAAAATGTAAAAATTGTGACTTTCCGCTATTTTTGTGTGTTTGAGTGCGGGTTGCATATTTTAGCCTCTGAAAAATATGAAATATTGCACTGAAATTTCCACTCTTTCATTTCTTTCTTACTTTTCATGTCATACCTTGCTCCGAACGCCTGGGGCACATGAAAACAAACTAGGCAACCCTGAGTTATTGGGTGGAAAAGATAAGAGTGAAGAACGGACTAGTTTTAGTGGCTGACTTTTACCGGCGCCGCTCCACGCCGCGCAGGTTGCAATCCCGCGATTACTGACGCTTTTATTGCACATATTTACTAGGATCCATGAACAATGAGACGAGGCGACGATGACCCCCATTCAAAGGCCGCTACCGTATGCCGGCGCGACCCGAAGGGCCAAAACGGAAACAGTGCAACATCCGACAATTCACCTCCGTTTCTTTCGCCGTTAAGACGGCGATTATCGCGGCAGTAAAAAGCTTTATTTCCGACACGTATGAAAAGAGTGTCACCTATCATCCGAGGCGCAGATCAAAATGTAACCCTCCTCCATTTGCTGGATGAGCTCACGTGGCTGATATCCGTCCACGTTGAGACCGTGCCAATACTGCCGTGCTGAGGAAGAACGCCGTATGAACATTCGAGAGTTGCTAAACTTCCCGTGTTAAAACATGTATTTTTGACGGCTTTTATGCATATTTTTCATTGAAATTTTTGGACATTTTAGATTACATGGAAACTATTGTGCAGATTTTTAAGCAAATTTCAGTGAATTTTTTGCATAGTTTGAGGCACATTCCATAAAATTTTCAAAGGAATCCGCACAAACGTCCTCTTGTAAAAAATGAAATTGCCCCGTTAAATTTGACAACACTATGTGGCTTGGCTCCTTCTTGCTAAGCGCGGTCCATTTCTTGCTTCCGTACATCGACCAAATCTGTTGTTTCATTTGAATCGATTCTTTTAGGTCGAATTTCGACGCACATTGGAAAAAAAACACATTGGATCTAGAGTCCAGACTCTTAAAAACATCGACAAGAAAAAATACTCTTGATTCAATCAAATTTAAGCTTAAATCAAGAACCAAGCCTCTTAATTTAAGCGGATTTTGTTTTGATTCAAGCAAAAATCCGATTGAATCAAGAGTGTTTTTTCTTGTCAATGTTTTCAAAAGTCTGGACTCTAGATCCAATGTGTTTTTTTTTTTCCAGTGTAGACTGAATTTGGAAAATTTATAGGTTACTATCTACAGTAAGGACGAGACGCTGTTGGCGGAGGCGTCCGCCTAATTATGCAAAACTCAGCGGTTGTAAAGTCCAGAGGCTCCTCAAAGGAAGTAGCCGAGACAGTGACCTTTTAGCTGAAGATGCGCTGACTAAGAAAGCGAGTCCGTCCAGGACCTATTTTCGAGCGTGGCGGCCAGCTCAGCGTTCAGCCAGGCGCATCAATTCCATAAAATATTCACGGGAATCGTCCAGTGGTGAGGCGTGAATGATCGATTATCAATATTTCCCCATTTGAAGCTACGGTAAAGAATCGATACTTAAGGTATCCAGTAGCGAGGCGTGAATGATCGATTATCGATATTTCCCCATTTGAAGATGTGGTAAAGAATCGATTATTAAGGTGTTCGTTGCGAACACCCTGTTCGTCGATCCTTTTTCATAGGTTTAAATGGCAGATCAATCGATTTATCGCAAAGCCTCGCTACGCCACTGGAATCTTTCCGCCGGGTCCGGACTCCTCGCGGCTTGTGCTGCCGTGCTAAGGAAGAACGCCGTATGAGCCTTCAGACGTTGCCAAGTTTCCTCCGATATAATTCGAATTTACTAGGCAAATTGTTAATACTATCTTCCGAAATTTTCAGATGATTTTTTGCGCAATCTAATCTAAAGCATCTGAAAATTTCAAGGGAAAATATGCATGAATGTTATCAAAAATCCATGTTTTATCGAGGGAAATTTGGCAACTCTCGCATGTTCATGCGGCGGTTTTCCTCACCACGGCATCGAGGCTCAGTAAAATTCAATGATGATAATCGCCGGATTTGCAAACATTTTTCGAAGCTCCACCGGCCCCAGGAACCTCAAGTTTATTAGGCAGTCGAGGCGATTGCCGTTATTGCTCACGGCTTTCCATCTCCCAAGGATCGCGAGCTAGGCTCGTGAATTTTCATGAATGATTCAGCGCTGGAAAGGTACAGGATTTGACGCCAATATCACGCTAACCTCCCTTCCATCAAAAGTACGGATAATTTTGAGTTGAGTAAACTAGACTGCCGCCTTACTGCAGAAAGCAGTAAATGCTATACTGTCATGCTAAGGAAAAACGCCGTATGAGCCGTCAGACGTTGCCATATTTCCTGCAATAAAAAACAAATTCGCTGGGAAAATTCTAAATATTCTTTTTGCGACTTTTCTGGCAATTGTCTTCGTAATTTAATCTAAAACGTCTGAAAATTTCAAGGAAAAATATACATAACTTTCCGCAAAAGATAAACATTTTAGCGACGGAAATTTGGCAACCATCGAATGTTCATACGGCGTTTATCTTTAGGAAAACAGAATAGTAACGTTTTGAGAAGATGAACCTATTTGCGTAGGACCAGCTCTCTTTTTCGTGAAATTGTAATGATGAATCGAAAACCTTTCATATCTTTACAACCAGTGGAAATGTAATATTTTAGACCGTCTGTGACACTATGGGAGCAAACCAGGGTTAAAGGATAGAGAGCCAATCAAAAATGGATTTTGCCCACCCGAACTCCTATTGGTTAGATGTACGGAATTCTCGTTAAAGTGAGCTCGAATGAAAGTTCAGCAGTGATATTAATCGCGTAACGACATGGACTTCCTTTTGCACACCTTAAGATCTGTTGCTCTCTCTAGATATCATTTTGACCCCTTTGTCTGATCCTCAAATGCTGAAGAACTCGAACTCATGATACAACTACCTCCTTCTCAATCGGACACCGTTTGAAACATGTGACCCGCTCGCGGAGCCGCCTTTGAAATTGGAGGCCGTCAAGCCATCGCTTCGCGGAGGGTATAATGTCGCCCTGCCCCTTCCCTCGTGAACGTCAAAAATGACTCCCCCGCCCTTCCATCCCAGACCCGAATGAGGTGGCAGACTTTGATGCCACCTCAAGGGAAGCTAGGTGCGATATTGGAATGCCGCCTTTTGAAATCCTATCGGCACGGGGTTGCTCATACAGGTGCATTTCCTCGGAAAGCGTCGAGTTGCGGTGTTCAAGTGGATCGCATTTAGCAAAAAGGAACCAGCGTTATTACAGTGTTGTAAAAATGTTGACTCTTCATAGTTACCTAAAAAATCTCCCAGAATAGCAAATATTTTTGGCCTCCTACCAAAAAAACTGTGAATTTTAAAGGAATATAATTATGTAAATATTTTAATACTGTAACAAAATTAGCGCTTTTACAAAAAAAGGAGAAGTTGCACGATTTCGGAAACACTGCAATCGCGCTGATTCTTTTTTTGCTAATTACGATCCAAGTAAATGATATGTGGGCAAGTATTCGTAGATGCCAAATCTCTGGGATAAATGTTACGTCTTATCGTGATTATTGACCTTGGTGATCTTGAGGCAGAGGGCGATTTTTCGAGCAGATGATTCTTGATACACTATGAGAGTCCTATAATCTTGGGGGAGGGGGGGGGGGTGTCCCTATATATACGTTTTATCGAAGGAATTGGGGCAACTCTCGAATGTTCATACGGCGTTCTTCATAGCACGGCAGTATATCGAGATATAGCAAAAAATGAAAAAGTTGCATAGTTTACATTGAAACTGGAACAATATCACCACGTAATAATGAAGAACTGAGTCCAATTCCTAAAATTAAAAAAAAAAAAGCACAGTCTCGGCCGGGTCAAACATGTTTCGGCTCCTAGGCGCTTCGCTTCTCAGCTTCTGCTTAGGGTGGTGCGTCCACGCCCACCTCTCCCCCGAAATTTGCCTTCCCAATATGAGAGTTCAGGGGTAAATTTTCCAAATAAAGGGAGGTCCAAGGGGCCTTCCTTGATAAAAGTTGATATTGTAACCCGTCTTAAACCAAATCTGATGCGTCTTTTGGCATATATTATGAAGAAAAAGAAAGGGAAAAGGCCCAATAAAAGCTGCGCTATAAGCCTAGGAGACGTATATTTTTATCGAAGAATACTCCAATAGCTCATGTTAAGAGAAAACGCGGAAACAAACTTCGTGATGTGGGCCTCAGGGCGCAATGCAAATCCTCCCGTACATGGTGAATCCGGCTCTGTGCCCTGCAGTCCCGGTCCTCCCCACGTAATTTGCTCTTTTTGAATTGTTTTCATCTCGTTCCTGGCGATTCACACCACTGCCAATTTTTCTCGCCCATTCAGAGTCTTACTTCAATATATTGCAATCACGAATAATTCGATTTATTCAGAAATGTTAGTCGCGATTCTTCTGCTTTGAGTGTCTGTTATATTTCAAATTTTAACTCCTATACGGATGTTATTTTGGAAGAGGGTAGCTGTCAGCTAGGGCCTTTACACTGGAAAAAAGTCGCTTGTATCTAGAGTCCAGACTCTTAAAAATATTGACAAGAAAAAATACTCTCGATTGAATTCGGCTTTTTCTTGAATTGAAGAGCCAAGCTTCTTGATTTAGGCGGATTTCCTTTTGATTTAAGTAAAAGGTCTTATTGAATCAAGAGGGTTTTTTCTTGTCAATGTTTTTAAGAGTCTGGACTCTAGATCCAAGCGACTTTTTTTTCCAGTGTAGGTTTTTTGGGCTCATAGTCGCAGTCTGTGGTGCAGGCTCCCCGACAGTGTACCACCTCGGAAAAGGGGAATGAAGTCGCGAACTTATACTCAGCATAAGGGCGCGGTGGCGGATACATAGAGAGCTTGAGGGGAAGGGCATCTAGCAATTTCGGGAGGGGGGAATAAGTAATGTTTGAGGGAAGTTATATTAGCAAAATTAAATTATGTAAGCAAAATTGTCCGGAAAATTGGAAGGAAAATATTCATAAGTTTACCAGAAAATTTGTGTTTTACGGAAGGAAATTTGGCCACGACTGAAGGTTCATTCGGCGTTTTTCCTCAGCACTAGCACGGCAGTATAGATATACTAATTCAACTGCGATTCACATGATCTTTGCGGCTTTTGTCCGTATTACAAAATCGAGATGAACCCATTCGAAATATTAGTGATTGGTCCCTGCAGCGACCAGGGAGAGTTCCCATTTTTTGAATCATGCCCCCTAAGGAAGCGGAGGCGTGCACGGAGAAAACGTCACTAATAATCGGCTGAGGCGGCTTTCTCAAAGCTTGTCAGACGAGGACCCACGGAGGCGGGGGCGGATACATTACCCAGAACCGAGGGATATTCCAGCATCAAAAGTTTTCGCGAGGATGCGGATGCCTCCGAGAGTGATCCTGGAACCGCGCGGAGGAGGGAGGAGGGAGGATGAATGAGGGAGGGTGGTCGGGAGGGTACTCACTATTCAAGGAGCGTAATGCTGCAGGTATGAAATGATGTTAATGGTGAGACACCTCGGTGGAATTCAGCGTCATCACAGGTAAGTAGCTCCCGCACGAATACGGCGGGACGTCGTGTGTCGCACGGCTCTTGCAAGCGAGCGAGCGGGCCCCCGTCGATGAATCGATGTATCGATGAGTCGAATCACCTCACTGCATAGCATTATGAAAAGTACGGAGGATTCTGTTGATCGGCGGGGTTTTGTCGGATTTTTACGTGCACTACTGCCGCACGGAGAAAAAAACTTCGTGCGTCGTGGGACCCGAAGTCTAGGTCATATGGATCTCTGAAGTTTTTGGATTGAGCATCTGAACACTTTAGGTCCAGCTGTCGAGGTTCGGATCACACATCTGAAACTTCAGGTCTTACATCTGAAGTACTTCGGTTTTCACATCCGAAAAACTTCGCTTCTCACATCTGAAGTACTTCAAGAACTGAAATTTCAGATGTGTGATCCGAACTTCGACAGCTAGACCTAAAGTGTTCAGATGCTCAATCCGAAAACTTCAGAGATCCATACGACCTAAACTTCGGGTCCCACGCACAAGGTTTTTTTCTCCGTGCGTGCTGAGGAAGAGCGTGGCATAGGGGATCGAGTCAATTAGAGAGATCGGACATCAAATTTTTGACTAAATCTGCAAATTTTGGTGTTTTTTCCGTCACATTTCATATTTGAAGGGGTGCTTATAATAGCTAATAATAGAAGTACAAATCGTTTCAAGAGGGACCATGCAGGGACAGCAGGGTGTGTAAAAAAATGAAAGTTTAAATTGCTACCCTCCCTAAGCGGCAATTGATGCCCTTTGATAAGGGAAATAACCCACATTTTTTATCTCTGGGAGGGTGGCGATTGGGCGTCGCAGAGCGCGAGGCGGCGCTGTGAAGGCGACTTAATGTATGTGTGCGCATAAAATTGTCTGAAAAATTTGAAGAAAAACATCCAACAGTTTCCCTGAAAATTCGTATTTTATCGTAGGAAATTTGGCAACACCTGATGGTTCATACGGCGTTTTTCCTCGGCATGGCAGAATAGTCTCCAGGCACGGCAGCTCCGGCCCGAAGTGGCGTCTACGAGCCATCGCGCATCGCGGCGCTATTCTGCCGTGCTACGGACAAACACCGTATGAGCATTCGAGAGTTGCCAAATTTCCTGCGATGAAATGTTTATTTTTGGGGAAAATTACTAGTATTTTTCCTTGAATTTTTCAGAAGTTTTGAATCAAATTACGAACAAAATTATCTGATAAATTGGTAGTCAAACATTCAAAAAATTTCATGAAAATTAACGATTTGCCAGAGGAAATTTGGCAACGCCTGAAGGTTCATACGGCGTTCTTCCTTAGGACGGCAGCATTATACGCGGTGGAGTGTCGTGCCGGCGCGCTCGGCGTGGAGCGCTTCTCCGTGCGACGACAATGCACCCGCAGCGTGCGTGTCCCTTCATACCCATCAAAAACAACGTATCCGCACGTGGTTTCCGCCAGAACATACGCGGTTCTCGCCCGGCACGCAGTATCATATGCAGCCGAGTCGTGCAGAGTGGCCGTCGCTGAAACCGCCTATCCATAGCGGCGGTAGCTCGCGGTGGCTTTACGATCAATCGATTGGTCTGCCATTTAAACCTATGGAGAAAGATCGATTGGTGGGGTGTACATTTGCGATCGATTCGGCGGCGTAGCTTTACGTGGAATAAAATCGATACCCAATGATCAGCATCGGAGTTGGGTGGTTCTGGCGTGTGTGCGACTGGATGCTGGTGCTCCTCGATGCATTATTCATGAGCTGATTCGCACCTGAACGCGAACGAATTGTCACGGAGACGGACACCCTTTCCGCAAAGCGTCGCGCCGCCAGGCCGCTTCCGTCGCCAACGCAGCAATGGAACGCTGTTTGTGCGAAAACCTCTCTTCGGGAAGGGGGGAGGAGAAGGAATTTCAGGGGTGGATAGAATTTTTCAGGGGTGGAAAGGATTTATAGCGAGGGCTGAAAATTGCGTGTTACACTCTCCAGTTTAAAATTTTTCCGTCCTTGATCGTGAAAATATCGATTACCTGGAGTAGAATTAGAGAAAAAAAAAAAATTCCAGTAATTTTCACGTCGGAAAATCTTTATAATGTCTTGCAGGGGCCTGTTACCAATTTTATACTGTTGAATGGGACTCAAGATTGGTTAAGATTTGAATATATTCTGTTACCTATGGTGAGGGTCTTCTGGAACCTCATTAAAATGTAAACTTAACAGGGTTCTCTTAGGAATTGTACTGGTGTAGGTGTGACTCTGAAGTATGAGAGCGGCTCACAGTGGATCGAGTCAATGGGAAAGATTGGACAAAATGTGGAAACTTTAAAAGCTTATACTCCGTTCATACAAAACTTCGAGGTTTTAAAACTTGCTTCAGTGGTTTCCTCGTGAAATTTTCTTTCAGAATCACCCCCATAAAATTTAAAACGTGAAGAATAAAACATCGAAATTTGCTTTATAAGTTAATAATTTCATGTCCGACCTCTCTGAACGATTCGATCCACTGTGCGGCTCTTGGATTTCCGTCACTTTTTTGGACAGGAAACGCAGCAACATGGCGAGGATGTGAGGAAGCGCAATCTGATTTCCTGTTCCAATTAGCAAGGGCCCCGGACCCTTCGCCCGATCCCCAGCCGTCGAGCGTCGGGCCGGGCGGATAAATGACTGAAACCGTGTGCAAATAATTGCCCCGTTAATTACCGGCGATCCCGTTATAAAAATGATCCTTTGATGCAATAATTCCGCGGACTCCACGTGGTGTCCACCCGCCCTGCTTGCTCGCTGCGTCAGGTGTCGCGTCGGCCGATCACCCAGCACCACACTGAAAAAATAGTATACTGTTTTAGCACCTAGGATGTCAAAAATGTGTCTGGTGATCCCAAAATGATATGTTTACTGCCCTCGCAGTTAACTTTACATCCTACGAATGCAAATTCATCTGCAAGGGCAATCAAGGTAGCATCTTAGGATGACCAGACACATTTTTGACATCCTAGGTGCCAAAACAACATACCATTTTTTTTCGGTGCAGCCGCGACACCCTTGAACTGCCATGCTAAGGAAAAACGCCATATAGACATTCAAGAGTTGCCAAATTTTCTTCAATAAAATGTTTATTTATAAGGAGATTTATGAATACTCTCGCCTGAAATTCTCAGGAACTCTGGGTAAAATTACGAACAAAATTACCTGAAAAATTACAAGGAAAATATTCATAAGTTTACCAGGAAATTCGTGTTCTATCAAAGGAAATTTGGCAACGCCTGAAAATTCATGCGGCGTTTTTCCTTAGCATGGCAGTGAAGTTCTCGCAAAGACATTTTCGAGATTGAAGGCGATACGATGGGGACCAGAAAATGTAGGTTTAAGAGACCACTAACCTGTTTTGCTAAAACTCGCGCAGCTGAGTGTTCGCACCCCGACATTCATCAGTCACCTATCGGGTTAATTATATGCTAATGATTTGATCAGGGCCGAATTCACCTACTTGCCGCCCATAGGCCGCCTATATTTTGCCTCCCCCTTCTCATTCGTTTTGAAACTAGATAAAAACCATCAAATGAACGTGCCAGTGGGGGAGGGGTGCATAGGACACGTTTACTCGTGTTGAACACATTTTTCGGGAAAGCCCTGTCAACAATATACTAGCAAAAGTTCATGAAACTTTGCGCGAAAGTTAAGTGTCGTAAACCTATCGCTGTGTGAACAAGGCCTTCCTTTCATAAGAAATGAACGAAAAAAATATGAAAGAACAAAAATAAATGTGGTTCAATGATTTTAACTTCCGCCGCCGCGCCGCGCAGACCTAACCGTGTTGGACGCAATGCGTGAAGTATTCACGCAGTCTTGTAGGCGCTATGCGTTTCACGTTGACCGCACTGTGTTTAGTGCAATCTGTGTTGAAGTATTCATGCATTCTTGTAGGCGCTATCCGTTTCACGCTGACCGCAATGACCGCACTGTGTTTGATGCAATGCGTGAAGTATTCGTGCAGTCTTGTAGGCGCTAATATGTGTCACATGCCGATCGCCGCGCCGCGCCGAGGGCTTCTCCTTTTCATCTCAAGTCCTTGTTATCATTTCTCTCTAATTGTAAGTCGCGCCGTTCTTGGCCGAATGGCGTGTTTGGTTTCTCTCGTAACTCGACTTATTGAGGGTGCTGTCTATTGTATAACTAAGAGACGACAAAATTAGAATTTACTATACTCTCAGAAAATGAGAGATTTTGTCGCCTTTTCTCGTTTGTAATTTTGTTTTTATAAATTCGATTTTTTTATACCTACACCTTAAAAAATTGCAAATTTTTGCCGCCCCTTAGATTTGCCGCCATGGGCTGCGGCCCGTGTGGCCACCTCCTTAAACCGGCCCTGGAGTTGATCATCATCAATCATCATAACCCGAGGAGTAGCGCTCATTTCCGAGCTTAACTTTTGTCTCTTCCAATTACATAGCTTCGATTCTTATTGCCGGATTCATTGGCGGATCCAGCAAATTGGCAACATTGTATTTTTTCCATTAAAACCGATGGAAATGTATCGATTTTTAGAAGGGCCAAGTGCTCCGACAAAAGTCGATTATTTAGCATAGGTTTAAATGGAAAAAATCCAGTATTGCCAAATTGCTGGATCCGCCTCTACCGGGTCTCTTAAGTATGTTATCTCTGAAGAGAGCATATCAGGGCAACTTAACATTTTCGAGTCACGTTATATGGGTCGAGCTAAGACTATGCAACATACACAGAACTACAAATTTTCATTTGGGAGAGGGAGGTATCTTTACAAAAGGCGCGTCATACCGGAATAGGCAACTGTGCGGAAGTCCTCCGTTGATAAAATCTAAAATTTTATCCCTCTTAAATTACTTTAAGGGGTTTGTCGGTAATAGATAATTGTGAGGGAAAAAATGCAAGCAGGATCTCTATACATAAAAACCTACCTAACTAACTATGAGCCTATAAGGAACAATAAAACTTTGAGGGACTTGGACCCTGTGTTTTAAAGATGAAATTTTGCGGACACCGAATTAGTTTAGTGAAATTTTAGGAGTGAAATGATTTTTGACCCCTATTTGAATTAACATCCAAAATTATAATATTTAAGATGTAATGTAAATAATATTTTCATATTTTGGAACTTTAACCCCTGCGCCTGCGAGGCATCGATTTTAGGCCCCATCTTGAATGGGTGGCGTTGGCGTTATATTTGAACTTGACAACATCAAAAATAGAATTCTACATGTCAAGACGAAGAGAATGATGTACAACTTTTTCTCACATCAGCTGCACGCAGAACTGCATCCGCAGCTGAACTTTTTTCAGAAAGCTATGCCGAATTTACTGATATTTATTTCAACGGCTGCCTGAGGTAAAGCATAAAGAGTGCAGGTTGACATTATGTATTAAGATTTGCAGTGGACACTTTTCCCATTATTTCAATGGACAACGTAACCCTGCGTGCAATCAGCCTTTAAGGTTGCACGGTTCGAAGAGTTGCTCATTGTTCATTGGGTGAGCAATTCAGGCGAGAAGTTAAGAGAACCCAGGCGCATGACTCGAAGCTTATGAGAAAAACAGTGAGTTCCCAATTTATTTAGTGCCTACCAGAGAAATCGAGGCTCGCTTAATATCGTGTGGGCGGCGGAGATAAGTAGATGAATTATTGAGTCTGTTGCCTTCCCTGGTAAAATATGTGTCATAAAATTAAGCTACGCTCTGCGTGCGCGTGCTTTCGCCCTAAAGTTGCGGGATCGGAGGAAGGCAGCCCTCTTTGAATAATACAAAATTAAACGATTTTTCCTATGGAGGATGTGATTGAATTTTTATGGGTGCCTCGTAAAGCTAACCCAAAGTTTACTGTCTCTGAATTATTAGGTTTGTTTTGAGCCAGAAGAACACTCTTCAAAATTAGAGACTTCTCCATGAAATTTTATGGTTTTTACTGTTAAAGTTCTTTCTTTTTAAGAGATATTAGGCAGGAAATTAAAAAGTTTTGCTGCAGATTAGGAGAGACTTTGCGAGTTTAAAGTCAAATCTTAGGCATATCGGAGCAAAGAAGTTTTAGAATAGAGCGAGATGTATATTTGGATAACATATACCTAATTTGACCTAACATTTCCAGGTATTAAAGACGTTGCATACGGGGACTCTCTCAGCCTACTTTGACAAGGAGGGCAAATTCTTTAATCGCATATACTGAAAATTTTAGCCCGGATTTTTAGCTTTTCAAGCCATACTAAGGCTTTTTTCACCAGGGATTGGATCTGAGCCTAGAACACAATCTTTGCATCTTTTCAGGTATTAAAAGGCATGGTCTAGGACGCCCAAAAATGGATCAAGATATCCGGCTCAACTTATTCTTACATAAAAAGTAATTAAAAGGGCTTTCAATGGATGTGCAATTTTTTGTAATTTGGCCAAATTTTGCCTGATTTACGTTTGAATCATAACTCCGAACAAATTGGTCTCATTTTAGCCGTTAGAGGCTGGGCTATGGCATGGACACTTGGACAGGTTTTTGTTCATCAGCATAAAAAGTCGCTGCTATATAAACTGCAATAATCTGATTTTTTTTACTCATGGTAAATTTTTGATGGGCCGTAAATCAAGCAAAATTTGACCAAATTACAAAAAATTAAACATACCTTGAAAGTTCTTTTAATGGCATTTAATTTAAGAATAAGTTGAGCCGTTTATAAGTTATGGGCAGAACAATAAACTGTTTTTTCATGTAAACCCCTTCCTTCCCCAAGGGAGATCAGATAAGAAAATTCGATCATTTTTGGGCTTCTTCGACTATGTCTTTTAGTATCTGAAAAGGTAAGAAAATATTGTTCTAGGCTCAGGTCCAATGGGACATGGAATTTTTTCTACTCAAACATTCGTCCACCAAAATTTTGTGAGAAATCTACCAACCTGGATTGGATTTTAATGCATTTTTTTGAGCGTTTGAAGAACATTATATTTATTGCACAAAGGAGCACTCCGAAGAGAAATACTCACGTAGGTTACATTGCAAGAAACAAATTGCAAGAAAAATATTGCAAGAAACAAATTGCAAGAAACCTAACTTATTGTTACGTTAGTTGGATACAATGAACGTAGGTTCAGATAATTAGACCCAGTAAAAATGTTTCCAAGGCGATTGCGCTCAAGTCCTAGAGCTTCATCCAAATAACATTCTCGTTCCTCCTCCTGCAAATTGCAGATGTCCTTTTCGCCAAATGAAATCTATCCTGGCTCAATACTGGAAATGAGTGCGAAAGGAAGTTGAGCGGTTTAGCTTGACAGGCTGCCAAAAGACATAGCAGGAAAAAAGTCATTTGATAATCGGATAGGAATGACAAGACGTATCCAAAGGAAGACAATAACAACGAGGATAATAAATGATTGTAACGCTCCCAATGACAACACCACCACACCCTCGCTCATGTGTAATTTAACATTAAACCGTCGCTCCTCTGACATAAGGACGTATATCAATATCCGCGTGAGCTCTAAAAACCGTGAAGTTATATGGATAATAAGTTTCACGTGGATATCAAAATACAACCTCACGTCAGAGGAGTGACAATAATGCCCACTGCTGCCACCCCTACGCTTAAATATCCACAGGACCACCAGAAAAATTACGAATTTAATTGTTAGAATGTATGGATTCTCATCAAAATTTAACGTAGAACACGATTTGTGCAACGGAAAGCCCTGAAAGTAATTTCCAACAATAAAATTGACTTTTTTCGATGCATAAACTTGTACGTAGAACACGATTTGTGCAACGGAAAGCCCTGAAAGTAATTTCCAATAATAAAATTGACGTTTTCCGATAAACTCATATTCCTGTTCAAGAAATAAATATACTCTACTCGAACTTATACATACGGGTATACAAAACAGTGGCACAGTACACATTTTTAGAAATCTAAGTGCGAAGTAAAGAGTTTATCTCACTTCGAAGCCTGTCTTGCCCCCAAAAAATCCAAGTGGTATAAATAAAGAGTGAGTTCCGAAGTTCACTTTGCAAGAAACGAACGCGGATTCCGTTCCCTTTTCATATCGTTCCGATTTTTTGAGAGAAAAGTAGGTTCTTGAGCAAAAATACACTCAACATTTCACTCTAAGAATTGTAGTAGTCTACTTTTGCACCACTGTATGATACACGGTCCAGGACTTTCACTACCTTCACCAAAATTCTACTTCACCGAAAAAGATGAGGATGATGGTTCATTAACATACGAGAAAAAAAACACCAAGAAACATACTTTTTTATTGACTTTTTTTTTGAAAAAAAAAATTATCACCGAGCTTGTAACATTTTCTTCAACCAGCTGCCATCCTCAAGGACATCATCCTCAATGTAACATCCTAAGGATGTGCTTTTTCGTCGCTCCTCTAAGGTAAGGGCGTATCTCTTCTTCCACAAGAGCCCCAGAAAGTATGGTTTCATAAGTAAGATGGGGCTCAAGTGGACACCGAGGTACGCCCTTATGTCAGAGGAACGTCATTTTAACAGCAGAGGCAGTTGAGACAAACGTCTCAAGTTTGTCGCACATTTTTCTAACAACCAGCATGTTAATTCAACATCCTAAGTTTTTTCGGTTCTCTTTTCGTTTAATATACCTTATGACTATTCGTGTTGAAATCAGAAAGATAGCTTCGTCATACCCGACTTCCAGTCAAAGCTACTTTTAATTGACAAAAGACTCGCATCGGTGAGGAGGAAGATGCACAAATTTGGTAACAGCGAACCGAGCCATCGGATGGGATCGCAATGAGGCGAAAATCATTAATTCTAGGAGCGACAGGCGAGTATAGAAATATTTAGGCACTTCTTATCCTCCGATGACAAACGGTGCCCTCCCCTCTAATCATCAACACGGGACCCCTAACGCCCCACGCCCTCATCAGCGCCGACAATCGCAATAAAAGCAATTTGTGCAGGTCTCAAGGCCGCCCACGCCCCGCGCACAAGAGCCCTGGGGCCGAGCCCCGATCCCCCGTCCCCGTAGACGAGAGCGCAAAGGGTCTTCCCCCAAAGCAGCATCCGCCTTTGTACTTAATTGAACTTGTTACAAAGCCCTCAGCCTTCGAGCAAGAGAGCTTCAAATAAGAGTTTAAGACAAATTTAAGCGGCCGTTTACTTCAGCGTGGTATCATGACGAGTGCAATGCCGTCCTAGTCTTAGGAAAAAACACCCTATGCGTATTCGCACATTGCCAAATTTTCCAGGATGAAATATTAATATTTTAAGTACAGTTGCATCACATTTTATTTTTGACTCATCCACAAAAGCACCGGTCTGTTTAGGGAATGTCGAAGAGGGAGAGGAAGAGGAAGAACAGGAGACGGGAGAAGAAGAAGAAGAAGACACAGAAAACGTAAAAAGAGACGGACGAGGAGTAATAAGAAGAAAGAGAGAATAAAAGGAAGAGAATGAAGAAAAGAAGAAAAAGAGGAAGGAATATATAGAAATGAAGATGAAGAAGAGAAGAAAGAGCAAAAAAGGAGGGAAGAGGAATAAAATAAGAGTAGTTAGCAGTGGAATATGTTTTTCTTATAAAAGTGCCCTGGCAACTTTGGTCATTCACACCTCTGCAATTTGAAGAGAGATAATAAAGAGGAAAATAAGAAGAAATAAGAAATAGAAGCAAAGGAAAAAAAGGACAAGAAAAAAGAAAAAAAGAGAGAAACGAAGTAGAAGGAGAAGATGAAGAGGTATGGCAGAGAAGCAAAAGGAAAGGGAACACGGAAAGGTAAAGAGTAGAGAGAAAATCGAAGTAGAGGAAGTAGAAAAAGAGGAGGACGTAGGAGCAAAAGAACGACGAAGAAGCAAAAGAAAGTAGAGGAAAAAAATGAATGAGAAGAAGAGAAAATATTTGTCTGCGTATATTAAAATGAAAAACATCTACATTTTTTCTAAAATGTAGACCAAAATATTAGTTCTTAAACGCAAAATGTGCTACAGTTATGTATGTTTCCCCTTGAAATTTTCCGATCCTTCCGATCAAATCGAGAATGAAAGTCTTTGAAAAACTGGGGGAAAAATAACCACAAGTTTCCATAGAAATTATTTTTCCTCAAAATGTGGTACAGTTATGAGTGTTTCTCTATAAAATTTTCCAATACTTTAAATCAAATCGAGAATAAAAGTCTTTGAAAAACTGGAGGAAAAATAACCACGATTTTCCATAGCAATTATTTTTCTTCATCGAGGGGAATGTGGCAACGTTCGGAGGCTCATAGAGCGTTCCTTCTTAAAGAGGCTCCGTGGATCATAGTCGGGAAGAAGGGAATCGTTCGATGCGCATTCAATTTGTCGGAGGGTGAGATCGACTGTTTTCAATCAAACTTATAACTATTTGAGTGGCTGGTGCCTTCGCGATTGAGTACCTATTTTAAGCCGGTTATCGTCTTCCTCTGTATCGACTTCCAACACCACGTGCCCACGTTGTCATGTTGTACTTGTAATTCATGTTATTGGATGGTTGCTGCGGGGGTCACTACGAGGTCCAACTCTTTTGCCGTGCTGCGTTCAAATCTAGTAGGTTAGCGATTCACCACAATTTCCTGATCGAACCCTGAGTCGCTGAGCTGAAGTCGCTTTACAGCACTCCCTCGCGTTCTACGACTCCTAACCTCCACTGCTCTCTTTCAAACCACAAATCATGGGGGATTGAGCACCTAACCCTAACCCTTCCTAACTTATTATATTCCTAACTCAAACTCCATGGAAGTCGAGCTTCTTTTACAGCAGGCTCGAGCCATCATTCATTCCTCAACGGTGAAAACCATTAATCAGCAATCGCCGGAAAGCAGCGGAGGCATGTAGGGAACTAAGGGGCGAAACCCCTTGGCCACCACGCACTATGGTCCAAAACTCAAGGATAGGAAGAAATAAGTCAGATAATGACTGAAAGATCATGAAAGTTTCGAAACCAATATCTTTTTGAGTCGCTAGTTTAGATTTTGATGTCAAATTGCTTACATTTAAACACTCTGACCTATTAATTGTGGACAAGTTTATGGCACGCTGCTGCGGCGCGGGATGCTGCCGCTGCCAGCTCGAAACGCGCACTGACGCCTACAAACCTAACGGGATACTACAAGCATTGCGCAATGCGTGAAGTAGCCCTTTAGGTTTGTAGGGGTCACGTTTCGCGCTGGTAGCACGCCGCAGCTACGCGGCCCAACCACCAGAGAGCGATTATCGCGCCCCCTAAAGCCCTCTTTGCAGGCTCTCATAAGTCAATCGAAATAGAGAGGCTTCACCTTGGGACAATCTCCCATAAATAGCCCAAAAATAATAAAAATCAGCCCGGTGATGCTGTGGCGCAAACTCCGGCTAAAAGTAGACATTTTAAGAAAATCAAGAAAGTTTTAAAGGTATCAAGGAATCACGGTAGCTATTTTTCCAAAGAAACAATAAAGTATGCGATGAATTCTGCAGTGTCACAAAAGAAGATACGTGGTTTTGCATTTTAGCAATCGATAACCAACCATTGTTTTATCGAGTTTTTTAATTGGATTGAATTTTACAAAAAGGAACCAAGTGCATTCCAACGTTGATAAAATTGTGCAACGTGCATACTTTGAGACTAAATTGCTGAAATCATGTAAAAAATTAAATTTACAAAAGGTAATTTTCGTCTTGAATATACATAGTTTACCAGGTATGAATACATAACTTGTTTAGATGATAAGTCTATATCTACAAGGTAAAAAAATTCGCACAGTCTTAGCGATATTGGGATGTTCTTCGTTCCTTTCTGCAAAATGCAAACCAATTATTTTCACACCAATCGTGGCATCGCAAGCATCGTCGCTCACACGTGTGAAGGTCACGCTGCAATAAATCCCACTTGAAGTTCTCAAAGATCTGGATCCGAGCCTCCCTCCTTAACTTCGAATCAAGAAAATGAGATTTCCCCAGCGGAAGGAAGTTTCGTGCACTGCGTGTTGCGTCTCCCTGCTTCGAACTCTCCCTTTTCATCCCTCAGAAGGCCTCTGGGCACCCTTTTCCTCCCGTCAAGAGAAAAGGGTGTCGAAGCAGAGGCGGACTCAAGTTTCATTCATTCCCTAGTGGAACCTTCTCAAGTGGGCTGTATCATCAGGAGCACGTTTAAGAATCTTAAAGAAAATAACGGGTACCCAAAAGACCTTCACTGGCCCTAAAATGTGTCAGCCAATAGGTAGGAAATCGTTCCTTATAGGCATTAATTTCTTACTCATAGGTAGAAAGTTACTGCTCATTGGTAAGAAGTTACTACTCATCGGTAAGAAGCAACTAATCTACCTTGGATGTTTCTACTCATAGAACAGGTCTCAATTACAGTTAGAAATATCCAGAACTATATAACCCCTAGCCAGGAATAGAACTATTCCATGTAAAGGAACTTGCTTATGAAAAACTTTTCCTCAACAAAGAGTATGCGCTCTTTGTACCAGGGTGGCAGTTATTACGCAGGAGTTGAAGATTCTTACCTGTCGGTCCTTATTTCCCATATGTATGAAATAAGAGATCGGTAACAAAACCATCAAAATCTGATTTCAATATGAATAAAGCCGTTACGAAACTATGTCGAATTTTGTTTTACCCATAGTCCGCAGTCGCCATTACGTCTCAATAAGTGCAAACGATATTACAAAGCCTCAAAAACTAAAGGCGAATTTTATTTAAAGGTTCGGAACTACTTTTGTGCCCGAACCTCCGAGCTGCCATTTTATTTGAGTTCGGAACTTCCAATTCGGTGACCAACGAATCGCAACGTTGTTGCGTGATTTTGGTACCACCTTACGAGGTGGTGTTGAAAAAGGTTCGACCTATCGAAAACCAACATATCTGATCGGTCGAATCTGGTAACAACGATGTCCACTGGTGTTGGTGATCGATGAGACAAACCGGGACAGGACTTTCCAAGGAGGTTTGGAACTCTAAATAGAATTCGCTTTTTGTGTCTCTAAATATGTAGACGGAATTTCACGAATGATCGGCGCTTTGAAAACGCTTTTATGTTGTAACTTGTGATTTTCAAAACATGCCTGTGGGTGATTCAATTAAACGGAGTCGGAAGGAAACGGGGTAGGGTGTCTTCGTATCCCGTGTGTGACACAATACGTGAATTGTGCAAGTTTCGGAGCTGGGGGAAGGGTGGTGGGCATGCTGTCACAGCTGACCGAGGAGCTCTAACAACAGTCCAGCTTAGAACTTTCGCCGGACTCCGCCGCTAATAATGAACCTAAGTTGTTCTTAACTGGGTTTCCGCGCGGTGAATCTTGATGTCACGGCCTCGCGCGAGTGGGAGGTAGTGGGGGAGGAGTGAATTAGAGGAAAAGGGGTTTGACGGCTCGGAAAAGCTTGTTTGGAACTTATGAACTGTGCGGTGTTTTCGGTCCGAGTTGATGCAAACTACTCCCCATTCTTCGCGACTTTTATCGTGACGGTGGGTTAACGGCCCCGCGGGACTGGGAACGATATACTGGATGGCTGTTGTTAGTTCCTCAGAGCGTACGGTACGCACACGGAATATACTCGTATTTATTAATGGCCAAACGTTAGAACTATATCGCGACGTTTCAAAATTTTTCACTGAAAAAAAATACGGTCGTATGTACAAAAGTTTGGTGTTCCATATCATCCGACCTAATTCGATTCGTCAAACCGAATAACTTGTGCGGTGAAGTGAACTGACGAACTGGTCACAGAATTTGGTCACAGATGCCGAACGTTTGATTACACGAACCGAAAGTTCAGTTTGACAAACCGAAAGTTCAACAATCTTAGCGACATTGAAATGCTTGTGGTTCCTTTTTGCAAAATGCAATCCAGTTAATCGAAAAAGCCTTAAATATATAGTTGTAAATAAGGGTCGATTGGTGAAAATGCAACCAACATGCAGCCAACATGAGGGATGAGAAGGCGCCCATCCTCTGGGAGTCATGAGTCATCAGTGAGCCCAAAAAGTGTTGAACTTCTGTCAATGGATTGAAAGGGAGGGAAAAAACAGATGAGTCGCGTTTAAATGATTGAAATGGGTTAATTTTTAGAGTAATCCCGTTTGAATATACCCTTGTTATGGGTTATCACATTCTCCTTGAAGAGAAAGTTTCAGAAAGTGCAAGAATCACGCTTGTTGCATCCCATATTTATGAAGGGAAAAGTGAATGTCGCCATTGTCCTTAAAACGAGGTTACTTTCGCGCGACTCTGATATGAGAAGGTCTACGCAAGTCACGCTTTTTGCGGAATTCATAATTGAAGGAAACATTTTTAATCGATGACAAAACGAGGCTTCATGTATATATGTATACCTACTCTTCGGTAGATTTTGGAATATCAAGTTCATTTGAGAATTTTATGAATCTCAGGGGTGGTTTTATGTTTTTCCCCTTTTTTTGTTATGAGATTTTTTTGTAATTTACACAACTAAAAAAAAGAAGAATGGTGATTTCCCTTCAATTAGAGGGAAATAAAATGTCGTAAGGATACGTCCTTCCAAGAACGAAGCGGCATCATCGTGCGAAGGATGCGATTTCTGAACTTTCGTCACTAGCTACTCAGCTCGCATATTGGCCGAGAGAGTAATTAACCCCTCTCTGAGTCCGCCGCCACCGCACCGCCCCCCCCCCTCCGCCCCGCGCGCGGGAGCCACCGTTCGCTTCGACCGCAACGCAACTTCAACTCCTTCTCATTTGGCCAACTTCTGCTCATTGTTTAATACGTTCGCGGTTCATCAAATATTATAGACCGGGGCGCTTACGTCGTCGCAGCGCCGCGCCGCTTTGTGCTGCGGCAAATGTGCGCATCTTTGTCAGATCTACGGGTGTCCCTGGATTAAATACGAATATTGAAGGAGTCGATTCATTGGGTCAAAAAAAGACGTTTTTGAGGTATACATTTTTTTCCAAAAACGCTTTCCCTGGGCGCCACGACTCCTCAAAATTGGAGGGAAAAAATGACCTTTTTGACACTGCGGCAATGTTTATCAACCAATATTAATGAAAATTGGTAACTGGGAGTAATTTTTATTGTCCTTTTCATTTTTGACCTCTATAAAAGGTAAAACTCATTTTAAGGGGGGTTTAGGGGGGGAGTACCGAACCTAAAAGTGGCCAAAATTAATTTTTCCAGCGACAAAAATTGATTTTTGACGGCACCACAGGATTCAACGTTGACAAATATTGAGAAAATATCTTTGCATTTTTTCGCTATAACTCATCGTTTTCGAGATAATAGGGACTAATAGGGAATAATGGGAGCTGATAATAGGGGGATAATGGGGCACACACGGAAAGCGTTTTTCAAAAAAAAGTTATACGACAAAAATGTCTTCTTTTAACCCTAAGAATCGACTCCTTCAATATTCGTGCTTAATCCTGGGACACCCTGTATAGATCCTTCGTGGAGTCAAGACATCTTTCGATCCTGATGTCCCACACCTTTGCAGAACTCACACGTGTTACGAGGTTTTACACTATCTGTGATCTAACCCCCCCCCCCCCCCCCCTCTCAAGGATCTGTTCCAAAATTTTGCTGGAATGTTATGGGGAATTCTCATGGAAGTGGGTGGGAATGTAAAAAAGAGTCAAATGGATTAAATTTTGCAATGAGAAAACACTATCTGTGGCTCTTCCATAAAAGCACCTCTCTGCATAGGGAAACCAATGTTATATATGATGTTTCTAAAGTGAGCTAGAAATAGTGGTTACTTATTGCAATATGTGCTCCAAATATAGTAAACTAACGGAATTCCACGAGATACCCCTTACAATCGTATATCACCTTTTGAATCAATATACGATCACTTCATTTTCCATAAGTCATTTTTTGTCTATTGTTTTGTCCATCGATTTCAATAATAACCTCGCTGTTCGCTTCAAACAGCGCTCAACAGCAAAAACGTTTTTCGATACAGACGGGTCATTGGGTTACCTTAGTTTTAAAACTTAACTTGGTGAAACTTAAAATGGTCATGGTCTCGTAATTCAATAAAAAAAAACTAACAACAATCCTTCATCATTATTGCTCTTTTCTGATTAATTTAAGAGTAAGTAGGTAAACATGAACGAACTCTTGCTGTGTGTTTTTACTTGAGGAACAAAATAGCATTATTATAATTGCCATGACAGTATGATCTAATTTACTTATGTTTTTACTGAAACTCTTGGCATCATTATTGCTTGGCTATGTGTTCAGCGTTTGTTCACTTGACGTCAAATGGTACATTTGCGCATGATTGGCTCCTCGGTAAAATGACATTGATCGAATTTTAAACGTCTCGTGTTAATTGCTTGAGTTTGACCTGCCATAAAAAAAAATATCAGATCATAAGACAGTACTATTTTATTCTGTCGTGTAAAGCCATGCCTACATTTTGAAAATAGCTTTATTGTCACCTACATGCCCCTGCATGGCCTCGTGCTCTCTAAGGGACGCCTCAAGTTCGGCTCTTATATTGGAGGAGCGACGATTTTTACCAGATACCGAGCCATTGAAAACAAAACAAGAGGCATGCATGCATGAAAGGGCTTACAGGCCGCCTCGTCTAGGGGTCTGTTCCGAATTTCAAGTACGGAAACTCGGCGCCCTTGAATTTTGATCGCCGCGGATAAAACGTCGAGGCATGAATATCAGTATTCCGACGTACATTTTTCGAGCCCCAAATTTACGCATATTCTTGTCGTCTCCATGCGGACAGTTCACTTCTACCCCCGGCACGTACCGAAGGGCTTAAATGGTCGCGGCATATTCCGCATGTTCAAACGAGTTGGGAATAGAAGTTTGACATTCAGTTAATAAGCCCTGAAAAGGGGAGGCCCTCACACTCTTGTAGAAAGAGGGAGGTTAATGTCTGAAGCTGAAAATATAGAGCCCAGGTCAACGTTGAATGTATTCTCATACCTCGAGGGCAAACTTATCGCATTCGGTATAAACATTTTGAACGATTTAGGCACCATAAAATTATACAACAATTTCATTCGGAATGTATCTCATTTTGTTTACAGAGGACGATGAAGACTGAAAGCTCCTTGAAAAAAATTGCAGATAAGGGGAAAACTGGACTTTCTCGTGGGACCGTCAAGATCCATGATGTATTCAGTGACTTGTAAGTAGTGCACGGAAAAAAAAAGAATAGCTAATTCAGCAATTCAATTGCTAAAAACAGTGAGTGCAATGATTCAACGCAGATTTTACAACAAAAAAATGCTACTTTAACCACCCCCGTGGTTAAATTAGTTTACAATGTGGTTAAAGTAGCAGTAAAAATGCTACTTTAACCACCCCTGTGGTTAAATTAGTTTACAATGTGGTTAGAGTAGCATTTTTTTGTTGTAAAATCTGCGTTGAAACATTGCACTCACTGTTTTTAGCAATTGAATTGCTGAATCAGCAATTCTTTTTCTTCCGTGTGGGTAAACTGTCGAAGTTAGTTTTAATGATGCCTTATGGTCGGAAAAAGGTAGGCAATACTGGTTTTGCACGGATCCACCCAGTGGTTGATTTTAAACACTCCGTTTCTCACAGATAGTATTTTTAAATTAATATCTGCTCAAAAGCGTACACTTGCCTCATTTGATTTGTTTTAATTTCCTTCCGTTTCGTTTCACGGATTTAATATACTTTTGTTCACATTTTTATTTTTTTTCTATTCAAATGGAAATTTATTAATAAGTACTGTTCTTGGTGCACATAAAATGCATTTGCTTATTTTAATGAAGGCAGTGAACCCCGTAAAAACAATGGTAGGATTGGTGGGTAATGGTGGATTGTCTAGACGTGATTGCTCCTCAGGAAATTTAATAGCTATATACGACACTAGGCCGCTGATGATTTTATTGTACGTCTAGTAAACTTAACTAGTCGTACCTACCTTTATTCTTTTTTGTCCGTAGAGCCTCGTCTCTTCCACGATCCATAGAGGAGCAGATGGGTAATCGTCCTATGCAAAAATGCCATTATTAATCGACAAAATAAATTCATAGAGGTAAATAAAGAATCGGAAAGAACCACCTCATCCATACGAAACCTCTTTCTCTGTAATGAATCCTGAAATTAGATAATAAAATTCTTTTTGAAATCTCTCGAAAGTGCAAACGTGCCAATGAATCTCTTTTGCCTTTTCCAAGAAGGAACCTTTCATGACCATTGCGTTTTTTCATCCTATTTCGTTTGCTGCATGTCACTTATTTACCATTATCGAGCTCGTCTGGTTGGAAGTCGGAAAAATTTGTTCGACTACAAATTTTGAGGTAATGAAATTCGTCCCCATAACCGTTCCCTAAAAGGCTGTAAAGTCAATAGAAAGGCTTTGTCTTATTTTATTGGAGCATCCCGCGGGCGTGGAGAGCGTTGGACTCGGGAACAAGGTAATTTAAAAGTAGCACGTTCCAGTGCCGTTTTCGGATATGCAAAATGCACTGCCGTCGATATAAAAGCGACAGGGGAAAAGAGTTGTCTGTATCCTGTAGTCTCGAAAGAGAGCTAGAGCGGTGTTGGCAAACCCACGGAAGAAATGGACTCGTAGCTTTTCCCTATTCTGTACCGCTGGCTTCAGTACATCAGTCTTGGCAGAAAATTGTACTCAATTTGCATATTTAGACTTGTTTACAATATCCCAAAATCAATTTTGTCCAACACAACACAAACAATCTTTTCAGTATATCTGTTGGCATGGCAAGGGTAGAAACAAGTGCAGCATTTGATGTACGTCAAAAGTCGACAATCCTCTCTTGTCCAAAGTCTTCATTTTCCTGGGCCTTGATGGTTTCCCATCGGACTTGTCCAACGGGTTAGTTTATCCCATCTAGGGACTGTGCGCCACAGAAAGCTGTTGTGCTAATGGAAAAGCGTCTTATGATCAGACGGAGGTTGCTTCATCTCCTCTGACAAGGTAGACTTTTTTAGAACAAACTGATAAAAGAAGTCCTGACTCTCAAAATAATAGTGCATTTCTAAATTCTCTGGGGGAAGCCTCCCAAACCCCCCTCCCCCTCCCTGCCGTTCAAAGTGTATGGATTCACCTACGGGAAAAGTCGCCTGCAGATCTAAGTTATGTTAACAAACATGAAAGAAACTATAAAAATCAAATTTTGTCCTTAACTAAAAGTCGTTTTTTATTCTCAAATGAAAAGGAAAAAACAAACAAACAAACAAACAAACAAACAAACAAACAAACAAACAAACAAACAAACAAACAAACAAACAAACAAACAAACAAACAAACAAACAAACAAGCAAACAAACAAACAAACAAACAAACAAACAATATATATTTTCTAATATTAATTAAGTGTCCACTTAACGCAATAATGAGCCATTAATTTTCATATGCCTACTCTCAGGGCCGGATTTATCTACTTGCCGCCCATGGGCCGCCTGTATTTTGCCGCCCCCTTCTCAATCGTCTTGAAACATAAAAAAAAACCATCAAATGAACGTGCCAGCGGGAGGGGGGTGCATAATACGCGTTTACTCGTATTGAACACATTTTTTGGGAAAGACCTGTCAACGCTACTATCAAAAGTTCACGAAACTTTGCGCGAAAGTTAAGTTTCGTGAACCTATCTCTGTGTGGACAAGGCCTTTCATTCATAAGAAATAAACGAAAAAATTATGAAAGAACAAACATAAAATGTGGATTAATGATTTTAACTTCCGCCGCCGCGCCGCCGCGCTGCGCAGACCGCACTGTGTTTGACGCAATGCGTGCGGTATTCATGCATTCTTGTAGGCGCTATGCGTTTCACGCTGACCGCAATGACCGCACGGTGTTTGATGCAATGCGTGAAGTATTCGTGCAGTCTATTAGGCGCTAATATATGTTACATGCCGATCGCCGCACCGAGGGCTTCTCCTTTTCATCTCAAGTCCTCGTCATCATCTCTCTCTAAGTCGCGCCGTTCCAGGCCAAACTGCGTTTTTGGTTTCTCCCTTGACTCGACTAATTAATGGTGCTGTCTCTTGTATCACTGAAAGGCGACAAAATTAGAAATTACCATACTCTCAGGAAATGAGAGATTTGATCGCCTTTTATCATCTGTAATTTTTTTTTTCTAAATCTGATTTTTTTTAATATCTACAAGTAAAAAAATTGCACTAAATTAGAAAATCACCCTGTTTATTTAGGATTCTAGGGTAAAATATTTATCAGGGAATGCTATTTTGTTTCAACAAGTTTAGAAGTATTTGAATCAGACGATGGTTAATATTTTGCAACGAAGGACCAATTTGATATACCTCACCTCATGGATTTAAAAATGATAAAAAAAAGAATCGCATCACGGGGATTAAATAACCGCCCGTGAATTTTTATTTTTTTTAAGTGCTGAGGACCGTCGGAAAGAGTGGTGCAGCAGTGTATTTTAAAATGCGATAAAGGAGCCTTTTAAACCGTTAACGTGACCAGCATACCTAAGGGTTGCCCTTAGTTTTGTACGATGGGTAATCATACTTCAGGGAAATGAGATTCATTGCGTGCCTCAATCATTTTCTGCGATTCATTCTAGTTTCCCCATTCAGATCGCGGTTCGACATCCTTTCCTGGATTATCTCTCATTCCAGAAAAGTTCGAGGCGTGTGAAAATTGTCTGAGCCAACAGTGTCAAGGGATGGTAAAAAGCTTGAAAGAGGATTGGAAATTCGTTACGTTGTGTCAGAGTGAAATTTAATTTTTCCGTTCGTCCTTGTTCCTTTCTTAGTTGACTTGAATTTTTTTCTTTCGGACTGACAAATCTGATGAAAATGTGAATAAAATAAAATAATCGTTATCTTTCAAAGTGTTTTCGATCATAACCTGACAAAACAATGCACTATTAAGGGTGGCCAGGGTGAATTATGAATGTGACTTTTGGGGTTAGAAAATGATAAGCAAAATAGAATATACCAAATTTCAAAAATCAGGGTGCTAACTTTACTGTCATGTTTGTAGCGCGATTTCTTTGTAGGTGCATTTCCGGGAAATCAAAAAAAATTAGTTGAAAAATATTTTATTCTGAAATTGTGACAACTTCTCCGTGTGTTTTCTGACCAGTAAAAAGCGGCAATATTGCTAAGCAAGTTGACTCACCAGATATTTCATTAAAAATGGAAAAAGGTTGAGAAAACTCGGCTTATCCCCGTCCCGTTGATAACTCTTTTCCAGGAAAGTATCAATCCGTTATTCTGTGCATCCAGATGCTTGCAAATTAACATCCGCACAGATCTACTCGGGTGAGCAAAAGCCGAGTGAATATTTTCGAATCCTATCTGAAAGGCCTTCATCCATGAAGTCCTATCTTAAGAATGCTATCTATATCGATCGAGCTCAAGGGCGGATCCAGCAATTTGGCAACACTGGATTTCCTCCATTTAAACCTCTGTTAAATAATCGATTCTTGTCGGAGCACCTGGACCCTTCAAAAATCGATTCATTTCCATAAGTTTAAATGGAGAAAAAGCAATGTTGCCAAATTGCTGGATCCGCCAATGATCGAGCTCATTAGATAGAGCCCTACTTCAGCAGTAGGCACCATCTACCATCATTCAATAACGGGTTAACAGTCGATTCCCTGCGTTAGATTTGCGTGATTATTGCCTAACAGGGAATGGAATCCACCCCTTCTCTTGCGCGAGCCTGTTAGAACTCTTTAAACAGCTGTTGTCAAGAGTTATGCTTCCAAAAGTGTGAGTAATTAATAAGTTTAAAAGTTCTTGAGCTGAAATTTCAGTTTATTCATATGAGCGATAGTGAATTAAAACTGAAAAGGTTGGGGTGGGTTATTATGTGTCACTTGAATTATTCGTTCACTTGATATTACTAACTAAACTGCATATTAAGGGGTGAGTTTTCAACAGTTGTAGACCAATGAAAATGAATCTCATGTTCCGAAAACAATTACGAAACAAGATCGTTAACGAATAAATGTGCTGCTATGGTGTTCTATTAGGTGCATACCATGCGCTATAAAGGAGCGTTTTACTTTCAACCGGTGCCAAAAATTGGTATTAAATCTCATTTCACAAGTCATTTTAAGCAGCTTAAAAAAGGGTAGGAATGAAATAATCCTTCCAATTTTCTACTCTTGCATGGCGAGAACAATTAATTGATCGCACCTATGATAAAAATAGTGATTTTTTTACGACAGCTAGAGGAAATTTAAATTAGAGGACATTAACTACATAGGGTTGGCGTGCTTGATAGTCTATTTTCATTTAAACTATGGTTTCAATTAAACTAGGCTAAGTAGGGTTCGTCTATCATCTGTTCACCTGAAAAGTAAAGATGATGAAAAACATGGCCTACCTCCCGTCTATTAATCATCGGTCGACGAAAAAGACAAAAGAGTTACCGATATTTTGTAGGGTTCCTGTTGCTCTTAAAATTAATTAATTAACCAAATTAATTTTTTTATATTCTCTGAATGGACTGAAAATATTCATAACGACGCTGAAAATTTAAGTGAAAAAGGGTTCTTCTCTTCTCTTTTTTTATGCTCATTTTCCTCTGAAAGGTGCTCCTGGTGGATAAAAAGTTTCTCGCTTCACAAATAAGGATTTGAAACTGCATGGTTGTAAATGAGGTAAGTTCTGATGAGAGAACTTTAAGTAAGACTGAAGTTTTGAAAGATACCTATAGCCGGCGTCGTTTGAGCCTTGAAGCATTTCGCATCTTCGCGCTCCGGACCTGGTTGTAAAAGATTCCTTATTAGTCGGTAAACACATGCTCCTCCTGTCTCAAAGCGCCTAAATACACACTTGCCGAAATTAATTAGACGTGCACTGAGTTTATGAGGGGTTGCCCTAGAATTCGAAAACGTAGCTTAATCTCTATTTGGGTAGATTGGTTGCTATCGCGTATTTATTCAAAGTTTCATAATTATGCGCTCTCTGCCTCGCAAAATTTTGATTTTTTGTCAAGCATGACAGTCCTAGGAGGAGAAAGAATTTAGAGGAGGATTTTAGAAGCGCAACGTGGTGTATTTTTTCCTGACATAACGCTGCAGATTCTCTCAGAGACAAGAGAACTTCTGTTGCTATCTTGGCAATGGTGGAAGCTTTTACTTTCATGATTCCATCGTTCAACTGTTGACCTACCTACTGATTGGACGATGAACAACGTGTCGGGTATTCCGATTCGCAAACATACCAAAGTTTAGCAATCTTGTTGGGCTCAGTCCGTCACCCGAAGCTCATCATCCACCTTGTAGGTATGATGGTTGTTTCTCCCTTATAAATATTCGTAAGGAAGTGTTGAATTCCCGAAAGTCAAAGTTTTTATCCATCGCCAAGAGGCCAGTGGAGGATCTCTCTCTGGATCTGGTCTCTGGATTCATCTTAAATCCGAAATTCAACGCTATTTTTCGCCAAATGATGATGGATAAAAAATTATTAAGAATGAAATTCGCCGAGCAATGTATCGGGGATAAGAAATCGTCCAGCCTTTACTTTCTGAATTTTTTTTTGTAGTTTCTGAACTCTGGGAGCACGAGTGATCATTTGGCAAATCTCAGCATTGATATCCAAAAGTAACTTTTGAACCATTGGAAGATAACAGATGATGGTCTTTAAAATATCATGCGTGTCAATTCTGGAAATCGGTGGATAAAGTGATCGACAAAGAAGATAAAGGAAAAATGGTGCGATCCGGTTGGTTAAAACGAGTGCAATGCACCCGTCGGTTGTAACCATGGTTATTACAGACAAACGGGGGAAATGATGGCGCGTAACCATAGGGTCTCTTACAGTGGGTTGCCGTTTGTTGGTTAGTCTATAACTTACCTCTCTCGTTCATTGCAACTTCCCGCGTCCATCAACAGCATCGCTCAATTTTCTCTTTGTCTATCGCTTTATCTATAAACATGAATTAGCCCGCTGTTCGTGCAAGATGGTTCTCATAAACGTTGTCTATAGTGAAAGAGCAATATGTCACTCGGTATTCCATTTTCCAACAATAGAATCGCTCTATTTTCCTTTTATCTATCGCTATGTCGACAAACATTAATCAGCCCGCTGTCAGTGCAAGAGATCTCTAAAATACATTGGTTTTCATGAAGGAGCGAAATGTTACTCGGTATTTCATGATTATTGTGCGATATTCTAAGGCTCCACTCCTCTGAATTCGACTTGAGGCCTGGGATTTTGAGCTCCATTCATTCCTTTCGGGAAGCGATGAGCTCTACTTACAAGCTTATCTGCAAGTCAGAGCAGGCTCACAGCCCCTGGTGAGCAGTTTTCAAGCAGTTATAAATTTTGGCATTAATTAACATATCCACTGCCTCTAATTATGATGGAGATTCAACAGACTTCGGGACTCGGTCATTGCTCTCCCCGCTGCGATCTGCGATGAGGGTTCGAACGGGCGAAGGAGGGAAACTCACCTCCGTCGCCAATACGTTCAATTTTACTGAGCTCTGAATCGCACACCAACAGACGTGCCAAACAGCCATTGAGAATTAACCAGATACCATTTGATCTGTCTGACTAAAGTAGCCCGTACACGGAAAAAAATGATATTACTGATTTAACGCGGTTTTGTAGTTAGAAAAATTCTCATGTTTCCATGTAGATTCCACAATAAAAAAATGCTAATTTAACTACCCCCATGGATTAATATTAGCTAGTATTAGTAGGATTAGATTGGTAATTAGCTTTTCACTATTGTAAAATGTGCATTTGAAACATGTTGGACATATTTTTTAACAATTCAACTGCTAAATCAGCAATCCAATTTTTCCGTGTTAATGAGTCATTTTAAACGTGCTGTTCATAGGTTGAGGATTTTTCGCACCCTTTCACATGTACGAACGAAGAACGACCCACAACATGGGTCTTATAAGCCCCATTATTCGATGCCGCGATTATTCCAACGCGAGTTCGAATAATCGCGCCGAACACAGTGCGGCCGGCGTTGAACCCATGTTAGCGCCTGCAAGTCTGCATGAATACTTCTCGCATTGCGCCAAACGCAATGCAGTCGGCAACATTGCGGCCATCAGTCAGCATTCGGTCTGCCTCGGAGATAAATCGCAGACCGTACTGATGTGTTGCTGTGTTGTAGTGTATGGAGAAACTCGTCCGAAAAACGATGTCTGTTTATGCGCACAGGAGAATATTTACGTACGTAGATTCATGATATTAAGACACCAAAATTTAGACAGAATATATTTAGAATTTTATATTTTTAAGATTTTGAAGGATGGTTTTCGGCACGAGCATTTTTCAATGGTTTACTTATAGACTGAAATTTAGATTTTTCCAAAACAATTCACGTGAAGATAACAATAAATTTGAGACATATCAATCGTACTCAGAATGCATTGCGCAAAATCTGAAGATCCGCCCTAAGCATTATTATCTCTGTACACAGCAAATGATTCGGACTTAAGGTTATGCTGTCGCGAATAGTAGAACTCTGGAGCATCAACGCATCGATTGATGCAAGAATAACGCTGCAACTAAATCAGTTTATCGCTGTGAACGAGGCAAAGAATAAGCATCCCCATTTGTAAGCGTATTCTTGACTGATAGCGAGCGAGCTTCTTTTCGCTCCGTCGAAGGCGAACATACGAGTGGCGGAGTGTGTTGGATGATAGAGGCGAAATTGGGGGAAAATTGAAGTTACTGTAGAGCGGAGCGAGGGTCGGACCAAGTAATTCCTCTCGCTCAAAATGAAAATTGAACAAATAACGTAGCAATCTGTAAATATATTTCACATTGTCTCGGCGTCTGTGTGCTCTGCTTTCATCGGTTATTCATCACCCTCTGATCTCATATTTTCGCCACCTTTGCCTCATCCTTCCTCCGCGAGGCTTATTGGTTCGAATATCCCCGTCGCGCTGTAATTTTCTCTTCGAGTGGGCCGTGGAACGCAGGGAACTTTATGGACAGGAAGGCTCATCTCATAATGCGGTTTTTACGGAAGGGGGCGACGCACAGAGGATCGAGTCAATGGGAGAGGTTGGCCGAAATTTGGGCACTTTAAAGGCCTTTAACTCCGTTCATACAAAACTTTTATCGGTTTAGAACCACTTTCTTGTAATTTATATCCAAAATGTTCCGGTCCAGTGCTTTTTGCTTGAATCAGATTTTTGGGTACCCGAATAATAGCACATTAAAGTTCAGAAGATACTTACGAATAAATTTTTGAAGATGTTTACGTGTACTTAGAAGTCAATTTATGAGACGTCAAAAATTCACAAATTGTTTCAATAACAGGGCTTTACCTCAGGCTTTTGTGGTTTTTGTGACTGCAAACAATTTTTTTCATCAAACTTTGGTAATTATTCGGAAGCCTATAAAATTTTATGTGAGGAATGGGCTTTTATTTGTCTTTTTGGTCGCCCTGCTGTTACAAAAATGAGGAGGCGATGTTCAAATAAAGTGCAATTTGCCAACCACGAGTGGGTAGGAAACAACAACTGCTTAACAAGGACAAAAGAAGTAACGACCTCCCTCGAAAGAGGTACCTTACAGTGATACCGGGGACTTCCAAATCCAATGGCAATAGAAAAGAGAATGAGGACCTCTCGACTCTACTATTTTAGGTCTCGCTATTGAAATCTTTTCAAATGGGAACTGAGGGAAAAGAAACCAAAACGTAAGTAGGCTCTTTATTTAATTAGTAACAAATTAGGCCTTCGGGTAATTTAACTGTCTTACTTTCTTCCTATTTGTACCAAAAACGATAAAATAAATTGGGAATCAAAAAGAAAAAAAATCACGAGTGGAACCTTTGGTGGTCATATTCTGTCCATGGAGGCACTCTAGGGTCTTCATGACTCGAGACTAAAGCGAGAGGCTTCGATCGAATTCTTGGCTCCTCGCTCACCACTCGCGTTGTGGATTTCGTGGACTCGGCGCTGTGTTCAGGAACGGAGAAAATTGGATTCCTCCGGGCGCTGGACCCGGAGCCTCGGACGGAGCTGGCGCGAGAGCCGAAAGCCGAGAACAAAAGCTCATGGGAACCGCGGCCCTGCTGAATACCTGAGTCGGCTCTTCTAAAGATGTCTTTTCGAGCAAAGTTCTGCTCTTGCAAATGAGATCACGCTTTATTAATGGGTCAAAGTCAATTAAGTCTTGGTCTCGGCCTGTGAATCCAAGCCAAGCATGTTCATCGTCTGATGAACCCTCGTCCGTAGTCTTCTTACGCAGCTCGAAGATCGTCGGAATTCAGCTAAGTTAGGTTTCGTCATCAACCAATACAGTTCTTTGAGTCCGGAATTGAGGATCCCTCTTGATAATGATAGTCGCTGATTTGACGAAGCTCCGACAGTGTGTCGTGCTGATTGTTTCCCACGATTCTAGTTCCAGTTTCTTCCTCTTCCTCTTCCTTCTTGCATTTTGATCTCTCGCCACAATGCCAGCTCAAAACAATTACAATTGGCTCGAAGATATTCCAGTGAAATTTCATAGAAAGATTCAAGAGGGATCCATCATATGGAGTACATTATGCAATTAGGAACGAAAATTTCTGTCTCAGTTGAGAAACAACACAATTGTCATTTGTTGTCCTATGCATATAAGTGTTTTTACGTATGACCCAGAAGTTGTAGTTCCTTACTGCAAAATGAAGTCTATACAAGTCAAAACTTGCCAAAAAGAGGCTACTAAGGGTCCCCTTTTGCGGAGTCGCGGGGGGGGGGGGGGGGCTACCGTACAAATAGACCAATTCATATCGACGCCGTAAGTCCGCAATCACACATCTCATTTGCGGTGTCTGAAAATCTCCGCCACTCTGTTATTTTTTTAAAAGAAGAACAAATTCACACCATTCCTTGAAGTTTTTGCAGAATTTTCTTCGCACAGAGAAGAAAAATCACTGCTGTTTTAAAGAATATTAAAAAATTGAGTAGGTGAGTGGTTTAAATTGAGTGGTTTTCCGTTTAAAAAATAGAGTATGTCAGGAAGTCGGCGATATCGCAAACCGAGTTATATGTATGATTGCCGACTTATACCTTCAATGTGCGTTATAAGTATTCTGATGGTGGTTTTTCATCCATTTTTATTCTTTTTTTCAGGCATATAAATGGATTCTGAGAGGCAAAAAGAACAGTGTTCGTGAAACATAATTGTATATATGTGAGTAGTTTTCTTTTTAAAAAATAGAGTATGACAGGAAGTCTGCGACGTCGCAAACCGAGTTATGTGATTGCCGACTCACACCGTCTGTATGCACTATTTTGCATCAACTGAGTAAACACAGAGTAAAATCGCACTATAATTTTTCTCAGCGTGGCACCGGTGTAAAGCAGTTACAACGAGGATGGCCCCGATTTTTATCGATACCAAAAACTAAAGTTCTCGGAGTGAATGACATGGTTTGGGACCGGCTCAGCTGGAGCGGAGCTTGCCCAAGTTTGAGTCAATATTTGAATGAAGTTGCCGCACTTTCCCGCCGCGTCACCGCGAATGCGAGCTCGTCGAAGTCGGTTAAAATAATTGTAAATGAGAATATTTTATTTATCATATTTTGAAAGTTCCTAGTTTCGTCCTTCGTATGCTCCCGCAACCCGTCCAACTTTCCGACCAGCTTGCAGATCTGCCCCGGTGAACGCCGCGGCGCATGGCGCACTCCGCCGAGTTTCGCACATCCCGACAACCTCACCTGGATGGAACTATAAGAATATAAGATATTCATGAGAAGGAAATTAGTTTTTCTGCGTACGCCCAGCTTTGTGCCGCAAACTTTCGGAAGCTCAACCAGCGAGTATAATTAATCAAATATAAGGAGAGGAAACTGATATTTTGCCCGAGTTTGGATCCAAGAATATTTTCGCGTTTTGGCAAAAGCTGTGACAGTCTGCGGATGGAGTTGCGGCATTGATGAGGGTGTGAAAATGCTGAATATGATATGCGCCCTCGCAGCTCTTTGAAGGCTTACGGGGATGATATACCATATTGAAACTGACGAAAAGCTCCGTAAAAAGAGACGTAGTAATTTGCGCCTATCATAAAATATTGGAGATAAACATGGGTTATCAGAGCAAAGTTTATGGCAGGTGCCTGAGAGAAAAAACATTGTAAAAATTTGCCAACATTAAAACTGGTTCATCGTAAGTATCGTCAATGGGCGTATTTGTGTCAAAAGAAACTAAAAATAACTGTGTGCGTACAAATGAACTAAATAGAAAGACACTATGCATAAGGATTTGCATTGTAGAAAGTCCTTTTTTATAATGCAATTACTCAAAATTATTGTGGCTTCCTTTTTGAAAATTCATGGTAGACGCGCGGTTCGCCCCCCCCCCCCCTCCCCATATGGGGCTTCTTCGGTGCCGAAACTAACACAGTCCTTACTAATAGTCCTTTTTTGTTCTCTTTCACGTGGATTCCTTCAGAAAATAGTTTCAATTGGGATACTACACTAAAAACCACCTATCAAATGAACTTCTGTTGTTACAGTTAGTACTAGTAAAATCAAATATCGAAATTCCAGCTATACTTTAAAACCGAAAAAATGTATGTGCGATTAATTTTATTGCGAGACGGATTAGGTACCTGCTTTCGTTGATCCTTACGTATGCTCAATTTTCCAGCGACATCAAGTCACTTATTTATTTATTTATTTATTTTTTTTTTTTTCGCTGATTATGTACAACATCCAGAAACACCTAGCGCAAGCCTTTGAAACAGTCAAAGTGCATGTTTAGGGCTGACGGAATAAACTTCACCATCGGTGGTTTAAGAAATGGACAACTATAGTATGAAAGATACGCACTAAGTTTCATCAAGTTTGATAAAAGGAAAATCGGTTTGAAGTTTTGTAATTCTGTAACACTCGATGTTAAGCCAAGGACAAATTGTATCGGCTCTATTTACGTAGAAAATACTTTTTCCTAATTTCTAATTTTAGATGAGAGGAAATTCACAACTAGGAAAATTCAAAACTGGTTCAAGACTCGTTTTCCCCCAAAATTGGGCTAAATATGCGTTTTCGTGAGCCTGGTTTTAACTTCGCTCGCACCAAACGGATATTCAACGATAACACTGCCGTGCTAAGGAAGAACGTCGTATGAGCTCCCAGGCGTTGTCAAATCTCCTTACGCAAATCACTAATTTCCAGGAAAATTTTTGAATATTTTTCCTCCAATTTCTCATATAATTTTGTTTGTAATCTGATCTGAAGTGTCTGAAAATTTCAAGGAAAAATGTTAACAAATTTTCTCAAAAATAAACATTTTATCTGAAGAAATTTGGCAACTCCCGAATGTTCATACGGCGTTCTTCCTTAGCAAGGCAGAACAGGTTTCATTCTCGCGCGAATGTGATACGTCATAAGGAGCCCCCTATAAAAGTCTCAGTTTTCCGACCGAGATGAAATTGTGAGATTCCATAACCGGGATGAGTAGAATAAAATAAACTCCACAAGAGTGGAAATTGCCTACTCGTCGCTAGGGACCAACCATTTCCCCTCCCCCTCTTCCCGCAAGCGTGGATAAACGCCCTAATTCCGGATCTGTACGCCACCGTCTGTATAATATCCCTCGGAAAAGCTTCCAGACCCACGAAATAACCATCACTACGCACAAACAAGGAGAGATAAAGTATTTTGAAAGCACGAGGCTAATCGGTCTTTTGAGGAGCCAGGCACATAGTATTGAAGCGAGGAAGTCAATACCGTGAGACGTACGCATCGTGCGTTGGTCTGTAATACTGTAGTGTTGAGGGAAAACGCCGTATGAGCCTTCAGACGTTGCCGAATTTCCTTCGATAAAACCCGAATTTGCTGAGAAAATTGTAAATATTTTCCCCCAAAATTTTTCTAAAAATTTTGTAAGCAATTTAATCTGAAATAACTGCAAATTTCAAGGGAAAATATGCTTAAAATGTGTCAAAAATACACGTTTTACCAAGGGAAATTTGGCAACTCTCGAATGTTCATACGACGTTCTTCCTTAGGCAGTTCGGTTCCTTATGTCCCTTAGAGGGGCCTGAAGAAAAACACTCGTCGTAAGCGGACTGAGTATATTCTCGAAATTGAACATCTGGAACATAAAATAACCCATATGAATATGAGGAGGTTGAAGAGGTATGAATGTTGTTAATAGCTCTTATTCAGGAATGTGTGTGAGATTCAGTGTTTGTAAATCATAGCTAAGAATATGGCTGCTTAGACGTGCGGTAAAATGATGAAAATTGCATAACATGGTCGTTAATGATTTTTTGCTCAGTAAAAGCTCACAAAACTAAACACGGTCAAGAGGTCAAGCATCAAATAGAGGGTTCCATTTCTTATACTTCCCTTCTTTTCTTCACACTCAGAAGTTTTACAATTGCCTACATTCTCAATGTATGCGCTGCGAACGCCTTCAAATCCTTGAAAAACCACCAATGTTACACTTCCATCTTTTCTTGAAAATGAGAGGAACGCGTACTACTTTCATGTCCCTTACACGTTTCTGCGTCTTCTTTTCTCCACTTTTCACTCAAAGAAAACTTCTGTTCTCAATGAACAATTACTTGAAAAAAAATGCAAACTACACCATGTATTCAAAAATGCAAAAATAATTCTCTAAAAAATTCCAAGAGGAAAATTTGAGTCTCTGTCGAGGTCAAATCGCAAAGCGTCCAAAAGTCAATGTGTGTTTCATCTAGAGAAATTTGGTCGTGTCAAATTGGTCATAATTTTTTTTTACAAATCAGCGCGCAGTAATGAGTGCATCTCGTTTCACGGTTTGGAACCTCTTAGAAAGTCCTATATGATTCCGTACCAGCAATCCTTAACCTAGGTTTATCCGCCAAAAATTTAAATTTGACGACTATCGATGGTACAGTAAATTTATTGTGTTACTTTGAAGGGTAGATTCAAAATAATCTATCAAGAAACTTCGATGCAAAGTTATAAAAAGGAGGCTTAGTACTCAAACACAGTGCATAACCAAGAAGTTTGATAGTTAAAACTAGCTCCGAATTTCAAGATAGAGGTCGCATGTTACATAGTTCCTCCTGGGCTCTCGGATTTTTTTGAAACTTGGCATCGGACCAGATACCATCCGCACAAGAATTGTTTCAGAATGGACTTTTTCGTATAACCCGCCGAGCGCGGGTCGCAGTTACTCTTTAGTAGAGGCATATCTTGCGTAAAATAAACATTACACGAGGGTCTGAAAAAGTCGGAAAAATACCTATCCTCTCACATTTCGGGTTGGGTGAGCTTAATGAAGAACGGGAAGAGCAGTGAATAGAATGGGAATTAAGGGTGAAATGATGGGGGGATGAGGGTGCTGACAAGGACAATTGGAAAGCCACGGACGAACTGGCAATTGAAGGTGTCTTAAGTTTAAATTACTCTCACTGCTCAATAATGATGCATCGTTGTCAACTCTGCCGTGGTAAGGGAAAACGCCGTACATGCGATCATCATCAGTTGCAAAATTTGCTCGTGTAAAAAATTCACACCGCAGAAAAAGTGAAGTTGATTTTATATTCTGGGTGTATAAAAAATGTGCGAGAACTGATGAAATGCTGAATTAACCACCACAGCAGTTAGTCTTACATATTGGGATTGCTAAAGCTACTTCTGTACCAGATAGTTCAGCATCTTATAAGTTCTCGCACACTTTTTTTACGTCCAGAATGTTAAATCAACTTCACTTTTTTTCGGTGCATTTTTAAGGAAAGTTATGAATACCTTCTTATCCTAATATTTTATTTGCTTGATGATTCCAGGTAAAAATCAAAGTAGAAGATTTTAGCAAGTGAAAAATGACCAATTACAATTTTTTAGTTCATTTTTATTCGTTCTGTCATCGTTGATACTTGAAAAAAATGGTAGGTGACTAGCACAGAGGTCAGATTTTCTGCCGTATTTGCGGCTGCCCTAAAGAACTTCTGGCGTCGTCTAAGTGAATGTTTTTGATTCACAAAATTGCTACAAGAAAAAACAGTTGACTGACAATCTTTTGAAAAGTTATGGCTTAAAATTCTCTGGGATACCTACAATACCTAACGATAGTAGTGAATTTTCCGTATGTTAAAGACAAATGATGGTGCCCTGGCATTGATTCTAGAAAAATCAGGGCAACTCCATTCTTTTACGTATTCATTAAGGACAGTCATATCTTGATATCACTGCAGGCTTCCTTATTAGCTTAACAGTATTATTTAGAAAAACAATTCACAATTTTTTTGATTCCTAGTATAAAAAGTTAAAATAAACTTGGATATGAACGTTCAATAAGGCCGTGTCAGTTATCACTACCGTCTTTTAAATGTATTATTAACATCCCTCCCCAAAACCTCTATCCCTACCCCAATATACACGATATGCATAGCTCACCTCATTCCACAGGATTTAATATGAAATTCCGAATCGTCGGTCATGAGCTGGGAGGTAAGATAAAAATGCTGCAACCATCATACATCGGTGGCAAAATTATTGCAATCATTTCAAATCTTATTTTCATACTTGGAATAGTACAGGAGACAACAAAAATACAGATTTTGATCCCATGCATCCGTCTTAGAATGGGGAATATTTTCCGAAAATGCTCGGCATTTCTATATTCCTGCGTATGATCATGCCAAAATGTTCAGAGCAGAGTTGTCAAATGCGGTTGGAAAACTTATGAACAATTTTCCATTGTTTAGATTGAGAGTGTATTCAAATAAAACATTCTGCACTTTTAAGCGCTCAGTCGATAAGGGATGCTTATTACTTCCAACCCCCTTCCCTCTCCTTAAGGTTTTAGAAATTACATTTAACAACGTCCCCCTTTCCTTTATCCTCTCTTGGATTCGCCTAATATGATTCACCTGCTCGTTATCATTTGGAGCAGATGACTCATAAACCGTCAAATTTGCGCCAAATACCGGCAGGCAACCGTCAGAGGCTTCTGCTGGCGAGGCTAAAACCGAGCGCACGGTTACGGTGTGAAAAAAAGCAGAAACGGCAGGGATCGCGCGAACACAAACGATTATTTAATGTTTTACGGCGGATTATAATGGCGAGTGGTGTCATTACGACCTTATTACAAGGGCGCGTGCATGGGGTTGGGCCGGGGTATGTAATTGGGTTCATAATGAAACGGCCCGGGATTAATTCAAAATTATAGGATCTGGAGGCCTCATGGACTGATTCTTTTTATCTCACCTCCGAAAATGTGAAAAAAAAAAGTTTAAAAAAACCGATACCTCCCCCCCTCTTGCAACGGCTCGTAGATATAAAAAGCAAGAGCCGTAAGGTTGATCCATGGTGGTAATGAATCGTTCCTGGTAAAAAGGGGTGGGTAGAACAATTTTATTGAGCTTGAGGTTTTGATGGTTTGAGGTACAGTGATATGAGTATGGTAATAACCATCGAAGTCTGTAGTAGCAAATACCGTAATTCTAATCGCATTTACCAAAAGCATGGTAAGTGAGATTAGATGTGTGGTATTCTCTTTGCTGCACAGAGATACTGGGTCAAATACAAGTAGTTCTATGATAGAATTTACTATAACTCTGGTTGAATTTGCAATATTTTTCTTATACTTTAGGTACCGATTGCCTGCATCAGTTTCTAAAATATTTATACTCATTACTTAGCTATGCTGATTTTTGCATATTAAAGGAAGAAATGAGTGGGGGAAAGTCTAACAATAATGATCTTTAGTCGGAATTTTCTAAATGAGTCGGTTGATGGTGTGGTAAAGAGGTAAAAGTTCATGATATTTTAATTTATCTTAAGTTTTTAAATGGTTTATTTTATTTGTCTGTAAAAATAATTATGCTTAAAACATGACTTTTTGGCCGAAGAAAAAACTCGTATCATTTCAGAAAAAAATACACGAGGAACCTTCTAAACACTTCTGCTTGCGTTGTCATTTTGATTTTAAACTCGAAATGGAACAAAACGGATGTTTGTATGAAAGCTGTAACTTCCTCCTAGCGATATACAGGGGTAAGGAAGGGTAACTTCTTAATCCGCCCACGCCTCGCCACTGGCCTGCCCTCCCTCTTGCCCCTTGCACCTTGTCCCCACGTCCCTCTGCCCGGAACTACGTAAGACAGAATTTTAAATGAGTTTCGTCGTCGGCTAGCTCCAATATTGCTGTCTTTAGAATGTAGCATTTAATGTGCTTTGCCTTTCCAGCGAAGAAAAAGAGGAAAGTACAGGGAAAAGCGGACCTAGATGAAATTCCCTCAAAGGAGGGGTATCGATTGGAGTCATTTTTGGACCCACTCAAGCTCCATTTCCTCAACTCTACCATGTTTTGCTCATTAAACGTCTATCTTTTATGGAATTAAGCATAACTTGGTCATCCGCGGTCTCTCTCTGGGGCTAATACTATAGTCTACACACGGGTTTAAAGGCTGATATTGGCGAAAAATACGTATTTCTTGGCATTCAAGCATAAACCCGTATTTATCGCCAAAATCGGCCCTCCAACCCGTGTTAAAACCATCAGGATTAGACCCAAAAAGACACCAATAATGACCAAATGATGATGTTCCGTAAAATATAAACTTTCAATGTGCAAAAATCGCAGATCTAAGGAAATTCAGGGTGGTTTTTCTTTCTTTTCTTTTTCTCCTCGACCGACCGACTGAGAGCTTCCCGATTTCTCGGTGGATCAGTCTGTCTCTAATAGATACCAGAAAGGTAATTGTCACTGCCTCCCGTAAGATTGCGTATGATCACTTTTTAGAAACGGACTTGAGATCGTTTCCATACATTTACAATGGCAGAGGTAGAGCAAAGGTGCAAGGTGAGACTGGCCTGACTTGGGACCGTTTCGGTGCGAAAATTAAGAGCCGCAAGCTAAACGGGGGTCCCAGGGATTTCCAGAATCCAAGCGGAGATGACCGACAACTTTCCATTTTGTAGCTATCATTCTATACTCAAACCTCCATAACGGAAATGCTGAAAATTCATAGAGCAGGTGGTAAATGTCAAAGTTTGGCAACGACCCCCTCTCATCCCCTCCCACCTACTTCGACCAAAAGTCGCCGCCATTCTTGTTTTTCCCAAGGGTCTCCACGGGACCAAGTGACCATACTCTCCCTATAAGGTACTCTAGCGGTCTGCGGGTCTGCAGTATCGAGGGGCAAAGGCGCAGCTTTGGGACGGCCGCGAGATCGACACTCGCTTGATCGGGAGGAGTATCAGTCCGCTCTGCTTGGAACTTGGGCACCGCTTCATACATAAAACAACAGCGTTTCTGGATAATTGAAAAACTCCGAGAGTTGTCCTTTACGCAGTACGCAAGGGAGACAATTCCAGCCCGGGCCACCCTCGCACTGTTGTTCATTTGTCGGGAAATTCCTCGGGTCCCCGGCGCGGATCCCTCAACTCGGGAAAACTTTCTCGATTTTTGCGACTGACGCAAAGTGCCCAACGCTTAGAAGGCCGAGAGGGATCTTGAGACGTTGCTCGGTTGCCATCGATATTTCTAGCTCCTTCATAAAAAAAACAAATGCAAAAAAACAAAAAACCACACATGTTAGCACAGGGATACGAATGTCACGTTTTCTATTCCTGAAATGCACCAGAATCAGTATTTGTCAATTGCAAAACGTACACTGGAAAAAAAACAAATTGTCTCTAGAGTCCAGACTCTTAAAAACATCGACAGGAAAAAGTACTCTTGATTCAATCAGAAAATATCGTAAATCAAGAACCAAGGCTCTTAATTTAAGCTGATTTCGTTATGATTCAAGCAAAAATCCGATTGAATCAAGAGTATTTTTTCTTGTCAATGTTTTCAAGAGTCTGAACTCTACATCCAATGTGTTTTTTTTCAGTGCAGAATCAGTATTTGCGAATTGAAAAATGTCATCGGAAACTGAAGTGAAGAGAGACCCCGTGCTGGTCTCTTGTGGATTGTCGAAAATTAGTCTATTAGGCACTCCCGCACTCACCTCCTTCGTCCATTCCAACCGCCCTCTTCCACTAATAGGATCACTCCACTTTCCCCGTCTTCTATGTCTGCCGTATTGTCTACCGGTTTCAAGAATCAGCCAGCAGATTAGTTGGTACCACAGTCGAATAACGGCATGTGAAAAGTTCCCGATGTATTTGCCTTGTCATTTCATAAACTGCCTGCTTGACTTTTGGCTTTCAACAAATCCTGTACACGGAAAAAATGGATTAAACAATTAAAGTATGTCCGACATGTTTCAAATGTACATTTTACGATAGTAGAAAGCTAATTTAACCACGAGGCTGTTTAATTTAGCATTTTTTAATTGTAAAATGTACATTGAAACATGTTGGACACTTTTTTTAACTTAAACTGTTAATTCAGCAATTTTATATGTTTCGTGTATTTTTATAAAGTCAATACCTGGGAGTTCCTTAATACGTCCAAAATAGACAAGGGAACTTTCTTGGTGCACTGAAATAAAAAAAAAACATTGGATCTAGAGTCCAGACTCTTAAAAACATCGACAAGAAAAAGTACTCTTGATTCAATCAGAATCTAGCTCCAAGCTCCTAGCAGAGATCAAGGACCAAGCCTCTTAATTTAAGCGGATTTCGTTTTGATTCAAGCAAAAATCCGATTGGATCACGAGTATTTTTTCTTGTCAATGTTTTCAAGAGTCCGGACTCTAGATCCAATGTGTTTTTTTCCAGTGTGTGGGGTTGAATTGGTTTAAATATGAGGTTTGGCAACGGGCGGTTGCGTGCGTCGGCAGGGTTGCAGGGCGGCCCCTCCGCCGCGTAATTCGAATTCCTGACACGCGCTTCCGAATGACTGACCATCATCTGCAGAGCTACCGATCAATTACGCCTACCGCCCTCTACCCGAGGGCGGGTTCCGCCCTCGTCTTAACTGAGATAAAATAGACAGGATGAGGCCTAGCCCAAGTTCCTTCCGCGATACGTCTCAATAAACACTGTTACCCATTCTAAAATATCGGCTCCAAGTCATATACTACAGTCTCAAGTAAATACATATCTACATTCGACTTTTGCTGAATTTCCGTGCAGAAAATGTTTATTTTTGAAGAAATTTACGTTATTCTCTGAAAAATCGGAAGATAAATAGGTCCAAAATCCTTCGAAAATTCCGGATTTGTCGGAGGAAATTTGGAAACGCCCGATGTCAAATTAAAAATGGAGAGATCCTTTGGGTCAAAGTAGGAGGTTGCAATGAACAAGTTAGGAAGGGACCGACTAACTAACTAACGGCAACCCACGAGAGATCCTATAGTTGGCCTATCATTTTCCCCTTGGTCTACATGTATAATAGCCACTCGTTTAGTCTAAGAAGATAGCTCAATTTTCAATTTAATTCCCTTGTCTAAAATTTTGTCCCATTGGCAATTTTGCAAGTTAGCAACACTGTTTTTCCTACATTGAATTGTATGTAAAATAATTAATTCTTGAAGAGGCAGCTTTCCTCATCTTAATCGATTGATGAATTTAAATGAGGGTAAAATTGTGTTGCCATTTTAGAAAATTGCCACCGGCTTTGTCTATCAATTTCAATAATCAACCGTAGCCGAGAGTTTCAGGTATCCTTAAGAAGGGGCTCCTGAAGAAACCGCAATTTTAAACGAAGATTATCAGTTGGCTTCAATTTAGTTCGTTTTGTTAGTGGTTTTACATGGATACATAAATTGTTTAGTATACGTCAGGGACGGATTAAGAGGGTGGCCACATGGGCCGTGGCCCATGGCGAAAAAATTAGAGGGCGGCAAATTTTGCAATTTTTTCAATTACAGGTACAAAAAAATCGGATTCAGAATAAAATTACAAACAAGAAAAGGTGACGAAATCTCTCATTTCCTGAGAGTTCATTAATTTCTAATTTTGTCGTATTTCGGTGATACAAAAGACTACGCACCCTTAATTAATTGAGTAAAGAGAGTAACCAAACACGTAATTTTGCCTGGAGCGGCGCGGTGCAACTAGAAATGATGACGAGGACTTGAGATGAATAGGAGAAGCCCTCGACGCGGCAGTCGGCATGTAACTCATATTAGCGCCTACGAGACTGCATGAATACTTCACGCATTGCGTCAAACACAGTACGGTCAACAGCGGTCGGCGCTGCGTGAAACGCACAGTGCCTACCAGTGGCGTAACGGACTTCCGCTGGGCCCCCCTGCAAAAATTTTTCTAGGGCCCCCTTCCCCCCATGTCAATAAAATTCCAAAATCATTCCCCCTCCCGCCCCTCTACTTCCCTCACCCCTTCCCGTTTTTTGGCCCGAGAAATTTCAAATCACGGACTTGGACTTGGAATGCCTCTCCCCTCACTGACCCGGATCCCGTACCCGATTAAATGGGGCCCCTAAAGGATCAAGGATCTAAAAGGTGGCGGGGGCCCAGCCCAGGCCCAAGGATCTACAAAAGGGCCCATGCAGGCCCAAGAATCGAAGGGCCTCCAAGGGCCTTGTGGGCCCTTTAGATTCATGGGTCACCCAAAGCCCGAAATACCTACGAAAAGTGACAAAAAAGAGAAAAATTTTAGTAATCACTGAGTGGACATTAAAAGGCAGGGGCCCTTCAGCAAAAAAAAAGTTAGGAACAGTCCAAAAGACGTATGAAAAACCTAGAGCTAACAATAAAAATCAGCGGAAAAAGCCCCATCTCGGTAAGTAAAGGCCCAAAGTTTGAAACCAAAGCTAAGCATCAAAGAGACAGAGAAAAACAAAATTTCGGCGGCCGAGGGCCCGGAGGGCCTCCCTGCATAGCAGGGTCTGCGGGGGCGCCCGTTACGCCACTGGTGCCTACAAGACTACATGAATACTTCACGCATTGCGCCAAACACAGTGTGGTCAGCGCGGCACGGCGGCGGAAGTTAAAATTATTAAACCACATTTATGTTTGTTCTCTCTTAATTTTTTAGTTCATTTCTTACAAATGAAAGGCCTTGTCCCCACAGAGATAGGTTTACGGAACTGAACTTTCCCGCGAAGTTTCGTGAACTTTTGCAATAGTAGTGCTGACAGGGCTTACGCAAAAAATGTGTCCAACACGAGTGAATGCGTCTTATGCACCCTTCTCCCTCCGGCACTTTCACTTGATGGTTTTTATTGATGTTTCAAAATGAATGAGAAGAGGGCGGCAAAATACAGGCGGCCCATGGGCGGCAAGCACGTAAATCCGGCCATGGTATACGTACATTAAAGCGGATACATGAGATTACTACAATATTTCGTATAGTCAAAGGGAAATCTCAGATAGACCGAGAAATAGTCAATGAGCACGCACAGATGCAGCATCGATATTAAAACCAAAACCACGGGTGCGTGTTTTGTCCAAGAAAAGAAAGCCAGTGTGCCTTCATATTCTGCGTCTGCAACACGGACAGTCGTTGAGCACGAATAGTTGCATCCAGGAAATCTTTGAAGCAACTTAAAAGCGCAACATTATCCCTGTTAAAAGCGCTTTGAAGTTAGAGCGCCTCAATTTTTTTTTCATTTTTAACAAGGACAACCATCTAGTAGATATAATTGCATTCAGTCGTGAAGTGTCATTATTTTCAACCCAATTTGAGGAAACGCGTTTCGTTACAAGAAGGGAGGGGGGAGTCACTGCTATTGCTATGTAACCCTCTTTATTTGTAAACAATAAACAAAGTCTAAAATGAATGATCCTCAGTTTTAGACCTTGTTAATCACACTAGCTACCATTAAAACTAGGTCCTATTATATACAGCCATAAATTCAATAGTTTCCGACAATTTTTTAGATTTTAATGGTAAGGAGAATCCGTGAAGCGTTACGTAATTACCTATTTTGATGCGGAGTTGAATTACGAGGCTTTAATGGAGAAAAGGGGGGGGGGGGGTCAAAAATTCCGAAAAAGTACGTTACGAAATTTTAAGAACACTCCCTTAGTTAGACTTGACACCCCAACATTTCCCCACCACCCTACATGAGCCTGTCTCTGAAAACAGATTCGGCCTCCGACTTGCTCTCTTGCTGAAGTTGAAAATTTGTATTCAAGGTGACACAGCTCTGTTCGAGTTCCGGTTCACTCACGCGTTGCACGGATGAGGATCCAACACTCCGATCCAAATTTCCGGTTTGGATTTTTGGCGACAGCACCACCCTCGCGTCGGTACCTCTTCCTTCGCCTGCTCCTTTTCCCCGAACTATTCTCCCTTAAACCCATAGCTAGATTCCGAGAACACGTACCTCACTTCTTTCCAACATTATGGATTTCACGCTTCCTTTTTTTGCCTCCTCTCCGGAATAAAAACGAATTTGGAATTTTCACTGGTACTATTTTTTCATCACCGTACACAGGTATAAAGATAATTCTTCAGAAGTGGCAAATAATAACGTTACCTACTTTCATCAAGCTATTTAGTTTCCTTTTCCCACCAAATGTTAATTCTTCAAAACCAAATACACATGGAGAACGCCGTTAGGATGTAACACATTTTTTTTGTGATGAGATACAAAATCAATATGTAACTGAAAAAAATTTGGCAACTTTTGAATTTTCACACAACATGCTTTCTTGTTGCAACAGGAAATTCTCTTGTCCCCCAAAAATGTTGGCATTCTCTCACTCATCACTGCATCCATGTTGCGAAGTTATTACTTGAAGAGGGAGGGTGGATTCGACTGACATGGATCGATCAACATAAACCGATCGACACCGATTCGATCGACAAATGATTTTTAAGTCGTTGTCGATTCAATCGACATGAATCGATCGAAAAATAAAAATGTGAACTGATCGGGGTGATTTACCAGACACTGATTTGATATGACAAATTCGATTGATTCTCGGGTTGGTTGATCAATTCTCGGGTTTGTCGATTGATTCACGGCTTTATCGGTCTCCTCCGATCGATTCACGGATTGTTTGATCGATCTACGGGTTTGTCGTAATTTTTATAGCAATTACGTTGATTAGATTTCTGAAGAATAAATAAAGCATGACAGAAAGTTTACAACGTCGCAAACGAAGAATAAGTGGTTTTACACTTTGGCCATCGATTCCCTCCTGAGACCAGTGGCGTGGCGTGCACGTGCGATATACCGATTGATCGGCCATTTAAACCTACGGAAAAGTATCGAAAAACAGGGTGTTCGCAGCGAACAACTTAATAATCGATTCTTTACCATAGGTTTAAATGGCAGAACAATCGATACATCGCTATTCACGCTACGCCACTGCCTGAGACCACATCCGCGCCTATCGGATTCCTTTCTACTCAGCACTCGGAAGCGAGTACATTCAAACGAAACAGTGTTAGATCGTTCAATTTTAACATTTTCAAAATTTCATGGCCATTCCAATCCAATTTCCAGACACCGACCCCGAGGGCTGCCCCGGTGGAGCCTAACTTGATTATTGGAGCGTAGGAACTTCGATTCTCTCCAACCCCTACAACCTCTCGAAAGTCAGAGGGCACGGGGTGAAAGGTCCCGTCGTCTTGGGTCCTAACATTTTCTCAAGATTTACCGGGGGTGCATAATTTATCACGGCAGCGGTGTATCTGGACGCTCATGCAAGTCTCTCCATCTCCCTTCATTCTTCCTCCGTAAGCCTTGGGGAGGGGGGGAGGGGTGGAGGAGAGAAAGAGAAAAAGATGCAATCATCCCGTGACCCGGACGCATCTTCCTCTGCTCTCTTTCAAGTTTGAATAGTAAGAAAGGAGAGAGATAAAGCTCAGATCGAACGGGCCAAAGTTGCCGAATGAAAAAAAAAAAAAAATCATTCACTAAGTATTTGCTGGAATTGGTGATTTTTGCATTGTGTGTCAACATTCAGTACAAAACTGAACGCGTTACTTTCAATATGTCTCATTTTTTTACTTTCAATGCTTGGATGAAAATATTAAGAGAACAAAGAAAATCGTGGTAATTGGTGGATGTGAAAAAAGGTAGTAGTAGTAAAATAATTTTATTTTAAAGCGGTGCTTTAGCATCTAAGGCCATTTACACCTCTAAAGAGGGCAGTAACAGTAATAAATTTACATACCTTTTGAATAAAAAAAAGCTCACGAACTGAAACATATTAGCAAAATTTAAATTACGGCCAATTTATTTGAGAAAACCTGAAATATCGTGAATCCAGACAAATATTTTTGGAGCCATCCTAAGTCATTGTATATCAGACCCTGCACATTTAGCGGCATTTTAGGAGCATTTAGGTAAGCTATACAAGCTATGAGAACTGAATTTCATTATTACAACGTCTCAGAGTTTCTCTATCAATACATTCATTTATTTAAGATACATTTTTATGTTTCAGTTTCTTTTTTTGTTTTGTTTGGAACTATCTTCCTACATTGATGCAAATTTCCAAAAACGGCGTCCCATGTGAAGAATTCATCGATGAATAAAAAATTAACTTATCCGGTGAAACTTTGAATTGTTGTGATGCATAAAATCATCTATGACCCTCATTACTTTCCTTTCTTGATAAAAATTTTGCAGGAACCAGTCTTTTTTTTTATTGTTATTATTATTAAAAACAAATGTTCTCACATTTATAACTTCTTCAAAAGGAACTAGGAAGCAAGAACTTTCAACGTATTCTTTATTATGAACTCACTACCGAACTTAACTAGTTCAGCAGCGAGAATTTTTACTCGAATAATGTTTAAGGCTACTCTAAGTTCCGTTGAAACGCGAGTAATTTTCAAGAGCATAAACTGAGTTGGTGCTAACGTTGAGAACTTTCCGCGAGCACTTCAAGACGGCCACCGATGCCAATTCTGACAAATATCCCTGACGCTTTCCTCGTGAATCCAAGTTGAGGATGAAATCATGCTGAAATTTGTAAGACTGCAGACGAAATCACTCGTCTTACCCATGTACCAGGTCGTAGCTAGAATACCTAACTGATGACCATGCTTTCTATGTTGCCGATTTTGTATGCTAGATTCTACAGATTACCTGCAAAATGCGAGGAGATAAATAAAACCACTTTACAAAAAAATGATTTAACAACATAAATGGACCAACTTCCGCAGGAATGATCCAAGGCACATAAAGTTGAAACCATTGGTAGCATGTAGCGGAGCATTTGCGAGTTCACGCCTCGAGCCATCGCGCCTTCAATTTTGCAGATGCAGCACGGACATCCACCAAGCACGAATAGTTGTATCTCTGCGCCGTCGTTAAAGCGCATTTTCCCCCTTGCTCTAAATCCATATTGTGTAGGCTTTGTGTGTCTCGTTTGTAGTGTTGCTTCAAGGGCTTTGTGAGGAACACAGCCGAAGATAGGAAAAACGTAATCCAGCCTCCCGAATCTGAGCGGCGGCACCTTATTGGCAGTATACAGCAGAGCACCGCGAGTTCACGCTTCGCGCCTTCAATTTCGCAGACGCAACATGGACATCCATCAAGCACGAATAGTCGTATATCTGCGCCGTCGTCAATGTGCAGCCTTTCCCTTGCTCTATTTTCGTAGTGTTTCGGTTTCTTTTGACTCATTTGTAGTGCTTTTTCAAGGGGTACGTGAGCAAAACAGCCCAAGATAGGAAAGAAGTGGTGCTGCCTCGTTTTTCAACATTTTTTCGCGACTCTCACTAGTAGCATAGAGCAGAGCATTGCGAGTCCACGCTCCACTACTCATGTCATCGCGCCTTAAATTTTTGAATGTGCGTCAGTCATGGACAATGGACATCCATCCAGCACGAATAGTTGCTTCGCGTTCAGATTACTTGAATTGAATCAGTGAGAACGAAAGGACACCAACTCGAAAAAATTAAAATAATCAAGACACACAGAAAACTGCACAGTAGGTGAATAAGTTAGTCGAAGAAAAAGATTTTTGGTTTCGAAGGACAAGTACTAAAGGACTCTTGAAAGATCCAAAGTGGAACAGATGCGCTAACTTCAATTTCTTTTGTGAAAATCGACTGTCTTTAATGAAAATTAGGCATTTTCGAGTTACAGAGTTGGTGTGTTTTCGTTTTCACTGATTCAATTTATTTCGTGTCCAACATGAAACGAAAAGCAGTACTTGACGGAATCGAAGTTTTTTCTTAGTGTGCATGTACGTTATTTCGTAGAGCTACGAATGTTAAAGTAAACTCATTAAAGGGGACTTCAATGTTCTGGACTTTGCAAAATTATTTTCTTCCTTCCATCTACTCACTAGAACTCTGATTATCCTGGGCGCGAAGTCAGGGCGTGGCTACCGAAAAAAATAGAGGTCGCCGGATTGAATGACAGCGGTAACGAAATCGTGCCGAATTTCACGCATCATCCATAAAAATCACGGCGGTTTCGTTTACTCTCTTAATCTTGTGACAAATCGAAAGGATTACACGCTTGACGGAGATCCATAACTCGTAATCGGACACTGTGCTGTGGGCTGACTCTGGGGTGGGTACCATTATACCTCTACCCACCGAAAGTAACCCAAAGTTCGATAATCTTCCTGACTTTTGAACGAGGCGCTGTTGCCGCAGAGAGCAATAATGAGTCATACTTACTTACAGAGGGGTTAAAAACACATAAGAGGCCAAGGCGTTTGATGGTACGCGCCTCTTGTGTCTCGGTTGCAGTGGATCAAATGGACTGCATTTTGCAATTTCAAACTATAAATTCTGGCCCGGCGGTTTAAAAACAACGTATGAGCCATTCGTTTCCCTATGCACAGAAGTGTTTCTTCAGATGAGCCAGAATTTATGGTTCCAAATTGCAAAATGCAGTCCAAATCTTTCTCCTCAAAATTTGCACATTCCTGTCTGGCATTTAGATGACCATAGTGCTAAACCGAGTACCTATCTCAGTTTGGACAATGCAGACTTCCTGCCATATCTTAATTTTACTTCGAAAAATTAGTCGACTCCGTCATTTTTTCAAACCATCTTGATTTTTACTTTCTGTTCGTAGAAATATTCTGTAAACTATTCAAACTATGACGTTGGCTTGTTTTTTCTTTAAAAAAAAAAAAACAAAGCGGGAATATTTAAACGTCACCATGGCGGTACGTGGTTTTGCACTTTGGTTATCGATAGATCACCAGTCTTACACTATTAAGTATAGGTCTCTTCTCAAAACTCTACACTGGAAAAAAAAGTGCATACTTGGCTCGAGCATGATGATTGATGATCCTTGAAATTGCCGCCATGAATTTTTTTTTTATCTTGATTTTAAGCTGAATTTTTCTTGATACAAGAAAAGTAATGCTTGGATTAAGCAAAAAAGGAGATTATTTTCCTCTTCTTCTTCTTCTACTAACGACTAGGGCATGGCCCTGTTTGTCAAGCCTTCGAGTGCCGAGCACAAAATATTAAAAATATAATAATTATCTGTAAAGATTCGTCAAGTCAATAAAACAAATAGCAACAGGAACATTCAATCATCTTCAGGAGAAGAGAGCCAGCTTTGTGCCCATTCCTTAGGCGGTCGTCCAGGCAGTCTTTTCCCTATGGGTTGTCCAGTCATACAAACTTTTGCCAGTCTCTCTTCATCCATTCTGTCAACGTGCTCCGACCACATCTTTCTCCTCATCCTAGTCCACTTGGCTACATCCTGCACATTACAAGCATCCCTGATGGACTCGTTGGTCTGATGATCCCAAAGTGTAAAGCCCGCTATTTTTCTTAAGATCTTCATTTCAACGGTGCGGAATTGTTGTTTGGTGCGCTTTGTCTCAGCCCTGGTTTCTGCGGCAAATGTTAACACTGGTCTAACGATTGTTTTATAGACTCTGACTTTACTTTCTCGGGCCATGTATTTGTTGCGCCACACCATCTCGTTGAGGCATCCGGCAACTCTCGCCGCCTTGAGTGCCTGGTCTTGCACTTCGGAGATTATTTTAAGCAGCAAAATTTTTGACTTAAGAAAAAATACTTCTCGACGGCAAATTTAAGATTCATTTTTTTTCAGTGTACGTACATGTAAATGTGACTATCGCCGTCCGAATTCCACACCGCAATTTCGACGGGCGGTTTTCTCCGGTCGAGAGATTTTCGGTTTCCTCCTGGGCAATTTTTTTCACTCGCGAGTAACGTTCCCGCCTCGGCGGGGTCCTCGAAATCGAGACGCGGCCACGGTTATTAATCATGCGGCTCCGCGGCGCGGCGCGCGTCGTGACAACTCCGCCGCGGCGCGACGGCATTTTTCATTCATTCCTCATCATTTGTCATTTCAATTTAATCCCGACTCGCGCCCTTTGCTCCCTTCAATCGCGGTCGCCCCCCACCCCCACCCTCCGCCCGACGGGTCCCCTTTTCGGAGGATCCACGTGCGGCAACTATCTCGGCTCTGGCTATGTTCCACTCGGCTCCGTCGTTTAAAAACTGATCACGGAAGTGCTGCCTGGTTATTGAAATTATTTGATAAAGCAATAGAGAAAGAAAACAATGAGAAAACGGAGCGATTTCATTGGATGAAACGGGTGGCATTAATACAAGAGAAATGATTAACAAACTGAAAGATTTCTTTTAGGTGGGCGTTCAAATACAAGTGGCACTTTTATGTTCCACTCAGCTCTGTCGTTTAAAAACTGATCACGGAAGTGCTGCCTGGTTATTGAAATTATTTGACTTAGCAATAGACGAAGGAAGCAAAGAGAAAATGGAGCGATTCTATTGCATAAAACGGGTGGCATGAATATACACTGGAAAAAAAAGACTCATTAGCTCTAGAGTCCAGACGGTTAAAAACATCAACAAGAAAAAGTACTCTTGATTCAATCAGAATCTAGCTTAAATCAAGGACGAAGCCTCTTAATTTAAGCGGATTTTGTTTTGATTCAAGCAAAAATCCGATTGAATCAAGAGTATTTTTTCCTGTCGATGTTTTCAAGAGTCTGGACTCTAGATCCAATGTGTTTTTTTCTTCTAGTGTAAGAGAAATGATTGACAAACTGGAAGATTTTTTTTAGGTGGGCGTTCTAATACAAGTGGCACTTTTGTGTTTGGTTGGTGAATTTACTGGAACTTGAAGTAGGGGGGTGTTTTGAGACGAGAACAGCAAATTTGACGTTAGATCTTCTATATAAATAGAAAGTTCCAATACGCCAGCCTGTTGATGTTCACCATGACTAAAACTTGTTTTTTTAACTTAAAAATTGTAACGTCAAATTCGTTTTTCTCGTGTCAAAATACCCTCAGATACCGGTTTTTGGTCAATGACATCGATAAAAAGCTGGTGCCAATTTTTGCCTATCTTGAACTTTAACCGGCCGCCATTTGAAACGATTTGAGATATGACTGCGCTGAAAGAATTATTTTTCATATTTTCTTCGAACGAGGTATCAAAAGGTGGGTCTTCCAATTTGAAAAAGAAGTCGGATTCCGTTGCCAACCTCCCAAGGGGGCCCCTGAAAATTTTAGGGGGGCCCAAAAGATGCTCCTTTTAACCTTAGAACATCCCCTAAGTTTCAAATCTTTACCCTCAATATTAGGTAAAACGTTAGAGGGGTCGGAATGGACTTTTGAATCACTCTGTACATGGTTGCATAACTCTTTTACAGTATTACGGCATGTAGATTCACATGCTGTATGCTCCATTGATTGATATTTTTCCATTTTTCCATCCTCTCGACGCAAGTTGATTGATCGATTGAAGTCACAATCTCCCCAGAGGCGAAATAAAGGTGTGGAATTAATCGATAATCAGAAATAGTCAGCGGCGTGAGGGCAAGATCGAAAGTTATCAATATTGAGAGAGGAGGCAAGAGCGGGCGAGAGAGGGACAAGGGGCGCGCACTTGACTGCACTGCGAAGGGAGGGGGAGCAGGGTTCGCTGTCACTGAGATTAAGTAAAACTTTGATGGATTAAAGGTCAAGAACAGGCAAAAGGGCCGCGCAGTGTCGCTTTCGTTGCCACGGCGTACACTATGATCTTTAGTGCCAAAATCTGACCAAAATATAAATATTAAATAAAATTTCCCGATATAAAAGCTAATGCCACACGGTGATTACAATGTGATCTAGGGACAAGATTTGCCACTATACGTTGTGCTGGTACGCGGTTTGTGTTGAGGAGCGATAATAATTATCGATACGTTCAAGTTACTGCAAGAAACGGATCCATTACGTTCAGCAACATTACTATATAGTTAAATGACATCAACTTTATGAAGATTCCATGAAAATTCATAATTGAAAGTACCATAAAGAATGTCGCGCTTTGACTCAATGTAAAAATGAGAGCTATTATTACAATGATAATAACTGACACATTGAGTCAATGGGAGACGTGTGTTCGGGTAATCTTTTGTATAAATTTTCAATCAATCTTCACAAATTCGATATCATAATGATTGGTATTACTTCTCGAAGACACAATCCGTGAAGCAGCGCAACGTGGTGGCGGATCTCATCCCTAGATCACACAAATTCTGTAGAAAAAAGAAAGGAGGTGTTTGCATTTCGGGCATCTAGGATCGATTTTCTTGGAAACGGTGTAGTTCCGAGAAAAAGACAATTTATATGAAGTGTATGAAATTATATCGCGAGTTGATTGAGGCGAAAAAATCGGACGCTATGGTCCGTTTTTCATTCTTCAAATTCCGGATTTTGCTGGAACAGTTGTACCGACCTACGTCATGGGGTAAATAATCCTCAAGATGCAAATATCTCCTTTCTTTTGTCTATGCAAGGATTCAAATTCAGTACTGCCGTGCTAAAGAAGAACGCCGGAGGAGCCTTCAGACGTAGCCAAATTACCTCCTGCAAAAAACCGTAATTACTGGCAAAATTGTGAGCCTATATTATTATCAAAAATTTTCAGATAACTTAGTACGCAATTTACTCTAAAATATCTGAAAATTTCAAGGACAAATATGCATGAATGTGGTCAAATCACAGATTTCATCAAGGGGAATTTGGCAACTCTCGGACGTTCATACGGCGTTCTTCCTTAGCACGGCAGACTACTGGCTAGGTTTTGATGTGATTCACCCCGTGTGCGGCGCGACGGGTGGAGGGGCGAGCGGCGTCCCTTGTGATTCGGGAGGGGCGCGGGGCCACGAAACTGCACTGCATGCGGTCTTAGCCGGCATGATTTTTTCCTCGGAGCAACATGCTGCTCAAAGCTTGGCGAAAGGCAAGCGGGTCGAGTGTCTATTGCTTCACCCTTCCTCGGGGAGGGCGGGGCGGAAAGGGCCTTCTCCAAGTTCCCGACGAGTTTACCCTTTAAATTAAAATCATTTGTTTTGAATCAACGTGTTACGCCGAGGGAATGTCCGACCCACCACTTGACGATCGCATGCCCCCTCGTTTTTATTCATCACTCCTTTTTGTCCGCGGACACTGCTCTTTCTCTGCCTTCTCCGCGCGTTGCCAGATGGGCCCGGAACAGCTCACCGAAGAGACAGTAGCCGTAAAATTTTCTGGATCCCTTAGATTATTAGAACAGGGTCACTGGACTCTGGATTATACTGTTTATGGCCGACAGCGTAGATAATACAATATCCCTCATACAAATGTTTACGTAGACTACGGTGGAAGATTGAAAAATTCCAAATTCAATGGAACACTTGCGCTGATCACAGAATCGTATTTCGATGCTTAGTCCTTGTAAATCACCTAACAATAATAAGATCTGACCAAACAGCAACTCTCTACGTTCAATATCAACCGAGATTAAAACAATGAACGAAACTAAAAAACAGCGAACCGATTAAATCAACTAAGGCTAAAATCAAACTAAAAAACTCAATTCGCTTACGTCTAATTGCCAGACTAGTTTCGGGAGCTTCAATCGTCTCCCATCTTCAGTGGTTGTTGACTGATTCGGAATTCGTGGTCGCATTGCACGCATGTGGCTGAACTTTGGACTCCAATGCTCGGAACAGGATGTTGTTTGGACGGACTAGACAACATCCTGTTCCGAGCATTGGAGTCCAAAGTTCAGCCACATGCGTGCAATGCGACCACGAATTCCGAATCAGTCAACAACCACTGAAGATGGGAGACGATTGAAGCTCCCGAAACTAGTCTGGCAATTAGACGTAAGCGAATTGAGTTTTTTAGTTTGATTTTAGCCTTAGTTGATCAACCAAGATATCACGCTTTGAAATATTCGGTTTATGATGTCATCCCCCGCGGTGGTGACACCCTTTGTTTCTTCCCCCTTACTTTCATCTGAGTTTTACCTTGAGTAACCAGTGCAATTGTGCGTCTCACCGATTGATGAAAGCAAGGTGGAAGAAACCAAGGTTGTCACTACCGCGGTGGATGACATCACAAACCCGACTTTTCGAAGAGAAATATAACGGTTTATGATGAAAGTAGAAAGCTGCTGTACGGACAGATCTTATTATTTTTAGCTGATCTACAAAAATTAAGCATTGAAACACGATTCTGTGACCAGCGCAACTGACTCATTTATGAATTAGAACTTGGAGTCTTATTCCCGCGGGTCAGCCCGAAACCAAAATCTCCCTTCATCAAATCGGTCACTAAATTAATTTTAGCATGTTTTATACAGAGCTCAAATTTCTGAATTTTGAATTTAATTGTTTATAAATTGAAGATACATGCTCCAAAAAAAAAAGAAAAACTTCACGGGCTAAAATTTTATTTTTTCCGTTTCAAAAGTAAACAATGAACCCACATTTTCAGTAATGAGTTATTTTGAAATGATTTCAATATGTAATTTTATAATTATATAAAATAACGTGTACTCTGATTCTCAACCTAGCCGGCGGTCCAGATTATCAGTGCGGAGTCTCTAAAGGATACTAGAGTCCCTTTATACTGAGAGTCAAGACAACACCCCTTCATGGAGTCACAAACGGGAATAAAGATTACACAAATTGAACGTTTTTCGTAATCTTTGATCGACCCATTTTCAAATTCCTTTCTCCGTTCCTTCCCTCATTCCGTTTGTTCCTTATCGAACCCGTAATTCCTCGGTCCATCCCAGATTATAATCTTTGCAATCGGTGAAAATGTAATCTTTATTCCCGTTTGTGACACCGTGGAGGCCTAAAATACGGGAACCAATCAGAAATGGATTCACATTGTCTTGACTCTCAGTATAAAGGGACCCTAAAGGATACTATCTCCTTGTGCTTTTCGTAAATTCGTTCGAAAACCCGCTGTTCCATTGTGGCAACGGCGCGGCGCACCCGCAGCGTTCGCGAGTTTCCTTGTACTTTCCATTCCTCGACAAATCACAACCCAGGGACTGAGCGAACTCCTCGGGTAGGGCGATGAAAACCCCGGTTTTAATTTTACACCCGCGGGTCGTCTGTTCCTCGGCGTTGTCTTTGCGCGAGTCAATTATCGAACTGCGCGAGGAAGCCGAGGGTTTCTCCGCCAGTTTTGGTGGCTGCGCCTCGCAGGAGCTGAAATCTGGAGCGGGACGGCCCACCCTTTAATTTCTTCGGCATTTCATTAAGCATTTTATTACTCCCACTGCAAGGCTGCGTCTTGCGCGCGAATGGAACTTGCTCCTGCCGTTTATTACGTATTAGATATATATAAATATATTGTAGCGTTTGTAAGGGCTCACTCCCCATTTTCCGCCCTCGGATAAGACCGTGAGCAATAAACAAGCCCTGAATTTGGACTCCGTCAGATTTAACGTCCGCTAGGTATTCCTCGTTTTTCTAATTGTTTCCCTCTCTATTCTACTTATAATTTAATTTTGATGGGAATAAACTACCAAATAAGCCAATTGCAAGGGTTTCTTTCTCCACGGAGAAAAAAAAAAACTTCGTGCGCGGGACCCGAAGTTTAGGTCATATGGATCTCTGAAGTTTTCGGATCGTGCATCTGAACACTTTAGGTCCAGCTGCCGAGGTTTGCATCACACACCTGAAACTTCAGTTCTTACATCTGAGGGACTTCGGTTTTCACATCCGAACAACTTCGGTTCTCTATTCCGAAAAACTTCGGTTCTCACATCTGAAGTACTTCAGATGTAAGAACTGGAGTTTCAGATGTGTGATCCAAACCTCGACAGCTAGACCTAAAGTGTTCAAATGCTCAATCCGAAAACTTCAGAGATCCATATGACCTAAACTTCGGGTCCCACGCACGAGGTTTTTTTTTTCTCCGTGTGTGACGCTCATGGCTGATCCCGCCATACCTAGTTTCCTTAAATTAAAAGTAATATTCACAGAAAAAAGTGTAAAAGTAAAATTGTGGTGATACCCCAATTTGTTGGATAATGTTAGCATTTCAAATAAATCGTGTTGTACCGCAAAATTTGGATTCGTAACCTGATTTCATTCGCTAAATACCATCACACTTTGGTCGGTGATCTGTGGCACGCTTTTCTGACGCCCGAGTGTGTTTTCTTTCCTGGCGCACCCAGTGCGAACGACTTAATGAGTCATTTCGCGGATCTCAGGCGCTAAATGAATCGATCATAAAATAGTTCTCACTCAGTAAGTAGTGGTCAACGATTGTGCGATCCGCGGTGTTCGAATCTAGTGGCTGCCATGGAGCTAACATAATGCTGGGTGAGTACCCTTTAAATCATTCCTTTCACTGTTTTAGAGACAACGTATGTGTCAATAATGTGTCATTAATTTCGGTACGGAGATAGGTGCTTTTATGGTTAAGCCACAGGCAGTGGCTCCTTACTGTGTAATGCAGTCCAGCCATTGACTGTCATTTGTGGGGGCGCGTGAAGTAACCCTAGGGAGTATGGACTTACAGTGAAACTTACGAGAACTAGCTCCTTATTAATGATAGTTTACATTGCGTCCCCCGCAAATTACTGAAGACAAAAAAGTTACATTTTTAGAAGACTAATATTTCTCCGGTTCAGTTGGTCCACTAATCCGGGACCCGGAAATTTTCCGAGCGATAAGATCCCCCTGTCACAGACATGGCTTACAAGGTGACATTCTCGTTGCGACGGTGCAGTGTCATCTAACGTCGGATTATCCTCTCATACTTTTCCAGTAGATTGTGCTGCCACGCAGAGGAAACACGCCGTGTGAGTACCCAAATGCTGCCTAATCTCCTAAAATACAAATTTTTTGTTATGAATTAAGTGACGTGCATGAAAATACAATGTGTATCTTGAGGTGATGGCGATAACGGAAAAAAGCGTTTGGAGGGAAATGTTCTTAGGATTGGCAACATTTAAAAGCGATTTCTGATTCAGACTTTGAATTACTGTCAAACTGTTAAACTCGTCGAGATTTCTTTATGTTGTCATCCTCAAATGATGTAGAACAAACCCCTCTAAAATGTTGTATTTCTACGGTGACAACATTTCAATGGTAAAACTCCCAAGCCACGTTTCTCGATCGGTTTGCGACGTTGTAGACTTCCTGTCATACTTTTTTTTTTTTAAAAAAAATGGAGAACTACTCCATGTCAATTCTTAAAAACTTCCGTAATCAGAACGTCATGATGAGGAATTTGAAATTCAGTTAAAAAGACACAGTTTGCCCTAGGATTGCACAATTTTATTCGTAATTCGATCGAAACCATTTGATAATTTGAATGAATAATATACTGACAACTGTCTAAATACACTGTCTGTGCTGGAGGAAATTTGCGCCGGAAAAAATGAGGATGTTGACTAAACATCCTGCTTTTTAAGTTAATGCGACGACTTCAACATGGGAAGATCAACTCCCCCTGATGTTAATTTTATGTAGTGAAGATGTTATAATTTAACTGCTGGAGTAGTTAAGACAGTTTCGAGACCTCACCCAATCTTTTAAGAAAAGCAGTGGCAACATCGCACGGATTTAGGGGGTGGCCACATGAGCCGCGGCCCATGGCGGCAAATTTAGGGGGCGGCAAATGTTGTAATTTTTTAAATGTAGGTATCAAGAAAAAAATCTGATTCAGAAAAAAAATTACAAACGAGAAAAGGCGAAAAAATCTCTCATTTCCTGAGAGTTAAAGTATAGTAATTTCTAACTTGTTCGTCTTTCGGTTATGCAAGAGACAGAACTTGAAAGAGAAACCAAACACGAAATTTGGCCCAGAGCGGCGCGGCGTAGAGAGCAATGATGACGAGGACTTGAGATGGATGAAAAGGAGAAGCCCTCGGAACACCGCGCCGTTCAGCATGAAACACATGCTAGCGCCTACAAGACTCCACGAATACTTCACGCATTGCGTCAAACGTAGTGCGGTCAGCAGCGATCGGCGCGTGAAACGCATAGCGCCTACAAGACTTTAGGGATACTTCACGCATTGCACCAAACACAGCGCGGTTGGCGCGGTGGCGGAAATTATAATCATTAAACCACATTCATGTTTATATATATAAAGTCGCTTTATAACGCACTCTGGCGTTCTACGACACCCAAGCGCCACATATGCCTGTCTTCCCAGAGGTTATCGGGCAACTGACACCGCAACATCTCTTTGTCAACGCCCTGCCGCCAACCCTTTACGGGACGTCCCCGTCGCCTCTTCCCAGGTGGTACCCAATCCAAAACTTGTTTGGGCAACCTCTCCTCCGACATGTTTATTCTTTCATAATTTTTTCGTTCTTTCTCATTAATGTAAGGCCTTGTCCGCACAGGGATAGGTTTACGGAACTTAATTTTCGCGCAAAGTGCCATGAACTTTTGCTAGTGGTGACAAAGTTTTCAAAAAAAATGTGCCCAACGCGAGTAAACGCGTCTTATGCACCCCTCCTCCTCCGGCACGTTCACTTGATGGTTTGTATCGATGTTTTCAAAACGAATGAGAAGGGGCGGCAAAATACAGGCGGCAAGTAGGTAAATCCGGCCCTGCATCATCGATCATCGTACAATTTTAAAGTACACAGAGTGGATTCACCTCATATCCCTGCCGCATGCAAGACGTCCATCCAACATCCAATTTTTTTGGTGTGGTGTCATTCGAAGGTTAATTTCTCAATGTGGTGTATTTGATTTCAGTTCTGGTGGTTTTGGCGCTGTCGGGCCTCATACTGCCCGGAGTCACGGCTTTCTTCTTGCCGTCGACGCTCGTGCCCGGGAACTCTTACGCTTTCTCGTTGATCGGCTACCTTGGGTTCGGGGTCGGGCCATGGCACGCCTTCTACGCCCTCTCGCCGTCCACCTTCTTCAACATCCGGCCGATGGAGGGCTCTTGGGACGTTGTTGTCCCGCAAATCGGGCACCTCGCCGATCTCCGCAATGTCACTGTCAAGTGGGCAGGACCGCTCCCGGCCGAGAGGCCATCCCCAAAGAAGTCGGCTTTGCTCTCGCTTACCGCATGATAAACCAGTGAGTACTGGAAAAGGGCTACCCACGTTTTACCACCTGACATTTGGACTGCATTCTGCAATTTGGAACTATAAATTCTAGTCCGGTTTAAAAACGACGCATGCGCCATTAGTTTTTCTATGCACATAAGTGTTTTTCCAGAAGAGCCAGAATTTATCGTTCCAAATTGCAAAATGCAGCCCATTTAATGAGATTCCACCTTGAGATCTGATCATTGAATTGACAAACAAAGCTATAGACAAAGAGGGCAAAGGGAGAACGGACTTACGATGGAGGCCGGTGATTGCTAGGGACAGCGGAGGTAAGAAATAAAATTACTAATAGCAACCAGGGGGGACGCTTTAGTTTCATTCTCTTCCTTTGTCAATGAAAACCATTTGTTTCAACCAACAAGATCCCTTTATTCCCTTTGTCCTCTTTGGTGTATAGATTTGCTTGTCAATTTCAATATTCAGGGCAAACGACAAGGAAACCAGTATTTTGACATCAACATAAGATATGTCATGGGCCATGACACAAAACATTCAACATAATGTGACAAATTTTAGAATTTTGATGAGAAAACACTTTTGATATTTTAAATCTTACCTTTGTTATCACGAATTCAGATAAGGGGAGAGTCAAGGGCCTGTTTGTCCTTTCGGAGGGACTAATCTTACAGAAAGGCTACAAACGATCAACTTTCCTGGAACGGCCACTATCTCCATAGAACAGAAGCACACTCCGGAGTTTTCAGTCCCTTACTGGCCGGCCAATGGTCAATGTTTTGTTCATTTACAAGACGTGTGATGAAATTTCCGCTTTATCTGATCCGCAGGTCGTACCTCTACCACATGCATCAATGTAATTGTCGTCACTACACAGATTACCTGTTATATGGAAGGACATTTGGTAGATCATACGATATTGCGTACATGCCTATCAGAGACAACTGCCCATTGCACCGTCTACTAAATAGCACAACAAACGTCAATTCGCCTTCATTCAAACTGCACGATAAACTTGGTAACTCGTATCTATTAGGACCTCCATGGAACTCATCTAGCAATAGCCATACAGTAAATCAACAAAGCTTGCCTACCTCGCCTAATACTTGGCGACCAGGTCCACGTCCAGGTGGTGGCTCACCAGGTGTCTCACAAGGACCACGTCCACCAGGTGCTCCACCAGTTTCCCTACCGGTTTCCCCACCGGTTTCTCCACCAGGTTCCCCACCAGGTCTACGTCCAAGTGGTGGCCCACCAAGTTCCCCATCAGGTTCCACACCAGTTTCCCCACTAGGTTCCACACCAGGTCCACGTCCAGGTAGTAGCCCACCAGGTTTCCTACCAGGTGCACGTCCAAGTGGTGGCCCACCAGGTTCCCCATCGGTTTCCTCACCAGTTTCCCCACCAGCTTCCCCATCAGGATCCACACCAGGTTCAAGTCCAGGTAGTAGCCCACCAGGTTTCCCACCAGGCCTACGTCCAAGTGGTGGCCCTTCAGGTTCCCCATCAGTTTTCCTACCAGGTTCCACACCAGGTCCACGTCCAAGTGGTAGCCCGCCAGTTTCCTCACCAAGTTCCCCGCCAGGTTCCCCACCAAGTTCCCCGCCAGGTCTACGTCCAAGTGGTGGCTCACCAGGTTCCACATCAGTTTCCCAACCAGTTTCACCACCAGGTTCCACACCAGGTCCACGTCCAAGTGGTAGTCCACCAGGTTCCCCACCAGATCCACATCCAAGTGGTGGCCCATCAGGTTCCCTATCAGTCTCCCCACTAGTTTCCCCACCAGGTTCCCCACAAAGTTCCCCACAAAGTTCCCCACCAGGTCCCAAACCAGGTTCCTCACCAGGCTCTCCACTAGGTTCCCCACCAGGTCTACGTCCAGGTGGTGGCCCACCAGGTTACCCACCAGATCCACATCCAAGTGGTGGCCCATCAGGTTCCCTATCAGTCTCCTCACCAGTTTCCCCACCAGGTTCTCCACCAGTTTCAGTACCAGTTTCTCCACCAAGTTTCCCGCCAGGTCCCAAGCCAGGTTCCTCATCAGGTTCTCCACCAGGTTCCCCACCAGGTCTACGTCCAGGTGGTGGTCCACCAGGTTCCCCATCAGGTCCACGTTCAGGTGGTGGCCCATCAGGTCCATATCCAGAGGGTGGCGCACCAAGTTCCCCACCAGACTCACGTCCAGGTGGTGGCCCACTGGGTTCCCCACCAGGCCCACAAGGACATCTTGAAGTTTTCCTGTAGCTCCTCCTGGCCCACAGTTCAGATCTCTCCCACCTTATGATCGGGGACAAGTCCAGGGAATGGTCCCTACATCTGCTGCGTCGCTTCGGCCGTCCAGCCTACTCCCAAAACTAGAAGGTCAGCAAAATGAAAATGCTTCGAGTCCTTTGTTAGGACTCACACCATCTAATGTAATTGGTCAATGGTTCGACCTACCTCGGCTACCTCGGATGAATGTTTATCTTCATGTGTTTTAGAATTTACAGCTCACGGTTTGCCAGTTAAACTTAGACTGACCGATGTATGTATACGTGTATGTAATAAGGTTGAAAAATGGTGCCGGGTGGGTCCATACCATTTCGCGGGGAAAACGAAGCCAAGAAATTCATTTGCATACATTTTGCAATTAGAGTCAAATATTTTTTTTTTTTTTTTACGGTGATGAGTTTCAGTACAAGACCGAGGAAGGAGGAGGGAAAGAACGTTATGGATCTCTTGGCGTGACTTTAACTTAATATTCCAGTGGAAGCTGCCTGAGCTGAACACCGCGCCCCCTTCGGTCTTGTATTAGTACTCATTAGAGCAACAAAAAAAAAATTGCCCATAATTGAAAAATTGTTGGATTTTCCCGGTTTTATTTTCCCCGCGAAATATTATGGACCCAGCACCATTTCTCCACCTTGTTACATACAGTTCGGGCCATTTCTTAGTGTTTTTTCTCGTTTATACGTGTAGGTATGTATGTATGTATGTAAATATGTTTTTTATTTTATTTCATTTACGTCCTTTTTGCTGTCTATTTTTTATATATTTGATCTTTTGCCTGTTTTATTAGTTTTCCTGTACCTATGTAATGCCCTAAAGATGAAACTCGTGTGAAAAAAGCCACGGCAATATAATGTAATTTAATAAAATGCATTGTGCTAAGGTCACCTTCCTTGCTATATAGTTACATTGTTCAAATTTGTTTTTTTTCTCTTTTTCAAGAGAGGAAATTTGAACTTTACTGCTGGGAAAGTAGATGCTTTTTGAGTCTTTATGGTCTGTACCATCCATATGGTGCTGAGCAAAAAGCGCGGATGCATGCTCGTCGGGATCCCATTCTGTATTGTTGAAGAAAACGACGTATGCGAACCTCCGTCTGCCAATTTTTTTCACAAGACACACATTTTCAGGAAAACTTGGGCGTACTTTATTTTAGTTACTCCACCAATATTTTATTCGCAATTCAACACAAATTATCAGAAAATGTCAAGAAAAACATTACATTTATTTAGGAGAAATCTGGCCACGTCCGAATGCCCAAACGACATTTTTCCTTTGCACGGCTGAGTTGCGCGACTTTGTCCTCCACTCTCCCTCACTCCGCTCACCCTTCCTTGGTCAGTACGTGAGACTTGTTGTATGCCTGACGTCGAGGCGACGACGAGTATAACTCATACACGGGCGGCCATTTTTCTCTTTTCTCTCTTTTTAATATCTTCAGCTCTGAACCGTGATATGAATACACAAACTCCGGCCAAAAGTCCCTCGTGGGCTTGGTAGGGGGGGTTGGAGGGAGGCTTAAAGAAAAATGCTGACATTTTGGCCCAACGCAATAATGGCTTATTGGGAGAAACCAGTGATATGAATGAGAGTCAAGAATTAAGGGGATTACTTTTTATATTATCTCATCTATCTAATTATGAAGGATACGCATTTGAAATATTCTTCAAATAGTGCGATGATGCTGATGCTGGAGGAGAAGGTTTTTGAAACATTTCTAAAAGGAGGCTCGTGTTTCAAAACGTTTCTTTAAAGCAGGGGAAAATTGAAACATTTCGAAAACGACTTTGAATCGTTTAAAGAGGTATGTTATACAGATACACTGAAAAAAAAGGTATGCTATTTCAGCACCTAGGATGTCAAAAATGTGTCTGGTGATCCTAAGATGCTACCTGATTGCCCACGCAACTGAATTTGCATTTACAGGATGTAAAGGTCACTGGGGATCACCAGACACAATTTTGACATCCTAGATGCTGAAACAGTATATTATTTTCTCTACTGCACAGTGAAATCCCCTGCACAGGAGCTGAGGATCTCTCTTAAATAAAAAAATCCATAATGACCCCTGGAATTCTGCATACATGCATCCAGTTCCAACATGCCGATGTAAAATTTCATCCTCTCAAAATAAAGATGGGTCTCCACAAAATGCATCAAACTCTGTGATGACTGTTGCGAAATCCAAACCGAACTTGGAAATTTGGTGGGGTTAAAGCTGATTACCGAGAGTGCAGCATCTTCTGAACTTGTGCTGCGTCGGGGCAATTGCAGCTTTGCTGATTCATTGGCGCATGAATAGTCAAGGGGACCGCAGAACCTTTGCGCGCGTTTTGTTTTTTAGCTGAGCCACAGCTTCTTTCAAACACCAGTCGTCCCTGCTTTCAGACTGCCTTTCAGCCACGCTTGAAACATCCCTTGGGTCCCCTCGCTTTTTGTGCTCCTTTTGCCCGACTCTCTATTTTCAGCTAATTAATGTTGCCTTAATTAAGAACCAAGGTTACACTTCGGTCTTATTTTCGAGTGAGCGCGTGTTGAGTTCATTTCCGGCACTCTCTCAGGTCTTTAATTCACCCGTCGCTCAGAGTCCATATGAAAAGCTGCTCTTTATAAACGGGTAAAAAATGAGATTAGAGATAAAGAGGTACCTAATTGTCATTTCCGCAAGACTCGGTTGTTATTTCAAAGGTCACTCAATTTTTTAATAGAAAATTCTTATTTAATAGTATCATTGTCCTTAAAAGCGAGTAAAATAGTTTGGACCAGGGATTTCACTGTATAAATTCATCAAATATCACTCTGAATTTGCAGGTCTTTTCATGATTATTTATAAAAATTATGCCACTTCAAGGCTAGTTTTATGCGAGAACCATCAGAAAAGTAAAGGTAACCAATCAGTGCAATACATTCAGAAAGAGGAGATGCCCTGTTGACGAAAAAAAATATTACATTATATCCAAAAAAGGATATCATTTTGTATGCAATCAGAGAAAATTGAAAAACACCGAGATTTTTGTATGGAATAGAAATATAAGGAAAATACACAAGGTGAGTATTTGATATTTGCAACGCGAACTTTAGGTATCGTCATTAAGGAGTTTTTTACTGCCCCACCACAGCTGATCTTACGAGAAGAAGGCGTACATTCGTCATTTCAAATCGTGGACAGGGATCCACATGTGACATTGATGGATCCAGCAAATTCGCAACATTGTCTTTTCTGCATTTAAACACATGTTTATTCTTTCATAATTTTTTTTCTTTCTCATTAATGTAAGGCCTTGTCCGCACAGGGATAGGTTTACGGAACTTAATTTTCGCGCAAAGTGCCATGAACTTTTGCTAGTGGTGACAAAGTTTTCAAAAAAAATGTGCCCAACGCGAGTAAACGCGTCTTATGCACCCCTCCTCCTCCGGCACGTTCACTTGATGGTTTGTATCGATGTTTTCAAAACGAATGAGAAGGGGCGGCAAAATACAGGCGGCAAGTAGGTAAATCCGGCCCTGCATCATCGATCATCGTACAATTTTAAAGTACACAGAGTGGATTCACCTCATATCCCTGCCGCATGCAAGACGTCCATCCAACATCCCATTTTTTTGGTGTGGTGTCATTCGAAGGTTTATTTCTCAATGTGGTGGATTTGATTTCAGATCTGGTGGTTTTGTTGCTGTCGGGCTTCATCCTGCCCGGGGTCACGGCTTTCTTCTTGCCGTCGACGCTCGTGCCCGGGAACTCTTACGCTTTCTCGTTGATCGGCTACCTTGGGTTCGGGGTCGGGCCATGGCACGCCTTCTACGCCCTCTCGCCGTCCACCTTCTTCAACATCCGGCCGATGGAGGGCTCTTGGGACGTTGTTGTCCCGCAAATCGGGCACCTCGCCGATCTCCGCAATGTCACTGTCAAGTGGGCAGGACCGCTCCCCGGCCGAGAGGCCATCCCCAAAGAAGTCGGCTTTGCTCTCGCTTACCGCATGATAAACCAGTGAGTACTGGAAAAGGGCTACCCACGTTTTACCACCTGACATTGGACTGCATTCTGCAATTTGGAACTATAAATTCTAGTCCGGTTTAAAAACGACGCATGCGCCATTAGTTTTTCTATGCACATAAGTGTTTTTCCAGAAGAGCCAGAATTTATCGTTCCAAATTGCAAAATGCAGCCCATTTAATGAGATTCCACCTTGAGATCTGATCATTGAATTGACAAACAAAGCTATAGACAAAGAGGGCAAAGGGAGAACGGACTTACGATGGAGGCCGGTGATTGCTAGGGACAGCGGAGGTAAGAAATAAAATTACTAATAGCAACCAGGGGGGACGCTTTAGTTTCATTCTCTTCCTTTGTCAATGAAAACCATTTGTTTCAACCAACAAGATCCCTTTATTCCCTTTGTCCTCTTTGGTGTATAGATTTGCTTGTCAATTTCAATATTCAGGGCAAACGACAAGGAAACCAGTATTTTGACATCAACATAAGATATGTCATGGGCCATGACACAAAACATTCAACATAATGTGACACATTTTAGAATTTTGATGAGAAAACACTTTTGATATTTTAAATCTTACCTTTGTTATTATGAATTCAGATAAGGGGAGAGTCAAGGGCCTGTTTGTCCTTTCGGAGGGACTAATCTTACAGAAAGGCTACAAACGATCAACTTTCCTGGAACGGCCACTATCTCCATAGAACAGAAGCACACTCCGGAGTTTTCAGTCCCTTACTGGCCGGCCAATGGTCAATGTTTTGTTCATTTACAAGACGTGTGATGAAATTTCCGCTTTATCTGATCCGCAGGTCGTACCTCTACCACATGCATCAATGTAATTGTCGTCACTACACAGATTACCTGTTATATGGAAGGACATTTGGTAGATCATACGATATTGCGTACATGCCTATCAGAGACAACTGCCCATTGCACCGTCTACTAAATAGCACAACAAACGTCAATTCGCCTTCATTCAAACTGCACGATAAACTTGGTAACTCGTATCTATTAGGACCTCCATGGAACTCATCTAGCAATAGCCATACAGTAAATCAACAAAGCTTGCCTACCTCGCCTAATACTTGGCGACCAGGTCCACGTCCAGGTGGTGGCTCACCAGGTGTCTCACAAGGACCACGTCCACCAGGTGCTCCACCAGTTTCCCTACCGGTTTCCCCACCGGTTTCTCCACCAGGTTCCCCACCAGGTCTACGTCCAAGTGGTGGCCCACCAAGTTCCCCATCAGGTTCCACACCAGTTTCCCCACTAGGTTCCACACCAGGTCCACGTCCAGGTAGTAGCCCACCAGGTTTCCTACCAGGTGCACGTCCAAGTGGTGGCCCACCAGGTTCCCCATCGGTTTCCTCACCAGTTTCCCCACCAGCTTCCCCATCAGGATCCACACCAGGTTCAAGTCCAGGTAGTAGCCCACCAGGTTTCCCACCAGGCCTACGTCCAAGTGGTGGCCCTTCAGGTTCCCCATCAGTTTCCCTACCAGGTTCCACACCAGGTCCACGTCCAAGTGGTAGCCCGCCAGTTTCCTCACCAAGTTCCCCGCCAGGTTCCCCACCAAGTTCCCCGCCAGGTCTACGTCCAAGTGGTGGCTCACCAGGTTCCACATCAGTTTCCCAACCAGTTTCACCACCAGGTTCCACACCAGGTCCACGTCCAAGTGGTAGTCCACCAGGTTCCCCACCAGATCCACATCCAAGTGGTGGCCCATCAGGTTCCCTATCAGTCTCCCCACTAGTTTCCCCACCAGGTTCCCCACAAAGTTCCCCACAAAGTTCCCCGCCAGGTCCCAAACCAGGTTCCTCACCAGGCTCTCCACTAGGTTCCCCACCAGGTCTACGTCCAGGTGGTGGCCCACCAGGTTACCCACCAGATCCACATCCAAGTGGTGGCCCATCAGGTTCCCTATCAGTCTCCTCACCAGTTTCCCCACCAGGTTCTCCACCAGTTTCAGTACCAGTTTCTCCACCAAGTTTCCCGCCAGGTCCCAAGCCAGGTTCCTCATCAGGTTCTCCACCAGGTTCCCCACCAGGTCTACGTCCAGGTGGTGGTCCACCAGGTTCCCCATCAGGTCCACGTTCAGGTGGTGGCCCATCAGGTCCATATCCAGAGGGTGGCGCACCAAGTTCCCCACCAGACTCACGTCCAGGTGGTGGCCCACTGGGTTCCCCACCAGGCCCACAAGGACATCTTGAAGTTTTCCTGTAGCTCCTCCTGGCCCACAGTTCAGATCTCTCCCACCTTATGATCGGGGACAAGTCCAGGGAATGGTCCCTACATCTGCTGCGTCGCTTCGGCCGTCCAGCCTACTCCCAAAACTAGAAGGTCAGCAAAATGAAAATGCTTCGAGTCCTTTGTTAGGACTCACACCATCTAATGTAATTGGTCAATGGTTCGACCTACCTCGGCTACCTCGGATGAATGTTTATCTTCATGTGTTTTAGAATTTACAGCTCACGGTTTGCCAGTTAAACTTAGACTGACCGATGTATGTATACGTGTATGTAATAAGGTTGAAAAATGGTGCCGGGTGGGTCCATACCATTTCGCGGGGAAAACGAAGCCAAGAAATTCATTTGCATACATTTTGCAATTAGAGTCAAATATTTTTTTTTTTTTTTTACGGTGATGAGTTTCAGTACAAGACCGAGGAAGGAGGAGGGAAAGAACGTTATGGATCTCTTGGCGTGACTTTAACTTAATATTCCAGTGGAAGCTGCCTGAGCTGAACACCGCGCCCCCTTCGGTCTTGTATTAGTACTCATTAGAGCAACAAAAAAAAAATTGCCCATAATTGAAAAATTGTTGGATTTTCCCGGTTTTATTTTCCCCGCGAAATATTATGGACCCAGCACCATTTCTCCACCTTGTTACATACAGTTCGGGCCATTTCTTAGTGTTTTTTCTCGTTTATACGTGTAGGTATGTATGTATGTATGTAAATATGTTTTTTATTTTATTTCATTTACGTGCTTTTTGCTGTCTATTTTTTATATATTTGATCTTTTGCCTGTTTTATTAGTTTTCCTGTACCTATGTAATGCCCTAAAGATGAAACTCGTGTGAAAAAGCCACGGCAATATAATGTAATTTAATAAAATGCATTGTGCTAAGGTCACCTTCCTTGCTATATAGTTACATTGTTCAAATTTGTTTTTTTCCTCTTTTTCAAGAGAGGAAATTTGAACTTTACTGCTGGGAAAGTAGATGCTTTTTGAGTCTTTATGGTCTGTACCATCCATATGGTGCTGAGCAAAAAGCGCGGATGCATGCTCGTCGGGATCCCATTCTGTATTGTTGAAGAAAACGACGTATGCGAACCTCCGTCTGCCAATTTTTTTCACAAGACACACATTTTCAGGAAAACTTGGGCGTACTTTATTTTAGTTACTCCACCAATATTTTATTCGCAATTCAACACAAATTATCAGAAAATGTCAAGAAAAACATTACATTTATTTAGGAGAAATCTGGCCACGTCCGAATGCCCAAACGACATTTTTCCTTTGCACGGCTGAGTTGCGCGACTTTGTCCTCCACTCTCCCTCACTCCGCTCACCCTTCCTTGGTCAGTACGTGAGACTTGTTGTATGCCTGACGTCGAGGCGACGACGAGTATAACTCATACACGGGCGGCCATTTTTCTCTTTTCTCTCTTTTTAATATCTTCAGCTCTGAACCGTGATATGAATACACAAACTCCGGCCAAAAGTCCCTCGTGGGCTTGGTAGGGGGGGTTGGAGGGAGGCTTAAAGAAAAATGCTGACATTTTGGCCCAACGCAATAATGGCTTATTGGGAGAAACCAGTGATATGAATGAGAGTCAAGAATTAAGGGGATTACTTTTTATATTATCTCATCTATCTAATTATGAAGGATACGCATTTGAAATATTCTTCAAATAGTGCGATGATGCTGATGCTGGAGGAGAAGGTTTTTGAAACATTTCTAAAAGGAGGCTCGTGTTTCAAAAACGTTTCTTTAAAGCAGGGGAAAATTGAAACATTTCGAAAACGACTTTGAATCGTTTAAAGAGGTATGTTATACAGATACACTGAAAAAAAAGGTATGCTATTTCAGCACCTAGGATGTCAAAAATGTGTCTGGTGATCCTAAGATGCTACCTTGATTGCCCACGCAACTGAATTTGCATTTACAGGATGTAAAGGTCACTGGGGATCACCAGACACAATTTTGACATCCTAGATGCTGAAACAGTATATTATTTTCTCTACTGCACAGTGAAATCCCCTGCACAGGAGCTGAGGATCTCTCTTAAATAAAAAAATCCATAATGACCCCTGGAATTCTGCATACATGCATCCAGTTCCAACATGCCGATGTAAAATTTCATCCTCTCAAAATAAAGATGGGTCTCCACAAAATGCATCAAACTCTGTGATGACTGTTGCGAAATCCAAACCGAACTTGGAAATTTGGTGGGGTTAAAGCTGATTACCGAGAGTGCAGCATCTTCTGAACTTGTGCTGCGTCGGGGCAATTGCAGCTTTGCTGATTCATTGGCGCATGAATAGTCAAGGGGACCGCAGAACCTTTGCGCGCGTTTTGTTTTTTAGCTGAGCCACAGCTTCTTTCAAACACCAGTCCCTGCTTTCAGACTGCCTTTCAGCCACGCTTGAAACATCCCTTGGGTCCCCTCGCTTTTTGTGCTCCTTTTGCTCGACTCTCTATTTTCAGCTAATTAATGTTGCCTTAATTAAGAACCAAGGTTACACTTCGGTCTTATTTTTGAGTGAGCGCGTGTTGAGTTCATTTCCGGCACTCTCTCAGGTCTTTAATTCACCCGTCGCTCAGAGTCCATATGAAAAGCTGCTCTTTATAAACGGGTAAAAAATGAGATTAGAGATAAAGAGGTACCTAATTGTCATTTCCGCAAGACTCGGTTGTTGGTTCAAGAGGTCACTCAATTTTTTAATAGAAAATTCTTATTTAATATTATCATTGTCCTTAAAAGTGAGTAAAATAGTTTGGACCAGGAATCTCACGGTATAAATTCATCAAATATCACTCTGATTTTGCAGGTTTTTTCTTGATTAAATATAAAAATTATGCAGCTTCAAGGCTAGTTTTATGCGAGAGCCTTCAGAAAAGTAAAGGTAACCAATCAGTGCAATACATTCAGAAAAAGGAAATGCCCTATTCAAAAAAAGAAATATTTTATTAATATCCAAAAAAGGATATCATTTTTTATGCAATCAGGGCGAATTGAAAAACACCGAGCTTTATTGTGTGGAATAGAAATATAAGGAAAATACACAAGGTGAGTATTCGAGATTTGCAACTCGAATTCTATCGTCATTAAGGAGTTTTTTAGTTTTTTACTGTCCCACCTTAGCTGATCTTACGAAAAGAAGGCGTACATTTGTCATTTCAAATCGCGGACAGGGATCCGCACAGTTGTGACATTGGTGGATCCAGCGAATTTGCAACATTGCCTTTTCTGCATTTAAACCTATGGAAATTCGGTGTTCCAAATTGCTGCTCAAGCATGCGGTAATAATAAGATATCATAAGTTTCGAAGCGCGTTTCCAGGGGGTCGTTTCTCTGAATGACGTCAAGATTTCAACCCAATTAAAACCGTTCTTCCTATTACTACAAAAAGCGTCCCTTTACTAAAACATGCCGTTAAATATATTTTTTTGAGCTGTCTTAACCCTCTATGGCATAGCGTTACAAATTCGAAACAAGCGTCTTTTTCATAGGTTTTTGAAAATTGAATATTTTCTATGTGGCATAATTTTGCAAATTTTCATTAGTTTTTTCTTTTTCTAAAGAACCGATTCCCAAAAATTTAAAAATTTGAAAATAATATTTGGTACTCTATGATTATTATACGAGCTACAACATAGATCAGTATCCCCCAGAATCCGAGATCCAAAATTAATTCATGCCATGGAGGGTTAAGTTTAAAAACGCGTATTCGCTAAAATTTACGTCAGACACACTCACTTTCAAGGCAATTTGTGGGTCACATGACAGTTCAGTTTGCATGAAATACACAGTGCTTTATAAATCAAATTTTATCGAAACCTCGTTTGTGCTTTCCTTTTCATGCCTCTAGGTAGAAATTTACATCGGCGACGCGAGATACATATTCGCTCGGTGCATCGCATGTAAAGGCCGAGATGAAAGGTAACAGCAATTTTATGAGGGGTTATTTGGACGTATTTCTATCAAACGGAACTATGTGCATTGAGACATGAGCCCTGAGATCCATAAGAATACACGCATAACGGGGCTCACGTCATAATGCACTTAGTTCCGTTTGATAGAAATACGTTCATTTGGAAACGAGAACTCGAGCGTTAAATTAAAATGCCACCGGCTCCCGGCTCCCGCAGCAAGAAAAGTACTCAAAATGTTAAACATAACTAGCCACAATGTGTCATCTCAAAAGCAGACGATCATGCCCATTCAGGGCGGGGTAAACAAAGTCTGGGGTCTTTCTCAAAGGACCCCCCGCCCCCTCTACTTTCGCGAGTACCAACTGCGGATAAGGAGAATGCGAGGGGGAGGGTGACTAGCGTTGAATTCAATTATCCCGCTTTTAGAGTTGGTAATTTCTGCCGGGACATTGGCGTCGCGCAGGCGGCGGAATTGTAACTTCATAGGACGTGAGCATTGAAAGAAAGTTAGGATGTTAAAAATAAACAGCTAGGTTTTTAAAAATTGTGCATGGACTTCAACACTTTTGTCTCTTTCTCCCTTGTTGCTAAATTAATTTCCACTAGGCGTTAACTGTCGAAGAGGCAGTCAAGATAAACGTTTTGAGGTCGTCGCACATGGAAGAGGGACAAGTCTGTGAGTTTCCTAGTTTATTCCGAGCACCCAAGTAGCACAGATTGCAATGATTAGCAATTACATACTTAAAATATTGCAATTCTAAAAATATTGAAATTCTACTAAGTGTTGTGTATGTTGCCCAACTCCTATTTGAAGGGGCTCCATTTATTGACTGCAACAAGGACATACTGACTTCACCATGGTGATATGCATTGGCAATAAACTGACACCATGTCAGGGACGAAAAGGTACCATGTGTTACTCACCAAAGCATGCAGTTTTCGAAGAAACTGAAAGGGTACTGAAAAGGTACTGAAAGGGTATTGAAAGGGTACTGAAAGGGTCCCTTCGGCCGCCGAACAGTCCAGCTCAACTCCTAAAAGCAGCTTCGTGCCCTATGAGGTCTCATACTGGAAAAATTAATCCAAGGCCATAATATGGTTTCAAAATTACCATATACATTGCGAATTTGCATGGATAAACTTCAGAGAAAGTTTTTTTTTTTTGAAAATTCCTTTGGATTAAGTACTTTGTAAAGAAGAAGAAAACTGCAAAGAGTAAGTAGAGTAGACAAGGGGGGAGGGTCCAGACCCCCTGGACCCCCTCCCCCCCTTAGCCTCGTTAATAGTACCTTTTTTTTTACTTTTGGAGGCAGACATAAAATATTACCAGGGTATATACGTACACAAAATAATGTAAATTTACCGTCACGTTTTTTAATAGACACCCCCCCCTTTTTAGAGAATTTTTAGCTACACCACTTCAATGAGTTGTATTACAACTCCGTTTTTGTCCGGTGATGATCGTATCCGGACCCATTGTGCGTCTGCCGCGATTAATGCAAGTGACGTCTTCTTTCTGCGAGTCGTGCGTTGTCCGTGCTGCAATGGTCGGATGTTCAGACGGCAATGTTGAGTGTGACAGCTTTAATCATACTTCGCAAGACCGGGGGGGGGGGGGGGGTCGAGGCGGTGGTGGTGGCATATCAGAGGGTGCGGCCGGGGGGCGGTCGTAAAGCTCCCAAATCCGCAAGATTCCTCACGTGTCCTTTGGTTTCATGAAAGGGTATTTTGTCATTTTCCGCTTCGAGAGTCAGAGTTCACAATATGGGACCATCCCTAGGAGAAGGGACGTTTCTCAGAGTCAGCAGCGACTCAAAATTGAGTTACAGTGAAACTTGTTCGTAACGAAATCTTGCGGGCCGGAGAGATTTTCCCGTTAACATCAGGTTTCCGCTACGGGCAGGTTTACCGGACGTACAGAACGCGAAAAATTAAAAACGCGAAAAACATGAAATTTTAAAGTAAACAGAAAATTGTGTCTTAGCTTAATCATGCGCAATATTTCGAAAGTGAATTTCAGACTATGGGGACGATAGTGGTGCGGAGTCTCTAGAATCTGTACACACTGAAAAAAAAATATCGGTGTATTTACTAAGAAAAGGGTAAAATTACCAAGAATTCAGGGTTTCATTTGATCCCAGTTTTTTCTTAGTAAAATTACCATTTATGGAATTCGTAATTTTACCGAGAAATCTCGATAAAATTATTGAACTTTCTCGGTAATTTTACTGGACCTTGGTAAAAACGCCAATATTTTTTATCGACTGTGGTAGAATTACCGAGATAAAATGGCAAAGTTACCGGGAATTGATTACCAATAAAAGCGGTATTCTTACCTGAAAAAACAGTAAAAATACCGGTTTTTAGGCAAGCTTATACTAGTCTGTCTTGGTAAAATTACCAATAATTGGTAAAAAAAGTGAGATGGTGAAGGTACCAACGGACCTTGGTAAAAACGCCGAGAATTTTTTTTTAGTGCACGGTCGGTTTGCAAAATACGGTCTAGGTAGGATTTGAGCAAGCTTGGCAGGTAATGTAAAAAATTTGTCCAGTTTTTTGCGGAAATGTCCTTGAAATATGGCAACGAGGAGTCGGATTTCAGGGTGGAATCGTGGTCGCATGATAATATTCCTCCCAATCGTGGAGGGATTTGCACCATTGCTGGAGCCAAGCAAGAACTAATATAAAAGTTCTCACATTGGAGCGATCCGCAGTTGCCGGAGAAATTTGTGCGGGCCATTGTGGTAGCACTGGTAGCTGCCGCGACCTCGGTTATCGACGAATCAGATTTACAAGCGCTGAGGAAGTGATGGCGGTAAATCAGATGTTGCTGCTGTGCTAAGCAACAATAGCGTATCTGCACCATTGGGGGTATTTTATTCCTTGAATTTACGGCGAAGAATCGATTACTAAGGTGTTCATTGCAGATCGACCATTTTCCGTGGGTTTAAATGACAGATCAATCGATCTATCGAAATGTGCGAAACTCGACTGGTCCGTGTAGTATACCTCTATTGGAGCTACGCGTTTCTTGCTGAACACCGTAGTGAGTGTCGTAATAGTGGTTACATGTGAGGCATGCCGCAGCCACCCATTGAACAGCGTTGCCGAACGCACGCAAAAACCGTGCTTTTCCGGAAAAAATTGTACTTTCCAAACTGGTGTAGGATGAGCAAAATAAAGTTCAATTCTATATTCGGTAGCAAAAAACACAAAGGAATACTTTTTCATATGCGTAAGAAAAATATTTAACTCGCTTGTAATGATGCTAAAGACTTTTCAGTAAAACGAACCATTATGGAAATAGGTTATCCGACCATAAAACATTCTCAAAAGTTACGAAGTAGTTTCATGTTCAAAAAATAATAGAGAAGAGGCCGCGGACAGAAATACTGATAGGTTTTTAATGAGACCACTTTACAGTACTTGTTGCCACTGAATCCGACAATCCTTCATTTTTGTTTCATCGTTTGCCAAATTTTGGAGGAATGTAAATTTTTCGGGGAAAATGCGTTTTTTTTTTTGCCGCAAAAAACTGGTAGATTACTTTTCCGAGTAAAAAACAATATGTTATGATCAACGTTGCAAGCCGACATTGGCGATTTTCCAGGCTGACCCATCATACATTGAGCTTGGTTCCTTTACCCAGAAGAATAAGAGGAGGACTATTATAATCTTGACAAACTCTGTGGTAGGTGCGGAGATACCTTAAATTTTACAAAGCTCGAAATTTTTTTCCTCTTAAATTATGTATTTTTTGTAACGCAAATCGTTGTAATCCCCGATAAACAGGGCCGGATTAAGGGAGTGCCCACATGAGCCGCGGTCCATGGCGGCAAAATTACGGGGCGGCAAATTTTGCAATTTTTTTAAATGCAAGTACAAAAAAATCGGATTCAGAAAAAAATTACAAACAAGAGAAGGTGACAAAATCTCTCATTTCCTGAGAGTTCATTGATTTCTAATTTTGTCGTATTTCGGTGATACAAAAGACTGCGCACCTTTAATAAGTTGAGTTAAGAGAGAAACCAAATACGTAATTTGGCCTGGAGCGGCGCGGCGCAGAGAGAAATGATGACGAGGACTTGAGATGAAAAGGAGAAGCCCTCGGGGCCTCGGCGCGGCGGTCGGCATGTAACAAATATTAGCGCCTACGAGACTGTCTGAATACTTCACGCATTGCGTCAAAAACAGTACGGTCAACAGCGGTCAGCGCGGCGTGAAACGCATAGTGCCTACAAGACTACATGAATACTTCACGCATTGCGCCAAACACAGTGTGGTCAGCGCAGCGCGGCACGGCGGCGGGAGTTAAAATTATTAAACCACATTTATGTTTGTTCTTCCTTGATTTTTTAGTTCATTTCTTACAACTGAAAGGCCTTGTCCCAACAGATATAGGTTTACGGAACTGAACTTTCGCGCGAAGTTCCGTGAACTTTTGCAAGTAGTGTTGACAGGGCTTACGCAAAAAATTTGTCCAACACGAGTGAACGCGTTTTTTGCACCCTTCTCTCTCCGGTACGTTCATTTGATGGTTTTTATTGATGTTTCAAAATGAATGAGAAGAGCAGGGCGGCAAAATTCAGGCGGCCCATGGGCGGCAAGTAGGTAAATCCGGCCATGCTGGTAAGGATCCATTATACCGCATTGCACTCGAGGTTTGCACCAATTGTTTAGTTTGGAATTCGATGTTCAAGACCTCCTAAGTCCATCCGTAATTACAGTGTTCAATACAGGGTGTCCCAAAAATCCCTTCCACCCCCTCTAAAATTTTACATAATTAATATTTTAAAACGGAACTTGGGCGATGTTTATTAATCGATGTTAACCACCCCGGTCAATGTTCAAAGTTATGAAAATTTGACATCTCTGTTTTTGATGATTGGATCGGTACGAAACTTGACATCCGAGGGTTTTTTGGGACGATAACAACGATTCTGGCATTAGTTTTACGGAAAATTATGTCCTTTCCAAAATGGTGATCCAGAGCGGTAAGAGCGAATATTTGGACGTACTTCTACCGAACAAAACTGTGTGCGGGTGGGAAAGATGGGGTGTGCTTGTGGCGAGGTGGATAAGAAACAATGTGGTCAGTGGGCGTGATTCCTTTTGATGAAATGAAAAGCGAGATTTTGAAGTTAGCAAACAGAACTATGTGTGCCAACTGAGTGCGGGACTCATGACCCGTGGAATGGAGGCTAAAGAGTGCTATGCACAGGGCTCATGAGTTAAAGCTGAGAAAGGGCGACAACGGAGACCGCTTCGTTTTCGCCGACGTCACTGGCGCATCTAAGTTCCTATGCATCTTACTGCCCAAGAACTGGCGAGCACACCCGATCTTTCCCACCCGCACCTAGTTCTGTGTGGTATGAAATACGTTTGTTTAGTCTGCTTATCGGTGGATTTGCATGAAACTTGGTATTCGTGGATATTTCGACACGAGAAAAACTAATCTTTCAGTGGATATTTAATATTCCAAATAACTCCAAAATAGTGACGGAACACGGGAAAACGATATAGTGCTGAGCATGTACTGTTTGAATCAAATGGAGCCAGTTAGTAATGGCAGTTAGCGCTGAGCCCTAAAACTTAATGGTCCAGCCCTAGACTTTAGGTCCCAGCAGTACTGCACGGAGAAAAAAACTTCGTGCTTGGGACCCAAAGTTGAGGTCATATGGATCTCTGAAATTTTCTGATCACGCATCCGAAAACTTAAGGTTGAGCTGCCGAAGTTCGAGTCACACATCGAGGCACTTCAGTATGTATCGAAGCACTTCAGATGTCTGATCCGAACTTCGGCAGCTGGACCTCAAGTTTTTAGATACATGATCCGAAAACTTTAGAGATCCACATGACCCCAACTTCGGGTCCCACGCACGAAGTTTTTATCTCCGTGTGTCGTGTCACCCGGCTCCATTTGATCTAAACAATTAGTGCTCAGCACTACATCGTATTTTTCGTGAAAAATGGCGGAAACTTGTGACTATGGACGATGCCGCTTAATTAGTCATCTATGTCCACTGGGCGAACACAAAATTTCAATAATGGGCCTGCCGATGATGCAATTTGGCGACCCTTAGAGCCCACCTTGCTCGGACGAAGCTTCGCAAAGGAGCTCTCTTGCGGGAAAGTGAAGGGGTGGGGTGAGGGTGGGGCGGCGGCGGGAGGGGAAGGGGGGTTGTGGTCAGCGCGAGGCTGTTTGCGTTATCGGTGTTCGATCGACAGACGGGCGGACGGAGCCGGGGACGGGACAGGCCTCTCCTGTCGCGTGTTTTATTTTCAATGGTTCCTCCGACCGCGGCGGCCGCGTGTTCGTGGCCTACGAGCGTGGCCTCTCCTGGACAGGCCACCCGAACAATGTTGCCGACCTCTCTTTTCACCTGCCCTTGGCTCAATCTAGGAATTGCAACTTCTTGAAAATTTAGAGCCCGTCTTCATCAGGCCGTTTTCACACTCGTTCTTCAGATGGTTTCCTCATCGGATGCCTAAAAAAAGACTGAGAATCCGCCTTGATCGGATTTTTACTCCCCTTGCGGCCAGGGCCGGATTAAGGGGGTGGCCACATGGGCCGCGGCCCATGGCGGCAAAATTAGGGCGAGGCAAATTTTGCAATTTTTTTAAATGCAGGTACAAAAAAATCGGATTCAGAAAAAAATTAAAAACAAGAAAAGGTGACAAAATCTCTCATTTCCTGGGAGTTCATTAATTTCTAATTTTGTAGTATTTCGGTGATACAAAAGACTGCGCACCTTTTTAATTAGTTGAGTTAAGAGAGAAATCAAACACGCAATTTGGCCTGGAGCGGCGCGGCGCAAAGAGAAATGATGACGAGGACTTGAGATGAAAAGGAGAAGCCCTCGACGCGGCGGTCGGCATGTAACACGTATTAGCGCCTACGAGACTGCATGAATACTTCACGCATTGCGTCAAACACAGTACGGTCCACAGCGCAGCGGTCGGCACGGCGGCGCGAAACGCAAGGTGCCTACAAGACTACATGAATACTTCACGTATTGCGCCAAACCCGGTGTGGTCAGGAATCCATAGACGAGGTTCGGATAACTTTGGGGGAGGGGGAGCACAAAATCTTAGTTTTGCATAAGACACTGCTTGATGACTTATTGCATCAAAGCAGCGGAACACAACCAACACTATCATTTAAGAGGGGCTGTCCCAATATCATGTTTCTTCCAGGTTAATAGGCGTCTCTTCTCTCTGCATCACGTCACTGTTGGAGAGTGGCACACCTGCCGGACCGATTCGTATCTCAAGACCTCTTTTGGACACCGACGAAATTAAACAGCAATCAAGATTCGGACAAACTGATTAGTGTAAGATCGGTGAGATACGGGTGAGCAGACCTGGAATTCAGGATGCCTTGCTGAGTTCTCCGCTTTTACCAGCGGTCAATTTCAAGTTAATGAGTTCATGGAATCGAACCCTATTCAGATATTATTTTGTTTATATCTATCCTTTACTTTTGATTGTGCTCGCTGAAATAATAAAGTCCTTTGCCGGTTGTGTGATAGGCCGCCAGTAGGAAATATAAAGTAAAAAACTGAAATGACCAAATGTTCATTCACATGTACTATCTCAGTATAATCAGAGTCATTTTCTTGCTCATGCCAATACGCACCCAGCATAAAAACTGAATGCAAGGATGTCCAAAGAGACGATGAGGATACAGTAATACTAGGTTCTCCTAATGTCGGGAAGTAATATAGATGGATACGATCGTAAAAATTTTAGTAAAAATTCCAGTTACTATAAATCCACGGTTCGACGAATTACAAACAAATAAAATATTCCTGAAGAAACGTTAGGAGTCTCTAGAAGAACATGAATGCTATTTATTACATGTTTTTCACCAAGAAAGTAAGAGGACATTTAGTCTTATCTTACTTTGGTCGTGGTGCTGCAATTGGATACGCTGGCACTTAATTGGACATTTTGACAACGTGGAAATTTTTACAATGATGCATTTATGTTCTTGAGACGCCATTTTATGGACGATCTGACGTATCACGCATTGAATGATAAATCATTGTTTTCCAACGAAGAAATGTACTTCCATTTCATGGTTTCAAAATTGACCCAAAGAGTTAAATTTTTTTACAAAAATAGGTATGCGAATGAAATTTTCGTCGAGAATTTTTTCGATTTTTGCATGAGATTGGATGAAAGCTTAATAAAATTGTCATTCAGATAAGCCCAATGTCCTATATATGAAAATCAAATGTGCGATAGGAAATAAATTTGGTAACATTGAGATGTAGTTATGTTCTTTCGTGAGAGAAACGACAATTGTCCGAAGTTGCCCGGGGAAGACGCGGTATTTCTATAAATTCGCGTACATGCAGCTTATCTTTTAAACCTGTTTCTGAGAACGTCATTCACCCGAGATGAGTAGATCGTTTTTTAGGGTGTTTTCCTGTTTTTATCTTCACTAGCGCAATTTTTTGTCCGAGAAACACTATACTTTTTGTACAGAGGAAGGAAAAAAAGGTTGCTTTCCCTTTTATGTAAGCTAGTTTTCTTCCTTGAGAGCGCAACCTCTCTCCAGAGTTTTTAAATTATTTGCTTAAAGGCCCGAGGGAAAATCAACCTCACATTATAAAGTCACTCTGTACACTGATGAAATTGATCGCCCTCAAGCTACTAACTCTTGGTAGCATTCTGAAATGTTTTTGCGGTAAATTAATCATTGCGAAATGGAATGGAAATAACTCATCTCCAACTTATTGATGGAAAACGTAGGGATTGTTCTTCTTTAATCGTTAAATTCATACTTTGGTTTTAATTTAGAGAGGCACGCCATTGTAGAAACCTTTATCAACGAATCAAAATTTCAAAAGATGAAAATTAAATCCTTTTTTTGTTTCAAATTCTACAACGCATTTATGACGCGAGCTCAGACCTCCCCCCCTCCCAACGTTACGTATTCAACTGATCTGTGCAATAAGTACCTCGTTCCTCTACGGACGGTCACAATTTCTTAATCGTTACAATGCTCTTTATGAATGAATACATCATAAAACTACTTTTCATAAGGCTCTTAGATCATAGGGTGATGCACGCCGCTGACCGACTCCGTCCCAGACAGACGTCCGGCGATGTATTCATGGCAGTCGATTTAACTGCAATAACTGCATAATATTCCGAGAGCTGATGACCCGGGCGAGAGATGGATGTTGAGTTATTGTCAGAGGCCACAGGTTAATAATTCAGCACCTCCTAGACGGAAATGCGCAACTCTACTCGAGATCGAGAGTATCGACACTCGATTATCTGCACGATACGGGCCGGGAGATATCGAAATTCGAGCTATCGATTCACGCCTCGTTTCGAGGCCTGGGTATCGGTAATGAAGATTTATTTGACTCGTCATATTATTGTTCTTGCCCGCGCTGAAAGGCCGGCATTCGACTCCGACCTGCTGAAATTGCAGTCGTGATGGCCATTTCAACGAGTTGGTGGGTTCGAGGAGACGGGAGATGGCTCTCCCTAGGCATTTTTCAGAATCGTGTATCGTGTGAGAAGTCGCTTGAGAGCCGTGGAAATCCTCAATTCATCAGTTTTGAATTTGGCGAGTGTTAAAAGTCATGGTCTTCCATGAACTAATGGCCAACCTTTGAATTAAGAATACGTATATCTAATGGACCACTAGACAAGGTACGAATTTAAGCATTCTGATACATTGTCTTTGGCCAGAATTTCATGTAAAATACGATTCGCGCAACGAAAATTACTGAAATAAACTTCTAACGAAGATATTAACGTTTTAATTTCACATTGGTCACGATTAATTTGAACTGCCCGCTCACAGGAAACTCAAAGCTCTACTTGAGTCAAAACGTGCACTACAACGGTTTCAGCAAGCTTCTTAATCGAGCAATGTTCATTTCCCACCATGTGTTGTTCACACTATAAGCAACTTGCCATAGCTGAGTCAAAGCGTCAAGATTGAGGTTGCCACATTTGTATTTCGCAGAGACTGTCATGATAACGTTTAGCGCGCGATGTGAATCACGTAGAGCATTGAGTTTTCATGAGCGGGTGGTTTGAATTCACGCATCAAGAATCATTAAATATCTTCGTCAGGAGTCGATTTCGGTCATTTTTGTTGTGTGCATCGTGTTTTACGTGAAATTTCGGTTAAGAAAAATGTATCAGAATGCTGAAATTCGTGCCTTGTCTAGTGGTCCATTATGATGTCTCCTCTTACAAATGCGCGGAGAACGGTTTTAATGCGACGGAATTGATGGAATTAACTCTTTAGGTACCAGCTTCTTAGGAAGTTTAGTGTCGGTAAGTTTTGCACTACAAAAATTTTGGTTAGTGTTGGAACTAACGTCATGTTGGAATTGAGCCGATCGGCGTTTCAGGCCCATGTTAAAATTAACGGGTACCTGGTACCGTGCATAAATAAATAAAAACAAATGTTATAACTTTTGAAATTTTTCTTGGTTATTTATTCCGACGAAGTTCTTCATATTCACACAATACATAACTACGTGATCGTAGTATAGAAGAATAGAAGAGCCAAATCACAAGTCCCAAGTTCCAGAATGAGCAGACAGCTAAAAAAGAATGAGCTCAGTCATATGCAGGGCTGGATTTACTTAATTGCCGCCCATTGGCCGCCTGTATTTTGCCGCCGCCCTCTCATTCGTTTTGAAACATCAATAAAAACCATCAAGTGGACGTGCCGGAGGGGAGGGGTGCATAAGACGCGTTTACTGGTGTTGGACATATTTTTTGAGAAAGCCCTGTCAACATTACAAGCAAAAGTTCACGGAACTTGACGCTAAAATTAAGTTCCGTAAACCTATCTCTGTGTGGGCAAGGCCTTCCATTTTTATGAAATGAACAAAAAAATTATGAAAGAACAAACATTAATGTGGTTTAATAATTTTAACCTCCGCCCCTGCGCCGCACTGACCGCACTGTGTTTGACGCAATGCGTGAAGTATTCATGCAGTCTTGTAGGCGCTATGCGTTTTAAGCTGACTGCTGCTGACCGCAGTGTGTTTGACGCAATGCGTGAAGTATCCATGCAGTCTTGTAGGCGCTATGCGTTTCATGCCGACCGCCGCGTCGCGCTGAGGGTTTCTCCTTTTCATCTCAAGTTCTCGTCCTCATCACTCTCTGCGCCAAGCTGTTCCAGGCCAAATTCCGTGTTTGGTTTCTCTCTTAGTCTTAACTCGACAAATTAGAGGTGCTGTCTATTGTATCACAAAAAGACCACAAAATTAGAGTTATATTCTCAGGAAATGAGAGATTTTGTCACATTGTCTCGTTTGTATATTTTTTTTCTGAATCCGATTTTCCTTTAAAACTACATTCAAAAAAATTGCATTTATCGCCCCCTAAATTTGCCGCCATGGGCCACGGCCCATGTGGCCACCCCTAAATCCAGCCCTGGTCATATGTAGAAGCGAGTCTCTCAAGGTGTCGCACTAAAAGTCTCGCAGAGTATATTTTTTAAAAACTGGTAATTTAAAATCTGGCCTTTTTATTTTTTACTTTTTGGACAATAAATATTTTCAGTGTAGTATGTTTTAATATACGCTTGCTTAAACGGCTTTTGTTGAGTGAGGTAACCGGCTCAAGTTCTTAGCATCTAAGGAAATCAGAGGCGAACGAAGAAAGAAAACGATAAAATCGCATAAAAGTCTACGTTCTTATCCTCATGAAAACATTTAAAACTCACACACAGCGCTGCACATTGTCCCATCTGGACCGTACATGTGAATGAAAACGCCGTGCTTTTCAAAAAGTGCGGGAAGAGTAAGTACCTAAGCACAGACAAAGATATCGTCGAGAGGGGAAAAATGTAATGCATCGTCCTGAGCTGCCATGCTGCGGAAGACAGCAGTAAATGAACTGAAGCATGACTTGCGTATAATATATGTTTTTATGGGCCTCAAGGCTCACATCGAAATCCATTCAGTACTTTCTGCCGTTTCCCGTAGCAAAGCTTCCGGGTCCAACGCGCGCTTTCAATAGACCATGGAGTGTGGACTCGGTAAATTTTTCTGAAACTTCAGATATTATCAAAAGTTCTCTCCTTTCCGCCGTCTCTGAAATCCTTTCAACACTTGATCTCTGCATGTCATGTGTGGAGGATGGAGTCAGTCGAGAAGCTACGGCCCTACACTGCTGTGTTTAGGAAAAACGCCGTAAGAACCTTCAGGCGTTGCCAATTTCCTTTGGTAAACTACGAACTTTTGGGAACATTTTTAAATATTTTTTCTCCAATATTACAGATAATTTTGTTCGCAATTTCACCTGAAGTTCCTGAAATTTCAAGGAAAAATATCCATAGCTTTCCTCAAAATCAAACATTTTATTGAAGAAAATTTGGCAACTCTCTAATGTTCATACGGCGTTCTTCCTCAGTATGGCACTACATGCAAAGAACTATACCTACTATGCAAAATCGCGAATTTTCAAGACAGGATACAACGATTATAAAGTGAATCTGTAGTGAGGGTATGAGCCAGCAGTCATCTAGATATCGGACTAAGTTTACAAAAAAAATATTTATATTACTTTATATTTTTGTTATAAAAACAGATCCATTTCTCTTAGAGGCTTATTTTAAGTGTTAATTTCCAAAAAGAAATGTATTGTGAACCCTCAATCAAAGCTTAAAGTATCCGAGTAAATGATAATCTTTTTTCATAATTTGTTTTTAAAAAAATATTTTATTTAATAATCCTTTTTTAAGATTTTGTTCATTGTGCCGATAAAGTATTAACAAAGTGCGTTATGCAACAGCTATAGGTAAAGAAAAATCGTCCGATTCGCTCAATTAACTTCAATTTTCCGCGTCCGGAAACATTCAACTAGTTTTTGGGTGTTTGCAAATTAGATCTTCCTAGAAAAAACAGCTGATGTATGCCTTGTGTTTATTCGCCAATAATTTAACTTGAAATAGCTATTACTTTGCAATTTTTATGGTTGAAATCAAATTAACTCACAAAATTTGTATGAATTAAATGTAGTGGAGTTAGGAGGGTACTTCACGCAGGAGGTTTGAAAATTTTCTGATGATGGAACAAAAACCTAAAAATCTGCATGCATATTTGAAGGTCTGTAATGAAATCTGTATAATTTGTGCGTCGCGCGGCCAACTTCACATCGCGGACTGCTTGTGGAAATGTAGCTTCATGGAGTCACATTTTATGGTCTCGCAGAATTATTTTTACGGCGGAAACTTATAATATTTGGCCCTCCACAAGCGATTGTTTCGGTAGCCAAGCTTTGCATTGTTTGTGGCCGCGCGGCGTCGGCGCAACCCTCCCATTAATGGGCATTAAATATTAATACGATGTGCTCCCCACGCGCATATGCTACACGGTGCGTAACACCCCCGTTTCAACGACTTGCTCCAAAAAGGGAACAACCCCATTCTCAGATGAGTCCCGGAAGGCTGGTATTTCTATGTAGCCTACGGCTCATCGGGAAATGAGCGTTTTTCTTTTTTCTTCAAGAACAACTCGTTCGTTTTGACTCGGTCGTCGAACGACGCAGCATGACTTTTCTCCCCCGATAAAAAGATGACTTCCACCCGTTCTGCATGCTGAAACCCCTAATATCGAACACCTTGTGTTGATCGGAAGTATGGCTTTCGCATCTCAAGTTTTTTTTATTACTTTCTTTATTCATATAGCTAAAGATGCTCCTATAAAATTCTCCCTACACTGTGCATAATGTACACACATGATAGCGCACTCAAGCTAAAGGTTCGTTGTTCACCATGAGCTTAACATTTATGCGTATTTTTAACGTCCTTACTTTTTTGTCTAGCTTTCATGAGTTAGATATGAATAAGTTGAATTGACGAAAGCCAAGACGTTCCATTTTATGAAATATATTTTGCCAAGGTGCTTATAGACATTACGCTTATCAGTAGTGGTCATATTATCATTATTCTGTATCAACTCTTTGACCATCTAAATGTTCACTCTTTCTCGAAGTCCCTTGAGTCTGTTCTAGCGTTCTAGTGAGCCGATTTCCAGGATTTTTGCAGGTTTTAACATATGATAGCCTCTAGATGAGCAAGCTCTATTCAAATTTGCGAAATATGACCCAAGATTTTGTGTGTATTACGTGATAAAGCTGAGATGTATACCCTTGAAACGTTGTGTATTTTCATTTTTTGTGAAAGTTCACTCTGAAGATCTATATGGCCTAGTTTAATGATTTTTTCGGCTATCTATAGGAAATAGTCCCTAGATGATGCCTACTTGTTAGAGATAGGTCTGGTTTCAAGATGACTCAAAGATGACAGAATTCATCGATCAGTGCATTGCGGGTTGCATCTATATTGAAAAGTGTTTTACCTTGGTTTACATAACAAGCTCATGCTTCATGAAGTTGTATAGTGGTATCTCAAGCGAATAAAAAACAAAGTAGATACACTATTTACGATGAAAATAGCATAAAAATCACGTTGCGCTCTTGAGAAATGTCTGAACTCAATTCCTGAAATAGACTTGTCAGAGTTTTAGTTCATTTTCTAACACACGAACTAAACAACATAATACCTTTGAATTATGCGAAAGAATTTCTTAAAATGTAAAATAAATCTCAGTAATTTTCAAGGCATTATGCTGTTAGGTCTGAAAATAATTAAACGTGAGAGAAAATTCGGTGACGTTAAATGCAACTAAATTGACTAGGATAATAATAGGTTCACTTGTAATTACAGTCGGCTGTGCCGAATTTTGCCAACAATGTGTAATTCGGTTTTTTTGTGTGTTTTTTGGTTTTATTTTTATTTGGTCACAGCAAGATTGCTCTCGTAAATTTTATCCGTTATACTTTTCCCTCTTTTTTCAACTTCCAGATGTTTGAAGGAGTCTCCTGCTCTTAAATAAGCTAATCAACATTGCACTTGACATATCTGTCTCCCTTTGTGTATAGCGTGTCCCTTGTTGGAGGGGTGCTAATTTAATTTGGAGGTCGCATTAGCGGTCGTATAATAGGGTGTTGCGGAAAGGGGAGATAAAAAAGGGACCGAACTATAGGAGTAGAAGTTGGGATAGACGATGATGAGTCGAAATTTTCCGTACTATCCCTCCGAAAGTGGGTCGCGTGCGCTGAAAATGTCTCATTCCGATATCTGATGAACCCCAGGGTGGGTATTCATCCTTGCAACTAGGGTCCAACTTTGATTTGATAAAATGCATCAATGCACTTTTTTATGGTCATGCAACGATCGGAAGGGATAGTGCTTTTTTGTGGCGGTCGTAGGTAGTAAGATTTATGGCCCATGAAGACATCTGTTAAGGGAGCTGAAGTCCACCAAGATGCCTAGATAGATTTATAATCCAATTGAAGGTACAAGACTTTCGTTTTCTGGTCTAAGAGCTTTTTGGCGAGCTTTTTCCCTCATCAGATGGCATTTGATGAGTTGCCAAACCTTAAAAAAGGGGAGTTGTCCAGAAACAGTGATTCATCCTTTGAAAAATACAAAAGAAAGTTGCATTTGTGTCATGAAGTAAAATCCTCATAAAATCTTCCCCGATTACCTATGTCAGAAACGCTTAAGATTCAACTTGAATGACGACTAAACCCTAAAAAAGAAAAACTTAATTCAGAAATTTCCTATTTCTAAGTCACAATAAGAGGCCAAAAGTGAACGCAGATTTTAAAATTTAATGATTATAAATAGAATTGCGTCCAGGGAAATGACCTTTGTGCTAAGTCATCATTGTGATCATCGTTTGCTAAGTAATTTTGCTAAGATTTTTGGCACCATGCACTGGGTTCAATTTTTCATTTCTTTGATTGATCATGGAGTCAAGTGAACCGTGGAAATTTCACCTAACTTAATTTTAATGAATACTTTACCATGATTAAAATAGCCTAACCTCCTCATTAGATCAAATGTGAAACATCTTGAACTGCCCTTAATTTACCTCTCTTGAATTGATTACACCGCGCAAAGAATTGCTAAAACCAACCATACCGCAATCTTTATATTTTCAATGCGAACACATTGTCTGCTTTTCTTTGAGCGATATAGTCTCAGTGAATATTTAGATTACCTAGTACCTCCCTATGAAAAATTATCTGAAATCCATGTTCGAGATAGTATTGGAAATAGACGTTTAAGTACCTGTGCAAACTAGAGCCCAAGTTTCCTCTGGGACCTCAGAACTTTAGGAGACAAATGTATATCAAGCGATTAAACATTCGAGCTGGCGACCTGATACCACTGGTAAATTGAGGTGGTTTCTCCTGCCCCGACAATTGCGGGAATCCATTCCTTTAATCCTCCCTCTGACAACGGTGCTCGCCCGTTTTTAATAAAGCAGCCAGGAGAAGTCAGTTTACTTTCGGCATTGACATTCATTTTCGATTTGGATGGTTTCCACCCGACGCAAATAAAGATTCATGACTCACCCCCACCATCCCCCTCGCGCTAGCCTTTACGAGTCCCAAGTCCTGCCCGGTCGACATACCCCTGGTGGGTCCCTGTCTTTAACTTGTTCGTCTCGACCTGTTAACTTGATGCAAGTCAGCAGAGCGGCCAAAACTTACTACTTACTCGTATTAACTTCCTCTCGTCAAAAGCATCCTTCAAGAGGTACGCCTACGCCTTGATCTGCCGTGCTGAGGAAAAACGCCGTATGAACATCTGAGAGTTGCAAATTTCCCCGAATAAAACATGTATTTTTGAAGAAAGTCATGCATCTTTCTCGTTGAAATTTTCAGACTTTTTAGATGAAATTACGAACAAAATCCTCTGAGAAGTCGGAGAAAAAATATTCACCAATTTTCCTGAAAACTAGTGATTTGTCGAAGGAAATTTGGCAACGCCTGAAGGCTCATACGGCGTTTTTCCTTAACACGGCAGTGCCCCGCGTGGCCGCGGAGTGGAAACAAGAGAGAACCAAGAACAGTTTGTCCCTATTAGATGAAGTACCCGTCAAAAGCGTCACGTGAAATAGTCAAATTATTCCTGACATTTCTTTAAAATTTAATGGGTCAGTTGCGCTGGTCAAATAATTGTGTTTTGATGCTTGCTTCTTGTAGATCAGCTAAAAATAATAAGATCTGTCCAAACCGCAACTTTCTACGTTTAATATAAACCGAGATAACGCCCTTTGAAAAGTCGGGTTTTTGACGTCATCCACCGCGGTAGTGACACCCTTAATTGGTTAATTTCTTCTACCTTGCTTTCATCCGCGTTTCACTTAGAGTAGCCTTTGAAGCCAATGCAAATATGTATCTCCCTGACTGATAAAACCAAGGCGGAAAAAACCAAGGGTGTCATACGATCGCGGTGGATGAAGTCAAAACCCCGACTTTTAATTCAGAGGGCGATAGCTCGGTTAATATTGAACTAGAAAGTTTCGGCTTGGACAGATCTTAATATTTTTGGCTAATCTACTAGAATCAAGCATCAAGACACAAGTCTGTGACCAGCGCAACTGACCCATTATTGCAGCATTAATTTATAAATACTTTTCTAGTTTGATTCTGGATACCATTAGCTCCTCTTCCTTTTACCCTATCTCCTCCTGCCATCATTTTTGGAGATCGATTAGAAATATTTGATTGATTCCATCGTTCTCCGGTCGATGCGCAAAACGGCACACGATCCTCCTATCCAAGAATAGTTCCATGCAGGTCGGTGGTTTAAAGCCCTCCCCCCCCTCGGCGAGGGATCTCGAAGACGAGCGGGCGTCTAAGAGCGTTTTCGACAGGACAGATGACTGATGGTCTTCGGGCGGCCTCATCGGGCTAATCAGGGAATTCGACGCAAGACACCGATGTTTGTGCCTAGATATTGGTTTGATAATGTCGGTCGCCGGCATGATTGATGTGCGCCTGCGCCCTCCTCGTTTCGGTCGTCCCTCGATACTCGCGCCACGCCGACCATCGTCGGTTATTAATACCTGAATTAGCGCTATTAACCCCCCGACCTGGCGGCAGATGATCCATCAGCCGTGCCTGGCCGGGGTCCGGGCCCCTTCGAAACATCCACCGCTGCCCGGCCGCAGCTCAAATACTTCTTTTTCATTCAGAAAAATACTTTCATCACCAATGCAAGGATTCTTGTCTTTTATCCTCAATGATCCTTGTTGTTCACCCAAGACTTTATTGTGAAGAGAACTTGAGTCTTGTTCTCATTACGAGACTTCTTTTTACTGAAACAATTAAGACTCCCGGAACTTGGAGACCTGTGGAAAACAAGGAAGTCTTGTCAATAAAATGGAAATATTCATGTTAAAGGAATTTTGCGTGCACAGGGGTTTGCGTGCAGCACAGTTAATTCTATTTCACAAAAAAAAAGTGAAGTTGATTTAACATTTTGAATGTAAAAAAAGTTTGCAAGAACTTAAAAAATGCTGAATCACACGCCTCATCAGTTAGTTCTACATCTTGGCATTGCTTAAATAACTACTGTAGCGGGTAATTCAGCATTTTATAAGTTCTCGCACCTTTTTTTCACATCCAGAATGTTAAATGGACTTCACTTTTTTTTCGATACAGCGTGAATATGTCAAAATATCGTGAGGACAATTATGTACGGGTGACAAGGTAGTTTTTTTTAGTGTTCTGGAGTGAAGCCGTTCCATTTGAGGGTCTTCGAATGATATTTAATGGATTGGTACTGAACTAATACAAATTAATGCATTCTTGCGAATAATCATCCTACAAAATCTTTGCATAAAATATAAAATACAGTCTGCAAGTAGCAGTCGAAATTGATACATTAAGATAAATTGCTAAAAAAAAGAAAGAAAAAGAAGAAGAAGGAAAAAAAATACTTTTGACTTTGGAATTAGGACAAATTAGGAAGGTAGTTTTCTGGGTGAATATTTCTTAATAATCGATCTAGGGACGGAAATGTCAACGTTACTAAAATAATCCGCATAGTGATTAAACCTTTCAAAAAAGGCATCGTTCGGCCCTTAATCTAAATGGAGGAACTTCGGGGAACTCTCGTGAAAGTGCTAAAAAGCGCACATGACCTTTATTTGGGAACTTCATCGGCATGTACCGGACAAGGGAGCTGATCAAAACCATGCCTCATATTCCACGGAAAAATCTATTTGTACTGCACCCGGAAATCTGATTCTTGTGATTCACATAGCTCCCATGTCCGGATCTGCCGTTTAGAGATTTTCTGAACACTCTCACTCTCATATCCTCGTAAGTCCCCACAGGTACACCTGCATTGCGGCATACCACACACTCATTGGTGTGCAAGTATTAGGCTAGCAGGAGCGACGAGGCGGTCTTCTAGATCACCGACGCGCGGTTATTCGGTCACTCGACTCTTTGCCCCGCCCCGAAACCCGGCTCACATGTGATGATTAGCAGGAGTATGATATCAGGACCAATAGGAACTGCTTTGCATTGGACAAAAAATGACGATTGGCAGGAGTATGATATCAGGACCAATAGGAACTGCTTTGCATTTGACAAAAAATGACGATTGCTTTGGATTGAGGGAGTTCTTATCAATATTTCCAACGAATGATTGCTTTAGATGGAGGGAGTTCTTATCAATATTTCCAACGAATTCCTCACTGCTATAAATATGTGTTGCTGTCATTGTTGGAAGGAGATTTCTCAGTTAGTTTTCGAAGGGATAAATCTTCAGCCTCAGGGAGAACAACTTGATTGCCAATTGATCAATTGAGAATGGATCGGTAGACAAGGAACTAAATTAAGCATTTGGATGCATGTTTTTAACCAGAATTTCACTTAGAACGTAATTCACGCAACTTAAATTACTGAAATCAACTCCTTACACAGATATTAACGTTCATATTTTTTATTCGTTTCGAGCATGTTGAAGTCCCGGCTCATAAGAAGAACAATGGTCCACTTGAATTAAAACGCGCACTTTACAATCGTTTTTATAGACTTCTCTATAGAGCAATGTTCTTCTCCGCCTTGAGTTGTTACAAGTGTCAACAACGTGCAACAGCTAAGCCGAAGCACCGAAATCGAGGTTGTCAAATTTTCGTACCGCTGAGACTGTTACGGTAAAGTCTGGTGCGCGATTGCATGCGATTTGAGTTCTGTTTGTTCATGAGCGGAAGTTGTGAATTGACTCTATCAAAAAACGTCAAGTATCTTAGTGCGGATTTAGTTTCAATAATTTCGTCGCACGAATCGTGTTCTGCGGGAAAGTTTGGTCCAAAAACATTTGTTAGAATGCTGACATTCGTATACCTTGTCTACCTACAGGCCCATTTTTGATTTTAGAGCAGTCCTCAGAAGTTTGCAAGATCTGAGCCAGGGCCCAGCCCTGTGTCACCGTACATCCTGGCAGGTCTGAAGCTGATAATTAGTGAAAATTACGAGTTAATGATCAAAATCTGACTCGAACTGAACTCGGCATCCTAGCATCCATACCGATGACTTGCACACATGCGGCGGCGCGGCGGTTTGTTAATCAACACCTTCCTCGATCGCCGTTTTCCTACCGAGTTTCCCGAACAGCACCTAGTCCATGACCGCTCCACGGGTCGCCACGCTGAGTGACTGGTCACTGCCGGCCCAATTACGGCCTGTTAGTCGTCGCATTAATTGAAAATGGACTCTTGATTAGACCCATTAACTCCCAGTCGGACCCTGACCCCCAGAAAATTGCTGTCTTTGATATATTCTGATGCCCCATCCTCTTCCTCGATGCTACAATCATAGATGGGATAGAATATACTGTCCTGATAAGGTATCAAAGTAAGGGGCCGTTCAAGTATTACTTAAAGCACTTTTTCCGATTTTTGAACCCTCCTTCCCCTTGAAACGCACCCGTAACACAGCCCTACACCCACTATTTTGAATTAAGCAACGCTTTGAGATTGCCTACCCTTTTGAGCCCTAAGAGCTCCATCACCTAACCTCAAAATTTCCGACATGTCCATACTCTCCTTAGGTAATGTGGGTACTCTAGAGAAGACTCGTTTATAACGTTGCGCAAAGTAAATTCCATAGATAAAATACAGAGTACAGCTCCACCTTCCTAAGGAAAAACGCCGTATAAACATTCGAGAGTTGCCAAATTTCCTCCGATAAAATGATTATTTTTGAGAAAAATTATCAATATTTTTCCTTGATATTTTTAGATTCTTCAGATCAAATTACGAACGGAATTCCCTGGAAAATCGATAGAAAAATGTTTACGAATATTCCCAAAAATCCGAGATTTATCAAAAGAAATTTAGCAACGCCTAAAGGTTCATACGGCGTTTTTCCTTAGCACGGCAGAGCTGGTCAAACCAATCGCAGAACAACCCCTCATCAGTGAACGCACTTCCTCCGAGCCTTGGGAATCCCTTGATTCCCGACTCAATTGAAACTTGGCTGGAAAAAAGAGAGCGGAGGAAAGTGATGGCGCAGAGAAAAGGATGAGACAAAAACCCGGAAAAAGGTAGGGAATAAGGACTAAAGGAACCCCGACGCTTCCTCCCAGATTCCGCGGCTAGCTTCGACTTTAATTAAATACACGAGTCACTCCTCGGGGTTTCTCAGTCTTTCCTTATGTATGAGACAAGACAAATTGATCTATCTCATCGAGAAACTTCGAAAAAAGTTAAGGGAACACATTCGCTGATTAACATTCGAAATTGCTTGATCCTATGGGTATCAAGCTCGTCTCACAATAGAATTGATGTCTGAGGAAAACATGAATTGTAAACATAATTTATGTAGATTAAACGTGAGACTCGTAAAAATATTTTGCACACATCTTGAATGATCATCGCAAATCAAATGACAATAAATTTGCAACGTAGACGTAGCGCATAAGTTTAATGTTCTTTTGAATATATTCCTGTTCAAATTTTGTGGATGATTACTTATCAACGCGACCGGGTTACATGACTCTGGAAATTTTGAGGAAAATGTCTGTGAATCCGGTGAACTGTCTTTTTCGCACTCATAGACATCCCATGAGAGAAAGTGGGATCAAGCTTTAGCCTTTTTTATTATCTACACTTTCAAAGCTTGTGTTAGTTTTTCAAAATTTCAGGCACACATGATCTCATGAGATATCTCAGACGTCATGAGTCTTATAATTTAATAAACCTGTTGCGATATTCAAATACTCACTGAATTCGGAACCAGATTTTAGTACCGTGACGTTGTGAATTGTTTTGGGACTACAGCTAAAAATTTACCTTAAGACAGTTAGTATTTACTGACATTTCCAGTATAAAAATTACACCGAGACAAAATAATGTCCACCAAAGATCAAACAAAAGGAAAAAGAAAAACAATGATGTTCTCAACTCCTCCGTTGTGCAAAAACCCGTTATTTTCCAAAGTGCACTAAAATGGACGAAAACCCGTGCTCGACATAGAAGTTTCAATCAGCGAAGGAGAGAAGAAAGGTAACGTGAAAAAAACACATCACAACATCGATGAGCGGGGCACAGCGCATTCGATGCAGGAGCAAGAAATTGCGGAACACGGAGCAGTAACTGCTTCGACTAACTGGGAGACACTAACTATTGACATTAGGTATAACACGTCAAATTTATTGTATTGCAATGCGGAGTCGGAATTTTGAGCGAGGAGTGCAGCTGTTGAGATTATGTGCAATAACAGAGCTAGATGAGTGAGAAAGGGAAAGATGAAAAGAAACAGATCGAATGGCGATGGAGTGGTGAAACAAGTGGCAAAAATGAAAAGGAACTGTTGCGAAGTTTTCCTAGAGACAAAGAATAGGAATGAGAGAGGGGAAACTTATTCAAAACGGACCAGCATTTGTGGTACAATCCAAAAATAAATCGATTCTTTGCAAGACTGCGTGAGTTTCCTGCGACGCTTCAACACTGTTACGGACGGTTATTTTTCTCGTAAAGCACCCTAAAAAGTGTGTTTCCTCCAAAATTGTCAAAGCCGTAGCAAGAGTTTAAGGGAGGGCGGGAGGGATTTGTGAAATGACGGAAAAACTCATTTTTCCGAGATTTGAAGTTCCCGATTAGAGACTTGTTGACCACAGCGCGCTGCGGTACCCGCTTAGGATGATCCGATCCGACAGGAATTGTTTGTACGTTCATTTCACACCAAAAGACAACTTATTTGGGGATCAAATATTTATTTTTGAAAAGTCGAAAAATAATTATCACTCGACTGATGCTGTTCTGCTGTCCCTAAATTTTCATTTCGAAAATGTCGTACTTTTCCCTCTTTTCTTCTCCCCCTCTCCTCCTCTAATCCGTCTCTCGTTCACTTCTTCTTTCCTTAAACTCAGTTGTTTCTTCTTCCAATGTCTCTCTTTCTCATTTTTACTCCACGTTTTTAATCAATCTAATCCCTGCAGTTTCATCCTTCCCTTCCCTCGTTTTTTATCTCCAATTTTCTCTTCATCCCTTCATTTTCCCACAATTTTTCACCTTTCTTTTACACCCTCTCGTTCTCTTCTCTTTCTCCTTTTTCCCATCTTTTCCCACCATTCTCCCCTTTTTCTCCATTTTTATATCTTTTACTCCTTCTATTCTTACTCTTTCCATTTTCTCTTGTTTATACCTCGGGACGGGCCATAGCATGATGACCCTTTCAGGGTGCTGTGACTGGTCCTCAGCATCAGTGGTTCAACCTAGAGTCCCTTTTACCGAGAGTCAAGACAACACACCCCTCATGGTGTCACAAACGAGAATAAAGATTACAGAGATTGAACGTTTTTTTTAATCTCTGATCGGGCCGTTCTGAAATTCTTTCTCCGTTCCTTCTTCTCGTTCCGTTTGTTCCTTGCCGAATCCGTAATTCCCTAGTCCATTCCAAATTATAATCTTCGGAATTGGTGTAAATGTAATCTTTATTCGTTTGTGACACTGTGAAGGCATAAAATACGGGAACCAATCAGAAATGGATTCACATTGTCTTGACTCTCGGTATAAAGGTACTTCTAGTTCAACCGTGCGTCAAGGAGCGTAGTATCAATTTCCCGCAACACATTGCAACAGTCCCTTCTGAGACGGAGAAAAAATCCCGGGAAAACCCTGCGCGAGGCGGAACACCTCTCCTAAGACCCAGTTGACTGCATTGTGCCCGGGAGGAAATGCAGTGCGATATTATTACGAAAGATTAATGCCTCCGCCAGGTCTTTCGGGGCTTTGTTGTCTGAGGCTCTCCGAAATACAATCATCAATTTCCCGTTCTATGAATTCGGTCCGCCGGTCGGAGCGTTCCGCGTTCGCGCCGCGCCGCGCGATATTCCTCCGCCGGAATTAATGGCTCGCTTTCGTTGCTTCAATTAAAATTATGAACCGTGGCTCCGCCGCGACATCTATCGGCGACTCGGGAAAAAGACCCCTCGCTTTCGAGTGCGTCTGTCGCGGGGAAGCGTTGCGTTCACTAATCCCCCTGATTTACGGTAACCAATAAGCCCGGGTCGTTTATATGATTTGAGGGTTAGAATCCTCATTTCTGTCCTGCCGCCTGCCTCCGCCGCTGTTGAGCTCGACAAAAACACCGCATCAACATTCATACGTTGCCGAAATTCACCCGATAAAAGCGAATTTCCCCGAAGGGTTGGCAATTTGTTTCCTTTGATTTATTTTAAAAAAATCCGTGCAAATCAGTTTCTGTCGGTTGAAGTTGGGCAGTGACAGAGGAGAGTCAGAGTCGGACTGGTCATTGGCAGACTCGCCCTTCTGACGCATCAAAGACGTGCCCGTCTGCCAGATATAGCAAAATAAGATGAAAGAAAAAATTATGACCCAGAAAAATGCGGAAAATTCATAAATGAACGGGAGAATAGAAATTAAGAGTAAAGTAAGGTCCTCGTTGAATGGAGGTCTTGGAACCAGAAACCAGAAATATAAGTCCCCAGAGGCGCCTGGGACTACAAAAATGCTGGAAAATTGATATTTTAGTTTTTTTTTTTTTTTTTGCTGAATTCAGATTTTATATCCCTCCGTACCTCAATATTTTGAAGAGGAGAATGTGAAAAATTGGGACATACTGGTTTACTCAAGCTATAATGAATGACAAGTATTTCACTCACTAGCAGAAATTCGATTGAATAGAGTGCAAACTTACGCTATTACGTTTTTTGCGTTTAGCTTTCGCTATTACGTGAAAAATTGGTCACTCTCCGTCGTAAAATTAGCTTTGAGGCATTGAAAATCTTTGTCAATTATAGTTTTCGAAAAGGGGATGATGAGCGTCATTAAGTGAGGAAATCAAAAAAGCTCTCGAACTTTTGTCCAGTGTCAAAATACCTATACATAAAATTTCTAAGATTGGTAAAAAATTATTTTCTTCGAAATTTTCACATTTTTGGTAACATAGAGACGCTTTATTAGCCCCTCCCTCCTTATCTGCCATGTGTCACTCTCTTAGAAGAGGTAGTACAGTCAATTTTTAGACGTTCGCCATTTTAATCGCTTGAGACACCTTTAACATTTGTTTATTGTCAAAACGATAATTGATTAGGGCACATCCTATTTTCGGCTGTGTTGCTTACGTAGCCTTTGAAGCACCACTACAAATGAGACAAACGAAACTAACACAATATGGAAATTGATCAAATGGAAAGACGGCGCAGAGATACAACTATTCGTGCTTGCTGGATGTCTATGATGCATCTGCAAAATTGAAGGCGCGATGGCGCGAGCTGTGAATTCGTGATGTTCCGCCACTCCGCTTTATGTTGCCAATGAGGTGTCGGGAGAAAAGTTAAGAAACGAGGCTCGATTATGACGGCTCTCCTATTAAAAGCTGTGTTGCTCATGCATCCTTCAAAGCACCTCTACAAATACAAATAAGACAAACTGAAGCAAACACAGTATGGAAATACAGCAAAGTAAAAGGAGGTGCGTTGATGACGGCGCAGAGATACAACTATTCGTACATGATGGATGTCCGTGTTGCATCTGCAAAATTGAAGGCGCGATGGCGCTAGGCGTGAACTCGCAATGCTCCGTTCTATCATAGAACGGTAGAACATAGAACATAGAACTTCTATGCTGCCAGTGATGTGTCGCTCCGATTCGAGAGAAAAAATTGAAGAACTTGAAGGGAAAAATCTTCCCGGGGGATGAGGCAGAGGAATAATCTTTCTTGTTCTTTTCGTCCTTTTGTTCTGCTTTTCTTCATAATTGTCTTCATTCTCCTCTCCTTCTCCTCCGTCTTCCGCTTCTTCCTTTTCTTCCTCTTCTCACCGATTCTCTGTCTTCAATCACGACGACCAGGCAGAAAATGAACCTCTGAGTCATCGTTGCTGAAGACAAAGATTCGGTCAATGTAACATATCTGAAAATTTTGAGGGAACAGTCGCAGAACTCATCATGAAAAAACGTATTATCTTTTTTTGGGGGGGGGGAGGCTGGAGAGGGGGAAGGGGATTAAGGGGTAGGGGTTAAGGGTAGGGGTTAAGGGAAGGGCGGTTACAGGGAGGAGAGGGATTTGGGGGGAGTCGGTAGAGTCTGGATGGTCATGAGGCATGGTTCATGGCAGTGCAAAAAATAGAAGACAGGCATCGATGTATCGATGCGATTGATCGTTCCACTGCGTTCCTTTCAAAGTGGATGAAAATTCGAACCCGAACGAAGAATCGATGGATCGAGGGGCGATAAGAGAGACATCGCGGTTGACCAATCACTGCATCACTATTGCGCGTCTTTCGAAGTCGGTACTCTTTGATTCTAGTGTTATGTTGCCGTGCTGAGGAGAAACGTCGTAAGCACATTCGAACGTAGCGCGTAGCCAAATTTCTTCGGATCAGATATTTATTTACAAGGAAAGTTCTAAATAATTTTCCTTGGAATTTTAAGAAATACCAGATCGAATCTGGAATTACGTTCATGGAAAAATTGAAGGGTGAATTCCTAGATTTCAGAGAAAAATCGTGTTTTTCCGAAGGAAACTTAGCAATATCCGAAGTCCCATACGATGTTTTTTCTGAGCCCGGAGCATTGTAGGAAAGTACCCAATTCATGCTCCGTGCCAGGAGGAGCGCTTGACCGCAGTTGTGAATCCGTACTTTATCTGCGGCGTTTGTCTTTCGGGCTGAGCAAATATTCATGGGGCGAAGGGGGTTGGGGAGGAGGAGAGCGGGTCGTTACCGCAGTTGAGACTTTTGAACGTAGATTGTAATTTTTATTACGGCTTTGATCTAGCGACTGTTTTGTGCTGTCGCGGATGCACGGTGAACTTATCGAGCCACGAAGTTCGAATTGGCGATGAGATGAGGAGCCGTATGAAGTGAACCGATCGAAGCAGGACGTATCCTCACAACAAAATCCACCTCCATCCCGGTGGTAATTCTACATATTGCGACTTCTAAGGCTTTTATGCATTGGAAATTGAACACACGTTAAACCCTCTACATATATTTTTGTATGCAGGGTGAGGGCTGATTATTTAAATTGATAGACAAAGCGGTAGACAAAGAAAAAAGAGGAAATAGAGCGATTATGTATTGGTGCAAGTGGGTAGTTGCTGGAAACAAAGGAGGTCAGTAATGAACTACACTAGAAAAAAACACATTGGATCTAGAGTCCAGACTCTTGAAAACATTGACAAGAAAAAATACTCTTGGTTCAATCGGATTTTGCTTGAATCAAAACAAAAACGAATCCGCTTAATTGAGAGGCTTGGTTCTTGATTTAAAGCTAGATTCTGATTGAATCAAGAGTACTTTTTCTTGTCGATGTTTTTTAAGGGTCTGGACTCTAGATCCAATGTGTTTTTTTTTTTCCAGTGTAACTAACGGCGACAGAGGAGAGGCGCTATAGTCTCTTCATCATTTTTCTCCTTAGCCCATAACAACAACCACTTCCACCAGGAGGATAGCTCCATTTTCCCTTTATCCTCTTTGTCTATCGCTTTATCTATCGATTCCACTAATCAGTCCGTTGTCTTACCTAATCTGACGTGATACCGAAGAGAGCAGGAGGTACAAAAATGAAGTTATGAGAAAATGGATCTGGGAGCGTCTATGAATGGAAAATTTTACGCAACGAATCCTATGTTCTTCATGGACTAATTACAAATTATCATCCGACACAATCTCAGGAATTGCTCAAAATATGGGAAATTGACGAGATTTAGTTTTGACTGTTTTAAAGGGTCGTTTGTAATTTCATGTCGGGTAAACAGCAGTGAGTAATATGTGTGTGTATGTCATCAGAGATTTTAAAGTTGTAATAGAGCTTTTCTCGACTTCAGCAATTGGCGTGTGACCCATTCCGTTATTTTTCTGTATATACCTCCAATTTTTCAAATGTATGTTCAGGATCGTAGGCTTCAAACGGCTGATGTATTGGCATTTATATTTTTTTTTTTCATCATTACATTAATTAAAAACACTTTCTCATGGGGGAAAACAAAAAAAAATTATAAGTAATTGGATACTGAATCCAATTCACCGTGGAATCTACTTCATGCAATGAAATTCTATGATATGTACGTATGACGCAAGATTAAAGCCGAAAGAGGTGGTTGCCCAAAACAAAACCCATTTGTGAATTTAGAGCCTGCAAGTTATCTCATCTGCAAAAGTGAAAGCGCCCAGCAGAGCCAGACTTAAGATACTTTTTTACGAGCGCGCTAAAAGAGGAGTTGTAAAAAAAGAGGACAAAGGAAGAGATGTTATAATTTCTCTGGAGGATTAAACACTGATTTTATTGTTTCGTGTTTTATTGCGCAAGAGGACTTCGTCGTAAAATAAACACAATTATATGGGAGGTATTTATTTGTTTGTGCTGCTGATCGAGCACCGGGGAACTTTGAGACTCACCCTCATTGAGTGACGTTTTTATTTTTATCCTGATTGATCTGCAAAACTGCTAAGATGTGTTTAGTGCCTATAGTCTCATAATGTTGGAGAAATTACAGAGTTTTTACTGTAAACCATGGTAACTATCTCCCATGATCCGCGATTTGAAAGTCTTCCATCAAATTTCATGACAATTCTTCTTATTCTGCTTCTTCTTCATTGTTTCACCCCTCCCCTCCACATTGTCGTGCTTAGGAAAAACGCCGTATGAGCCTTCAGACCTTACCATATTTCTTAGCATAAACAACGGATTTACTGCAGAGAAAATTCTGCATATTCTTCTATCAATTTTTCAGACAATTGTGTTTGCAATTTAATCTGTAATATCTGAAAATTTCGAAGGAAATATGAATCTTTTCCCCCAAAATAAATATTTTAACAGGATAAATTTGGCAACACTTGAATTCTCATCCGGCATGCTTCCTCAGCACGGCAGCATACCACCAAAATCATGCTTGCTAAATGTGACAGTGAATTACTGCGAGAGATTATAATAATCCAATTTTGTAGAACATTTTCATTTAATTTTTATTTTATTTAGCTCCTCATTCAATTTCTCTAAAGCTCATAATATAGATCGCCCAGTGAGGAATATATCGAAAGTGAAGGTCTCATTATTTTAATACTATTTTCTCTGTAACAATGGAGCATATGAAGCAGTCGAATTCTTTCTTACAATCAGTCTTAAAAATAAGAAGGTATTAATTGTTAAATATCTACGTTATGTAGTTTTCTTTTAGTGGAAGGGAGGGTCTGGTGCCAAAAATAATTTCAACAATTTCAAAAGACTAATGAAATGATAATTACCGCGCACACCTTTTTTGAATCTTTGAAGAAATTTTAAAATGAAGTTTCTCTTACCCAAACTGTTTCAATTACCTGATTTCTTTTAAGCTGACAAGGAACACCTCACTTACCTCGCTAGCCGCGAAAAGCATTTCTGGCGCAAGTTGTTAGTATTCGCTGCCCCCAAGATCCTTGAAGGCTGAAAATTATTGCCAGAGATTTCGGTGATTGCATTCGAGGTCGGTAGTACCCTCCACTTCAACCATTCTACCCTTATTTTTGTTCAGCAAGCCACGAATTGCCCTCTTAATTAAACTCTCCTCCATAATTCTCGCCTGCTTCGACTGATTTAATCCATCACCCTCTCAACGAAGAGAACCCACTGTAATAACGGAATTGTGTGCTTGAGGCTATCGCATTTCTCAGTATTTGCACAACCACTGCATTCACGGGCTGAGCTCCAAAATAGCATGGACAAAAATCATTTTTTGGAGGGAAAACATTCTCGTAAAATTGTCTGTAAGTACTACAAATCGTATAATATCCGCAAATGAAAGCCAACTAAATAAATCAATTGATTACTAAATTATTTCCAATTTCATTTTGTGTAATTTTCACAAATTCGGTAAATTGTATCGTTTCATTTACCCCTTGCAGAAAAATGACGTATATTATACAGCCATAATCATTTTCACTAGAAAATGAGGAAAACGAAGGAAATAGAAGGATACTAAAAAAGGATTGAAATGATTTACAACTGAAAAAAATAAAAAATACATGGAGAGAAAAAATGTTGAAACTATATAACATTCGGCAACTGTAGTTATCGAGTAACTTTCATGAAAGCTTCTTCTTCTTCCTCCTCCTCGTCCTCCTCGTCCTCCTCGTCCCTCCTCGTCCTCCTCAGTCTTCTGCCTGATCCGCCTTTGCGACCTCCGCCTCCGCCGTCTTCGCGACCTCCGCCTCCGCTACTTCCACCGCCTCCTCCGCCTCCTCCGCCTCCTCCGCCTCCTCCGCCTCCTCCGCCACCTCCGCCACCTCCGCCTCCTCCGCGCCCTGCTCCGCCTCCTCCGCCTCCTCCACGACCTCCTCCGCCTCCTCCACCTCCTCCGCGACCTCCGCGACCTCCGCGACCTCCACCGCCTCCTCCACCTCCTCCGCGACCTCCGCGACCTCCGCGACCTCCACCGCCTCCTCCGCGACCTCCGCGACCTCCACCGCCTCCTCCGCGACCTCCTCCGCCTCCTCCACCTCCTTCGCGACCTCCACCGCCTCCTCCGTGACCTCCGCGACCTCCACCGCCTCCTCCGCGACCTCCTCCGCCTCCTCCACCTCCTTCGCGACCTCCACCGCCTCCTCCGCGACGACACCGCCTCTCGTCCTCCGCGACCTCCGCGCCTCGCGACCTCCGCGACCTCCGCTTCCGCGACCTCCGCGACCTCCGCGACCTCCGCGACCTCCGCGACCTCCGCAACCTCCTCCGCGACCTCCTCCGCCTCCGCCGCCTCCTCCTTAACTTCCTTCACCCTCTCCGCGACCTCCTTTGCCTCCTCCTCTACCTCCGCATAACCCCCTCCGCCTCCGTAGGAAGAGGTCACGGAGGTTGAGGTCTCATTGTTTGGGGAGGCGGAGGTCACGGAGGCAGAGGTTGCGGAGGCGGCGGTCGCGAAGGAGGCGGAGGAGGACGAGGAGAATGAGTAGAACAAGGAGGCCGAGGAGAATGAGTAGGAAAAGTAGGTCAGGGAGGACGAGGAGGGCGAGGAGGACGAGAAGGACGAGGAGGGCGAGGAGGACGAGGAGGGCGAGGAGGACGAGGAGGACGAGGAGGACGAGGAGGACGAGGAGGATACGGAGGATAAGGAGGACGAGGAGGACGAGGAGGAGGGCAAGGAGGAGGGCAAGGAGGAGGGCAAGGAGGAGAGAATGAGGAGGACGAGGAGAACATGGAGGACGGGAAGGACGGAAGGACGGGAAGGACGAGAAGGTGGAAGAAGGAGCTTTCATACAAGTTTCCACACTATCATTTTTCTTTCATGTTTTTAATTTTTTCATAAGCGAATCACTTAAATCCTGCGAAAGGATTTATTTGCAAGTTTGTACAATCGATTTTTAGTAAGGATTCTCTCAAATATTCCTTTGTATGATGGTATGTTTTGGATCTCGTTTTACCTCCCTTCATATCAAAAACCAAATGAGGCCTCTTAAGGAACGTCCATGATAATGACCTTTAGCTATTGCTTTCGGGTGAGTTCTGACTCTTAGCATTGGAAGAAAAGGAATAGGTATAGAGGGGTGTGCGAGCAATGCGCCGAGTGCATTTTTTCGAAGAAAGCGGAGAGCAAGAGGAAAGCTAGAAAGCCCTGGATGGATACTCCGACCAGGAGAGGCGCGGGACTGCGACTGCGGGTGCGAGACGAGGGTAAAGAAGTCCCATAAATAAAATGGAATTATGGCAGATGACGTTGGCTGATGATGGACTAGGAGAAGGAGCTTAGCATCAGGACGTACTCGCGAGTTCCTGGGTGCCGCAGATAAAAAAATGAACGGATATACGTCCGTATTAGCTTGAGTAAGTGCGTGCTTTCTTCCTCCGCCCAAGTGACAATCAAAGTCGAGCAGAGTCTGGGATATTAATTATATCGAGGATCCGGAACTCGTTCCGTAATATTTGAATATTTTTTCCCTCACAGATGAAAATACGGTGCAACGACTCGGGTCCACGCTGTAAAAAATCATCCCTCTTCTTATCCTTTCACCCTGCTCTGGTGTAAAATTACCCCAATCGCGGTGTTGCCTTCTAGTAAGATTCACCGTGTCACACTGCAAAGAAACAAAAATGGCCCGAGGCATACTGATATGAGCATGGTAATGACCAACAAATTGTATGATAGAAAATACTGCACCTTTAATCGCATTCACCAAAAGTGCGGTAATGGTGATTATCTTTACCGTTACCCTTATTATTGTGTCAAAAATTGAGAAGCATACTGGAATTGACCACAATACTCCTGGTTTTGCGATACCTTTTCTCAGATTTTTAGGGGTGGACGTCTTCGACATGGCGCCGCGTTTAACTGAGTATTACTCGATCAGCAGCGTGGTCATTTTTCGTGCGTTTCTAGAATTCTTAAGTTTTGAAAAAACGCTTGTAAAAAGCACACGAGTAGCTTAAATTAAGGAACATCATTCTTGATTCTTTTTTTTTTTTTTTTTTTTTTTTTTTCTTTATTGAATATATAGAGAACTACAAATCGCTTAGGCTATATAATTCTCTGTCTATGATATGTCTGTGGTCCTGAAGAATTCCGCATGCATGCACATGTTTTAAGTATACTTCAAAACCCATAAGTACGTGTTAATGCTAAAAAGAACTATATGTCTGAATGAATAAAATGAAAAGAAATCATGGAGTACGCAAACTTTCTTACACAGTTCCTTTAGATTTCAGTCTTTTCGACATGACCCCTTTCAGCATAGAAACATCCAACTGAAAATATTCTTCTTTCGATTGAGTGTGTCAAAAACTTTTTTAATTTTAAGCCCCCTCCCACCAGCTGAATATCCCCGGTTGTTTCATCATCGATTTTCCGAATCCAATCTTGCACATGTATCTCGGCAAAGGAACGCAAACTGCTTAACTGCTACACCCCTGGTTCGGGTGGTTTCGATAATAGCCCCATTTATTACGTACAATGTACTATATTTCAACGAATATGAGCTGGTCGCTTGCTTTGTTGGCTCTTTCATTTGAGCTGAGTGTTGTTTTCTTTTCATTTTCGCACCGAAAGCGGGTAATATCGTGCCCGGCTGCTGGCTAGCATTATTCACTTTTACTGGCCCAAAAAACTATTAATTCGAGATATGAAGTGTGCACCCTAACCGCAGATACATGTACTTGCGCGGGTCCTTACCGAGATAAAATATTTGCCTCAGTTCCCACTCTCCCTCCACTCTCTGCAGCCCCGCTTCTAACCAATGATTCCTTTGGAGGGCCATACCATCGCCCTTCGGATTTTATCGCAGCCCTTATTTTCTGCTCGAGATGGTGGGGGAGAGAAAGAAGGGGAGAAGGGGGAGCATTGTAGTTTCCTTTTCTTGAATTCGAATCTCGAACGCGATTTCACCAAATTCTGACAAATCGTATCGTTCTTCATTTCACCAGGCAGTTAAACACTTTAAAAAAAAAAAAAATAAATAATGAAAATGCGTCTTATTTATTAAAGTAAAAATGGTGGGACGATTAAGTATCTTCGCGAAAATATCATAATTTCCAGCCAAATCTTGCCGACAATTAGAGTACAACTGAAAACCCACGTAAGTAAAAACGGGGTGAAATTCAGGTTTTCAACTGGTCAAAAAAAAAAAAAAAAAAAAAAAAAAAAAAAAAAAAAAAAAAAAATGGTACTTCTCTCTTATTAATTGCTACTTTTATTGGAGGGTTCACTAATTCAGGGGTTTTAAACGTCAGTCTAAACAAAGCCTCAAGGCTTGTCAGAAGTTTTTTTTTTTTTTCTCCCCTTATGAGTGGGATTTTATAAAATCTCCAGGTAACAACCTGAAATCAAATCAGATTTGATGATGAGTTACACATTTTCTGTGATAGAAAGATAGGCTAGGACTCGCTACCTGATTCGAAAAACAACGAGAGACTGCTAAATTTGATGTTTGGCATTTAGTTAGTGATTCCTTTACATCCTCTCGTTGTCAATTATTGTCAATTAACCAAAAAGATATTGTAAGGAAAATAAAAATTCTGGTAAGAAGCACGGGCACAGATTTCCGCGATCACGGGTTAAATATGATTATTTCAGCTCAAAAAAATGATAATCTATCGAAGGTCTCGTTTTCGCAAATGCTTCACATGCGATACCGTGGAGATTGAGATGTCGCAAACGCATATGCATGCGCATGATATCTTGATTTAATTTTTTCGTTAACCTAGAGAATTCATCCAATTATAAATTTAAAAAAAAAAAAAAAAAAGATAACAATGGCGGAATGTATATACCTACGTGAGAAGTGAAGATTTTAGTAACATGGCACCAAGTAAATTGAGCGATGTGGAGATAATCGCCAATTTGATGTTCATGTATTGACATTTCCTTCACAATCATTGCCCTCACACAGAACCGTCTAATTCCGCGTGTAAAATTTTATAGGTCCCACCGAGATTCGAACTCGGATCGCTGGATTCAAAGTCCAGAGTGCTAACCATTACACCATGGGACCCGCCAGTTCCGAGGCCGAAAATATACAAAAATAAAACCTCTGACGACGACGAGGACTAGCATTCCACCAATGAGGAGCAGACTAATATAAGTCATCGCAGAAAGTTGCGTCATCGGGAGGGTGGGAGGGGGGGAGTGTGTTCAGGAGGCGAACGCGTGTATTTAGTTGCGATTGCCGGGTTTGTGAATGGAGGCGCGAAGCCCGCGCGCCGCGTGACGCGCCTGAAAGAGATGAATCAACTGCGGAGAGCGGGTCACTCCACGCGCATGGCTCCACCCTCTCGGCGAAGGGCGGGGAGGCTCTGGTGACGTCACTTTCGCTCTGCTGCCACTCTGCGTTGCCTCATCATGCGTCATGCTGCAGCTCTGTACAGGCAAAGTACGGCCGTTCATGTACCGGTTTTTCATTGGTCGCCACGAAAAACCTGATACGGTGCGCTTACGGCTGTCAGTAAGCGAACGAGATGACGACCCTGCTATCATTGGACTCCTCCTAGTAGGAATTAATGAGATACACTGAAAAAAAATAATTGCTAATTCACCGATTTAGGGTGGAGCAAAATTTGCTTCACTTCGTAAAGCTTTCTTATCCGTGCACGGTGTTGAATCAAGTGAACGACTAGCACGAATTGCTACACCGATTTGCTACATCTGCGCGCCTTCATGCAGTTAATCTTGCACCGAGTGGCTGGAATTGTAACTGCATTTTTTGGTATTGGTACTTTGCGAACAGTAAAAATAGCTCAATAGTTAGGCTGAAATAGCGGAATTTACGGATAAATAGCGAAATTTACGGAAGAATAACTAAAAAGGTAACAGACGTAGCTTTTCAGAGAGCAAAATCACCTACACGCGTGTGTGTAAGTTAGCTGAAATTTGTGTAGCGATTTTACCTGCATGGTTTGTACGTTCGTTTTTTAGCTACACCATGCCATGAAATACCCGCGTGCAAGGCAAATTCAGCAATATTTTTTTTTTCAGTGTAGGTACTCATGAACTGTTTGAACGAGCAGTTCGCAATCCCTGCTAAAAATGATGAGTAGGCTATTCGGGATTCGCCAACTCACATGAGTAGAACTTTCTACTTATGTGAGTAGAAATCCTACTCATATCACTGGAATATTCTACTCATAAGAGTAGAAAAGTTCAACTCATAAGAATTCAATTTTTTTCATTTTTTTCATTTGTCAGAAGTGCTGTTTCTCACCAGGATATACCGACATAATATTTAAATCTGAATATTAAAACATTTTGTTCTTATGATTTTTTTGATGCGGTGACTAGTTTCTGAGATATCTGACACAGTAGATTCAACGCTGAACTCATGTGAGTCGAAAGCTCCAGTCATGAGTCGGCGAAAACTGAATAAAGAAATTCTGCTCATATGAGTTCAATTATTTTCATATAAGTTGAAATTCTATTCATAAGAGTTGAAATTCTATTCATATAAATTGAAATTCTATTCATATGACTTTGATTGTTTACTCCTTTGTACTCACCATTTTTAGCAGGGAAGCCATTTATTAGTATAGCCGGAAATGGCTACTTGGACACAACATAATCGTGTATAATACGGCGAATTAGTAATACAGTTTGTCAAATTCACTGAAAAACGGAAAACGTGCACGATGAATTTTAAAAAATTCGATATCTTACTCAATATTATAAAATCATAGGAGCAAACGCGTAACGCATATCGCCTATAAGGTTTGAAGCCGAAACGCTTCGGGAGTTAGGAGTACGAAGCAGTTAAGGGGCGTGGCCACCTAGTTTTTTTAACAATATACCAATATAGCAAAGCATATACTAGAACGTCGTGTCATCATGATTCCTCAAATAAAATATGAATTTATGGAACTTGATTTCATGGAATATTTCATGTGCATCTGACAAGCCCACGGATGTAAATTCGGCCTTTCTCCTCATCTAACACCCTTTGGAGTAATACTAAGTTTGGCTAATTTTTTTCTGCGCACTTGAATTCGTTAGATCGACTAGTCATCCCTATAAATTGAAGCCTCAAGTGAGAAGGAGAGAGAATATGTTACATTAAAAAACAGGGTCGGATTCACCCACTTGCCGACCAGGGGTGCATAAGACGCATTTATTCATGTTGAACACATTTTTTGAGAAAACCCTGTCAACACCACTAGCAAAAGTTCACGAATCTTTGCGCGAAAGTTAAGTTCCGTAAACCTATCTCTGTGTGGACAAGGCCTTCCATTCATAAGAAATTAACGAAAAAAGTATGAAAGAACAAACATAAATGTGGTTCAATGATTTTAACTTTCGCCGCCGCGCCGCGCAGACAGCACCGTGTTGGACGCAATGCGTGAAGTATTCACGCAGTCTTGTAGGCGCTATGCATTTCACGCCGCGCCGACCGCTGTTGACCGTACTATTTTTGACGCAATGCGTGAAGTATTTATGCAGTCTTGTAGGCGCTAATATGTCTTACATGCCGATTGCTGCGCCGAGGGCTTCTCATTTTCATCTCAAGTTCTCGTTATCATTTCTCTCTAAGTCGCGCCGTTCTAGGCCAAACTGCGTGTTTGATTTCTCTCGTAACTACTTGACTTAATTGAGGGTGCTGTCTCATGTATACTAAGAGACGACAAAAGTAGAAATTACTATACTCTCAGGAAATGCGAGATTTTGTCGCCTTTTCTCGTTTGTAATTTTGTTTTTATAAATCCGATTTTTTTTTTATACCTACCCTGCTAAAAATTTTTCATGGAATTCCGTGCTGGTTTTCCATGGAAAATTTCTCCACGTAAAATTGGGCACGGAAAATTTTTCCATGGAAAATTTCTCCACGGAAAATGTCACCATGGAAAATTTCTCCATGGAAAATTTCTCCACGGCAAATTCTCACCGTGGAAACCTGCCACAGCACTCACTGTGTCTCATGCAGGTTTCCACCATCAAGTTACCATGGTGTTGTTTCTTTAAGTCATCATAGAACTGTTCTACTCAATGTTGCTGGTTTTTTTAGTATTTAATTAGATAATTTACAAGTTTTCCTTGTAATCAAAATAAATGAAAATGATACACTCACCAACATGAAGACACATAGTACCGACTATACTTGACAGAGATGTAATAATTCTTTTAACAATTGAGAAACTACCGCACTGTACCTTCGCGTCACATACTGCACGCTCAACGTTTCAAATAAGATTTCATTCAGTTGACAATGTGAAAACATATTCAAATTATTTCACAATAAGCACGGAAAACAGCACCAAAAATTATCACACAACACTATCCAAATTAGAGGCCAAGAGAGTGAAATATGAACTGTAGATTTTGGTTTCTGTCTGGGAAGCTTAATTGCATCTAGATGGTTTAAAGGTTGCCACTAATTCCCTGCGAATGGCTGTTCAATAAGATCAAAGGAACTGCCAGATGATAGGAAACAAATGGCGATTGCTGCAGCTGAACAAGGCAGGTAAATGTCTCGGTGTGTTTTTATGAAAGCTCTGAAAAATGAATAATGTACAGCGCATCAAAACCATGAGTACAACCAGTGATCAGCACTAAATTAAAACAATATCAAGGTGAAGCCAACCACATTTCTTGAGAAGTTAAAATAAGTTCTGAGGATAGCCAAATAATTTTTAGTAATAGGACAAAATACTTGTGAAAAAGCATTGGTAAAATTGTGTGCAAGAGCAATTATTGCATTGGTAGCCATAAAAATAGGAAGTAAATTATTGGACATCTGATAATTCACTGAAACATCGTTGATAAGGATGTGATGTTTTAGCCCTCTAGAGTTAAAAGTTTAAGGCCTCATCTGTAACTTCAGATATATCTCTCACGCTACTTACATTTCTGAATAAAAATACCAAGTAATAGCTAAGGCTCAATTCAGACGTCACTTTTCCTTCACTCATGTCAAATGAAAAGTTGGATCGTGTAATACAACTTGAGAACACAACGATCATTTGAGAGGTTGAACAAAAATTTGAAAGTCAGGTCACACCAAGGTTTCCGTTCAACTTCTCAAACAAATGTTAGAGCTCACGCATCATACGTTGAGACAAACGTCAAAAGTATTGTTTAAGTCACCATTCACCAGTGGTGCCACCTGACTACATGAATTTACTGTTGAGTGGTGCAAATTCAGAGCTAATCGGAGAGAAACATTTGTTTCAACATACGATGAGCGAGCTCTATGTTCTCATGTCCGTATCAAACGATCCAACTTTTCACTCGGTATAAGTGGAGGAAAGCTAGACTGTCTGAGGTGGGCTTTAGTTTCCATCACACAGCAAAAAAATCTAGAGGGCCTGTATTTAAGGTTTCTTTTTCAGTCCTAAGTAGTTCTCACCTGTGAATTTTATTCACAGTCTATATGGGTTTCGGCAAACGATAGGAATGGCGATCTCGTATGATCTGACAGATATCTGATATTATCCCTGAGGAGGACGATGACATGAGCTGATGAGCAGCTAGGAATGGAATGCAGTTAGAATGTTAACCGTGTGCTGAAAACACGATAAGGGAGACTAACCAATATTCGATCACGGTTCATGTTTGGGGTGCAGACTCGGAGGAGTGACCAGGGAGAAGATAGAGAAAATGATGAGCACATACGAATCTACTATTCAACAAAGAATGTTAGAATAGTTTATCAAGATACAGAAATAAATGTAATGCTATGATTCTATGGAGAGGTTACAGATCAGTGGCTGATGGATCACTATTGGTGCCTATGCCTACATTCAGTAATAGGAATTGCTAATCATTGTTATTCATGACTTACCTAGATTCAGTTCAAGGCCCTTGCATTCAACTCGGATTTGGCGTGATGTAGCGAAAGCAGGAAGTCAAGAAATATATAAATTTCTGAGAATTACTGTATGGTTTGCGAGAGCTTCATTGAGCCTGACGTACACGCCTCGTTGATAACCTAACCTCAAAATACCGACAGGGCAGGGCGAGGCAGGGCGGGGCGGCACATCTCCTGACTTGCCGAATTGAATTGAGGATTTTTTATTTAAATCTGCATGATCTATAAAAACTCATTCGCTTATTTATTACTGAAATGCGTAACGCCGATAATGTTTCATACTTCACACGCTTTAACATTTGCGTTCTATTCTTGCTTTTATTTTTATTTTTATACAATTTCAACATGAAACAGGGCAGGCCGGCAGGATTGCAACGCAGGTTTTGTTTTGGAGTCGGAACTGAATCACTTTGTAAACACAAGATGAGTTGTTGGTTATCACTGCCAGTAATGCAAATTTTTATTTTTTTATGTGATTTAATTAGTATCAGCTCGAATTCGAGTCTTCTTCGTTACGAAAGTAATGTTACCTCGAAGTTGGTGCGAATTTTGATTAACCTGAAAGTAAGCCAGCAGTGTATCGCGATGGACTCTTGGTAATCGATCTTCAAATTTTTATTTTGGCCATGCGTAGAAATAGAATGAAAAAATTCTGATAGATACAACTCAATTCTCATTGGTTTTGCTATTACCGCTATTCGGTTCTTTCTACAATTCAATGTTGGTTTCACACAGGAGATTTGGAAGTATGACGGTTGAGCTTCAGTAAAGGCGATCCTATTGAATAGTTAGTGTCTAAACTAATCTTGCAAAACACAGACGTTTGGTCTCTAATTGACAGACTTTAAAGCTGTACCTACAGGTTCGAAGAAGCTGCGTGTTTTCTGTTTTTTGACAAACTATTGCGGTTATTTCAGTTGTCTTAAACAGAGTATAAGCAGCAAATTATTATTACATCTCTGTCAACCATAGCAAATCTCTGAGTTAATCATATTTTAAATGAAAACATTCTCCGTACAGAAAGTAATTGCTACCTACTGGTACAATTATTAAATTATCGTTAAATAGTGGGCATTGTCTTGGGAATGCCATGGTTGTAGAAATTTCAGTGCACTAATGAAGACTTATTCTGTGATAACTGATGACATGAAACATTTTAGTGGCCCTCACTTGTGAACTTCGGTGAGTAATTCAACTTAATTCTATGATGCATAACGAAACAGCAAATAGTTGCTGATTGTCAATGATCAAAGGCTTACAGATTACCATGTTTATTCTTGTGGTGGTCTCTAGTGTTTCGCAGTGTCCCAATGCATGTTCTCTGCTATTCCGTTACGCTCCCTTGAAATTCCATGTAGCCACCACGGAATCTCCTACTGCCACCATGGAATCCCATGCAGTCTCCACGGAAATCCAAGGAGTCACCATGGAGTTCCGTGCCTCCTCCATGGAGTCTTCATGGAGTCTCCATGGAGTTCCGTGTCTTCACCATGGGATTCCATGAGAAACAGCACGGAATACCATGGAATTCCATGAAAAATTTTTAGCAGGGTACACTTTAAAAAATTGCAAATTTTTGCCGCCCCTTAGATTTGCCGCCATGGGCCGCCGCCCCTTAGATTCGCCGCCATGGGCCGCCGCCCATGTGGCCACCCCCTTCCGGCCCTGTTAAAAAAGAAGGAGACAAAAAATATTAAGTAGGTATTGATGGTTTTGAATAAAACTTGTTTCAAGCAAACTTTATAACAAATAGGACCTAAAAATAGATTATTCCTGCAAAAAGGTCTAAACTTATCAAGATCGATACAACTTTTTTATCCCTTTTTTTTCTTACTTAAGAAAATTTGACCCTGTGATAATTTGATAATTTTTTTTTTTTTTTTTTTTTGTTTACTTATAACTTGAGCTTCCTCAGAGCCACAGGAATGTTTCGTTTCTTCCTTTCTTTGACTGGAGGGCTTCATATGTTATTAATTTAGTGCCATGCAGTTTAAGCCCCTCAATCCGACATTTTCCTCTCCCTCCGAATACAAAGATCGATTAATCGGGTCCAACCAAACGTGTCCCCAGATTAATAGCCGATCAACGACAAAATTGGAGTGGCATAGATGTTTGTGAGAAAGTCCCTACGGAAACTCTAGGAATCGTCAAAAGAAAAAAATAATGAGAACCTGAGGGAACAGAGATCGAGTAGCTTCTGTCGAATTAAAACAATCCCGGCTCTTAATCCAAACTACCCGCCCTCTGTGCTTTTGACGGGTGGATCCGATGTTTGATGGATCTCGTGTCCGGATTTCGGTGCGACTTTCGAGGTTTGAGCGGCGGCTTGGAAGAACGCTCCGTGATCGGATTTCGTCCGCTTCGACGGCGCGCGGCGATTGGCTCATGCCTGATCAACCGATGACTTTTGGACAGTGACAGGCGGCCAGCGCGGCGCTCCTTAAATACGAGCCGAGACCGCCCCAACGCTGCCAGTTTGGCCCATTTTATCGATATGGTGATCATTCAGAAGAAGAGAAAAATGGGTACTTGAGCAATTTCAGAGGAAAGCCCGGAGGTCTCTTACACCGGGGGAAAAAAATGGCACACTCTACCATACTCAGTGATACGAGTATGGTAACGAACAACAGACTCAGTGGTAGTACCTCCCACACGGAGAAAAAAAACTCTTTCTTGGGATCCGAAGTTCAGGTCACATGGATCTCTGAAGTTTTCGGATTGATCATCTGAACACTTAAGGTCTAGCTATCGAGGTTTGGATCACACATCTGAAACTTCAGTTCTTACATCTGAAGTACTTTGGTTTTCACATCAGAAAAACTTCGGTTCTCATATCTGAAGTACTTCAGATGTAAGAACTGAAGTTTCAGTTGTGTAATCCGAACCTCAATAGCTGGACCTATAAAGTGTTCAGATGATCAATCCGAAAACTTCAGAGATCCATATGGCCTAAACTTCGCGTCCCACGCTCGAGTTTTTTTTTTTCTCCGTGCATGTTATGGTAAGTATCACCAGAGTTCTAGTGAATACTACCATAATTCTGGTTATTTTCACTAAATAGTATCACTGTTTAGAAAATCAAGAAGACATTTAGTAAATGTTACCATATTTTTTTTCAGTGTACGTCATTTGTGACGGAAAGGTGGGGAAGTGAAAAAAACTTGGGGAGTACTGAAAAAAAGTACCGAAAGCATACCATAAGTATGGTCATTTCTATGAAGAGTACTTGACTTCAGGTACGCAGTGGCACTGAAGGGTAAGGATAACTAGACATTTGGTAAACCTCAAACCATACCTTTATTACGAGGAAGGGGAAAAATAGCGACAAAATAAGAAAAAAAGAGTGCCGTGGAGAGAAAAACGAAGTAAAAAAGAGGAAAATAGAGAAATGTGAGAAACAGGGATACAATCGAGAACGAAAGGAAAAAGTAATAAAAAAGACGAAAAAAGACTAAGCCCAAATTTGAGAAAGAGGAAAACAATTCCTGAGCTTAAAGAGCACTGATGTATATAATGACAATATTATGGAAAATAAATGTAGGATGAAGTGGCTGAAAAAGGAGAAAAAGATAAAGGACGAGGAGTCGGAGGAGAAGAAAACAAGAGACAAAGAGGATGCCTCGCGAATTCAAGACTTTTCCGATCGGCCGTTGCGCCGCGCCGTAGAAAAAGGAAAAACTACCGACCTCCCGATCAATTTAGCAACGGGCAAAGTCCGTCGAGTCGACTTTAATTCAAAAGTCCACCCACCAACAATCCTCCCCTCCCCCTCCCCCTCCCCCCCCCGCGTTGGGGATCGAGAGCCAGGGAGGGCCTCTTTGTCGCGGATAAGACAGAGCACTTTCCGTCGCTCTTCTGACGAGAGAGCCTAACTCCATTTCGAGATGAGCCCTCTTGCCCTCATATCTCTATGCGTTCCAGAGCTCACGCGGAATAGCCGTCTCTCCGTTACGCTTAGAGGCCAACGTTTCATGCCTCCTCTTTCCTTCCTACCCTACAGCGACTCCGTTCGCGAAATAATCCCCGTTATTGCCGATCGCTACGGAAAATCCAACTAATACTGCCGCGCTAAGGAAGAACGCCGTATGAACATTCGAGAGTTGCCGAATTTACCTTGATAAAACATGTATTTCTGACAACATTAATGCACGTTTTTTCTTGAAATTTTCAGGTATTTTAGATTAAATTACGTGTAAAATTGTCTGAAAATTTTGGTAAATAATATTCGTATTTTTCCCGGTAAATCCGGTTTTTATCGGGGAAATTTGGCAACGCCTGATGGCTCATACGGCGTTCTTCCTTAGTACGGCAGTAACCTCGAGAGACCACGATATTCCGGACGAAGGAACTTAACTCCACTGCAAGGTTGTCAAATCGGCCTAAACTAATCGGCTCTTGACAGAAAAATGATAGCCAAATTTGTTTTCGAAATTGAGCTCATTTCTGCTCATAATCGGAAGAAAAATTGGTGCAATTGTCAATTTGAAGAGTCCAAACAGCATGTAATTAAAATACAATTAAAAAATGAAAGTTTCGCAACGTTGAAAAGTAGTTAAGTTGTTTCGTTTGGGGGATGACGTATTGTGACGCGGCAACCGCGTAATCTCTCTCGCACTCGATCATCCGTTCATTTCGTTTGATCAGACGGCGAAGAGAGGAAGGGGAGGCAAGGAATGACAAAGAGAGGGCCAGGGGATGTTTCTCGGGCAACGCGACTGAGTAGAGGAAATTAGCGATGCTCGGTTAATGTCTCCTCTCTTTTTCTTATTTTATTTTTTAATTTTTTGTTTGAACGGTAGAGCTCAAGCGTCGGACTATCGCTGTCGCTTGAATGGAGCTGGAAATTCCTAATTAAGGGTAGGATGAGGAAGAAAATGATCTTATTCCTCTAAATTGCACAAACGGTGTGAACTTGTTGCTCCTCAAGGGCCCAAGATCGCAGACAGAGTTGATGTGGATCAAAAAGGAAGCTTTTTTACGCTGTAGTAGTGATAGCATATTATTTATAATCTATAATTTTCTCAAAATGTTAGTGTCACGGTGATTTTTGTTGAGACAAAATGGGCCTGTTGCAAACTTTTGCTAGAACTAAAATACGAGTCGTTTTTCATAAAAAGTGTCTTCAAAATCACGATGATCCGAGCGACACCTCGTTGACAGCATATAGCAGAAGGAGCTCACGCTTCGCGTCATTGCGCCTTCAATTTTTCGGAGCAGCACGGACGTCCATCAAGTACGAATAGTTGTATCTCTACGCCGTCGTAAACGCGCATCCTTTCCCTCCCTGTATTTCCATATTGTGTTTGTTTCTGTTTGTCCGTGATGATGCTTCAAGCACTACGTGAGTAACACAGCTGGAGGTAGGAGAGGAGTGCTCGGGCCTCTTTTCTAACTTTTCTCCCGAATCTGAGCGACACCTCATTTAGCGGAGCATTGAGCGGTTACGCTTCGCGTCATCGCGCCTTCAATTTTTCAGATGCGGCACGGACGTCCATCAAGTACGAATAGTTGTATCTCTGCGCCGTCGTTGACGCTCATCCTTTCCCTCGCTTTATTTCCATACTTGTTTGCGTTTGTCTTATTCGTAATGGTGCTTTCAACTAGTAGCACAGAGCAGAGCATTACGAGTTTACCACTCACGTCATCTCGTCTATCATTTGCCATATGCAATGTGGACATTTATCTTGCTCGAATAGTTATATCGCGTTCACACTTTAAATGTCTCTTATTTTTGAATTTCAAAATAAATTAAGGTTTAGTTTGCCCGAGATATGCTATGGTATGTCCAAATCAATAGTCATTTTGAAAAGGAAGAATATGTTCAAAGGTCTCTTAAGAGGTCTATAAAGGGTGCGCATGGCTAAAATCGAACTGACCATCGCTTCTAGGGAATTACACATAGCAAATGAAGGAGGGGTATGATAAAGCGCCTGTAAGTCAAAAGAGGGTGAAACATTTCAAAGAAAAGTGTTTACGTTTCAGAAAGTAGTTTTTGGACCTCTGAACACCACTATCATGCGTAAAAGCACCTTTCTTTTCCTAACCCCCTCTTCTTCATTTTTTCATTTAAGACATTTTCCACAAATATTCTCGGTTGTAATTTTTTTTCTCTTCTAATTTTGCTATCTGTCAGAGGGGCGCGTTTTCAGCACGCCAAGGCCAATGGCAGATTGGCCTTATGGCAAGTCTGAGCCTGATGATACACGCAAATTCACGGCCCCTCCGTCCATTTGACACATTTAATCCAGCTGGAATTCCGCGCTAATAAATTTAATTAAAATTAAATACAAGGGCACATTTTACAGTTTTTATTTATTTAACTGATTGGAACATAGTTTCAATCAGCACGAAGACATCTGATTTGGCAGCGTTGGAAGAGGTAGAGTATGACAGAGGGGCTCAGTAGGATCGGAGCTGGACCTCGAAACCCATTGTAAAAGCTTGTCTGGAGTGCTTTACAAGGATGCGCGTTCACTATCTCCAAATAATGTTTCAAGCCGGCAGCTCTGAACCAAAGTTAAACTATCTAATTATCACGGAAATCAGGCAACGCTTAGCGAGTAAGTTGTGACAATCACTTAGGTCCTGGCAGTGCTGCTCGCCCCCTACAGATAGAGCTGTGCATTATCATGCAAATCGAGCCTGTGACAGGGACAGTGCGGGTCTCTCGAAAATCTGTAATTGCGGGCCCATTCACACAAACCCCAAATTATCATAGAAAAAAACTCCGTGAAAATGTGTATCGATCCTCAACCATGGGAGCCTGTAATGAGTATTCACAATGGCCACTGCTAACTGCAGTGGAATGATAATTTCCTAATACGTAGTTTTTTTGACAATATAAAGTTTTTTGCAACTTGTGTGAAGGTGGTTCTTTTAGCGCATTGAAGACCTACCAATATGTCGGTCGATCGATCAATTGGATTGAATTTTGCCAAAAGGAACCAAGAGCATAGTCCAATGTTGCTAGGATTGAGCAACATACATTCTTCCCAATACAATTACTAAAATAATGAAACAAATCAGATTTATAAAGGTGATTTTCGTCCTGAATTCATAGTTTATTGAGAGTAAAGATAAAACTTGTATTGATGATCGGTTTATACTTGCAGGGTTAAGATATTTGCACAATTTTAGCGACACTGGAATGCTCCTGGTTGCTTTTTGCAAAATGCAATCCAATTCGTCGCTTCTCTGGCGTAAGGGCGTATGTCGGTTTCCCCATGAGCCCCGGAGAGCATGCATTTTTATGTAAAACAGCGCCCACGTAGAAAATGAGATACGCCTTTGCGTCAGAACGACGAAATAATCATTTTTGGATTTTAGGAGGTTTCTTGACCATAACCGAGCATCATATCACGCTGCAGTCCGTCAGATACTGGTACAAAACACAATTTGAGCAAGAAATATGTTCTTTGAAATAACAACGGGAGTGCGCCTCGAGTGAAACTGCAAATCCATTTCCATTCGATTTGGGATATTCAATCGAAACGCACTTTCAAAGATTTTTCAAACTGTTTCTGGGTCAAGTTTTGTGTGCACTGGAAAAAAACACATTGGATCTAAAGTCCAGACTCTTAAAAACATCGACAAAAAAATACCCTTTATTCAATCAGATTTAAGCTTAAATCAAGAACCAAGCCTCTTAATTTGAGCGGATTTCCTTTTGATTTAAGCTTAAATCTGATGGAATCAAGAGTCCTTTTTCTTGTCAATGTTTTCAAGAGTCCGGACTCTAGATCCAATGTGTTTTTTTTTCCCCCAGTGTGCAGATACCATGAACATACCACAACGTGACGAGAAGGTCGGATAGGAAATGTCCTAACGTCCAGAAAGTATCAACTGATCGACCAGCTGGAAAAATAATTGCTCTCCATAGTAATGCTACCTTAACGTGGAATAAGAGCAATAGCTAGGCTAGGAAATTCATTAAAAAATGTCGCTATATTATTTAGTGGTCTTCTAAGACTGGGAATCAGCGGTCACCCTAAATAGCAGCTGTTTCACAAATCACAAGCCTCCCTATTGGTGCCGGCATTGAGTAATTATTTTCGTCTGTGCATGCATTAGGGCTGAATTGAGAGATCTAGCGTGAAAATTTAGGCGGGGGGAGAGCGAGTGTGCATGGTGCAGCGTAATTGGTCGATGATTTATATTTGCGTCTAATCAAGTGTGATTGTGGAATCGGAGGCATGAGCTCGCTTCGTCCCCGCGATTTGGGCGGCGCCGCGCCGGCGCAGTACACGTGAGGAACGAAGAATGAAGAGATCAAAAGGTCACTCACAATCACACTCGGTCTCAAGGAAGCACATAGTAGAGTACCTTTATAGACAAAGTACGGCCATCCGTGCCTTTTTACTACAGGAAAACGGTGCCACTTTTTGATTGGTCAACGACTTTTTAGGCTTCATGATGCTCCTACGGCCGTAAATGAACAAACAAGATGGCGACTCACCGTAACATTGAAAAGAAGCTAAAATTTGACAAAAATTTCAATTATACGGCAGTAACAATTTAAACTAGCAAATCTACGAATAATTTATGGAAAACACATGAAAACACTGTTAAAACGCCTTTTGTCTATATCACAGGAGGATGTAAGATGTACATAGAACATAGTATTCTTCGGAGAGGACTGCGGATGGAAACGGGAGTTGATAAGAGTCCTGTCAAACGCAATCTCAATATTAGTGTCATGGCGTTTTCTGCGTACACTCAGGACCGTATCCATATAAGTTAAACCGTTCTTTAAACAGATCTTTTCCTGGATTTTACAGATTTTTCTTCTTTCGAAGGAGGCCTCAAATGGTTTTCATTGTGCTTAAGAGAGGTTCAAGGTAATCCTTGTCAAAGCATAAAAGAACATTTTTTACAAATTCCAAGTCAAATTCAACATAATAACTTGGGAAATAGATTCTTGCAAGAGATAGTAAAATTTTCCACTGTGGGATGTAAAAATATGGAAGAAAAAGTTTGATGGCTTGACAATCTTTAAGATAGGTGCAAACCTACCTTCAAATTTTTCCTTCCGTGTTTTCATTGTTTGTGGAGACAAAGCAATGTAACCACTTGCAAGGATCTTTTTCAAAGTTGCACAGCTGAATTTAATCGAAGATTTATTAAAATTGTTCGTTTCATGGTCGTATGTTGGAGATCCCCTCAGAACTCCCTCAATCACATTGTAAAAGGGCTTCCTAAAGATGAAAGCTTTTTGAGGAATGACAATGGACACTGCTTCAAGGAGTTACGCAGGACCACCTTCAGAAAGAGCCTTCCAAAGGTAGAGCCCTTTTCACCCCATTTGGGTGATCCTGGGAATTTCATCGACATTTGACTGAAATGAAACCTTATTATAATACAAGCCTTGGGTATCTAAAAGTTTCGACCTGAATCCGAGGATAGTTTTAGTAATTCTGCAACATAACTTTTAATTATTCAGAATCAGAATATGTACTTTAATTATGCTAAAAACGTAAACTTTACATTATTATATTTTCCAAATTTGCTTTAAACTTACGGTATCTGAAAAATTTACATAGAAGTTTTTTTCATGACGAAGCCTCATTTTAACTACACTTAATGTCTCAGAAAAGGAAACAGCTTTGGGAGATACTTTTGTCCATATTTCACCTCCCTCTTTCGAGCAAAAAGCGTTTGTAGATCATTCTGATGATTCGGCTTCGTCAACTCATCACCCTTAAAGTGTGGGTACAAAATATTAGGCGAAGGATCCTGTTAACCGCCCTGGGTGCTTTAATTTCCAACAGATTGCCACCCTGCTGCGAGTTGCAAATCCCGTGGTTGTCGCACTGAACAATATTAGGTAAGAATTTCGACCGTCGTAAAAAGAAATTTAGAGGGGTTTGGCGACCTTGTTTCCTTTTGCACCGATGATACACAAAGGGTACCTACTTCTTGCACGTGCCGAATGATAGCCCTGGGGCCTCTGAGGACCCATGACATTAAAACTGGCCCCTCATAGCCTTGTCAAAAGTGCGAAAGTGCGTGGTTGGTGTAATCAAAGGCTTTTAATAATACAGAACGGCCCTAGTTCTGCCTCCTGTCGGCAGTGTCGGCACCAAATGGATCTGAGCCCCTTGAACGGTTGTTTATCCGAACAGAGATGCAGAGAAGCTCAAATAATGGTGATTGGATTGCGTTATTTTTTTATGTCAATCACGGACATATATTCAATGCTAGAAAAACATAAAATGAACATAAAAAGTTTCTCGTGATAAATGAACTGTATTATTTGGACGAATTTACGCGCAAAAGAACAATGGAAATATGATTCAATTCAAGAAGGATTATGTGCATAGGATTTAAGGGAGCCCCGATAACAACCAAAGGATGCTTCGAAAATTTCGTAAAAAATTAGAAAATTCTGAAGATGTTAACGACACTGAATTGTTAAAGAAAATAAGTTACGATAACATTTATATATGTTTCTCATATGTTTGAAGTGGATATCTCTAACAAGATGTATACATTTTGTTTTGAATGTAGAGAAATAATTGGTATATGCGTGTTTTAAACGCGTTTATATTGTTTGAAAAATGGGATTTTCAAAAACATTTTACGACACTGAATTGTTAAAGAAAATAAGTTACGATAACATTTATATATGTTTCCTGTATGTTTGAAGTGGATATCTCTACGAAGATGTATACATTTTGTTTTTAATGTAGAAAAATAATTGGTATATGCATGTTTTAAACGCGTTTATATTGTTTGAAAAATGGGATTTTCAAAAACATTTTTTACGTATTTTTTAGATATTATGAAACATGAAACAGCATGAAAAGTTGCTGGCATGGAACTTGCAATAGGTTTTTGAAACTTTTATTACAAGAATTTCGTTTACTTTTGACGGATATTCGAATCGAAATTAGAGGGATCATAACCGAGGAAGCTCGATAAAAGTTTCGGTAGTAACAAAAATCATTTTTAAGGGAAATTTCATTTCATGTGAGCTATTTTCGCATACGAGCACTCGGTCGAAGGCTCTGAAAACCCTTTTACGAGGAAACAAAATCCCGCTCGAACCGTTACCGGTTGAAAGTTTGCGGAGCCGGGAACATTCGCCCATTTTCACAAGGAGCTCCGATACCGCTCGAGGGAAAAGGCGAACGCCAGCAACTTAGCTCAAGTTTGCGCGGAGGCCTCGGGACAAGCTCTTACACATGCAAGTTTAATCTTGAGTCTCCGTAATCCCAACTTATAAATTCCCCGTTTCCCGGGAAAAAAACTGCAACCTAAGTAAACAGCTGCGCGCGTCCGAGCATGGCTCTCCCGTATTATGGTGCACGCTTTAAAAATATTTCGCCCGCGCGGTAAAAGGCTACGGCTCCCACGGACAGTCCGCGACGAGAAATCGGACGCGATAGCCCAACCTAAACATTTTTCGAAAAAAAAGAAGGAAAAAAAATATTTTTTCAAAACTAAAACGAAATCATTTTTCATTTTTTCATTTTTTTAAGATGAGGGAAATTTATTTTGAGTAAGAAGTTTGTTTTCTATTTAAAAAAAAAATTGACTTTTCATCGAAAAAGTTACAATTCTGTTGATTAGAAAGAAACAAAAAAAATTAGAAATAAAGAAAAGTCCATTCACTCAAACACAGTTTTCTTACCTAAAAAAATGTAGTAAAATTAAAGAAAAAATTGGATATGAACTTTAAAACAAAAATTTACTTTTGACCATTTTTAGTGAAGGATGCCAAGGCTGCTATTCAAATGGGAATTTGAGCGCCAATATCAACGGTTATTTAGTAACTGAAAGTTATTTCACTTCATTTGCCTAAATTACTAAATTATACTCAACTGAAGAATCGAAAATGCTAAAAAAATCGATTGTCCAATGGAAACAAGCAGATTCCGTCGCTTGGCTAACGAAAAGGCGTGGCTATTCTTCGAGATGAGCCCTAGAAAGCAATGAGTTATATGGACGACAGAGTTCATCTTAGGGTAGTTACGTCCTCACGTAGGGGGAGGGGGGGGCTGGATGATTTACCAAAATTATTGCACTTAATCGCATGAATCTGCCACGCGGCCAATTTCGCGTCGCGCACTGCGTGTGGGAGCGTGGCTTCGAACGAAGAAAAAGGCGAGCGGAGGAGAAGTGGCCGGCAGCTCTCTCATCAAATATCTCGAGTGCGGAATATCGAGAAAATTCGCGGGCTCCGGCCCCAAGATCAGGGAGGAAAATGTTTTTGAGGGCTTTGTGACAGGGAGATATCTCGCTGCACACCATTCTCAGCTTATTTTTTCGTTTTTATTTTTTACCCGCGCGGATCCGGAGGAGGGAGTTGGGGGGGGGGGGGGGGTCTTCGGCGGATTTAGTCTCGGAGGCTGAGCACGCAAGGTGCCTTTGCACGGAAGCCTGCAGTAAGCCAAGACACCGGTAAATTTGTCGTCATAATCGTGTTGCTTCCCGCTGTTTTCTGGTGTTTTATTTTAGCGAATATATTAGGTTCCGTTTCAGCTCTTCATCTCATATTTTCTGGATTTGCTTTGATATGAGGCTTTTGAAACCTGAGGGAACGAAATATTAAAAATTGTATGGGAGTAGATGATCCCGAGGGCAGTTTTCAAATCAAATACCACCTCTAAGGAGTGAAAGGCACAAAATTTTGAGTGACTCAAATCAAACATTGACTCATTCGTGATGTAACATCACGATGAAGTCGGTATCTCATTACCTACTTTGATTAATACTTAAACATACCGAAATCAATTTATTAATTATATTTTCTTTTCAAGTTCCAAGAGCGGAGTTTAAAGGATTCCTCGCAGAAAAGAAATACCAAGTCTCCACAGTCACCATATGTCAATCATTAATTTTGGCAACGTGGGATCGAGAGCCGGGTGACCCGCTTGAGAGTGGCCCCAGAAACGCGCGAGACTTGGGGCTGGGGCTCCATTACGCTTCCGCGCGCTCTGCGCGGCCCCCACTTGCAAACCGAGAGCTCGTCCAAGAATTTCAACCAAAAAAATCTAAAATCACAGAATTTTTTTTTTTTTTTGTGATTTTTTGTGTTGTGTCAAGATCCGTCTGTGTGGCAGGCGCCATTAAATGGCCTTGTTTCAAATAAATTTACCAAAATTGAACTGGAGCGATCTATCCATGAAATCTAAGCATTACGTGTAATTTTATGACCATACCGAAAAAAAAAAAAAAAGTTACTGAAGTAACATCCCGGATGTTGAAAATCTGCGCGACAACTCTTGAATGTTGTTATGAATACTCTGGCTGTTAAAGTAACATCCTAGCTACCTTGAATTCACAATCGTAGCGTTCATATCAACATTCAAGAGTTGTCGCGCAGATTTTTAACATCCGGGATGTTATTTCAGCAACTATTTTCGGTGCATACTGCAAAGGAATCGGTCTGGCAGTCAAAATCGACGACCGAATGGTCGCCAGACCATATGGCTCAAAATTTGAAATAATTTCCGAAATTTTAGCCAAAATAGATCGACAGATGATACTACTTTCATTTTTTTTGTCGAAGAAAATCTCATTTTATTGATGAAACTACATTACTTGGTCTAGCAGTCGATATTAGTGACTAAAGGCTTGGCAGACTATCATAAAGTTGGAATGTTGCATTTTAATTGATATGTATCTAGGTACCGAAGCACGTGTGAGTAATGGTAATCGAACAACCTATCAATGTTCCCTAAAATACCAGAAAATCACACCTCTTTTGTCACATGATTATACTTTATGCACTTATCTCCAAGTTATGCACAATGTAAATATTTTATTTCTTACAATGTATATATATGACGTATACCTATCCTTTAAAAAGGTTCCTGTATAAATAAAACCATTTCAATTTCAATTCCAATGGGTACGTTGCACGCTAGAGGTACAGCCCCTTTGAATACACTATTTGCGGTAAATTGGCTAAAAATTCACGTTGGTTACATCAAAAAAGTCTGAAATCCACCTAGCGCACAATCTGCGTTTAGTGTGCAGCACGCTTTTTCAAATTTACCGCATTTTGCGCGAGAATGCGCATTTCTCCGTCGCCCGGATTTCGGCTTTCACCCTCAACACATGCACGGCAACGCTCAGGACGTCTGAAAAACGTTTCAACACCCGCTCGGAACCGACGACGGATTTGCGTTCCCGTTGAGAAACGGCGGTCTGTAAAATTAACAAGAGTCTCCGTCGGAAAATGAACGCCGGGGGACTACACGATGTAAAAGTTCATCATCCAAAGCCGAAGAACACACTTTTACGACGGATCCAGAAATATTCATGATTAAAAGTCGTGTATATTTTAAACTTTTTCTCTAAATTGCGTGCTTCTGGTGACGTTTATTCCCTCTTCCCCGGCTCTGAAATCCCTATTCCCAATTTACCCGTCTGTTTCACTCCCACTCGTTCCCTTTCCGGCTCTCGCTGATCCCTGCTTCTTTCTCATTCCATTCATGCGTCTAATTTTCATTTTCCCCCGAGAATTTCGCTCTTATCCTTAAATAAATAAGTAGCTTTTCGCAGAGAGCGTTTCTCATTCAGGAGCCCTGCGCCGCGCCTCGCCGTGCCATGGAGACATAGACGTAAAGACGTTCTATACTCCGTCCGGACTCGGAATCGTTAAATGTGCACTGCTGCCAACGTAACCGAAATTCTCCTCCATCCTAAGGATAAAGGGGGGGGGGGCAATCATTTTAAACACCCCTCGATGCGGAGCAAATTTTTCCGGTTTACAATTTGCCCATTGAATTTTTATTTGAAACAACATAAATTCCTACTCTGGAAAAAAACACATTGGATCGAGAGTCCAGACTCTTAAAAACATTGACAAGAAAAAATTCTCTTGATTCAATCGGATTTTCGCTTGAATCAAAGCAAAATCCGCTTAAATTAAGAGGCTTGGTTCATGATTTAAGCTAGATTTTGATTGAATCAAGAGTACTAAACATAATTGAACATAAATTCCTACTCTGGAAAAAAAAAACACATTGGATCTAGAGTCCAGACACTTAAAAACATCGACAAGAAAAAGTACTCTTGATTCAATCAAAATCTAGCTTAAATCATGAACCAAGCCTCTTAATTTAAGCGGATTTCGTTTTGATTCAAGCGAAAATCCGATTGAATCAAGAGAATTTTTTCTTGTCAATGTTTTCAAGAGTCTGGACTCTCGATCCAATGTGTTTTTTTTCCAATGCACTGTCCCTAGATAAATATTTTAACGACCGTCAGAATCCCATTAGGGCAACAGGAATTATTGTTGCCTCAAATATAGAAATTCGATGAGGAGATTATTGACACGACCTTCCTTCGGGCGATTTGGCACAGTTTTCTAAAAGAAACTTCCTATTTTCTTAATTAAATTTTCATGAAAATGATCATAATTAATTCGGTGATTTCAATATCATACTTTCAACTTTCGTAATATCTATCATAGCAACATTTTTCTTTTCCATAAAATAATGCTCAAAATTAGTTGTGATTGAACGTTATAGAAAGCAACTTTGATACTTCCACCATTCACCAGGTAAAAAAAATACAACAAAATGAATAATAAATGTATATCAAGACATTATCTAAAATTCCGAAGTAAAAATAGCTACATTTACTTTGTCTATATTAGTAACAGTGCCCGTGAACGTAATTGTGCTTTCAATTGGACGTATTTCTACCAAACAGAACTATGTGCATTATGACGTGAGCTCTGTTATGCACATATTCTGATGGGTCTCAGGGCTTATGTCTTAATGCACATAGTTCCGTTTGTCAGAAATAAGTCCAATTAAATGAAGGACTTTTAAGCACGAAAATATTATTACATGATGACATATTTTCAGTTTTATAAACACATGAAAAATATCAATGAACATTATACCATATATATTTAAATAAATTGATAAAATCATTTAAAGATTTATGAAACTTAACATGAAACATTCTATGATTGATATCTAACTGTATTTTTCTCCTTCTTCACTCCCCATATTGCACCGAGGCAGGTACTCTCCCTCCTATAAAGTGAGAATTGACCCTCTCGAGAGACAATTTTGGCTAATTTTGATAAATATTTGGAATGTTTTTAAATTATGTCCTCCTCCCAGAGTAAAAGTTGCGTGCTCTCAAGAACTTTTGCCCCCTCCCCTTGAGCTGGATCAAAATGGCTTCCGTTTGTCAGCGCGAGTTTTTGGAGCAAAATCTGATGGAAAGCCGACAACGCTCTTTACGGAGGCGTGTAAAATAATAATGACGATAAATTCAAGTAGTACAAATACCCGTGCAACAATTTCCCAAAGACCTTTTTACGAGCGGCGATTGACTCAGGCCCCGAGCGTAAATACGTTATACGTTATTCTAACGTCCTCCAAACAAGTTTACGACCTCTCGTATATCTGTATCATTTATGCCTCTCAAGTCATTTTTATTTATTTGTTCCACAGACACATCTAATATCTTCTACTTCTGCCTCCCTGCACAGCTCATCTTTGATGGATCCAAACAAGGATGAAGTGAAATTTAGTATAAATTCGTTTGAGAATAGGTTCAGAAATAACGACAAGCGATTAAGCCTAAAATTCACTATTTTACCTTAAAATCTGTGGAAGAACTCATTTTTGACCCTTCTGTTTCAAAGAGGACAAAGCTAAGAATTTCAGGGAGTATTCGTGCTGATCCAATTTACCCACAAGTCTTCTCTCCGATCGTCGGTTGCGACATGTGGATCGGGCCGGTTCAGCAACTATGAGATCGGTGTTCGATCCTAGATGTCCATGTTACTTTTTCTGACTGTATGTATATGGTATGCTATGGTATGGTATGGTAGACGTAGGGGACGCCCAGTGAGAGGTTGGCGACGGGGGGTGTTAAATGAGATAAGAGATTGTCAACTCCCTGATGACCTGTGGGAAGACCGAGCTTTGTGGCGATTAGGCGTCGCACAGCGCCAAAGAGCGCTATAAAAGCGACTCATATATATATGTATATGGTATGACATAACGAACATAATCCACAACATCACGTGAAAATTTGAGTGACCGGTGAAACACAGCTCCTCAGCAAAGAAATAAAAATAAGTAAAGGAAAAAGAATGTTTGCACTTTTGCTTTCATGTACAACTTGGAAAGCAGGAGCATAACTGTGTCGGATAAAAGCTAGCAGCCATTAGTTAGGCTGGGACCATTAGTTGGGTTTTTATTACTATGTTTTTTTTACCGTATCAATATTGTCAATCCCACCTCGACTATTTTCTCAGTGTATAGTAGTTATGCGGTACATGAGACGAAAATATCTTAGTGCACGATACAATGAAGTTTCAGTCAATGAAGATATGCAATTGAATTTCCCAATTATGAGAACTGAAATTATGATCAGGTAATTGAACATTCTGTCAGTCGTACTAATTCTAGTATTAATTACTACAGACTCTGATTCTTTGAACTGCAGTTTGTTCCCTACGATTGAAAACTTAGGTTACCTACGTCAAAAACCACGGTGTTTCAAATAAACTGAAGCTCAGTCCCTGTAATCCAAGTTATTTTCTTTGCGTAGGCAGGCTTGCATAAACGAAAATTAGGTAACTTCCAATTTTCTAGCGCAATACTTTAACCTTTCGGGAGCTGCTACGCTAAGCAAGAACGCCGTATGAGTATTCGAGAGTTGCCATATTTTCTTCGAAAAAATGTTTTTTTTTAAGGGCACTTGTAAAAAAATTTCCCTTGAAATTTTCTGGAACTTCAGGTGAAATTACGAACAAAATTATCGGAAAAATTGGAAGGAAAATATTCATAAATTTACCACACCCAAAAAAATAATATGCTGTTTTGGTATCTAGGATGTCAAAAGTGTGTCTGGTGATCCCAAAACGCTGCCTTTACTGCCCCTGCAGTTGAATTTGCATTCACAGGATGTAAAATTAACTGCGGGGGCAGTAAAGGCAGCATCTTGGGATTATCAGACACATTTTTGACATCCTAGATGCTAAAACAGCATATTATTTTTTTCGGTGCAGGAAATTCGTGTTTTATCCAAGGAAATTTGGCAACGCTTGAAGGCTCATACGGCGTTTTTCCTTGGCACGGCAGTACTGTGTATGAGATTCAGAGCATTTGTCGGTTCCAGGGAATAAAATCAATTGGTAAAAGCTGGAGTTGCCACTTCAATGGCCGAAAAGCGTGATTCTCCGGCTGAAACAACTGATCGTTTCCTAACGGCAGCAGTGCTTAAAATAAAGTAGGTAGGCGTAATCGTCTTAGCAGCAGGCGCTCGAGCACATGGCCCGTCGGAGAAGCTTTTCTTGATCTGAGTCGTAAAATAGAAGACGAATCGTGAAACTGGAACGGTGTCGCCACTCGCCGAGGTACAAGGATGTTTCCTCGCTATCCCGTGTGCTTTCACTAGAAATAGGCTGATTTTCCCTAAGACTTGGCGCCAACATCATCGAAAACTAGGTCACAAAATTTTAAGCCTGCCCCTGGTCCAAGTACCTAGTGTTCGGGAGCGTGAGTGTTCGATTCATGGCCCCCAGAATCTGTTGAAAACACCTAGCACGGGGTGCTTTCCATGAAATCAAAAAAGAAGTATTTGCGCTTGAAAATTGAAATTTACCTAATTTTCTTGAATAAAAGCCAGCAAACTCAGAGAAATATTGTGGATTACAGGACGGAGCTGAAGTTCATATGGAGCACCAAGGTTTCCGATCCAGGTTACCTAAGTTTTTAGCCGCAGGAACCGGTTCAAAGAATTCGATTTTGTAGTAATCAATCCGAGAATTAGCACGACTGACAGAATGTTCAGTTATACCTGAGCATTTAATGATCCATCGCGGGTCAAATTTGGAAATATCTTGGAACCCCTCAAAAATGGTTTTCTTTACTATTTGAATGTAAGCAGTGTCATCATCTACTGTTTGGTGTAAAGAAAATGTATACCCTTGTTCTTTCAGCTCAGATGGCCGGTCAATAGTATCTCAGTTTTTTGCGAGAAATGACACTTCTTGGCGTAATTATCTTTCATACCTCATACTTCGAGCGCGTTCCTGGGGCGAATTATTCTCGAAATATGTGTTTTTACATGTCATTATTGCCCTAAAACGAAAAAATGAAAGTATCACAAGCGCCATGCAAAGTTTAAAAATTTCCACCGCCATTTTATTTTTTTAACAGAGGAATTTTTCAATGAAGTGGTCCGAAAATTTCTTTGGATTTTCTGTGTGCTGCCGATAACATTCAGTGAAATTTTCGAATTGATTCAACCAACAGTTTCTCTGTAAAAAAATAAAATGGCAGCCGAAGCTTTGATACGTCGAATGACGGTTGCGATACTGTGGCCGGAAGGTGACGACTTGATGGTGCTCACAACGTTATGAAACTCCTCTCTTCACATGCAGGATGATGACCCATATCCTGAGGAACTAGACTAACTCCTTCAGATTAGACAACAATGGGTCGGTCCCCGACAAATGATCTCTGCTGTGGATGGGAGTTTGAGCTTTTCCATGAGGAAGCCAGTATGAACACCACTATTGAAACTCCACACGGGTCGCGGGACGCGAGAAGACAAGGGTGGACGATAAAAAATAATTAAACTGGCGGAGTCGTGGGCTACCCGTCGAAGAACACATTGCGGGAGTCACTTTTGGGGCAGGAAATTAGGGCTGCGCGGCCGGCGGGAGGGGCGTTCCGTAGTGCTGTTCAAGAACCACCCCCCTCGAGTGGAAACCATGGGTAGATACGCGGTTTTTGCAAAGGTGGGCAGCATTGTCTTCGCCGCGAGAGGATATTTACGCGCGGTTCCGGGGCCCGGCCAATCACAATAAGAATAATCGTTGTTTTCGTAATGTTTGTTTAACTCGGATGGGATGGCGGGGGGCTTGCGGGAGCCTTATCTTATCAAGGCGTCCGCTTTTGAGATTAATTTTTCCCCATGGGGCAATAAACAGCCATGCTTTGACTTCTTTCCCGGCTACTTTCTTGGCGGCTCGCGGCCCGAATAAAATTACTTTATTGATTTCGTCGTTGCCGCATTTCTGCACCCCCTTTTCTGGATGCAACACTGAGAAGCGATGAAAAAATGCCAGAGAAACTTGATTTTTTTCAATTTATTTTGTTATTTGTTTATTTGATTAAATATTTTTCCAATCATAAATACACTTGTTTAATTTCTTAGTCTCTAGAGTCTTCTTAATTAAATATTACCTATCAATCATACTTTGCTACAAAACCTCCTTGTTTTTTTCAGCGGTTCACTCCTGAACATTTTGGCAACTCATGCTTTAAATTAATTTAAGAGATTGAATAAAAAAGTGATATTGATTAAATAACTTTATTGAATAATATGATATTTAATAATTGATTTTTAAAACGAATAATGCGTTTACTTCAATTTCAAAATATTGACATTGAACAACTATATAAAATCAAAGTACCTAATTAATCATAAATCTTTATGTAATTAAAGTTATTCTAATTTGTTAGTTAAATCCTTAATCTAAAGGGTAGGTACGGTTATTTCCTCTTTTTGTTCCTCTGCACATGGTAAAGATGTAATCCAGTGTTTTAAAAAGACAATTTTCGCTAATGTAACCTCAAAATAAATACTCATATTTTGCTTCTCTCATATATGATACGCTTTTTTCTCCTCATGAGGAGTTCATCCCCAGGAGAAATTTTCCTATCTCTAAGCAGCGTTGCAAAGCACACAGTGAGAAAAAGTAACCAAAATCTTGTGTCAATATAGGAAGTAAAACACGACGTAACACAAGCTGTTGGTTAATTTTCTGTGTGTTAATGTTCCTGTGTGTCAAGTTGACCAATCTTTCGGTTGAAGTGGCCAAATTTTTGGGTTGAAAATCTGCCACCTCATTAGAATTTGATCGCTAAGCCTCCAGAATAGAACTTGCTTCGCGCGTCGGTGGAAATCCAAGGCACCTATCCACTTTCAAGTCGCGACCTCTGAGTCTGAGGTGGAACACGTGATTTCTTCAGGGTATGATGTCACAGAGGAGCCTATAGTTTGGGTCGATTTAACACAAAAGTGTGTCGAGCAACTAAGTCCTTTAGATTGACCTGACACACAAAAACAAGCGGGAAAGTTCTAATACTGTCGTATTAGAAAAGCGCTCAGGTGTTAGTCAATGTATTTAGTGAAGAAAGGAAGTATAAACTCCGTCGACTTGGCTGGGTGCTGGGTAATGGAAATAAAACATCAGCTGATAGCAAACAAAGGTTACCAAGGAAACCGTAAACGCGTTTTTTCGTTTCCCGAAAATGATAGTCACCGTTGAGCTTATCAGGCGCGTTTTTTTTAGGCTTCAGTTGAGTTCAACGATCGATTTCGATAAGAATTACTCTACCGCTAAGAAATTTTCTTATAGACAAACGATCGAAACTACCTACGCATTGCGTTAAAAGCGTAAAATACGGTTTTCACAGCTTTATTTATTTTAAAAACTGGACCCCCCCCCCCCCCCCCCAAAAGCCTACACATCGATGAGCTGGTGCGCCATTTAAACGAATTAGCACTAGTATACTAGTACTCTAGAGGCAAGTCGAAATCAAAAAGCGCTGCCTATCGGCTGAGCGCTTAAAAGGAACGGAAAGTAACACACAGTGACATTAAACACGGGAATTTTTATCAGTGCTGCTGGATGTTTTCTGAAACGTTGCTCTTCAGTTTGAATTTTTACTTTTAGAGTGTTGCATGAACGGGTATTTGCCGGCTGAAGAACATGCGAGCGAGTCTGAGTGAGCTCTTGCCTCAATGTCGATTTACTGTGCATTGACACTAGGTATGTACTACCTCTTACAGCTACGCATCCCCACGCACTCTCGGCAATGCACTGCGATATTCCCACCGTCCCACGTATTTCCGCATTCAGGCCGCAAATATTCTGGTTCCGTACTCGCTTCATAGCAGTTTCAAATTCTGCGCCTCCGTAACTTGCGCCCGCGTGCATAGACGTACTCGTAGATAATTTGAGGAATATATTTACAGTCATTATGTGTACATTTCTTCCCTCCACTGGCTTTGAGAAAACACCGCAATATGCAGCATGGGGAGGGGGGAGAGCTGTTACCTACTGTATCAGAGCTTTGTGTCCAGAATCAAATCGTCAAAAAAATCACGCCAGCAAAAAATGACACAGAAGAACTACCGTGTCACAAGAGAGAGCAGTATAACGCATACATTTTCGAAACCAAGTTGCCTCGAAAATTTTAATTTGAATATAAATTAAATTAACCGAATGATTATTAAGCTGAAACAGCGAATTTTGTCTTCAGAAAGCAGTACGTGCGCTGAAACGTCGTTTCAGACTTTCAGCAGTATGAAAACAGTATTTCAGGAGAGAGCAGTATTCATTGCCGCATTGAGTTTAACTCGTGGTGCCATTGCCGTAACTATGTAAAATTCGTTTGTCCTATGTTCAAAACTTAACCACGCACACATGCAGAACATAACACTTGACACTGCTTTTTGGTGGAAAATGAAATCGAAAAGATCCTATTTTTATCTCACGATAAAAAAGCTGACCAGGGTTCTTCTGGAAACATTACAGCTTGCAGAAAAATCCGTAACATTGTAATTGCAGATACGTCCTCTCCGACTTCCATAATCAGAAGGCATTTGTTTGTCCATTAAAAATTCACAATATCACGGTTTGAGTTAACTTCACTTAAATAATTGTATCTAGCTCAAGAATCTGCAGGTAGACTTGCAATTTTACTTTTCATACACTTGTTCATGAATGCGACGACAAAAATTCATAATTAATTCCAATAAATATACCATTCGATAGCAGATGAGAGCGGCACAAGAAGTACGGACTCCATGGGGTGCCAAAAGTTCTTACACTTTTTTATTTCTTTACTTTGCAGAGATTCCACCGTTTAAACTCCCTCCTTCTCATGTTAGGTTTTCTTTCTATTCCTCGTTCTCTTCATCCTCCTTTTCTCCTTTTCCTCCTTGTATTTGCGTATTTTTCTTCTACTCCAGTACTCCTCATTCTTGCTTTCTTTTACTGAGAAAAGCATAGTAATTTCGACTTCAATCCCCGCTGATTTCGGTAACAAGCAGAAGTGTGGTTGTAAACACATTTTTGACTGACCTAACCATATCTTTACCTAGTGCAACTGCACTTCTGCCTGATGTTAACGGCAGTCAGGAATAAAATTGAAATTACCAAACTTATTTTCGTTTGTTCTTCTTTCTCTCCCTCTTATTTTCTGCTCCTCCTATTTTCCTGCCGCTTCTTTCTCTTCTACTTCCTCCTTTCTTTCGTCTCTTCTTTCTCTTATCCTGCTCCCTCCTTTCTATCTATTAGGGCTGGGACATGGAAGAGGAGAGCGCCGAATTTGCCGTTTCCATGACCGAAAACCCATCTTTTCAGTGAATGGACCACTAGACAAGGTGCAAATTTCAGCATTTTGATACATGTTTCTTAACCAAAATTTCACGTAAAACACGAACGAAACAACAACGAAAATTACAGATATCAACTCCTCACGAAGATATTTCATGATTCTTGATGCGTGAATTCAAACCACCCGCTCATGGAAACTCAATGCTCCACGTGATTCACATCTCGCGCTAAACGTTTATCATGACAGTCTCTGAGGTATAAAAATCTGGCAATCTCAATCTTGACGCTTTCGCTCAGCTTTAGCAAATTGCTTATAGTTTGAACAACACATGGTGGGAAAGAGCATTGCTCGATTGAGAAGATTGCTGAAACCGTTGTAGTGGGCGATTTGATTCACGTAGAGCTTTGAGTTTCTTGTGAGCGGGCAGTTCAAATTCCTTGTAACCAATGTGAAAAAAAAAATGTTAATAGCTCCGTTAGGAGTTGGTTTCAGTAATTTTCGTTGCGCGAATCGTGTTCTACGTGAAATTCTAGTTAAGAAACATGTATCAAAATGCTAAAATTCGTACCTTGTCTAGTGGTCCATTCTGCAACGACGTCGTACCGTAAATAAAGAACCGCGTTTTTGGACCTCGACAATCTATGCATCTGGTCGTCGTCGGTTGATACTCCCCAGACCCGGCAACAATCCTTCCGCGCCGCGCCGCGCCGCCGCGGCTCCTGACAATATATTACAAGACACCGCGCGGTGCGAGCACGCATTTAATTTAAATAGTGTTAACTTGACGCTAATTATATAGATTGTACGACAAAACTTTTATGAACAGCTCGGCAGCAGCCCTCCCACTCCCCCGCGCGACACGGCGCGGCGCGGCCCCAACCCCCGCCACCCTCTTCGCTCCTCTTTCACTCATAACATTTAATTAAGACCAATTATGAATCTCGCCGTGCATTGTACATCGTGCGTTGCCGGCTGCTGAACCTCCAGCCATGAATTTCGTCCTGAGTGGAGTGTACTCCCGTGCTAAGGAAAAACACCGTATGCGCCTTTAGGTATTGCAAGATTCCCCTCAATAAAAACCTAATTTACTGGCAATTTCGTTGTTGCTTTTCTTCACACTTTTCAGACGATTTTCTTCGCAATGGGCCTGTTGCATGCAAGGAGATACAGCCGTGCGAATAGACTTTTTAGTGGTTAAATGACACGAAAATTACGATGCTCACATTAAAAAAGTCTGAAATACACTCCTTACTGCGCAATTTGCGTTGTCAGGAACGCGCTTTTTCAAATTTCCCGCGTCTGGGGGCAGTTTTCTAACGTAAACAATTAACGGCAACTCGCGGCTATTTCCGGTCAACTAAAACTGACAACATAACCTAAAAATCGGAGCTCGTGATATCGTGAAATGAAATGTAGAAGGATTGCGTTGAATATTTAAAAGTTGATCGATTTGGTTATTGCATGAAGCGTATATGGACCACTATAAGAGATCACGTTGGGTTTGTAAACAAACTGAAGGAAAAAATAACAACAACAACAACGACTCGACATCTTCCGGAAATCACCGAGCCCGCCGTTAGCTCGTTTCCGGTGATTAGAAAACTGCCCCCAGACGCGGGAAATTTGAAAAAGCGCGTTCCTAACAACGCAAATTGCGCAGTAAGGGGTGTATTTCAGACTTTTTTAATGTGACCATCGTAATTTTCGTGTCATTTAACCTCTAAAAAGTCTATTTGCGCGGCTGTATCTCTTGCATGCAACAGGCCCATTGGATCTTAAATACCTGAAAATTTCAAGGAAAAATAGGAGTAATTTTCCTGAAAAATACATGATTAAGCCGGGGAAATTTGGTAACTCTCGAATGTTGATGCGGCGTTTTTCCTCAGCACGGCAGAGTGCCTACGTGGAGTGAGCACAGGCACTGGATCGCATGAAGACTCATAAGATGAAAACAAAAGGAATGACGGCGTCCTTGAATGGGAGCAGATGATCGCGTGTTCTTGCAAACCTTTGACGTTTACCTGGTACCAACCTTATTGTCATGCCGATCTTTTTCTCGCGAAAGAACGCGCGACTTTTTCGAGTTTCCGGAAAATTTCCTTCGACACGCTCAGCTTTTCTCCCGGATCAAGAAACAGCGAATAAGACAAAAGGGTTGTATTTTAACGTTGCTCCTGATACAAGTTTGCACAGGCCGGGAAAATTCTGGCATGAGCGAAATTTTGTCATAAGCGTTGTTTGACTCGATGACGTTATACTGTCTACTAAGGCGTACGTTTCTCTCAATTCTTATTTCCTCACCTATTTTTATATTCATTTTTTTATGGTCATGGTAACGTTCCTTGAGTATGTACAAAGTAGAATAGGACCGACAATGGTCCTAACCATAATGAGAAGAGGATATTTATAATAGAAATTGAATTATAGAGCCATACGAATCGGTGATTTCCCCCATTAAAGTAAATCTCCTCAAAGGTATTCCCCTGCCTAATAAGTTGGAGGTATTGACTTAAAAAGGAGTGTGAAAACTTATAAAAAAACGGTAGAATTGGAATGATGAAGCTCCTTGAGAAAGCTTGTGGTACTTCTTGAAACCGGTGTAAACCGATGGAAAAAAAAGTCTCGGGGAAAAATGTGATCAAAGAGCGTCAGGTGATCAGTCATAGAACACAGGAAGCGCGAAGTCATTTGCAAAAAAAGACAATAATAACGGAGTTCTCGCGTTACAGAGGAAACGCTTATGAATGACTGAAAGCCGATGCCTTTTGAGACAATAATACTAGCGGCCCATTAACCTCGACTAACATAATTAAGGCGGAACAGAGAGCGCTAGGATTACCGTAAGACGCCTTGCTTGCCTCTGCTTTTCCCTCTATCTTGTCATCTTATTGTTAGTTCGCGAGGAAAAAAAAATCACACTTCTTTCATTCATTAAGACGCCGAACGAAAGTCTCCCGTGCATCAAAGGAGGCGACAGAGGCGCTATCTGGGGGGGCGTGCGGAGAACTGACACCAAACGAAGCGTGATTTGTAATTACAATCCTTCGCTGGCAATAACAAGCCAAGGAACGCTCTCGCTACCTTGCCAGATATTCGCCTAAGACACTTTTTCCCCGTGTACGAAACCGGAAAGATAGCCCAGTCTTGCAGGCAATGACTGGTGATTATTTATAAGCACGTTTTCTGAGATGCAACGCGCCATTATGAGCCCCTCCGCGTTGGCAGTCTATTGGGGGTGCCAATCATAACCCGCGTCTAGATTCCAAGTCTCTTTGTCTAAAGATGTTCCAGAAATGAGAATTAGGAGCATGTACAATACATGCCTCTCCGGCTCCTTTGCATTCCCATACCTGCTGTTCATTCGTCCTGCACAGTGCCGACTCGTCAAGTGGAACGATGCTAAGGCCAAAAAGTCGTGTACGTCGAAATTTCCTCATGTCTGTGCACAATTCTAGTAGGAACAACGTTATCGTCAAATTTTCTGTTCCTTCGTCCGGTAAAGAGGTTGCATGTGTCAAATGATATTTTTTAAAAGAAAGAACTCAGAAGACGTAAGTTTTTCCGGGAGAAACATACAAAGAGATAAAGTCAATACTGGCAAAAGGAGTGTCACTTATGGATATGCGAACCCGTGCTACCTTCAGGGCCGGATTTAGGGGGTGGCCACACGGGCCGCGGCCCATCGCGGCAAATTTAGGAGGCGGCAAATTTAGGAGGCGGCAAATTTTGCAATTTTTTAAATGTAGGTGTAAAGAGAAATCGGATTCACAAAAAAAAAAAAAAAAAAAAATTACGTACGAGAAAAGGTGACAAATTCTCTCATTTTCTGAGAGTATATCTCTAATTTTGTCGTCTTTCTGTGATGCAATAGACAGCACCTTTAATTAGTCGAGTTAAGACTAATTGTAAGAGAGAAACCGAACACGGAATTTGGCCTGGAACGGCGCGGCGCAGATACATGCTGATGATGACGAGAACTTGAGATGAAAAGGAGAAACCCTCGGCGCGGCGAGGTGGTCGGCATGTAACACATATTAGCGCCTACAAGACTGCATGAATACTTCACGCATTGCGTCGAAACATAGTGCGTGCGGCAGCAGTCGGCATGAAACGCATATCGCACACAAGACTATAGGAGGGCGCCTGGCGCCCTCCTGGTTGCATCAACTCTAAAGTGATGACTCCTTGGCGCAAACTGCGGAGTCAGAAAACCTGCAAAAAAGGGGCGGAGGGCGAGTGCTAGCCCCCCTTCTAATCCCCCCACCCCATCCTCCCGCGCCTTGAGTTATCGCCTGAAAAATTCTTGTCAGTCGCGGCGCAACGCTCACTCTTAATCGCCGGCTCAAAAATTATTAAGGAGCGGCTTAATTAATTTCAAAGAACTCAACACTGATTAATTGCTTCATATTTAACGGGCGCATCTTGGTCTCGGGGCGAGGTTTCATGGCACTGGAGTCCGAGCTATCGGCCGCTGAAAAATTGCTAGGGTCGGTATTTTCCGACAGAGTAAATATTCAGCTCCTTCGAGCAGAGTCATTTTTCGATTGTTCTTCGTGTCCTATTCGTCGGCAAGCAAATGGAAAAAGAGTAATTGAATTTTGGTCAAATATATTTCTCCTACTTAATTTTTCTCTCCTTTTAAAGAGGGTCTAAAGAGTTCCTCGTATGTTAGACCCTCGGTGCAAGTTTCATTCCTTGCGGTACCACACTGGAAAAAAAAAACACATTGGATCTAGAGTCCAGACTCTTGAAAACATTGACAAGAAAAAGGACTCTTGATTCAATCAGATTTAAGCTTAAATCAAAAGGAAATCCGCTCAAATTAAGAGGCTTGGTTCTTGATTTAAGCCTAAATCTGATTGAATCAAGAGTATTTTTTCTTGTCGATGTTTTTAAGAGTCTGGACTCTAGATCCAATGTGTTTTTTTTTACAGTGTGTCGTGTACAGAAAAAGACAAATATCGTGGAAGTTCCTAACACTGACACTAAACAATTCGTAGTTGTTCCTTAAAGCTACTTTCTTGGGGTGCCATCTAATAGTTTACGCTGAGGCTGAGAAAAGTTTGAGGAGGCCTTTAAGGCATCATCGAGAGGGAAATATTCACGAGCCAGGTAAAATTAGGCGTATTAGTGTAAATGGTAATCAGGCCAAGTAAAATATAGATATTGCATGTGTGAGGAATTTGCGATTTGACTGTTGATTCTCATACAAAAGTTAGCAAGAAACACGATGGTGCCTCCGGTTTTCTCTAAAATTAACTCCCAAGCTCAAAGAAGCTCTCATGTTGAGGCCAAAATGGAGGGGATATCTCACGCTATCCTGAGAGTCCACCTCTGCATCAGGACAATCTCTCCATGCAAAGATAGGGAGCAAATACATTGACAAGGCTGCCACTTTATTTGGGGACTCCAAAACTGCAAACACGACAACCCTGCTAATGTATTTGATCCCTATCTTTGCATGGAATGTTTGTTTTGATGTAGAGGTGGACTCCCAGGATAGCGTACGATATCCCCTCCATTTTGGCCTCAACTTGAGAGTTTTTTTTTTAGCTTTAAAGTTAATTTTAGAGAAAACCAGAGGCACCATTGTGTTTCTTGCAAACTGTTACATAAGAATCAACAGTCAAATCGCCAATTCCTCACACATGCAACATCTCCATTGCCATTCTTGAAACACACAATACCCTCTCCCTTCTTTAAAAATGTGGTCCATCTCGGACTACAGATTGTTTTTTCTCTCTCCCGTGAAGGGAAACGAATGAAAAATATTTCTTGGAATGATTATTCCGTCAGTTATTCCGACTTTTTGTCGCACTTTACAAATTAAAGTAATAAATCAAATCAATAAAACTTCTACTCGATATCATTTTATATTTGTATTGCTCTGATAATGTAAATTAAGGAAACAGCGGACATTTTGAAACGTTGCAACTGATTTCAGTAACTCTGGGCTTATATCATTGACAAGTTCTGGTTACGTAACTGAATGTGAGTTTCGTAAGCTGCAAGAATTTCATCATTAGGTGATTAGGGGTGACCCCAAAACCTTATTGATGCCATGTGGGCCTCCCTTCGGAAAGCTATTCATGGAAGGAGTACGAAATCAGTCCCTTTAAGTTACTGACCATTACTGGACCGGTGACTTTTCCTCAAGATGGACCTCAGCGACGTAAGACATAGCTACCTGCTACCCTGTTGAGCAACAACCACTTTGCTTCGATAGAGATTCTGTATCCAGATACGTGTTTTTTGCGGAGCAGCTGCTGGGTGCGGACGAAGCGAATCGGTGGAGTTGGGGAGGGGGGTGGTTATCAGGGATCAAGATCAAAAATCACCCGATGACGCCATAAAACACGGCGGGTCACTAGGAGGTGAGTCCTGTATTCCTGTTGCCTTGTTGAGCCCCCGCCCCTCCAGTGGTCGGCTTTACGATTTCAGCCGCTACTTTTAAATCTCTCGTTATTGCTGGTGTCGCGACCGCCACGTCGCTACTGTTGCGCTTTTCAGCCGTCGCTGCTAAACTAGGCTCGAAATCGCCTAGTTTTCAACTGCGTCACACAGTCCCGCCCCGCCGCTCCCCCAAGTTTACAAAAACTACCCGGAACTTGCGCGAGGGGCTAACAGAGGAGACTCAAATTTCTAGCGTTTTCATTATTAAAAATTCAATTTCTAAGAGATTTTCATGTTGAATCTTCTTCATTTTCTGATCTCTTCTCTGTTCCCCCTCTATGACTTCCTCCTCTTCTTCATCTTTAGCTTTTACTCGTTCTTATTCCTCTTCTTATTCTCTTTTTCGTACCTTTGCATTCGATTCTTCGGTGCTAAACGGAACCAGATACAGGTGGGAAAGAAAGAAAGAGCTCGTTTGTTGAGGGCCGTAAAAATGATTGGTAATTATAAAGCGCCAGTGACGTCAGAGGCGACGACTCAGTCGAGTGACGACGAGGGATCGGTGATGGGGCATTTTAACTCATGAGCCCTGTCTACAACGCTCTTGTCAAATGCCCACGGCTCATGAGTGCCGCATTCAGTTGGCACTTAGTTCCGTTTGGCAAAATGTAAAATCCCACTTTCCCATTTCCTCAAAGGGAATCACGCCAACCTTTCAATTGTTTCTCATGCAGATTTCTGGAGCACACCCCATCTTTCCCACTCGTCAACTTTTCCGTTTTGCAGAAATATGTCCATATGAGGTTATAATCCGAAATTGATTTCAAAGTAAAGGGCCCGAGAACTGTTCTAGCGCAAACTTTAATAGCTCTGCATTTTTTTTTTTTTTTTTTTTTTTTTTTTTCAAAAGATACACTAATCGTTCAAAAGACTGCTATCATTCTTTTAATTATAAAATGTCGTTGAATTAAACGTTTGAACGTAATCGGGAACATATTCATTTCCGTGTGTTCCATATTAACATCAAGCTATGAATTCGATACAAAGTTTTATGGAGCAGCCGGAGACAATGGTAACAGAAGAAAAACAATGGGGGAGATGCAGGGCTCAGGTTTTCATCGTTTGTTTAAACTTGTATTGTACTTCCGACTGAAAATTAGTCAGTTTTAAGTCGAAACGTCTCGGTTTTTTTTTTTTTTTTTTTTTTTTTTTTTTTTTTTTTTTTTTTTTGTGTGTATTTTAGCCTTGTTTCCCGTTTTCCCCATTGTTTTTCTTCTGCTATGAAGTCGGCTTGTCTCTCCTGGACAAAATACCACAGGAACAGAAATTTCGAAATACCGCAAAGAAAGTTCATGGTTTCGTGCGGTGATAGGACAAAATGTCCAAAAATAAATGTCCAGAGTTAAAAATTGGCCAATGTGATAAAATTCCAAGAGCAAAAAATGTCCAAGTATTGAAATGTCTAGCAGCAGTGAAATGGCCAAAATATAAGATGTCCAAATGTCCGGTTACTACAAGCCATAATTTATATTGCCATTTACCTGTTCTTATAAATTCTTCTGTCTATAGTTGATATGTAGTTTAATTTTACCGAGAATAGGTTGGGAAAACTCTGCGTCACTGCTTCTTAATTATCTCCATGATATTTCTGTGGAAAGCTTCCAAGCTCCCTATTTCGCCACTTTGTCAAATAATGTCAAATTTGGGCATTTTTGTTTTTGGCCATAATACTGATATACAGGACATTCCAGATATTTGGACATGTTTTAGATATGGACGTTTTTGACTTTGGATATTTTAAGCGCTCAGCCGATAGGCAGCGCTTTTTGATTTCGACTTGCCTCTGAGTACTAGTATACTAGTGCTAATGCGTTCAAATGGCGCACCAGCTCATCGATGTGTAGGCTTTTTTTTTGGGGGGGGGGGGTCCATTTTTAAGATAAATAAAGCTGTGAAAACTTTATTTTATGCTTTTAACGTAATGCGCAGGTAGTTTCGATCGTTTGTCTCTAAGATAATTTCTTAGCGGTAGATTAATTCTTATCGAAATTGATCGTTGAACTTAAATGAAGCCTAAAAAAACGCGCCTTATGAGCTCAACGGTGAGCTCATTTTCGGGAAACAAAAATACGCGTTTACGGTTTCCTTGGTAACCTTTGTTTGCTATATGCTGATGTTTTATTTCCATTTCCCAGCCAAGTCGACGGAGTTTATACGTCCTCTCTTCACTAAAAACATTTACTAACACCTGAGCGCTTTTCTAATACGACAGTATTAGAACTTTCCCGCTTGTTTGTACTTCGGACTTTCATTTTAGAACATTTTGTCCTATTACCTTTCGTACTTGGGCTATCGAAATGGTGGCCGAAGAGTTCCCGGAAGCGGCGAAAATGCCGTCATCTCTTCGGGAGGCAAGAAGCGCAGCGGAGCGGCGAAAAGGCGGAGCGGCGGGAAAGGCGCGAGCACTGCGGCAACAGGCGCGGGGTGTTGCAACAGTTGCAATGGAGCATTTAGTCTTAATTGAGTTTATGTGCCTCGCCACTCCGGCTGACGTCCGGACGGAGCTTTTCCCACCCAACTGGCGATGTGGGCTCACCATTAAGCCGCGACCGGGGCAGCAGGGCCCACCATTAACCGGCAGGCCGACTCTCGTCTAATCTGCCTCGCTCGTCTTATCACCCCATCTCCGCAATATATCTTCCACCAATTCTCCGCGTAAGGCCTCCACTTACTTTTCAACACTTTCGATACCCCCGCCCCCCGCGCACTTCGATATCCGCGACGGCTATCGCTCACGTCCTTATCCGCGGATCTCCGGGGAGCTGGCGATATTCGCATCGTCCCCGTCTTCGTATCTCGGTTCATCGGTCCGGGCGCATGTCGGCTTCCTCGACTCCGCGTGAGCAGCGTCCCGGAGGATCGTGGAGGAGGTTACATGATCTTCTCGTCGAGAAGATACCGTGGAGGAGAATTTTTATTAAGGAGGCCCGATCCGTAATGAAAAAGTGCGTCAGGTCATGGCAGACGAAAGTGACATCGTATTCGACATCACCACCAAATAGCTATATACACGAGAAAAAACAAGCGGGAAAGTTCTAATACTGTCGTATTAGAAAAGCGCTCAGGTGTTAGTAAATGTATATAGTGAAGAAAGGAAGTATAAACTCCGTCGACTTGGCTGGGAAATGGAAATAAAACATCAGCTGATAGCAAACAAAGGTTACCAAGGAAACCGTAAACGCGTATTTTTGTTTCCCGAAAATGAGCTCACCGTTGAGCTCATCAGGCGCGTTTTTTTAGGCTTCATTTGAGTTCAACGATCAATTTCGATAAGAATTACTCTACCGCTAAGAAATTTTCTTATAGACAAACGGTCGAAACTACCTGCGCATTACGTTAAAAGCATAAAATACAGTCTTCACAGCTTTATTTATTTTAAAAATGGACCCCCCCCCCCAAAAAAAGCCTACACATCGATGAGCTGGTGCGCCATTTAAACGCATTAGCACTAGTATACTAGTACTCAGAGGCAAGTCGAAATCAAAAAGTGCTGCCTATCGGCTGAGCGCTTAAAATTCGTGCATAGGACCCGAAGTTGAGGGCACACGAATCTCTGAAGTTTTCGGATCACGCAGCCAAAAACTTGAGGTCCAACTGCCAAAGTTCGGGTCAGACACCTGAAGTACTTCGGTATGTGCCGGAGTATTTCAGATGTGTGACCCGAACCCTTCGGTGTATATCGAGGTACTTCAGATGTCTGGCCCGAACTTCGGCAGCTGGACCTCAAGTTTTTACACGGAGAAAAAACCTCGTGCATGGGACCCGAAGTTGAGGTTATATGGATCTCTGAAGTTTCCTGATTACGCATCTGAAAACTTGAGGTCGAGCTGCCGAAGTTCGGGTCAGACTTCTGGAGTACTTCGATATATACCGAAGGGTTCGGGTCACACATCTGAATTACTCCGGTACATACCGAAGTACCTCGATGTCTGACCCGAACTTCGGCAATTGGACCTCAAGTTTTCGGATGCGTGATCCGAAAACTTCAGAGATCCATATGACCTCAACTTCGGGTCCCATGCACGAATTTTTTCTCCGTGTATAATCATATTGATAGGAAGACGGAAGATAGACTGCCAAAAATATGTTTGATTGGGTTTGCCTAGAAAGAAACATACAGAATAGAGACGCCCAGTGATATAAGGGTAGCAACATGTCAATACATACATGTAATACAGGATTTGCAACTCTCTAAAGGGCTTTAGGAGGACTGTGCAGTATGTATAGACACATTTAGGAAAAATTCTGTATGTGCATGGAAAATAGATTCACCTTAAACCCACGACGAGATGAAATGGGCAAGCTTAAGCTTTTACATCCCTCGATTCTGTATAATCTTAAGGTGAGTCTGGTGCAAGGCTGAAGGAGACAAGATCACCGTCGCGTCGGCTTGGCTTAGGCGGCCAATACAGTGCGCACACGATGGGCCGCACAGTGGATCAAGTCAATTAGAGAGGTCGGACAGAAAGTTTTCGACTAAAATTGCAAACTTTGAAGTTTATTTCGTCACATTTTAAATGTTAAGTAGTGCTTCCAGAAGAAACTTTCACGAGAAAACCGATGGAGCCACTTTAAGAACCTTAAAGTTTTGTATAAACGGAGTTATAAGTGTTTAAAGTTTCCAAATTTTGTCCAACTTCTCATATCGATTCGATCCATTGTAGGCCGGAGCGCGGCGACCGAGACAATCCGACAATCCGCGGCAGATGATGAGCGCCAATCGCATCAGGAGCACGAGGTGGAAAAAAGTGCCGTTTCCTGGACCAGCTGTTATCTCGGCGAGCCGCTACTTGTGGCCTATTTCTCACAGATTATAGCTTTCGGCTCATCGGATGCGTTCATCGGTTAGCGTCGCGATCCGGCTATTTTTCTCTGTCAAAACTGCCCCCGGCTAATGTGAGACTCGATCATCCTCATTTCAAGAGCGCTTAAATGCAGAGCTGCAACTTAGCGCGGTAATCTCTCAATCTGCTCCGAGCAGAACTCGGCGGCACCGGCATAGGCGTGACACCGACAGCGAGATGCCTTATTATCGGCGACAGTCGCTCAATCGCTCGATTATCATATTCAGAGTGGTAGAAAGCCCGTCCTTCATACCCGCCGCTCGCTGTTTCATTGACATACCTGTCAACCTGTCCGATATCCACTTAAACGGATACCCCGATTCGCATTTACGGAGTTATCTTAAATGTTCTTTTGATTTGAAAACCACGTCAGAAATGACAATGCAGGGAGCCTCAAGAATACAATTTACCATGATCTCTACTCTATAATGGAAAGGATCTAGGCAGCGTAGTCGTTCACAGTCGGAGGGAATTAAAGGCCAACTTCTCATCGATGCCTCCACCCTTTCTTGCAAAATAAAATCATAGCTTCGTAGTGGAATTCCTAACGGCGGATCCAGAAAATTGGCAATACAATTTCTCTCAAATTATCGGGGTGGCAAGACATATCTGAAACCATTTTGCTAATTCTGCACTAAATGCGCATAGATTTTCTTTTTTCAAAAGTCACAATGCAGATACGATCGGTTTGCATAACGCTATCTAACTAAGCATGAGCAGAGCTATGAATTTTCATTATTTCAGATTCATCGGATCTTTTCGTTAGAGGCTGAACTAGGACGAAGCTCCCAATCACCTTTTCAAAGCCTAAGTAGGCGGAAGGTTCGAGAACTCCGCTCCCGCGCGGAAGAGAAAATTGGTTTCCGGCAGGGCAGGAAAACCGACGAGTCCGTTAAATCTTAAATGCGAGAAAAAAGAAGAGAGAAAAAATTTCGTTTCAAAGTGACGAGAGAAAGTTGCGCACGCGAGAGCATAAAAATTCAAGTCTGAGAGCCGGGTAATTTCGAAGAGGGAAGTAATAGTGGAAGGCGCGGCGCATCGGTGCAGGGCACTAACGGCCGCGCGGCGCAAGGAAATGGGAGCTACAGAGAGAGAGGAAGGGGCGGAGGGAGGGAGAGAGAGAGAACCAACGGCGAGGGATGAAAAATAAAAATTCGCTTAAAAAGTTCCGAGCGAGGGGCGCTCACAATACCGTATTTTCCCGCGAACTAATGGGCAAGGTAAACACATTAAAAAACAAAATGAACATGGATCAGATTACCAACTTTGCGGCGGGAGCCGGGCGGGGGCCCACGGAGCCAAGAATCGAAGGCGGAAAAAACTACGTGACCTGGGCGTGTAAACCGCGGAGGAAAAATCCAAGATTTGAGGTTTCCCGCTCTGGGTTCCCTCCCGGAAGATAACAAAGCAGAAACCTTATCTGTGCGCCTTGGAGACCGCGCAGCGCGCAGCGCGGGGGAGGTAAGTGAAGTGCATAGCTTTCCCATTGATAAGGACATGTCCTCCAATTTAAATTAATCTTTTCCTAGCTTGGGAATAGAGCTCTCGAGATCCCCTCCCCCCGCCGCCGTCTCTATCCCCCCAGGTCCCGATTATTCACTACCGCGAGATGGGCTCGGTATATCTATCGGTTTCGATAAAGTGAAAACGTCGGGGACCGCAGTGTCTCGCTCAGACCCCCCTTTCCCTCCTCTCCCACTCGGCGGATTCTCCCGCCAGCATGAAAAGACCATTTTCTATCGGGCAACTCAATTATTCTGCATTTCAGACGTTTAATTTATAGGTATTTGAAACCTGCACCGGGGAGCCGCCGAGCTCGGAGTCTTGAAGAGGAGCCGAGTCTCTGCAATGAAATCATATTTTACAGCCGGAAATGAGGTTTTCGCAGCTTTTTCATTTCTCGGCTGATTGTGCTCGTACTCCGCAACAATTTTCTACTTAACTCTCCCCGCGCTACGTGGCTCGATAGGAGCCTCTAGGTCTATCTGACGACTCGCTTATTTTCTCCCCATCGATAAATCGTGGAGGGTTCTTACCGAAAAAAAAGAAGAAAAAAAAAATAATAATTACCTCGAACAAAAATGTCTGAGCCGGAGAAAGAATGGAATCGTGCACATAGATCCATGAGACAAGTCGTAGACTTGCAGATCTGAAGACCCTACTCTTAGCGGCTGTGTTACTCACGTAGCCCTTGAAGCACCACTACAAATGTAACAAACGAAACTAACACAATATGGAAATAGATCAAATGGAAAGACGGCGCAGAGATACAACTATTCGTGCTTGCTGGGTGTCTGTGTCGCATCTGCAAAATTGAAGGCGCGATGGCGCGAGCTGTGAATTTGTGATGTTCCGCAGCTCTGCTTTTTGTTGCCAATGACGTGAGAAAAGTTAAGAAACGAGGCTCGATTATTACGGCTCTTCTATTTATGGCTGTGTTGCTCATACATCCTTTAAAGCACCTCTACAAATACAAAGAAGGCAAATTGAAGCACACGCAGTATTGAAATAGAAGTAAAAAGAGGCGCATTGTTGACGGCGCAGAAATACAACTATTCGTACATGATGGATACCCGTGTTGCATCTGCAAAATTGAAGGCGCGATGGCGCTGGGCGTGAGCTCGCAATGCTCCGTTCTGTGCAGCCAGTGATGTGTCGCTCAGATTCGAGAGACAAATTTAAAAAACTAAGCCCGATTTCGTCTCGATTCTGCTGTTACTCAATTTTTTCTTCTTTTTCAAGTTGAAGTCTGATTATTTTTTTAATGTACAAATATTTACAGACCCTCATCTACGGCTCACATGTACCGCGGTCCCTTACAACTCGCCTGGCACGTTTTTTATACAAGTCTCCTGTCAATTTGACCGGGCTCCATCGCTTCAGCGTTTAAGGGTTAATGAAAATATAATTAAAGAATGATCGCACCTTTTTCGCCAATAACTCAGGATCCAAGAGGAGAGCCAAAAGAAACCATGCCATTCACAATCAGTCAGTGAATTTCAATAAAATTTAGTTATGTTTAATCTTGCAAAATTAGGCTCCAATTGTTCGGTGACGTCCCAAAAATTGTCATTGCCAAAAAAATGATTGCTGAATGGGATCTCTTGCAGCCTGCTTCAGATCTCTGCAGCCTGATTGTTGAAATTTATGTCGGCACGACAAGAATCGAAAATCGATTTATTACGCAGCATAGATATGTTTTGTCTTATCTCGCTGACATAGACATAGCCAGTGAAAATTTCAACAATCAGGCTGCAGGTGCATTTAATTTACACGTATTCCTATCTCTTAATTTTGATTTCTTTCTGAACACCTTGTCTCTGCTTCAAAATTTCACCTTGTACTTTCTACATCGAATGTTTTATTTTCCGATGATGTTAAAAAGATCGTTTCGGCGTACATATTTCTCGGGTTCGTGAACCCAAAAATGATTCATCATTTTCCGACTTTTAGTTTATAAAATCAGCATGATAGGTTGCAAGCTCAGTCTCGATTCTTCTGGAAATAATGATGCATGGATGCGACTGGTTCCCAGCTTTGATTTTTATTTATTTATTTTAATTTCACAAGTCTCCCAGTTACTTATAAGTGTTCAATTTTGCAATTTTGCAATTTTTGCTCTGTGCGATTACTTAATAATCTTCGAACTTGAGAATGGCGTAAAATTGTGCAGATTTGCCAGAAACTATACCGTCTGTCACGTCGGGGTGCTTCCCCACCCCCCGAAGGCAAAATATCATTTTACGTCCTATTAGCCGACTAAGGGTCCACGCCCTGAGATGTGAACCGGTCCGATACTGACTCAAAATCTTTATTTAAAGTCAGAAGTACTGTTTCAAGTTAACCCACGGTATGGATACATTGATACCAAGGTAGATTTACACAGGTATGGACAAGTTGAAAATCCGGCCTCTGATTGGCTCTCTAACGACCCCTTAACGACCGCCATTTTTATGCTTTCACTATTGTGATTGGTTGGTGATTTATTGGTTATGTTGCTCCATTTTGGTAATAATTCGTTTTTTAAGTTTTAGAGATAATTTAATTGTTCCCGAGGATCTTATTACCTACCATCGTTAATGTGTGATAGTGTTTTGATGTTTAAATGGAGCAATACATTCATGAAGTTGAGAATAGTGTGGTCTAACGGGCCCCTTAACCTACATCACGAGGTCATGTGACGCGTACTGAGGCTCATGGGAAATTTTCAACTTGTCCATACCTGTGTTCATCTACACTGAAAAAAAAGTGGAAGTGGGATTGACCATAATGGTATAGTAAAAAAAAATATGGTGATAAAAAGCCAAATAATGGTCGATTTAAGCATCTAGATGAAAGTGAGAATCATACTCGATATAAAAATTACCATACCCGGATTGTAAATATCAGTTAGGTGTGTCTGTCCATCGTTTAGGTATTTCTCACCATCAGCTGGGTATTTTTTACCATACGATGAGTTAAAAGTATGGAATAACATGGTAACACTTGCGTTTGATATCTGTAGGCATCTGTATGCGACTGGTCATGGTGTTGGTAGGTTAAATTTACCATACTGGTATAGTCAGCGTGGTGAGAGCTCCCGCTTGACTGCGCTGCGGTCTGTGGTCCGCCATTTTTCGTTTGTCTGTTTGTCAGTTATAAATTTATCACGTTGAGGGTCGGAGTCCGTGGCTGTGTTTTATTGATCCATATTAATCCATGTGAATCCACGCGTAATTTGCCCAAATTTGTGTTCGAATTGTCCCTAAAGCTACCGTCTTCTCTTCGAATCTATCTATGTTGATCTGCCACATACATTTTCTGAGATTTTTTCGTTATTCGTATCGACCAATTTCTGGAGGTTAGGAGTTGCTACAATGAATCTGGCTTGCAAAGTGAAGGAATCCTGAAAATTTGAAAACCTTCGCAAAGTTGTTCTGCAATCCAGTGAATATCGGTTCTGTGCAAAGTCATTTCGAAAACATTAAAGTGCGGAATTAATTTGAAAATAATCGACTAGAAGTGATTTTTGAATACTTCGTTCGTAGGTATATCTATATTCTTGTTAAAATTTTCGAAGCTCAACATACTCAGATGAAGAGACAAATGTGCGTGGGATTGATGTTTAACTGTAACTTTAAGCAAAATTTGGCAGCTTCTGTCCCACCGTGAACCGTGCGATTGGATTTTCATGTAGTGTCTTTTTGTGGGTATATTTTGAACTATCTATTTATTATATGCAATTAAATTTTCCGTGGATCTGATTTAGTCTGTAAATGATACCTTAACGCGAATAACAAGTATGGTTTTGGTATCATTTACTTGAAATCAGTGAAGCAATTATCTGCTATTTCTCGTTGAAACTGTCTTTAACTGCCATTGATTGTGTATGTAACGGAATTTCTAAAAGTAAGATGTAAGTAAAATATCCACGACTTTCATCAAAAGCATTTAATAATATAAGATGAGTGGATTTTAGAATCTACAAGGTTTGTCGCAGCATCTGGATGCTTGAAATTACCATACTAGTCAGTCGGGAACGCCACACTGGCACTGTGTCGCATAGTGTCAGCCGTATCGTGTTATTTACCATACCGGTATATTGGTAACTATGCTGCAGCTTCACTGTGTAAAAAATCAAGTAGACAGTATGGTAAATAACACCCAAACTCTGGTAAATCCCACCGATTATTTTTTTCAGTGTACCTTGCATTGATACCTGTTGCGAATTGGGATAACAGTACTTTTGACTTTATCTTACAATTTTGGCAGAAAGATCCTCGGCGCTAACATTCCTATAAAATTAATCTACACTGGAAAAAAAAAGAATCTTAAATTTGCCGCCAAGAAGTATTTCTTCTTAAATCAAGAATTTTGCTGGTTAATATAAGCTACTTTTTTGCTTAACCCAAGCATTATTTTTCTTGAATCAAGAAAAAGTCAGCTTAAAGCAAGATAAAGAAAATTCTTGGCGGCAAATTCAAGAATTATCATGCTTGGTCCAAGCTACTTTTTTTTTCAGTGTATAGTTTCTGAAATGGACTGCATTTTGCAATTAGGACCTAAAAATTCTTACTCATCTGAAAAAACACTTACAACTAATGGCACATGCGTTGCTTTTAAACTGGGCCGGAATCTATACTTCCAAATTGCAAAATGTAGTCCAAATTTAGATTTTGGCAAAATAATGCACTTATTTATTAAAATTTGAACTATATCCATCGCGCCTCGTTCCCAGAACGTTTTGCGGCATAGCTGAGGATCTACCTTGAGGCGCGCAGTCCTCCTCGGGCTCACTTGAATGAAAACCAGTTAAAGCTTCTCAGGTTATCTGCAGACATAGATGCAAACACCGATTGCACACCTCGCGTAGGCGTTAAAATACGAACCTTTGCGTCCATTACATCCGAGGACGGGGTTGCCGCTTTTCCGGTTCTATTCAGTCCTTCTTGAACCGGTTGCACGGAACGGACCCCATCGACTTCCAACGTTGAAAAGATGAGTGCCGACCTTGGTCCACGAATTACATAACAGTGCAAACTATCTCCTTGTTCCTCCCTGTACTTTCCCCGTATCGATATCCTCATCTGCTAGTGCACTGCGTACTAATGGCCCCGGGAACAAATCGTCTCCTCCGCGTCATAAAGACGTAAGTGCTCTCTCTGGTGGTCCATGTAACCCCACGCTTTCCAAGGCTCATGAGGAGGTTGGGTTACGCGCTTTTGTCGGTAAAATGAGGAAATGTATGCAAAAAGCAAGAGCTGAGAGGACTTGCGAGGAGCTGTAGACAACGAGAACAAGATACGAATGTGGTGTTAACGTGTTTGCCCACTCCTCCTCATTCTCTCTCTCTCTCCCCCCCTCCCCCTCCCTTGCTTGCGTGGTTCTCTTTTTTTTTCTATCCTCACGCTCTAAGTAGGTGCAGGTATCCGCCAAAATAGGGTGCCAGTCAAGAGCCGATATCAATTGGAAAGGTTCGCAGTTTTCAGAAAACGGTCCCGATTAAATCTCGATTAAAGCTTTATCTGTTTTTAATCTACAAGGCGAACATGGAATACAATTCCCAGTGCGGTTTTACAGAGGTTCACCCTTTCCTCGTGAATTTGTACTCATCACGCAGTCAATTAGAGGCTCCTGATTAAAGTAACGTGTGTCGATTTATTTTATTTCATGTTTCGTACTTTTTGATCGAATGTTTTGGAGGAGAATAGTTCATTTCAAGAATAACCTCCGGAATACCCTTCAATATCTCCGGAAAAACAAAATTCAGCACATCTCCTTTTTGAAAGTGTTGATGTACAACATTTTGGTAGTAACTTTTTATGTAAATTGTTGTCTTATTGTTGTTTTGTTGTTCTATGGATTAAAATGTAGTTTTTAACTCAGATTAAAATCAACGTATTTATATAAGGTTGCCGACGCTTTCCGGCCTTGGCCATCGTCGGTATTTTACAGAGAATTACAATTTAATACAATTCAAGTGATTTCACGATAACAGGAACAGCTAAAACCACCTTATGTGCAACACCTTAAAAATAAAAGTACACCAATTTTAACCAAATCTCATCATTTCATTTTACTTCTGAAAACCCCCCGAAACCCCCAGGAACCCCACGGAGGCCGCGGGAGCACCCATTGAGGTTATGCTAGAGTAGCTTAAAAACATTTTCTGGTAACTCTTAGGGAGTTGATTTCGGTAATTTTCGTCGTGCGCATTGTGTTTCACGTGAAATTTTGGTTCAGAAACATTTATCAGAATGCTGCAATTCGTACCTCGCCTAGTGGTCCACTCTCGGTTTGCAATTATGTGTAAGTGAGAATGAAAAAATGTTTGTGCGCCAAGGAGGGAGGGGAGGGATGGATGTCAAAAACTCGTAAATCCAACGTTACAAAATTGAATGAATAGGGGATTATATGCGGAAATAAAGGCGATAGAAGAAAGCACACTCGAGCAAATGAAATACTCTTCAGACGGAGGAAAGTGGAAAATGATGCGAGCCGCGGTTCGGTCCAGGAACTTGGGCAAAAGAGGAGGATTAAATTAAAGCGGGAAATGAAAAAGTGAGGAATTGTCTCTCTTTTCCGGACGCCTCCTTCGCCACCCCCTCCCCCCAGCTTTCCTGCCAGCTGCGCGGGCTTGACACTGCGGTACTGTTTAAACTGTATTACCTGCATTCCGCTCGCCGCACCGCGCGCCGTGAGATCTGTTTTCCACTTACTACTAATTGCTTCGAATTTAAATACATTTTTACCCGTTCCTTCCTCGCTAATCTCTTCCGTTATTTGCCTGTTGCCGCCTCCGCCGCCTTTCCCGCCAGGCCCGGTCCCGGTTCCTGCTTTTTTCCCGCCACGTTCGACGTCTGCGCCTCGGTTAGCGTCTTTTTTCACGGCACCGCGCGAGATTCTTGGCTTTTCTTCGCGGATCATTCCGTGCCCTCCATTAATAAGCTCGGAAATATGTATTTCACGTTCTTTTCCATAATTTGTGGGAAAGTAATTCGCGAGATGAAATGGTGCCATACCGGTTTGCCGCTCGATTTTATCGACGTTTACTTCCTCGGTTTCCGGAACTGTACTACATTCTGCGATTCAGAACTATTATCTCAGGCTCATTTGAAAAACATCGAATGTGCTCAGGGGCGGACTGGTCATGGGAGCGGGGAGGCGATTGTCTCCTCATAATTTGCCGCGGAGGTCCCGAAGGGGCCCCCCGCGGCGAATTTGTTTCGAGTCATTGTTTTTTTCCCCTGTTGTGTTGTAATTTTCCTATCCTTTTCAGTCACTAGAAGGCCCCAAAATCCTTGAAAATTTGTCTCTAAGAGACATGAAAGGTCACCTAAAGCTTATGTGATAAAGGGGCCCCCGAAGAATCCTGAGAATGGGTTATTTTGAAGTTCAAGTACTGTAGAATTTAACTCCAATAATGCTTAAAATTACGTTTAAAAGTGTGAAATTTTCAAAATTTTCCGAGGGAGGGCCCCCGAACCTTCTTAGAGGGGCTCCCTGAACGACAGGAGGGGCCCCCACATTTAGATCTTCTCCTAACTTTTCGACTACCAGTCCGCCCCGGAATGTGCTCTCCATATTTTTAGGCAGACAATGCTTTTTTTCATCTTTGCTTTCCCTCTTATCCCTCTCTCCCCTTTCGGCACGTATTTCGTATTATTCTTATTCTTATTTTCCCTAAAATTGGCCCTTCCACGGAAGCGGGAAAGTTTTTGTTATTTGGCAGTGAATGATGCATATTTTACTGAAATAGATAGATTTTGCCGAAACTCCAATTTTCGTCCCCAAAACAGGGACCTAAACATGTCTCCGGAGCCCAAAATTACGGAAATTTTACGTTTTTGAGCCCAAGTTCAATACTGAACTTTTCCAACTTATTTCCCCAAAATAGCTGAAAATTCATGTATTTCGCGGTTTCACCTCACATTTCCACCTGGTAAGTGGTCCCGAAGCTCACCTGTGACCAGATTCTCGTATGTTACGCCTCTACGTGTCCCTCACAATATATTCGAAGCTTGGTGTTGAATGTTATGAGAAACACTTACGACGTACTATACAAGAATATGGTCACCTGTCACCTCTGGGCGTACGTAAAAATCTAAGGTAGAACCGCGAAAAACATGAATCCTCAGCTATTTTTTGCCAAAAAGTTAGAAAAGTTTGATTTTAATCCTGCGCCCAAAGGTGACATACAGGTAACCATATTCTTATATGGTACGTCTCTAAGCACCCCTCTTAACATATTAGAAGCTCATGACCTTTTATTTTTGGGTTCAGGGTCCGGAACGCGAATTTTTCAAGATTTCGAGCTCCGGAGCCCTTTAAGGCCCTGCTTTGGAGCTGAAAAATGTGAGTATCGGCAAATCCGACTAAGTCTGTAAAATATGCATCGTTAACTGCCAAAAATCCAAATTTTTTTCGATTCCGTGGAAGGACCGATTTCGCAACTCCTCATTTTTATTACGCTCAAAGATCAACATAATAGATAGATGTGCAGCACTAGACAGCTAAAAAATATGTAGCAAACATTCACCAAAAAGAAGTGAAATTGATTCAACCATCTAGGTGTAAAAAAAAGTGTGCGAGAACTTATTAAATGCTGAATTACTCGCTACAGCACTTACATTAGCAATGCCGAGATGGAAAACTAACGGCGCACAGTGGATCGAGTCAATTAGAGAGGTGGAACATTAAATTTTTGACAAAAATTGCAAATTCTAAAGTTTAATTCGTCACATTTTTAATTTTCAGGGGTGCTTCAAGTGGAAAATTTTACGAGAAAACCAATGGAGCCCTTAAAAAAATCTCAAAATTTGGATTTAGCGGAGTTATAAGCTTTTAAAGTTCCCAAATTTTGTCCGACCTCTCCCATTGACTCGATCCACTGTGCGGCGGTGGTGGGTAATTCAGCATTGTATAATTTCTCGCACACTTGTTTTACATCTAGAATGCTAAATCAACTTCACTTTTTTTTCGGTGAATTTTTCAACCGGACTTCTCGATGCTATAATTTTCCGTCTTGCCAACTCACATGGAAAGTCTTGACGAATGTTATTCTCTATGTGCGCATTTGAAGGCTACCTTAAAAATTTAAACCATAAGTTTTCCTAGAATCCAATTTTTGCGGTGCGACACGATGTTTTGCGATGGCGTGATGAGCCTCAGGCGAGTTGCGTACAGGTTAGGTGCGTATGCAATATCTTGAGAGATCATGCGAGGGTGTAATTCATGGTCCTTCATTGACAAAGTTCTGTCCAATAACGATCCGTATGTCTTTTTTGATAAGACCAGTGCAGCCGCTCGTGAGTTTCGTACATACATGATAAAAGTGTGCACATTGTCTTGAGGGATCATGCCAGGATCAAATTGGTACTTCATCGCAAAAGGCCATTTAATAAAAGGTCACAATAAAACAGGTATAAATAAAGAAACACAATATTGATGACTTGAAAGAATCGATAAGAAAACATGCCCGTTCCTGAGAACGCCTCCATAGATTCTTTGATTCCCCGATGAATTTTTTTCTCCCGAAGATACTTACCTTCGACAGAGAGATGAACACACATGCATGCACACTGCACATGCACAGGCTTAACTCATACTCTGAATAGTTACCAAGAACCTCTCTAGAAATTCCTGCTCTCATTTAAATGTACCCTGCTTCTCTAAGAAAATTTTGATTTTCGAAGGTTCCTAGATTTTTGTTTAGTAGCTCGACGTAGTATAAAGCTGCCTTATTGAAAAATTAGGGAGTTCTCTCGATAAAAATGATCGATCTGTTTTAGATGTCCGCCTCAAGTCTATGGGAGTAACCACACAACAATGTCTTAAAAATAATAAAATAGTCAGCCAAATACGCATATTTGTTTTTTAATGCCAAGGGTCTTCATCGTTTATTTCACCAATTTGTAACTTAAAATTGTAGCCTCTTATTAAAACTGCATCCACCAAATGTACTGAAGGTATATTGCTCTGAAGATGGGACGAGGTTCCCGAGATGCATTGGAACTTGTTTAACAAATAAAAATAAAAAAAAGTAATATGCATCTTTGGCTTGCTATTTTATTATTAATCATTACAAAAAGATGCAATATGCGGCTGAACAACTTTCTTAAATTAACTCTTGTTGGTCTCTAATTTCTGAAATTTCTTATAACAAAACCTTAGGACCCCCCCTCCCCCTTTTATGCACCTATATCTCACCCTCCTTCCCTCACCTGAATGCAATCTTGAGCACACGCTCAAATAAGCTGTAACGGTAGCATCGGCATCTTTGCTTTTGGCGGAACGGGAAAAACGATACAAGCGGAAACCAGGTTATGTGATTTGAATATGCAACGCGTCTTGAGAAAATAACCACAGATTGGTCTTAATAATATGCAACCCGTGCTAAGTCCACCGCGCGGCGCCCCCTTTCGCGTGGACTCGATCTCTGTCTCATTATCGTGACTCAGGTAAGGCCCGGGTTCCACAGGGAGTGCGTGCGCAAAATTGGCGGCGCAAAATCTTCCACGTTGCGACCGAACGCAATTATCGTAAACCTACTTGTGCACCAATTCGCGTCGTTGCGTCACCCACCTTTGTGCCAATGATTTGATTAAAAATCATCGCAGACGGTAGCGCGCCTCAGTTGCGCGGTTGACCCTATGCGTCGCGCGCTGCCTGTGTAACCGTGGCTTCTCTGCTATCCGCAGCCTGAACATGCGCGAGTCTAAAATTGCCCAAGAGGCTGATCGGCCATAGCACCGCATTCAGCACGGTCCCGCGCATTGCTTCCCCGGCGAAATAAGTCCAACTTTGAATCCGAGTCTCCATTAAGAACATTTACAACTCATCGTAAAGAAACGCGTCCAATTAGAATTAAATTTTCCAAAAATATTTGAAGGGATTTTAAGGGAAATTCTCTTCGCAGTTCGCCTGGTCCACCCGTACATCTCCGGCTATGGCACGAAATTGGTACACAAGCTGAGGCGTGAGAGGACATTCAGTGGGAAATTTGTTAGGCCTTGTCTCCACGGGACGTTTTCATAGGATTTGTCCCAAGTTCGAAGTTCGTTGTGTGGACAAGGCCTTCCATTCATAAGAAATTAACGACAAAATTATGAAAGAACAAACATAAATGTGGATTAATGATTTTAACTTCCGCCGCGCCTCGCAGACCGCACTGTGTTTGACGCAATGCGTGAAGTATTCACGCAGTCTTGTAGGCGCTATGCGTCTCACGCTGTCCGCAATGACCGCACTGTGTTTGATGCGATGCGTGAAGTATTCGTGCAGTCTTGTAGGCGCTAATATATGTTACATGCCGATCGCCGCGCCGAGGGCTTCTCCTTTTCATCTCAAGTCCTCGTCATCATTTCTCTCTAAGTCGCGCCGTTCCAGGTCAAATTGCGTGTTCGGTTTCTATCTTAACTCGACTAATTAAAGGTGCTGTCTCTTGTATCACTGAAAGACGACAAAAGTAGAAAGTACTATACTCTCAGAAAATTAGAGATTTTGTCGCCTTTTCTCGTCTGTAATTTTTTTTTCTAAATCCGATTTTTTTTATATCTACATTTAAAAAAATTGCAAAATTTGTCGCCATGGGCCGTGGCCCATGTGGTCACCCCCTTAATCCGGCTCTGGGTCCCAAATACCCCCTCACCAAGCCTCCCCCGAAACCAATTCCTGGTTCCGTGCCTGGTTTTGTCTATCCATTTCAATAATCAGCCCTCTGATCTAAAACAGGCTGTTGCACCGCATTGTCGTGTTTTTCGCATTCACCAAGGGCTCCGATTCTCTCGGGAAATAACGGTATCTATAGTGATACTCCGACTTGTATGTCCTCAACTTCCGTCGCCAAACTTCCAGGAGCCCGTAAACACGCAAGTGTCTCGTCTCGACGCGGATCAATGGCGGAACCGGCCGATGACAAACCTCGCCCAGACATGGGAAAACTGTTAGCGGGACTTAATTTATCGGGTGTAAATATCCCGCCGACGAGACGACGCGCTGCAATTAACTTGGATTGAATTCGGATACGGAGCCCCGATTTATTCAGATGGTGAATCTTCCGAGAACTTAGTGCCCGGGCCCCGGGTCTCGAGGGGGTGCGAGGGTGGTTGAGCGGGCAGCCGATCCCACCAACTTGCAGAGCTCGTCCCTGTATTTGCTTTCAATTCAAGGGAACTTAAGGGACTACACATTTCAATCGTGTCCGCGGTTATCGCTTCTTGGATTTTTCAGCGGGGAGGAGATTGAGGTTTGTGTATTTGCGTGGATGAGTGGCAACACGGGGTTGTTCCGGGCTCGTGCGGGGCCGCGAGGGGCTGAAAACAGATGAATCTAACTGCTGATATTACCATTTTACACTTCCGCATGCCGATCCTGTCGGCTGATTATTGAAAATGATAGACACAGCGATAGACTAAGAGGCCGATGTAAGAATGGAGCGATCCTATTGGTGGAGGCGAGTGACTCTGATGGACAAAGGAGGGTAGAATAGTCTGGCTGACGGCATCCCACACGGAGAAAAAAACTTCGTGCGTGGGACCCGAAGTTTCGGTCATATAAATCTCTGAAGTTTTCGGATTAAGCATCCGAACGCTTAAGATCCAGCTGCTAAGGTTTGGATCACACATCTGAAACTTCAGTTCTTACGTCTGAAGTACTTCGGTTCTCACATCCGAAAAACTTCGGTTCTGAAACTGAAACTGAAGTTTCAGATATGTGATCCGAACCTCGACAGCTAGACCTAAAGTGTTCAGATGTTCAATCTGAAAACTTCAGAGATGCATATGACCTAAACTTCGGGTCCCACGCACGAGGTTTTTTTCTCCGTGTATGTCTGTGAAGTTCGTACCCTAACTTTTCAAATTTAAAATTTTCTCTCTTGCTCATCATTGCTCATCAAATCACTTTTCTTTTTTTACGTTCAGGCATGTATACCCCCCCCCCCCCAAAAATTGAATTTGAATTTTCAAAGAGGTGATTTCCAGAAATGATTGTCAGTATTTTTCTTTTTTTTTAAATAAAGTATTTCAGGAGGCTTGCAACATAGCAAACCGAATCGTGCATTTCTACATTATCAGCGTTAATATGAAAGAAACCGTCATGAGGGGTTTAGAGGACAAGGCGCATAAGGGCAATTCTCGACAAATTTGATATAGTGATGATTTCAAGTAAAAATAGTCAGAATGCATATTCTGTGAAAAATTTGCTCCCAAATTCCAATTTTTAAGTATCAAAAAGTCACTTTAAACTTTCTTTCCGCCACTAGGATCCATGTAATTTCGAAACTTCACAGGGAAAAAAAAACACATTGGATCTAGAGTCCAGGCTCTTAAAAACATCGACAAGAAAAAATACTCTTGATTCAATCAGATTTAAGCTTAAATCAAGAACCAAGCTTCTTAATTTGAGCGGATTTCCTTTTGATTTAAGCTTAAATCTGATTGAATCAAGAGTCCTTTTTCTTGTCAATGTTTTCAAGAGTCTGGACTCTACATCCAATCTGTTTTTTTCCCAGTGCGTATATTTCTCGGAAGAGCAAAAACTGCACCTATGCGCCTTGTCCTCCAAGCCCCTCATGTTGTCTTCAAATTGGCAACGGTCTTGTTTATCACGAAGTTGAAGTTTTAAATTGAAATTAAAAACTTGAAATTCACGAAAAGTCATATTTTTCCCGAATAATTCAAGGCGTCAGTTTTTGAGCGGGAGCTTCACACATTTATTATGCAGGGAAAGTTTAGACGACAACGACGCTGCGTCAAATTCGCGGATGTGGTCAACAAAGGGCGCCCACCGAACTCGTCTTTGAAGTTCGCTGGGTTCCATCTGACAGTTAATTACTTATTCTGCTTAGCACGGAAGATAAACACGCGTTTACAACGGTAATTAACCGTGATGGAACGTTTCAAATACTCATTGCGCTCGCTTAAGAAGCCGTATCGGGCTTCAAATGCGCTGTTAAATTACTTTCAGCTAAATTTAAATACTTCACTCCAAGGAGGGGAATATTAGTCGAGCGCCGAAGCGCTCCAAACTTTTCATTAGGTCAACAACATTAATTACTCGTCCCTTTTTTTGAACGAGTGGTGCGCAAAATAATTGTGCTTGGCTTAATAGGCTAGCTGATGGGATGGAGGCACATCGAGTCCGATGATTGGAATTAGCCTCTCATTGTACGAGGAAATTGTTCTACGTGAAATGAATGAGGAGGGCCTCATTACACTAAAATATTAGACCTACGTTTTGTCGAAAAAAAAAAGAAAGTAAAGAACCTTTTCGGCCGGAATTTCATAAAATTTTGAATGAGTTCAGCACTGGAAAAAAAAAAAAACACATTGGATCTAGAGTCCAGACTCTTGAAAACATTGGCAAGAAAAAATACTCTTGATTCAATCAGATTTAAGCTTGAATCGAAAGGAAATCCGCTCAAATTAAGAGGCTTGGTTCTTGATTTAAGCAAAAATCCGATTGGATCAATAGTATTTATTCTTGTCGATGTTTTCAAGAGTCTGGACTCTAGATCCAATGTGTTTTTTTTTTTTTTTTTTTTTTTTTTTCCAGTGAGCGTATTATAGTTAGGTACGATAAAAATATGCTCATGAACATGCATATATGTTCCCATCATTGAACATCAACGACAAAAATGTTGTGACGTCAAAAAAAGGTTGGCTTATGAGGAATTTTTTTTGAAAAGAATAACTACTGCAAACAAGTTTTGGATTGGGTACCACCTGGGAAGAGGCGACGGGGACGTCCCGTAAAGGGTTGGCGGCAGGGCGTTGACGAAGAGATGTTGCGGTGTCAGTTGCCCGAGAACCTCTGGGAAGACAGGCATATGTGGCGTTTGGGTGTCGTAGAACGCCTGAGTGCGTTGTAAAGCGACTTCATATATATACAAATATATAACTACTGCATCGATGTAGAGAAAAGTTAAATCTGCTTTGTTTCCGACTGCTAGCAACTCCCTCCCCCTCCTCTAAATTTCTATAAGTTGACTTTAAAAAACATTTCGACGGCGTAAGTCCGGAATCCCATACCTTGTTTGCGGTGTCTGAAAATCTCCGCTACTATGTTCCTTTTTTAAAAGAGAACAAATTGACATCATTCCTTTGAGTTTTTGCAAAATTTTCTTCGCTCAGAGAAGAAAAATCAAGGCAGTTTTAAAGAATTGCCGTTGAGTAGTTTTCCGTTTAAAGAATAAGGTATGAAGGGAAGTCTGCGACGTCGCAAACCAGTTATGTGATTGCACCGTCGATTTCTAAGTTTAAGAATGAAAAATCGTAAAATTGAGACGAATGAAGTAAACGTTTCGACGAGGCAGCTCCACTCAGAAAAGTTCACTTTAGCATCAATGAAATGAGCTTCTGATTACGAACTCCAAAGTTCAACAGAAAATTTCAAATTCCATCAAACGCTTATAATGGGGGAAAAACACGTAAGATAAAGAAAATGAAAGGAAACAAGATCAAAATTCTTAACCTGACCTTCAATTTAAGGCAAACGGATGGTATAAGTCACCATCCTCAACCAAAATGATATTGTTCCATGCCCCGGACTTACCTTCGAATTGAACTTCAAAGTTCAAGGCTGTTAAGTCAAGGCTGTTAAGTGTTGCGCATTGATGCCGCAAAGGAGAGCGTGTGCAAGCTGCCCGCTCTCCTTTGGAGGTAATCAATGGCAACATTTTGCTAAACATCCACCTTTTTGGAGCTTCACTTTGGATGTGTATCCAGGACTCCAGGACTATTAGCTTCGGTGAGTCCAAACGTGTTTTAAATTTATACATTCTAAAAAGGGAGCATTTATAAAATTAATACACTGTAAATCAGTTTATAAAACCAACGGATTTTAACAAAAATTCATTTTTAATTTTATTTTTGATTTATTTATTTACTTCTTTTCACAATATTCATCATACGAGCATTTAAAATTACTCTTTAACGTCTGACAATAAAGCTACGACAAACAGGTTGTTGAATGACTGCAGCATTGACAAAAAAGGTTGTGAAGTGAATGGAGACAATTAAAATACCTGTCGAAGGTTTGACGACGATGCGATCTAATTTTTCGACATTTCAAAAACCCACTCATGGACAAAAGTGGATCAAACTTAAAGTTTCGGAGCTTTATAGCCGGTACATGGAGACCTGGAATAAAATGCTACACCGGTTGCCACTCATCACGTCGATGGGGTTGAGAGCGCGGTCATTCGTCCGCGTGCAATTGTTGTCAAACTGTGCTAAAAATCTTAATTGTGAGCTTCGCTAACACAGTAACTGGCAGGGCCGGATTCAGGGGGTGGCCACATGGGCCGCGGCCCATGGCGGCAAATCTATAGGGGGCGGCTAATTTTGCAATTTTTTTAAATGTAGGTATACAAAAAAATTCGGATGTAGAAAAAAATTACAGACGAGAAAAGACGTCAGAATCTCTAATTTTCTGAGAGTGCAGTAATTTTTACTTTTGTCGTCTTTCAGTGATACAAGAGACAGCACCTTTAATTAGTCGAGTTAAGAGAGAAACCAAACACGCAATTTGGCTAGGAACGGCGCGACTGAGATAGAAATGACGACGAGGACTTGAGATGAAAAGGAGAAGCCCTCGGCGCGGCGATCGGCATGTAACATATATTAGCGCCTATAAGACTGCACGAATACTTCACGCATTGCATCAAACACAGTGCGGTCATTGCGGACAGCGGACAGCGTGAAACGGATAGCGCCTACAAGGATGCATGAATACCTCACGCATTGCGGCAAACACAGTGCGATCAGCATGAGACGCATAGCGCCTACAAGACTGCGTGAATACTTCACGCATTGCGTCAAACACGGTGCGGTCTGGGCGGCGCGGCGGCGGAAGTTAAAATCATTAATCCACATATATGTTTGTTCTTTCATAATTTTTTCGTTCATTTCTTATGAATGGAAGGCCTTGTCCACACAGGGATAGGTTTAAGAAACTTAACTTTCTCGCAAAGTTCATTAAATAAACAGTTTTTACAGTAGTAGCAACTGTAATTAAATTCAAATTTACATTAATTGCATTCCTTACATTTAAACAGAGGATATCGAAACTGGCCGGTGTTGAAAGAGTTCCCGGGCAGGGCAAAAGCTGGCCACGCCGCCGGGGGTTGAACGTGTTGTTTGTCAGAGTTTGAGTGTCGACGAAGCAAAGCGCGTGTCCGGCAAAATATTTATAGATAACAGCGCGGGATGAAGAGTGAGCCTTTGATGTGAGTGTAGTGCTCGATCCGCGTTACAATAGTTTACACTCTGGCAAATTGTGCCGCGCTCATTCGGCGTTGTCGATTCCCGCCAAAATCTCCGCCATTTTCTCGGACCGAGCCCGAAGCTCCAGGGCGAAGAACGACGCTGCGGCGGCGATCCCTTGTTCGAGCTAACTCATTTATCATTGCGGCCCTGTTGATTCACGGTTGGCCCCTCTAATCACAGTTTCGCAGGGACTTAAGAACTGTGCGTTTACCCCACACTACCTGTATGGATAGATCAAACCGTGAAGCTCCTACAGCTTTAAAGGGCAGCCAACCTACCTCCAAGAAAAACACTAGAAAAATGTCCCTACCAATCTTCAGATTCCAGAAACAAACTAAGAATGCCGAGCAGGTCGGACTGGCTCGCATCTGAGGGCGTAGACCCTTGGCTTTTTAAAGGGGCGTAATGTGATATTTCCTGGTATGGCATCCCCTACGTAGAGAGGGGTACAGAAATTTTGGCAAAGCAGAACAACGTTAACGCTTTTTTCAGGTTCAAAGTTTATTAATCGTACCGAGTAAAAATTGCAAAATTGAACGTATCGAATTAACCGCGACAGACTTCCGAAATAAAAGAAAACATAATCAATTAAAGCCACTTGACGCACCTTAGCACCATTATTTCCAAAAGAACCGAGCCAGTGTTACGGTTTACACGAGCTTAAGACGTAGGTGTGCAAATCCATCCTAAAAAAGAATCAGACAAGAACCTGAAAAAAGAAGAAAGAACGAGTATCAACACAGCCAAAAATAGGAAAGACGTATTCAGGCCTCTTTTTTAACTTTTCTCCCGAATCTGAGCGACACCTCATTGATAGCATGATAGCATATAGCAGAGCATTTAGAGCTCACGCTTTGCGTCATCGCGCCTTCAATTTTTCAGATGCAGCACGGACGTCCATCAAGTACGAATAGTTGTATCTCTGCGCCGTCGTAAACACGCATCATTTCCCTCGCACTTTTTCCATATTGTGTTTGTTTCCGTTTGTCTTATTCATAGTGGTGCTTCAAGCATACTACGTGAGTAACACAGCCGAAGACAGGAGAGATGTGTTCGGGCCTCTTTTTCAACTTTTCTCCCGAATCAGAACGACTCCTGATTGATACCATATAGCAGAGCATTTAGAGCTCACGCTTCGCGTCATCGCGCCTTCAATTTTTCAGATGCAGCACGGACGTCCATCAAGTACGAATAGTTGTATCTCTGCGCCGTCGTAAACGCGTATCTTTTCCCTCACTTTATTTCCATATTATGTGGGTTTGCGTTAGTTTTATTTGTAATGGTGCTTCAAACTAGTATCACGGAGCAGAGCATTGTGAGTAAACGACGCACGCCATCGCGTCTTACATTTTTCATATGCAATGTGGACATCTATCTTGGGCAAATAGTTCTACCGCGTTTACACTTCAGATGATCAGATGCCTCTTAATTTTTAATTTCGAGATACATTAAGGTTAAGTTTGCCCGATATATGCTATGGTATGTCAAAATTAACAGTCATTTTGAAAAGGAAGAAATATGTTTAAAGGTCTCTCAAGAGGTCTAAAAAGAGTGCGTAACTGCGTACGTCTAAAATTCGAACCGATCATCGCTTCTAAGGGAATTACACTTATAGCGAATGAAGGACGTTTATGATGAAGCGCCTGTATCTCAACAAAAAGGTCAAAATTTTACAGAAAAGTGGTTACGCTTCAGAGAGTAGTTTTTGGACCTCTGTTCACCACTATTATGCGTATAAAAGCACCTTTCTTTACATCTAGCTTTCTCTTCTTCCGTTCATTTAAGAAATTTTCCGCATACATTCTCGGTCGTAACTTTTATTCTCTTTTTATTTTGCTATGTGTCAGAGGAGTCCTTGGTTCAATCAGATTTAAGCTTAAATCAAAAAGAAATCCGCTCAAATTAAGAGGCTTGGTTCTTGATTTAAGCTTAAATCTGATTGAATCAAGAGTATTTTTTCTTGTCGATGTTTTTAAGAGTCTGGACTCTAGATCCAATGTGTTTTTTTTTTTCCAGTGCGCGTAGGATCTTCGCAACGTACTGCTGTTATCAGATGTGGGATTTCACAAAAAATCCCTAAAATCACATAAGGCGATTTTGTAAACTGCCCATGCGGCGAGCCCAACTCGGCTTAAAGGCGCCCTAGAACGCCAAAAACGAACTTATTTTTCGAAAAGTCACCCGCCGTACGGGTTACCCTCTAATCATCGGGATCAAACTCACTTTGGGGGGGGGGGGATCCTCTGAGTTGACGAGGATCTTACGTGAGGTTGCACTGCGATCCACTGCTCACACCAGAATGACAATGAATGGCGTCCGACAGAGCTCGTCCCTGCCGCCTCAAAGTCGTTTCGAACTCAGGAGTCAGGATGGGAGGACGGGCTGCTGGGGTTCGTGCATGTTCGGAGGAACTCGGGGTGACTCGGTCCCGCGGGGCGGAGGGGCGACCGGTGGCGGCCGCGGCAGGGGTGCATGACCAAGATATTGGAGCTCCAGACTCCGCGTTAGTCCCCTCAGTCTCGATGAGCACGCTGACCTCCCCGGATGCGTGTTCCACGATCGCGCCGGTGCCGCTCAGTTTTTCGTAACGGGCCGTTCGCGAAAATTCCGTAGCTTTTCCACGGCAAAAGCGCGCGCCAAGTGATTCGTGGAAATCCACGACGGCTTTTTCCTCTATTCGGCGAACGCATAACTTTGTTCGAAATTTCGCGCGTTTTGAGCGCGAAACTGAGTGGGACGCGATTTTATCGCGGCTTCGAATAAATTGCAAAAAACCTGTGTCTGCGAGTGGTTACATCACAGTTCGACTGATCTATTGGATTAATTTTGGAAGTGCCAAACCAGTGTTGAAGAGCTTCCGAATCGCTCTTTCGTTTTGCTTATTTTTTGGTGCGGTTTTCTCTGGAAGCTGAGAAACCTGAGTGTATGTAGTGGTCGAATCGCGACCGAAAGTGACTCATCAACTTATTTTAATTTCGTTCAAATAATATTTTCTCTCATTTTAAAGTCCATTTCATCCAGTGTGTTGAGTTATTCGTGTTTATCTGCTACCTTAGTTAAACATATTGATAATAAAAATCCGAAATAGTTTGTTTACGTTGAGGATCATGTGAGAGTTTTTATCACACCAAACACGCATTTTAAATTATGCTCTGTGCCGAAAATTTTTTCTACGCTCTTTTCACTGTGCACATTTAATTTAAACGGAATTTAACATGTGTTATCAAAATCCCAGTCAGTTCTCCCTAAAACATCGCGATTAATCCAACCCAGTTGATTATAGTGTCTATCACGCTGGAGGTTATATTTAACTCCACCGGAATACGCGTGCCTCAAAATTAAATGGAAACAAGCTCAAAACACAAAGTCAAGCAGAAACGAAAAAGAAAACGGAAACCAATTCGAGTTATCATCCGCCAGTTTTGAGTATCTTGGCCGCGAATGATTAGCGCACCCTTTGATAACCGCAGATAACACCCCTGAAATAATGTCTGCGGCAGCGCTAACTTTCTAATGCATGTTCAGCAGCACCGTTCGGAGAGCATGGCATTTTCCTTTTACAGCTACATTTTACTGCTCATGAGTTTGCATCACTGCAGGGGTGGCTCCACGCTGGCGCCGGACAACTCGATTTTAGTGCCTCCCATCAAATACGACGCCCCGGACGACTGCCAGTGGTGGATCCGGGACGGGTCCAACGGGATCACACCAGACGAGGTGGCCCTCATCTGTAAACTACGGACGATCAACAGCGAATTCGACACGACGAATTTCAGCGTCATCCCTTCCGAACACACCACCTCCCTCCGGATCGAGTGCAACGAGGAGCTCATGTCGAAAAGCTCCATCAACGATCGGAGCTTTGCGCATCTGACCAAACTACGCGAGCTCACCCTCGCCAATTGCAAGCTCGCGAGATGGTCGAGCGACACCCTTGCCGGTCTGGCCAACCTGCGCAACCTCACGGTCAAGACCAAGAACACGGACTGGCCGACGATGAGCTTGGACGTGGGGAAGGGGTCTTTCGAGCCGGCCAAGCTACTGGAACGTCTGGACCTGAGCACCAATAACATTTACAATCTGCCCAGCGGCGTGTTCTGTCCGCTGTCAAACCTCGTGTTCCTCAACCTGAGCGAGAACCGCCTGCAGGACGTGAGCGACCTGGGCTTCAGAGAGAAAGCCGCACCGCCGCCGCCCCCGCAACCGCTGGTCAGCGGCCAGGAAGAGCTTGGGCAGCCCATTAGCCGATTTGACAGCTTGTGCAGTCTCAATATCCAGACGCTCGATGTTTCGTACAACCACTTCGTCCTCCTGCCCACGCTCGGGTTCAGCACGTTGAAGCGGCTCAAAGACCTCTACCTGAACAACAACGAAATTTCCATGATAGCCGAGCGCAGTCTCCACGGGCTGAAGCAGCTTCAGATTTTCGACCTGTCCAGCAACAGGATCGTGTCGTTGCCTGTTGATATGTTCCGGGACTGCGCTGATAGCATTACTGAGATATACCTTCAAAATAATTCCATAAACGTCCTGTCTCCGGAGCTTTTCACGAATTTAAATCAGCTGATGTCTTTAGACTTATCTTTCAATCAGTTAACTAGTGCGTGGATCAACAAAGACACTTTCAGCGGCCTCATCCGATTGGTCCTCCTCAACTTGTCCCACAACTCGATCGCCCGGCTCGACGCGTCCATGTTCCACGATCTGTACACGTTGCAGATTTTGAACTTGCAGAACAACCAAATCGAATCCATCCAACCGGACACGTTTGCCCCCATGAGCAACCTGCACACGCTCAAGCTGTCGTCGAATAAAATTAAATCCATCGACGTTTACGCTTTTAACGGTCTGTACGTTATGAGTTACCTGTCACTAGACTATAATATGATCGAGCGACTGCACCCTGATGTGTTCAAAAACTGTACAGGTCTCCAAGACCTCTACCTGAGTAGCAACCGACTGTCGGTCGTCCCGGCCGCCCTCAGGGATATGCATTTGCTGCGGACAGTCGACCTCGGCGAAAACGCCATCTCCGAAATCGACATGATCCATTTCCGGGGCCTTAGCAAGCTGTACGGATTACGACTGATCGGGAATAAAATTAAAAAGGTGACCAACCGCTCGCTGTCTTCTCTACCAGCTCTCCAGATTTTGAATTTGGCGCGGAATAAAATCGACCACGTTGACCAGTCTGCCTTCGCAATGAACAGCAACCTGCAAGCTGTGCGGCTGGACGATAACCTCCTTAAAAGCATCGAGGGAATTTTTATCAACGTGCCCAGCCTGCAGTGGTTGAATGTTTCGGACAATCAAATCTCTTATTTCGACTATAACTTACTGCCACCGAATTTACAATGGCTAGACGTGCATAAAAACAACATCAGCGAGTTGCACAACAGAGATCACCTTGAAAACACCCTGAAAATTCAAATTTTCGACGCGAGTTTCAACAAGTTAGTGAAAGTGACGCCAGTTTCTATCCCCAACAGCGTGGAACTGTTGTTTTTAAACGACAACCTGATCAAGACTGTGGAGCCTCACACGTTCCTGAAAAAGCTCAACCTGACACGTGTGGATCTGTACGCCAATCAGATCGCCGAAATGGAGCTGAACGCGCTGGCTCTAACACCGGTCGAGATGCGGAGGTCGCTGCCCGAGTTTTACATCGGCGGGAATCCATTCCAGTGCAACTGCAAAATGGAGTGGCTCCAGCGCATTAATAAATTAGACCACTTGCGACAGCACCCACGCGTTATGGACCTCGACAGCGTTTACTGCCGGCTCCTGTACAATCGCGATAAAGTCTTCGTCCCGCTCCTCGAGGCCGAATCCACTCAGTTCCTCTGCAAGTACAAAACTCATTGCTTCGCCGTGTGTCACTGTTGCGACTTCGACGCGTGCGACTGCGAGATGACCTGCCCGCAGAACTGCACGTGCTACCACGACGACTCCTGGTCGAGTAACATCGTCGAATGCTCGTCCGCCGGTTACACGAGCATGCCGACCAAGATCCCGATGGACGCCACCGAGGTGTACATAGACGGGAACCAGTTCGGCGAGCTGTCCTCGCACTCATTCATCGGCCGCAAGAGTCTCAAAATACTCTACGCTAACCATTCCAACATAGTCTCCATAAATAATCATACGTTTAGTGGTCTGAAACGCCTGACTGTGCTTCATCTGGAGAGCAATTTCATCAAGCAACTCCTCGGCTACGAGCTTGTCCATCTGGAGAGCTTGCGTGAGCTCTACTTACAAAATAACCAAATTTCCTACATCGATAATGGCACTTTTCTAGGGTTGAAACTTTTGGAAGTGCTGCGACTTGACGGAAACTCTCTTGTGAATTTTCACGTGTGGCAATTGACGATGAATCCGTATTTAGTAGAAATCACGTTGGCGAACAACCGATACTCGTGCGAGTGCGACTACATGAATCAGTTCAAAGCGTGGTTGAAAACGAACACGGGGAAAGTGATCGACTACGAGAAAATCCTGTGCCTAGCTGACAACAAAACCGCCACCTTCAGCCCGCCGGTCATGCACTACAACAAATCTACAAACTGTGCGAATTTTTTTGGGTCGCACCTACTTATCGAGCATCACATGATGGATGATTATATATTTCTGTTGTTAATGACTCTCATGATATTCATATTCGCGGTCGCGGTGGTGTGTTGCCTCTTCGCGCATCGCAAAAGTATAAAGCTGTGGATGTACTCGCGGTGCGGTATCCGAATCTGCTACAAAACCACGCACTTCGAGGAGTTCGACAAAGACAAGTTATACGATGCGTACATCAATTACAGCATCAAGGATGATGCTTTCGTGACGCAGGCTCTGGCCCCGGGGCTCGAGCAGAATCCCACGCGGTCGTACCAGGTGTGCCTGCACTACCGTGACTTCAACATTAGTTCCTACGTCTCGGATACGATTATCGAAGCGGTCGAGTCGTCCCGGAGAACGATCATAGTCATATCGAAACATTTCGTGGAGACCGAGTGGTGTCGGTTCGAGTTCAAGTCGGCGCTCCACGAGATCCTCAAGGACAAGTCGCACAAGATCATCCTCATCATTTTGGGCGACGTCCTGCAGAAGGATCTGGACCCGGACCTTCGGTTGTACATAAAGACGAACACGTGTTTACAGTGGGGCGAGAAGCAGTTCTGGCAGAAGCTCAAGTACGCCATGCCCGAGGTGCGACGGAATACGTCGCTGAAAAGTGTTCATAGTTTAAGCCATCACCACCAGAGGTCGTCGGTGAACGTCTACGCTTCGACGGGGAACTTCGAACCCGCGCTGCCGGAGCCGCCACCCCCGGTCAAGTTGTTGCCTTTCCTCCAGCACCCGAATAACCTTCAAGCCGCCAGGAGTCATAGGATTTTAGCCGAGCAACCGTTGTGGGCATAGCGGATGCTTTGCCACAGGTACTGAAACTTCTTCCTAAGTCTGTTTTCGCTTTTAGTTGTTAATCTCTTTTAATTTCGACTTGGCCCGATGAAACCTCCCCTAAAGTTTTTGTGATACGAGGGCGACAATATATAGACAGCTCTGCCTCAGCAAATTATCAAAGGGAAAAATATTTTATCTAAGTCCCGTGAGTCGCTTAAGGTGCCTTTTGCCCCAGGAACTGAAAAATGATAGGATTATGAACGTTCCGATGGAACTCCTAACATGACAGTTGATGTCTTGCGATAAAAAATTGTTTTAAGGTGATTTGTCAAGCTCCAGTGACGTGGTCGAACTTGCATGCGATATATCGCATCGGCCAGGTGAAAAATACCTATCGGCAGATTTTGAATTTTTAGACAAAAAAAAAGGACGTTAGCCTCTGCGCATGAATCTAAAGAATCATTTTAACCCAAAAATTGACGAAATTCAGAGAAATGAAAGCAGAAGAGTGTTGGTAAAAAAACCTCGCATCGATAGCTGAATCGAATGCGAGGTTTTTTTCCAAACACTACTATGCTTTCATTCCTTTGAATTTTGCCAATTTTTGGGTTTAGAATGATTCTTTAGGCTCATGCGCAGCGGCTATCGTCCTTTTGTTTTGCTAAAAATTCAAAATCTGCCGAGATTTTTTACGTAATCGATATGATATATCGCATGCCAGTTCGATCACGCCACTCGAGCTTGACGAATCATCTTAAGTGCGTGACAGATTTACTAACATACACCGCATTTTAGTGATGCACAAGTTGCGTCGTAATCATCTGTTGTATAGAGGCGGCGTCATCTAAGTTCGCACTTGTTTACATTCCGCTTGCCAGCGATTATGATGAAATCGTCCAATAGGAATCGAAGATTAACCGCTGCTCGATCGTGAGAGTAGTTAATCCTCAATCCCTATTGGACGACTGCATCGCGGTCGCTTCCAAACGGAGGGTAAACAAGTGCAAACTCAGCTGAAGATGCCTCCAGCAGCTGATAACATATTCTAGCAGAGTGGTGTCCATATCTTTTGTCCTCGTACCAGACATTGTCTCGCTCAGCACCCATTCAAAATTTGCTTCCAAGGAAGGTCTATCTTATGCGCGTAATGTACTTCCTTCTGATCTTTTACCCGAAAAATCTACTGATATTGCTTTCGGTGTCTTTTGAGCTGCATTTTGAAAAGAAAGGAACCAAATTTTATTGAAAGAATCGTTTGACTTACGGTAGAATGAAGCATAAAATGAAGCACGTATCTTCGCAAAATGGAATCATTTTAGCGATTTTCTTAATCTTATTCTTTGATCTGTAAAAACTCAGATAAATTTTTTTCGAATGGATGTTTCAATACCAATGAAAAAACCAAGTGGTGTAGCATTTAATTGAGTGGAACTATACGTACCTCACAAATAATGTTGTTTGCTGAAAAGTTTAAAGGTTTTCACAAAAAAGAAGGAAAAACCGGGAGTATATCTAGACCAAAATTATCTCAAAATATTTCCGCAGAAAGTATTAATTTGCTTTGAATTCTCTCCTTCCTTCCTAAAGAGAAGTATCCATCTTTTCCGAGTGAATTGCTTCCTTATTTTTCTTAACAGAGTCCAATTGATCTTAAATTGCCGTACTAATTCCTTTCTCGCAGATTAGAACCTTTAAACCAAAAACAAAAATAAAACACGATTTGTGCATATGCAATAGAGTCTTGAATATCCGCGGTCAACCTTCGAACTTTTTTCCAATATGCTTTGATACTTAAAATGAGAAAGAAGCTGAGAAAACTAGCCATCGAGTACAACTATGAAAAAAATGTAATTACCTCTCCAACTTTTTACGTAACGAAACAAGCTCCCTCCCTTTTTTTTGAGCTTGACAATCTTCGGCCGTTATGAATACCATATGTTCTCATCTCCTCGATCTCCCGACCGTCGAAGAACATACACCTCTTTTTGGACCATACCTATTTTTTAATTTCAGATCATCCACGGTGACCCTAGTCCCAATCGCCACGGATAATCGAGACTCTTTTGTACTTACAATTGGACGCTACGAGGTAGAACGAATCCATCGAAAAAGATAGTCTAGAAAGATACAAAAAACTCGTATGTAACGAAGACTCGTGATGGACAATACGCCATTTTTTAAAAAAATTTCCTCTTTTGAATACATCCGATTCGCTCGTTGACGTCCAATTTACCATTAGGAAGGTGCTGAGCGAGTACTGCCGTGCGAAGGAGAAACGCCATATGAGCCTCCAGACGTTGCCACATTTCCTTTGATAAAACACGAATTACCGGGTAAACTTATGAATATTTTCTTTCCAATTTTTCGGATACTTCTGCTCGCAATTTTACCCAAAGCGCCTGAAAACTTCAAGAAAAAATATTCATAACTTTCCTCAAAAATGAACATTTTATCGAAGGTTTGGCAACTGCCGAATGTTCATACTGCGTTCTTCCTTAGCACCGCAGAGTAGGTACTTATCTTGAGTTTATATACATCTGGTTCAAAGTAAGCAAGATGTTTCCACTGATTTCTCAAAATATCAAAGCATGGCTGTGATCAATGAGCGCTCTAAGAATTTGGACTACATTTTGCAATTTGGAATTATAAATTCCGGCTCGGTTTAAAAACAACGTATGTGCCACTAGTTTCCCTATGCATATACGTGTTTTTTCAGATGCGCTAGAATTTATAGCTCCAAATTGCAAAATGCAGTTCATTTAGCCCATGCTTTTTAAAAGGAGGCCGTTTTCTTTATACGAGCTCTAAGATGCTTGGTTATGAAATGCAAATGTATTTTGCAATTTATACTCTGTATAAGGTATCGCATTATATAGACCATGATTTATAGGATTTCTCAGAGCTACTTCGAAAATTGCTAATATTGCTCCCTTTTAAAAAGTTCGGGTTCATCGAAATTTATTCCAGGCCTACAAATGTTCCTTATCGAGGCTCGGTCGACTTGATTCATTTTAATAATTATGAATGATATGATAGAACTTAACACTGCCGTGCTGAGGAAGAGCATCGTACAGGCCTTCAGATGTTGCCATATTCCTCAGTTTTAAACAAATTTAGTAACTGGGAAAATTCTGAATAGGTATAGGTATTATTCTGTAAATTTTTCTTAAAATTTAGGTCCCAGTTTGATCTAAAATATCTAAAAATTTCAGGGAAAAATATGCATAATGCTTCAAAAATAGGGAAGATTTGGCAACTCTTGAATGTTTATACGGCGTTCTTCCTTGGCGCGGCAAAGTACTACTTATGTCACTCCTCATTCAGCAATTTGGTTCATCAGTGCCGTGGATTTAAGTCCACTTGTTGTACCTGACCTTAAAATAGAGTATTTTTACATGACAATTTAGTGATAACTAAGTTTATTTTTTAAGTATTCGTTATATTATTGTTTTTTTACTGATCACCTCGTTTCAATTTGATTCATTTTAATGATTTTGTGTTATTTTCACGGGAAAAGTATAATTAGTCAGGTACCTTTGAAAATCACAGAAGTCAGAAGACTTGATCAGAGCAGATCTGAGTAGAAGCAAAAATGTTTTAATTTATTCTAGAAAATGACAAGTGCAACTCCCGAACTACGAACCTCGGTTTGTGACGTTGAAGATTTTCTATCATACTTTATTTTAAAAATGGAAAACTTTTCAACATCAATCCTTAAAAACTTCCGTGATCTTTTTCTCTGTGCAAAGCAATGACCTCTGAGAAAAATACAAGGAATGATGTTGATTTGTCCTCCTCCAAAAAACCCGAACAAGAGCGGCGATTTTTAAGCTTCACTGGAAAAAAAAATAGTCTATCTTTCCTTCGGAAAATACACTAAAACACATTGGATCTAGAGTCCAGACTCTTAAAAACATCGACAAGAAAAAGTACTCTTGATTCAATCAGAATCTAGCTTAAATCAAGAACCAAGCTTTTTAATTTAAGCGGATTTCGTTTTGATTCAAGCAAAAATCCGATTGAATCAAGAGTATTTTTTCTTGTCAATGTTTTCAAGAGTCTGGACTCTAGATCCGATGTGTTTTTTTTTCCAGTAGCCACAAACGAGGTACGTGGTTTGGGAGTTTCATCATCGTCTTGCATGATAATGCCCAAAACATTGGCGGATCCAGCAAATTGACAACATAGTTTTTTTTTCCATTTAAACGTATGGAAATGTATCGATTCTTGGAGGGGCCAGGTGTTCCGACAAGAATCGATTATTCAACATAGGTTTGAATGGAGGGAGTCCGGTGTTGGCAAAGTGATGGATCCACCTCTGGCCCAAAAACTAAAATCAAAATTGAATAAGAATTTCGTATTGGGTGCACCGCTGACTGATGGGAAGAGTCGGGAGCTAATTCTTCATTTCTCAATAGGTTTTAAATGAATCAAAATACCAATCGAGGATATTTTTTCATAGGATGATGGTATGATTTTGTAATTATACTTTTTCCGTGACCTATTTTTATGCTCGTAATTAGCTTTTTATCTTACGTTCATGTGAACATCGAAATTCTTTTCCACCCAGCCTTATTTTTCATTAAGTTATCATATTTTTATCTGGTATAATTTATTTCGTTTTTTCAATTTTGGGATCGTGATTCAATTTTTTATTTCTGCATCGTTGAGAAAGTCCAGTCCTCAGATTCGTTTCCAGTTTTGATCAGCCACGAAATCGTAGTTAGTCAACATTTGCAGCATGGTCTGTTTGCTAAAATCTAATTAGTCTTCCTTTTTAAACATTTTAAAGTTTCACAAATTCGAATCATTTTGCATTATTTTGAGTACGTCATGTTCATCATATTTGAAACTCTTTTTTTTTTCAAATAACTTGTGCGCAGAGGCGGATCCAGAAATTTGGCAACACCGGATCCCCTCCATTTAAATTCATGCTAAATAATCGAGCACATGGCCCCTCCAAGAATCGATACATTTCCACAGGTTTAAATGGAGAAAATAGAATGTTGCCAATTTGATGGATTCTTCAATGCTTGTGCGTTACCATGAATATTGAGGGGTGCGCACTTTTTCGATCATCATGCTACGTCACTCTAGGGTCGAATATTGTCTGTCCTGCCATCGTGCTTAAATATACTTAAGACGAGTCTTGGCTGCACGTAAGTCCAGCTTAGCGCCTCTGATTAGTCAGTGGTGCGGTTTGGACTCATCAATGGATGTCGCATCTCCGTGTGAAAGAGCCGGCAAAATTCGACGTCGAAGTTCCAGAAGAAAACACTACTACTATTACTACTACATTTATTACACTCCAAATCGATTTTTTTTCTTTTTTGCTTCAAAGATACATTCGAATTCCTATAATTTAGGTGTGCAGAAACTTTCCGGTCACGCACTCATGATCGCATAGCCCCCGCACAAAAAAATGGAACGGTTGTGGACGCCGGGAAGGTCAGCTCGCAGTAGCGTTGAAATTAACCAACCCCCCCCCCCCCCCCCCGGGGAAATTCAGGTAAAATTTGCGAGTTTGACGCAAAGTCGAGACAAACTATGGATAAAGGGCAAAAAAAGGTCATGGCATAGAGAATTTCCGGGTGAAATGGGTTATTAAAATAAAATGGCAAGGCCAGTTTGATAAATGAGAGGGCCTTGAACTCTCTGCATCCCTGTTTTTTTTACCAAGGGCCTCTTTGCCCTACTCGTATCATATGTGCGTATCCAATGGTATAATTTAACATTTTGAATGAATAATAAATGGATCTAGCGCGCCCAGTATATTGCTCCTTGCGATTTGAAGCGCGTGCGTCGATTGTCGCGCGACGGGTTACTACCCTCGACCCTTTTCCTTGCATAGAATTCGCGATCCCCCGCCCCCGCACCCCCACCCTGGTTCGGACGCCTTGAAGCTACCCGCTATTATCCGCGGGTCATTTTTCATAAGCCCGCAATGCATAATTAATATCCCGGTTGAGTCCATTAATCAGTTATAAATTACACCCCCTCTGATTACAAGGCTTAGCACCGGCCCGGGACACTCACCACCGGCCCGTACCGATGAGCAGCATCGCCAAATTTTGCCAAAAATTCGATGACCAAAAGGGCCCTTTATGTATAACGCGGGTTCCCCTTATACACTGATTGGCTTCCGTTTTTAGGCGTCATGAATATCACAGATGGGCGGAATGATTGGGTACACTTCTACCGGTTGCAAAGCGTGAAAGAATCTAGGAGATAATTGAATTGGTCAGTTATAAAAGGGATCAAGCGCCAGAAATAAAAATACGAGAAAATCAGTAGAAACTGTATGAACCAACCTGTTTTAAATTGCAGATTAATGAATAATGTGATTAATTAATTTCTAGCTTTAATATTTTTGAGCTCTGAGATTTAGGAGGGGTCAATTATTGAAACGGTTATCACCATTTTTCTTGAAGTCTCATTTTTGGCGCTTGAGCCCTTTTGTAACCGACCGATTCAATTCTGGACGTGATAGGCATCAAATAGTATGTGAGGTATCGTCGAGAGAAAAAAAAGTATATTGAATGAAAGTTACTACTGGTGTAAAAAGGAATTTATTCCTTGAGTTCCATTCTTGTCCAGTTTTGTTAGGTAATTGATTAATTTGAAAACCAGCGATTCAACGACAGGCAAATGACAATAAAATAAGCCTTTTCTCCCTCTAGTGGTTTTATGGATGGAATGAGATAATCCGCCCCGGAGAAGCTACTTTTCTTTCTATGTAGGTATGTTTTTTTTAAAATCCCTTCGTCTGGAAAACGGCGTATTATATACCACAAAGCCAATATCAAATGTTTAAACTCGGTCCGGTTGAAAATGAGGGGAAAAAATTCAGTTACCTACATGAACTGGACCACAGTTTTTTAACTATTCGGTCCATTAACCTGGCTCTCGATTCTGGTAAACGCATGCACAGTTCCATCCACCGACCCTTTTCCTCCATCTCAGTCTATACTACACAACTATTCTTTAGGTTTGGTTTGTTCTGAAAGTTCGGTTGCATGAACCGAAGTACAGTTACATGAACCTAAGAGTGTATTTACAAGAACCGGATAGTGCGACCGATAAATAGCGGCGAAATTTTTCTTCTCAGGGTACATTCACGAGACCAAATAACGGCAAATTGGCAACAGTCGTAACCCTTTCACACTCTCACCATAAATCCCTCACCCCCTCATTCGGAGCCAACCCCCCCCCCCCCTGGTTGCGCAAGGCGGGCGAACGCCCCGAAAATGCATGTTGTCACTGCGCGTCCGAAAACGTTAATTCAGTGATTACGCCAGCGGAGAGATAATACACCCCTTATCGGCCGTGTACTCGTTGGCCTGTAACTCTGTAAGGCCGTTTTTCCTTCTTGAGATGAGCCCTGCCGTCCGCATACGGCCAAGCTTTTCAGGGCCCACTAGAAAACGGAGTCACGCCCTTCTCTTCATCGGCGGACGACGCTTCGGAGCTGACTGCGACGAGGGCGGTTTGGTTTGGCTGAAGGGGTGAAGGAAGAGCGAGGGGGTGCCGCTGGACAGCGCGACGGATGGGACAGTGACGTTGGGGGGGGGGGGGGGCGAAATGTAGCCCGGACCGAATCTGCTGAGACGTCAGATATCGTGAGTTTAACGTTCATTAGGCATAAGAACGCAGAACCAGGGTTACAGGTCCCAATCAGGAGAAACCTTGAATAAAGGGGAATTGAGAGGCTTGGAGGATAAGGCGCATAAGTGCAGTTTTGGAAAAAATTGAGATAATAATGATTTCGACTAAAACTAGCCATTATACATATTCTGTGATAAACTCGATCCCAAATCCCAAATTTTAAGCATGAAAAAGTCAATTGTCTTTCATTTAATTTTGCATTCAATTTCGAAAAGTATGTTTTAATATCTTTCTGCAATTTTATGACAAATTTCACACGAGGTTTCGAGACTTTCTTTACGTGACAAATTGCAAACCTGGAGCAGGCTCGTAACATTCTGATGTTTTTATCCTTTCCGAACGATTCTCGCATGTCGCTGCTCTTTTCTCGCGTCGCGATTGGATATTGTAAGAGACTCATTCTTCACAGGCCTGGAATCACTTCCTATCTGCAGAGGAGGGAAAAAATTAAAAATAACACCAGCTTTGGTGATACCCCTCGGCGATGCCTCTCGCAATCTCCCAGAAAGAGGGCAGGCTGCACTGGGGGAAGAAGAATCGATCGAGACGAAATTGAATCCTCCTTGGTGAAAATTACGTCCCTCGAAATTGCTCTCTCTCGGCTCTTGTCTTTTTCCTCTATTTTTGTTTCTTTTTGTCGTTAGCACCCTTCTCTACTCCCCCTCCCCCTTATTCGCCTCCCTCCAATCGCTCTCGGCAAACAAAGTTGAGCTGCGATTGCAGCTCTCAACTTTTCAAACTTCCTGTCAAGTTCCGGTGCAATATTGAGATGCTTATCGATCCACCACTTATCGACAGTTCTCTAGCCACACCGAGGCTCTCTAAAAAATTACTTAGACACAGAGTTGTTATCTCTTTGTTTTTTGGTAGTTGATGTTGTTGTTATTGTTCCTATTTGTTTTTCGCAAGGGTTTTGCCGCGACCGCTCCGCGTATAGCATTGAGTATACGAGAAGCTGGCTGGATGGGGGAGGCTATCCTAATCTTTCACTTTTAAAACAATTCCTGTGTTTCACTTTTGTGGAACCAAATCTGTCTGAAACCGCCAGAAGTAGTTACGTAGTACTTAGAGCTAGGGTTTCACTATCACTTCAAGTATCAGAAACTCCGAATTTTCTTTGTTTTTTTTTGTGTGAAAAAATCCCTTTTAATCAAATTCCTCAGTCAGGCAGCAATGACCGAAGGCAGGTCAATGTATGGATTCAGTTTTTCGGTAGCGTTACTATGAGTCGTTAGTTATGTAAGTGTGAGCGAGAAAAATAAAAGATTTGAAAAAAAAAATGAAAAAAAAAAAAAAAAACATTATTTATTAAGAATATATCATCAGGGACTTATTACGCAGAGCGACTTCAAGTCAAGCTTAATTGCGGACCTTTTCTAAAACAACCTTCTCCTCGGCTAGATGTTGTAACAAGAGCATGATCTTTACAATACGTTGCACTAATGTCAGGTGTTATTTCCGATAACATGACAGCACATAAAATGTGATTACCTACTCACATTTATTTTTCGTTCAAAATAAGCTCTTCTTCTCTAGTAATTTGAAACTAAAAAAAAGAATCAAAGATCTTAAAGTAGACTCCAATCGTTCCTTTGTACGGACTTAACAACTATTATTAACTTCTCACTCATGCAGTTCTGTGCCAGATATAATAGGTTGGGTGGAAACATATTTCCGTTGCCTGAATTTAATATGTGATACGTTGTTCTCTTACTTTTCCTTTAAAGACAAAGTTCCAATCGAGGTGGTTTCTGTAAATATATAAATATATTTTTTTTTTGTAAAGAATACTTGTAAAAAGTGTACAGCTGCAAGCGTCTTAGCACTCGTCGATTTTATCGAACCAAATTAACAATTAATTTTTTGTACCTACGATGTAAATTTGTAAAAAATGGAGGGAAATGAAAAAAATTCTCATGATTCTAGTCCTTGTTCGCAAAAGGTAGTGGTGATGGTGGTAAGGGCCTGAACGCTCTTTCCAATTAGCATATAGCTATGTAGTAAATAAAAAAATGGAGACTTACTGGAAAATATGTAGAAACTTATGATTTCTAATGCTTGACAAATTTACAACACCAAGCGTGGGGTATTAGCATTTAGCTATTATGACAACTTTATGATTTGTACACGATTTTGTTTCTACACTTTTATGTTTCATTTTTCTTTTACTAGGAACTAATTACTATCTTCCAACTCTCGTTTTTTAAAAATTCTGAATTGTTTTTATATATTTTTCGTTGTTTTTTAGTGGTAAAGTAATTGATTAGGATTTACAGATCTTGCTGTGTTCCATTCTTGTGTCTGAAGTTTTATTTGTGCAGAATTTTTTTAGGAATTCCATGCCCTTTGAACTCAGCGCAGAGATAGTCTTGATGTTCACAAGTAGTTTTGAAAAGAACTGCAACCCCTCTGATTTAACATGATTGATTATCAATTTATCTGAACTGTCAGAAATGTTCACTGCGGTTCTTATTTTGTTTCTGTTTGTGTCATAGCATTACAAATTCAGAACTTCAATATGAAAATCGATTAGTTCTTTTTTTACATAAACCGACCAAATTAATTGGTGCCCAATGAAATTTCATGTTTTTCATCTCTTTTTTTTATCAATTAAATGTTGGCCCAAATGATTTACTTTTTCGTTTTTGTCATATTCAATACCATTCTAATACCAAAAAATAATGTTTACTGTTCAAGCATAATCATGTTTCGGCACATTCAAAATGTGATGAAGAATTTGACTGCTTAATTAACCTACACATATACATTTTCATATCTAATTTTTGAAATGGAATTAATGCAAGATGTATTAGTTTAGCCTTTAAAATCATTTAAGCCGCTGATTTTCTTATAGTTTCGTCATTGATGTAACATCCTTATCACCATTACCTATCTTTCATCGAACGAACGTTATAAATTTTGTAAATTATCGATACATTGACTGAATAGTATTACATTTTTTTTATAAAATAAAAAAGATTTATTTTGTACCAACCAAGTTTAATTTTTTACCTCTTGCACACCAAATCTGTGAGTAAAAGAAAATCAACGATCGTCAGATATGCGAACACTGTTTCTTGTTCAATATTCAGAAACAAAACAACATATTCGTATGTTGGTAGATTTAACAAAATTTTGAAAGTATTGGAGGTTAAAAAATTATGATTTTAGATCAACATTATTTTCAATCCGATTAGAACTTACTAGCATATTGAGGAAGTGTATATTTACACGATACTAATTCAACACACCAGGCAAATTTTATTTGTGAGAAAAAAAGTCAGCAAACTGACCTTATCACTAATTGACAAGAACCGATTTCACACAAGCGGATAGCTGTGTATGCAATCTTTGAAAAATAAAATAATTTACTCAGAAAATCAAAACTTGAATGATTAAATATAAATAGAGAAAAGACCAATTTCTAATTATTATTAATTGGCTAAGGCTCGTTAAAAAGGCTCTTTGAGAGCTATTAGAAATTTTGCAAATCTGAAAAAAATAGACAAATTCATACATTTTCTGCTCCTGTTTACATAAATTTGTTGAAAAAAAAAGGAACAAAGAGATTAAGAAAAAAAACTGTAAAATTCAAAAAATTGCGTAATCTGCAACAATACCTATGTAGTAAAAAAAAAACCCCTGACAAATCGAAAAAGCTCTTCTATTTAATGTTGCAACATTTATATAAGTTTATAAGCCTCTCATGTGCCCAAATCAGAGAGATGTCCTCGTAAAATCCTCATCTGTGTTTTTTTACCTATTATTATTTAATTTGTCTATATTTTTCAAACTTTTAATCTAATTAGGGGAAAAATACGAAAACTTTTCTCGTATTTTGAGCGGAATAATTTTTCAACACTTGCAGTTTTTCTTCCGTTCTGCACAATGTGAAAATGATTTTTACAACACAAAAAACTTAGTTTTTGGTAAACTACATTCCAAAATACTATCCGTGCTATATTGACGCAACTAATCGATCAGTTTTTGGAAAATTAATTCATATTTACGTTGGTTACAGTTCAATTTTGATTGGTGCAGTTACCTCTCCCTTAATTTAAATTAGGCTGTTAAGACATTATGTTTTTTTTACACTAACGCAAAATTTATAGCATCAGCATACTTATTAGTAACATTTTTTTTTTAGAGGACAGGTATTCAGTTCTCATTAAAGGAACACCAAAACACTCAATTACTGATACACTGATTAATAAATTCCAACAACAAACCGTTCAAAACATAAACACAGCAGTCATGCTCTTCCTACTTCTGGGGAGCAAGAATAAGATTGTCTTGAACCAGTCATACGTCTCATGCAGTTTTGGATAAAATGCGTGCTTGAAGTTTTTTACTTTGTGCCGCAGAGGCCAGGAGCATGGTAGAATAAAGACAACGGCTGGGAGTAAAGACTCCTCTATCTAGTACGTTCATCCCTCCGAACAGTAATCCCCTCCTCCTCTAAAGCCACCCCCTCCTGGGTGCATAAATTCACCAGCTGCTATCGTCCTCTTCGTAGTTCGTGTTTCGTAAATTCCTTTGTAAAGCTTTTACCAGTGTCCCAAAAGCATGGTGAAGTTGCTCAACTTAAAAAGGCTGTAAAAATTGTCCTCCTTTTTCGTAAGATTTTGACGGCAATGGAAAGATACGTATTAGAATTTTATGCGCTTAAGTAGAACCAGCTTAGTTGCGTCAGACGTTTTCTAATATCATCCCGTTCTTCATTGTTTTCGCGCATAATAGGACGTATTTATGCTAAAAGGAACCGTGTTACAAGCAAAACCTATGCACATAGTTCCTTTCAGCAGAAACGCGTCCAGTAGGTCTGTTGCATCGATTGTGGGATTTTGTTTCAGGCTATAGACCAGCAAAACAATAAGATCTAGGTGAAGACCAAGTTTCCACCTCCAACATCAACGAAGATACCTCCCTTAAAATATGACCACGCACAGTGGATCGAATCTATCAAACATAGGTCGGACATGAAATTTTTAACTAAAATTGCAAATTGTGATGTTTAATTCGTCACATTTTGAATTTTAAGGGGTACTATGACAATAAAATTTTACAAGAAAACCAATGGAGCCACTTTTAAAACCTCAAAGTTTTCTATGAACGGAGTTATGAGCTTTTAAAATTTCCAAATTTTGTCATCCGACCTCCCCAATTGCCTCGATCCATTGTGCGGCGCTTGCCATCACCCTGGTTTCATATATGTTTCAATTCGAGCAACCAGTGCAAATCCATGCATCTCAAATCGATGAATCCAAGGTGAAAGAAACAGTGGCAAGTATGCACTAAGGCAGTGAATGTCATCATACATCATATTTTTTGAAAAGCGATACCTCCGCTGGGTGTAAAAGGAGGCATTTGGACGTATCTTATAATTTTTGCCGATCTATGTATAAGCTGAACCTGTCAGAGCGCAATATCTGTGGCTATAGCGCAAATGACCCGTATTTTAAATTGTTTCAGTGGGGATGGAAAATTCAGAGGAACGGTCAAAGTGTTTTGTTCAAAAAATAAGACCCCCAAAAAAACTAGGCAACGTAAAATGGAGTTAGGTTGATTTTGGTACATTTTTCCGATTTTTGGATCGATAGATGCAAAATGGCTGGAAGTCCAAAAGCTCACGAGCCGTCTCGGTTACTATCAACAACGGACGTCAAGGCTCATGAGTTTTTGAGCTTCCGTACGCTTTTCGTATGTCTTGATCTAATTGCATTCGTTAAATATGATCGCTCATAATTATATTAAAAAAAAAAAAAAAAAAAAAAAAAAAAAAAAAAAAAAAAAAATAAATTTTCATGGAATACTCATGAAAGGCGATGAAATCAATGGCTCAAAATTGTGAGTAGTAATTATTCTAATCGTCGTCCTTCAAAAACGCAAAATATGTTGAAATTATGGCAGAAAATAGCAGCAACGCAACCTCAGCGCTTGAACGCTGACCTGTTCCTCTGTTCTCACCATCGATCTGGATCAGTGCAGACACTAAGTCGACACGCAGCAAAATTATAAAAGTCGATGTTATGCATATAATCATGCATATGAGTTCATGCATAAGAAGGTGCTTGGTATTGCAACCGAGGCCACTCAAAAGAGAGCCGGCAAATTTAAGCATCAATAAACTACCGTATTTTGTTTATTCTGATTGGTGCTTCCTCAAATAATAATGTCCAACGGCAAGGGCACATACGACTGTTTTACTGAGGTTTTAATTAGCATGATGATCCACTGTTTTTTTATGTCCGTGAACTTGGCCCCCCCACCCCCCCAGAAATGAAAAAATGCATCGTCAGGAAATTGCTCACCTTTTGCTCAGGCAGAAAAACCACTTTTTAGCAATTGCTCACCCTCCCTTTCCCCCAAATTTCTTTTCGAAATTCCCCATGGACCCCCAAAAATGCCAGCCCCCCGACATCGTCCGATCGACCTCAAACCGGTGTCAAACAATTGCTCTTGAATTGCTCAGAATTGCTCACAAAAAATTAGGAATTGCTCACCCACCCGTCCCCCCCAAAATTCAATTCAAAATTCACCGTATGGACCCCCGAAAAATGCTAGCCCCCCGACATCGTCCGATCGACCTCAAACCGGTGTCAAACAATTGCTCTTGAATTGCTCAGAATTGCTCACCAAAAATTAGGAATTGCTCACCCACCCGTCCCCCCCAAATTCAATTCAAAATTCACCATATGGACCCCCGAAAAATGCCAGCCCCCCGACATCGTCCGATCGACCTCAAACCGGTGTCAAACAATTGCTCTTGAATTGCTCAGAATTGCTCACCAAAAATTAGGAATTGCTCACCCGCCCGTCCCCCCCAAAATGAGGGTGCCACCTGGTACCCCAAAATATGCCAGCCCCCCGACATCGTCCGATCGACCTCAAACCGGTGTCAAACGATTGCTCTTGAATTGCTCAGAATTGCTCACCAAAAATTAGGAATTGCTCACCCACCCGTCCCCCCCAAAATGAGGGCGCCACCTGGTACCCCAAAATATGCCAGCCCCCCGACATCGTCCGATCGACCTCAGACCGGTGTCAAACAATAGCTCTTGAATTGCTCAGAATTGCTCACCAAAAATTAGGAATTGCTCACCCACCCGTCCCCCCCAAAATGCAATTCAAATTGCATGGATTTTATCGCCTCTCGCGTTTGTATTAGGAGAGGGATTTGGTTCCAACGAATACCGATTTAATGAAATTTAAACATCCTCTTTCCATTACCCATGGTAGAAGTGTAAAATTACCCCGCTAACAATAATATATTTCATTAGAGGGACAAAAAAAAAAAAAAAAAAAAACAATGTCCGTGAACTTGGCCCCCCGACCCCCCCAGAAATGAAAAAATGCATCGTCAGGAAATTGCTCACCTTTTGCTCAGGCAGAAAAACCACTTTTTAGCAATTGCTCACCCTCCCATTCCCCCAAATTTCTTTTCAAAAATCCCCATGGACCCCCAAAAATGCCAGCCCCCCGACATCGTCCGATCGACCTCAAACCGGTGTCAAACAGTTGCTCTTGAATTGCTCAGAATTGCTCACCAAAAATTAGGAATTGCTCACCCACCCGTCCCCCCCAAAATGAGGGTGCCACCTGGTACCCCAAAATATGCCAGCCCCCGACATCGTCCGATCGACCTCAAACCGGTGTCAAACGATTGCTCTAGAATTGCTCAGAATTGCTCACCAAAAATTAGGAATTGCTCACCCACCCGTCCCCCCCAAAATGAGGGTGCCACCTGGTACCCCAAAATATGCCAGCCCCCCGACATCGTCCGATCGACCTCAAACCGGTGTCAAACGATTGCTCTTGAATTGCTCAGAATTGCTCACCAAAAATTAGGAATTGCTCACCAACCCGTCCCCCCTGGTGAGCAATTCTGAGCAATTTGAGAGCAATTGTTTGACACCGGTCTGAGGTCGATCAAACGATGTCGGGGGGCTGGCATATTTTGGGGTACCAGGTGGCACCCTCATTTTGGGGGGGACGGGTGGGTGAGCAATTCCTAATTTTTGGTGAGCAATTCTGAGCAATTCAAGAGCAATCGTTTGACACCGGTTTGAGGTCGATCGGACGATGTCGGGGGGCTGGCATATTTTGGGGTACCAGGTGGCACCCTCATTTTGGGGGGGACGGGTGGGTGAGCAATTCCTAATTTTTGGTGAGCAATTCTGAGCAATTCTAGAGCAATCGTTTGACACCGGTTTGAGGTCGATCGGACGATGTCAGGGGGCTGGCATATTTTGGGGTACCAGGTGGCACCCTCATTTTGGGGGGGGACGGGTGGGTGAGCAATTCCTAATTTTGGTGAGCAATTCTGAGCAATTCAAGAGCAATTGTTTGACACCGGTTTGAGGTCGATCGGACGATGTCGGGGGGCTGGCATATTTTGGGGTACCAGGTGGCACCCTCATTTTGGGGGGGACGGGTGGGTGAGCAATTCCTAATTTTTGGTGAGCAATTCTGAGCAATTCAAGAGCAATCGTTTGACACCGGTTCGAGGTCGATCGGACGATGTCGGGGGGCTGGCATATTTTGGGGTACCAGGTGGCACCCTCATTTTGGGGGGGACGGGTGGGTGAGCAATTCCTAATTTTTGGTGAGCAATTCTGAGCAATTCAAGAGCAATTGTTTGACACCGGTTTGAGGTCGATCGGACGATGTCGGGGGGCTGGCATATTTTGGGGTACCATGTGGCACCCTCATTTTCGGGGGGACGGGTGGGTGAGCAATTCCTAATTTTTGGTGAGCAATTCTGAGCAATTCAAAAGCAATCGTTTGACACCGGTTTGAGGTCGATCGGACGATGTCGGGGGGCTGGCATTTTTGGGGGGTCTATATGGTGAATTTTTAATTGAATTTTGGGGGGGGGGACGGGTGGGTGAGCAATTCCTAATTTTTGGTGAGCAATTCTGAGCAATTCAAGAGCAATTGTTTGACTCCGGTTTGAGGTCGATCGGACGATGTCGGGGGGCTGGCATTTTTCGGGGGTCCAGATGGTGAATTTTGAATTGAATTTTGGGGGGGACGGGTGGGTGAGCAATTCCTAATTTTTGGTGAGCAATTCTGAGCAATTCAAGAGCAATTGTTTGACACCGGTTTGAGGTCGATCGGACGATGTCGGGGGGCTGGCATTTTTCGGGGGTCCATATGGTGAATTTTGAATTGAATTTTGGGGGGGACGGGTGGGTGAGCAATTCCTAATTTTTGGTGAGCAATTCTGAGCAATTCAAGAGCAACTGTTTGACACCGGTTTGAGGTCGATCGGACGATGTCGGGGGGCTGGCAGTTTTCGGGGGTCCATATGGTGAATTTTGAATTGAATTTTGGGGGGGACGGGTGGGTGAGCAATTCCTAATTTTTGGTGAGCAATTCTGAGCAATTCAAGAGCAATTGTTTGACACCGGTTTGAGGTCGATCGGACGATGTCGGGGGGCTGGCATTTTTGGGGTCCATGGGGATTTTTGAAAAGAAATTTGGGGGAATGGGAGGGTGAGCAATTGCTAAAAAGTGGTTTTTCTGCCTGAGCAAAAGGTGAGCAATTTCCTGACGATGCATTTTTTCATTTCTGGGGGGGTCGGGGGGCCAAGTTCACGGACATTGTTTTTTTTTTTTTTTTTTTTTGTCCCTCTAATGAAATATATTATTGTTAGCGGGGTAATTTTACACTTCTACCATGGGTAATGGAAAGAGGATGTTTAAATTTCATTAAATCGGTATTCGTTGGAACCAAATCCCTCTCCTAATACAAACGCGAGAGGCGATAAAATCCATGCAAGCTGAGTGGAGACGGCACAGTATGACACACAGACCGAAATCCCTTTGAGTGTATCATTTAAAAAGGCTGCGGGTTATTTAATGTCGTGAGAGGGGATATTCGAAGGGTGCGGGACTAAAAAAATAATAATGGGTGAAAAGGTACACCGCATAAAAGGTTTAAATAAAACTGAAGAATGGGGGGTTGAACTCAATTATTATCTTAATGTCTTTTATTAAAAAATTTCCAGGGGGAAGGAGTTGGAGACGGAGAAGGCTTGAATGGCCGAGAGGTGAAGCTAGAAAAATGAGTGAAAAGAGAAAGAGGAGGCTGTAAATCATGGTTTGAGGGTATGAAAAAAGTGGAAAAAGAGTAAGAGAGGTAGGTGGAGGGGAGGGAGAGGGATAAGTGTACGTATACTTATCCCAGCGGGGATCAAATTGAAACATTTTTCTGGGATGGCAGAGACATGTTTATTCTAACCGGCGAACTTAGGGCATAAAAGGATTCTGACATCCCCCATCCCGCTACACTCCTTTGGCCACTTCGGTCTTAATCTTTAGAAATCCATCTCAAGAGTTCTGTCGTAATTTGTGTATTAAAATAGTTTTTGCATCGAGAGAATTGAATTGAGGGGCTTGGAGGACAAAGCGCATTATAGTGCAGTTTTTGAAAAAAAATGAAATATTCATGAACTCAGCAAAAACTAGTTTGAAAGTTTATTCTGTCAAAAATTCACAAATAAAATCCAACTTTGATTCATCAAAAGGTGAGTTTAAACTTTCTCTCTGCCTGAAGGCTCCGTTTTATTTTGAAATTAAACACGTGCTTATTTCTTATAATAGCAAAAACTGCACTCATGCGCCTTATCTTCCTAGCTCTTCAATTGTGATGTTTGACAAAATTAGGTTTTTTTGTGCAACTATACACGAAGTCCCGTCAAATTAATAGATACCATCATATACTTTAACTACGGTCCGATGTTTTTAGAAAGGTATGTTAATTCGCTCCGAGGCACGTCATCACACCTCCGCGAAAAGTCTTAATTTTTTTTAAAGTGCCTACAGTTCCTTTTTTATTGGGTTGGATTATTCTCAATTTAAAAATAATATGCATTGATTTTTAGAATTGAAAGATCCATTGCAGGAAATCAATTGGTGGCATTTTTGTAATTTCGAAAAAAAAAAACAATTAGAAATTAGAAAAAATCACATAAGGCCTTATCGCCAAAGACATGGTAAATGATATAAAAATGAGCTAAAAGCCCAAAAATAATTCAGTGTATTCAACTACCTACACGATGTTAACATAGCAAGCAATAGATGAAAGTACAACCAGTACCTCAGTGACTGAAACAGTGCATGGAAAAAACAGGTAATTATGATTTCAATTTTTTTTCTTTCTCGTTTTGCCTTTTATTTGATCCATGAAATGGAATCTTCTGGTATATTTCTAAGGAATTCTCATTCGATCAATTTGAACCGTTGCAAGGCATTCAAATATTCTAGTGAAACCAGATGAAATTAGATGCATCATGCATTCATGCTATAGCTTTTATAATTTTTACGGAATCAATATTTCGTTAATATCATCACACTGATCTGAAAAATGTCACTAGTTCAGAGAAAGGTGATAAGGAAAATTCAATATACCTACAAAAATCCCCATCCTCAGAACCAAACATCTTGCATCAATTCTATGCTTTATGCTTCATCCTCCAAAAAAAGATTGCCAGAAAATTACGATCAAACGTCAGTTAGGATCAGCCAAATCGTGCAAAAAGAATGGCCGTTTGGCTGGGAAAAATCGTCTAAATTTTGAGAAATAATTCCGACCATACAACTATCCAGACCTCATTTTTCGTGGACGCCGCGCAGAGGTGAGTAATTAGGGCGGTGAGGAATAATATTTATTTTGGATTTGCAGGTTTTTGCTTTTCCTCTTTTACTTCAAATTAATTCCCGCGAGATCTGGAATGCAAGTTTTCGCGAAGATTGAGGCTAAGTTTTGGTGGTTTTCCAGCGGTTTTTTTTTTCACTAATGAGGAAAGTGCAAAGGTTCAAGTGAAATATTCTTCAGTAACCCGCAATGTTGTACTGTGTCTTAAAAATTATCTTTTTTCTTGCAGCCTCGGAGAAGATTTAGGTAATTCTGTGAATCTGGCATTTAAGCCACATGATTTATAAAATTCTTAAATTGCTCCGGGCTTATTCAGCGTTGAGTGCAGGGTAAATCCGTTTTGACGTGGAAAGAGAGGGTAGCTAAAGACAGAGAGTGAAAGAAGAAAAACACGAAACGAGATGCACTGTTCAAAATTCTCAAGAATTCTTCATTTGTTTTAAGAAGTTTTCAAGAAGAACTTAAAAGAGAGGCGGTTCCAAACGGACGTTTTGGTTGGTTTTATGCACGGGAAGTCCTTGACACCAAATTTTCAGTCCAAAAGTCCTAATTTCTCCAGAAGAATATTTAATTTTGGAAAAAGAAGTTACTATTTGAATTTAAAACCTCGTGAAATCTCAAGAAAAACAATTGATAAGTTTTTTTTATTTTATTTTTAAAATGTTTTTGTGGGAAGAAACTTTGCAAGCAGTGCTAGATAGAATTCGTGCTAAAACTCGCGCCGAGCTAAGGAAAAAACTGCGTAAGAATTTTTGAATGTTCAAAAATTTCCCTCTCCACAATATTTATTTTTGAGTAAAGTATGAATCTGTCCGCTGAATTTTCTGCTTACTGTAGATGGAATTTACTGCAAAGAAATGTCTCTAAGAAATTGGAAGGAATATATTCGACAGTTTCCCTCTTATTCGTATTTTAAGCAGGAAAATTTTGCAGCGTTAAAAAGCCCCTACTACCGCACGAAGAAAAAACTCACCAGATTTCCGTTACTAAGAACCGGATTCACGAGAAAAACTTAAATTTTTCCCCCCGAATTTTTCAGATACAATTGTTCGTAATTTTATCCAAAATATTATCTGAAAATATCGCGGAAAAATATGCATGACTCTCCTGAGAAATACATGTTTTCTCAAGAGCAATTTGTCAACTCTTGAAGGTTCATTAGGCGTTTTTCCTTAGCACGGCAGCATAGGACGTTATTCCTCAGAACGGGAGGGTGAGAGGATGCCATTGTCGCGGATTGAGGAGCCATTGAAACGCGCTCATGTGAATTGTTTTTAAATAACCCCGCGCCGGTGGTTTCTTCTCGCGAATTTCCCTCCAATTAAAGGAATTATTGGATTAAAAGGGTAGCTCCGCCGACTGGCGAGTAATTATTTAAATGCACGTTCTGCAGCGCTCCCGGGCTCTTCTCCGCTGCACGAGCAGAAGCACCGGCCATGCTAATTTATCGCTGTGAAAAAGTTTTTTTAATAGTTTTCCGCCGCGCTAGCCAAGCTCAAAACCCGCGTCACCCGACCCACAGCCCAGAGGCTGGATTTCCATGCGACCGATCTAATACTCGTGGCCCCCCTTCCCCTGGACCCCCTCCCCCTTCCCCCCTTCGTCCCGCCTTGCCCCGGATCGATGATTGGTCGACGCACGAGACGTCCATTGGATCCTCACTTAATAGGCAAATTTTTGTGAGTGGATTTGGTTGAAGTTTTTAACTTACTGTCAACCTCCGTTACAACCGAACGAAATTCCCTCCGAGCGACGGTGCACTTACAACATTTGGTTTTCATGTCGGCAGCAATGACGAACACATCCAAAATTCTCGATCCGCCTCCCGAGGTGGGTTAAAAGGTCTGCACGATAAAGGTCAAAGGTATGCACGACCAAAGTCCGAACCAATTTTGATCAAAGTGGATCAGTTGATGGCTGATGGTCACCATGCAACAGTCCTCTTTGATCAAAATTGGGCGGGCCGTCAAATTTTGATGCCGTCCGATTTGATCAGAATGGAGTGCCATTCGTTATATTTCCTCCCGCACGAAACATTTCTGCGAAGTTTTTCATTTTAAAATTAAACAAAGCAATGATTTTAGGATGGATGACTCCCGACACCTTGATGGTAATTGGTTCGGTAACAATTTTCCTCAAAATAAACATTTTATTGAGGGAAATTTGGCATCTCTCGAATGTTCATACGGCGTTCTTCCTTAGCACGGCTGAATTTTTACAGACTTGTATGCGCAATTCAATTTTACGAATCCGTAAATTACTATGAATCATGTTCCTGATTTTCCGGGAAAAATCAATATTTCATCAGAAGGGAAGGGAGGGGGATGGCTGCACCCGTATGTTCATACGGGTTTTTTCTTGAGCATTGCAGCCCCTCCTTACACTCTCCGATTCATCACTGACGTCGAGCTGAAAAAATGTGTTGTGACTTGTTTGCGCAATTCAATTTTAAGAATGCGTAAAGTACTATGAAACATATTCATGATTTTCCGGGAAAAATCAATATTTCATCAGAGGGAAGGAGAGGACTACTTTTTCTGTTAAACCTAACCTAACCTAACCTTACCTAACATTGCTCAGAGAGATTGGAAAACACTTTCATCCCAATTTTTCACAGACTTGTATGCGCAATTCAATTTTAAGAATCCGTAAATTACTATGAAGCATGTTCATAATTTTCCGGGAAAAATCAATATTTCATCAGAGGGGAAGGGAGGGGGGATGGCTGCACCCGTAAGTTCATACGGATTTTTCCTTGAGCATTGCAGCCCCTCCTTACACTCTCCGATTCATTACGGACGTGGAGCTGAAAAAATTTAATGAGGGCGAAAACCAATTGGACGTATTTCTGTCAAACGGAACTATGTGCATTATGACGTGAGCCCTGCTATGCACACATTCTTATGGGTCTCAGGGCTCATGTCTTAATGCACATAGTTCCGTTTGGTAGAAATACGTCCAATTGGCGACGGGCAATGAAAAGCCCGAGCGATTTCCCCACTTGACAAATCGCTTTGCCGGGGTGACTCGATCACGGGCGAGCATTCCCTCGATTAGCGTGAAATAGTCCCCCTCTCACCCCTCCACCTTCCCGCCCCTTCCGAGCCCCTCGCGGGGATCGACCCAAAAATCCGAGCTATGATACAAATGAGTTGACATTTCTCCACTTGATGTTCAGCACATCATCATGATAGCACTTCAGATTGAAATTAGCCAGGAATCATCGCTCAGCCGATGTTTGAGCGGGCCTTGTCAGGTCTCCTATAAATCTGTGACGAGCTCCCGACGAGAAAGCGGTTTTTCCGCGAGTTGGCATCTTGGCTCGAATTTCAACGGATCCCAGGCTTAGGTTTGACTGACATGAGCTCTTCCTCCTCCTTCTGTTTTGAATTCAAGCGGAAATAAGCGATTTAGGTCACATTTACGCGAATTATAATCATGTCACTGCATGCACTCCAGGCTTGCCGGAATTGGATTCAAATAAAGATTTGTCCACGCTGAAACTGCATCAACGCAAAGCGAACTTGTGGCCTGGTTACACGATCAACTTCCCGTCAAATTCCGATCAAAATGATGACCAAGATGGCGGTTGAGAGTTATCTAGATTGATGAGTAAAATTAATTAAAACAGCGTGTTGATTGAAATAAGCACGAAGTAAGCACGGTTGTGTGGAAATCAGATGAAGGATGAGCCCCACAGCTCCATCATCTATCATCAAAGTTTTGCAGGCCTCAGAAATTTGATGGTAGATGGTGCGCACCAGTCACCATTTGATCAGAATTTGACGGGAATTTGATCGTGGAACCAGGCCATTAACTTACAACGTACAACGTTACAACTTCATTTGCAACGTGTGGAAGTTAAGTTGTTTTGACCTTCTGCACCGAAAAAAAAGTGAAGTTGATTTAAGATTCTTGGTGTGACAATGTGTGCGAGAACTATAAAATGTTGAATTACCTGCTGCAGCGGTTTCTTTAGCAATGCCAATATGTAAAACTAACTGCTGCGGCAGGTAATCCAGCATTTTATGAGTTCTCGCACTCTGTTTTAACATTTAGATTGTTCAATCAACTCCACTTTTTTTCGGTGTGGATGTAAAAAAAGTGTGCCAGAACTTATAAAATAATAAAATACTGAACTATCCACCACAGCAGTTAGTTTTACATCTTGGCATTGCTAAAGTAACTGCTGCAGAGGGTAATTCAGCATTTTGTAAGTTCTTACCTACACACTTTTTCTTAGGTACATCCAGAACGTTAAATCAACTTCACTTTTTTTCGGTGTCGTTTTCGGTGCTCCATAATCTCCGCTTACATTTTATTTTACTAGTTTAGAGCAAACCGTTGCGCATCGCTAATTCGCTATTGCAATGGAGACATTTTCGCAGAGCATTCTTCCCACAGAAACGGAAATTGTGGGAGGTTTTCAAGAAAATATCTTGAGTATTTTTGGGAATAGAAACTCAAAATGATCGCAATATAAACCAATAGACGCAGCACATTGACTCGCACATGACCATTGAATCAAAAATAGGGGGAAAACAAAAGGAGGAAACGGGAAACAACAAATACCATGTTTTGATTTACATTCTTGTAATACGATGTTTTGCCCGCAGCTAAAAAGGGATTGGTGATCCGATGACGCCGATTTAATCAAACATTCGACCCTGAAATTAAACAAATCAATCAAAATCGGAAATAGAATTTGGAATCGTCATTGCAAATGAAAGAAGAAGGGGAAATTGGGTTCGATGGTATACCTACCTAAGGTAAAGGTAAACTGATGCTCTCACCAGGACCTAATTAGGTCAAGGTGAGACGAGGGATGAAGCGGGCAAAGGACGCGCGGAGCGGGGAGGGGTGGACAAAACGGTTTGTGACAGGAGTACTCGTAGCGTGATATGCTACCCCTATGATTTTATAATATTTATTATGTTCTTATTGATTATGATTTTTACGTATATTCCCAAAATATGACGTAAAAATTCATAACCATTAGTGATTTTATTTTTATTTTTGCATGTAGAGTCAGGCAGTTTTCTGGCAGCAGTGCTTTTGACGGAACCAATAACGGCAGTTTTCTGGCAGCCCTGCTTTTGACGGAACCAGTAAACGCAGTTTTCTGACAGTACTGCCTTTGAAGGAACAAATAAAGGCAGTTTTCTAGCAGCCCTGCTTTTGAAGGAACCAATATACGCAGTTTTCTGGCAGCGCTGCCTTTGGAGGAACCAATAAAGGCAGTTTCCTGGCAGCACTGCTTTTGAAGGAACCAATAATGCTGCTCAATTTCTTGCCGCCAAGCTGCGGTGAACTCGTGCAAGCCTGTGGGGGATGAGGTGGGAAGGGGGACAGAGTTCAGGGAAATAATGAACTTGAGATAATTCGATGATGGAGTGGAGTCTAGCTGGAATAGAATCGCGCTGCGAATTATCAAAGATTTTATGAATAAGCCCATTGCCTCGAGCTGCATTGCGGTGGCGCTTTTGAGCTCTTTGCCGCAGGCACCTTTATTCATTCTTTAATTTTTAATTTGTTAATTTTATTTTATTTTATAAGGGATGAATAGGTCACTCAACCACGAAACGCACGAATTAGGATTGTGAATTTTAGTCTTGCAAGGTTTTACATCGAAGAAGAGCCGATACTTCGCCACAGTGTCCACAAACTCAAACTGGGATCCACAGTGTAAATTACAGAGTATCAGACAGATTAACTCATCGAAACGAATGGGTTTACATTCTAAGTCATTGAGTAAGAATCGGGCTTGTCCAAAATACGAATCTTCTCCCATTTTTTCCTCACACGATATAACTCTAATTTTAAAAAAACGATAAAAATACCAACAAATCATTTTGACGGTGAAAAAATATGTTCCTCGATCTGTAACGATTTAGATTTTTAATTACATTTTATTGTGTTAAAAGAAACTTCGAAGAACACTCTTCTTTTGAATTTTACTGATTATTCTTGATCGTGAAAAGAATATTCCTTGAAGGTTCCAAACAATAACTGCATTTATGGGTATTTTTCTCAAAAAATATAACAAAAATTGCGATTCGAAATATCACCTTCGCTATCGCATAAAAAATACTGCAGTAAACGTTTTTCAAATATTTTATTTCTTATATAAATTTGACGTTAATGATGCATCTAGCGAACCTTTAAACTGATGTTATTATGAACACGTCCATCCTGACATTCCCTTTCCTGGTTGATGAAAAATTGGACCGAGTTTATCAGAAAGGAACTAACCCACATTCTTGAAAAAATTGAGTTACGAGCTCCACAAACCGTATTGTTTCTTATGCCAAAAACTGAAAGTCAGAAAACAGAAATCAGTTTGTGGAGAAAGGGGTTGAAGTTTATTTTCTACGTTGAGCCCAATGCAGAAATAAAACTTCAAACCTCTTTTTGCTGATGTTATGCCTAACGGTGATTCCGGCAGCCACCCAATAATTGAGTAACCATTTTGTATTTAAGTTTATTTTTTTTCTCTAGTGATATTTCTATTTTCTTTTGATGAAAATTTTTAATTCTGTAGTAACGTAACTGGATGGCGAATGAAAAAAATACAAAAAAAATCTCTTTTTCTCAGTTTCAACTTAATGTGGGTTGGTTCCTTTCTGATGAACCCAGTCCAAAAGTATCAACATAAAGTTTTCGTAGTAGCAAGTTTTTTTTTTTTTTTTAAATTCCGAACATTTTTAGTCGCTTAACTCGGTCCACCCGTGATCATCTTAAGTTCAGAGACTCGACAATTTTTGCACCCCGGGACGACGGGCACAAAGAGACTCTCGGAAGACGGGGATGGGTGAAATTTTTTCCGAGGAAGCGGGCAGCCCTTAAAATATTTAACCATGCCCCGCTCGTGGAATGCCTTACAGCTTCTCAGCCGCCGCCGCCAGGCCCTTTGACCTCTTTCACATGTCCCGGCCTCGACTTAAAAACATTTCAGCAGCAGGCCGAGATCCACCCCTTCTCTCTCACTTCCAACTCGAGCTTTCCCCTCCCCCCACCTCCCTCCCCCCACCTCCCTCCGCCCTCTCCGCTGATGGTATGTTTGCGATCTGAAGTTCCACCGATCACGGGGCTTGCCGTTTGATAGAATGGAATTTAATTGGAGGAAATACAAAATTGAATTTGACTCCCTCCGCCCGCCCCTCGGTCCCTTCCTCACCTCCGCGTAATCTACAGCCCAACTCGGGGAGTATTTGTTCCGCTGTTTTGTTTTGCAGGCATAAGTTGGAATCTTGCGCCAGGAATTAAACCCTCGCTCTTTTTTTTTTTTTTTTTTTTTTTTTTTTTTTGCCGCGTGCCACATCATATCCGCCGGGGAAAAGTCAAAATCGAATCAGCGTTCGATCCGAAAGCGCGCGTTGCAGGCCGGATCAATGAAATAGCTGTGGCTCGACGTGAAAAGGTCGTTCATCCTTCTCCCCTGGTGAAATTCACAGAGTTACCCAGAAAAGAATTTATCCCCCCCCCCTCCTTATTTTTATTTGATTTGTCTCTCTCTCTCCCTTTATTCACCCTCTTTGAGGTGCGAATGGGCATTGATGTTCGGGCAACTTTCAGTGAAATTATTTCGCTGCATGCGATTACTCTCCTCATTGTAGGCGCCTCATGTCACGTCCGTTTTCTGATCAAAAATTTATCAAAAACTCAACATGTGGTAAGTTCCATGGATGATTGCTACGTCTGTGAAACTTTGTCTCTTATCTAGTGGAATACAGGGTCCTGAAAACAACCAATTTTTCATGCTACAAAATTAACCCAAAATTAGGAGAATCTTCCAAGAAACGGACCCTGAAGGTAAACGGGCAGCAACAGCACATGCCATAACGTCCAAATTCCAATCAGAACACGTCGAACTGACGAAAATTCCCTATATTAACTCATAGGTGAGAAATTGATGTATGTAGTTTATACTTTAAATAGTAATTTCAAACTTTCCCTTCACGAAAAATGCACCTTGTATGCAGGCCAAATTAAGCCTCGAGATGATAACGTATGTGCTGAGCGAAAAACTGGAGCTTGGTTTCATCCACAATATCTCTCTATCCCGATGCAATGCACATATTTTATTCTTGTCAGGAAAAAGTCAACACACAGAAAAATGTCTTCCATCGAAAATACGTAATGTACTCAAATAAAGTTGAAGGCTCGATTAGAATCAGGTTTCTCCGTAACCGGGAAGTGTGACATAACGTAGACAAGAAAAATAATACTAACGTAGACGTGAATAACTAATTTATTAGTGCAATTGGACAATGGTTGATCTCAATTTTATGTTACGTGCAACGATACGGAAATAGAATATATTTTGGTGGTTAATTTCGTAGCCTGCTCTTTCTGTGGTCTATAGATTTTTGAATGAACCCGTGAAACTGGAAGAGAATAGGTGATGACACAATTTCAGGAAACTGAATTTTCCCTCCGGTTAAGGTGCCAGCCAAGCGGTTGTTTCAGCCGATTGCAGTAAAGCGGCATCCGGTACATGTTTGAGTGGCAGAGACGGTGGGTTCTCCCGAGATGGCCCTCATTCAACACGCTTTTTTTCCACCCTCTTAACCCATTTACTCTGCCTTTGCTCATTGCTTTAGTAAAGAGCTCAACCCCCGGAAGGTTCGTGATATCAATATACTTACTTAGTATACTTTTTGGGAAAGGTTCATCTGATGGATTCACACTTTAAGACCAATTGGAGAGAATCAGGTTAGTCAATTTTTTGAAGGGTCGCGTCACGCTATGGAAAAGTTTTCATGTCACTTCAATTATTTTTTCTATTTTAACCTCAAATTGGCACATCGAAAAAAATCGAATATACTGCTTTGGCATCTAAGATGTCAAAAGTACGTCTGGTGACCCCAGACCCCTAGATGCTGGCTAAATTATCCTCGTAGTTATTCTCAGGGTTTAAAGTTGACTAGCGGGGTGGGGCAGTCAAGCTTAATCCTAATATAAATAATATAATCGACAAAAATATTCTATGAGTGTAATATTGATGTAGTAAGACATCTGCGCCTCTTGTTTCCATGAAAATCGCAGTTATTCGTGTGTATGCATTCTGGAAAATAAACAGTTAAACAAAAATAATTTTTCACCAATTTTTTGACGGAGTAAAAATTTTCATTCAAGGCAATTGATAATTCAGAATTTACCAGTTTCGTATCCTCCTAAATAAGAGATGAAGAGAGTTGAAGAAAAAAAAATACTTTCTTGCTGAAATTTGGATACTTTTGCCCGAATTTAAGTGAAAACAATGTTCGGGGAAAAGGTAGTCGCATTATAATCGCTACGTCAAGTATAAAAATCTACCTTGGGAAGTTGTTTGCAATTGGAGAGGTGCCGTTTGGAAAAATATCTCAGCATGTAACTAAACTACTCTTTCAAGACAAGAGGCCCGGATAGAAATGAGTCTACAGGCCAATTTAAATTCAGCTGTCGATAAAATCAACCAAAAAGTGCCACAGGATCGCCTTGGTTACACGTTGGATTATTTAAGCTTATTCACGACTGGCCGTCAAAAAGCACCCATTAAATTCGTAGACAAGTAGAAGTGACAGCCCATATCCCCCTCATACGCGAACACACCTAATAAACCCACTTGATTAACATGCCGAACAACAACCGCTTACCCTCATAAGGTCCCCGTTGGATTTATGCTTTTCTTTGGCGGATGTGAGAAGGTTATGCAGCATGTATAAGCGGTGAGTCATATTTGAGAGGCGCCGTAATGTATCGTTTTAATTGCACCTTCTGAGAGCTCTTACTGGACGGTCAGTGTGGTTCTCTCTGATATTTTTTAGCTGGTTTTTGGGCGGAGAATAATAATAACCACGAAGATTTAACGAAGCTGCGATCACCGTGAATAATCAGGTTTAGAGCTGGTTCGATCATGCTGCGTGGGAGAATTTTCACTTATATTATGTGAATAATGAAGTCACTACTTTGGTTGATACACTTCAAGGCATTAAGGGCTGAAAGAGCCGAAGAATATCGAGTATTTTAATTTTTAGATCACCTTTTCTTTTTTTTATCATTTTAGTCATTCTTTTATTTATTTTTATCGTTCTAGAAAGGTCTTTATTGGTTCTTTTACTCTAAAAGTTGGTAACGCAAAGTAATGAGCACTAAGTACTCCCAAAGAATTACTGGAGGGGCTACTCAAGACTGGGTGATGTGTTGCGAGAGCAACATGATGTGGTCTCATCCAGAAAAAGGAAAGTAAAAAAAAAGAGACAAAACCAATTTTCCTTTATATATCAGAGGTCCGCCCTTTTTAAAATGGTGCAGAGATTTGAATGCCGGTGAAGGGCAGCGATGCACAATCATCGCCAACCCGATTCCGGAAACCGAACTTTTCAGTGATAGAAACCGGATATAGATTATCTGCGATCCAAAACTCGCGTTGAATATCAACCAACCTTTTTTCTTGTTCTAGTCATCCTCTGTGCGTAAAAGTCGTTCCGAAAACAGACGATTCCCGTCGGACAATCGCGGCAGCAGCTGCTGTCAACAGGCGAAGTATTCGCGAACGGAGTTTTTTTTCGCGTGAAATCGCATCTGATGAGAGCGGCTGACGGGCGATGCGGCGCGGCGCGGGCATGGGGCTCATTTTCCCGCCTAAGTGTAAGTTACGGCCATTATATTATGGTAATAATCAGTGGAAAGAGTACCCTCCCCCCTCCCGATCCCCGTTGCCCCCTCCTCCTGACCCCGTTCACTGAGATTCTTCCTCTCCGTGGAATCGACAAAATATTCACCTGTCGCTCTGCAGCGATGCGTTGTCGGCTTATCGCGAAAACTTCGATGGATCCACCAAATTCACTGGAAAAAGAAAACGCATTGGATTTAGAGTCCAGACTCTTGAAAACATAGACAAAACAAAGGACTCTTGATCCAATCAGATTTAAGCTTAAATCAAAAGGAAATCCGCTCAAATTAAGAGGCTTGGTTCTTGATTTAAGCAAAAATCCGATTGAATCAAGAGTATTCTTTCTTGTCGATGTTTTTGAGAGTCTGGACTCTAGATCCAATGTGTCTTTTTTCCAGTGAACTGAAAGATACTTGAATCGGTGAGAACCAAAACATACCAACTCGGTGACTTGAAAATGTTCCATTTTAATTAAAGACCAGTGTTCGAAACTCACCTTTGAGTTTTAGGAGCCATGTGGCGCATCAAGCTCGATTTTTAGGGGTCGTTGAAGATTTTTTTAGGGGCCAGATTGACTTTTTGCCTATTTATCATGGCGCATTTAGTGAAAAGTTAGATGCAAGATGTTTTAGTCACAGAACTAGTAACTGTAACTTCGAAAATTCATAAAAAAGAAAATTAGGAATTTTGTTTTTGGGGGGAAGGGCAATTTTTAGGGGCCACGTTGGCGCAGAGCCATTATTTTTTAGGGGCCATGAGCGATTTTTTAGGCGCATTTGGCGCGTTTGCACCTGTGAGTTTCGAACACTGTTCCCAGGTGCAGATAATAGGGTTTAATTTGCGTAAATGACCAAGAAATTTACTCAAATCTCGAAAGCAGACACATTCACCCAGTTTGAGAACGTTCCCTTAATTTGAACCTCTAAGGCAAGGTTGGTATCTGTTTCCTTACCTTGAACCTCTAAGGCAAGGTTGGTATCTGTTTCCTTACCTTGAACCTCTAAGGCAAGGTTGGTAATGGTTGGAACAGGTGATAAACGTCAAATGTTGGCAACAACCCCTTTTCACCCGCTCCCACTCTCTCGCAACAAGAGTCGTTACTATGTTTGTGAATCCTATGAGCTCCATGTGACTCACTTTTCATACTCAAAAGCACTCTAGAGACTGTTCTTCAGAGTCAAAACAAACTGATTTCTGATGGAGGCCCGATCTCGCAACGATGCCATCGGTGTCGAAGATGAGTCTGGAGTCGGCGGCGGTCGCGTCGGCGTTGCGTCGTTGAAGAAGAAGACGAACAATAAGTGAATATCATTCGTCCAAGGCCCATCCACCGCCACCCCCTCCCCGCCCCGCCGCTTCAGTCTCACATTTCCCTTTTGCTCTTTTTCACAGCTCATTACCCGCCAGTCGTTGACCAGCCGATCATACTCTGACGCACATTGATACGCCGCGTAGGACTTATTGGATCATATTGAAAACTTTTAACTAGAGGAACCAATGAAAATGTAACTAAAGAAGTGGTCCTGAGAGTTCACCTCTACATCAAAACAAACTCTCCATGCAAAGATAGGGAGCAAATACATTGACAGGGCTGCCACTTTATTTGGGAACTCCGAGACTGATAACACGGCATCCCTGCTAATGTATTCGCTCCCTATCTTTGGTATGGAGAGTTCGTCTTGATGTAGAGGTGGACTCTCAGGATAGCGTGGGATAGCCCCTTCATTTTGGCCTCAAATTAAGAGCTTTTTTTGAGCTTGGGAGTTGATTTCTGAGAAAACCAGTGGCCCCATCGTGTTTCTCGGGAACTTTTGCACAAGAATCAACAACCAAATCGCAAATTCCTCACACATGCAACATCTCCATTGCAAAATGCAGTTCATTTATAAATGTTCAGTTTTTATCACAGTTCGCTCTAATCAGTAAATATCAGACCGATTTTCATAATTTTTGTGGCTGTCAACACGAAATACTCCGTAGATGAGCCTGCGCAACATTTAGATTAACCGGCGAGGGTGCGCGAAGCGCGCCTCAAAGGGCCTCCTGAGGATGAGGGTTGGTCCGCATAGCGGCCAGGGAGCGTGCTCCCTAGTTTTTTATGTCTAGTGACTTTCGCGTCAATCCCCACTGCGCGACGCTGTGTCCGGCAGACCAGGACGCCGGACGTCGTGTCACACGCTACTTATCGCACCTCGATAGATCGAAGCGCTGCGATATTTATTTATTTCAAAGAGGGTCCCCAGTCCATTATTTTCCAGCTTCGAGGATAATTCCGTCGGGTGTCCGCTCGCCGCCTCGTCAGCCCATGATCCGCTTTCAAATAATGGTGTGAAAAAAAGTGGTTGAGCCGCCCCCACCCCTCGTTACCGGGGGGGGGGGGGGGGGAGGATGAATGCATTCTCGCTCGCGTCGATTTTACATGCACCGAGTCATCGGCACAGGTCTACGCCGATCTCTTTCAATTCCGACGTGCCGCACATTTTCCTTGTACATTTTCCAAATGTGAATGGCTCATCGACGGAAAATTGACAGGAGAGCGTGAGACTGATTTCAACTGATTTTTTTAGCGAATATTTTTAGAGACCTACACTAGGGTGTTGCGGAAATGACTTATTTTCACGCACTGGAAAAAAACCACATTGGATCCAGAGTCCAGACTCTTAAAAACATCGACAAGAAAAAATACTCTTGATTCAATCAAAAAGCTTACATCAAGAACCAAGCCTCTTAATTTGAGCGGACCTCCTTTTGATTTAAGCTTAAATCTGATTGAATCATAAGTCCTTTTTCTTGTCAATGTTTTCAAGAGTCTGGACTCTAGATCCAATGTGTTTATTTTACTAGTGCGCATGAAATTCGCTACCCCTGAAAACTATTTAGGGCCGTTTGTAAGATCTCGTGTCAACCTCTGGTCACCAAACCAGTGGTCAGACTCTGACCAGCAGTCAATCTGCGAATCAGCCTAACTACTGGTTTGCGAGAAAGAACAAAGCCTGACCGGGACTTGACCTGAATAAAACCGGGAGTCATACACACCTACCTCTGGTCAAGCTCTGGTCACCTCCAAACTACCACTTTGACAAGCACCTGACCGGAGGTCTTACAATCGGCCCTTAGTATGTACACGAAAGAGCCTGAAAAAAAAAACAATTTACAGCGTCCTACAACGATCCTTACTACTGCCACTTCTGAGTCAAAATTTTTAATTTTCGAGTCGATTCGGGAATTGATAAAAACGCAACCCGCATCATCCTGAAATTTACAGCAAAAGCGCTTTTGAGCAATTGGAAGAAAAACAAAATTTTGGTTCGCACCAACAAACGGTGGAATTAGGTTAGAGTTGGTAAATCTGTCCCTCAGTTCTTTAGTTTGAATCAACCTGAGGCAAATCTGAGCGTTGACATCCGAAAGTAACTCCGCCACATTGACCTTCATTGCCGTGTACCGAAATTCCGGCTATTTCTTTATTTTCTCGAGAGATTATTACTGGAAATTCTTGCATGGTTTCGGAGAATATTCTTAAAGGGGCAAAGACAAATAAAAACAATTTTTTTCATGTCGATAACCAGTAAAACGTAACCAGTGACAAAATTCGGTACTTTCACCGTCGATGTAAAACGCATCGTTCCTCCCTCACTTTCATACGACTGCTACCGGGCCCAGAAACAGATAAATCGAGCATAATACACACAAAATTAAACACAAATAAATGGGATTAAAAGACACCGGTTCGCGGCGATCCGACCCGTGTTCTTACGTGTTTCCTCGCGGGTCAACAAAGCACCGAATCTCACGGAGAGAGGGAGGAAAGAAAGGACAGGTAGCGAAGAAAAGAGACAAAAGTAGAAGAGAGCGCGTAAAAAAAAACCAACACAAACAAATAAAAAGGGGGAAACTCTCACACTCGAATTCCTTTGACTCGCGAGGACCCGGGGCTCTTCGATGCATTTTTGATGCAGCGCAGCATCTTGGCGTAGGGGGGAGAGGGGGGGGGGTTGAGATCGGATCCGATGTTCAACAATCTTATTTTCATATTATCTCCCCCCTGTGCAACCACTACCTGATCCGAGGCTATCTATTTTATTTTGACAATTCTCACAACTGAAATTAATCATTATTAAACGCCTGCCCGACGGGGGCCCTCGTCCCTGATGACCCCCCGCCCCCATTCCCGAGTCCTTGGCCCCCGGGGAGGGACAAGGATCTCCTGCCGCCGAGTTGCCAACTCACACATCAAATTGCCGTTTAAGGTAATGCATTGCCTTAAAGACAATATATTCGAAGATCCCATGCTAACAATCTAAGCAATGCAGTTGGTTGTTGCAGAGGTCGAGTTTGGAGATCAACACTGAATGGACCATATTTGGACGTATGTTGGTCAAAGGGAACTACATATATTACGACGTGAGCCCTGTTATGCATATATTATTATGGGTCTCGGGGCTCATAGCTTAATGCACATACTTCCGTTTGACAGTGCAAAACGAGAAAGAATGCTAAAAATACACAAATAATAAAACCCGAGAAGTTTCGACTCAAAACTGAGTCATTTTCAGTCGGAAGCAATGCAAATTTTTTAAAAAAAAAAAAAAAAAAAACGATAAAAAACCTGAGCCTTACATGACCAAACCGTATGACAGAAATATGTCCATTTTCCAATAAGGAACCACTATTTCTGGCTCATTTTAGAAACAGCATATATGCCGTTGATTTCCCTATGCAGATAGGTTCTTTTATGGAGGAATCAAAGATAGTGGTTCCTTATTGCAAATTGTAATCCAAATCACTGATGAACAGCCTGTAAAGCATTCCTTTCACCAAATTATGACCGATGACGATGATGACCGAACATTATTTTTGACACTAATTAAAATTTTTGAAACTTCTTGGATTTGTTTTCCCCACGAAATGGTGTGGACCCGGCCCCATTTCTCCTCTTGTCACAAACAGTATTCGGGCGACTTCTTAGTGTTTTCTCTCTCTTTTTTTTTTCTTTTCTCATTTGTCATCAATGCAAACATCATTCCAGTTTCAGAAATTATAAAGTAATGGAAATTTTGGCAACGCGGCCTATGGATGACTCAGCCGATTCCCGATCTAACTTATTCTTAATTTCCACTCGATGGTTCCCGACCAAGTTAAGCCATTCCTGGGATGTCTCGCTCTCCCCAGCGATCTGTCCGCTTATTCTTCTCGGAGGCTGAAGCGCCTTCGATTGTGAGCTCGTCATGGCTTTGCAACATAATCATTTGATATTAATTGTCATTCGGGTGTATCCCCTTGGAAAATTAGCGGACATGTGTTTGGCGAGGCCTGTGCCGCCGATCGGCTCTCTTGTCCGTGGCTCGCGGTTGCCGACTCTCCGAGGGTCTCGAATCGAGACCCTCGGGGTTTAACATCGAGCCTCGATGGTGATTTCTGGACTTGCAGAGCAATAAGCCACTGTCACTCTGACCCGACTGTGGTGTGCGCAGACGGACTGCTAGTATGACAGCGGTCTGAGGCAAACCAGTTATACTTCCATTGAGAATTGTGAGGGAAAATCCATGCACTATGGTCTAGGAGTGCGATGGTCAGCGGTGAGCAAGGAAATCGATCTAGACCTGAATGAAGGGGCTTGGAGGACAAGGCGAATAAGTGCTGTTTTTGAAAAAAATTGAGATACCTTTTAATGATTTCAAGTAAATCTAGTCTTAAGGTGATTCGATGGAGGCCACTTTTTGCTTCAAAGCGACGTGCGGTATATAGCATCGATTAGCTCCATAATAGAGATGTTGCATGTGTGAGGGATTTGCGATTTGACCATTGATTCTTATGTAAAAGTTCGCGAGAAACACGATGGTGCCACTGGTTTTCTCTGAAATCTAACTCTCAAGCTCAAAAAAGCTCTCAAGTTGAGACCAAAATAGAGGGGATATCCCACGCTACCCTGAGAGTCCACCTCTACATCAAGACAAACTCTCCATGCAAAGATAAGGAGCAAATACATTGACAGGGTTGCCGTGTTTTCAGTTTTAGAGTCCCCAAATAATGTGGCAGGCAGCATTGTCAATGTATTTGCTCCCCATCTTTGCATGGAGAGTTTGTCTTGATGTAGATAAGGACTCTCAGGATAGCGTGGGATATTCCCTCCATTTTGGCCTCAACTTGAGAGCTTTTTTGAGCTTGGGAGTTAATTTCAGAGAAAACCAGTGGCACCATCGTGTTTCTTGCGAACTTTTACATAAGAATCAACAGTCAAATCGCAAATTCCATACCCATGCAACATCTCCATTGAGTATGTTCCTTAGCCTATCTGGAAAATTGAAGGAAAAATACCAATCCCTCTAAACTTTACAAACCCTCTGATTGAAAGCTTCCTTCAACTTCAAGAAAACACCTCGGACCAAATCACTTCGAGACCTATTGCCACTTGAAATGTTGACCTGCGGATCTATTGTTGAATCGCTATCTCGGCTTCCATTAATCCGTATCGGCTCCACTCGGGATCGCATTTAAATCGCTCGACAAAAGGCCTAAACTACATTCACAATTAGAAAAGCAGAGAAAATGACTGTTTAAAGGGCTCTGAACTTGGTTAATTGACTTAACTTGAGCTCCTCGAGAGCAGCAAAGTTGACTCGCTCAAAAAGGAAAGCCGCGAAGCAGAGTATGAATTGCCTCGTAGAGCAAAGCCGATTTACCGCCCCCTGCCCTCTTGCCCCTCCCCTCCCCGACAGTGCCTCTTCGTCGAGGCGGGAGCTCCCGATAAAATCGATTGGAACAACAACAACAGTTCGAAACGGAGCCCGGCGATAAAAGGTAAACAAGTAGCAGGCAGAGGAAGAAGAAGATCGGGGGCAGAAGAAGAAAAAGAGATTCATTACGGATAGTTAATCTACGAGCACTACAGAATCCAAGTCGATCCCAGTTTAAATAATGCATGCGATTAAAAAACGAGAGGAGGGCGCCGTTGTCGAGCGCCGCGAAAAGCTCGCTTTTTTAAAGTTTATCTCTCATCTCTCCCGCTTCGAATTTCTAATTCTTTGGGCTTTTCGTAGCAAGGCTTTTCCTCCGTTGTGAGTTTAATCTGCGGATGTGTGCTGTGGGAGCACGGAATCATTCATCCCCTGACTTAAAGGTCACTCCAATACTGAATTTAATTGGATCGGCCTATGCGAGAACGTCCGATGTCCAATACGGTGTTTCAGAATTTGAATGGATGATTTAGTTGTAACTTACAAACCCAAACTAGTTTAAGACGTTAGGAATGTGGAAAAATTGTATAAATAATCCCCTGAGTATAATTAAACGTATAGAAAAGTATAAGAAAAGAACGAAAAAAATAAGAATAAACATGAATGTGGTCTAATGATCTTAATTTTCGCCACCGCGCCAACCGCACTGTGTTTGGCGCAATGCGTGAAGTATCCCTACAGTCTTGTAGGCGCTATGCGTTTCACGCTGACCGCTGCTGACCAAGTGACCGCACTGTTTTTGACGCAATGCGTGAAGTATTCACGCAGTCTTGTAGGCACTATGAGTTCACGCCAACCGCTGCTGACCGCACTACGTTTGACGCAATGCGTGAAGTATTCATGGAATCTTGTAGGCGCTAATATGTGTTTCATGCTGACCGGTGCGCCGATAGGGCTTCTCCTTTCCATCTCAAGTTCTCGCCATCATTGCTCTCTGCGCCGTGCCGCTCCAGGCCAAATTGCGTGTTTGGTTTCTTTCTCAACTTGACTAATGAAAGGCGCTGTCTCTTGTATCACCGAAAGACGAACAAATTAGAAATTACTATAGTTTAATTCTCAGGATATGAGAGATTTTTTCGCCTCTCCTCATTTGTAATTTTTTCTTCTGAATCAGATTTTTTTCTTAATACCTACATTTGAAAAAATTAAAACATTTGCCGCCCCCTAAATTTGCCGCCATGTGCCGCGGCCCATGTGGCCACCCCCTTAATCCGGCCTTGGGCTGCGGAGCATCCAATACATCTCGTAACACTAAACCGCCATTTTAAAATTCCCTCCTATGAAGTGGATTTCTTCCGTAATTAAGTTGATCTCGCTCGGTCATGTGATGATTTTGGTACTATATACATATTTGTATGAGCCAGTTGTTAGAGATTTAATGCACTGAAGTACATCGATTTTAATAAACCCGTGAAAAAACTTCGTGTAGCACAGGGTCATAGGTAAAATACATTGTAAGGAAGAGTGGAGAGAGAGACTTCGCGTGCTCTTTGAGACCGAGTCAAAAGAGAGGGAGGGGAAGTTAAAAAATTGTAAGAGGCAGCTTCATTGACCCCCTTTTTATCCTTCCTCCTCTGCCGTTGCTTGTGCACGGAAAGAAGATCAGGAGGACGTGGAAGAATAAGACGACAATGAGGAACAAGAAGAAGAACAGTGTTAAGAAGGAAAAGTAGATGAAGATGAAAGTGGAAAATTGAGGAAGAGAGGAAGGAAAAGAGGAATGAAAGAGTAGGAACATGATAATCTCTGATAAATCTTCCTCTGCCGTTGCTTGTGCACGGAAAGAAGAATATGAGGAAGAAAAAGAGGAGCGAAGACAATGAGGAACAAGATGAAGAACAGGAATAAGAGGAAGATGAAGATGAAGATGAAGATAAAGGTGAAGGTGAAGGTGAAAAATTGAGAAAAAGAGGAAGGGAAAGAGGAATGGAATGAATGATAATCTTTGAGAAATTTTCCTCCTCTGTCGTTGCTTGTGCTCGGAAAGAAGAGGAATCAGAAGACAATGAGGAACAAGAAGAAGAACAGGAATCAGAATGAGGAGAAGATGAAGCTGCAGGTGAAAAATTGAGGAAAAGAGGGAGTTAAAAAGGAATGGATAGAGGAAAAATATGATAATCTCTGAGAAATTAAAGAATTTAAGGAAATGCGAGAAATTTTGGGATCCCGAATGTTGGCGTACTATGTAAGTGCGTAGTTATTGTGCTGCTAACAACGGGCTTGTGGGGAAATTTTCATCAGGGATCGATGACATTCTGGCTACGCGGGGAGGAAAATCGGGAGGGGGCTCGGGATGGGGCTGGAGAGGGGGGAAAAAACAAGTAGCGGGAGTCTGGAGTTAGCCAATGAATCAATTAATAATACAGTGCTCCTTTTTCCCTCCACTTGGGGTCCTACACGAATCGGGGCCGGGGCCGCTCGCGCTTTCATTGAGCATTCACTTGGTCTAATGCCCGCTCATCCATACTCCTCGCGCTTCGACGCTCCTGCTCCTGCTCTTGCTCTTGCTCCTATTCGCAGCTTCTACAACTCCAGCCTTGCCGGCTTTTGGACCGGTTCAGCCTCGGTGAGAAACCATCTCGGCTCAATGGACCAGTAGACAACGTGCGAATTAAGGCACTCTGACACGTGCTTGTGCTCCGGTTGAGGCGGGGAAAAGTCATTTTTAACCAGAATGGACCACTAGACAAGATACGAATTTAAGCATTCTGATACATGTTTCTAAACCAACATTTTACGTAGAACACGGTTTGCGCAATGAAAATTTTTGATATTAACTCCTAAGCAATATGTATACTTAATGTTTCTTGACGCGTGAATTCGAACCTCCCGCCCATGAAAACTCAATGATCTACGTGAGTCAAATCGCACACTAAAAATTACCATGACACTCTCAGCGATATGATAATCTAGCAACCTTAATCTTGACGCTTTGGTTGAGCTGTAGCAAGTTGCTTATAGTTTCAACAACATAGCATGGGTAATGAACAGTGCCTGATTGAAAAGCCTGCCGAATCCGTTGTAGTACGTGATTGGACTCACATAGAGTATTGAGTTTCGTGTGATCGGGCAATTCAAAGTGCCCGTGACCAATGTAAAATAAAAACGTTAATATCTTAGATAGGAAATGCTTTTGGTAATTTTCGATGCAAGAATCATGTTCTACAAGAAATTTTGGTTAAGAAACATGTATCAGAATCTTTAAATTTGTGCCTTGTTTAGTGGTCCATTGCGGGCCGATCATTGAAAGTTTGAAAACGCCCGATAAGACAACGGGGGGGGGGGGGGGGGGGGGCTCACCCCTCCTCCCGAAAGTCAATTTGGGGACTGTAACACTCCTAACATAAAAATTTGTATTGGGTAGCTATGCCGCCGCAACACAAACAATAATCACGTTGACTCTCCCGCAATTGGTGCGAAAACGGCCCGGATGGTACTCGGCAGTACACCAGGTGAGTTTCCAAACGGGCATTAGTATGTGCGAGACGCGGGCTCGACTCCCGAGTAAAACATGGCAGCGGGGAAGCGGAAAAAAGTAAATAATCGGTGGTTCACGGCGGCGGCAACGCGGATTAGAGCTCCTTTTTAATGAATATAAATCACACTCCAGAACTCGGCTTTCTTACGCCTTCCAGGGGCCGAGCTTTTCACGCGAGACGCCACCCCCCCCCCCCCGGCCCCTGGCCACGAGCAGGAGGGGGGGGGATTTTGTCACCCGTTGCCCCGGTTCCCCGAATGAAGTTGGAATCCTGACACAGATGCTCTTTTTATGACGAGGCGTGACCGTGACCGGAGCAGTGGCGTGGCGTGCTTTGCGATATATCGATTAATCTGCTATTTAAACCTATAGTAAAGGATCGATATACAGGGTGTTCGCAACGAACACCTTACTTATCGATCCTTTACTATAGCTTCAAATGGGGGAATATCGATAATCAATCATTCACGCCTCGCCACTGGACCGGAGATATCGGGGAAAGACGTGTAGCGGCGCTCAGTGGATCGAGTCAATAGGAGAGATCGGACAAAATTTGGAAACTTTAAACGCTTATAATTGCGTTTAAACAAAACTTTGAGGTTCTTAAAGTGGTTCCATTGGTTTCCTCGTGAAATTTGCTTTCAGAATCACCTTTTAAAATTTAAAATGTGATGATTTAAACATCGAAATCTGCAGTTATAGTGAACAATTTGATGTACGACCCCTCTGACTGACTCAATCCACTGTGCGGCGTAGGAATCCTAGTTAGACTTAAGTGTTTTTTCTCTGACTAGGTCGCTCACGGCTACTTATGTTCACAAGGGAACGCTCCAGTGATCCAAGCTCAACTTTTGCAGAGTCACCTCTCGCCTAACGATGTTCCGTGAAATCGGGGGACCCACAGTTCGACCCTGATAGCCGAAGTAAATTGACGTCAATGATTGAGGAATTTCACCTGCGTATGTGATCCTTCATGGGAAAAGGGATATTGTCGGTTAATCATGTTTTCGTCGTTACTGGGTTGTTCATGTAGGCGTTACGTAAGGCGTTTGGGTCGGATTTCAGGTCCCCCTCAACCCTCTAGTAATAGAACCTCCCACCCTTCATCTGGCCTGACTTCTTTCATTCCTAAAAAAAGAAAAAATAAACAGAAAACCAACAGCAACAACACCGACAATCGAAAAATAACTCAAAAATATTTTAATTGCAAAATATTGGTATATTTTAATGTGACAGACCATGTAAAGCTGTACCTGGACTTCTAAACCCTTTTGTACATATGGACAACATTTTGCAATTCGGAACTACAATTCCCGGCCCAGTTTAGAAACAACGTATTTATCATTAGTTTCCCGACGTGCATAACTGATCTTTCGGAGGAGTTGAAAATTGTATTTCCTAATTGCAAAATAAAGTCCATATAAGACTCCGTTAGGCAAGCTGAGATCCCCTCTCCTCACATAGATAACGTCTTATCCGAAAAGCCCCAATACGAGGAATCAGAATGGATCATATTTTTTTTCCTTTCTTTTTTTTTGCTTGTGTACCTGAGATTTTGTGCAATTTTATTTGTGTGCTCCCATTCATTTAACTGTGTCGTTTTGTTTTGTTGCAGGTAAATACGACGAAGGACTCTTAATGTTTCCTTTATTGTAAGTCTAATTTTCTTTTTTTAAACTTTCATGTGATGATTCCATCACGGTAGAGATGATTAAAGTATGTAGGAATAGATCGAAAAATTTTAATGGGTGTATAATTCATTCATGAAGGGATCAAAAATTAATGGAGGGACAACTGGATTACATTTTGCAAAAAAGGGACAATTATTTCTGGTCCATTTTAGAAACAACATACATGCCATTGGTTTTCCTATGAAGATAAGTGCTTTTATGGGAGAGCCAGAAATAGTGGTTCCTTATTGCAAAATGTAATCCAACTAGTGATCCCTTATGAGACAGCTCCGTTTATTCGAAATGTAAGCGAGTGTATCGAAAAAATATCAAGGAAGAACATGAACAACTTTTCTGAGGCATAAAATATAAGCGGAAATGTGGTAACATGCTAATGTCCTTAGGGCGTTTCATCCTTAGCTCGCAAGACCTTCTTCTTCGAAAATGCCCATTCAAAGAGAAAATAAGACCAGTCAAAAGAAAATTGACAGCACGAAGTTGCAACGCTGGCCGGGCATCCGACGCAACTTGAAGTCGGGAAACTTTTAGCATATAAAAAACTTTCACAGAATTTGCCGCGATGGTTGCCGAAGCGTTTCCCCCTCGCCCTTCGCCGTGCTGAGAGAACCCGCCTCTCCCAAATTTGAATTAAATAATTTGGGGACACGCGCGACACTTTTGTTCCCTCAGTTTTGAGGTCGGCGGGACGGGAGGGCTGCTGCTGTTTTTACCCGTTGTCTTCCTCCCCTTCCGTAGTGTTGCTTGCTCCGCACCTTTGTCCACATAACGACCGGCCCATCGAACAAAAATAATAGAAACATTAAAATCAATGGCGGTAATAGAAAAATGGCATATATGATGGCACAAATCAACGGAACAACAAGCTTGTTGCGAGAACGACGTGCCTTTCTAAGCATTAAGAAAGACATGTTTAGGAAATAATTAAAACACATTTTTCCGCAAATTTAAGAAAAAAAAAAACCTGAGTATTCATGGTTCTGATAAACCTCATTGAAAAAAAGGGGTGGGACGATTTCAACCCAGCTGACCCAAATTAGTGCTGTACACTAACGTCTTGGTACTGTGCATTAATTTCATTCGATCAATATTTTTTTAAATACCGCAAAAAAACTTCAAAACTTATTGGAGTCATGCTTTAACTAATTGGAGCTATTCCAATAGGCTGAAACGAATTTTAATTTTATTTCAAAAATGTGTAGAAACCTTCCTGATACTTGTTGATACATTATATTTGATACGTTGATTTGTGTAGTGTTAACCCTTGAAAAATATGGAGAATTTGAATGGTATACAGTACCTGTCACGAGACAGATGTGTTATATTTTCCTCTATGTCTTACCTTCATTTTTTCCTAAACGCACCTCATTTTCCTAATCAGAATGTTTTCATAATATCTTGAGGATTGAATCATTTTTTGCAAGATGAGATCTTCATCGTTAAATTTTGATTCTAAATTACCGTGCGACCATACCAGTGGCACTCACAGTCATCAGCGGTAGAGGATATCCTCCTGTTTTTTGCTCGTTACTTGCATGGAATTGTCCGCAAATGCAGCATTCCCGACAGTTTCTCAAGCTTATTACACTTCAGCAAAGATTGCCTGGCTATCACCTCGTCTTGAAGAACGTGTTCCTAAAAATCATTCCGGGACCAACATGCATCGGACAAGGAAATACACAGTTCTTTCATTATTTTATTTACTTTTATTAGCAGTGATGCAACACGAAAATGAGTGTATTTAATACGTAATAAATTATGCCGGTAGGATAATGTTTATTTTTTGGAGGTAAAAGTGCAAAAATACGAAGAAAAAAGAGGAAGATGAAAAGAAATGATAAAAAACATTAACCGATGTCACCCGGTGCTTTCAAATGATTGGAGAGTGTTTCTGATTCATATTAATGTACTTACAGAGAGACTAACTGTTTAACGGTTTCGAGTTATTTTTATTTTTTTTTAGTCTTAGAAGTGTGATAGAATCTCTCCTTGGTTACCACGCAACCTGCTGGCCGCGTTCCTGTGTTTGTGAATATGCTTTCAAAATTGCTTGAGCGTCGGGCTAATTTTCCGAAGGTTTCACTTCGTTTTTCTTTTTTTCGTTACATAACTTCAATCTCGACTTTCTTCAGACAATCACATTTCTGTTCTTTCAATTCTGGTGGATAAAAATGAATATCAGTAGTAGTATGGGTAACGCTCGTCGAAAAAATAGGAATATGCGTCCGATGGCACCATTTTGAACACACATCGCCCCGCAAAATGATGTGATGAGTAGGGTTAGCTTACCGAGGCGCGGACACGACATTCTAAACGACAAATGGTCGCCTTTGTGCCTACTTTGAGCTGCCAACTTTCCTCATTGTGTGGTGGCTCCTAAACCACTGTCACATTGTCGGAGGCATTTTAAGAACCGCACGGAGGATTTTAATAGATTACGTATCCGATAAGTTTTCGGATCCAGCTGCAAAGCTCTTATCTGAAGCAGATTTTATACCTCTCACTCCTTCAACTCCAGCCTCCTGAATGATGCGGGATCGAACAGGAGCCAAGAGGGAAAGGGGGGGGGGATTAAAATAAAAGCTTCTTCGTGTCTTGACATTATTTTGATATTTCATCCGCAAGAAAAATATTAACGTAAAAAGGAAAATGTAAAGATTCGGAATCTTGGTTTAGGAGAGTAAATAAATAAAAGCGGACAAATGGAGGGTTGCAAGGGAGGGCAGATTTTATCGTGACAAGCCACTGCCATACGCCGCGCCACCCGGCTGCAGATTAAAAGGGATAGGGGACAATGCTCAACTCAGGTACGATGCTAAGCGTGAGTCGGGCGGGGAGGGGGACATTCTTTACGGAGAGTGGAATGGGCAGAGATGTAGTGAGGGAAGGGGGCAATCCGGGCGCTTGGCAGGGGGTATCTATAAAGAGGGTAGGCGAGTCTGGGATGTGTTTAGGTGTTTATGGGGTTAAACTTACCCTTGACCTCCTTACAGGTTTCTTCGGTAGTTTTCTTTTAGAATGACACAAAAATATGAACCAACATACAGGAGGAATCATATGGTGAGGAATCAAGCGAAATTTTGCCGCCATTTGACTAGAATCAGCATAACTGTATTTTAAGCTGCCTAATCTCTTGTCGTGTTTAATTTTTTGACAGAGAACAAAGAAATGCAATGCTTTAAAATTTCTGTGAATTTTCCGTGGAGAAAAACTCACAAAATTCCAAGTCTGGATCTTGCTCAATTCCTTTTTGTGAAAGATTAAAATATGCAAGAAAATTGGACAACGTTTAATGTGTGCAAGTTAATGTGTAATAGTGCACCATTTGTGTGGATTAGTAGATACAGGTTTTTGGCCTGCACTGAAAAAATATGGTTAAAATTACCATTTTAGTCGTGTTACATATGAATTAGTAATTGAATAACCAATAGAAAGTTGCATTTTGAATGTTACATTGGTATGCACCATGTATAAATAAAAGTATCGTATACCATCAATGAAGAGGTCACATGGAACACCACTAATGTCATAATTTAACCATACTTTTTCCCGACTTAAGATTTAAAGCGTAGAATTGTAATTCTTCTATTCGAATTTTATTTTTTGAGTTAAAATGAGCTGTGGTGCCAAAAAAACAAAAGAAGAGACTATACACCTACTGAGGTTTAACCTTATATTATGTTCGCAGTCTTGGACTGAAAAATAAAAAAGAAGAGGAAAAAATAAACCGAAAAGAGAAAAATGATCGTAAAATAATAGGTTACAGGTAGACTATTACAAGTTGGAGTATGTAGTCGATTAAACATGTCAAACTCAAATTCAGAAAAAGCAACTTTATTTATCTTTAAAATCCTGCATATACTAAGGGGATGGTTAAATTTACCGGCCCCTAATTTTAGTCCATCTTAAAAATTAATATTTAAAATTATCCCGGACAAAAGAGACTCCTCTATTTGTCAACTGGATTTCTCTGCCGCAGAAGGCCAAGGCCAGGGATAGGTATGAGGTTAGTGGCGAGTTCGGTCAAGCAAAAAATGCCGTTCTCCTGCAAGCGCGTTCGTCGACTCGTAAATCTTCAGTGAGCGGTGTTCCCCAAAAGATTTTTAAAAAGGACTGGCGTTATTGAATTATAATTTTCTTCCATTGTTGTTCGATTAACTCGCCATTGAGTGCGAAAGAAATCGCTCATTCTTTATAATTTATTGGCTCCGTCAGATGTTTCTTGAGGGGCACTCGAAGCGCGTTGTTGGTCTCTTGGAGATTTCTCTTTATTATCGAAATGTTCTTTTAGTGGACTCGAGACTTTAGTTGGACTTTTAGACGGTCCAAGCACCTAATCAAATTATCTTTTTGATTTATAAATATAGATTTCAATTTTACTGAAAATAGTTTGATCGTTACTTTATGTTTTAGAATGTGCATTTGCAAATCAACACCAGTGAAATACTTAAAATTTAATAGCATCAAGGCATATTTTGGGTATAGCTCATCGATAAAAGCTATGATTGGAAAAAAAAAACTTACCACTGGATTTCCATTTGAACACTACATCAATAGTATAATCAAAGCCATATATGTTACATTTACCTTCGCATTGATGTTTTTACCAATACCTGTAGGCACTTTTACCACTACGGTGGTAAAATTATCACTTGATGGTAAAATATCATTATCGTTGGTTTTGACTCACCACTAGTTAAAAGTTCATGTAGAACAATAGTCATAATTTCAGTCCTAGTTTTTTCTCAGTGTAAAGCACTAGAGGGTAGGGGTAAGGCACTACTTGATTGTCGACACAGTAATACTGTGGGGTGAAGGTATAGTCGGACATCCGCTGGCATTTTTACCAAACGTATGGTGTATACTATATTAGAGTTACGGTATTTGCTATTATAGAGTATGTTGGTGACTGCTGGATTTGTATCACTGTACCTCTAGATCATTATTTTTCTGTATAGCGTGTTCAGAAAATCATTGTTCGCTTTTATTCGCCGAAAGAAATAGATTAAAAAAATGCGCATATTTACCAGAAACTTTGGATTTTGAAGCGAAATAAATGGCGTCGACCATAGATACTTAATGTATAATATATATTCTCTATAAGTGCGGGAGAACACCCACGCATACGCACCCTCACGAACAGAACCACCCCTTTACGGACTCGTCGTAATTTTCCCCACATGCTCGTCAATATTTGGAGATCACTCCTAGTTTGCCTCCTTTGGGCAGTGCTGCAGTGGTCCGAGCCACCCCAACTCCATCAAACGCCTTAGTCGAAGCGCGAGGGAGCCCTTAACCCCTCAGCAACCCTTGCTTATCGCCTAATTTTTGCTCTGCCCACCCTCGCGCGCCCGGGCCCGAAAGGGTAGCGAATCGGCGGGAAATGGGAGTGAATCCCGAAAGTCCTTCATCAACAGCTTCGCCGCGCCGAGCTAAAACCGCGCGACTCCGCAGGGTCCCCGCTGGCGTTTGGCTGCTTTTTGGCGGGAAGGAAGCACGGACGTCTTACTTAATACGTCCCGTTCGGTTTCTCGCCTCTCGTCTCGGCTCTCAGCTTTGATTAATTTGAAAAATTATCCGACAATGCCGTTGTGCTTCTCCTTGATAATCTATCAAACTCGGCTCCGCTGCTTTTCCGGTCGGGGAGTGTTTCCGCGGGAAACTCCTTGTTTACAGGCAACCAGCTCGACACCCGAGCACTAACCCCTCTCGACCGGAAAATGGGAGTTTTCCCGCCCGTCGAATCCATCGAATTTTTGCTAGAGTTTCTTCTCACTGACACACTTTCAAGTGTGTGCATTTCTGAAACCCACACCGAAAAAAAACAAAAAACTTTTGTCACATGAACCGAATGTAACACTAAAAAAAAATTCTCGGCGTTTTTACCAAGGTCCGTTGGTACCTTTACCATCTCACTTTTTTACCAATTATTGGTAATTTTACCAAGACAGACTGCTAAGCTTACCTAAAAACCGGTATTTTTACTATTTTTTTCCAGGTAAGAATACCATTTTTACTGGTAATCAATTTCCGGTACCTTTGCCATTTTATCTCGGTGATTCTACCACAGTCGATAAAAAATATTGGCGTTTTAAACCAAGGTCCAGTAAAATTACCGAGAAAGCTCAATAATTTTACCAAGTTTTCTCGGTAAAATTACCAATTCCATAAATGGTAATTTTACCAAGAAAAAACTGGGATCAACTAGAACCCTGAATTCTTGGTAATTTTACCCTTTTCTTAGAAAATACACCGAGATCTTTTTTTCAGTGTACGATGTTCAATATCGGCCGTATTGTTTGGTTCATGCGACCGCTCTCTCGGTTCTGAGAACCGCATTCTCGGTTCATGCAACCGAGCTTTTTCGTTAGTTCTGTTCGGTTTGAATGCTCGGTTACGTGAACTGAAGATACGGTTCCTAGAACCGAGAGAGATGATATCCCCCTATTACGGGTACTTCCTAACCACACGCGCTCAAAATGTATTAGGACAAAACTGAGGGTACAGAATGCTCAGCTGAGATGTATGTCATGTATATGTTACGGGAAGATTTCCAAAAGAGTTAAGTTTATTTTTATATTTTTCATTTTTATCGATATTGTAGTTATGGATTACCTGAATTGATTCGGATCATTCGGGATCAGCGACGAATCAAGCGTGCACAGAAAACAGTTTTTGGTCAAAAATTGGTCCATTGTTGACGGAATTGGGGATGTTGAGTACAAATGGACTGCATTTTGCAATTTGGAACTATAAATTCTGGCTCCTCTGGAAAAACACTTATATTCATAGGGAAACTAATGGCACGTGCGTTGTTTTTAAACCGGACTAAAATGTGTAGTTCCAAATTGCAAAATTTAGTCCAAATATCAAACAAAACTAAACCTTACATATACCTAACCTTATAAACCTAACAACCTTTACCTAAATTTAGCCAATTGAATCCATTTTTACCTAAAATTATTTCGTACTTAACCCGGTGCATGGATAACTTGAGTGAATATTTTATCGTCATTATATTATTTTAACTATATAAACACATAAAAACACGGAAAAAAGTATCCTGCGCTAATGAAGCAACAAGTCTAACGAGGGCCCTCCAAAAGCCCATCGCGGAGGGGAAGACAACTTGAGAGGCTGCTTCCTCTCAAACTAGGGCGACACCAGCTTTACATGGGGGTTCCAATTTTCCACCGGTAACTCCCAAAGCGTAGGCGTGGGGGTGGGTGGGGGACAGCTCGAGAGGGTGACAGGCGATGAGTGACAAGGGAGAGGGTGAGACACAACAATGCGAAATCGGTTGTTAGGTGCAACGCGTCGTGATGCGCCGTGCAATCAGCACGCTGAAAGTGGGAAGTAATCCGTTGATCGTTCATTAGCCAATCGTGCATCAAGTACGATGGGGATGATCACTGCGAGAGGGAGGGTGCGCCCGACGCGCGACGCTCGGTGACAATGGTCGGCAGCCGGAATATGGACATGAACAATTGGAGACCCATCGGATAAGATCCAATACAGGCAGAAGCTCCATCCAGAGTAGAAAACTTCATTTTCAAAGCAGCTACGTCAAAAAAGTAAGTAAATAAAACAAGAAAAAAGCGTGGCAGCAAAGTGGAAAGCGACTCAAACGATTCAAACTTTCAGGAACAAATAATTATGCAATTTTCTCCAAGGTAGATTTACACAGGTATGGAAAAGTTGAAAATTTCCCATGAGCCTCAGTACGTGTCACATGACCTCGTGACGTAGGTTAAGGGGCCCGTTTTTTAATTAAATTACAATCAAATTAACATTCAAACGTTTGTGCGTTTAAACTCTAAAATTAATATTGCATAACAAAAATTATGCAAAAAATCCCACAAAATTTTGACAAACGGTAAACCGAACATAATAAATCAAAATAATCATAACATCCAAAATGGCTGACGTTAAGGGGCCGCTGGAGAGCCAATCAGAGGCCAGTTGTTTAGTTCTGTCCATACCTGTGTAAATCTACCTTGAATTTTCTCCTTAAAATGTATGGAATTTATGTGCAACCAAAAGTAAATCAGTTAAATTTTGAGCTATAAGTACTTGACAGTCTGCTGCTAAAAGTACGATATTTGAGTAGAAAGTTTTCAGCAGTGCAATGGACTAAATTTTACATTGGAAGTGACAATTTCTAGCTCTTTGTTCGTAAAAACAACATATGTGCTAATATGAGATATGTTTGATGATGAAGTTTGGGTATTATCAAGTTTGTTCATGTTTGGATTTTATCAAAATTTCTTTCATAACAACAATTTCCTCGCTTTGAAAGGTCCTGGATTATGTTGTTTCTGCGTTCAGTACACTGAAAAAAAAGTTTGGTAAATCCTAACTAGTTAGGATCATACCCTGGAAACAATTTGGTTCAAAACGTTCTTGGGTAATTTACCGTGACGAAAAACGTTCTTGAGTAATTCACCGTGACTAAAGGATCCTTCTCGGTCTTCGAGGGACAAGTTTTCTGGGAGTATTCTTCAATGCTTCTTGAAACCAGGGCTTCAAGAAGGATTGCAGTATCCTTGCAGCCAACTGGAAGCCTCAATAAATTGAACAATAGGTTGGTCGAAAAAAGGGGCTGAGTTATGGTCAGGTTCAGGTAAATTGCCACTGAATTCGTATCAAACGAGTTTGAAGGAGATTTAAAGGTCCAACCTTGTGGAGTTTCTTTTTCCCGACCTGACCCGTCGAAAAACCTTGAAAGAGATGGGACGAGAGTCGAGATTCTCAGCTCAACTCCATGCTCGAAGCTCAAATATCCGATACTTCAGACCTTAAAGCTACTCCTCCTACAGGTTTGTTGAACATTTTTTTAACAAATAAGGGAAGATGGAAAACTCCCGGTATTAAGGATTACTTGCGGAATCTGTGGACAATAGAATTTAGAAGGTCTGTGCAATAGAAACCGGAGTTTAACTATGACTTATTTTGTGCTTCCGAATAAGGTTGTTTTTTAAATTCTTAGGAGAGAAAATAGTCTTTTTAAGGGTTTATCGTTTGTCGAATTTAATTTTTAAAGTCAGTTTTGTACATGGATTATGTGAAGAAAGGCAATTTCATGAGTATCGTTCAGCAATTATCATATTTCAAATATAGAATCACAAAGAGAAATAAATAAAAAGGATATATTAAGTATCACTCGGGTATATCACGTGGAAAATCGAATACTTTTCATTTTCGTACAGTTCGAAATAATCCCTGCCAGCATTAATCTTTCCAACGCCGCTTCCATTGGCAAAAACTTCTCTTGGACTAATTGGATAACGAACAGCTCCTGCAATGAATGTTCCTTGCTTTTTTCCACTTTTTTTGTATTGCTAAGCTTTTAACATGGATTTAAGCTTGGGATAAAGGTACCCGACCTAAACCAGTTACCTAACTCCGTCAGGTTTCTTTCACACTACTCTCATGAATCTGCGATACTGATATTTACACGGATTGCTTCATTTGCGTCACTGGTAAGAACAAGGTGGAAAAAACCATGGCACGCACTTTTGCGGTGGATGCCGTCATCCACCGTGCGTTTTGAAGGAAGAAATCTCCGTTATAATTGAACGTAGAAACTTGGGGAATAGATCTTTTTACTTTTTGCTACTTTATCATTTTCAACCATGAAAATAAGAATCTGGAACCAGCGCAACTGATCCATCGTTTACTTACGCAAAAGGCAAGAGGACTGAATCCTTCAAACGACCATCCACGGTCTCTAATAAAGTACATTAAGCAACTTTTTGGGACCCCCCCCCCCACCTTGTTCATTGTGCAGCTCCGAGGGCGAGGTCTCTCCCCTACAATGATTACTTCGCGCTGCTTTCTACCCGTACCTACCCCTTCAAACTCAATACATCGACTGTTGATTTAAAGACTATAATTTGGCAATATTTCCTAAAAATTCCCCCAAATGTCCGCTAGAAACCAGTATGCTTTGCGCTCATTCCTACGTGACTTAAAATATCGTCTTACTCTTCACTGCCGTGACAGTGAAAAGAGCAGTAAGTGTCAAATTTTCGAAATCGAGTTTCCTTCAAAATTCGTCTAATCTCTTTCAGATGAAATCACTGAAACAGCTAAAACAGCAAAATTCATGTTAATTGTATAGAAACAAGACTTTTAAAGCCTTAAGTGCGCAAAAAATGACGTAGTTTCAGGCAAGACAGCAGTAAGTGACAACATTCCTCCAGAGAGCCAATGCAAACAGTGCTTTGAAGTAAAGTGCCGCCCTCTTCTGCCAATTTCTAACCTGGAAATGTGTTTGTTGTGTGTCCAAATGGTCCAAGACGCAACCAGAAAAGCATAAAGAAGATAGCACTTGCGGCTGCCTTGCCTAACAATAACCTATAGCGTGAAAGTGTGAATCACCTTTTTTACGTGATTGGAATAAAATTAGTCGATTTTAATCATCCAAACGATTTCTAGGAGTCTTTCAGATGACTTGACTAGTGGCAATTTGATAGAGAACGGAGGCTTCTTTCAATAAAATTTTCCGGTCAGAAGCATCTGCCCCCCTTTTTTCAAAACTTTATTTTTGCACTTACTGCTCTCTTTGCTATCACGGTCCTTCCTGGCATCCTGCAATAATTGCGCATTCTTTGATTCCTTTCCCCCAAAAATGTGAAACTTAAAGATAGTCTATACGCAAAAAAATAGCTGGGTGCTGATGACAGAACCTTCTGTTCACAGGGCTCCTGCACTTTCTATCTTATGCCTACTGAACTTTTCTGTTGTGAGAACGGAACTTCGGTCGTGAGCACAGAGCATTCTGTCCTCATTTAGGAAACTTCTGTAACTGTTACAAAAAAAGTGCAGGAGCCCTGCGAACAGAACTATTTTTTCAGGGTAATTGGCCACAAGGTTACAATCTTCAGTTCGAGGTTTTGCAGATGATATTATGGGTCTGGTGTGGCAATTCATGAATGATTCTGCTTAATTCATGTCTAGAAACCTCAGGTACATAAAAGCTGCATTTACAGCGCAGCTTCGAGCCCTGCGCCAACCCAAACACCACTGCTCTCTTTATTCTTGCAGATCATAAAATTACTGACACCGTCTACTTCCGGAAGGAAAAACCCGATCAAAAATTGGCTTGGGCAACGGAGCTAGGGCTTATTTAGAAACCTTCGTCGAATTACAACTTCGAATAGTTTGCAGTCTTATCGAATGGTGGTGAGATAGACAAAACTGCTCGAGGACCATTTATAAATTACGTCGCACCCACCTGAGGTGGGACAGGGGTAAGAGGGTGATGGGGAGGGAGAATCAAGCGTTGCGTGACGTCACGTGAAATCGACGCAAAGCGCCGATTTATACGTGCCTACTAGCTCTGCACCAAAGCCTTAAATTTGCCACTAGGTAACTGGCGCGTAAAACTTTTCAATTTTCATTGAATATTATTTTAACTTTCAGTGTCAATTTCGCGGTATCGTTGCGGGTAAAATAATGACTGATCAAATGAAAACGGAATGATATGTTATTATTTATCTTAGAATGGAAAATAAAGAATGCATCTTCATTAACGATCATAACAGTAGGGATTGTTAGTACAGCGAAATGTCCAGGGTCGTCGGCGATGCCCTAATTTCGGTCGAGGCGGAAAGACCGCCAGGGATGCACCGTGTCCAATGTAATTGACGCAGTCAATGGAGGGGCTGTAAACTATAGACGAAAAGCCGGCCTGTCGGCCCCAGCAAAATAGAAAGTGGCAAAGCGGGTAGGTTGCGGCATGTCAAGGAGCATAAATTAGACCCTTGGCTAGTCTTATTTTCTTTGTATCTCCTGTTTCTCAAACAAAAAGGCGCTGCAGTTCACGATGTGGGTGTTAATCCAACGCATTATCATGCTCACCTTTCTTACCTGAAACACTTTCTTTTCCACATTTACACCATAGAACGTGCAACAGGGCAAAGGTTCCTCCCTCGACAATGGAGCGTGCTAAAATTAAAAGGAACTAAGTATCTTCATTGGGACCTGGAGACACACATAAGAATACGTGCAAGATTGGGCCTATGTCACAAACGGAGATAGTTCCTTTTGGTTTAAATTGGTTCAGTTATTTTTGTTGGTAGGTATGTTGGTTCACTTAAGTGAATAGGAGGTGACTTCTGTCTTGTGAAAATGTGTGCCTGAATCCAGAGTGATCCTTAATAATGTGGTTCTTGCGCGAGCCTCGTTAAAGGGCTGATGAACAATTAGCACCGTAGCAGGGAGAATCACGTTTCGATGATGAAACTGGAGACTGTTTTGAGTTAATTCCGTGAATGCGTTATTGAAGTTGTTTTCTATCTGCCATCAAGAGATTATAATCGAAAAATATTGTGAAGTCACCTAAAACCGTGAAACTTCTTTCGCATATCTCGGGCAGAAAAACATGCAGAGATTCGTATCTCATTCTGGCGCCTTCGTTTGATACGACGTGCTTTTACGCACAACGCGCGCTCCTCAGCGTTTCCAGTCATCAGCTTCAGCATTATTACGAACTCGTACATCAGATGATGAACCGTGTTTGTTTTTATTTATTTTCTCACTCTCGCAATTCTCGCATAAGAATTTATAATTACACATTGGGCCCCTATTAACTTGTGACTATTAGAGTTCAGGCAGTCCAAAATGCATAAAATCATAAACAATAATGTAGAAAAAGGATGCAATCATAAACTCCAGGTTCATCATGACGGTCAGCTGTATTAGAGTCGATCAAATCATACAATACTTGATCTAGCTATGTGTGGGATTAACTAAAGCATCGAAACGAGTTTTAAGTGTGAATGACTCGTGTGATGTGATAAATGATAAAATGATGCATGTGACAAACGAGCGATTTCACTCACCTGTAAAAATTTTACAACATTAAAAATCGGACGGAAAACAAAACCTTTATTCGATCATAGAATTAACTCGCGCCCTTCAACTTTTTTATTCAAGTTTTATTCCTTAAAAGTGTTTCGGCTCAACCTCCCCCCCCCCCCTCCTCCAATGAACGAAAGTCGCACATGTTCCTTACACTACATGGGCATTGGCGTCTTGTTAAGGGAGTTCGTTTCGCTTGCGGGGCAGAAATGATGTTTTGAGACTTTAATGAATTGACATTTCTTGGCAATACATAATTTTTTCAATCGATCATTGAAACGAGCACAGGTAAAGGGATAGGAAGTATTATTAAAGGAAAGACAAAGTTGGCACATACCTCTGTTCAAATGGGTTTGAGGTCCATTTCCACAGCCCCCCCCCCCCCCCCCGCCCACCACATTCGAATTTTAAGCAAGAAATAATATCACAATTTTGTGCTAATTTTGTGCTGCAAAATTAAGGGGGGAAACGCTCCTCGAAATTGGGGGGGCTGTAGAAATGGTGGCCCCCCACTTTCGAATTTTCGAAGAAAAAAAATGCTATAATTTTGTGCTAATTTTGTGCTATTTTGTGCTGCAAGAAAAAAATGTTGTGCCGCAAAATGAAGGGGGGTAGAAGCATTCCAAATTGGGGGGAGGGGGCTGTAGAAATGTTTGCCCCTTCTTTTGATATCTCGAAAAAGGAGCATGCCATAATTTTGTGCTATTTTGTGCCGCAGCGAAACATTCCATTTTTTCAAATTAAAGGAGAGTAATGGGCACATCAAATTTTGGGGGGGGGGCTGTAGACATGTATGCCCCCCTTTTTGATTTCTTGGAAATGGAGTATGCCTTAAGTGTTTGCGAATTTTGTGCTATTTTGTGCCGAAAAAAACCGATTTATTTTTGTAAATTTAGTGGGATAAGTGGGCACATCAAATTTTTTTTTGGGGGGGGGGGGTGGTTGCTGTGGACATGTTTGCCTCCCTTTTTGATTTCTTGAAAAAAAAGAAGTATGCCGTAACACTCTCATAACTTTGTGCTATTTTGTGCCGCAAAAAGAAAAATTTTGTGCTCCAAATTGAGGGGGCTGAAATACCACCCCTTTATGGGGGAGGGTCGTAGGTGCGGCAGCCCCCCACTTTCGAATTTCGAGAAAAAAGTACGTCATAATTTTGTGCTAATACTGTGCTATTTTGTGCCGCAAAAAGAAAATTTTGTGCTCCAAAATTAGGGGGGTTAAATACCATTTGAAATGGGAGGGGCGGGGACTGTAAAACCAGTTAGCGCTCTGTCGGAACTCGAATCTTCCGCTCCGGAGTTGCAGGCTCGTAGGTAGTCGGAACCTTTGGTAGCGCAGCGTGGTCACATCTCTCTCCGCTTAGACTTCTGCCCATGGAAACGGACGGAAAGGGCCAAGCACCGTGGCAACTCAAGAAAGATCCGGGCGGGAGATCCGGCACGCTCCGCGATCCGCTCTTTGCACGGGATATTTAAACAGAGAAATTGATCCTGATCATTAATGAGCCTTTTTGGGGGATTATATACCGTTTAGTGCGTAAGCGAGATCCAAATCGAATATCGTTTTACTGTTTTTTTCTTTATTTTTTTTATTTTTGCACGCTACCGATTGTTTACTGAATCGAACAGTTTTGAGAAATACATGATTGGCTTTCATTTCAGAAGCAACAACAATTTTGACACGTATCCAGCAAAACATATCATAAAAGGACCACTTTTAAGAAATGTTTCAGAAAATGTGTTATCTTTGATTTCAAGACCTCCGAAATCTAGTTTACATTACCTCACTGGAATGCGTCCTGTATGCTCTTTTCCAAATTTTAATGACAAAATTCGATTTTTCCACCGTTTTTCGTTAGGTGCCGATGTTTGGTTTTAAATAAAGTATGTATGTATGAGCCGTTTTTACGGCGCGCTAGGGCGCTCTGCGACGCCTACTCTCCATAGGAATCTGTCATGGTAGAGATCCTCCGTAAGCTGGCATCTCTCCATCTCTTCACGGATGCCCTCTACCCACCGTTTGGCTGGACGCCCTCTCCGTCGCCTACCTGGGGGGACCCACTCAAACACCTTCTTCGGCAACCTGGTATCAGCCATTCTCTGCACATGCCCATGCCCATACCATACCAATTGCTTGGTCATGATATCGTGCACAATCGTCCTCTCAACGCCCATTATCTCTCGGATACGTTCATTCCTGACACGTTCTCTCCTCGAGATTCCAGCCGATCTTCGCCAGAAATCCATCTCGGTCGCCTTGAGCATTTCTTGGGTCCGCTTCTTCAACTGCCACACTTCACTGCCATAGGTGATAATAGGCTTGACAACCGAGTTAAAAATCCTCTTTTTATTGTCCTTGGAAATCCTTTGGTCCCAAAGAATCCCATTAAGCATGGCGATGGCTTTCCGTCCTTGAAGATTACGGTCCCGAATGGCCTGATCCAACTTCCCATCCGAAGTCAACTTCACCCCCAGGTACTTGTATTGTTCGCAACTTTCTATAATTTGACCATCCTCCAGGACTATGCTTTGCTGAGCACCTCCGGCTGACCTTTAAATAAAGTACCCACACTAATAATTTCTAACACTTGGTGTGCTATTCATGGTTCTGAGGAAAATTTCTGCACATTCGGCCTCTAGACAAGGTATGAAGTAATGGACTATATCTTTAACGTCGATCCCTGGTAAACCTTCCCTTTTTACGAGGAAATCTAGTTTCCAGGATATCTTGATGAGATGAAGAAATAGGGATAGTATAATCGAACACAGCGTAAAAAAACACATCAATAACATCCATCGTGTTTAGCTTTGTTTTCGGACGCAGACCTATGTAATTATTTGAGATTTAATACCACCATTTACCCTTCATAAAAGCACTTTCCCATGTTCCACCCTTTAAACGAGAGGTGAATTTATTGGTTTTGAAGTGTCTGATGGGACTCTCCCTTCTCAATTTTTGCGGCTTAATCCGAATACGATTTCAGATTATTTCTAGAAATTACTGATTTTCCAGAAAATCAATTTTTCGGAAAAAAAGTGTTCTTCAATGTAAAATCCCATATAAAAATGACGGCTTAGTCGACATAGCTTAATATTATTCAACTTGGCTGAAACTTAGCAGAGTCTTTTTGATCAAATGGATCAATTTCAGGGATTAAGACCAAAAAAATTCGCAAAAGAAATTTTACCATGTGTGATTGGGCCATAATAGCCATCGATATGATAAATCTGGTCCCTTGACTCATATCACTCCGCTTGATTGCGATCAATGCATTCTGTTCCATTTCGGAGCGACCCTGGCTTCCTTAAAATTTTTGCATCGACTTGGAACACCCTATATACCCTTGCTTGTCGACCAAGGAACCAGAAATGCTACTGCTTTTGTTCTTCATGATGGGTCTTTTTGAATTACTGGCCACTACGCAGTCCAAACCCCGAGCCCAAGCCCGCTTCGCAGGCCTTTGTTGCTCAATTTAAGTATACTGGGGGCGCGCTACGATTATGTCTGGAAAATCGGATGGGTAAATACCATAATCTAGTAAATGGCAACACAGCAATCCTCGAGACCGGTACTCGGCACGCTCGACATCGTGTCTTGCGCTTACCTGAATCTGACCCTCGACAACCGAGGATTAGGCAGCTCGCGAGTGCAATTTTTTTATTTTATCAAAAAAAGTTTTTTTAGTCTATATTTTCAAATTCACGGTAAAATTTCGAAAAAATTGGTGATCAAACTGAAGAAAGAAATACAAAATAAAGAAATACAGAAACCAAAGAAAAGAATAAAAGAAAATACGTGATTCTGTGAGATCAATAGGATCGCATTTAGCAAAAAGGAACCGGCGCAATTAGTGTCGTTAAAATATTGCTTCTCCATCATTATCTAAAAAAATCTCCGTAAATAGCAAATATTTTTTGCTTCCCACTTACTAAATAATTTTTGTTAATTTTGAAGGGGAATAATTTCGTAAATTTTAATACAGTACATATCTTTCGTATTTTTAAAAGAGAAGAAAGAGTTGCACGATTATGAAAACACTGTAATCACGCTGGTTCCTTTTTTCTAAATACGGTCCGATACCTCCTCTGCTGAATTTGCAACTTGCTGAACGACATCTCCGTTGTATTTATACAAATCATAAAAACATTTAGTTCATTGTATTCTGCTCTTTCCGCAGAATGTAAGTTTACTGAGAGAGTTAAAATCGAAGCAAATCTTATAAATTTCATCAAATTTCTTTGGAGCTCCAATAGCCCAGAGAGAAGGCCGACGGATTGAGATCCATTGATGCCGAGCGCCGCCGAGCGGTCTGTTGTATACAGGAGACCGGCATGGCATCTGCCGAGATGTGGTTGCGCTGGTGTCAGCATGTGCTGGAAAAACCTCAGGTCCATACATCATCGTATCGCGCCCTCAGTATATAGAGCGGGACTATCCACTATCCACGGATCATCTCCCATTAGTAGCCGCGAAAACCATGGGAATCACCCCGGTTGATCATCCAAACGAACTGACTAAAAAAACCAAAATTTAATATCTCTAATTTGGTCGAGTTTCCGCCAAATTTGAAATTCCAGTCATTTTTCATTGGAGGGAACTTAAAATTTTGCTTATTGCCCCTACCCTTGCCTAGCTCACCAGTCAACCCGAATATTAGAACCCTGGGTCATATTGCTAAACTCTGGATGGAGCGGGCTTATCTAGGGACTATCGCATGTCGATAGCCGGAAAGTCATGGAAATCAACCCTGTGAAACGCTCAAACGAGCTGTGACAAAACATTAAAATTTACATTGGTTAAATAGGGGAATTTTCACTTACACCACGTAATATACGAATACCTGAGCCATATTTTCAAAATGTGATTCTAGCGGGCCAGAGCCGGGTTTGGGTTTTTGCCGCCCGGTGCCAAAAAAAAATCTGTCTCTCCCCCCCCCCCCCGCCCAGATACACGGTGACAGGCTGTGATCTGGTATCTAGGGCCAGGGATTTTCCGGAAATTGTAGGGTTTTAGGGATTCTTCAGACAATCTAGAGATTATTTTGATGAGGTAAAAGTAAGTAAAAATAGACTCTTTTACCCTTAATTTTACCTTGGACTTAGTAGAAAATATTTTTTCATCTATATTTTGTAGGGCTTATTGGCACCACTATGTTTACCCGATGATAAGCCGGAATATATAACGATAGCGTCATTCGATGTACTTGACAGTTCACCCAAAAAGAAAAAAAAGAAAGAAAAAAAAAATCCTTCATTTTATTGGTCTGTTCACTACTTTCATAAGGCGAAAAATTCCAACAAGCCAATCAGATTTAAATACTGCAAATTGACATATCGAATGATGTCATATAACTACGTTGAAAATGGCGGTTTTTGTAAAAATCTAGGGATTTTTCGACGGATATTTGAGCAAATCTGGGGATTGAAGGATTTTTAGCGAAATCTAGGGATTTTTTTTTCTTCCCGGCTGGGGATTTTACATCGGATCAATAATATAATATCTTAATCTTAATCAATTTAATATCATATAGATTTACGCGATGCCGATGCGCACGAAATATAAGTTTCGAAAACATATCAAAAGCGCAATCCGATTCTGCGATAGAGAGACGGATGCGCATTTGTACAGGAAAGTGTTGCAAACAAATATCTAAGGAAGGGAAAAATGGTATTTCAAGGAACGAGGATTTGTGACACGTAAAAGAAAAAAGATAATTACTCGTCGATATCCACAAAAATCATGAAAATCAGCCCAGTAGAACACTAGAGATAAGCGTTACGACAAAAAAAATTAGGAGGCTTGAGTGCTTTTTAGTATAAATAAAGCAGTATTAAAAAATATACATGTAAATTGTGTGGGTACTTTATTTAAAACCAAACATCGGCACCTAACGAAAAACGGTGGAAAAATCGAATTTTGTCATTAAAATTTGGAAAAGAGCATACAGGACGCATTCCAGTGAGGTAATGTAAACTAGATTTCGGAGGTCTTGAAATCAAAGATAACACATTTTCTGAAACATTTCTTAAAAGTGGTCCTTTTATGATATGTTTTGCTGGATACGTGTCAAAATTGTTGTTGCTTCTGAAATGAAAGCCAATCATGTATTTCTCAAAACTGTTCGATTCAGTAAACAATCGGTAGCGTGCAAAAATAAAAAAAATAAAGAAAAAAACAGTAAAACGATATTCGATTTGGATCTCGCTTACGCACTAAACGGTATATAATCCCCCAAAAAGGCTCATTAATGATCAGGATCAATTTCTCTGTTTAAATATCCCGTGCAAAGAGCGGATCGCGGAGCGTGCCGGATCTCCCGCCCGGATCTTTCTTGAGTTGCCACGGTGCTTGGCCCTTTCCGTCCGTTTCCATGGGCAGAAGTCTAAGCGGAGAGAGATGTGACCACGCTGCGCTACCAAAGGTTCCGACTACCTACGAGCCTGCAACTCCGGAGCGGAAGATTCGAGTTCCGACGGAGCGCTAACTGGTTTTACAGTCCCCGCCCCTCCCATTTCAAATGGTATTTAACCCCCCTAATTTTGGAGCACAAAATTTTCTTTTTGCGGCACAAAATAGCACAGTATTAGCACAAAATTATGACGTACTTTTTTCTCGAAATTCGAAAGTGGGGGGCTGCCGCACCTACGACCCTCCCCCATAAAGGGGTGGTATTTCAGCCCCCTCAATTTGGAGCACAAAATTTTTCTTTTTGCGGCACAAAATAGCACAAAGTTATGAGAGTGTTACGGCATACTTCTTTTTTTTCAAGAAATCAAAAAGGGAGGCAAACATGTCCACAGCCCCTCTCCCCAAAATTTCAGAAAAATTTAGAGAAGTCTGCAAATTTTGCTTATGGGGGTTCATTGAAACCTGCTCTTTGCTGCAGGTAAGGGAGCGATCGCACAATCAGGAGTGTAGAAAGTTCTTTGGAGCGTTAATTAATTTGCGACTCACACTGACGATTTCAACATTCTTTCAAAATTTCATCAGTTCCAAAAAAAGCGAAAAATACCCGGGTCTTCAGACAATTTAAGGCGTTGAAGGAAAAATGTCATTAATTGATACATATTCCATCTCAGGGCGCTTTAACTCTCTCCGCACATCTATTAATCGATTGAAACGATAATTCTTATCCTACCATTAATTCTAAATCTAGTGGAGTATTTAAGAAAACCATCCGTCTAGTGAAGCGATAATCTCCCACACTGCTATATCTAAATCAAGTGGAGCGTATAGGAACCTAGAACAAATTATTTATTTATTATATCGGAGCGAAGCATTAACAATTATTTTTTAGCGGGAAGGGGGATGACAAGTAATCCTTTTACGAGCAATCTACTATGGAAAAAATTTCTAGGATTTTTCTTTATCGTCGAACCGTAAAAAATGAATTGCTGATTTAATCATGTTCGAATTAAAAGTGAAAAGATCCTTGAGATTTTATAAAATGATATTTCACGATCAAATTTTAAGAGCTTTTAGAAACTTATTGAAAATGTTTAAGAAGACCCAGGAAGCCATAAAACACGCATACCAAATGGTCGGAACTAAATTCTATGAAAAGATAAAGGGAGAGTGGCGTCGAATCAAAGGTGAGGCCCAAAGAAATGCAGAGCTGTAGTGCTAAGGAAGGACACTCGAATGTTGCTGAGTCTCTCCGATAAAATATTTATGTTTGAGGAATGTCTTGAAAATTCTTCTTTGAAATTTTCAAATACTGTACAATTATCTGCAAAATATTCGTAAGCTGACATGAAATATAATAGGACCCATGAAATATGATTTTTGAGCCGCGGGTATTTCTTGCAAACGCTAGAAGCAGCGATACTCCAGCCTACGCCTTGATCTCGCGCAATACAATGCCGCGCCGAGCCACAATAGAACCTTATTACTTGCGCCTAATTTCCCATTTCACCATCCTACCAAAATGAACTAATTCTTCTTAAAATTTTATTTCCATGTATTTAACAAGTGTTCCCTTACACTCCGTTAAAACATGATTAAAATGAGACCCAATGCGTAAAAATCGGTCAAACAGAAGGAAAATTACAATTACTGACCCATGACCTTACCTGTTTCGCTAACGAAAATATAAAGAGGAGAAAACAACCTTTAATTAAAATTACACATCAATTAGCTCAGAATTTTACGAGGAATGCAGTCATGTCAATCATGGCATAGAAAAAGAGATTGAGACAAAATTTTTAAAAAAAATTGGTCTCTTGTGAAATGCTTTCTAGTTAGAATTTTGACTTGAGGACAGAGGTAGAAAGTCGACATTAGCGTAGACAATAGCCTTGTGCTCTGACAATATCGGATGCCGTTGAGGTACGTGCTCAACCATTAGCATGGTTTCAACGTTTTCTGGTCTGATATTCAGGGATCATCCCTCATGGGCTACTACAGGTGTGTTGAAATAGGAAATATTTGGCAACGTTTGAAGGTTTACGCGGCGTTTTTCGGGGTTTTCGAAAGAGGGCGAATATTGTTAAAGGTCCTTGACCTACGCACGACAGAAAAAGAGAAGGAGACATCCTAGAGGAGGAAGCGCGGCGTATTGCGGGAGCGCGGGCAGGCGAAGAAGACGAGTTTCGGTCCCTCACCGACTGACAGGCATGCACAAATCAATTTTCTAGTTCCTTTAATATGAACTGCCGCTAAAATGACCAGAGCCAGGGTGAGGTAGAGACACGAAGGGACGAAGAGGATTTCCAGGCATGATGGCAACTTCTCACTCCCGCGTGTTCCCTGGCTGCTACGGGCCTAACTCCCAGAGGTTCAGAGGCATCAAAATTAGAAGACAAACACAAGTATGCCTGAGTTTGTTTGATCGTCTTAAAATTTCCCTGGGCACAAATGGATCCGATTTTAAAAATAGGTACCAATTGCGATTTCGACACTCAGATTCCTCTTGAGAATGCTTAGATGATAATTATTATCAATAATTATTTAGGTACTTATTATGTTCGTTTTAGCATGAGTACGCCCATTTTGAAGTTTCTAAAACTTGATAAATGCCTATGTTTGTGTACCCACATGAATGAAAACAAACTCAACAAACATATATTTCCTTGCGGTAATGCTCCTGTTGTGAGTTTTTTAAATAATTTCCTGCTTAGCAATACGGGTCTGCAAAAAAAGGAACAATTCTTAAAAACGCGAGGCATTCAATGGTGAGAAATGGAATGAATGGTAAAGAGATATTCACGGGAAAAGTGGAATTCCCAGCAGAAATATTCATCAAAATTTTGTCGGAAGTTCATAGTAAAAAATTATAATCAATCATGTCAATAATTCTTTCGACATCTCGTTTATTTATATAGATCCCATACTAGGTTTTGAAGGGAGGGGGTCCTTAAGACGGGGAAAAATGGTGCAACCAATTAGCATTTAGCATGTGACACAATTTTTCTTTACTGGAAGTAATAAGGCGGCAATACTCTTCCTTCTAACGTCGTTTTCTAAACCATCTGTCCACTTAGTAAGTAAAATCACTTGTCAAGGATTTAAATGTTTCCTTTTGTAGATTCAAGCAAATTTTTCAGAAATAATCCGTCCATTTTTCCGACAAGTACCATAAACTTCACTACACTTCCTTCAGAAAATACATTAAAACAATAATATCAAAATTCCGATCATTCCTAAGTACCGCCTAACTTGAAAAGTTTGCCTAGAACGGAATGAATCTTATTTTCATTCATTTTCTACTCCCATATCTGGGGCCGTTTGTTTTATTTTAAAACAAGAAGAAAAATCCAACATGAGTGTGTTGGAAAAAGCGTGCCCCGAATAACTGAACTGTTGGACACATACCTACTATTTTCACGTCTTTGCTATTTGTATCAATTGGTACTTTTTGCTACATTTGGGAGAAAATATTAATTCATGAACGTTGAATGTAAATTAATTTGGAAGATCCGTCCAATTATCTTGATTTTAAGCAGATATGCGGTATTTACGCACGACCGCGATTTGGGCGAACTGCCGTGCATCGAAATCGCGTTACACTACTTAATCTCTTTGGATTTCTAATTGTAACTCCTCTCCTATTCGGCCAATTTTTACAAATGAGGTCTGTTTTTATTTGTATTTTAACGGAGAGTAAGGAAGCACTCGCCAAAAAGACGGAAAACAATTTTTGTTAAAATTTAGTGGATTCTGGCGTCACGGTGATTAGTTAATCGAGCGTGAAAGATAATGGTCGACTGGGGCGAGCGGCGGCTTTTGTCCTCGTGCTCGAAACCCCACAGGCCCACACTGATATCCGACCGACCGATACTTCACTGCAGTGGTGTAAGTTTTCCGTATGGTCCACGGTTAGGACATGGTCTAATGAGTCACGAGGCTCATCACAGATTGCACTTACAGCGCAAGACGCTCATTGGCTAAAAAGTTTTGGCGGGAAAGGAGCTTCTAAAGTTGAGTCCTCCGAGCGTAGAAAAGCTTATATGAAGTTTCTGTCAAATGAAATAATTCGGGATTCACAGGAAAATGTTCTAAAGGGTTTCCAATCAGCAATTCATTCGATTTTTTGGTAAAAGATCATCAGGGATTGACAGTATAACGGTTCAAATACAAAAAAACGGGTCCGAGGAAAAAAATATTTGGATGACCCGCTATATAGCATTGGTTGATCGGTGTGCTGTACTATGGTGCATCCGAGTGATTTCAAAAAGCGAGCCCTACAGGCCCGCTTAAAAATAACCTTAAATGTAAATGGGTCGCTAAGCCTTGTGTTTTTTATCGAATATTCTGAAAGTACCCGGTAAATAGATTACGTGGTGATTTATTGCGTATTATTTGAGCCAAAATTTCGGACAAGCCCTCTTTTAAAAAGTCCAAAGACTCGAGAGAATTTCAAATCCATTGAAAATGATGGAAGTGATGCACTGCGGCAGTCATATCGCTGTCTCCTCTCATTTTCCATCGATGTTTATTAAAATAAACCGCACTCCAAAGTGAAATTGTGGTCTGTTAACTGCGAATATCATGAATGAGATTGGATTTTTCCGATTCTGAAGATATAGTTTCGACTTTCCTATTATTGTTTTCATATACGAGGAGTAGAAAGAAAAGAGGACGCCCAGCCAAATCTTGGATTGATGGAATAACGTAGGAAATGAGGAGGTGCGATTTGCCGGAGGAGCTTTGGCAAGATCGCTATCTGTGGCGGTTGGGTGTCACGGAGCACGGAAGCGGTGTAAGAGCGGCATGTCAATAGTTAGTAAACAGCCATTTGACAGGAGTCGTACGAACCCGTGCTCGCTTCTGATTGGTGCCGGATGACATCATTCGTTTCGGCCAAAAACCGGGGCGTTTAAGTTTGCGGAAAAGTTGCACTTTTTGAACTTCGTATTTTTCGGTTTCTAACATATTTTTTCGCGTTTCTAATGTGCACATGGGGTTAACGCGTCACGTTCCCTAGGGAAAGTGTATCACCACATTTTTGGTTTCATTAATTAATTTATCACTCTTTACATTCATTTATTTATATTTCTATATGTTTATTTTTCAATCACTCGCGAATACGTTTCCTCAATTTATTCTCATTTAATCCAGCAGAGTCTGGGGGTGGACATGTACCTACTTTGCTGCGCCTAGGTAAACGTCGATTCGCAATCAGACATTATGAGGGACGTGTAAGTAAGTTTGCATAAAAAAAGCCAACAAAAAAAATGTGTATCATGAAGGACGATCTCCTAATCAGACTTCTATGAAAGTACGCCAGAGCATGGATAATCGCGAAGTGCGTGCCGAAATCAACGTAGCTATTTTCGCTTAGGACGACGCAGTATCGGAGGACGTGCGGTGCGCACTAGTGGCGCACTCGCACGGATCGGAGGAAGAACTATTAAGGTGTGGAATTGATCAGATTGTATGGCCAACGATAAAAAGGTTCGAAAGGCGAGTCAACCTGCAACACAACAGTTATGCAACACAACTAACTCAGCGCTGCGCCGACCCTTCGCCGACCCTAATTAAAGCGGAACCGACCCTCATCAAAGCGGGACCAAATCCGGGTCTCGCGGCCGTCCCGGGTTGGAGCGTAGCATGAGCCAAGAATTCCGCAAGAATGTTTGAAGAGACAGAAAAATACGGTTCTTCAAGAATTCTAGATTTTTGAAGAAACCTCCAAGTATTCTTCCAGAGACAGAAAAAGGAATCAAATTGTTTCCAGGGTATGGAACCACGATTTTGTTCGGTACACACGACCGAATTATTCGGTCTGCTCAGCAGAACTGTTCGGTCCACTGAACCAAACTGTAAGAATTTATTATGGTTCGGTCGCACAGACCGAACAATTCAGTTGAGCAGACCGAATAATGCGGTTGTGTGTACCGAACAAAACCTGGTTCCATATGATCCTAACTAGTTCGGATTTATCGAACTTTTTTTTTCAGTGTACCTCTTTATCTTCGATAAAGGTCAATATAATCGCAACCCATTGTGCGGCGCGGACAGGGATGATCTTAAGCCGCGCGGGGCTAATGGCGCACGCAGGGGTATCGAATTAGCGGGGCGGAATTGGAAAGCAAGTAAAATTAGCGAGTGCACTTTATTCGGACACGCGCGACAGGGACAGGCAACGGGCAGCGGGGATCCGAGCTGGATCGGGGTACGAGCAAACAGTTTTCCGCTCCCGTCACCGGGTCGGGGCATCTTCAAAAGCTGTTGTACCGCCGTGTTAATAAGCCTAATCCTATTTCCCCGTGACGCACAGTGGAACGAAGTACTAGAAGAGGTCGAACATGAAATTTCGCTCTAAAATTTCAAATTGTCATGTTTATGTCGCAAGGAAACACTGGAAAATAAACACATTTGATCTAGAGTCCAGACTCTTGAAAACATTGACAAGAAAAAGGACTCTTGATTCAATCACATTTAAGCTTAAATCAAAAGGTAATCCGCTCAAATTAAGAGGCTGGGTTCTTGATTTAAGCTTAAATCTGATTGAATCAAGAGTATTTTTTCTTGTTGATGTTTTTAAGAGTCTGGACTCTAGATCCAATGTGTTTTTTTTTCCAGTGAATAGTGAAATCAGGCATTTTGTCAAATGCCCAGGAAGATAGTCAAATTTTGACGGTCTACAAAATTTTGTGAATCTATGGCGAGGAGCTCTCGATTTTTCACTATTTTTGGAAAAATAACTCATCAAACCTACGAACTATTTTTGTCTCTTCCTCTTCAATTGCTTCTCATATTTTTAAATGTTGAAATTCCAAAAATTCTGTATTTTACGACATGCTGAAAATTTTAAGGTCAGTGTCTCTTCAGGAGCTAAAAATTGTTTAAAATACTATTGTGCGTGCAAATTTTTACTGATAATTTTTTCTTGCTCTAGCAATGAATTATTTCGTCTGAAATTAGGAAAAGAATCAGAAGTTCAATCTACGTTAGAATATTGACTATTTGCCTAGGCATTTGACAAAATGCCTGATTTTACTATTTGCCTACGACATTTATTTCGCCGCAAATTCAATTTACAAGGGTGTTTTTAAAAAAGGAAACTTCACGGAAAACCCAACAAAGGCACTCTTAATCTGTTCTGTTTCATATTTTCGAAAATATCAGCCTTTAAAGTTTCCAGACTTTGTCCGATTCTCCTATTGACTCAATCCAGTGTGCGACTTTGCATTTGCATCGCATCGGCCCGCATTTGCATCTAGATAGCGTCGCTGTCGGGCGAGCCGGAGCCGAAAAACACCTATCTTCAACCGGATCCCTATTTTAGTTGCGTTGTTTTAACCCCGGGGTAGTAGGAGGGGGTCTCGCCTTGTCACACTACCCTCGTTTAAAAATCAGTAGGGCTGTGTCTTCATTTACGAGCGGTGGCGTCGGTGTGCTCCAGACTCAGCCATGGAGGAAGAAATTAATTTGATCGCAATTTACGAACTGTTCATCCCATGACATAGGTGGGGAAAATGGCGCAGATACTCCGGCAAAATCCAAAATTCAAAGTACGAAAAGCGGACTGCAGCATCCGTTTTTTACGCTTAGTTCAATCCAAACTATAATTTTGAACACTTCGTATGTAATGGCTGTTTCCCGTTAACTACCGTCAGTTGGTCTAACATGAGCCTCAGGGGTAACATGAGCCGTATGGGGATTTTTTTTTCTCTTGCCTGTGGCAGCACTGTCGCGAAAGTAAATAACGAAAACAACAACATGATGTGATAGTGGCGTGTCTTGGCGGAATTTCAATGGTATAGAGACACATTTTTCCATCGATAAGAAATTTTTATAAATTATTTAGTTTTTAGAATTTTTTGCCCCTTTTTCTACCTCTGAGACTAACCTCCTTGAAAAGTGACTATCGATAATCACAGAATAATTTCGCCGGTCGCCGAACCTCACAAATACCTCCAACTTTCATGCCCATGCATTGGATTTTGAACATTTTAGTTTTTGACCAATTTTTTTTTGGAAAAAACCAAAATTTTGGAATGTTGGAGGTAACTTGAGCCACCCAATTTTCGCAAGTCCTCCAGGAACAATCTATACAGTAATGGTTTTCATGATACATTCTTAGTAAAATTGGCATTCCTTTAGAGCATAAATCAACTCCTTCACGTATCTTCCATATTTACTGTTCGTCTTTTTAAGACTTGTATACTATATATACTTATATAAGAAAAAAAAAGAAAAAAACACTAAGAAGTGGCCCGAACTGTATGTAACAAGGTGGAGAAATGGTGCTGAGTCCACACCATTTTGCGGGGAAAACAAAGCTAAAAATTTCCAAAAATTAAAATTAAAGTCAATATTAATTTTACACATATATATATACTACTATAAATAAAAGTGAATCTAACGTAGCCCAAAATACTACTATATATATACTTTTTAAGAAACTTTGACTGATCTCTCTTGACTTTAGGTCCCATTTGTCTTGTCGGTGTGCCTTTAAAGTAACTTAGTGCTATTAATTGTTAAATGATTTCCTGTTAGATACAAGGTTTTAGATGTTAAATGTATTTGTTTGCCTGAAATTTGACGTAAATTGCAGGAAAATTAAAGTTTCGTACGTTTTTAGCCTGGTTTTTAATGTTTTGTAACTCAATTTTTTTTTAAAAAAACTTTTGGGAGGCTCATGTAAGCCTATAGTAGGCTTACATGTGCCTTTAAATTAAAAACAATAGGGTGGCTCATGTTACCCCACCTTGCAGGTAACATGAGCCACCTCAATTTTTTTTAAAAAAAAAATACCCAGTTTGCTGGAAAATTTTTTCAATGGGCTATTCTTACTCTTCTATGTGGGACTGATCTACAACAAAAATTGATTGCATGAAAAAAAAATTTACTGCAAAAATGCAAAGCCTCAAAGTCAAAAACCGGCTCATGTTAGACCAACTGACGGTACATCATTTTTTTTTTAGAAAATCGATGATAGCATATTGCTGGTGGCATAGAGCGGAGTATTACGAATTCACGCCTTACGCCATCGCGCCTTCAATAATGTAGATGCAATACGGACATTTATCATGTGCAAATAGTTGTATCACTGCGCCGTGAATGAAGCGCGTCCATTCTCTTGCTATATTTCCGTATCAAGTTTGTTTCCGTGAGTCTTGTTCGTAAGTGTGCTTCGAGGACTACAGGAGTAAACAGCCAAACATAGGAGAGACGTAATCGAGCCTCGTTCTTTATATATGTTCTCCTTAATCCTGAATTCATTGACAGCGTAGAGCGGAGCATCGCGATTTTTTGCCTCGCGCCATCGCGCCTTCAATTTTGCAGATGCAGCGCGGACATCCGTCAAGCACGAATAGTTGTATCTCTGCGCCGTCGTTAACACGCATCCTTTCCCTTGCTCTAATTCAATACTTTGCTCGTTTCCGTTTCTCACATCTGCATTTGTATAGTGGTGCTTCGAAGGGTACGTGAGCAACACAGCCGAAGATAGGAAAGAAGTATCCAGCCTCGTTTTTTAACTTTCTCCCAAATCTGAGCGACACCTTGTTGACAGCATACAGGGTGAGCGAAAAGTCCCCGACCCCCCCTCTAACTTTTGAACGAATTGAGCTAGGGAAATGAAACTTTGGGAATGTTCCTATCTCAAAGTGGACCATCTTTTGGGGGGGTCAAACTTTTGGTCCCCCCCTCAGGGGGGGACGGGGGCCCCCCAACTTTTTTTTTTCAAATGGCAACCCCTATCTTGTGATACCTCATTCGAAAGAGCATAAAAAACTAAGAATTTTGGCGCAAACCGCAGATCAATATCTTAATTTTTGACCGAGTTATGATAGGTCAAAGGTCAAATTTGACCTATTTTCAAAAAATCATAACTCCGGTTCAAATTATCGTAAAGAAAAAAATAAAACGGGAAAATTTACCAAATTGTGTCCGCTTTTAAGTCAAAATTGCAAAAATCACTTCGATTTAATTTTAAGGGGGGGCTCGGACCCCCAAATACGCCAATTCAAAGGTCATTCAATTTTCCCGCGAAATAAGCCAATTTCCCATGGATTTGCCTCCACATTATCTCAGTAAGGTCAAAATCAGTTCAACATTACGTTGGCAAGCCCACAAATTTCGGGAAAAGTTAAAAAAATGAAATTTATGGTAATTAAATTTGACCGACCGTTTAAATATCATTTTTTTTTTTAACTTTTCCCGAAATTTGGGGACTTGCCAACGTAATGTTGAACTGATTTTGACCTTACTGAGATAATGTGGAGGCAAATCCAGGGGAAATTGGCTTATTTCGCGGGAAAATTGAATGACCTTTGAATTGGCGTATTTGGGGTCCGAGCCCCCCCTTAAAATTAAATCGAAGTGATTTTTGCAATTTTGATTTAAAAGCGGACACAATTTGGTAAATTTTCCCGTTTTATTTTTTTCTTTACGATAATTTGAACCGGAGTTATGATTTTTGAAAATAGGTCAAATTTGACCTTTGACCTATCATAACTCGGTCAAAAATTAAGATATTGATCTGCGGTTTGCGCCAAAATTCTTAGTTTTTTATGCTCTTTCGAATGAGGTATCACAAGATAGGGGTTGCCATTTGAAAAAAAAAAGTTGGGGGGCCCCCGTCCCCCCTGAGGGGGGGACCAAAAGTTTGACCCCCCCAAAAGATGGTCCACTTTGAGATAGGAACATTCCCAAAGTTTCATTTCCCTAGCTCAATTCGTTCAAAAGTTAGAGGGGGGGTCGGGGACTTTTCGCTCACCCTGTATAGCAGAGCATTGGAAGCTCACGCTCCGCGTCATCGCGCCTTCAATTTTTCGGATGCAGCACGGACGTCCATCAAGTACGAATAGTTGTATCTCTGCGCCGTCGTAAATGCGCATCCTTTCACTCCCTCTATTTCCATATTGTGTTTGTTTCCGTTTGTCGTATTCGTAATGGTGCTTCACTAGTAGCACTGGTGAATCTCACTAGTAGCAAAGAGCAAAGCGTTGTTAGTTCACGCCTCACGACTCACACCATCGCGCCTTAAATTTCACATTTGCAATATGCACACTCACCAATCAAAAATGGTAAATATTTCTCACGTTCCAAGACATGTACAAATAACATGTTTTAAAACCATCAAAATCAATATGTTTAAATATGAGTCATTTTGGTCCGACTTGAAACTTTGCGCATGAAAAAAGTTTTGGGCATCCGCAGGTTTATCCAACTGCAAAATAATGCAAAACTCTCAAGAACTCCACATGGCTTGGGTTGTTTCTTATTGTGCCATTATTTTGATTGGAAGGAAAATAAAAGCGATGGCTTAGAAAAAAAAAAAAAAAAAAAAAAAAAAGAAAAAAAAAACGAGACCATGTATCTTCCTTTCCCTATGCGATGTTGTTTCTTAACGAAATTCTTGTAAAACTTCCTTAATTTTTCTTCTCTGTTTTACTGGAATATTCTGCATAGATTTCAAGCAATAAAGTGAATTATACCTTTTTGAGAAAATGAATTAGAACTGGGAATTTGGAAACGCTAGAATGGAGATACAGGGTGTCGCACCTAGCCATCGAATTTAACAATTTTCAGTAATCGCTAATGCACCAACTCAAGGCTAAGAAGTCGCACGCTCAGAAAACGAAACTGAGCTTGGATTTTACTTACAAGCAACAACGTTAGCCCGATTGATCACAACCCATTCACCTTGAAGAAGATTTACCGGCAAATTTACATGCGAACGGATAATTATAATAACACCCTCTGCTTTGATGTTCCTAAATGAGCCTTCAAAGGAACAGACTTAAACCCAGGCAGTCGCTCCGACCGAGTCATGGCGTGCAGATTTAAATTAAGAAATTCTCGTCCGTGACTAATAACTGCCCCTTTTCCCTTTTTCGGTTCGTGCGTTTGCGCGAGATGAAATAAAATAATGAGGACCTTATTTTTCTTTGTGGGATCATCGCGAAGATGGAAAAATATTAATACGTAAAATAAGCTGAGCTCTGTTTTAGCCTGAAGGTGTCGAGTACGTTTCTTAACAAATCATCATAATACGGTTCATTTCACTTTTTTCGCACACAGCACATCGACGGCTCAAGAGCTGAACCACGTGTCCTCATTGCGGTGTGTCAAAATCTCTATTCCTATTTTATTTTTTCGAAGAGAACAAGTCGAATATATATAGCTTGAAATTTCTACGGAATATTCTGGTGGAAGAGAAGAAAAATCCAAAATGTTTTCAAGACATTAAGTTGACCAGTTGTTCAATGAAAAAATAAAGTACAACAGGAAGTTTGCAACATCGCAAACAAGGATACGCGGTTCGGCACTTTGGCCATTCAATATTTGAGATATCGTTCTCTGTCAGTTTCTCATCGACTTTCACGATCCCTTGAACATATTCTACCAATTGACAAACGAAGGAATCGTTGAGAATTTTCACAAGACAATGTTTTTATTCTTTCTTTCTCTCGCCTGCTCCTTTTGAAGACATTTTTCGGTTTTTTTTTTGCTTCACTGATGCCATTATTAAGAAGTAAGTATTCGAGAATTCATTAACTGATGACGCGCTCACATTTTTTTAGGTTAATCCTTGAAATCAGTAGAAACCTAGAAGGTGGAAGAAAATTTCAGAAATTGGATGCTCATGCAGCAATATCAACAAGCAAAGAGTTAATAGTACTTTCCTTAAGTGTAAATTGCATGGAAAGTTACATTTCCTCTGATGGAGTGAAAATTTGTTGATTCAATTTCCATGATATTTGTACGAATAATTTTCCTCCGGACCGGAAAGTGCCTTCTGAATTATTCGGTTCGTGTGACCGGCAATTTTTTCTCCAAAAATCAATTCAGAAGCTGGTAAGCACTATTGAGCGCTGTTGAGATTATGTACTTGTTGCTCTCATTAACTCTAGAGCAAAGTTCCTTACATTGCCTGTGTTAAAGATAAGACCAACATTCGGAGAAAATTACCCTTTGAATAGATCATAGAATAAAGGCATTTAGGTATTTTACAGTGAGAAACATCATGCACAGTCCAAATAATACCCGACGGCGCTTAGCAGGTTTTGAATTTATCCACGCTTCGGATATTGCCACTAGTCGAAAAGGGGAAAAAGGATCATTCGTAACCTTTCTCCTTGCGATGGTGAGTGGAAATGGCACGAAGAGAAGGTCGCTGAGTAGACACCCTCCAAGTTTATAAATACGATGACAGCTAATAACGCAATAAATTAGGAGCTTGCGGGAACATTACCTTGTTAAAAACGAATTTATTGCGATAAAAGGTTGGCCTCCCTCGGCGGATTCCCTCTTTTTATTATGATTATTTTTCAATAAACCCACCACCGCTGAACACAGAGCGAGGCGTACCTTGGAATTCCGCCCTGTTGAGGATAAACGTCGTATGAGCACCGACGTTACCGAATTTCCTCCCATAAAATGAGATTTTCAGGGAAACGTACGGATATTTTTCTCCCAATTTATCAGAGAATTTAATTCGGAATTCAACCTAAAATATCTGGAAATTTACAGAAAAAAAATATTGAAAACTTTTCTCTTCTAAGACCCGGGTGGCGTGAAACACAAGAAAAAACACAAGAAAAGATTGGAAATTTCAGTGAAATATTTCATGGAATTTCACGAGGCTGAGAAATATTTCATATTTTTCAGGGGCTAGAACATTCAACCCGCATTCAAGCACACAAAAACAGAAGAAAGTTACAATTTTTGCATTTTGCGAAACATGAAAAGGAACCGGTATTTTTAATATCTTCCATAAATTTCTGAAATTTCATGGAATATTTCAATTGAAAATTTAGGATTTTATTTTTCATGAAATTTTGCCACCATGTTTGAGAATGCTTCACGTGGGGAACTTCGGCAACATTTGGAAGTTGAGCGTCTGAACACTTTAGGTCCAGCTGCTGAGGTTTGGATCACACATCTGAAACTTCAGCTCTTACATCTGAAGTACTTCGGTTTTCACATCTGAAGTGCTTCAGATGTAAGAACTGAAGTTTCAGATGTGTGATCCGAACCTCGACAGCTAGACCTTAAGTGCTCAGATGCTCAATCCGAAAACTTTAGAGGTCCATATGACCTAAACTTCGGGTCCCACGCACGAAATTTTTTCCTCCTTGTATGGTCAGAGCCGTTGTTCTTTCAAACGACGGTGCAAAATGTACAGCACTAAAATCAGAGTAAGAGAATCCGTAGAATTTTCTGCGATTTTGCAAGCATGCCCGGAACGGACTCCCCATGCCGCGCTCTGGAAACGATTTGTAATCGCGTTTGTGTTTATAGCTCCGATCGCCACTAAGTGAGTCTGCGGCCAATGGAAGGGGGCCGTAAGGGGTGGGGGTGTACGTAGGTGTGCAAACCGGGGAAAACTGAGCAAGACGAGGAAAAATAAACAAAAAAGAATCGGGGAAACGGCGGGGGGGGGGGGGGGCAGAGAGCGAGAGAGAAGTAAATGAATAAAAGGTAATATTTGGAGTGGAAAATGAAACACTCTCGTTCGGGTCCTCTGGGAGCCGGAGTCGTCAGATCTGGGGGCGAAATCCGGTCGCTTTATATTCCGGGCTCGGATTTTCCGTGCCGTAAGACAACGGTATGGGAAAGTGACCGAGCAAGTGTCTCGGCTATGACCCCAATTTAGCGCTGATTTCGACGGGCGCTTGCTCTTGGCTCTGTTTTCCTGTCGCCGGGAGACGGGAGGGGCGGCTGAATCACGGGAGGGGCGACTGAATCACCGGAGAAGTATATACGAACGACGGGGGAGGGGGATGGGGGCGGCAGGGGTCAACCGTCGGGCTTCGGAAAAATCCTGGAGCACACGACACACGATGTTAGTTGACGCGATTCCACTTGATGCTCCGCGGACCGTGCGTTCGGGAGGAAAACTTGTCGCACAGTTAAAACTCTCCGTGTGCTCGGTTATTTTGAGCTAGTTTTTGAGCAACCGTATTTTTAGTCACATCGACCGAAACATTAGATCACACCAATACATCTAGGGATGAAAAAGGTGCCCTGCTAGGTGATCTGATACCGAGTATCTGTGTAAATAGAGCACTACCATTGAATGATGAATCAGTAATTGGCTGACCCACCTGCTTGAGATGCATGCATACTTTAAGATGAAAAATAAATTGCGAACGTTGCATGCAGACCTAAATACGAAAAAGTATATACTGAGGTTTTGTTAGCCTACCTTACCATACAATTTACAAAAATTACAATGTTAAGCGTATATGTATACTCAGCTTTGGAACAAATTTAGTGCATTACGTTTAATGCCCAATAACGCTCTAGGTGTGGGGGGGCGGGGGGAGGGGCTGTTGAACCTATACGTTACGGACGAGTTAGAGAGGGAGAAATAAGGTACGTAACGCTAAAGTCGACATGTGGCGCCACACTTTTTGACAACTTTTTTGATCCTTTTTTTTTTTTTTGTGGGGCGCAACTTTTCGATTTAAGATGTAAAAGCTGTGTGGAAGGCGGCAATTTTTCATCAGAAATTCTCTCAAAATGCCACTTTAAAGGAAGGGGGGTGTCGAACGGAGCTGTATGTATTTTCTTAAGGAGCTGCAGACCTGCGTTGTCGGAGAGAGAGGAGGGTGGAGAGTTGCAAAATCCGATTTTCAGCCTTACGTATTTTATGAGTCCTTCGCTCTACCTGCTCACCTCTTGAGAATTAAAGACTCATTCTTCCCCCAACACATGAAGGTGCGCGGTTGTGCGGGGGTGGCGTTGCGCAAAGTGGACGATCCATGAACATCCCCTTTTCCGTATGGGAGGAGGGGGAGGGGGAGGTTTCAATCTGCTGAGCTTTTTCGTCGGAATGTTGACGCCGCGTAAAGGCGACCGAAACTTTGGCGGATCCGAGCTCTTCCGGACACTCACGCCAGCTTGCTTGTAAATAGAGGGAGCAGGGATTCGATACCGGGTTGCTCGATCGCCCTCAAATTCGGGAATATCACAATCGACGGGACCGACTTTCGAGTCGAGCCGGCGGCGCTGTAAAAGACCAGTCAGAACTCGGTGAATGAGCCGAAATCCCGGCAAAATTCGTACAAAGGAACAGGAAAGACGACTGAAAAGCATCCCAGGCTCCGAGCCAAGCGACCCTGCCTGGCGCCTGAAACAAAAGGGTACCCTTCCCGACTCCACCCAAATCCACCCCCCTCCCCCTGTCACCGTGAAGGAAAGTGACCTCAAGACTGCTCCTGGACAAAGAAATGACAATCCGAGTCTCGAGGGGCTGACCGGCCACGTCATGGATGAAAGTGATCTAAAATGGATCTACGGCGAGGTCTGCAGAAGTCCAGATCTACCTAACCCCGTCTTATCCCACGGACAATGGAAATCTGGAAGAGTTAAGAAATTAAAAATCGTAGTACACGATACCGTATCGAAACTGTGCGTGAAATGCAATGGACTAATTGAAAATGTCTGTACCCATCTCATAAGTTCAAAAATAGTGATTCCTGTCCCCGTTAATCGTCCGTTCCAGGGGCCGAAGAGTTTCGGCTCCTTCAGCTGGAGATGCAGCATAAAATTCAAGTTGAGTTAAATGAGCATAAAACTATCAAGACGCCAATCCCTGTAACTGCAGTAAAATAAATTATTTGTAAAATCAAATTTAATTTTAGGCAGGGTTGCTGCAAAGAGAAAATTAAAATTTGATGCCTCATTTGCGGTTTGAAAGAGTCCTCTGCCGGTGACTTCAAGTACCGGAAACTTAAATTTTAATGCGAATCTTCTCCTGGCAATTTTTTAAAGAACACTATCAAAGGGTAGCAAACGACTTTCTCCTCCTAGTCCAACTTTGCTTTACGGCTTGTTGTTCAAAAAATAATGAAAAAAATATATATATGAAAGATAAAATGAAAAAAATAAAAAAAAATAAAAAATAAAGAAACAAAAAAATAAAAAAAACAAAAAAAATAAAAAAAACAAAAAATAAAAAAAACAAAAAAATTAAAAAAAATAAAAAATAAACAAAAAACATAAAAATTGAAAAAATAAAAAAAACAAAAAAATTAAAAAAAATAAAAAATATAAAAAACAAAAAAATTGAAAACATAAAAAACTAAAAAAACTAAAAAATAAATAAATAAAATTAAACAATTAAATTAAATAATATAATAAAATTAAATTAAAAAATTAAATATAAAAAAATAGAAAACAACTTTTGCCTACTATGTCTCTAGGATAATGTTCAAGGTGTGATCGCGGAAGGACGAGTTTAAGCGTGCGACATGTCAACGATGGCGCCCGGGCACTTACGCTTACTCGAGGGCCGATTCTCATTCCGGTACAGGCTCCGATCCGATCCTCTTGCGGATAAAGTCGCGCACCTAATTCGATTTCTCGGAAAAGAAAAAAGAGGACTGGACTGTCCTTTTTTTTAGACAGGACTTTGCGGGCCATTATGGTTCCGAGATAATCTGGGACTCAGGGAGCGCGGTATCGACGGGATGCAATCTGATGCCGTGTCCCTGCTGACGGCTCGCACTCCCACCGGAGCGGCTAAGAGCCTCTGCCGATTCCCGAAAAGTCCCGCACGATCCACTCAAATTATGCAACAGACGCTTATCTTTGTATCAGAGCTGCCGATCGGTGAGTAATTTGTGGGTATGGAATATCGGACCGCTGTGAGCTGATTATTGAAATTGATAGACAAAGCGATAGACAAAAGATCGCACTCCCAATAGAGCGGCGAGGAGCCTCTGCCGATTCCCGAAAAGTCCCGCACGATCCACTAAAATTATGGAACAGACGCTTATCTTTGGATCAGAGCTGCCTATCGGTGAGTAATCCGTGGGTATGGAATATCGGACCGCTGTAGGCTGATTATTGAAATTGATAGACAAAGCGATAGACAAAGACGACATAGATACAAATTTTTCAGAGCAGCCCGAGACAATTTGAACAGTAGAAAAACAAGGGGAAAAAACGAGAAACAAGGCTAAAATACACAATCAATAAAAACCGAGACGTTTCTACTTAAAACTGAGTCAATTTTGACTCAAGACTGACTCAAAAATGACTCAGTTTTAAGTAGAAACGTCTCGGTTTTTATTAATTGTGTATTTTAGCCTTATTTCCCGTTTGTCTCCCTTGCTTTTCTACTGTTATCAAAGACGACATAGGGACTATGGAGCGATCTAATCGATTGTAATGAGTGGTTTCTTTAGACTAAGATAGAACATGATAGACTAACTATAGGGTCTCTCGTAGGTTGCTGTTAGTTAGTCTTTTACCTACCTCATTCTGTCTGCTTTGTCGAGAGCTTTCTCTATCAATTTAAATAATCGGCCCGCTGAGCTGAGGGTCATGTTCTTTGACGTTCCTCACTCAGCTTTTTCCCCTTGGGAGGCACCATAAGGCTTATATTGAGGCTAAGGGAGGCTCAAGCAGACTTACAAGTTTATTACATTTTACAATAAGGTGCCAATATTTCTGGCTCTTTCATGAAAGCACGTATCTGAATGGCGAAATGTATGGCATATATGTTGTTTCTAAAATGAGCCGGAAGTAGTGGTTCCGTATTGCAAAATGTAATCCAAGTTACCACTCTGGGAAAAAACGTTGCTTGGATCTAGAGCCCAGATTCCTTAAAACACTGACAAGGAAAAATACTCTTGATTCAATCAGACTTTTTGCTTGAATCAAAAGGAAATCCGCCTAAATCAAGAAGCTTGGCTCTTCAAATCAAGAAAAAATCGGATTGCATCGAGAGTATTGTTTCTTGTCAATGTTATTAAGAGTATGGACTCTACATCCAAGCAACTTTTTTCCCCAGTGCATCGTAGAGTGGACAATTTTTCTGGACGTTAGGCAAAACTCACTAGTGTAACATTAGAAAAACATTTTTGCAATGGATAGTTATGCCACTAATAATACAAAATTAAGAGAAGCTAATTTTATGCTTAAGATACACTATGTTCCTTTCTGTATGGTGATGTGCAAGCAAACAGAAGGATGGTGGACTTTTTTTAGGTCCTATGTCGGACTGTTTTTAGGAGGAGCTTCGGCACCTAAAAAATTCTCAAGCCCCAGTTTCCTTCATTCATCAAGACTTCAAGCTGTTGTTTATTTATGGCCCCTTAAAAGAAGGACGAGACAGTTAGGGCATTGTCATCGAGGTTTCGCTCCAGTCAACGGAATGATGAAGCAGGTGTGGTCAAGGTGATAATGAATGACGAATGCGAATCCTGGAATTCAATGGTTTTAAAATTCGCTCGTTAAATTTTCCTTCGGAAACTCAAAGAATTTTCGTAAGACAAAGACTTCAGATGTTTACGGCGGAGGAAAGGCGCCGACATTTCGACCAGGCTCACATAAAATTTTTCTTCGGACCGCTTCGGAACATTTTAGCAGACATAATGTTGAGATCTGGGAATACGGCAGTCCCTACGTTGTCAATTTGAATACCTCCCCAATGGCTCACAGAAAATTAAGTTTTTCCTGAAAAAAATTCAAATTAATATTTCAGGAACACATTTTGAGTGCGAAAAGTAAGGAAAAGTGTTTTAATTGTCTTGTATGATCAAATTTCAATTGTAACTGCAATTAATTATAAAACAAATCCTAAAGCACATTTTTCTCTCTTCTCTCTATATGTTCGCCACCAGGCAATTGCTTAGGTTCTCTGCTCCGTGCCTATATTTGGGAGTAAGTGAATATTTACAATTTTAGAGCAAGATGCTTTTCGCTACATTTACATCAAATATATCGCAATTTTTTGCATCTGGACCGCTCAACTATTCCTTCGACTACTACGTATTCTATTTTTTTCAACAAACACGAAATATGCCCTCTCATGTTCTTAAGTGTGCATCAAAAATGCCTTTTTTGCATCATTAATAAGTAGGTATCAAAATATTCCCAAAGATATTTCGAGCAAGTCTTCGCAGGAAGCGGTTTTCGTTTCGAGGTTCGCCCAACACGACATCGCGCTCTCAAAACGGCTGTGAACCGTGGGCCGGGTCGTAAATTGTCCCCCGGCCCCCCTGAAAAAATAAAAATCAGGTGATGCAATAAAATAAATAAAGAATTTAAATGAGTCGGACCGGGAATTGTTTTTCTCGGTTCCCATCTGCACGCGCGGGGACAGGCCAAGATTTCTATCTACCTAAATTATTTAATTCCTTCGATTTTTCTTGTCCTTTGAGCGGTGCGCGTGGCCTGGCCGGCAGCAGTGGGGCCAACCCGTCGCGGTCCCCGAAAACGCAGCGGAACAAGGGGAAAATCGATGAGGTTGGCAACAGAGTCGCCATCTGGATGCCGGAGAAACAATAACAATAAGTTTAAATAGTTAATCGGAGACTCCGCGTTGTCAAACGGTCCAGCCGGGCCTGTCAGCGTTCCGAGCTGGTTTCTTATTTAAAAGCTGCCTCAGATTTGCTCAGCTCAGGCCCTCATTAGAATTGAAGTGATTCCAGGAAATATTCATTTCATATAAATTCACTTTTCGTTTCGTCCACCTATGCATAATGGACTACTTCACTTACAATCGACCGATATCAAAGTCGTTCACCATTAACGTCACCCTTTCGCGCATTCCGCGGCGGTATCCATGATTTTACGACGTTCCAACCTGAGGGTTTCGAGTACAAGGATCATGGTTTTCGGAGGATGGTAATCAAATAGTTCATATTATTGGTTTTTAGACACTTTTCATCTGGTTTTTTTGCGTAAATTCACATTAGAAGCAGTCTTGACATCCCATCGCGTCTGTAGGAGGATCAAAATCCCTCAGTGATGTCACCCGAACCTTCGTAATTACGTGTATATTTTATTTGTTGCGCAACATCTCCAACACGGTTGAAATTTTCCAATCGTGAATGGAATCGGAAAACGTTTGGAGATAGGTAATTACGTCCATTGATGATGGGTATCACGGACACATTATTGCCGGAAATTAGTACATTTTTATGATAATTTGTCCCTCCTCTGAAAATTGAGTCACCGAAATCTCAGAACTCCTTGAGGTCGAATAATTTCTACCTAGATGTGCATCGTTATTCGCACATGACACTGAAAAACGTACGATACAAGCACGGAACCGAGATCTGTACAATTACTGACTTTTTAGCAGTTACGAATTACCGGAAATTCTTGGTCAAACGCCTTACATTCTTTTTCGCATAATCAATTTCTTTTATATCAGAATTTGAAAATAGGTTTAAGGGCAAAACTTCTATTTTCCATCATGTTTTAAAGCAAAACTTGTTCCCTCCTACGCAGAAAAGCTAACATATTTATGAAGAAATTCGATAATTTTACCAAGAAAAAACTGGGATCAAATAGAACCCTGAATTCTTGGTAATTTTACCGTTTTCTTAGTAAATACACCGAGATTTTTTCCAGTGGGGGAAACGAAATTCCCCTTTTCAATTTTTCTCTAAGGTTAGTTGCTTCCGTATACCTAAACGCGCTATGGTATTTGGTTCATTTCCCTTATTAAACGCGGCCGGATTAAACGCTGGGACGTTGCGGCTCTGATAAAGATGATCAGGTTCTTTGAGCAAGAGGCAAGGACTTAAAGGGGAGAAGTTTCTGCGAGTCAAGTTCCCCAAATCATAGAATATTTCTCCGTAGCAAAACAAACTTCGAAATTTTTAATCAATACCCCGTTTCGTCCTGCTCTGTCAAAAGCATGGCTTTCCTCATCCACAGAGAGACTTAGAAATTGATTCCTGAAACCTTTGCCGTTTTTTGCGTGTTTACAGCTTCAAACACGTCGGTCCGCTCCTATAAATATTTCTTGGAAAATTGATGAAAAGCGTTGCAGAAAAGCCCTCGTTTTTGTTAGCTCAAAGGACCGAACGTCTCCGCACTCTGCTGTGCTCGGAAAAAACCTCGTAACAATAATTTAAACTCTGTATAGAAACGCGGTTTTGTGTTCTCGCGGCCAAATAGCAGTAGTTTCCCTCTTTTCGAAAGTCTAAAAACGCTGAAGTTAAGACGATCGGAAATTCGACATGAAACAACCCTCACAGGTTTTTTTTCACATCCCTCGAAAGATGCACTGGAAAGTAAATATATTTTAATACCGAATAATATAATATTTCCTCCTTTTAGAGGGGGTCCAAAGAAGCTGCGCTCATCCCTTTTCTGGCAACCTCCGCACGCCCGAATTGACGCAAAAATGTTGCCAAACGTACTAGAAAATCATTCCTTCTGGACGGAACTTCAAAGTAATTAGACGAGGGTCCTTGTAAGGTGACCGTAACCGAACCAGACGCGCAATTTCTGCTATTTTTAACCTCACCTACTCTGACTTACTCAGATCGTAGAACTTGTCGGATAAGTAAGATACGGACGCCTACAATGAAAAAAAAGAGCAGCATGAAAAGTAAGAGATAAAAAAGGGAGAGAAAAAATAGGAGGAAGAAGGAGAGAAAAGATAAGAAACGGAGAGAAAAAGGACACGGAGAGGAGAAAGTAGAAAATAACAAGACAAATGGACTACATTTTCCAATTAACTATAAATTGAGCCTCAGTTTAAAACCAGCGTATGTATTATTAGTTTCTCTACCCAGATAAGTGCTTTTACAGATGGGTCGAAAGTTATAGTTCTGAATTGCAAAATGAAGTCCAAATAAGGTAAAGAAGAGAAGGAGAGGAAGTAGAGGAAAAGTTTACTTTTTTGCAACTTTTATTCTTCTTATTCTACTTCTTTTTCTTTTTCCTCTACTTTTTATTAATCTCTTTTCTTTTCTCTGTTTTCTTGTTTCATATCCATCTCAATTTTTTCTTAACTGTTTTCTTCCCCGTCAATGTCTTCATTTTTCTATCCATCATTTGGACTGCATTTTGCAATTTGGAACTATACATTCTGGCTCATCTGAAAAATCACTTATGTGCATAGGGAAGCTAATGGCACGTACGTTGTTTTTAAACCGGGCCGAATTGCAAAATGTAGTCCATTTCCTTCCCTCTATTATTTGTCTTTTTCATCATTTTTTCCTCTTCCTCCTCTTTCTTACTCCTCCTCGCCTCCTTTAGCTTTTGCTTCATATTTTTCTTCATTTTTCCTCTTCTTTTTCCTGTTCGTTCATGTCTCGCGTCCAAGAGGCCCAAGTCCGTCGGACTGGGGTCAATAACACCGAAAATCGAAATTGAATTGAAAATTTAAAAAAAAAAACCCTGTCGCAATGTTCTGCGGGGATCTTATCGATCCGGCAGCACAGCGCGTAATTGGCAGGGGCATAAATACACGGGTCCCGAGAAGCCCGTAAACCGGCTCAAAGTCTTGCGAGACGGGACCGGGGCGGGGTTCTTTGGGAGCGCGAAACTTTCCGGGACGCAGCAAAGCTCAAAGGTGCTGGCCCGAGGCTGAGGGCAGAGGAAGCTCAAAAAAAGCTCGTTTCGCCACCGCCCGGCTTCGGGCCGGGATAATTGGCTTTCCATGGACGCTGCTCAAGACCCGCAGAGCGCGCCTCTGTCCGAGCCGATTACTTCTCCACTTTAGAGGACTCCTCGATAAAACAAAACTCTGTTCTGTTTTTTTTTTGTCCTCCCAGCATCGACGGGTGACTAAAATGGTCGTATGAGATGGATCTGTGACAAGGAAAAAAGCAAACATCGAGATATCCTACAAAGGTCGGAATACCACCCAGGAAGACGCAGGAACCAAAAGTTTGTGTGAATATGGGAAGTAAAACACCAAGCAACACAACTTCGGGTTAGTTTCTCTTCGTGAGTTATTCTGTCCAATAAGTTGATCAGTTATTCGAATGGTGAAATGAACCAAATCTCTTGGTTGAAAACCTCTAAGCCCGTGTAGGTGGAGGTTGAGGATTGATCCCGGAACTTGTAGATGATGGTCTGATGCGCTAGCCACTGTGGTTGCAATCCAGAAACAGAAACGTGGAAACCGTGAGTAGATTAGATCTGCTTGCCAATTTTTTAGTCCTGAGATGTCTCGAAGCATCCTAAGATTTGGTTAATTTGATCGGAAAGTTGCGTAGTCAACTAAATCGTTTTGGATAATCCGACCGAACAATAATCGTCCAACAGAGACCAAGTTTTCGGCTCTTTTTACCTTTCTAGATTCCCGTTAAACTTTTAGCAGGAAACGGATCGACAATTGATGGGAACGGGTTCGACAGTAGATGGAACCGGTTCGACAGTAGATGGAACCGGTTCGACAGTAGATGGAACCGGTTCGACAGTAGATGGAACCGGTTCGACAGTAGATGGAACCGGTTCGACAGTAGATGGAACCGGTTCGACAGTAGATGGAATCGGCTCGGCAGTAGATGGGACCGGTTCGGCAGCAGGTGCGGACGGAAGCAGGCAGAGTAGGACGGTGGCAGGCGGAAGCAGTAGCCGGAAGTAGACAAAGCCTGATGGAAACAGACAGAAGCGAAAGGAAAGAAGGAATATACCCAAAATGTAATACCTACGTATAAGAACGTCCCGCCTATTATACTGGAGCTAATTCGCACACTGAGAAAAACTATTTTTGAACTATACCACATTAGTGTTATTCAATATTAACTATTTGTAAATAGTGGCCATAACCATTAATAATGGTATATTTTCACCATTACACTGGTAATTTTACAACTAATTGATAACATTATCACATGATTGTAACAATACCTTTCTTCGTGGTTATGTCTACAACTACGGAGTTCAAGTAGATAATATGATCATTGGTCATATTCATTTTTTTTAAGTGCATACGTTTGGAAATTCATTCTCAAGGATGATATCACTCCTTCTTGGGGTGACGGGTTATCTCTAACTTGTTTACTTTCGCGATGCTGTATTTTTATTATTTATAAGTAAGTATTTTTGCTAGGACTTTCTTAAGGAGTTCATAATTTTTCCGCCAATGCTCTGGAGATATGGAGATGCGTCTTCAACATTCAACTTGGGGCCGCTTTGAAGGTCCGTGTAATCTTGTTTGGATTGCGCGGGAGCATATTTCGGCCGAACCCGTCCGACCCGGAACCCGCAACCCCTCAACCCCCCCGTCGGATGGCCTCTGCCGCTCCTAACTGTAACGGGATAATGGTCTGGTTAATCCAAATTATCGCTAATGTGATTATTCTACACTTTGTCCGCCCTCGGCTACAGCGCGCGCCCTTTGAGCGCCTCGTGGTTTCAGCGTGACCTTTGAACAGTCTCGTTCCGTCCCTCGTCAACGTCATTAAAATATCAATGGCCTTTGAAGTTTTGCCCCACTTTTGGGGGCTTTTCAGGTCCGACGGACGCTTGTGCCCTACCAAGCGATCGACCAAAAAACAAACCCGGACATTTTATCAAATTACCGGATAATACCATTCGACTTAGTCGGAGTATTTCGCTGGTTAGTGCATTAGTTGCGGCTGCAAAAATGCTACGCAGGAACTAGATTTATGAGACTTTGCTCCGTTGAAAATTTGCGTCATAGAGATAACAAACGCGTATAATTTGTCCTTAAAACGTGGGCTACGGATCATTTACTGGCCGAGCTGCATGTTAGGAAGACACATTTTGGAGCCGTTCATAAAATACAAAACGCTGAACTTCGGATTTTTTCGACCCCCCCCCCCCTCCTATCGCCTCCTTGGAACGATTTCGTGACGTAGGTCCCTATCTTATAACCCATGAAAACAAAATGGCGTAACGTTCACTCATCTCCTGCTGAAGTGAAAACGACTTGCTAGTTATGAAACATGGTGTCATATTGACGCCAACATGGTGAAGACATTTGGATTGCATTTTGCAATTTTGGAACTGTAAATCTGGCTCATCTGAAAAAAACACTCATGTGTATAGGGAAATTAATGGCACATACGTTGTTTTTAAACTGGGTCAGGATTTATAGTTCCACATTGCAAAATGCAGTCCATATTATGTGGTAATTTAGACGATTTGAATTTAAAGTGAAAAAGGAAATATCTCCATTGTCATCTGGACCCCAAGACCCAAGAATACTTCGACGACAGGACCCGCACGTAGTTTCACCGTAGGAACACATATAGGTATGTGACGTTAATTTAAACATTAATTTCCGTTGTTTTACATATAAGGTTTGATTGAGACCAATAACATTTCATGAGTATCACGCAATAGTACTCCTCTCAAGTTGAACAATTCTAATGTGGTTTTTTCAAAGATTGAGGCGCGAAGCGGCCAGGGGGCACAGCCTCCTAGTTGATAATAATTTCTCACACCCGAGAAATAGTCGTGCAACACTTTGCGCTTCTCCTAAAGCGCCATGAGCTTGAGAGTAAAAGCGTCGAAATAATAAATCGGTGCTTGGCGAAGGGTCGAAATCAATCGGAGCGGACGGTTGCGTTAACACGCCGCAGAGGGGAATTAAATCAAGCGAAGAGGTTGGCATTACCGATATTAAAACCCGCTCACGGGCATGCATGTGGATGAGCTTAAAAAATCATCGCCTCGATGAAATATTACAAAAGTTACCACTCGGTGTGAAGGCGAACTTTTCCCCCTCCACCCCTGCGTCCCACTCTTAAACGCATTTTCTTTCACCTTTGTCTTTCATTTGCGCCTTTTTCCGAAATCTTCGTCTGCTCGTGGGTTTCCTCTGGGAGGGGTTGTAACGCTATGGCATTATCTTATCATCTCACGCTGGCACCATGCATGCAAATTGTCGGTGAAGTTTAAAAAAACACCCATCTCGGCCAATCTCGGCCTGCAACTGTGCAGATTTTATAAAATATTTTGTTATTTCAAATGAACACCTGTCGAATTTTTTATTGATGCTTTTTCTGGTTGCCTTATGCCCTTTGCCTCACCTAGAATATTATTTCAGTTGAATTGAAAACAATATTAGTTTTATTTTTTTTTTTTAGCAATTCAAAAACATAATTTTGAGCCTACACCTACATTGATAAAAATATTTGTGTTCTTTTTGGTTAATATAGGAAGTGTAACACAAACCGACACACATTTTTTGTTGATTTTGGTACAGTTTGCGGTAAGTTTAGCGCAGAAAACAATGAAGAGACTGGAAAAGTACATTCTTCCGTTTGCGACGTTGGTCGCAAACGCTAAAAAAAATAAATATCGCTTAAATCGCTTTTCTTTAAATGTCATTAAGAAAACTAGCTGACATTTTCTCTCGAAAATTTCAACTGAAGGCAAGGTTAATTTCTGTTTTACTTCCCATATTAACCAAACTTTTGTGTTGAAATTTCTCGCGTTGTAGACGAATAGCGCTCCACAGTAAATTGAATTGCCTCATCATAAGTTTAACAAAAACCCAGCAGCTTTTTAGGACATAATTTTCGCCGTTTTTCCGAGCACAAACAATCCACAAAAGATCAGCATTCATTATTTGCTATGACCAGCCACTTTTTCCCCAAACCTGAACAATTCATGATTTTGTTTCTTTTATATTTTTTATTTTCCCGCTGTGGCAAATCATCATAATTCCTTTCAAAATCTATTTCCAAAGCTCCCTTTTAAATTTCACTGGAAATCCGTAAAATTGGTTCATTACATAATACTATACCACATATTAAAAACTTCCTTTCATCGCGATGCAAACTGTATCCTAAGGAAAGTGGGAAAGTAACTAATTAAAAAACGGCTATGAACGTGGTCATGAATATTCAAGGAATATGCCTCGTAATCGTATGTTTTACATCTTCTTAACGCCTTCATATTTTTATTCGTCCGATTGGACTGCATTTTGCAGAAAGGAACCAAGCCACATCAGCGATTGCCAAGTTTAACCGGCACACAATCGATCGAGACAATAGGAGAGGTCGGGCAAAATTTGGAAACTTTAAGAGCTTATAACTCCGTTTACACCCAATTTTGAAGCTCTAAAGGTGGTTCCAGTGGTTTTCTCGTGAAATTTTCTTCTAGAAGCGCCTTTTAAAATTTAAAATGTAACGGAATAAACATCAACAATTGCAGTTTTAGTCAAAGATTTCATGTCCGACCTCTCTGATTGACTCTGATTTGTAATTTTTATACAAAAGAACGTTTGGGAGGCAGGGCCGGATTTACTTACTTGCCACCCATGGGCCGCCTGTATTTTGCCGCCCCCTTCTCATGCGTTTTTCAAATATAAATGCGGTTTAATAATTTTAACTTCCGCCGCGCCGCCGCGCCTTGCTGGCCGTACTATGTTAGGCGCAAGGCGTGAAGTATTCCTATAGTTTTAAGTGCGCCATGCGTTTCACGCCGACCGCTGCTGCACGCACCGTGTTTGACGCAATGCATGAAGTATTCATACAGTCTTGTAGGCGCCATGCGTTTCACGCCGCCCGCTGCTGACCGTAGCGACCGCGCCGACCGCACTGTATTTGACGCAATGCGTGAAGTATTCATGCAGTCTTGTAGGCGCTAATATGTGTTACATGTCAACCGCCACACCGAGGGCTACTCTTTTCCATCTAAAGTCCTCGTCATCATTGCTCTCTGCGCCGCGCCGCCGTTCCAGACCAAATTCCGTGTTCGGTTTCTCTCTTAGTCTTAAATGGACTGGTGAAAGGTGCTGTCTATTGTATCACAGAAAGATGACAAAATTAGACATATACTCTCAGGAAATGAGAGATTTTGTCACCTTTCCTCGTTTGTAATTTTTTTCTGACTCCGATTTTTCTTTATAGCTACATTTAAAAAAAATTGCAAAATTGTTTGCCCCCTAAATCCGGCCCTTTTGGGAGGATTCCTTCGAAAAATTTAAGCAATCTGTTTCGCACTATGCAGAAAATTCATTGCAATTTGCACAGAAATACGCATAAAAGTTTTCATGTAAAAAAAGCAATTACATTTTTTTTTAAAAAAATAAAAAAATAAAATAAAATAAAGAAAATGCAAAAATTCCAAATTATATTTGGCAATGGCCGATGTATCTTGGTTTCTTTCTGCTTAACGCGGTCCAATTAGTACTTTAAAATCATAGTTTTAAAATATTTTCCGAGAGAGGGTAGAAAAAGTGCGCTGCTTCTAAGGTTGAGCCCCAATCACCACTGTACTAAGTTTTGCGTACCTAGATGTACCCAGTGCAGCTGCGCAACCTTGAACTAGTTTTCCACTTAACACGGATCGGGGAGCTCATTTCAAGCGAAGATTTATGGCTTTTTAAAGTCTTCAATTTAGTCGGCAAGCCGAGGACGTGATCGCAATACGCTTCCTAGTCGCACACGGCCTCCTCCTCACCCCGGCCACCAACGATGCCAAATTCCCCTCCATTTCACTCTTAACGAAGCGGAAAAATCCACACAATTTCCACTGACCCGCAACGTCGCCTGGCAAGCGCGAGCCATTTTTTAAGCCGGGCTAATGAAGCGTCAGGAAAAACCAAGCTCGAACGCAGCCGAGATGCCGTATCTCTAGGAAATCTCTGAAATATGACGTATGCACCCCGGTAAAGGGGGATTTTATTTCAGTTTTGAAACCCTCGTCAAAGGTTGACTCACGATGGGAGGGTTGAGCCCCGAGAAAAAGCTCAGCTCCTCTTCCACCAGAAAAATATAAGATGTGACTATGCAATTGGCCGCAATGACCCAGTAGACAAGGTACGAATTCAAGCATTCTAATATACGTTTTTAACCATTTCAGGTTGAACACAATTCATTCATTCAAGTCGCTTTACAGCGCGCCCGGACGCTCTGCGACACCTAATCGCCACTCTTGTATATCGACCCAGAGGTCATCTGGTAAATAGCATCTTGTAATTTCATCTTGAATGCCACCTATCCACGATTTTGCTGGACGTCCCCTGGGTCTTCTCCCAGGAGGAACCCCATCTACTACCTTCGTTTAGTTCGTTGAACACAATTCACGCACCGAAAATTTTAAAAATCTAAATCAACCTCAATTTTCTCCTCTTTTCTGGCGTCCCTTTTCACTGACTCAGATTTCAGTGCATGACAACAAGCATCAAATGGTTGCTGAGACGTATATCGACGGTGTAAGTCGGCAATCACATAACTCGTTTGCAGTGTCTGAAAATCTCCGTCTATGTTATTTTTTTAAAGGAAGACAAATTGACATCATTTCTTGAAGTTTATGCAGAATTTTCTTCGCACAGAGAAGAAAAATCGCGGTATTTTTAAAGAATTGACGTTGAGAAGTTTTCCGTTTAAAAAATAAAGTATGACAGGAAGTCTGCGACGTCGCAAACCGAGTTATGTGATTGCCGACTTATACACCGTCGATATAGAATAAAATTCAGCAAACAAAAACAATTTCTCCACCTTGTTACAAAAATAATTGCTTCAGATCTCATCTTTCATCCACAATCGCTGCACAACAACAATCGTAATGACGGAAACAAAGAAATTACTAATTAACCAGTTAAAAGGTATCGATCTGTAAATGGAAGAAGCCCTGAGTCTGACTCCAGGAAGCCCTTTGAATTTTGATACACCCGCAAAGTGGCAAATCGTCCTCTCGGTCCCTTTGCACCTCCCCCTGGCGCGAGACCCGCCGCAAAAACAGCCTTCGAGTGCAGATACCCCGACATTTTCACCCCTTCAATGAGCCCTCAAGCCCTCCAGCGCACTCAAATTGTCCTGAAATAATCTAGAGCATATTAAAGCCCCTCAGATACCTTTGATAACGTAAAGCCTCGAGTTTGGCTGGGCGCTTTGCCCGCCCTGTTTTATGAGGGCATTATCAATACCGCCGCGATATGGAAGAACATCGTATGAGCCCTCAGACGTTGCCAAGTTTCCTTCGATAAAAACCGAGTTTACTGGAAAAATTGTGAATATTTTCCCCCAAAATTTTCGGACTCTTCTGTACACAATTTAATCTAAAACATCCGAAGATTTCAGTGAGAAATGTGAGTGAATGTCATCAAAAAAACATGTTTTATCAAGGGAAGTTTGGCAACTCTCGAAAGTTCGTACGGCGTTCTTCCTTACCACGGCAGAAAACGGCCCAGAACGCCTCACCTCCGCACCCTAATAAAGTGCTTGGCATAATAGCAAGAATGTATACCATTTTCGCCACTTATAAGTCCAGGAATTATGAAACACCCGAATGTGAGCGGGCACTAAATATGGTAACGATACAGCTTAACGATCCAATAAAACGATGCTTTGCGGGCGGCCGAAAAGGATTTAACGAGGTAAATTTGGTTATTTCGTCGCGGAGATAAACTTGGGTTAGGACCTCAGTTCTGAGCTAAATTTTTAGTCTGCGACTATCTCCGGAGCAAATATTGAACTTTGAGTGCTTATCGAGCGACCCTGATCGGTAACCGATACCGCGAGATAGGTTTTGTCAAAGGAGGTGAGTCCATAAACTCGCGATAAAAATTCAAACATCGGCCCACAACGCTTGGCTCGTTAACCAGTGGACAAAATGTGGGTTAGTTCGGGATGTGAAATAAACGCTTATTGATACTTGTGAAATTATAATATTTTTTATTGTTTTTTGATTGATCGAAATTCGACGGTTGGAGGGCACAAAATTCATGGCATGATTGCATAATGATGGTTTCTGTTTTGGATTACATTTCTTAATTAGAATTACGATCTCCGGCACATCCGTAAGTATACTTATGTAAGTACATAGAGTGCTCCCATTTCATGTCCGTCAAAAGTTCCGGGATTCGGAACTTTTGTGTTCCGATTTTTCCCACTCTAACGTCGAAAGTTCCGGGATTCTTTTTAGATTTTTCAAAAGTTTCGGAAAAATTTCAGGAAAATCTCAAAAATTCCGAAATTCAGTACACTGGAAAAAAAACACATTGGATCTAGAGTCCAGACTCTTAAAAACATCGACAAGAAAAAGTACTCTTGATTCAATCAGATTTAAGCTTAAATCAAGAACCAAGCCTCTTAATTTAAGCGTATTTCGTTTTGATTCAAGCAAAAATCCGATTGAATCAAGAGTATTTTTTCCTGTCAATGTTTTCAAGAGTCTGGACTCTAGATCCAATGTGTTTTTTTTCCAGTGTACTAGTTCCGGGAAAAAGGAGCACTGGAGGAAACTAATGGCACATATGACGTCGTTGAGATGACGTCAATCCTGCTGAGAGTCGGCATTTCGCCGAAAAAAAATTGAATTTGATTTAACATTCTGTACGTAAAGAAAGTGTGCGAGAACTTAAAAGATGTTGAATTACCCGCTTTAGCAGTTACTTTAGCAGTGCCAGGATGTAAAACTAACCGCTATGGCGGGTAATTCAGCATTTTACGAGTACTCGTTCACTTTTCCTGCATCCAGAATGTTGGTCCTAAACGGCCGACGCATGGATCTTTGAACATTAAAAAGAAATACTGTGTCGAAACCTTGAGTACCCTCTGGGAGAGACGCGAGCAAGGGGTGGAAAATTTAAGCTCAATTTTTTCGGGGCGGGATTAAAGGCCGATAATCCGCGGCGGGAATTTCATTTGCGGCTTATACTCCGCGGTGACTGTTTTGACAGATCCTGTTTTCTTTGCGACTTATTGCGTCAAGCCGGAGGAGCAGTGGGGAAGAGGCCGGGGTCTCGAAGACGATAAATATTATTTATTGCCCGCGCTCTAGTATTTGGATAGAAACCCTAAATTCCGAGTTTCCGCCGCTGCTCCTGTCAGATTAGCCTCCAAATCGGGCCCGAATCTTCCTCGCATAATAAAGATTCCAGGCCCGATTTCGTTCCGCAAGATATTTCCGTTCCAATCGGCATGGCAGTGATTTCCATTGTGATCCCCCCTGTCCGTTGCCAAATGGCCTTCCACCGAGTTCATGCATGTAAGAAAGTGCTTGAAAGTTCCCTTCCCCTTTTGTCTTAAGGAAAAGTTTTCTATACCCTAGGGATAATATTTTTTTGCTCTAATTAAATTTACAATTTAGTCTTTTCAAACAATTTTCTTCACAAACGAACATTGCTGTGTCATTGAAAACAAAGTGATCATTGCTTGGTGAAATAAACTTGATTCAGATAAAAGAAATTTGAGGCTACACTCATTTTATATAATCTAATATGAAATTCAAAAAAGTTTTGCGAAATTATTTAAAGATTGAACATATATCTGTAAAATATTTTAGCATTTTGTACCTAACCTAACCACCTCTTTCGGGACATTAAACACCCTGGGGTTTTTAGATTCATGGAAAAAATCTACTATTGAACATTTCTCTTTATGGACATTTACTTACTATGGACAAAATGCATTGGACATTTTAGACCGGACAATGTTGCAATGGACATTCCTTGTTGGACGTTTTGTAGACCCTCTTTGTCATTTCTGATTTTAACTACCTCCTTCGGGACATTAATTTCACACCCTGGGGTTTTTAGATTCATGGAAAAAATCTACTATTGGACATTTTTCTTTATGGACATTTACTTACTATGGACAAAATGCATTGGACATTTTAGAGCGGACAATGTTGCAATGGACATTCCCCGTTGGACGTTTTGTAAATTGGACATTTAGAATAGGACATTTCCACTGAGCACCACAGTGTTCTTAGTGCAGAGTCTCCAAAATATAGTGGACCCCATTCTGAGATCTATCTCAATTTAATATTTCTATGAACGCAACGCGCGACAACAAGGCACCCCGGGGCCCCGCTGTTGCACCAACGCAACGCACCGGCACCGCGTCGACACATCATTCCGCGTTGCTCCGCACCTCAGGTTTTCCCACATTACACAGCTTCCATCATACGATTGTTGCCGCCTGAAAACAATTTCACGCACCCCCTCCCTCCCCGGGCCACTCACGGACGATCAACGGAATGATTTCTGTCTCGACAAATATCCCAGATGCAGATGCGGATCCGTCGCATGAATGGGCTCCCGTTTCGTTCTCGAAAGACCCCAAGCGCCGGGAACTCATGAGCCCCAGCGACAGTGTTGTATAATGGGAGGCGAGGGTCACGAGGCTTCGGGGGGTGCGTGGGGTGGTTGCAAGGAGTCAGGAAGACAGAGGAAGTCTCGGTGGGGTAGCGCGGGAGGGGCGGGGGTAGCGAAGGCGTGGAATTTTCTGCACGGGTTCACGCAACTTGGGGGATCTTTGTTGGGACTTATAATTCGCTTTTTCGTCAGCCGCTCCGACGATTCATCCCTGCGGGACGCTCGAGTTTTCGGCGGGGAGGCTCCCCCGCCTCGAGGCACTCGCTGAAATGGACGTCTTCGTGCTGAAAGGAACTATGTTACGCGCAATCCTTGTGCACTTAGTTCCTTTTAGCATAAATATGTTCGAATCATGGCTCCCGCGAATTTGATTGGTGAGGGGCCGGTTTCGAGATGTTCGTCTCGGCGAGCTCGTCCTTGTGTAATCTTTCCGATGGAAGGCGGAAAGTTACTTGTGGGTGGGGCTCGCACTTTTATGTTTGTGAAGTTAGCATCCCGGATTCAAAGTTTTAAATTTCAATTTTGCTCATCATTGTTGATTATTTGCTAACCTAAATACTTTTTCGTACACTGAATAAAAATTCTCGGCGTTTTACCAAGGCCCGTTGGTACCTTTACCATATCACTTATTTACCAATTATTGGTAATTTTACCAAGACAGACTGGTAGCTTACCTAAAAACCGGTATTTTTACTGTTTTTTTTTTTTCCAGGTAAGAATACCACTTTCATTGGTAACCAATTCCCGGTAACTTTGCCATTTTATCTCGGTACTTCTACCACAGTCGATAAAAAATATTGGCGTTTTCACCAAGGTCCAGTAAAATTACCGAGAAAGTTCAATAATTTTACCGAGATTTCTCAGTAAAATTACCAATTCCACGGATGGTAAATTTACCACGAAAAAACTGGGATTAAGGAGAACCCTGAATTCTTGGCAATTTTACCCTTTTCTTAGTAAATACACAGATATTTTTTTTTTCAGTGTATTTTGCAAAAAAAAAAAAAAAAAAAAAAAAAAAATTGCGTTTGAAATTTCAGAGAGGTCATTGTCCCTAGTGCCATCATTTTGTCCGATTGAGAGAGTATTGGTCTTGAACAAAGCAAATCATTTTCGCATCTTTCATCAGGTCCTTTTCTGTGGTTGTTCGTCCTCCTCTCTCCCAAAAATGAAGGGGGTAAAAGAAAAATAGTATGCAAATTTTGGAAAACAACAAATGAAGTACCTTCATTTGGACGCAGTTCTACTAAATAGGACTAAGCGCGCCAATTTCAGTTCCTTTTGAGGATTTCAGAATCCCGGATAGCGCGTTCTGTCAAACGGAACTAAGCGCCATGAAAAAGCATTGTTAGCATAGGACGGAACGAGCTTCGCGGTCTGCAGCACCTGCCAATCCAAACCCCCCCCCCCCCCCCCCGCCTCAAATGCAGCTTGGTTCCGTTTAGCAGAAATACGGTCATTTTGTACAATTTAGGTAAAATCGATCTCAAATAATGCATAATTATTTGCTATTCTTCGCTCAGCTTTTTGATTTTTATCATATGTCAATACTAACTTCCCTGGTAAAAATTGGCGATAAGAGCTGCGTTTCAAAATACCTTAGGAATTCTTATAGCCGGCTAAAAAAGGCTACAGAAAATCATATAGCTGGCTGTAGGATGTGGAGAAAATCATACGGCCGGGCTGTACGAAGCGATAAAAAAGTATGTAGCCGGGCTATAGTTCCTATCGCCGGGCTTTACACTTTATCGCCTGGCTGTTGCTTTTTCGCCATCGATTATAAGAGGCTATAAGAAACTAGGGGGCTACGCCCCCTGGCCGCTACGCGGCCTAACCCCCTGAAGGCGCTCCGCGCCATCAATGGGCCGCTTCGCGGCCCTATTTTTACCCTCCTATCAGTGTTAGTTTTATTTTTCCCCTAAACAATTACGATATGAGGTATACTTTAATTTTAAACTTTACTTAAAATTACTTTAAAATTAAAAGGACGCGTTTTGGAATGACTGCTTGGTGAAATATTGCAGTAAAACAATGAACAATGATAGTCAGGTAATAATTAAGATTTCATGAGTCGGGGATCGAACCCACACCGAGTTTAAAGTGGACGCATTCGACGTCTTATACGACTCGGTCTCCGCTCGGCGTGAGGGATTTAGCGCGAATCTTGTGTAGATAAGTGTATAGCTGATGCGCAGGCTACACAGCTACTGCGCAACCTCCTCGACCACTGCGCATCCTCCCGCGCATAGCGGTAGCAGTACCGGAGCATTCTACAGGGTTATCCAGAAGTCTGGGACCCCCCTTATAACTTTTGAACAAAAAATGATAGAGATTCGAAATTTGGGGAATATTCCTAGGTCAAAGGGAACTACTTTTTGGCGTACCCAAAATTTTGGGGGGCGCCCCCCCTGAGGGGGGCGGACCCTAACTTTTTTTTTCAAATGGGAACCCCTATCTTGTGATACATCATTCGAAAGGGCTTAAAAAAAGAAAACTTTTGGCGCAAACCGATTGTCGATACCTCCATTTTTAACAAAATGGCGGCCAAAAAATGGCGGCTCATTCAAAAGTCTGGGCCTCCGCTCATAACTCATGAACAAAAAATGCTAGGGATTCGAAATTTGGAGAATATTCCTAGGTGAAAGGGAACTACTTTTTGGCGTACCCAAAATTTCGGGGGCGGCCCCCCTAAAGGGGGGGGGCGGACCCTAACCCCTTTTTTTTCAAATAGGAACCCCTATCTTGTGATACATCATTCGAAAGGGCTTGAAAAAAGAAAACTTTTGGCGCAAACCAATTGTCGATACCTCAATTTTTAACAAAATGGCGGAAATGCGGATTTTGGTTATTTACCGTCGTTGGGAACTTATTTTCCCGCCATTTTTCGGCCGCCATCTTGGAAAAGCTCGGGTATTTTGCAAATCCAATATCGTATTTGTTTTTTTCGTGCCCGAAAACCTGTGGAAACCAAGTTTCAAGCGAATCCGACGGTAAATAACCAAAAAAAAGCATTTCCGCCATTTTTTTGGCCGCCATTTTGTTAAAAATTGAGGTATCGACAATTGGTTTGCGCCAAAAGTTTTCTTTTTTCAAGCCCTTTCGAATGATGTATCACAAGATAGGGGTTCCTATTTGAAAAAAAAGGGTTAGGGTCCGCTCCCCCCCCTCAGGGGGGCCGCCCCTCGAAATTTTGGGTACGCCAAAAAGTAGTTCCCTTTCACCTAGGAATATTCCCCAAATTTCGAATCCCTAGCATTTTTTGTTCATGAGTTATGAGCGGAGGCCCAGACTTTTGAATGAGCCGCCATTTTTTGGCCGCCATTTTGTTAAAAATGGAGGTATCGACAATCGGTTTGCGCCAAAAGTTTTCTTTTTTTAAGCCCTTTCGAATGATGTATCACAAGATAGGGGTTCCTATTTGGAAAAAAAAAGTTGGGGTCCGCCCCCCCTCAGGGGGGGCGCCCCCCAAAATTTTGGGTACGCCAAAAAGTAGTTCCCTTTAACCTAGGAATATTCCCCAAATTTCAAATCTCTATCATTTTTTATTCAAAAGTTATAAGGGGGGTCCAGACTTCTGGATAACCCTGTATAAACTCACTCACTTTTATAACGTGATTTTAAAAAAACCTGGGTCCTTTTTCCAAAATCTGATTACAGCGGGCTCATCTAGAGCCTATTACCTGTCGATTTACACAAAAATCATGGAAATCGGCCCGGTAGAACGCTCAAACGAACTATGACAAAAAGTATAAATTTACATTGTTTAAATGGGAGAATTCGCAACTTTACCACGTAATATAAAAAAAACCTGGGCCATATTTTGAAAATCTGAAAAGAGTTGGCTTATCTAGAGACAATTGCCCATCGATAACCGCAAAAATCATGAAAATCGGCCGGTAGAACGCTGGAACTAAGCGTTGCAGTTTCGCAAAATTAGGAGGTCTTGGAGCTTATAGTATAGAAGATTGTGTTTTGTGTGCCTAGGAAATCATTAAGTTTGATACGGAACCACCTTAATATTTACAAAACACAGATTATACTTTCCTTTAATACATATTTTTTTTCATAAATTAAAATGAGAATAATCCATACAGGATGTGCAAACATTGCAAAATCGTGCATGAGTTGAATAACGCCGACTCAGCCGGATTAAATATTAGAGCCTAACCCAAAGCGGAGCGGCGACGCACTGGCGCCTACAAACCTAACAGGGATACTTCACGCATTCCGCAACGCGTGAAGTATCCCTGTTAGGTTTGTAGGCGCCAATGCGTGTTTCGCGCTGGCTGCCCGCCTGCCACGGCGCTTGAAGCAACTATTTCACACCAGAGGTATTGCACAGTATCATACAAAACTGAAGGCGCTCTAATATATTAGTAATGGCAGGCATCCATCAAAAGTACGGAGCTTTCCTCGCAAAATAAATCAAGATACTACAGCCCAAAAAGAGAGCGGTAGTCCAAAAACTCAAGTCCTAGCATCCGTAATTAGTAACGTTTAGCATACACTTTATCACCTGGCTGTTGCTTAATCGCCATCGGCTATAAAAGGCTATAAGAAATTGTGTAGCCGGCTATAGAAGCTATTGGAAATCTTACAGCCGGCTGTAGGTCTATGATATTTTGGAACACAGATTCTACTGCCAATTTTTACCAGGGTCAAAATTATTGTTTGTTGACATTGGGGAACTAACAAAAGCAGCACCACCACCCTCTGTATGAGCTACATTTGCTGTATGAGCTAAAATCCATCTCAAATGGCCCGGAATCAGTTGCTCACCATTATATACTACGTTGTTTACTTGAGAATTTTTTTTATGAACGTTTGGGTGTCCACACGGAATTTCTCCTTAACGAAGTCTATTCGAGTTGTACTAACCTCTGTTTAAGGCTTTAAGGTGATATTTAAGACAATGAAGCAATTAGTAACTGTTTTGTTTTATTTGGAGACACTATCATTTAAAAATCCTCAAAATTCACATCACAGTGGGTCAGACATTCATTGGCCCAAGACCCAAGTGAACACCTCAAAACGGACGATAACATAAAGATGTGAATATGAAAAATGCTTTAAAATATGTCCTAATATCTAATCACCAATTGATTGATCGACAATCAGATCATTCCTGGAAGTAGGAAGGATGCACCTTAAAGTATAAGGCCAAGGGGAGTATTGTTTTCATTGCACACCAATATCCGGACACCCCGAAGGTGTCGCCAAGCCGGAGGTACGTCCGCTTTCTGACCAAGTGGGAGGTTATGAATGACCCTCGAGAAAGGGCGTAAACACAAACGCGACCACCTTTACTTTCATTCACTCCGATTCGGTTTGCGCAGGAGCTCCGACATAATAGACCTGGTCACGGACGAGCGAACAATGAAAAACCGAAGGAACACGGGGTGCGCGCCCTGCCGCATGAAAGACCCCCGCCCCGGAGGGGGGAAGGGGGGCGCCCCCGGAGTCCAGGACGCTGGTCAATCTGTTACAATTATCACGGCCGTCACCCCCTGGTTTTCCTATTAGTCAGACCCCTCGCATCTCGGCTGACAAACAAATCATCAAGGAACCACTTTGCATACAAGTTGAATATCCCGCGCCACAACCGCCGCCGCCGCGCCATAACCTGCCCCGCCGCACGCTCCTAGATAATGCGTGGTGGATTGACCGAGGTGGGATGAAGGAGCTGTTAAGGTGATTCCAAGTGATCTAGGGACAGCTCGTATCCGCGCAGAGAGCGCCACTAGTCGTTTTTCTGAAGCGACCAGTAAATCGTCTATTACTTCAAATTCCCTGCGAAGATTTCCCAAATCGGATCCATAACTTATAGCTAATTTTTTGTATTATTTTTTGATGTATTTTTCATCGAGATTGATTCAGTTTACGAGGTGAAAGTACGGTAACAGATTTTGAGGTGAGGAAAAGCGGCCGTGAGAAAAGTGACCGCCATGATTGTTGTTGTTTTGTTTACCTAACTTTAGGTTATGTCTTCTGTTTATCTGCACAATATACAATGTTCAAATTGTTTATCTGATAAAGACTCTACCGCCTTTACGTATAAGGAATAGAATTTCCCGTTTTTTTCTTGCTTGTTATTCTAATGCCATCATTGTGGAAAAATCGCGTGTGGAACTTGTGTTTAACAAGATTTTGGGACGGAATCGAGCGCACTGGACCTGCTCACCGCACTGTAACTTAGGTAAGTTCTTACACTCTATTTACTTCTTCAAACGCAACCCCTATTATTCCAGTAGGCGGAAATACTTTAGAGGAACAAGCAAAATATACGGAGACTGGGGTGAACACTATATTTGCGCCAACAATTCTCATTAGTTGGTAAATGAAAGCGCTGTATGTTCCGAGTATGTTTATGCACTCTCAGAGACGAACCAAAGACCTATCTTGAATCATGAATTAAAATCAATGAGCAAAGACAGCTAGATTTCCGACCCCACACCTTAAAAGGCTGAAATCTTTTGACAAGGATACCAGCGAAGGAATAGCGCGACACTGACTATGTTGTAAGGGGATGGTGGCTGACCCAAAAATTCAAAGGGGAAGTTTTATGCATTTTTAAAAAATATATGTGTGTTCAGTGAATTTTTCCTGTTGCTTACCTAACTTTCAGTATCTCTGGAATATTAAGTCAATTGTAATTGGACTGCGTTAAACAGAAAGGAACCAAGCCACATCAGCTATTGCCAAATTTAATCGGGCAATTTAAATTTTTACATGAAAACGGTTGTGCGGATTTTTGTGCAAATTTCAGTGGATTTTCTCTAGAGTATGAAGCTAATTCCTTAAAAATTTCAAAGGAATCCACACAAACGTCCTCTCGTAAAAAACTAAATGGCCCGGTTAACTTTGGCAATAGCTGATGTGGCTTGGTTCCTTTCTGTTTAACGCGGTCCAATTGAAGTATGCTCTGACCGAACTTTGATTTGGTTCATTGAATGAGAGGATGGACACGATAATAGAAATTACTTAAACGGTAAGTAATTTTAGAAAGGAAATGAATGCTTGAACAGGTAAGAGGTACCTTCAATTTCTGGATAATATGAGCTTTGCAGTTGAGGGAGGGACGATCGAGTAGATTATTAAGAGTGCCTACTTAGGTACTTGGCTTATTTTACAGAAATTTTCTATACAATGTTCTGCTCTGAAAAACCATCCTTTGCCATTCATTTCATCAGGAATGCATGTTTCTTTTCCAGGAGGTGTCCAAGTGTCAAGTCAAAGGATCATACTGATGCAGCATTAATTTTAGTGAATCCTGTCACTCTCTACTGGGATTCTCTGTAAGGACATTGCCAGAACCGGACGTTTAACTCAATGAACACCAATTCTTGTGATCTGATCCAACCAGAGTGGGCACCAGTGACCTTTGGACCTTTGGAGATAGAGGGTGCTCTCCAGAAAAGGTAAGGGATTTTGCAAAATATCTACGCGATATTTTTGTATTCTGCAAAATTTTATCAACATTTTTTCTGTGAAATCAAAGAATGTAAAAGATCTCTCCTTGAAGCTGTAGGTGTGCCCCACTACCCCAGGTGGGTGCCTTCCCTTGCTCACTGACCCTCCTTGATGCAAGTGCACTGCGACCCCCTACCTCCCTCAGAAAGAAAATTCATAATTCGCCTCATGCCAACTCTGAAATTGGTGAACTCTCTCCAAGGAGGTAAGGAAAGAAAAAATTAGCTAATTAGTGAATCCACGTTCATTAATCACAGAGACTATGTGAGTAGCTCAGATCTAGAGGGTCGTAACACACTGTTTTGAGAAATTTAGCTAAGTACACGGGTCTATTCAAAATAAGTTCAAGAAGAGTTCTGTACGGTAGAAATTGTTTGTGCACCTCCAAATGCAATGTGCTTATACCTCCGCTCATGCTTTATTAATTTTTTAAGGAATACATGAACCAACAGTTTTCCTTAAAATATTCTGTATAATTTCTAACACAATCGTAAATATTTTCATAACAATTTGAATTATATATTTTTGTCAGTTTATTTTTCAGAAGAACAAAAAATATAATAGAAGGCTTTTGAAACGTTTCAATGGAAGGATATTTTTCGGCCTTAGCCATTGCACTCTGTTCTCTATTGTCCTTTTCTACCAAGAATTCTCATGAGAGGCGAAGAATCAGTGAATTATTGTTGGGAATCCCCTCCCTTCTCCTGGGAGGTTTCTGTGATTTTCATTCCCCTCTTCTCCTGTAACTTCCGGATGTGGCAATCAAATCGGATTGTCTTGTTGGCTACCTTCCATGTCTTTGTGCTCGTCAAATGCTACTTAACAATAATCATTTTCTAAACTGTTTAGTTTTTAATTTTGATGAAATACCTTATGTTCTTTTGCAGAGAGACCACCCCAGTCATATGAATCAGACAATCCTGTGCTCCCATATTCCAGAACTGGAACTGGACTTAGAGTAAATGCTGGGTCTATCTTGTCGCTATCGGTGAAATTTTCCACATCTCAGTAGGGACTGACTGGCTTCAAATTTTCTTCAGACGCCACAAGGAGCATCGTTTTCCCCCTTAGTCTTACCTATCTTACTTTTTTTAGTTCTAGAAATTACTCTTTAAATTTAATCGCTAAAACTCAAACGTTACATGTAGGTATCCTAAAGGGTTAGAAATCAGAGTATCATAGTATTTGAAGTTAGAATAAATAAGTCATAGTTAGAATGGTCTGGCAGCGTCTCTCTTAATGTGTGTAAATTTTCTCTCATTATCTTAATAAATTTTTTATTTTCTTTCTTAGATAAGTTTTGCTGGTTTTCATTCATTCACACTTTTAAAGATTTTGGTAAGCTTTATTGAAAACAACTATGGACCTCTGCAGTGGCAGGGCGTGCTTTGCGATATATCCATTGATCGACCCTTTAAACCTATGGAAATGGATCAATAAACAGGGTGTTAGCAACGAATACTTTTAATAAGCGATTCATTACCATAGCTTCAAATCTGGAGATATCGGTAACCGATCATTCACGCCTCGCCACTGGACCTCTGAGAATAAACAGGATAAAACCATCCAGTTTTGCGCAACTTAAAGAAGTTATATATTTTCTGAGTTCCATTCTTACAGTAACCTGTTTGCTGCGATCATCTAGTTTAACTTGAGGTTTTCTCTAGAAAAATTGTAAACGATTTGACAAACGTTTTTCCTCATGAGAAAAATTAAAAGCAAGAAAAATATGAATCCTAGATGGAATGAAATTTCTTCTGTTTGCAGGGATCATATGAATTTAAAAATAAAAAATGTAAATGATTAAAAATAGTTAAGTACTAATTTTGAAATTAAAACGTCATTACTTTCTCAAGGTTTTTTTTTTTATCAATTTCAACAAAGTAAATGTATGCATAAAATTTTCCTGTCAAGTTCAGAGCAAGGAGGGGGAAGTCTGGAATATGTTGGAACGTTAATATGCATTGTAGGTATGTTTTTCTTCGAGGGTTTCCTTGTATTGTTAAACCAAGTAGCCTGGAACTTATAGGTATAGGAAATTTCTTGCTTTGATCCACAATCTTCCCTGTGAGAGAAGGAAGTGAGGGAAATGCTCCCTTTTGCTTCTAGAATGTGAAGTACATCTCTGCCGTGCCAAGGAAAAACGTCCTATGAACATTCGAGAGTTACCAGATTTCCTCCTACAAAATGTTTATTTTGGAGGAAAGATATGAATATTCTCCCTTGAAATTTTCAGGGGCTTTAGGTTAAGTTGTGAACAAAATTATCTGAAAAATTGGAAGGAAGATATTCATAAGTTTACCAGGAAATTTGTATTTTATCAAAGGAAATTTGGCAACGCCTGAAGGTCCATACAGCATTTTTCCTTAGCACGGCAGACCTCATCTCAAGCTTCTTATCTTCAGAATCTGTCAACTGAAATGTTAAAAGTATGTATGTTGCTTTAATTGAACGTCTGAGAACCCTTATACTTAACTTTCAAAAGAAAATTTAAGAAATTCAAGAACAGAAAGTTTGAAGCATAAAAGAGGATAAAACATTTTATGAGATTTAAAAGCAATCTAATCTGAAGCAGTTTCCAAGGTATAATTTTAATTCAAATTTTCACAGACAGGATTTATTCAGGTCTCTTGAATTGATTTATTGACCTATGATTTTGTAAAAATAGAATTTATGCAAGCCAACATCTGAAAGAAAGAAATTCAAAACTTTATAGCGCTTTTGTTGTTACTATGCTTGTGCAACTGTTCCTCTCATTCAACAGAAATTTGGTAACTTAAACGTAACAGTTCTGTAGGGAAAATTGCCCATTACTAAGTTGACGAAACGAAGGTATTTTGAAATCTTCAAACGGAACCGGCAGGGAGAGATCGATCAAATTTAATTTGAGATTGGACCAATAACAGAACTTGTCTTGAACTAGTGACCTGCGTGATTCAAATAGTTATTGAGACAAAATTTAGTGGAAGTGAATTTACGATTGATAGTGAGGAGTAAGTACACTTAGCGACATGAATTATTTTAAGTTAAGTCAATACTGAAAAAAGTAAAATTAAATACTTACTTCAGTATTTTCAATTCTGATTGAATTTTGATGTCTTGTGATTTCTTACCTCAAGTGGCTGCTTAGCATTAAATGCTTTAGTTTTGGTTTTGATGAGTGAAAGTAATGCCAGCAGGCCTTTCCAAAATCAAGTTCTTCTCATTGAGAGGACACGAACTGACCTTTGGAAAGACCCCAAAACACTCTTGATCACATGATGTTGAGGACAGAACGGGACGGACCAATTATGTGTTTTTCTGAGCTTTATCATACCTAATACTAATTTCACATTGCTAGGTCAGTGGATCAACCCAACTCCACACTCCTATATCTTATGGCAAGAAACATGAATTCTGTCACAGAGCTGTCTCCACTTTTCCTTTCGCGACACCTGTGATCACTAAGTGTCATCACAATCACAATCAGCAGCCTGATTTTTTACATTTATGTCGGCACGACAAGAATCGGAAATCGATATATTACGCAGCGCAGATGGGGCAATATCTTGTCTTATCTTGCTGACATAGCCAGTTAAAGTTTCAACAATCGGGCTACTTGAGGAAGTTAGTTGTCAGGCATTCAACATGGGAAGGAGGATTTTCCATCCTCGTTCTTACAATTACTTTCAAGGTCTAATGGATGGAATAATTCTTCCGCACTCTATAGGTTGGCCAACTATTTGGACGTTCTACGACCATTATGAGGAAGATCACAGTCGGGATGGAAGTTTGAAGCAGGCACTCTATGAAACATTCAGAGGCTTGTAAAGGCATCTACGAAAGATAGAATTGGGGAGGAGAAAGAGGGTTGAATCAAAGACTGCGTAACTTTCTTTGTTAGGTTTTCAGTGCTGTAACGAAACCATTGGCGAAGTATCATCGATACACCTGAATTCGAAACAACAAGGTAGTGGGAGGCTGTATTACCTGACATCACAATTTTGTAATGGTTCACTGCTTTTGCAGTGTCAAACATCCAATGTAAAAAATATTGTTATGTATCTACATCAAGGAGCAAAGGAACTGTTCATTGCTAACCTCCAAACTTGTATGGAAACAAACATGAAACAAATAATGAATTTACATAATTTATGGTATTAGCACAAATCTGGTTCAAACTTGTCGCGAAAACGATAGTTGACACATTTTACGACACATCTTACACGGATGAATATTCTCACTATTGCATTTCTAATACGATAGTCAGCAATCTACTTGCAGAATGAGAACTCAGAAAACGAAATCAAAACAATCAGGGGATTCACGGGGCAACCCAAAAGTAGGAATTGGGCAACCGCAACGGCAACCATGCAGCATGCAGCTGACATCGGCATATCGCTATCTCTCTCTTACTCATTACGATACCCTATGTAAAATCCGTTCCCGTACTTTCGGGTATATTTTTGCAATAATTCTTGACAAATTTGGTATCATTGTGCTCAGAATTTATGCGGCTACACGTTATGGATCGATTTCCTTCATAAAAATCAAAGTGGCGACGACAATTCCTTCCTGAAGACTCACTCACGTAGCAGCGCTACGTGGTGGCGGTTGCCTTCCCTAGATCACTTGGAATCACCAATCAAACCATCCTTGCAAGATTCTGAGATTGCCCGCGGAAATGGTACTCATTCCCGTGGTCGCTCAGCAACCCTCTTCTTATTCCCCTTTATTGGGGAACATTCCACATCTTCTACGAGCTCGTTAATCGATTTCCAACACTGAAAAAAATGTTGCTTGGCTCAAACACGGGGATTCTTAAATTAGCTTTGAGTACGTAGCTGACTTACAGTTCTTGGTATCTAATATCTAATTTTACTGCACTTAGCTAAATTTGATTATGTGGCACTATTTCATGTTCCATTCAATGAAAGAAAAGTATCACAATCCCAACCATACTTCTGCCTGATATAAGAATAGTTGCATCCAACAACTCTTTCGGTAGACTCAACCGTACCTATGATCGGTGCAACTACACGGAGAAAAAAACATGGTGCATGGGACCCAAAGTTGAGGTCATATGAATCTCTGAATTTTTCGGATCTTCCATCCGGAAACTTGAGGTCTAGCTGCCGAAGTTCGGGTCAGACAAATGAAATACCTAGGTACATACCGAAGGGTTCGGGTTACACATCTGAGTACTCCGGTACTTACCAAAGTAACTCGGATGTCTGACCCGAACTTCAGCGGTTGGACCTCAAGTTTTTGGATGTGTTATCCGAAAACTTCAAAGATCCATATGACCTCAACTTCGGGTCCCATGCACGAAGTTTTTTTCACCGTGTACGCTTCTATCTGGCACCAAAATCAGCCCGGAGTATAGTTGGGATTGTGCCCTTATTTTTTTCCGTATTATTTCATGTAGAAATCATAAATAAATATATTATTATATTATTTATTTAGTAGGAGACCAGGATGGTGAAGCCGGCATCGCGGGCCGGTGGCGTGTAAAATATAGTTGGGCTGCGGTTGCGGCGGTTGACGGCGATGATGCAGGGGCTGGTCCACGGTTGGCAGCCATCACTCAAGCGTGGCCCGGGGCCCGCGGCCTGGAAGAGTGTTATTAATCCCTGCGCCTCATCGGGCTTGCCCTTGCGCACGGACGCGGCCTCCGCTCGGCTCATGCCTCCACTTCCCCGATCGGCTAACAAGGACCATCATCCTCGCGCCTGCCACCTACGGGCCTCTTGTCTGCCCGGGACTTCCACCGCTGGAAATTTTGATTTACTGGGAAATTATCTCCTCCCGGCCGCGGACGATGATAGCTCTGATAAATCGAGACCCAAGCATGAGGGATGCACCGAGGAGTGACCTAGCCAATGTGCTCAGCGAGAGCGCCTTCGTACCCAGAGTGTCGTCACCTCGGGATCCGTTTTGATTGGCTCCGTCGTCTTCGGCCATCGCCGCACTGTCTCTGAGAAAACAATCTATAGGTCATATGAATTCTAAGAATACGGTCTTCCGTAATATGGGCTGCACCATTCGGTTCATGTCATGTTAAGATGAACATTTTGAGTAGAAAGAACGGAAAAGAAATGACGGAGGAAGAAGATATTGAATAAAGAATGACCCGAAGAAGTTAAAAAAGGGATCATTTCCGAAATGAAGTATTATTCAATTTGAGCTCCCTCCCCTTTTGCTTGACGACCCCTCGCATCGTCGATTGACATTTCGCGGAAAGGAAAACCCGCGTTGTGCGGTGAGCTTTGACGGGCTCAAAACGAGGCCGATCAAAGCGGGAAGGAATGGTAGCCATTGGGCGGTTGCCCATGACTGGCAGCGCTGCCGTGTTACCAAAAAGAGTCGTAAGTACATCCCCCCATAAGCCACGCTCAGCATCCCCTCTAATGTGTTTCAAGGCTCATCCTAGAATGCACCTGCTGCTCTTTTGCGTAGCATGACAGAGTTACACGGCGCACAGTGGAAAGAGCCACGGGGGGAGATGGAGACCGGGCATAACATTTTGAGTTTACTATGTCACATAATACGTACATTTTGAGGGTGTTGCCGGGGGGAAATTTTGGAAGAAAACAAATGGAACTACTTAATGAACTTCCACATCGCCTGGTTTCTAAAGTATTCGCATCAAGTCCGACGAAATCAATGGGTCAGATCGTGCTTTGATGGTTTCATAATAAACATCCGAATATCAAGCTCCAATCGGTTCGATGAGTCTAGTATCATGGAGGATATCACTTCAAAAAACACGATGTATGACGTCATCCACTTCAATGATGCATACCATTATTACCTCCACCATGGTTTTATCCCAGTCCAGCAACCAGTGCGAGTGTTCATATCATTATATTGATGCATCCAAGGTTGGAAAAACTGGATTACATTTTGCAATTAGGAACCACTACTTCTGACCCATTTTAGAAACAACATACATGTCATTTGTTTCCCTATGCAGATATGTGTTTTTATGGGAGAGCCGGAGATAGTGGTTCCGTATTGCAGAATGTAATCCAACTATGGTATGCACTACCGCGGTGGATGAAGTCAAACGCACAGTTTTTCGAAAGTATCACTGAAAAAAAGCATATGCTGTTTTAGCATCTAGGATGTCAAGTATGTGTCCGGTGATCTAAAGATGCTGCCTTTACTGCCCCCGCAGTTAACTTTACATCCTACGAATGAAAATTCAATTGCGCGGGCAATCAAAGCAGCATCTTAGGATCTTTATAGACACATTTTTGACATCCTAAGAGCTGAAACAGCATATACCATTTATTCAGTGGATATATTTCTGTTTCCATCGTACATAGAGACAAGGAGTTTGGACAGATCTGATTATTTATCAGTGATCGAATAGTTTAATCTATCAAAAGGCGATTCAGTGACCAGCGCAACTGACTAATTGAGTTGCTCCACTTTTCGGCCAGACGCCAGAGGCGGATCCAACAATTTGGCAACACCGGATTCCCGCCATTCAAACCTATGTTAAATTATCGATTCTTGTCGGAGCACCTGGCCCCTCTGAGAATCGATATAAGTTCATAGGTTTAAATGGAGAAAAACAATGTTGCCAACTTGCTGGATCCGCCAATGTTTTCGGCGCGGCGGATGAGCGCGGCGACGCGACGGGCACGCCTGTGTGACGAGCAACGCGCTCATGACGCGCACTTGAGACCCGCGCGAGGGCACCCGCCCCCACCCCCCACCCCCGGTGCCCCTCCACCCCCGCCCCCGACGCAGAGCACTCCAATTAGTCTCAATTAGCGTCGGAAAAAGCTCAGAGAGCACAGACGAGATGAGACCGCGACCAGCACCCGGAGCACGGGGTGTAATCGCCGGAAAAAATAGGCTCCCGCTGTTGCCGCTACACGCAGTCGTCACGCGGAGACAAGTGTCACTGCCCGCGGGATGAAGGGTCTCGGTGTCGTATTTATAGTCGTTCCTTATACCATAGAGGGAAAAAGAGTTGGTCACGTCTCAAGAATGTTTCTACCCCGTGACGTAGGTAGGTACGGAATTACGTCGATATTTTAGCAAAATCCAAAATTCAAAGTATGAAAAACGGGCCATGACGTCCATTTTTTGCTTATCAGTCAGGGCCGGATCAAGGGGGTGGCCACATGGGCCGCGACCCATGGCGACAAATCTAGAGGGCGGCAAATTTTGCAATTTTTTTTTAAATGTAGGTATAAAAAAATATCGGAATTAAAAAAAAAAAAAATTACAAACGAGAAAAGGCGACAAAATCTCTCATTTCCTGAGAGTATAGTAATTTTTAATTTTGTCGTCTTTCAGTGATACAAGAGACAGCACCTTTAAGTAGTCGAGTTAAGAGAGAAACCAAACACGCAATTTGGCCAGGAACGGCGCGGCGCAGAGAGCAATAATGACGAGGACTTGAGATAAAAAGGAGAAGCCCTCGGCGCGGAGATCGGCATGTAACATATATTAGCGACTACAAGACTGCACGAATACTTCACGCATCGCATCAGACACAGTGCGGTCATTGCGGTCAGCGTGAAACGGATAGCGCCTACAAGAATGCATGAATACTTTACGCATTGTGCCGAACACAGTGCGGTCAGCGCGAAACGCATGACGCCTACAAGACTGCGGGAATACTTCACGCATTGCGCCAAATAACGCGTCTGCGGGGCGCGGCGGCGGAAGTTAAAATCATCATTTCTTATGAATGGAAGGCTTTATGTCCACACAGAGATAGGTTTACGAAACTTAACTTTTGCTAGTAGTGTTGACAGGGCATTCCCAAAACATGTGTTCAACACGAATAAGCGCGTCTTATGCACCCCTCCCCCGCTGACACGTTCACTTGATGGTTTTTAATGATATTTCAATACGAATGAGAAGGAGGTGGCAAAATACAGGCGGCCCATGGGCGACAAGTAGGTAAATCCGGCCCTGTTATCAGTTCAACTCAAAATATAATGTCAAACACTTTACATAAAATTACTTTTTTAAATGAAATACACCATTTTTAGGAAAGTCGATGACGGGAAGCATCTGCACCTACGCCTACATCATTCTTGAAATCCGAGATGCCGGAGATGCGACCACCTCTTTTGCTTCTCTATGCCTTAAATAGCTTTTCTTTTCTCAGGAGGCCCTACATGGTTTAAATTGTAATCAGGGGAAGTCCAAGGAGATCCTCAATGCAGCATCGTGAAAAGGACAATTTTTCCAAACCTCCTGAAAAATGCAGCAGAATATCTCCAGAAATGGGTCCTTGAAAGGGACCAAAAAGATTTACTGCTGCAAATAGTACAAAATATGAGAGAATATACATAGCTAGTTACGTCAATTTTCAGGTAGATGCGCACCTACTTTAACGTTTGTCAATATCATGGAATTTGATTTTCCGTATTTTGTTTTTTTCGCAGTTGTAGATCATTTTAATATATTGTAACAAGAAAAAGGAAAAAAATATGCATCGTCTCTTCCCCCCCCCCCCCGCAGTTGTGAAAATGCAAATGACCTGCCTAAGTTGCCTAATTAATGTTTGTATAAGTAGCTCGTGGTGGTAGCTCAAATATCATTGGATTGGTTGGGGGCGCAGGTTAATCTTGTTACATTGATCTTAAAATTATTAAAAGCAGCCAACAAGAGAGAATTCGTACACTCCTATTTAGGTATAGTGTGAACCATTTGCAATTTTTTAATCTAGAAAAGGCCGGATAGCAAAAGGCCAATGCATCATAAAGCGCTGTCCCACTAAACTGTGACAGGTTTGGTTTCCTCCAGATATTTTGTCATCTCCGGCCTTAACATCGAGCAGGTGCCTTTGTGTCAAGAGTGAAAGGTTTTCGACATTGATTGATTCTGTCATTGGAGGTTCTCGTGGGATTCTTGCAAGCGAATGTAAACAAACCACTTTTGACCAAAGGCAGGGATCAATCAGAACCGATCGTATTGGCTTAGCCGAGAAAGAAGGGGAAAGGCACACAGCCTTTTAAAATCCTGATATTAGGTGCTCCCCTGGGAAAACTTTATGAGTTAGGGAGAGAAATTTCGTTTCAACAGTAAGTTCAAAGAATTTTCATTCAGATTGAACATGCATTTCTGTAGCCTCATAGTGTAAGAGAACATCTTACTGAAGAAACTCTTGTCAAAATGTCAATTTTGAATTAGTCAAAGAAAGGAGTTTAAGATTGTTGTACGGCAAAAATAGTTTCCGTTAATGATGATCGATTTAGAGAGTATCGAAATTTTGAGTCCACAAACTGGTCGACATCGACGTACTTGACCAGCAGACCATTCAACAAGTCTTTCATTGATCATAATTAAATCATGAATCAACCACTTCAGTGTCACTTTCCAACTATTGAATGTCCGTCACTCGAAAAAAAAAGAAAAAAAGGAAAAAAAATAAAATGTTCCAAGAACTGACCAAAACATAGCTATTTGTCGCTGTGGCGAGGCGTGAATGATCGACTATCAACATTTCCCCATTTAAAGCTATGGTAAAAAATCGATTCTTATAAGGTGTTCGTTGCGAACACCCTGTTCATCGATCCTTTTTCATAGGTTTAAATGGTAGATTACTCGATATATCGAAACGCACGCCACGCCACTGATTTGTCGAAATGTGCTTCACAATTGGACGGAGTTAAACAGAAAGGAACCAACCCACATTTTGGATAAAATCGAGTTATGTGTGGTTTTGAACTCAACCACTGCTCTACTTTATCTATCGCCAAAAATTCAAAGTTTTTTTGGGGGCAAATTTTGCAGAAATTGAACTTGACGTTTGTCTTTTACATTGAGTCTTATGCAGGAGCCAAACTTTAAAATTATTTTTCTCGGTTCGATCCCGATGTGGCTTGGTTCCTTTCTGTTTAACTCTGTCCGATTATGGACCATCAAACATAAGGTAGAATTGCCGAATTTTCACTCACGTTTTACATGTAATGTAAAGAATAACATTTTGACATAGATTTGGCAACTCTGATCAAAGTTCGTCGTCTATTTTTATTCCTTTCATCTTTACTGTGCGCACCCCTCTTCCTCGTGAGCTCCTGATTTCAGCCCTGGATTATTGGTTGGTGCTGAGATGTTATAAATGTAATCATGATGGCATGGGTGATCGTCCTTGTCGCACACCAGAGTCGAAGTGAGGTGCCAAGCAATGCTGTATTAACGCTGATATAAACTATCATACCTATCGATGGCTAACGAACATTACCGCTTATCTGCAAACTGAAAATTTTGCAGAACGAAGAGTAAACTTCGCCATTTTTGTAATTTTAAGGATAGAGTTACAATTTTTTCATTCATTATAGCAATATTGAAGCGCTTTCCTACAAAATCGAAAAAAAAACTGAAATCATCTGCTTGAGTATTTTATCCTGTGGAATGCGGCTAAGTCGCCAACTCATCATTTCAAAAATTGTCACTGAGGCAGTATTGTTCTTTATCCCTCGATATCCTGTTCAAAGTATCAAACTGCGGTTCAAATTTCGAAAACGGCAACGGCGATGATTTATAGTCTCGAAACCTCGTCACCCTTCCACACTCGAAAATAGATTTTGGGGTGAATCAATTTCTTGCCACATATTCTCAAACTGCATTGCTTCCTTGTAAGAATGTCCAATCGATTCGTTGAAATCGATTTTTCTTGAAAATCACCATTCCTGAATGAGATCTCCTGCCCTCGATCCATCCATAAACTCACATGCCACCAAAAGAGCCAAAACACCTCAGCTGAGCATAGAAATCGTCAAAAACGAAACCCCGAAACTCCATTGCGGCGCACAGTGGATCGAGTTAATAGGAGAGGTCGGACAAAATTTGGAAACTTTAAATGCTTTTTACTCCGTTTACACAAAATTTTGAGGTTGTAAAAGTGGTTTCATTGGTTTTCTCGTAAAATTTTCTACCATTAATACCCATTGAAATTTAAAATGTGACGAAATAAGTAGCAAAGTTCGCAGTTTTAGTCAAAAATGTTATCTCCGACCTCTCGATTTGACTCGATCCACTGTGCGGCGTTTCAAAATTCCTGCTTCTCTGATTTTTCGTAAAAAGTAGTCGCTATTATAGTTTAATATTTACACAGAATATTCTGCTGACGAAGAAGAAAAATCAAGGATGTTTTCAAGAACTTACGTTGACTATTATTTCTTGAAGAAAAAACAATAAATGGTAGGAAATCTGCAGCATCGCAACAGAAGATACGTGGTTTGGCCTATTGACCATCGATACGCACACGGGAGAAAATGGTCAAATGTTATTAATAAATAAAGGAGGAATCAGTGGCGAAAGAGGAGAGGATTAACCGAGGCAGAATTCTTGTTCGAGACGTGACAGCTGTGAGAGAACTAAATGATAACAATAAATAATACATAATTGAACACAAGGAGAGGAGTTATTACGAGAAGCAGCTCCTGGTGCGTAAATCACTGGAGTTGATCAGGACGCTGATATAGTTTTCTGATTCGCCAATGGAAAAGGGTTGAGGTTGAGAAACTCCCAAGTTCGCACGCACTCCCCTCCACAAAAACCGCGTATTTCCGTTGGGTCTTCTTTGGATATAGGTGGTTCTTGGTCCGCAGGGCAATGCGGCGACGCGGCGGGAACGGGGAAGTAGGTCGATTGGAGATCGCCTGATTTGAATGCACCTACTGTTTTCGCCGAGGTTCACTCCATGGTTGTCACATGGGGGTCGCTTTTCCATTTGAAGCAAGTGGGATCAAAAGTGCGCTGAGAGACTTTTTCCAAAGTTGACTGCGACTTTTTCTGCCGATGAAGTTGTTGAGCTGAGTCTTTAACAGTCCTCTTGACAATGTATGAGGTAAGGCACTTCTCAAAATGATTACTTTTAACAACTTCGTGCGGAATTTGAATAACGGAACTTCAAGTCCGAAAATAAACACTTAAACAAGATTTACACGGACTAAAATTGGATTTTGCCTCAGCTTTTATAATTTTAAAAACATGTGCGACGAGTATAAATGCTGATTTCACAATAAAAATGTCTATGTTAATTATGTCCATGGTTGTATGAAAAAATTTAATGTTGAGTTTTTCTTTCCTTTCAAGACACTCAGTGTTACTGAAAGTAACACCCGATTGTTTTTCAGTGTTCTATCGAGAACTGCCGGGAAAATGGTTGGTTATGAATCGAACTTTTTACATTTATTTTTTAAGTTCATAAACATTTCTCCTATTTGGTTAGTTATTACATTTTATTAGAGGCATTCAGCATCTTAGGCTATTAATGTCTTCACAGAAAATATGAAGGGTGAGTGCGAATACAAACATTTAATTATGAACTTAATGGAAGCAAAATATTTCAAAATTTAAAGATTTTATCATTTCATACAGAGCGGATTCTCACACAAAATCAGGCAACCAAGGAGGGTATCTGATGACGTGTGGCTTCCTCCAGCCACGAGCTAACTTGCTCGTCGTTGGCCAGCCATCTTGTATGTTCTTACAATAAACGAGACAAGCTGTAATTATGGCACTTGATTTGCCGCTTCAAACTCGGCCGCAGTCTTTCTGGCTCAGTCCTCCCAGTCGGCTTCACGAGAGGAGACCTCTACAAAAATACGCTCTGCATTACTTTTCTGATATCATATCGGTACTGATCATTTTTGCAATAGAAAGCTTAGGTCAGGGGCATCATTACCAAATCCCATGGGGGAGGGCAGTAAAAGTAATGTGGTGGGGTCAATGCTCAGATGTCACACGGAAGAAAATGCGTATCTCTGATTGCAACTTCCTAAGTCTCCACTCGTGTTTTATCGTTTTTTCTTTATGATGAAACTTACCGAAATATTCTCTGAAGTTTTCGCAATTCATCCAAAAATAAGCCCAGATGTTTTCAAAGACATACTTTTTTTGAAATGTTTTTGGAAAAAATAAAACATCATCAGAGGTTTTTAACAGGTGAGCACTTTTTGACCTTCGCCAAAATTTTGTTTTGAAGAGAATGTGCCAAACCTTTGACGGTTTCTTGCCTTCTGCATTTCGTCATGAGCTTTGCCATAGAAAAGGTCCAGGATATATTTTAGTGTTTTAACTTTTAGTGTTTTACTTCCATGAAATTTTAGTAACGTTCATTTGAATGAGTTAAAAACTAATTATTTAAAATTTCGAATCATTTGCATGTAACGTCTGCCAATATTCTTTACCCCATGAGCATCATAAAACCAAATACGGTTAAGCAAATCACAATCAGATACTTCATCAGCACACGGAGAAAAAAACTTCGTGCGTGGGACCCAAAGTTGAGGTCATATGGACTCCGAAGTTTTCGGATCACGTATCTAAAAACTTGAGGTCCAGCTGTCGTAGTTCGGGTCAGACATCTAGAGGTACTTTGATATATACCGAAGGGTTCAGGGTCACACATCTGAAGTACTCCGGTACATACCGAAGTGCCTCGATGTCTGACCCGAACTTCGACAGCTCGACCTCAAGTTTTCGGATGCGTGATCAGAAAACTTGAGAGATCCATATGACCTCAACTTCGGGTCCCATGCACGAAGTTTTTTTCTCCGTGCAATACTTTCCATACAAGAGTTCTCAATCTGCGAAGCCCCCCCCCCCCCCCCCCCCCCGTCCAATGAGAAAGTTTTAATTGTGGACTTCCCTCCCCCCCCCCCCCCCAAATAAATTCCAGGCCAAATGACTGATCGTTCAGTCACCATTTTAATGAACATTTCCCTGAAGAGTTTTAAAGTGAAGGGCTCGACAATCAACCCGCCAGGTGGCTCGTTCTGCCCACTGTGTGTCGCGATCCGCATGAAAAAAAGCACCCGTTTCATTGCTTAAAAGCCCATTTATTACCTTTAATTATTTTTATCACAAGCCCGACGCTCGCGTTTTACGTGGACCCATGAGAAGCTCCCGCAGGTCGCCGCTCCGCGCGGAGCTTCCCAGCTTCTCTTCCTTCTTCAGCCCTCTTCCTTTCGCCCCTCCCCCTCCCGCCACCCCCCGGTCTACACGGCTGCGGTCTAGTCCGGCGGCGGCGTTCGGCGTTCGGCGGACTCCTCGAGATTCGCGATGGCTATCTTAATGAGTTCTACATGCGGTGGCGCGGTGGAGCGCGCGAATTAGGGCCCCGCCCACAGTTGCCGCTTCTGCTGGAAAAAGCTGGTTTTTCCGCCGCGTCGGCCACGGGGATCCCGGAAGTTCGACAGCGCGCCTCCTGTTAGTATGTAAATTTTGTGACAGGTTCGAGGTCGTGTTTGATCGGTTAATGAGCCTCTCGTCGGAGTCGCGCCTACCGCCTCGCGTCTCGCGCCGCCCCTTCCCGACCTTGCCAGATTCTTTCTCCTGGGAAGGAAATGCGGGAAAGAAGGAGATCTTCGCAACGACTGCGTGTCGGTGGCCCCGTTCCGTGTCCGTCGAAAGTTCCGGGATTCGCAACTTTTTTGTTCCGATGTCTGCCACTCCATGATTGTCAAAAGTCTCGGGATTCTTTTCAGATTTTTCAAAAGTTCCGAGAAAGTTCCGGAAAATGCAAAGGATTTGGCACTTTTCCGGAATTTCAAAAGTTCCGGAAAAAAATCAGGGAGATCTTAAAAGTTCCGGAATTCTGTTCTAGTTCTGGGAAATAAGAGCACTGCTGCGTATGCTCAGCAGGCTTGGACTACGGGCTGATAGTTGAAATTGATAGACAAAGTTTTAGACAAAGAAGACAAAAGGGATATGGAGGGGTCTTCTTGGTGGGAGCGAATGGTTGCAATAGACAAAGGAGGTAGGTAATAGACTAACTAACGGTAACTCACGAGAGGCCCTTTTACTAAGTCCATCATGATGTTTTCCCTTAGTCTTTAAGAACTAACGGGAGAAGAAAGAGTAAAGAGTTCAGAGAGGTTCTCGTACGCATGCTAGTGTTGAACGGAGGTCCAGGAACTATAAACATCCCTAGAGGCGCCTGTGCCGACTACATTGATAGAAAATTTAACTTTTGGGGTTTTTTGTTGGTTTGTTGAATTCAGGTTCTGTGTCCTAAGCTCAATATTTTGAGGAGTATAATGAGAAAATTATTGGGAATTACTGGGTTATCAAACTGTAAAGAATGACAATCATTTCGCTCACCCGCAGACATTCGATTAAATAAAGTGCGAACTTACGCTTAGTCACCCCTGCACCAAAAAATTATCTCTCTCCGTCATATAATCAGCCTTAAGGCATTGAGTTTTTTTCTCAATTATAGTTGTCGAAAAGAGGACGAGGAGCGCCAAAAAAAAGCAAATCTCAAAAAGCAAGCCAGCAAGGAAATCAAAAGCTCTCAGACGTTTGTAAAAGATAAAAAAAGAGAAAACATACACAGCCTAAAAATAAGACGAAGTAGAAATTCTAGTTCTGATAAACCACATGGGTGAATCGAAACTGTAAAAGCTCAAATAGGTCCAGAGACGTTCGGATAACTTTGAATGCACCCATAGTTTGAGTGAGATCAATGTTAGGCGTTAACTCTCGATGCTCTGCTCTATGTTGATAGTGAGAGTCGGGAGAAAAGTTAAAAAAACGAGGCCGAATTACGTCTTTCCTGTCTACGGCCATGTTGCCTACGGACCCCTTAAAGCAACGTCACAGATGAGACAAACGAATTAACATAATATGAAAGTAGAGCGAGGGAAAGGATGCGTGTTGACGACGGCGCAGAGATACAAATATTCGTGCCTGATGGATGTCCGTGCTGTATCTGCAAAATTGAAGGCGCGATGGAGCGAGGCGTAAACTCGCGATGCTCCGCTCTGTGCTGCCAATCAATGAATCGCTCAGATTTGGGAGAAGATTTAAAAAACCGGCACGATTACGTCACTATACTTTATTTGACTGTGTTACTCAGGTAGCCCTTGAAGCACAACTACGAATAAAACAAACGGGGACAAACTTGTAACAGAACTAGAGCAAAAGAATGGACGCGCGTTAGGGACGGCGCAGAGATACAACTATTCGAGCTTGATGGATGTCCGTGTTGCATCTTCAAAATTGAAGGCGCGGCGGCACGAGGCGTGTACTGGCAATGCTTCGCTGTATGCTGCCAATGAGTTGTCGCTCAAATTCGGGAGAAAGGTTAAAAATGAGGCCCGAATAAGTCTCCGATAGTTGTCCGTGGCTGTACTCAAGCTTTGGCGTTTTCATTTTTCTTTAGATTACATCACTAGATCAATATTCCCTGGAATCATCTAGTTTCCCCCTAGGAAACTTGCCAAATTTGGAGGTGCGAATCTGTGCCTTAAAGTTTGCGGATTCTGTGAACTTTTTTCTTTGGTTTTCTTCTATTTTTAATGGACACAAATCATATGAATTACTTGTAGCGTCTATTTCTAAGGCCATAGTGTTGAATGTCAAAAAAATAGGTAAGTGTTTTTTTTTTTTTTTTTACTAGGCCTCCGTTTTCAATTCAGGCAAATCATACGGGGTCTCCCTGAGGGAAAGAGCTGATTAAGATGCGACTGTGAATAAACTGGTGCATTGAGATATTGAGAATTCAGAAGAGGACGGGCGTTACGACAGGGGAGTGCATGACCGTTCTCATTCGCGGAGTCCATGTTGCACCAATACCTCTCAATGACAGAGAAGCGCCATAAGTCCTGCCTGGATTGAGCTTCGAGGCACATTGGAGCAAATGCGAACCTCAGCTCAATAAAGTGATCTCTTGTGTGATAGGACTGTTAGGTGGTCTATCAGAGCGAAAGAGACGGAGTAATTAGCCAGTTGCATGGAAACAATAAGCGTCACAATATCCTAATGCTCGAGCGTGTGTTGAACACGCGTAGCTGGCTGTTCCTGCAGGGATTCCCGAGTAATTAGACGGGACGTGGGTAAACAAGCGGGCGTACAAAACGGGAAAATGGGTCTGCGAGGACGGTCCCTGCGGATCGGCGAGCTAATGACAACGCGCGCAGTCGGGATGCGCCGGAATTTCGCCGCGCCGCGCTCTGGATCGAGGAACGCCGACACGCGATCCCCAGGGCTATATCCAGCAAAGTCGGTTAATGATGAGCTCTCTATTATTCACGAATCGCCCCGCTTCCTACCCAAAAAGATTGGCTCCTTGGCCCGGTTGCCGGGTGTCTCCCGTTCCTGTTAACACTAGTCGAGTCTGATGGACTCCAATTGTGCAACTCCAGACGCGTGTCGGGCAAGGACGCTGCAGAACCTCGGAAGGAGTGGAGGATGCACAAAGAAAAGGAGGTGAATAAGAAAAGGTTAAAGGTAAGGAGGATGAAGGGGGTGATGAGGAGAAGAAGATGAGGGTGAAGAAGGAGGAGGGGAAAAGAGACGAGGAGGAAGATGCTGAAGATGGAGAAGAAATAGGAAGAGGAGAAGAGGAGGAAGAGGAGAGGGAGAGGAAGATGAAGAGGAAAAATATTGGAAAGATGAAGGGAGTGATGAGGAGAAGAAGAGGAGGACGAAGAAGGAGGAGGGAAAAAAGACGAAGAGGAAGATGATGAAGATGGAGAAGAAATAGGTAAAGGTGAAGATGAGGAAGATGATTAGGACGGATAAAAAAGGAGAAGAGGAAGGAGAAGACAGAGGAGGACGAGGAAGAAAGGTATGTAGAAAGAGAAAGGAAAGATGAAGAGGGATAAGAGGAAAATGTAGGAGAAACTGGAGAAAAAAGGAGTGGAAGAAAAATGTGAAGTCGTTTGGAAGTATAAAGGAAGAGGAAAAAGAGGAGGACGAAGAAGGAATTGCGGTAGAGTAACTAAAACGAATCACTGAAATATTGAATGAATAAAAGAAATGCTAAACATGTTTGCGCCACCTCGGTTGGCTGCTCCACGCAATCCTCGAGACCTACGTAGGTTTTTTTCTTTCTTTTTTCGTGAAATTTTTGCAATGGGCACAAGGGGTAAGTTAACAGTTTAGTGCATAGGGTTGAATGAAAGTAAAACATGTTATTTTTAGGGGGTGGGGGTAGGAGGAGGCTGGTCCTTAAACTTCAAGAATAATAAATAAATAAAAATGAAGCTTCCTTTGTTCCTATGATTTCAACAAAACTGCACTAAGTTAATGTTTTCCTCAAAAATCCGCTATCGGATATTGCGATCAAGGGTTAACGATATTGTGATGCCATGAAGTGCTGTTTTGTATAATCATGCCTTGCTATTTGCAATTACGCGATCTCATAAATCGGCATCCGTAATGGAGCGATAAAAAACTCAGAAGTAGCGCTCCGTTTTCGGCCGACGTGAAATCGAAGGGCGGGAGGTTTGACGGGGTGCAAGTGTTTCCCGACGGCGGCGGGGGTGCGGGGCGGTTGGGGGTGGTCGGGAGCGGGGACAATAAAAAGCCATGCAGGGTGATGAACGGCGCATTAATCCCTGCGCAGCGAGACGCAACGCGGATAAATGACAATCATTTTTAATTAAATCCAGCTATTTGTCATAGACGAGCAGTTAATTAGAAATTCGAGCCCGGGCACTGTGGCGCCGACAGCCACTACCCCTGCGAAAAATTGCGCCGTCATTATTCACGCCCGCAACCGGTCGTACCCTCGTGACGTCACTCGGAAGTTCAGCCACGAATTCAGTCTCCAAACCACCCCTCCACCTTTACCTTGTACCTCTTCAATCTACCCCTCTCTTCAGCATCACGGAAAAAATTAAATTGTTGATTTAAAAAATCAATTGCTAAAAAAAGTGACAGCAATGTTTCAATGTAGATTCTACAAAAAAAAAAAAATGCTTCTTTAACCACCCCCGTGGTTAAATTAGCTTACAATATTAGTTAAAGTAGTATTTTTGGTTGTAAAATCTACGTTGAAACATTGCTGTCACTTTTTTTAGCAATAGAATTGTTAATCAGCAATTTAATTGTTTTCGTGTAGAGTTCATAGAGTCGTAATGTAAATAGAGGAGCTGGCGCCACTTTTAAGCATTTTCCAGGTCCCAGATTCCGAGACTCCTGTGTCACGCCGGGTCACATTTTCAATACATAATTGATTGTTTTCGATACACACACGACCATCTAATGTAAACAAAAAGGACAGGAACTACTACGTATTCTACACCGCCATTTTGGATCGAAAATGTATCGAAAAAGTGACCGAAACTCGGCGCACCACGCACACCGGGATCGGAACTTGTCGACCAGAACATGGCGCCAGCTCTCCCATTTCTATTACGACTCAATGTTCTCTATGGCTTCAAAGCGAGGGAAGCTCTTCCAACTAAAGCAGGCTTTTTTCGCATAATAAAATCCAATATTGTCTTCAAAACAAGCTGAAGGTAGTTTCTTTTTGCCGAATGTTGTCCATACGCTAGTAGTAGGAAAAAATAACTGCTGGTGCACTTTTACGAACGAACTTTAACTGAATGTTATTCATGTTTCAGGTGAGACGAGCCTTGCAATGTGTTCATAATTTACGGTCAAGCAGAGTGAGTAAATTTGATAACAGCTTCATGTTTATATCTCTCCTCCGCATTTTAGCCGGGAGCGAGTAAAAGTTTTATTGCGCGCTGCGCTGGTTCCCAGATTGTCCCAGTTTAAAACTCCGCGCGTCCGACAGTCTGATCTTGATAATCTGCTTCCTTGTATATGAAGCAAGAATGTTTGCAGTGTTATAATTTGTTTGTCAAGTCAAACTTATATGCATGAATTGTGATTTCAAAGTTTTGAACCCCCTAGTGACCCTAACATTTACAATCTGCAGGTTGAAGAAAAAAAACCTGGGAATAGAAAAATCGATTAAATTTTTGATTTGAATAGGTCTGAAGATGGTCGAACTTGAGTTGTTTCAGTGATTGTCTATAGGTATTTAAGGATTTATCATACACCACGGGAATTAGCGATTTTAGTATTTTGTTTCTCGTAAATTTTTGCGAGAAACACGACGGTGACACTTATTTTCTCCAAGAGGAACTCCCAAACACCAAATAAGTTCTCATAGTTGAAGCCAATCCAAGGTTGATTCATTTGAGCTTCCCATTCGCATTGGAAACTAAATGGATCGTGTTCGACACATCAAACAAGTGAGATTGTATCGATATCAATTGGTTTAACAAGTAAACATATCAGGGCCGGATTTAGGGAGCGGCAAATGTTGCAATTTTTTCAAATGTAGGTATCAACAAAGAAAATTGGATTCAGGAAAAAAATTACAAACGAGAAAAGGCAACAAAATCTCTCATTTCCTGAGAGTTAAAGTATAGTAATTTCTAATTTGTTTGTCTTTCTTTGATACAAGAGACAGCGCCTTTCATCAGTCTAGTTGAGAGAGAGAGACCAAACAAGCAATTTGGCCTGGAGCGGAACGGCGAAGAGAGCAATGATCACGAGGACTTGAGATAAAAAGGAGAAGCCCTCGGCGCGCCAGTCAGCATGAAACACATATTAGCGCCTGCAAGACTGCATGAATACTTCACGCATTGCGTCAAACGTAGTGCGGTCAGCAGCGGTTGGCGTGAAATTCATAGTGCCTACAAGACTGCATGAATACTTCACGCATTGCGTCAAAAACAGTGCGGTCAGCAGCGGTCGGTGTGAAACACATAGCGCCTACAAGACTGTAAAGATACTTCAAGCATTGTGTCAACTACAGTGCGGTTGGCGCGTTGGCGGATATTAGAAATATTAAACCACATTCGTGTTTATTCTTTCATAATTTGTTCGTTCATTTCTTATAAACGAAAGGCCTTGTCCACACATAGAGATAAGTTTACGGAACTTAACTTTTGCGCAAAGTTCCGGGAACTTTTGCCAGTTTTGACAGGGCTTTCACAAAAAATGTGCCCAACACGAGTAAACGTGTCTTATGCACCCCTCCTCCTCCGGCACGTTCACTTGACGGTTTGTATCGATGTTTCAAAACGAATGAGAAGGGGGCGGCAAAATACAGGCGGCCCATGGGCGACAAGTGGGTAAATCCGGCCCTGATACATATTATCAAAAATCAATTGAGTAATCTGAGGGAACGGGTTTCTTGTGATTAATTTTTGATTCTCATGAGTTTAAAATGGTAATGAAAAGTAAAATTGTTAGGAATTTTCTCATTTTCAGCTTTTTCTCTTGAAATCCTAAAATTTTTTGTTTGAGGTAATGTTCTTTTGTTTTGAACCAAACGATACATCGAACCACTATTAAATACGATAAGCGGAAGACGCTTTTCTTCCTCTCCTTTTTACTTCTGATTATTGTAGTATGTGTGCATAATATGTAATATATATGTATATACCATGTTTTGCATAAAATATTAATGAGAAGTCCAAAGGTGCTTAATTTTTAACTATATATACTGATCCAATATCATTCAGCATCTTGTTTTCAAGAAATGAGTGTGTGTATTGTATCTTCCACCAGTACGTATTTCCTTTCCGTGCGTGCGGAGTCGATTTCATACGTCGGTTGTCCTGTTCCTTATTCCAGTGTAGTTATATCTCAAGTCTCAAGATGAACTATTTTGTCTCTCCAATCGATAGAAAGAGCAGCGAGCGAGGCTGGGCTTGGGCTAGAGCGGTCATAAATATTAGGCAATGTTGCCGTAGTTCCCTGAACGAACCCAGCTATTTTGCATTAGATTGTGAGGACACGATTTGAATAATACGGCCAACTGGCAGAGATGTTGTGTGTGAGGAAGAACACTAGGCCGGCGCTCGGATAATAGAACGACGGAGTGAGCCTAGATGCGCAGGTAATGAGTAGTTACAAGATGGTGGTATTTCTGCACCATCGCACTCACACTGCCGCACCGAAGGGACAAAGACAACAGACACCGTCCGGCCGCATCCGTTTGCGGTTTCGGATATGAAACAACCAACGAGCGATTAATGGTTAGCGATGCTGCCGCTTGGAGCGCGGAAATCGAGCTCCGACAAACGCGGAGGAAACAACTTTGGCTCAAACTTCAAATAGAGATCCTTTATACCTAGAGTGAAGTAATGTGGGACCCATCTCTAATTCGCTCCCAATTTTAGGCTTCATTATGTCACTAACGAACAGAGAGATCACACTTTCATTGGTTACAAACATTGTCGAATGTACTGAAAAATAAGTTACGATGTGTATATACATACCGTCCGTTCCGGGCTCAGAGGACGAAAGTTCCGGGTGCTAGGGCCGTAGCTTCGACTGCTCCGGGTGCTACACCCGGAAATTTCAGCCTCTGAGCCCGGAGCGGACGGTATATCTATATAGCTCGTAAGTACGGCCTCCACGGCCAGAGCATTTCTCCTAGTGCTAAGTTTTCGGTTGTAAGAACAGCAGCCGGATTGTTGAAACTTTAACTGGCTATGTCGTCACAATAAGACAAGACATAGCCCTATCTGCGCCGTGTAATATATCGATTTTCGATTCTTGTCGTGCCGACATAAATTTCAACAATCGGGCTGCTGGACCATAGGAGATTATGTCCGATCAAGATCCAATCATGAAGCCCTTAGTTTGTTTTGACCATGACAGTATCCTTAAAATATATTTGCAATAGTTTGTTGCCGTATGCCAATAGAGGGCAGGGAAATGAATCTTTAAATGTCACAGAAAAAAAAAAAAAAAAAAAAAAAAAAACAGAAAATTTCCCGCTTACCTTCTCCTACTAGAAACCGATTGGAATAATACGCATGCGTCAATTTCATGGTATCAAAGTCGGCGCGTTGAAGCCGGATAGCTCATTCGTGCACTGGACGCCCTCATTATACCATTCTGAAATTGCCGTGTGAGGATTCACTTTCTCACGAGTCGTCCTGCCGCACCGTGAAATAACGTCGTACTCAAATGACGTTATTTCACGTTAAATAACGTCATGCATTTCTGTAATGGTAATCTGAATGATGGTTCGTTTTGGACTTCAGTCTGGACCGAACTTTTCATCCCCGAAGATATTTTCATCGCGCAATTGTGCATTACATTTATCCAAAAAATCGAGGAAGGGATCTCGGATGAAATGTGTACCGCTGAAAATCGGATTCTCGATCCCCGACCCGTAACGTAAACTTTACAGAGGTCTGCACCACCCACAATAAATTACAAAACGCACTTTTGGCCTGACCCCCCCCCCCCTCTTTGAGGCATTGCGTGATGAATTTTGGATAAACAATTTTCAGCCCATATCGATTTTTCATCTTAAATATTTGCAAAATTGGTGCTGTTAATTGTCATGTATTGTTTAATGGGCCGTTCATAAATTACGCAACACTCTAGAGGGAAGCGAATCGCGGAGAACGTTACGCCATTTAGTTTTTAGTTTTAGTTATTAGTATTTTTAGTTTTAGTTTTAGGTGTTAAAGAATAGGAATTTAAGTCATAAACGCGTTACAAGGGAGATGGGCCGGGGGCGTCAAAAATGCCCAAATAAAGCGATACGTGATTTATGAAGTTCTCTACGCTGTTAGAGAACTCTCAGAACTATTGGGAATGAAATAAACCTTTTTCTCATTTTTGCTTGACCCGTCACACTGAAGAACTGCACCAAACTAAACAAGGGAACTACGTCAAATTTTGCGGGAAAAATGAGACAGGGGTAGTTTTGAGCTGAATTAGCTGCCTGTTCTCTGTCAAAAATTCAAAGTCAAAAAACATATGGAATGTGAAAAATAGACATGGCACTCGTGCTCTACCATCGAGCCATATTTCAGCAAGTTCTCATTGCAGTCCGATTTCAGCGTTGAGTAACGGACCTGGGACCTCCGAACTTTCTCCTTCCCCTGTAACGTAGACTCAGACCCACAACTCCCCAGCCAGCGCGTTACGCATCCTGTATTCACGGCCCACGGTGAATCGAGTCAATAGGAAAGTTCGGACAAAATTTGGAAACTTAAACAGCTTATAACTCCGAGAGCTAAAATATTGTGGTTTTGAAAGTGGTTCCACTGGTTTCCTCGTGAAATTTTCTTTCAGAGACACCCCCTTGAAATTTAAAATGTGGCAAAATAGACATCAAAATCTGCAGTTTTAGTAAAAAATTGTACGTCCAAACTCTCTGATTGACTCGATCCTCCGTGCGGCCCCCCCCAAAACACTCGGAACTTTTCCTATAAAAATTTCATCCGAGTGGATTCGACAACGTTCGAGCATGCACTCGGCCGGCGTTTCCCTCAGCACAGCGGTAATAATGTGGCACCGACCGACCAAGATCTCACTCTTTTTCCAGCGATTTTTTCCCTACCTCAAACCGAGCAACACCGCGCTGCAGCGACTCGACGGCCGTACCTGCGACCGCAGTGGACGCCACGCAACGTTTAGGAGTCATTACCGCGTTTTCAGACACCTTCACACCCGTTATTAGGGGGGCTTATAATGTGTCATTACTTCTCGTTAACGTGTGGAAGCCCATGTTCCGATCCCTTCTCCCCCTCCCACCAATCCTCCAACCCGGGTAATCGTCGCTCATGAACGAAAGCACGCTCGGGAACGGTCGTGGATAAACATAAACAAAAACGTACGCGTCGATTATGAATAATACGATGCGCCGAGCTGCGCCGCGGCAGGGTGGCGTGGCAAGCTTTGCGATATATCGATTGATCTGCCATTTGAATCTATGGAAAAGGATCGATTATCAAGGTGTTCGCAGCGAACACCTTAATAATCGATTCTTTACTACAGCTTCAAATGGAGCAATATCGATAATCGATCATTCACGCCACGCCACTGTTGCTACGGCTCGCCGAGTGGTGAAGTTTTTCGTTGATTGGGGAGCAGCACTGCCGTGCTGAGGTAAAACGCCGTATGAACCTTCAGGCGTTGCCAAATTTCCTTTGATAAAACACAAATTTCCTGGTAAACTGATTAATATTTTCCTTCCGATTTTTGGGATAATTTTGATCGCAATGTCACCTAAAGTTCCTGAAATTTTCAAGGAAACATATTCATAACTTGCCTCGAAAATAAACATTTTATCGAAAGCAATTTGGCAACTCTCGAATGTTCATACGGTGTTCTTCCTTAGCACGGCAAAGCACTGCTCCAGAGGCGAGGTGTGAATGATCGATTATTATCGATGTTTCTCCGTTTGAAGCTATGGTAAAGAATCAACTATTGAGTTGTTCGTTGCGAACACCCTGTTTATCGATCCTATTCCATAGGTTTAAATGGCAACTAAATCGATATATTGCAAAGCACGCCACGCCACTGCACTGTATTTCAATTTGGCGTCTCGGGATCAGTCTGATGCTTAGCCACTCTCGCTCTCTATGTTGCTGTGCTACGAAGAGATACCGTAAAGGGCTGTTCAAGTATGAAGTAACGCACTTTTTCCGATTTTTGGACCCCCTCCCCCCTCCTTAATGTAACGCAGCTCTACACCTCTCCTTTGGAATTACGTAGCTGTGGCCTGCCGTACCTCTCCCTCCGACACATTTTCAAAATATCAAGAAAACACCGCCGAAACAGCTTGAAAAAAAGGCGGGATTTTTAATTTCTTGCAGGTTTTTTTTTTTTTTTTTTCAAATTTGTATTTTTCCCCGGCTCAGATTTGTTACGTAACGCTGACTTAAACCCCCCTCCCCTCTAAGTGCGTTACGTAATACTGGAACTGTTCCCAAGAACATTTGAGGGGCTTGAAGGATAAGGCAACTAAGTGCAGTGTTTGTTATTTCGAGAAATACGTGTTTAATCTTTCGAAAATACATGGATCCTTATGGCGGAGAGATAATTCAAACTGACTTTTAGATGCTGAAAAATTGGAATTTGGGAGCGAATTTTTCACAGAATCTACATGAAGACTAGCTTTACTTGAAATCATTAAGTCTCAATTTTTCCATAAACTACACTGTTGCTCCTTGTCCTCCAAGCCCATCATTTCAGGTTTTTTTCCGATGAAACTTCCATTTTCTTGAAATCTTGTCTGCATAACTGTTCCATGATGCGAAAATGAAGAATTTGCACGCAAAAAAATTATTACTGCATCTGAATGTGCTTAATGAGCTGAGAAAAAAATGGAATTCTGTATAAACTATGAGCTTAAATTTGACAAGCTATCTTAATTTTATGAAAGAATCGAGAGGGGCGTAGTCATAAACGAAAAAGTGCGACCTACCAAGAGCAACTATTCGCTCCTCGATGTATGTGAAATTGCATTGCTACAATTTGAAGGCGATTCACAAAGCAGCACTAGGAACCAATTTCTGGTATTCTTACCAGTGTTCTGAATATTGTGAGATTTCATTGACACCCAACACAGGGACAGGCATCTTTGTTTACGCAATGAAAAAGTATGATAATTTCAATGATATCCCCAGTAGATTTTGTCACCAGCCAAAGGTATGATTAGATCAGTTTGAAATGTGCTGTTGATCTAATTCCTAACTGTCTCACCAATCTTCGTGCAGATGCAGCCACAGTTCTGGCTGGCACCATGATCATTGATCAGCCAAACTTTAAATTAATACTTTTTTTCTGTAGGAGTAAAATTTTTCGGGGGCGCAATTTATGCCAAGGATAGTAGAAAAATGGAAATGTAATTTTCGATGAAAAATTGTCGGGTAAGTAGCTTCAAAAATAAGTCGCAAATGGAAAAAAGTAGTTCTCTTTTATAAAAATGGAGGCATCTCTACACACGCTCACATTTAGATAGACACCCTACAATTTTTATGTTTGCAAACTTTCGATACTTTACTGTCGTCGTTGACAAGTGACATCTGAACTTATCCAGTCATCACCGTTCACACCATCGCGTGTTTGAGTTGAATATCCTATATTTACTGTCATCATTTATTCCAAAGAAAGTATGTGTGGCAAATTCTTATATTTCAAAGTGGGCAGTTTTTTTCTCTTCTTCGAAATTTAACAAGTTTTGATAAATGCTCACCGAAACGAAAGAAAAGTTGATTTAACATTCTGGATGAAAAAAAGCGTGCGAGAACTCATAAAACTCTGAAGTACGCGCTAAAGCTACTTTAGCAATGCCAAGATGTAAAATGAACTGCTGTGGCGGGTGATTCACCATTTTTTAAGCTCTCAGAAACTTTTTTCCACATCCAGAATGTTTAATCAACCTCTCTTTTTTTTCGGTGTTGTGTATTGTTCGAGCAACTCGAACGCCCCACTGTGGAGGTGAGTAGGTTAGGAACTCTGCTGACTTCCTCAACAGGAGGAACATGGGTCGCTCTTCATCCACACTGCTCTGACCGGTGTCCTTTCATTTGGGATTAGCTTCCTCATCGAGGAACTATTACCGCAAGGCCTCTGTGCCGGACAGATAGTATATCACCTAAGATGATTTACTCCAGACCTCGGCCACGCTACAAGCTACAGAAGACAACAAGTCATGAGCCTTGTAACTCACGAGGGTAGGGGCAAACCGTGGACCACGCGTATTGTTCTTTGTGACGCGTCACGGGTTTCCTCCTGTCCAACACGGTAACGGGAAGGATTCTGCCGTACTAAGGAAGAACGCCGTATGAACCCACAGGCGTTGCCATATTTCCTTTGATAAAACACAAATTTCCCGGTACTCTTATGAATATTTGTCTTCCAATTTTTCGGATAATTTTCCTCGCAATTCAACCAAAATGTCCTGGAGATTGCAAGGGAAAATAGTCATAACTTTTCTCGGAAATTAATCTTTTATCGAGGGAAATTTGGCAACTCTCGGATGTTCATACGGCGTTCTTCCTCAGCGAGGCAGAAGGATTAGCCCCCGCCGATGCACCTGCAGCGCGGTCACGCCGTAAATTGACACGCGCGCGCCATCTCGTGCAACGGATATTGATTAATTAGACCGTTGTAGGCTCCGGATGACCAATTATGCCCACACGGGAGCTCGTATTGTGCGCGGACGGTGTAGGCCCAATTCGGAGCCAGCGACACCCGGGTGCATTGTCGGGGTGTAAATCATACGGGGTAAACGGCTAGAAAATACTCCGCAAGCACAATAAAGCCACACAGTAGTGCCGATTCAGTCGCTTTCAGAGACAATATATTTGGACCGAGTTTTCCGGAAAGGAACCAACCACACTGAAATTGAGTAACGGAGGGTTGAAGTTTTATTCCTCCATAATGCTCAATTTGAAAATGAAATTTAACCCCTCTTTTTATCAACTAATTTTTATTTTTCGACTTTTAGTTTTCGGACGAAGAAAATATATGACGAGTGGATTTCTACGGAAAAAGAGGTAGGGGTTAAGTCCCAACTGTTGGATGATATGGACATTCCCAATTAATTTTGGTAATACCTCGATTAATTGTGGTAGTATCCCAATTAATGGTGGTAGTATCCCAATAAATGATAGGTTACTAACCCAAATGTTGGGGTACTACCCCAACTTGAGTTGCGATGCTACAAAAATTAATTGGAAACGTCCATATCATCCATCAGAGGGAAGTAGAACAATTTTGGGGGATATGCCCTAAAACTTTTTTTTCCGTGTCAAATACTTTCTCAACTCGATTTTTTCGAAAATGTGGATCGGCTCCTTTTTGATGAACTCGGTCCATTTTAGAGGCCATTTTCCAAGGAAAAATCGTGTATAGGTGCAAAAGTTGTTTTGGAATGAGTTTAGTAATGTAATTAAGAATGTCTAAGAGAACTTAACATCTGAAATACAGAACCACTACCATTGCTTATAGAACGACAAAATTATAGTTTTTTCTTCACAGTTGAGCTATAGTAAAGAAAGAAATTCCTTTTTTGTCGGAGAATGTAGAGATTGGGCAGGTTGAATCTTGGTTCTGGGTGGACAAGTTATCAAAATTCCCGGAGTGCGACAATGGCTTTTTAGGGTTGATACACCTACGATAACGATATATGAGAGAAAATGGGGGGGGGGGGGGTCGGGCCACCTGTAAGTTGGAACAATACCTCAAAGCTCCCACTCGGATGAGGCAAGTGCTCGAGCACCCCCTGCGACCCAAGAGCGACGAGCGACCATAACCACCCGTAAGTGCCCGGCTACCGCCGCGCCACCTCCCGGCAGTCAAAGCCTGGTGTGAGATCTCTAATTTATGCCCCACAAACTATACCCAAGCTCCTTGGTCTTGCTTTCCCGTGGCTCCTGGATAGTGCCGCCGCGTTGTCGCACTCAGAGAAAAATATATTGAATGTGCACTCGGAAGAATTACTGGTTATCATGCGAGGAACTGCACTGAAAAAAAAAGTTCGGTAAATCCGAACTAGTTAAGATCATATGGAACCAGGTTTTGTTCGGTACGCACAACCGAATTATTCGGTCTGTTCAACCAAATTGTTCGGTTTGTGCGACCGAATCATAACAAATTCTTATAGTTCGGTTCAGCGGACAGAACAGTTCGGTTCAGCGGACAGAACAGTTCGGTTCAGCGGACTAAACAGTTCGGTTGAGCAGATCGAATAATTCGGTCGTGTGTACCGAACAAACCCTGGTTCCATATGATCCTAACTAGTTCGGATTTACCGAACCTTTTTTTCAGTGTGGGTCTGGACTTCTTCATCTTTAAAGAGGGTTAGTAGGAACTTTTTCAGCTCTAAGAGAAGCTCTTGAAGGACCTCTCCGGCAAACTACTGAAACAGTCAGTCCTCTTAGGAGCTATTTTGTGCTGTTCTTGCCATAAACATTGATTGAAATACATTAAAACGATTGGTATGCCGCGTTTATTTATTTTTTTTTTACCCAAATCACTCATATTTCATGGAGGCACCAAGTCGATTTCTTGAGTGAAAATGAAATGGAAATTTCAGCAATTCTTGATGAAAATGAAGTTCAATTAGACGTAGTTCTGCCAAAAGGAACTATGTGCATCATGGCGTGAGCCCTGTGATGCATATATTCTTATGGGTCTCAGGGCTCACGTCTTAATGCACATAGTTCCGTTTGACAGAAATATGTTCAATTCAAATACACTTTTTACATGAAAGTTGTTGAATTAATTAAGACATTTTCAAACGAACGATAACGAATCCCTAATAGTGCTTATTACAGAGTAATCCGCAAGAAATGTTAGCGCGGGGATAACCGGCCACTCGGTTTACTCATTTATTCTGTCCATTTATCGAGGAGAATGGACCCTAAAATTACGGCAACCAAAACATTCCAAACAATCGTGAAAAAAATCAGCTAGACAAACTTTTAGATTTACTTTGTAATTCAGGTACAAATCTTCGAGGTTTTTCTAAATTTTAGACAACTTCCTGAGCTTTCATATATATTTTTCTGTTGATTTCTTTTTCTAAGAAAAGTGGCATCACAGGTTTCAGTTCACAGTGCGTCCGTGCATCGGAACATGCGTTTCCTTACGTTCAAAGGTTAATTTATTTGGTTCTCGGGTGGGGACTGTTACAAGATAGCGCTGTTTGAAGCCCTGAATTGACTTATCCCCTCAGGAGAGTTCCTTGCGTACCATTTTGCCAATCTTCTATTGAACTAAAACGAATACAGTTGATTTTGTGGACAAGTTCGAGCTTTTTCTTAAACTTGGCAACTTGGCATACTTCACAGGATTCATTGTTATCTCCCGACACTTTTTACGCTCTCAAGTGGTGCTCATATACTTAACTATGAAATATGATCTCGGTAAGCGTATACTTACATGTAATAATTAAAGCTGCGTGTGTCCACGGATAATCAAAAAAGGAATCTGCTGAAAATCATGAATTGCAATTATAACGTTAGTAACTGCGAGGGCTAAATATCCAAGGATCCATTTGACGTTGGGATCACCATATTTACACACACAAAAAAAAAAAAAAAAAAAAAAAAAAAAAAAAAACTCCGGCAGTGGAAGCCTTACTCACGGGTTCTAGAGACATACCGTCCACGTTCTGGGCTCAGAGGCCAAAAGTTCCGAGCGCAGCACCCGGCGCAATTGAAGCTACGGCTTCAGCACCTGGAACTTTCGGCCTCTGATCCCGGAACGTACGGTATGTCTGTATAGCCCGTTACTTGTTTTTCAGTGTGATATTCCTCCCTAAGAGTGAGTTACGAGGACTTGCGTGGAAAACTCACGTAAAATTACTCGCCATTTTATTTTGTAATTTTTATATTACATGGCAATTTTCTCCCCGAAACCAACGCCGAAGACTCACCAAAAATGCTACCTAAATATTTCTCGTGGAGATTCATATCACGTGCTTACCCTCTAGTGTTAAATAATGTCAGATCCTCAGGTTCAGTAGGTAACTGAGTTTCCAGCTATCAATCCTGAGTAGGCTGAAGTCGTGGAAGTAGGGGCGAAAAAGAGCTAACTCGATTTTATCGACGCATTGCAGGTGGCCTACCGCACCAGGCGTTGAGGAAACAACATTGTCTGGTGGCTTGACGGTACTCTTACTTATATACTCGTGTGAACTCGTGCTCGATCCCTGCACCATTTGGCAACTGAGCACGGGAGCTCCATCAAAGGGAGGAGGAGGAGACAGGATGGCAAGAGGCTCACGTGCTTAAGTTGCAATTTGTAATCTTAAGAGTTATTACAGCTCCAATTTAATTTTGCTCGCCGATATTTGAGCCTGCATTTCAGTTGCTGTGTTCCGCTTTTGCTGTCTGCACACGGAATAAAGGGGTTTACAAGGATGGATGTGCCCTCTTTCGACGTGCGAGCACATCATTTCCAAAATCTGTCTTAAACCAGACGAAATTTCAGGGTCGCAAAATTGCCTGCAAAAGTCTATTTTTAAAAAAGAAACATGAATGAGCAATTTCTGTCGAAAATTTTGTTGGGAGAAAACTCGGACTGCATTCTACAGAAGGAAATTGCTGTGTTCACGATCGTGAAACTTCTTCTTTGCTTTGAAAAATACTGAATAAGTGCACACTAATAGAAATTAAAGACTCGTTTTCTTTTAAAATAAAAGTACTTTCTGTAGAAATACAAAAACTATTTGCTATTCTAAGATAATTAGCTAAATGTTTTTTTTATATAAACATAAAGATACACGATTATCACAACTCTGTCCAGTCGAGTTGGTTTTCTCGTGTGAATTGCGATTCAAATAGTAAAGTTTTCAGCTATAGAGATGTCTGACAGTTTTCTGATAAAAATACGCTTTACAAGTAAACATTTTGCGATGTTGAAAAGTGGTTACGTTAATTTGTCTGAAAAACGACGGGCATATGACCATGTAAAAATTGTCCAGTGCCAGAAGGACTCGCAATTGTCACATATTTACGTACAATTGCAATGAGGCGTGTCCGTCAGTTCGTGTATGCAATTGACGCATAAAGCGCTCATCGCGTGAACAGTCGCGTCAAAACAGAGCAATGGCGGATTGAGGGTCTTGCATCAGCCTAAAAAGTTTTGGATCGCGTTTAGCAGAAAGGAACCAAGCCACATCAGCCTTTGTCAAATTTAACATAGAAATTTAATTTTTTACAAGAGAACGTTTGTGCAGATTCTTCTGAAAATTTTTAGGAATTTGCTTCGTATTATGCAGAAAATTCACTGAAATCTGCACGAAAATCCGTACAACCGTTTTAATATACAAATTTAAATTGCCCAACTAAATTTGGAAATAGCTGGTGTGGCTTGGTTTCTTCCTGCTTAACGCGGTCCATTTTCGAGAAAAATATATTTCAAGTCTCAAGTTGTTCAAGCATTGTTTCCGGCCTAAGATCGACGGAATACAATGCAACTCCAGGCCCGGCCTTTACCAATTTAATCCAACAAAAATTAAAAAAGTCAAAGTAATCAATATTTGGAAATTTCATCCGTGTGGAAATGGAAAAATACATGTTCTGCAGCTCCATTTTTGCAAGGAAGGGGGGCTGTAACAGCCTGCGCAGTGCAGGTTTCATTATGAAGCAGCGCTCGAAAGAGGCGGCCGGTTTCACGGTGATGACAAGTTGATTTATGGTCAGTAGCGATGGGCAATTGCAATTACTGCAACCCGAGAGAATATTTGCAGTTAATTTTCGCAAGAATGTATCCATTTATAATTCATCAAATCATGCGACAGAGCTCTTGGCATAAATTACCGACCAGGGTTTGGCCTCTTACAATTATTAGAGTCCCTCCCACAGGCGATCCTGTTTAGACGCTTCTCTGTGTTCGATGCTGCTTTGTTACGTTACTTTTATTCAATTCCACAAGGAGCTACATTTTCGCAGAATATAATCGGTCTCTTATCAATGATCTTTAAAAGTACATTGTTGCTCTCTGGAAAAAATGTAATTTGTCCAAGATTTGGGTATTTAATATGATTTTACAAAATTTAACCAACATTGGAAGGTTTAAACATTTTCCTGGGATATTTATAACAATCCTCTCGTCAAGCTTCTTTTAAGTTTCCATTCTGTTCCGACGACTCTTGGAGGTCCAAAGAAATTAGGTGATGGAACTATGGATTTTTTTAATTTTAAACTGTGGCAACTTTCATCTTAGGTGTATCTAGGGCCGGATTTAGGGGATGGCGGCATGGGCTGCGGCCCATGGCGGCGAAATTAGGGGGCGGCAAATTTTGAAATTTTTTTAAATATAGTTTTAAGGAAAAATCGGATTCAGAAAAAAATATACAAACGAGAAAAATTGAGGAAAACTCTCATTTCCTGAGAGCATAACTCTAATTTTGTGGTATTTCTGTGATTCAATAGACAGCACCTCTAATTTGTCGAGTTAAGACTAAGAGAGAAACCGAACACGGAATTTGGCCCGGAACAGCGCGGCGCAGAGAGCAATAATGACGAGAACTTGAGATGAAAAGGAGAAACCCTCGGCGCGGCGCGGCGGTTGCCATGTAACACATATCAGCGCCTGCATGGATACCTCACGCATTGCGTAAAAGACAGTACGGTCGCTGCCGCCAGCAGCAGGCGGCGTGAAACGCAAGGCGCCTACAAGACTGCATGAATACTTCACGCATTGCGTCAAATACAGTGCGTGCAGCAGCGGTCGGCTCGAAACGCATAACACATACAAGACTGTAGGAATACTTCACGCATTGCGCCAAACACAGTGCGGTCAGTGCGGCGCAGCGGCGGAGGTTAAAATTATTAAACCACATTTATGTTTGTTCTTTCATAATTTTTTCGTTCATTTCATATAAATGGAAGGCCTTGTCCACACAGAGATAGGTTTACGGAACTTAATTTTCGCGCCAAGTTCCGTGAACTTTTGCTTGTAGTGTTGATAGCGCTTTCGCAAAAAATGTGTTCAACACGAGTAAACGCGACTTATGCACCCTTTCCCCGCTGACACGTTCATTTGATGGTTTTTATTGATGTTTCAAAATTAATGAGAAGGGGGCGGCAAAATACAGACGGCCCATGGGCGGCAATTAAGTAAATCCGGCCCTGGGTGTATCCAGACACTTTGAACGGGGGGGGGGGGGGGATTTAATAGCACCTAACATGCAGTATTAGTCGATTTCGTTACTAAATATCAGCAAACAGAAGCGTTCTCCCTTCTTCTTTCCTCCGATCTTTCCTTCTTTCCTTTTCTTCTTTTTCTTCCTTCTTTTTTTCTGGTAAACAGGAAGGGAGCGTACGCCCCTTATGCCCCCCTCCCTTGGATTTGCCTATGATTTTCATGCAGTTTTCAAGATCGATCTAAAGACCAAATTTACCTAGCCAAATTTCCTGCAGTTGGTAACCTCTAGATAAACTCGGATTTACTTCGAAACTTTAGATTGATCATGCAGAATGCGTCTTTCAATAAGGATTAGCGCATGCACATAGGGTTCAAAGAATTTACCCCTTGAATTCGCCCGAAATCATTTGAATCAGTGAAAACGAAAACACACCAACTCGAAAAATTAAAATTATCAAGACCCACACAAAACTGCAGAGTAAGTGTAGAAGTTAGTCTAAGAAAAATATTTTTGGTGTCGCAAGACAAGAACTTGAGGACACTTTAAAGGTCCGAGTTTGAACAAATACCCTAACTTCAATGACCTTTATTAAAGTTGATTGTCTGTAATGAAAATTGAGCACTTTCGAGTTACCAAGTTGGTGTGTTTTCGTTCTCACTGATTCATTTTGCAACTGAACTGATTTTTTTTTCTGAAGCCCTGCAGATTCGAAATTCAAGTTTCGAGAAAAATGGAAAAACCATGCCCTTCGGCGTGTACTTAATATTTTGAGCCCAAAACAGGTATTGCATTATTTCTGTAATGAGTCAGGATCTCCTAACCTTGCATTGCAAAGTGTGGTTCAAATCTGCCGTGCTAAGGAAAAACGTCTTATGAGCCTTCAGACGTTGCCAAGTTTCCGCCGATGAAAACCGAGTTTACTGGGAAAATTGCGAATGTTATTTTCCAAAATTTTCAGACAATTTTGCACGAAATTTTATCTAAAATATCTGAAAATGTCAAGGAAAAGTATGCATAACTTCCCTCAAAAATGCTTATTCGAGGAAATTTGGCAACTCTTGAACGTTCATACGGTGTTTTTCCGAAGTACGGCAGAAATGTGGAGCATTTGGCTCAAGCGCGATATGCAGGGAGTGCGAGGGTAAAAGTCGAATTCGGAAGGTCGACAACACCCCCCGCCCCCTCTGGTGCCCCGTGCGGATCATGTGACTGTGCCAAAATCCAGGATTGAACCCCGTCCTCCCGGCCCACCCCCTGATTAACCATGAATTTTAATCATCATCTCGCCTGTGGAGTAACTTAATTACGTTTACTCGTGCTCCGAGGCTGTATGCAGATCAAGCGCTTCGCAAACCACACGCCTGCTCGTATCGCCTCGCACTGGGTAAGAACCGCGTATATATGCTCAGGGATCCCGTGGGATTCATGCGCCTTCTGCAAAGCACGCGTCCCTGTCTCTGGGGTGTTCTCGCTAAAATGGAGTTGTTGCATGCACCAGGGATTTTCCGTGTATCCGTCAATTCCCGAGCAAAAGTTTGCGAAGAATACGACGCTGTCGCTGGTCACATCTAAAATCAACTTCAAATTCCTGATGAAAGCTACTTAAGTTGAGCTCTTGATCGAGGAAATAGTCTCCACTCCGGTCTATAAGGCAAGAAGTGGAAAAATTCAATCTGGAAAAATCCAGTCTGGATGTATTCAAATAAATGTGTAATCTTAGTTATAACGTATGATACCTTAATGAACGGGGAATATTTGTAATTTTTATCAAAAAAATAAGTGACTGAGTGCATGGGCATTTGCACACGTCAGACTTTTATCTAAAAATTACTGTCCAAAAAGAATCGTTCGGATGGTTTTCAAGATTTAAAGTGGAAAAACATTTCAATCTACAGAACTGAAAATAAGTTAAAAATAGTTGAGAGAAATATAGACAGTCTGATGATGTCGATGAAGGATAGGCGTTAAGAGGAAATCGCCTTTAACCTGAATCAGATTACGTGACGTCACATCGGTCTCGATTTCACCCTCGAATTCCATAGATTTACACAGACAATTTTTTTTATGACTGTAGCATGAGATTGTTTCTTTAAACGTGTATGGTAGAAATAAATGTAGTAATGCAGTAGGACGCCAATCACAAACCAAATACCATTGATTGTAGCCTTCCAATTCTTATCCTCTACGTACCGTGCACTCTTTTGGCGGGGCATGCAGTGTAAAAGTATACCTTTACACTGACGGCAAGATTGCTGCAGTTCCTATAAGAACTATTGAACTCGATCAGCTGAATTTCCGTAGTTCTACTGATTCCAGACTCAAATGAACGACAAAGAATTCTCCTATCCGTTTTGATGACTTTAGGAAGAAGCTAGTCCTGGATTCATGAATGTTCAAAAGCATTCGTGTAGTTTTGACTTTGATAGTCCGATACCTTTCCAGTCCAATAACAATTGATCGTCATCTGATAAAAGTTTTTTGCGATGACACAATTCAAAAAGAAAGCGCACCAATCACCAGCATTGTACATATCTCCGTTAAAAGGAACAATTCCGGATGCAAACAGTGAGCACGATTTTACATAGTTTCAATCAGCACAAAAGCGTTCAAATAGATGTAACACAATCCAAACGGCGCACAGTGAATCGAGTTAATTGGAGAGGTCGGACAAAATTTGGAAACTTTAAGAGCTTATAACTCTCTTGAATCAAACCTTTGAGATTTTAAAAATGGTTTCTTTGGCTTCCTCGTGAAATTTTCCTTTATAAGTACCATTCAAAATTTAAAATGTGACGGATTAAAAATAAAAATTTGCAGTTTTAGTTGAAAGTTTTATGTCTGACCTCTCTTACTAACTCGATCCACCGTGCGGCGCGACGAGTAACAGAGAGTCGAATCGAATGCAAATTTTAGTAAAAAAAACAAACAAACAGACAAGAACATAACTCTCTGCGAGGCAAGCCTACTTATCGAAGGAAAATTCTCACTGATATGCCGTCATTCAAATTTCACCCCAGCGGGGTTGGGAGCATGCATTTCGAGGTTTTCTTATGATTAATTTCCCCTCACACAGGATCAGGGTTCGTTATTTGTAAAATATTTCCATTAAGATAATTACCGCAGCGGCCTTAATAGGATCTTTTCTGATTAATTAATTAGTTAATTAATTTTGCCGGTGGCTCCTGCTTCGGCCCCCTTTGCGCTCCGTAGCTATGTGACCTCAAAACTGGATTATCTGCCCTGCAAATGTGGAAAAACTAAGGCTCTTTCCCAACCTCCCTAACCGTTTCTGCGCCGTTCCAGCGTTCCTTTCGCTGTATATACAACTGTGTAAGTCAGAGTTTTTCATGGTGAGGACTATGTAATCCTCCCATTTCCCGGAAGTAGTTCTGAATTCCGGAACTTTTGCGATTTTTCTGATTTTTCCCCGGAACTTTAGAAATTCCCGAAATGCTCCGGATCTTTTGCATTTTCCGGAACTTTTCGGAACTCATGAAAAAATCTATAAGGAGTCCCGGAACTTTCGACGATTATGGAGTGGGAGAAATTGGAACAAAAATGTTCCGAGTCCTAGAACTTCTGACGAACATGGGATGGGAGCACTGGGACTACGTATAAAGTTAAAATGTTGTTCAGATTGTGGGCCGCATTCATAGTCGTGCCTTAAATCGTCACCTCACAGCCAAAGTATCACAAGCGTCATGTGACGTTTCAAAATTTCCGCCTCCATTTTATTTTTCTACAGAGAAATTTTTCAACGAACCTGCAGTCCGAAAATTTTACTGACTTTTCTTTGTGCTGCCGATAAAATTCAGTGAAATTTCCAATTATATTCAACCAAAAATTTATCTGTGAATGGAGAAAATATAAATTTTGAAACGTCGCATGGCGCTTGTGTTACTTTGACCGAAAGGTGACGAAAAAGCTTCTTTCTTCAAGGAGGCCCTAGATTATTAAGATCGCGTTTAAGGGAAGCTTAATGACATCACTGAGGAAACATTATAAAAGTGAACATTTTACAGACCTCGAGAGAGATTCAACAGTTAAATTTTGGGAATCGATTCTTTCAAGGAAATCACTGCAAATAATAGAAACTAAGAGAAAATGCGATTTATTTTCCGATTTTCGAAAGTTTTATTGCGTCCGTCGTATCGTAGGTAAAATTTTGATGAAGAAACGCATATTGAGGGTTTTAATTTTCGACTTTGGTTGGTCGTCCCTCGATAGCTTGTTTCTGACCCCGAGGGGATAGCGTAGGCTTATCAAAGGATTGATGGACACTTTTCTGTTAGCGGGAACTTCCGGGCGTTATACCTGATAGGCGCTTGTATGGGTGAGAAATATCGCTTTTCGGGCGAGAAAAGGGAACAAAGGAGTAATCATCGGATCACTCAGTTCGGGATTTGGGGATTTCTGTGAGGGAATGGGAGCAGTCGAATCGGGGGTTTTATGATAAAACTGACAGGTCCTTCCGGGCGACTAAGCGCGTGTTAGCTCTCATCGTTGCCAGAACGGGCGCCCCCCCCCCCCCCCCCCCCAACTCCACCCACTAGTGGGTCAATGGTGAAAGTTACAGAACTGAGTCGATATTTTGAAAATGGCGTAGCTTTGGAATTGAAACAAGTGTTAAAATGGAGAAAATAATTTTTTAAAAAGAATTACACTGGAAAAAAAGAATCTTAAATTTGCCGCCAGGAAGTATTTCTTCTTAAATTAAGAATTTTGCTGGTTAATATAAGCTACTTTTTTTGCTTAACCCAAACATTATTTTTCTTGAATCAAGAAAAAGTCAGCTTAAAGCAAGATAAAGAAAATTCTTGGCGGCAAATTCAAGAATTATCATGCTTGATCCAAGCTACTTTTTTTTTCAGTGTAGGATGTTTTATGCAGGCTTTTTATGGATGATCAAATCTGAGATTGGATATAAGCGAAGACAGGAGATTCAAAACACAGTAAGCTCTGTCAAATGCTGCAAAGATTGTGAATGGTACCCCTTGATGTTAGAAAACCTAAATATACCCTCGCTTCAAGGATTTTTAATTGAGCATATTTGCGCTAAAAATGATGAAATTTCAACTTTTTCCCCTTGCGGAATGACAATACTTCCTCTACCCTAAGGTAGCGAGAAATCAAAAAATTCGTATGTAAAATGGTCAAAATTGAAAGGAATCGGGGTCAAATCCCCGTAAATAAGGGAGCCAAAATCTCTTGTGTCTCTTTCACTTTTTAATTTTTAAGAAATTTCTTTGTGGTGTTGTTGTTGATCTTCTCCCTCTTTCTCTTCTTCTTCTTAGTTTTCGTCTATTTCCTTCTATTCTTTACCTGCAGTCCGTGCTTGTATTTTTCTTCGTCTATACTTCTCCTCCCTTATTTCTTTTTGTATCGTTTGTCTTATTTTTTTCCACCTTTCTTGTATTTTTCTGCATATATTCTTATTCTTTTTCTCCGTCGTTTTCGTATTTTTGGGACCATTAAACTCCGGTCACATGGCCGAGAATCGAACCCGGGACCTCCGATCAGAGAGCGAGCGCCACAACCACTTGACCACAGGAAGCCTACAAGTTGAGTGACAGTGAACCCTGTTTTCGGCGTTGACATTTTACCACCTAATGTCAATTATTCAATTCTGACACCCATGAAAGATGTTTCGCACCGGCAGGAATAGGGGGACGGGTGGGGCCGAAATTAAAGCTTGCGTGCGGGGGGAATCAATAAGCCGAACAAAGCTCGCGAACAGATAACGGAGCAGCGTGTACACAATCAATTCTTCCCGTTTTGTTTCGTGTGCGTCTCGAACTGCCGTGGTAAGGAAAAACGCCGTATGAACATTCGAGAGTTGCCAAATTTCCTTCGATAAAATGATTATTTTTGAGGAAAGCTGTGGATATTTTCCCTTGAAATTTTCAGGAACTTCAGGTGAAATTGCGAAGAAAATTATCTGAAAATGTTGAAGAAAAATATTTACAAATTTTCCAGAAAATTCGTGATTTACTTAAAGAAATTTGGCAGCGCTTGGAGGCTCATACGACGTTTTTCCTGAGCACGGCAGCGAAGCCTTCCGCGTTTCCCGCCTTTTTCCTCCTCCCCTGACAACCTGATATATCGAGGCGCGGGGAATTTACGTAAGACGCCCTCGGAAACGTGGCCCGCAGCCCCCGACGCCCCCCCCCCCCCCTCCGGCCCGTCGGGGCGTTCTGTCGACACCAACCCCCTCCCTCGTCTAACTTGGAATCCAATGAAGTCTCTAAGTCAATAGAGATTTGTTCGGTGACATTAAATAAATTACGGCACTTTTTCATTTGAATTTTCCCGCGCCTTCCCATTAAAGAACTCTTGTAACCCTCCCCGCGTGCTGCCATCCTGAGGAAAAGCGCCGTATGAGCCATCAGGCGTTGCCAAATCTCCTTCTACAAATCATAAATTTTCAGGCAAATTTGTCAATATTTCTCTTCCAATTTCACAGAGGATTTCGATCGTAATTTGATCTAAAAAATCTAAAAATTGCAAGGGCGAATATTCATAATTTTTTCAAAAATTAAACATTTTCTGAGAGGAAATTTGGCAACGTTCGAATGTTCATAGGGCGTTTTTCCTCAGACGGCAGCGTGGGTCTCCGTCAATGCGCAATTTATCGCAGGCGCCGCCGACAAAAGACTTATTTCGTGGTTAATTCACCTCGCACCTTCCCCGAGCTAATTCGGCTTGATCAACAGAAGAGGGTTGAAGCCGTTTCGCAACCGGGCGGATCCCCCCGAATTACAATCCGCTTCAGCCCCTTAATCTAAATTCAATTCATTCTCGAGGAGGGTGTATTGAATTCTCCGGGAAAATTAAGAGATTGCGTGCCCTTAAAAGAAGAGGGAAAAACAGATTTCAGCTTGCATACACACTCCTGCTTTTATCTGCTATTCTGCCGTGCTAAGGAAAAACGCCGTATAAACCTTCAAGCGTTGCCAAATTTCCTTTGATAAAACGCTAATTGCCTGGTAAACTTATTAATATTTCCCTTCCAATGTTTCAGATGATTTATTGTTCGCAATTTTACCGGAAATTCCTGAAAATTTCAAGGGAAAATATTCATGAGTTTCCTAGGGAATAAAAATTTTATCGAAGGAAATTGGCAACTTTGAATGTTCAAATGGCGTTCTTCCTTAGCACGGCAGTAGTCCTTCGTGTGCTCTGCAGAACAAGGAAAGCTGGTTGGAGTGTGGTTTCTCGAATGGACGTGTTTCTGCCAAACGAAACTAAGTGCATTATGTCGTGAGCCCTGTTATACATATGTTCTTATGGATCTCAGGGCTTACGTTTCAATGTACGTAGTTCCGTTTGGCAGAAATACATCCAAATATAAGGGTACTTTTGACTGGAGGTAAGTGATGTAAAGCGATCAGGGTGGAAGAACGGTATCTGTGTCAACAAAGATTATTCTCATCGTGTATTGAAGCTTTTGGTGAAACAAGGAGGTAGGAGACATTCTTATCATTTCATTTAAAAAAAGAAAGAAAAAAAATTGAAGTTTCAGTTTAGTCAAGCCATGTTAAAGTTTAACTTAGTGCTGAGCCCTAACAGTTTAGATAAAAGGGAGGCAGCTAATGAGGCAGTAGTGCTGAGCCCTGCAACTTTAGTGACCAGCCCTCACAGACAGTAGGTCTCAGCACTGCTGCCTCATTAGGTGCCTCCATTTTATCTGAACTGTCAGGGCTTAGCACTAAGTTGTTTTTTCTATACATACATCTATTTTTCACAAAAAACATTTTCTTCTTTTTGTTTAAAATAAAAGATCTGTTAAACTTTAACTTGCAATCGTTTGAAAGAGAATGCGGTTATACAACGAGTTTTCTTTATTTTTGTATTTATTTTGTTATTTGATTTCACGTTTACGTGGCAAACAAATTTTTGATAATCTCCAGTACATTTCTGGTTAATTTTGGCGAAGTGAAGTTGTACCAAACAAGGAATGGTCGAATCAGCCATGCCTCTTGCTACTATCACCGGTTTCTGGTTGGCACCAAAATCATCCAGAGAGAGAGAGCTAGGTGAAAATGATACATTTTTCGTATAATGTTACATGTTTTAAAACTTGCAAAATAATCGCTAAGGGTTTATTTAATCAGTCTTACAGACTGCAATGCCAAAAGAAAAGCACCAGAAGGATTTTAAAATGACGTTTTATGACGAGGAAACCGAAATAAATGTCATCGCAGAAGTAAAGCTGCATCTCATTCATTCTAACGTGAATCCATGAAGTAAATGTGTTTACCATTGGGACTTACCTGTCGCTTGTTTTCCCCCGTTGAGGTATGTGGAAATCAAAAATATTTCGTTTCACAGCTGCCTCGCGCACATTCCGCGATGAATGCAAAGGCATAAAGCAAACATAAAGCTAAGCTTGTAAGTGCACGTTTTAAAGATCTGACAAGTCGTTCCAAAAAAAGGAGAGAAAAAACCAGGATTCAAGAGACATTTCACACATTCAGGAATGCCATGCCTTGAAGCCGGCACCTTCGTGAAAGGTCTCAAGGAAGTTTATTCGCAACGATTGACAAAGTTGCCATTCTTCCTCTCTAGTTCCTGTATACAATTAAGAACGTAAATGGAAAGATGGCTGAAGTCGAGCGCTATAAGGTGACAAAAGCTTCAAAAATTAAGTGATTTTTTCTAGGTAAAATATATCGTGAGGTTAAATGTGAAAAATGAATGAAGAATAAGGTGCAGGGAGGAGGCGGAGGGGTTTTGCATGATGATTTGCATTCGGTTTTGGTTTTGGGTGACATGCGCTTTACAAAGGCATAATGAGCGGACCTTAGAATCAGAAAAAAAGCTTTTGATAGCCCTTTACTTAAACAAGCCTCAAAATAAAATCCTAAAACCAGGTGACAGGGTGACACTGAGACCGGTCATTTTGTCCTTACCAAGGTGCAAAAATTTGAGCACGTTTAGTGAAACGGAGGTAAAAGCAGATACGAGGGGCCTACTCGTTATTAAGTTCTCAGAATTCGTTAGAGAAAATGCAAACCGATTCGTACCAATTTCCACGAATTCAGTTCGTCTCATAATATCTATCCCAGGAAAACCAACGGATCCCTCGGTTTTTTATGATTTAGTTCAGAGCTTTTTTCAATAACCAAAAAGAGAGCGAGAAAAACGAAACATTTTTGCGAACAAATTTTATTTTGCTGCTTAATACGAGGAGAAACAGCCGGTAAATCGTTCAAATTAAAATGATAAAGATACGAATTTTCTCATCGAGATTGAAGTTGGCATACTGGAAAAAAAACACATTGGATCTAGAGTCCAGACTCTCAAAAAAATTGACAAGAAATATGACTCTTGATTCAATTAGATTAAAGCTTAAATCAAGAACCAAGCCTCTTAATTTGAGCGGATTTCCTTTCGATTTAAGCTTAAATCTGATTAAATCAAGAGTCCTTTTTCTTGTCAATGTTTTCAAAAGTCTGGACCATAGATCCAATATGTTTTTTTTTCCAATGCACTAACTTTTTACGAGCAGACCTCTTTTCGACAATTTTGGCTCCTTAGCACTAAGTACTTTTCATTTGGCGCTCCCAAAATCAAATTGAAATCGATTTGTATTCAAAGCCTCGGTTTTGTTTGCGAGCAAATTTTGCAACGAAGGCACTCTTTTCCAACCGGCACGGCCGCTCGAGGCACAACAACCTTTCTCCCAGTGCCAAGATGATAAATGGGTTTCAAATCCGAGGCTTTCAGTAAAAATTGCAACCTTTTCCCTCGCGCAATTCAATTCCTTCCAGGCACTCTCAATATGCTGAATCCCTGCCGGGAGGACGAGTGTGTGGGGATTGAGGGGCACAAGCCAAGTGAAAAAAAAGGAGTCAAAGGTTTCAAAGGCTCGGCGTGGGATTCCCTCCAGAAGCCGGGGCAGGAATAATCATGTGAAAACATTGGAAAGATTCAATTCTAGAGGTATAGAATAGCAACGAGCAGTCGTAAGTGAGTCGAAGACGGTTAAGTAACTATAGAAGAACATTTGAAAGGCAAATGAAACTAAGAGAGAATAGCCGTCCATAAAACATAACTTGTATTAATATTGAGGCTGTTGTTCTGGTGTAGATGAAGATATTCCGGTGCTCCTTTTCAAACTTTTCTATTTTATTTAATTTAATTTAATTTGCGAAATCTCGTGCATAGAAACTGCAATTGTAGTAATCATACGGACCAATAACAAATATTAGCAATAACAAATGAAAATAAATCAAGAAAACAACAAATAGCATAAAGGATATTTTTTTGAAGTAGCTCGTCAACACTATAGAAAGCTTCTTGAAGTAGAAGGCAAATGAAACTAAGAGAGAATAGCCGTTCATAAAACATAACTTGCAATCATATTGAGACTGTTATGCTGGTGTACTTGAAGATGTTCCGGTGCTCCGTTTCAAACTTTTCTAGGTTAAATCCAATCTCTGTAAAAAAGAAACAATCAAAATAAAAACAGAAGTCAAAATAAGTATATTTAACAATTCGGGTAGTAGCAAAATCATCAGCACAAATAGAAACTTCGAAAATAAATAGCATACATTTATTTCAACACTCACGTGAAACCCCTAAAAAATCGAATAACCTAAGCATAAATGCGTCTGGATGAAGAACCATTGGAACTCGGGATCCACAATGAAATGTTATCGGCGTAACTACGCGCCTTCAAATGATCGTGTAGGCAAAATGCTGACTGCCGAGGGCGAATAGTTGCTCGATGCGCCGCGTCGTCGGTGACGCCAGGATTAAGAGCTGTTTTACGAGATTAGATGACAGAACAAAAAGTTTACTGTGTGTTTCAATGGAATCCTCATTTATATTCATTAACACAGCATCACATTAACTTCATTAACTATTTATTTGAGACTATTATTTGTACAGTAAAACATTATTGTTCTTTTAATTATTAAAATTATTCATTGATCGTAATTTTAAATAATTTTCAACACTAAAGCCTTGCCAAGCCCCACTTTTATGTAATAAATATAGACGATTCAACGAATTCGTTTCCGCACATCTACTGTCATCTGGTTTCAATTATGACAATTAGCGATAATAGGTATTTATGTCTGCAGAGGAAAAATCATCGGTATTGCGATTCCCGTAGAGTGTTAAGTTGGGTCGAAAAATTGAACTGTGCAATTTCAGCGGACATTTTTCCTTAGTCTTTTTTTGGAGGATAAGTTACGAGCGACTTTTCTCATTTTTGAAAGAAAGGGGAGTATAATTTCATGTTTTATCACTCTAGCCGTCATTGATTCGGTCTTTAATCCAGGTGAACGGTATTTTCCGTGAAAACGAAAACGCGGATTGAACGAATACTATTTGTGCTCAATTGAACTCGAACAGATTCCTGTGTTTTCGCGTCCGGGAAAGTTGAATCGCTAAAAAAGAAAACGCCAATTCCATACTAATGAGATAGGTATTGGTATTTAATCGATGTAAGCACCGGGTTTTTTTTCGTAAAACATTAATGAGAAAGCATGCATGGGAGGGGGGAGGGTACTTACTTCATTTCCCATCTAATCCAGGAGTCTACAGGGTGCTCCAAGCTTAAACGGCCGGACTGCATGAGCGTGTTCTGTGGGTCAAAATAAGACTTTTTTGTTGTACATTGAGATTTCGATTTTTTATAGGTCATTTTTGAATTCAGGGCATAAAAGTACAGTAGAGTAACAATTTTCATGAGATTTGGTTGACAACCGTTGCAAAAATCCAGGAGAAACGATTTACTTTCCGAAATTTTGGGAGGGCCGAGCTCCGACTGGGGGCACTTTTGGAAGACATACTTTACACAACCAAAAAGTCCTATTTCGACCCATACTACCGTGTTAAGGAAGAACGCCGTATGAGCCTTGAAACGTTGCCAAGTGTCTTCCGATAAGAACCGAATTTACTGGGAAAATTGTGAATATTATTTTCCGAAATTTTCAGATAATTTTGTACACAATTTAATGTAAAATATCTGAAAATTTCAGAGAAAAATATGCATGAATAATGTCAAAAATACATGTTTCATACAGTGAAATTTGGCAACTTTCGAATGTTCATACGGCGTTCTTCCTTAGCACGGCAGCATAGAGCAGTTTGGCCGTTTAAGCCAGGATCACCCTGTATTTTCCGTGATTCGGCTAAATTTCACGGCTCCGGAAGGCGAGTTTCCACGATGCGGAAAACATTAAAAAACGTTCATCAAGCCTGAGCTTCTATTGAATTACATGACTCATACTTGAGAAAACGGAGGAACGGCCCGGAGGCAAGCCCGGAGCCAGGAGCGGAGAGGGAGGCACGGGGTTAAGAGGCTCTCGAGTTTACCGCATTGACAGTTTCGGGTCATTCCCGCGTCGGAACGCCACCGAGTTTCGAAAAACTTCCCCGGAGTTAAAAACTGAAACGACTTGTGATGGCGCTGCCGGGGAAGGCGGCTCTCGACCCACAGCGGCGGCGGCGCGGCGCGGCGACGGGTGATAATAAAAATACCCTCGATCTCGTCGGCGTGAAAATGCGGTAGCGTAGGAAATTTTTCCGCATTTTAAGCAGCGAGTTGATAAAAATATTGTTGCTTTATCCGCAGTTGGGCTCCCCCTTTCCTTACATTGTTGTCACGCTGAGGAGAAATCGGAGGCAGCGGTCGCGATAAAAGAATCTTCGTTGATCTCGTTTGACTTCGCTTACACTGCCGTGCTAAGGAAAAACGTCGTATGAACCTTTAGATGTTGCCAAATTTATATTGATAAATCAGGAATTTTCAGGAATATTTGTAAACGCTCTTCTTCCAATTTTTCAGAGAATTTCGTTCGTAATTTGATCTGCAAAGGCTAAAAATTTTAAGGCAAAATATTGATAACTTTCCTCAAAAATAAAAATTTTATCGCAGGCAATTTGGCAACTCTCGAATGTTGATACGGAGTTTTTCCTTAGCAAGGCAATATACATTTTGAGTCATTGATGAGGAATGTGGCTGTAATTGCAAAATTAAATGTTTTATCAGTATATTGAAAGTATATTTAACCGCCGATTAAAACTTTAATTTTTAATAAAATCTATGTTAAATAGAGTAATTTACATTATATAATTGTCACTTTCACAAAAACGTGGCACTCTCTGGATTCTCCACAGGAAAAATGAGTTTGCGTCGGAGACATAGAAGAGGTGGCTCAAATGGCCATATTTGTGTTTAAAAGAACTATGATGCACGGAAACTTTTTTTAGCATAAATACGTCCAATTAGTGTTTCTTAAATTTCTGCGCGATTCCACGACCGCTGTTTTAGGGCTGGTTGTCGGACGCATGCCCGCCCGGTGTCTGGATATGTTGCAGTTTTATAGGCCGGCTGGTACGGGAAACAATAGATCATACAACAAAGTGAAAACTTGACTTCTAATAGATTTGTTTTTTCATCAGTACTTCAGCCTTTTGTCAAAAATATCGACAATTTTCACAATTTTCTCACGTGAGGAGCCCAAGTTAAGGAGACTGTCTTCGTCAAAGTTGAATGATTTCTTGAAATCAGAAAAATCTATCACTGTCTAAACAAAGTCTGTCACACACACACATCTAAACACTGTCTATCTGTCACTGTCACAATAATATTGTGAACTGCTTAGAAAAAAAATAGTTCGGCTGTAATGGACGAGATGTTGTTCTAATATCCTGATGTACAGTTAGCAGCTCAGGTGGAGCAGCATTAGTTTTTGAAAGTTGCCAAAATTGTTTTGACACCCCTGTTTTTCGGTTGATGCTCTTTACTTGTTCCTTTTTGAAGCAGGGAGACGAATAACAGTAGCCGCAGCCATACTGCACACCACGGCGTTCTCTTTTTTAGACAAATCAATCAGTAATGAACGCATTTCCAATGGTTGTTCACCAGATTACTCTGATGAGCCGAACAGCGATCTAATCGCAAAAGCGATCTGGCGACATTTTGCCCTCTTGCGGGCCTCTCAACATATTAGGGGGGTCGTGAGAACGCACAAAGTGAGTGTAAAAGTTCCGCGCCATCCCTCAAAAGCAGCGATCGTTGCCAATTCGTTTGTTTCATCCCCGTGTTCCCACGCAGAAAAATGCTGAAATTCTTTCACAATTTTGGCTACAACGCTCTAAAAATCTTAGAGCGTGAATATATAAGTAGCTCCATGCCAGTTACCCAAAGCTAGAGGGAGGACTGACTTTTTTTTCCGGTGTCGGCCCACCATCCTCGCACACCATAATGTTCTCCTTCCACAAACATCAGACGGATTATGAAAGTTCGCGTCGCCGCCAAACTTATCAATGCTATGATTGTTTTACACACGGTCAATGAAACGGATTGATTCAATACAAAGCTAGAAATATAATAAGATGCGGATAGTAAGGTATAATAAAATATTTCCAAAATCTAAACAGGGCGGGCTCAACCAGACACCCGTGGATGGCTAAAAAAATTTGGGAATTGGCCTAGTACAACGCTAGAACGAACTGAGACAGAAAATTACAATTTAGAGGGCTAGAGATTTTAAAACAATGCAAAATATTCCTGAAGGAGGAAGGGGGTCAGGGGGCTGGGGGCACCAATTTTTCCAAATATGAGCACTTTATCCGAAAAAGTTAGGCATGCAACTTTTAAATGCATATACGACGACTTTTTTGAATACTTATTTCTCAGTATGGCAGCAAAGCTACAGTGAGGAGTAGCGATCTCACACACTAGGGCGTGCTAGGGGTACACCGCCGCGCCGTGCTAAAAAAGAACATCGTATGAACATTCGAAAGTTGCCAAATTTCCTACGATAAGAAAAATTGTGAATATTTTTCCCTGAAATTTTCAGACAATTTAGAACATATTACGAAAAAAATTATCTGAGAAATTGGCAGAAGAATATTAAAAATCTGCCCGAAAATTAGTGATATGTCAGTGAAAATTTGGCAACGCCTGAAGGTTCATACGGCGTTCTTCCTTAACAATGCAGTACACTGTCCTTTTTGTCTTTTTATGTCCGACTAGGCATCTATGTTTCTGTGACAATTTTTCACACATTTCCAAGTTATCAACGGAGCTTTTCCTGCATCATATTTCAAGTTAGATCCGGTGTATACGATAGTTCTCCACGCAAATCATCGGTTTTTGCGAGCCTTCACGAGAGAGGAAGCGAAGATGGAAGGATGGACTGCCAGACAACGGAACCCGTGCCTTTCCGTCTCCTTTATACGGCATCTCGTTGCTCCATACTGAAAGGAAAGAAAAAAAATAAAGAGAAAAACGTGACTCCATGATTCACCATACTGAGCCTTGAAAAGCACATTATATTACTAAGAAAAAGCTCAATTCAATATATTGATACGTTCCTTCGACAACCAATCGAGAAATCGAGTCCCGCAGGATTCTTAACTGAGTCGTATTTTGTTCGGGAGGCAACACTCGCAACATGTTGTGAAAACAAGCAACAATCGCATTTTGTTTGAAGTTGTTTTGTGTTGTGAGGGCGGGAATTATTTTCGCGCGCAAAAGAAGGGAACTCCTACAGCAACATTGTTGCACAACAACTGCAACGTGCTCAAGGCAAGTCGTTTTTATGTTGCTCAAAAAAGCAACGCCGTTTCCTAACCTGAATTTGGAAGTTGCTCTCTCATTGGTTCTCAGATTTGCGTAAAAAAAAAAAAAAAAAAAAAAAAAAAAAAAAAAAAAAAAAACTAGAAAGAAACGGAAACATTTTGTTGTTTCCAACAAAACACGCCTACAAGCACCTAGCCTTAGCGCCTACAAGACTGCTTGAATACTTCACGCATTGCGTCAAACACAGTGCGTTCAGCAGCGGTCGGCGTGAAACGCATAGCGCCTATAAGACTGTCGGAATACTTCACGCATTGCATCAAACACAGTGCGGTCACTGCGGTCAGCGTGAAACGGATAGCGCCTACAAGACTTCGTGAATACTTCACGCATTGCGTCAAACACAGTGCGTTCAGCAGTGGTCGGCGTGAAACGCATGTCGCCTATAAGACTGTCGGAATACTTCACGTATTGTGCCAAACACAGTGCAGTCTGCGCGGCGCGGCGCGGCGGCGGAAGTTAAAATCATTAAACTACATTTATGTTTGTTCTTTCATAATTTGTTCGTTCATTTCTTATGAATGGAAGGCCTTGTCGACACAGAGACAGGTTTACGGAACTTAACTTTCGCGCAATTTTCCGTGAACTTTTGCTAGTAGTGTTAACAAGGCTTTCCCAAAAAATATGTCCAACGCGAGTAAACGAATCGTATGCACCCCTCCCCCGCTGGCACGTTTACTTGATGGTTTTTATTGGTATTTCAAAACGAATGAGAAGGAGGCGGCAAAACACAGGCGGCCCATGGGCGGCAAGTAGGTAAATCCGGCCCTGGTCCATCTTATGAGTAAAAAGTATCACCAGGATCTGACGCCCAACGCGTCTTGCCTCACCTCTTTAACTTAGTATAATAATCTTCACGGTGTTTTATGGTTGCTTCAAGGGAGATCGAGATAGCTCATTTACTGAGCCGAATGAGCAGGAGCTGCACGAACGTTTTTCGATGATTGCAGACTTTATTACGAAGGCACAAAGGGAATCCTTCGCTTATTTCGTACGGTAGTTGAGCCGTATGTGCCTAATCTCGTCTCGTTTTAGAGCAATCTCACAGAGCTGCAACTTCAGGATTTCTGCGGATATTGTGAGAAGCAGAACTTCAGAAAATAGAGAAGAATTCAGGGCACTGAGAGATATAATAGAGTATTTTCTTTTTCCTGAGTGCATCTTTGTTTCACTCAACTTCAAAATCCATCACAAATCAAAATGGTAATACCTCCTCCTCTCCGTCTTCCCCCGTTTAGTCTCACAAGAGAAAGATTCCAATAGACTTAGTTAGTTAGTTTATTTTATGACGTTCAGCATCTCAGGCTATTAATGTCTTAACAGAAAATATGAAGGGTGAGTTCAAATAAAATTCAGATTCTTAACTTAACGGACGCAAAAATTTCAAAATTTTGGTTGTAACATTGGGATCGTCGTAGGTTAGTGGGTTCGTATCCCTGACTTTCCTTAGAAATTAGTGCAATATATAAAAAGTGGACTTAAGTAACACGGTGTGAAATACCTCATTCATGTGTAGCTTGCGCAAAAAAAGCTCAAGTAAGAAGGAAAGGATGATATCAATGCATCAGCTCAAAAGAAAAGGAGACGAAATTTCACAGCTGATTTCTCGACGTTTGAATTAACCCATTTGAACATATTTATGCTAAAAGGAACTATGTGCATAGAGATTGCGTGCAACATAGCTCCTTTTAGAATAAATAGTCCATTTGTTGGACGCCTAGCAACATATTAAGCAGATTTTTTCGTAGACCTGCTCATATATGATGAACTTGTGGGACAGACTGCTTAACTCACAGCTCAAAAAATAATGAAAAAGTGGGGAGAAATCATCTATTTTCGTCTCGGGTTGTTATGAATGGCAGCAACGCATCTTCCTCCGGATCCAAAGAACTAGAATTGGACTGCATTTTGCAATTTGGAACTATACATTCTGGCTCTGATGAAAAAACACTTATGTGCATAGGGAAACTAATGCCATATACGTTGTTGTTAAACCGGGCTGGAATTTACAGTTCCAAATTTCAAAATGTAGTCCACTTCTTCCTCTAGATTACGTCTGGCAGGTTGAGGTCATCTACGTGGCATCGGACTGACCCTAACAGCCACATTGTTATCTTGACAGGGAACCCGGTTGTTGTTTCTACGGAGGTGCACCCAAGGAGAAATTCCCCTTTAAGCAAGCGAAGAAGAAATAAACTCAGGATATAATTTAAGAACAGCAGCATTCAACCCCTTGCCTCTGGAGTAACTTATTATTCATACTTATTATGTAAATGTATTCCGTCGCTCTGCAAAAAGGCGAGTCAACCAAAATTTCGAACGAAATGACCTTCAAAACGCGAATAAATCTCTGAATTTTGAAGACTTTGGGCTTGTAGAGATTCAAGTTGACTGCAACCGCTCGGGCTCCCAGCGCGTTGAGGCAGGGGGTCGACGGGGAAAAGTATTCGTGACTTGGAGGTAAGTGAAAAGTCTAACTTTTCCGCAGCAAAACGCCAAAGCTCGCGTTTTTCCGTCAATCATCATGGAGGAGCCAAATCCGAAAAGTTTCCGAGTTCCGAGCGAGCGGGGTAACGGAGATCATATTTGGCGAGCAGATATCGTTTCCCCAAGTTTGCTTTATCGTGTAATAATTTATTCAAACCAAGAAGTTGAAGCTCCGAGTAAAAGTAATAACTCGAGGAAAATTTGTGGGAAGAAATCGTTACGGTGAATAATTGCCAAGTTGTGGGGGAAAACACACTGAAAAAAATAATATGCTGTTTTAGCATCTAGGATGTCAAAAATGTGTCCGGTGATCCCAAGATGCTACCTTTATACCCCAGCAGTTAATTTTACATCCTGTGAATGCAAATTCAATTGCGTGGGCAATCAAGGCAGCATATAATTTTTTTCAGTGCATGGCATATGGATCGTACTCAACACAGGACCAAACTAAGAAAGTGGCCACATGGACCGCAGCCCATGACGTTAAAATTAGGGACCGGCAAATTTTGCAATTTTTTTTAATGCAGGTACGAAAAAATCGGATTCAGAAACAAATTACAAACAAGAAAAGGTAGCAAAATATCTCATTTCCTGAGAATTCATTAATGTCTAATTTTGTCGTATTTCGGTGATACAAAAGACTGCGCACCTTTAATTAGTTGAGTTAAGAGAGAAACCAAACAAGTAATTTGGCCTGGAGCGGCGCGGCGCAAAGTGAAATGATGACGAAGACTTAAGACGAAAAGGAGAAGCCCTCGACGCGGCGCGGCGGTCGGCATGTAACACATATTAGCGCCTACGAGCCCGCATGAATACCTCACGCATTGCGTCAAACACGGTACGGTTAACAGCGGCCGGCGCGGCGTGAAACGCACAGTGCCTACAAGACTACATGAATACTTCATGCATTGCGCCAAACACAGTGTGGTCAGCGCGGCACGGCGCGGCGGCGGAAGTTAAAATTATTAAACCGCATTTATGTTTGTTCTTTCCTAATTTTTTAGTTAATTTCTTGAAAATGGAAGGCCTTGTCCCCACAGAGATAGGTTTACGGAACTGAACTTTCGCGCGAAGTTCCGTGAACTTTTGCTAGTAGTGTTGACAGGACTTACGCAAAAAATGTGTCCAACACGAGTGAACGCGTCTTATGCACCCTTCTCCCTCCGGCACGTTCACTTGATGGTTTTTATTGATGTTTCAAAATGAATGAGAAGAGGGCGGCAAAATACAGGCGGTCCATTGGCGGCAAGTAGGTAAATCCGATCATGTTTCGATAGGGATTTGATGTATCGTTTGGTTCGAAACAATAGAACATTACATCGAACAAAAATTTTAGACCTAAAAGCAATAACTGGAGGAAAATTTGTGCGAAGAAATCGTTACGGCGAATAATTGTCAAGTTGCGGGGGAAATCATAGCACATGGTCGTATTCGATAGTGGTTCGATGTATAGTTTAGTTTAAAACAATAGAACATTACATTGTTAAAAAATTTTAGAACTTGAGTTGGAAAAGCTGGAAATGAGAAAATTCTTAAAATGTTCACTCTTCATTGACATTTTGTACAAAACCCGTTCTCTCAGGTTACTCAATTGACTTTCGAGGCTATGTTTACATGTTGAACCAATCGATATCGATACAATCTCACCTGCTTGATGTATCGAATATCGAATGCGATCAATATTGATTAGTTCACAATGTTACGAGAACGTTTAAAGATGAAATTAGGTGGATCTCATGTTTCGATTTTATCATGTTCTTCAAATATTCTGGCTACTTGCCTTTGCCTCTTGGTTTCTATTACCTAATACCGTTGAAATTTTTAGTACCATGAGTAGACTAGACTATAAGTTCATCTAAATAGAACTACAAGCGATGAAGTTCAAGATGTATGATTTTGAGAATACTGCGATCTCGTTGGTTCCCGTAAGCGCCACGAATTAAACGGCAATTTTCATATTTTTTTGACCTCGAGTCGTTATGGCTTGTAATAGTATTATTATTGTTTGCGTCTGTTATTTGTTAAGTCCTGCTCCATCTGCACTGGACGTATACTATTTTCAACTGAGGAATTACTACATGTTGCCTACTGTACCTACATTAAATAACTATTATAGCGCGCGCCGTTTATTTTTGTTTGTTTCTATCATGCTAGAGGAAGTTAGCCGTAATGGCAACCCGGGAGCTTCATCATGCATGAGTGAATATGATGTTGAATAAAATTTTCCACCTCCACGACAGTCCTATATTTTGTCCTAGTTGCATATCCCTGACAATAAGAACAATCTTACTAATTCCTACTAATTGTCTTCGTAAAGCAACATCGTTATCTTGAGTTTACTCAAGAACTGCAGTGGTCTGCCGCCCACTGGAGAGCTTTTCCAACATATAAGTGCGCTGGAACACCAACAGCTTACTCAAGAAAGCCTCTCATTCCTTGTTTTGTCTCCCTTCCCGTCGGAGAGAGTAATTAAGATCAGTTGTTTGAGATTTCTGTGCAGTTTTTTCCCCCCTTTTTTTTCTCGTAAGATTTTACGGAAAACGCAACTATAGTGGAGGGTATCCGTCACACGATGCTGAAAGTTCACTTTTGTGCCTAGTCGAATTCTCCTTGCACAAGGTTGCCTCGTCTGTGTGATGACTTCAAGGCTAAAATCGTGGCAATTGCAGCCTCACTAATGTAACTCGCCCTCTATCTGTCATAGAGCACATTGGGCTTCCGCGAACTGTGTGCAAAGCGCGTCCAGAACGGCTAGTATCAAATTATGAGTATTACGAAAAAGTCACCATCCATACTTCAGTAAATTCATTTATGCCACGGGATCATCTAACAGATCGGTATTTTTTTAAAGTCATTCATGACCTGTTTTAGATCTTCATAGACGATAAGTCATTAATAGAAGCCATGACTAAAAATAATGATGTTTTTACTAATTATGTAGAATGATAGTGAGTTTTCGGCGTACCTCTCCATTTCTTCGGTAAAAACACGTATTATTAGTAAAAATACGACTTTATTGGCCATATGGCTACAATTACTTAGTTTCTTGGGAGCCCAACTCATTTCGTAACAAACTTTGATCATGGTTTTTTCCCCATTGTCTTCACAGCTGCAATCTGCTAATCGAGCCATACGTATTGAATTTAGGCACATCTCTACAACGAAGCCGGTTTCAGTGCGAGTAGAATTGGCGATTGAGCACAACGGCGTGGCATTCTTTGCAAATCGATTGATTTTCGATCTGAATCCGTGGATAAGAATCGATTATCAGCGCGTTCGTGACCAACACATCAATGATCGATTCTTTACAACAGCTTCAAGTGGGGACGTATCGACAGCCAATGATTCACGCCTCGGCACCGTGCTGCCGTGCTAGGGAAGAACGCCGTATGAGCTTTCAGGCGTTGCCAAATTAGCTTCGATAAAACACGGATTCCCTGGTAAACGTATGAATATTTTTCAGAGGATTTTTCAGAGAATTTTGTTCGTATTTTGATCTGAAGTTCCTGAAAATTTCAAGGTAAAATATTCATAACTTTCCTCAAAAATGAACATTTTATCAAAGGAAATTTGGCAACTCTCGAATGTTCATACGCCGTTTTTTCTTAGGTCGGCAGCGTGGATCACGCGACTCGTAGGAGCGTAACGGAGTGCAACGGACACGGTTCTCACTAGTATCCCGCGAGTAGCGAATGAATTCGCATCCCTCCGGCTCCGGAGGGCTGGAAGGGACCAGGATTCCGAGCCCTCGGCGGGGAATGTTTACGCTTCCGCAACAGAGTATAAATTCGAAAGTTCCGTTTTTGAAGCGGCACACTCAGATGCGCGGGAACATGTCGGCGAAACTTGGGCTCCGATATTGCTTGTGTTTCCATCGACAGCCCCGATGAAAAGAGCTCTCGTTATCGAGAAAAATGCACCGCTCACACAGTTCCCGCCAAGAGATGCTTCGGAACGTCGCTATAAACCGTCACCCACCGATTTACGAACGTCTTACGACCGCCGTTGCCAGTTGAGGCAAGGAAATGGAGCTCCTGTACGTCTCGGAGATTTGAAATTTAGGTACTTGGGCCTCTGCGTATTTTTGCGAAAAACATTATGAGGTAACTAGCTTTCTCCGAAACGAAATTGTAAACTCAAGGAGACCTCTTATGGTTGAGGCCGCAGTCTAAGGAAACTCCTACGCTACAGTGGGGCGTTACGTTATCCCTGTTTGAATCTAAACTCTCCATGCACAGATAGCACAGAATACATAGAGTCGTAATGTAAATGGGAGAGCTGGCGCCACTTGTGAGCATTTTCCAGGTCCCGAATTCCGAGACTCATGTGTCACGCCGGGTTACTTTTTCGATACATAATCGATTGTACTGAATACACGGGGACCCAACATCTGACGAAAACAAAGAGGATAAGAATTACTGCGTCTTCCACCTCGCCATTTTGGATCAAAAATGTGTGAAAAAAGTGACCTAAGCTCGGCGAACTCCGGGGTGGGAACTCGTCAACCAGAACATGGCGCCAGCTTTCCCATTATAATACGACCCTACAGTTTTGACGATATAAAATAGTCGCAAATGTTACGCTTTATTTATTGGAAACTAAGATTTGGTAACGTAATGTGCTCTCTCAGTGCAGTGTTAAGCAGAGGAAAGCTGATAGTTCTGAGAATCGAGGGGTTTGCTCAATAATTAGTCCTGGTTCAATTGAAAGCAATTATCTCCCTATTGATAAGAGCCTCGTCATGCTTCATGCATATGTTTCCAGTGATTCTCCTTCCTCTGCCAAAGGTCTAGTGCGCTGTCTAGTACGTGATCAATTCCACGAAGATTTACCCAGACAATTAACCTTCCCGAAAGTTTAAGTGCCTGGTAGCTGATTGTTGAAACTGATAGACTAAGCTATAGACTAACAAGATATACATTGATCATATATCGATTTCATTGGTTGAAATGGTTGGTTCCTTTAAATTAAGGGAGAAAATTATGGACTAACTACAGGGTCTCTCGTAGGTGGGTTTTAGTCTGTTTAACTACCTCCTTTGTCCATTACAACCACCCGCTTCCACCAATAGGATCCCTCCAAATCCCTTTTGTCTCCTCTGTTTGTAGCTTTCTTCAATTTCAACAATCAGTCCGCTGTTAGACTTACTGAGAAGCACATCCATGCAGCCAGTCCAGGGGCGGATCCAGAAATTTGGCAAAACCGGATTTCCACCTTTTAAACCTATGCTAAATAATTGATTCTTGTCTGAACACCTGGCCCCACCAAGAATCGATATATTTTTATAAGTTTAAATGTAGTAAATTCGGTGTTGCGAAATTGCTGGATCCGCCAATGGCCAGTCTAGTAGCCACTACGAGGCTTGTTTTACCCGAGACCAAGAGTATCTCCTGTGGCATCGAACAGGTATCTTGCGTATGCATGGAGGAATTTCAGCGGTATAAATTCCCTCATCCAAGCCCGGACGGCACGCGGGCCTCGTTAGTGAATATCATTGGACCCAGAGGGCAGCAGGAGTGCTGAAATGGAGCAGCCACGCGCGAAACGCACCCGGGGAGGGGGGGGGGGGGGGCACTCGACGTAATGGCTCCGAGTAAAACAAAAACAAACAACCGTGCGAGGAAAAACGGAAAGGGTTGCCAAACACGCGGCGCTATCCCTAATCGAATCTCACGCCTGAACATGAGCCGTTTATGAGGTTGGCAACCCCGGGTGCGGAAAAAAGCGCGGGAAAGATTAAATTGGGGACTAAGTATTTACACAGGACCGAGGAGGTATGTAAAACATTATTCAAATTGTGCCCCTCAACTGGAGGGTTTTGGAGGACTCTCAAGACGTTCGTGTCGGGGTCCGCGGGGTGGCGGCGGGGGGGGGGGGGGCTGCGCCAGACGTCTATGTAAATGTCTGAGCCTGAACTAACATCTCTAGCACATGCTAAAACATCGTTGCCGCGGGACTCGACAATGGGGATGTGTGAACATCCGTGTCCGATGAAACTGACCGATTCGTTTTTCGCTCGGTGGCGTGGCGTGCTTTGCGATGTACCGATTGATCTGTCTTTTAAACGTATGGAAAATGATCGATGGACGTGGTGTTCGCAACGAACACCTTCATAATCGATTCTTTACCTTACCTTCAAATGGGGAAATATCGATAATCGATCAACGCTTCGCCTCTGCTTCACTTGGGTTGGAAGAAATACTCTTCGACGTGGACGAATTTGCTGCAAAAAGAACTATGTCAACATGGATTAAATCAGATCGAAGGATCTTTGATGCGTAGGATTTTCTAGCTAAATACTTCATTTTGTTTTATTCAGGATCTTAAAATCGTTTGATGCAGCATATTTTCACAGAGAATTCTTTCTTGTTGGAGCATCGAATTATTTTGTCTAAAATTAGGGTAAAAAATCAAAATTTCAATCTAAGTAAGAATATTTGAATATTTGCCTAGGCATTTGACAAAATGCCTGATTTGACTTTTTGCCTTCGACAGATACATGCTTATTGGATCGCATTTTGCAAAAAGGAACCAAGAGCATTTCAATGTCGCTGATTGTGCAAATGAGTTTATACTTTGCAAATATAAACTGATCATCAAAACAATTTTTATTTATACTCCCAATAAACTATAAATTCAAGACGAAAATTTCCTTGGTATGTTTAAATTTTTTGCATGATTCCAGTAATTTTACGGCAAATTATGTAAGTTGCACAATCCTAGCAACATTTGAATGCTCTTGGTTCCTTTGTGCAAAATGCTATCCTATCGATCCCTACTTTTATACCTTGTCCGATGGTCTATTTTCAAGTGCAATTTAACGGGCCAAAAATGCAAAGTGGCAACGTGGCCGAGTCACGACGACCAATGCACGCATCCAAGATGGCGGAGGCGACGCCGCGCCGCACGTCGAGCGCTCAAACGTGACGTTTACTATCAAGCGCCGGCCGTCGACGTCTCTGGTTATAAAATTAAATGCTTCTTTTCGCGAGCTACCGGCTTTTTATCATTTCTCGCTGGACGGAATACTTAACTAGTATGCGTGCCTTCCCTCTCACTTGGACGCTCTGAAGTTCAGACCCCCATCCTCTGTCTAAAAATAACTCGCCAACGGCGGGGAGGAAAGGATTAACCACATTTTCCCGGGAAAGTGTTGATAGAGATGAGCCGCAAAAGCGAAGGAAATGCTCGTCATTTTTGAAGAACCGATTTAATTATATCTTTTTTGGCATGAAAGAAAACAGCAAGAAGAGGAGAAGAAAATTGATGATGCGGAAAAAAAGAGGTGTAAAAATTGAAAATAGAGAAGAATCCAAACATAAAGATAGAGAGGGTGAAGCAAGAGACGAAAATGAAGATACAGATTTGCTTTGGGTTCGAAAATGTAATGACAGATCCGCGCCTACCTTACAGCTTTCGAAAATCCTATAATTTTACTTTTGTATCAGGGCCGGATTAAAGGGGTGGCCACATGGGCCGCGGCCCATGGCGGCAAAGGCAAGGGGCGGCAAATTTTGCAATTTTTTTAAATGTAAGTATAAAAAATATCGGATTTAGAAAAAAAAAGGTACAAACGAGAAAAAGCGACAAAATCTCTCATTTCTTGAGAGTGTAGTAATTTTTAATTTTGTCGTCTTTCAGTGATACAAGAGACAGTACCTTTAATAAGTCGAGTTAAGAGAGAAACCGAACACGCAATTTGGCCAGGAACGGCGCGACTTAGAGAGACATGATAACGAGGACTTGAGATGAAAAGGAGAAGCCCTCGGCGCGGCGATCGGCATGTAACACATATTAGCGACTACGAGACTGCATGAATACTTCACGCATTGCGTCAAACACAGTACGGTCAACAGCGGTCGGCGCACGGTGTGGCGATATGGGTAAAAGGTCGGACATGGGCGATTCCGGGATTGTGAATGTTTAGGCCCGGAAATGTGTTCTACGAGTACTATATTATACTAGCCGTTCTGGGCGCGCTTCGCGCGCCCGTCACGCCTAGCCGGGGGCCACGCCCCTGGACCCCGGTCACTCGCTACGCGAGTGACATTCGGCTCGCCTCGCGAGCCGATTTTGTAGTAGTTGCAAATTTTTAATCACTATATTTGAAGATTTCATAGAAAACATTATGAAATTCTCACTCCACAATTAACTTGTAGAATAATAATGGCAGGGCAAGAAATAGACTATATCTTAAAATGGACGGTTCTCACTTAGTACAAACAGCCAACACCACGAGAGGTGAGGAACCATTGTTAGCCACTTTTTTTTTTTTTTTTTACTTTTCTGAAAAAAATTTACTGAAATTTTAGTTGCGTGCCCTAAAAGGAAACACGGAGAAAAAAATTTTGTGCATGGAACCCGAAGCTGAGATCATATGGATCTCTGAAGTTTTCGGATCACGCATCCGAAAAGTTAAGGTCCATCTGCCGAAGTTCGGGTCAGACAATTGAGGTAGTTCGGTATATACCGAAGGGTTCAGGTCACACATCTGAAGTACTCGGTACATACCGAAGTGTTTCAGATTTCTGACCCGAATTTCGGCAGCTGGACCTCAAGTTTTAAGAGATTCATATGATCTCAACGTCGGGTCTCATGCACGAAGTTTTTTCTCCGTGTGAGTATTAATATAAATTTCAACACAGTCAAACACAGTAGAGAACCAAGGAAATCACAGTAGAACAGAGAAAAAATACCGTCGAATAAATAAAGAAAACTATTATCGAAGAAATTCTAATTATTTGGAGGGTAATTCGCTGGCGTAATCATTGCGTAGCTGCGTAGGAGCATGAGCGAGATTTATCATCAAATGACCGCTGGCCGGTAGGTACCTGGGTGGGCGAGCGACAATACGTAAAAGCGGTGGCATGGTTCGATTGACACAGGAGTGGGGAACGGTCAGACGTAGGGGAAAGGTTCAGGCTGAACCGTTCAGCACAGCGCAGCGTCAGTCACCGGGTGGGGAAGAGAGTCAGGGAGGGGACACTTCCCTCGAGTGAAATAGAAAAAGGCAGAATCCTTCGAAGTTTATATTAATGATGGATTTGATGATAGTTTTTAAATTTTCATCCCCCGTATTGATGGTACAGGCCTCTAAAGTCCGCTAAGTCGGCAATCTAAAATTTCCTCTAAAAACGCACCAATGTTTGTACATTCTTTAGCCTATTTTAAAATTTAATGAGACCTTTTCCAATGACGTAATCTTACTCTTTGCAAGCTGCTGATCATTTTTCACTACTAAAATGTAGCCGTAAATAGGTTTGAATACGATTTATGCCGTCTGAAAGTCCTCGCGCCGAAAATGCTGAAAATAAAACTTTATATTAACTTTCGTTCCAAGTGCCAAGGAGTGCCACGCTGGCACTTGTTGGAGCAGACCCACAGGACCCCTGAGAAGCCTCCTAAACAATTTTTAGCTGCTAATATCTGCTACTCCGACGGCAGCAGGATATTATCTGATATGAAGTCGGTTGCGCGAAATCGGTTTTTATCACTCCGCGCAACCAATTGTTGATATTTCTCTAAGATCCATCACGCAGGTAAGTGGTCAAAGGTTAAAATAGGCTAAGTACGTGTAAAAAAAGTTACTGGATGCAGCAGTAGTAGTGTAATTTATTTACTCCTTTCTATAGGGTGTTTCAGAAATTTAAATTGTTTCTGTTATTTATCACACTAATAATGAATGGTAAAGAAGTTAGAACTGTTATTATAAGTTTAAATAATGTGACTACTACTCGCGCTGGTTGGTATCCTCATGTTATAATAATTATAAACACGGCAATTATAGAAATTTCGAATATCATGTAGAATATCATTAAATTTCACCTGTAGAAAGTCAATATTAATAGAACTAATACTAGGGGGCTACGCCCCCTGGCCGCTACGCGGCCCAACCCCCTTAAGGCGCTCCGCGCCATCAATGGGCCGCTTCGCGGCCCTATTTTTACCCTCCTATCGGTGTTAGTTTTATTTTTCCCCTAAAAAATTACGAAATGAGGTATACTTTACTTTTAGAATGAAATAATTTTTGGTTTTGATGAATAAAGAAACAAATTTTTTTTTTTTGAAGTCTAAAGGACGCGTTTTGGAATGACTACTTGATGAAATATTGCAGTAAAACAACGAACATTGATAATCAGGTAATAATTAAGAATTTCGGGTAACGGGGATCGAACCCACACCATATTTTAAGTGGACGCTTCCGACGTCTTTGACGACTCGGCTACCGCTCGTCTTGAGGAAGTTGGGGCGAATCTTGAGTAGATAAGTGTAGAGCTGATGCGCAGGCTACCCAGCTACTGCGCAACCTCCTCGACCACTGCGCATCCTCCCGCGCATAGCGGTAGCAGTCTCGGAGCATTCTGAAAATTCACTCACTTTTATAACGTGATTGTAAAAAAACCTGGGTCCTATTTCCAAAATCTGAATAGAGCGGGCTCATCTAGGGCCAATTACCCGTCGATTACCGCAAAAAACTTGGAAATCGGCTCGGTAGAACGCTCAAACGAACTATGACAAAAAATATAAATTTACATTGTTTAAATGGGAGAATTCGCAACTTTACCACTTAATATAAAAAAACCTAGGCCATATTTTGAAAATCTGAAAAGAGTTGGCTTATCTAGAGACAATTGCCCGTCGATAGCCGCAAAAATCATAAAAATCGGCTTTGTAGAACGCTGGAACTAAGCGTTACCAGTTTCGCAAAATTAGGAGGCTTGAGAGCTTATAGTATAGATTGTAAATATATACTTATTACAAATTTTAGTCTGACTAATTTTACCAAAAATTAAAAAAAAATATTCATATTGATAAATTAAGCTGGATGTAGCTAATTAGCTGGATAGGTATGGTAGTGGATGAAGTAGTCGAGAGTTAACGTTTCGTTTGGTCATGAAGGGCAAATAGATATGTTGTTTAAAATCTCGTTTCTTCTATTTTATTCAATTTTTTTTTTTTCCTCTATTAACAGCAGTATAAAGATATACAAATATGAATACGTACAATGCTGCTCATAAAGCCAGGTGGAAAGAGAAAAGGATGGCTGCAAATATTTTAAGAAGTGTCGAACGTTTAAATTATAGAAATGCATTCATTTGCGAGATGGAAATCAATGTTTTTAGTACTTTTCAGGAACAACTTATGTAAATAGCAATTTTCTCGGATTTTCATCACTCAAATGGTAAAAATAAAGGCAGATTTGAAATCTACAACAAAAATTACCCTAGGATCACGCTCCTTGATTCAAAATGATGCGTTTTAAAGCCAAAGTTTCGAGGTGATTCAGGAAATCAATGTTTTTAGTCTTCTTCAGAAATAACTTGTGTAAATAGCAATTTTTCTCGGATTTTCATCACTCAAATGGTAAAAATAAAGGCAGATTTGAAATCTACGACAAAAATTGCTCCAGGAGTGTCCTCCTTATTTAAAAATGATGCGTTTTAAAACCGCAGTTTCCAGGTGGAAATCAATGTTTTAGTATTTTTCAGGAGCAACTTATGTAAATAGCAATTTTTCTCGAATTTTCATCACTCTAATGGTAAAAATAAGGGCAGATTTGAAATCTACGATAAAAATTGCTTCTGAAGTGTCCTCCTTACTTAAAAATGATGCGTTTTAGGGCCACAGTTGACAACAAAACGCAAGTTGTCGAGCGCATGTCCGGGCAAACCGGCCTTTCGCCACACCGTGCGGCGCAGCGCGGCGTGAAACGCACAGTGCCTACAAGACTACATGAATACTTCACGCATTGCGCCAAACACGGTGCGGTCTGCGCGGCGCGGCAGTGGAAGTTAAATCATTGATCCACATTTATGTTTGTTCTTTCATAATATTTTCGTTCATTTCTTATGAATGGAGGGCCTTGTCCTGGTAGGCCTTATTTTCGTCGCACGAATCATGTTCTTCTTAAAATCGCATGGCCGAGACATGCAAAATATCATACGGCAATCGGGAGCCGGTGGCGCACAGTGGATCGAGCCAATAGGAGAGGTCGGACAAAATTTCTTCTTCTTCTTCTTCTGCCTTCTGACTAGGGCCGTGACCCTGTTTGTCTAGCCTCTAAAACAGTAATATGACGCCGATGAGAGAGATCACTTAATTCTCCGGGGATGAAAGGCAGCTCTGTGCCCATCTCTTGGGCGGTCGTCCGGGTTGCCTTTGGCTATGAGGTCGTCCTACCATACAAATCTTGGCAAGCCTTTCCCCGTCCATCCTCTCAACATGTTCCGACCACATTTTCCGGCGCATCTTGGTCCATTTGGCAATATCTTGAATTTGGCACTCTTCGCGAATTGACTCGTTGGTCTGCCTATCTCGGAGCGTAAAGCCTGCTATTTTCCTCAGGACTTTCATTTCTACGGTCCGCAACTGTTGTTTAGTGCGCTTCGTGTCCGCTCGGGTCTCCGCAGCGTAAGTCAGCACAGGTCTTACAACCGTTTTATAAACTCGAACTTTGCTCTCTTTAGCCATGTACTTATTCCTCCAAACCATTTCATTTAGGCATCCGGAAAACATTTCCGGCATCCGGCATCCGGAAAAAATCCGGACAAAATTTGGAAACTCTAAACGCTTAAAACTCCATTCATACAAAACTTTGAGGTTCTAAAAGTGGTTACATTGGTTTTCTCGCAAAGTTTTCATCTTAAAGCACCCCTTAAAATTTAAAATGTGACGAAATAAACATCATGACGCACTCTTAGTCAAAAATTTCATGTCCGACCTCTCTAATGGAGATGTTACATGTGTCAGGAATTTGCGATTTGACTGTCGATTCTCGTGTAAAAGTTTGCGAGAAAACACGATGTTGCCACTGGTTTTCTCTGAAATCATCTCCCAAGCTCAAAAACAGCTCTTGAGTTGAGGCAAAAATGAAGGGATATCCCACCCTACCTGAGAGTTCACCTCTACATCAAAACAAACTCTCCATGCAAAGATAGGGAGCAAATACATTAGCAGGGCTGCAACTTTATTTGGGAACTCTAAAACTGAAAACACGGCATCACTGTCAATGTATTGGCTCCCTATCTTTGCATGGAGAGTTTGTTTTGATGTAGAGGTGGACTCTCAGGATAGCGTGGGATATTCCCTCCATTTTGGCCTCAACTTAAGAGTTTATTTTGAGCTTGGGAGTTGGTTTCAGAGAAAACCAGTGGCACCATCGTGTTTCTCGCAAACTTTTACATAAGAATCCGCAGTCAAATCGCAAATTCCTCACACATGCAACATCTCCATTGACTCGATCCACTGTGTGGCGGTAGTCGAGTGGGGTGTCGAGATGCGGCTGGCTGGATGGCGGCCAATCGGGCGGAATCGATCCGCGTCGTGATTGGTGGCTGGCCGGAGGAATTTCCAGCAACTTATTGCATACGCCGAGCGGGAAAACATCAGTGGCGTGGCGTGAATTGCGATATATCGATTGTTATTCCATTCCAACCTATGGTAAAGAATCGATTATTAAAGTGTTCGCTGCGAACACCCTGTTTATCGATCCTTTTCTATAGGTTTAAATGGCATAACAATCGATATCTCGCAGTAAAACATGATCCTGCCGCTGACGAGATTTCCAATTTAAACGGCTCTTTACGACACCTCAGAGGGAAGGACCGCAAGGCGAGCGTCTAAGAGAAACCGGATGATGGAAACCGGGATTTTCAGATGGTTCGCTTCGGGGTGTTCGTCACGAGCCGGCTCAAACGGAGGATCCGGTGAGAAGTGGCAGCGCCGCCTGTGAGATTAAATTGAAAAAATGGCGGTTCTATGGCTGTATTAACTTCCATTTCTGTACGCGCTTCCTGAGAATTTAATCTGGTGGCTATTCATGCCCGTGAATTTTACATTGAAAACTTTTATGGGTGTTTTTCTCCGGACGTAAGGGCTATGCCACAACTCTTTCTTCTTCGGTCTTGTTACTTAAAGTGAATTCGTGGGAAAAAAATTCGCGGCATCATACTACCTCGATGTATTAGTTTATGGGTTTTGCGCAGGTTACATTAAACATTCGGATCGACTCACAATGAATGGACCCATTGCGGGAAACAGGACGAAACAATTTTGATGGAATCGCAACATTTAGATTTTTATTCCGTCAAAAAATCAACGTTTACGAGAGCGAATCATTTTCGAAAAACAATGGAACCACTTTCAGATTTTTACGTTTTATATTAACGATGGTATATACTTTGGATATTTCCGCATCATGTTTCATCTCTCCTAATGACTCGCTCTACTGTGCGACAGAGGGTAGATTCATTCCGTAAGGGTATTATTAAATTTTGAAGTTAACAGAGCGAGCCTCACCAAATCCTTGAGGAAAAATTCAGTTGAAATTACAATTGTCATTAATCGATTATCGTTATTGATCCAGAACTTTCTTCAGCCTTACTTTCGTTTGCCTTGTAGAACTTTTACCGAGCCATAAGTAAAGTGGTAGACATATACGGAAGTAGGTATCCTGGATTCACCTTCGGCGACTTCTATAATTACTTGGATTAGGACGTTTTTGATGACGAACTAAAATCCTAGATTTTTTCACGATTCTAACTGGTGTGGGGGGGGGGGGCGTTATGAGGTAACCATGAAGGAGAAAAAGTTGCTCGTAAGTAGTGGGTGAGGCGCAAGTTTTGCGACTTTTTTACTTTTTATCGAAGTTTGATCGTTCATCCTTCTTAGATTTGTACAAACCGAACCATCTGGAATGGTATAGTTGTAATATGTATACTTACCTCAAAGGTATCGGTTAAGTCATCAGCCAATTCTGGGATTTCCCTCATATGGAAGAAAAGCTGTCGAATAGAAATTATTGCAACCGAACCTCCTTCTCTTAAAAGTGACGATGCACCATTGAATTCCATTCAATTGAAGTAACATACCGGTAATCAATGTTGAAATTCCAGATTGCAGATTTTAAGACCGGTGGTCATCCGTCACATGAAGCACTTATTGAAACAAACAATAATTTAGTGTGACTTTCACACTTGGAAGGCTTCCACGCTCAACGAGCTAACAATCTCATCCGTCAGCTAAAAAGTGACAAGCTTTCTCCACTTCATCCGGGACAGGAGCTGATTTATTTGACGATTCGTTTAGGTCGGTATAGGTTGGCACTAGGGTTAACTATCATACGTCATTAAGAGTTTAACTCAATTACGATCCTACAACCCTGCAGTTGTCAAATAGTCCAACATAAGCTTGTTTTGGCATATAATTCAAGCTGCATTGAGCAGAGCTTTTAAGTCCTCAGGATGTGGCAATAGGGTTGGCCGGTCATCTTACCAACGGGCGGTCCTGGGTGACAACTTCACTAGAGCAGTTAATTTAGACGCCCTCCTCTGGGTTTCCTCTATGCCACGGAAGCACCTTTTTCATTTTATACTCTTTCTCCATGCTCCGAGTTATGGACCAATGAACGAACCGTAGAATTAAACTCCGAAGGGAGGACTAAGTAATCAGCGTCCGCTTGATGTGGAAGCTCATTCAATGATTTTCTTTCCAGAATGTTTCCAAGTCCCTTTCACATCGAAATTACTATCATTTTTATTTTAAGTACAATGAAAAACAGTACTTGAATCCTGAATTGTTCTCTTTTTATGAAGTGGACTTTCTCATCTTTTGCTTTTCGATTCTTTTAATTACGTCTTCAACTAATTGATGTGTATTTTTTATATGTTTTAGGTAAGCTTGCAAATGAACTAGTTAGAAAAATGGTGAGTGTGGTGAATTATTTTTTAGTAAAACTTTTTCTTTTTTATATTCTGACTGAAAAGGGGGAAATAGGAAAACTAAAGGAGAAAAACGATTGAAAATCTTCGAAATCATGGCAATAACTCACAAACTTTCTGCCTTTCATGCTGGAATTCTGAATTGCTTCTTCGCTAAACTACGTTTTTGGAATTGCAAACTAAAAGAATCGTGATTCAACTTTCATTTGTATCTTATCATACCTCTGATGCAAGAGCGCATCCAATTTATCTCCATACTCCGGTCTTCCGGGGGTCTTGTGGAAATAGACCCTAACATCTGGAAAATTCGGTTCATAACGTCATTCACCGCGGTAGTAACACCCTTGGTTTCTCCCACCTTGCTTTTATCCGAGTTTCACGTTGAGTAACCATTGCAAATGTGTGTCTCCCTGACTGACGAAAGCAATGTGGAATAGATGAAGGGTGTCACTACCGAGATGGATGACGTCATAAACCGACTTTTTCAAATCGCGATAACTCGGATAATATTCAATGTAGAAAGTCCCTGCTGTTTGAACGAATCTTATTATTTTTAGTTAATCTACAATAGTCAAGCATCAAAAGCACAACTGGCCCATTGTGGCGCTTCCATGCTACTATACACTCATTTGTGCGTTCCATACGACCCTAAGTAATTCACGGGAATGTCTCTCGGTGAAACAATCCTTGGATACGGGAACGAAACGGCAACCAGGAGGGCTGCCCGGCTGCCCGGCTGCCCGGCTGCATGATGCTATCATCGCCTGACTCCGTGGAGCCGTAGACACGGTGACATGACCAGTCATCCCCTGCAGAAACGCATCACGCAACCCCCACCCCACATGTCACCCATGCAATGGCGCTCACTGCCCTTCTGACTCTGGCCTACCTTGCCGGCTCCGTCCGAAAACCTCTCAATTATTTCACTATTTCTTACCGGAGACAATATGTTTTACAGACCCGCAACCCATGGGTGAACCAAATGTTAAGTTTTGAGCTCAAATCCAGATTAAAGTGCTTGGCTGAAGCATGAAGATTCTGAAATATGCCGCCAAGAATTTTGGACAAGAGATTTGCCTGCATTTACGCAGGCAAATGCTTGACACACAAAATACTTGTTGGTAAAATAACTTATTTAAACCCTCCCTTTCTCTCTCCCGTCCCCTAATAAGTACTTCCCATGCATACTTAAACTTAATGAGCGTTGTTAATGAGATCCATGCGGTACCGACTGCGAGGTAGCTATAATTTACATTAACAGTGAAGCCAATTTTATAGTTTGTCCTACTTGAAAAATTCATTTCACGTTTGTGACGCAGGCTTCGGCTGATTATTGTCACCATTGAATGCCTTCATTTTCGCAGGATTTATCAATTCCAAAACAAAAATGGGAAATTTAACGTGACGATTTTGAACCTCTGTACAGGAACGTAAAGAACAAAGAGGGAAAGACAATTTTACCCTGCCTTGCCGCTGCCTCTCACCAGGTTTGACGCTTATCATTTTGTGTACATGTTTTTCCTCTGACATGTCATTACTTTTATTTCATGAAATGCTGTTAAGGCCTTGATACTTCCTGATTATAAACCAAACACGCAATACTCAGGACGCAGTTGATCAACTCTTTCGTGCTGGGGAGGGGTCGAATCTGGGTCTTAATCATGCGAGGGTAAACATTGATTAAAAGCATCCCCGTGGCGGTGGCGTGGCGTGCATGATCGATTATCGATATTTCGCCATTTGAAGCTATGGTAAAGAATCGATTGTTAAGGTGTTCGCTGCGAACACCCTGTTCATCGATCCTATTGAATAGGTTTAAATGACAGATCAATCGATTTATTGCAAAGAACGCCACGCACCTGCCCCGTAGCTCGAATCGGCGTCGTTAATCGTTAACGAATATTCATGGAGAATATGAGAGGGTACTGCTGGGAAAGCGAGAAACAGTGGAAATCGCCACGACTTACGGCATTAACAAGTGCTCATTAACGGAATTTTTTTTGGAGCATTTATGGACTCAGAGTATCTCCATTTTTTCTCCCGATGAAAATAGATCCATTATATTTCTTTACGGCAAAAGCCATAAAAAACCTATTTACATCGCGGGGAAAAATTAAAAAAATAGGTTAAAGAACTAACAAAAATTGCTTTTTTGTTAAAATGACAATGCCATACGCCTTTCAGCAATCAGTGCCAGCATGAGAGAGAGGCATATCAAAACGAAGCGCCGAGTTAGCGGCTTGATATATGATTCATGCAATTAGCAATCGCCGGCAATTTGCAAGCCACCAGTGAATTAATAGAAATGCATACAATTCTGAAATGAAGGAACAAGATCAGAGCACTGATAATTTGGACTTAAATGTAAATATAGACACTCTTCCGTAAAAACATGGTAGGAAAAAGCACATCCAGGAGAGCGCGTTGTGAAATTGGTGGCTTTAGTTGAGCTCAGATCGGATAGGCAACTAAACTAACTCGGAGACAACGCGTGGAGTATCACAAAAAACGAAGGCGCTTCGAGCCGCTATCATGATTTTGAAAACCATTACCCATCAAACCTGCATTATGTTTTTAGAAACAACTAATCTTGACCTTTCGCGAATTGTTGACGATTGCTAATTGCATGCGACCCACACCGAGACAAAAAACATGGTTATTCTACGGTCACGCGGTTGTAATGTCACACGGGATTCCACGATAGTAGAACCGTGGACTTTGGTAAGATTTTTGATGAGCATAGTAGCATAACCAACCATGCTCGTAGTAGAATTATTGTGATCACAGTAATATCTTGGTAGAAACGGTAGCATCGTCATAGCTCATATCATTACAATCATCAAAACCCACGGATCTACTACCGTGAAATCACGTGTGACATTATTAACGTGGTAACCGTATAATAACCGTGTTTTTTTTTTCTCTCCGTGTATTCAAGTAGAAACGTTATGTCAAACGCCTCCTTAATCCCTACATGTTATTCATGGGGGTTTACAAAACGAGTTTCGAACAAGAAAACAAATAGATTGCTGATTTAACAATTAAGTTATTAAATAATATATTCGACATGTTTCAAATCTACATTTTACAATAGTGGAAAGCTAATTCAACCACGGGGGTAGTTAATTTTTTATTGTTAAATTTACATTGAAATTATCTGACACTTATTTTAACCACACAATGGTTTAATCAGCAATTTCATTTTCCGTGTAAAGAACGACTACTAATACGGCTCTAAGCTCCTTTTTCACTATACACTTCATTCTGGTTCGTTTCCATTTCGAATTAAAACATAACCACAGAGTTTTAAATGTTGCAACGGATGTTTCCCGATTTCAATCATTGAAACGAATCATTCGATAATGATTCACCAAGGGCGCTTCCACATTTTCATAACCAATCGATAAGGCTGCTGGGATCCGCCATAATTTCGGAACTATTTCAAATAAACATATCCACAGATTTTCAAATGTTGCAACGGATGCTTCCCGATTTCAATCATTGAAACGAATCATTCGATAATTCTTCACTAAGGGCGCTTCCACATTTTCATAACCAATCAATAAGGCTGCTGGGATCGGCCATAATTTCGGAACTATTTCGGAGCGGCTGGGAGCAGTACGAAGGCCTAAAAGCCGGAGTACATTTCGAAGTCGCTGAGCCCCGCTCCCGCTGTGGGGTTCTGACGCGGCCGCGGGCAAGACAAGGGAAACTGCGGGACCGGAGAGCGCCGCGGCCGCTATCGTCGGCATGAAAAGCTTGTAATGCGGAATGGCAGGCTCTTAATGGAAGGGGTTACAAGTGATCTTGCCGCGGGTCTTGATATTCCACAGATTATTCAGCCTTATTTCCGCCCGGGCTCCATTGCCGCTTCGTGCTCACGAAAATTGCCAGATTCCGCGGTTAAATCTAGATATTTTCAATGTGTTTCAATGGGGGAAAGTGCACTATCTGGCAACTATATCTCACTCGAAAGGACTCAAAGCCGTATTCATAGTAGCTCCTTTCACAGTCCCTTTCCTTAGGAGGCCCTACATGGTGTGCGTTGTGATTGCGGACGATTTAAAGAGACTTTTAATATATTACCATAAAATGGACATTTTTCAATCTTTGGGTAGCATTCAGAACTATGGAAATGGATTATTGAAAGGGATTACAATTATTTTCCATTGCAAACATTAGGAAATGAAAAGGAAAACACTTTATGATTCAAGGCAGGTGCGAAACTTTTTTAAAATTTACATAACTCCGATTATATTTTCTTCGGTATTTTGTACTTCATGCAGTAGCCAATTGTTGTAATCCCTTACAGATAAGGCGACCTATTTGCAGAGTTTCTACCGTTCCTACTGGTTTTATGGCATACTAAGTTCATCGCGGATTACAGATGTTTTAAAAAAAATTACTATAAGATTTCATCTTGTAAAGTTTCATGAAATTTTGCATTTCTGGTCCGGATCTCCTGGACTCAAAATACCACTCAAAAGAATACTCCTAGTGACTTGTTTAAATTTCACTGGAAAAAAGTCTATTGGATCTAGAACACAGACTGTTAAAAAATTTGACAAGAAAAAATACTCTTGATTCGATCGGACACTTGCTTGAATCAAAAGCCAAGACTCATAATCAAAGCGGGTTTCCTTTTGATTCAAGCAAAAATCAATGATTTTCAAAAATTTGATGGAATCAAGAGTATTTTTTCCTGTCAAATTCTTCAAGTGTCTGGACTCTGAATCCAAAAGCACTTTTCCCCCAGTGTTTCTCTTTAAAACCTTTTCCCTTCTTGGAGAAACGTTGGTTCTCGATATCTTCTATGGCACGCTTTCGATTTGTGACTAAATTGGCCCCTTAAATCAGATTGATTTTACTAATTCAGAAATCTTCAACCGTCCAGTTGCCGACAACACTCCCCCACCCTCAGCGCCTGGATTATTTCGACGGCATCGAACGAATTTGCTCGATGAATCCCAACACGGAAAAAAATTAAATGCAGATTTAGCATTTAAATTGTTAAAAAAAAGCCGGTCAAGTTTCAAATGCTGATTTTACAATACAAAAATGCTAACACAACATTTGAATTTGCTCGTTTTACAGTGTGCGTAGTTCAGTTAGCATTCCTCCAAATGTAAAATCAGCATTTGAAACTTGTCGGACATGTTTTTAACGATGCAAATACTAAATCAACATGTAACTTTTTTCCGTGTATCTCGGTCATACTATTCTTCGACCGATGACGTCACAACAATCCACATCTTCTCTGCCCGGAACGCACGACTGGTGTAAGACTTCTTTAAACCGCATTTCCTGCGGAAGTAATGAAAGTTACTTGGCCCCAGCAGTTAGATTCGATTAAGGAGCCGGGGGCAGTAGGAACGGGGACGGATAAGTGGGTGAAAGCATCTTCTTTAATTTTTAACCGAGAAGAGAACAGTGGAGCACTTGGTTGGGGCTTCTCACTACGCCCTGGGGGAGGGGGGGGGGGTCGAGGGGAGGGGGGCGGGGGCGGGGGGCAATGGGAGCTTCTTGAAACTTCCTCCGTGCTACACGAGGCCGCCCCGCCAAGCCACCACGCTGGCTGTCGGACGGAGATTAATCATTCTGAAAGTTTTTTCCCCCTTCGCAAGACCCGAGCTGAGCTCCGCTATTTCGCTGTTTGTACTGTATTGAAATGAGTGAATATCGCACCCTAATGTCGAACACTGTGTTTTGGCGAGAGGGCATGGGAGGAGGGGGAAGCGATGACTGAATCGGTAGCGTTTCCTCAGAAATGTGTTCAGATTCTATCGTATTTCTGCAACTTGTCGGAGGAGGGAGAGAAAACATTTGGCCTTTGTGACCTAAATGTTAGCTAGAAGATTTTTTGATAAGAATCACATTTAGATTCCAGGAACAAGATTTTTTCTGCGTTTGTATCACTCCAGTGCTGTCTTTTTACCCCTGTCTATCACTTTTGCCTCAACTTGTAAGGTAATTCACATAGAACAATTACAATAAATAAATTAAAGTTGGGTCTCAAATGATTCCGTGATTTGGATGATTTTCATCGTCGACATTCATCATTTTAAACAATTTTTGAGCACGAATAAAATTTGGTGGCAGTAAGGGCTTAGTCAGATATACGTATCCTGCGAAATTTTTTTATAATAGGAGGAGAGAAAGGAGAATCCAAAAAAACCAGCAGCCAGATTTAAAAAAAAAATTTCGTTGCTTTTATTACGTCAAAATGGAATTTTCAAAAACTGGTGAGTCCGGCACTTCTGCATGGGATCTATTAAAAATCTGTTGGTATATTTTCAACGTTAACTGAAAAAGGAATATCTACATTTGATGCGTATGACCCTCGAAAGCACTTTTTTGTTATGAAACAAAATTTTAATTGTTTCCAAGTTGGTAGTTTTCGAAGCACGGCATTCAAATGCACCGCGCTTAGCAGAAACGAACTAAGCCACGGCGGATATCGCCAAATATAATTGGGCAATTTAATTTTAAAATTAAAACGGTTTTATGGATGTCTATGCATTTTTCAATGAATTTTTAACACAGTGCAGAACACATTCCTTAAAATTTTCAAAGAAATCCGCACAAACGTTCTCCTGTAAGAAATTAAAGTGCCCAATTATATTTGGCAATAGCAGATGTGGCTTTGATTCCTTCCTGCTACACGCGGTCCGAATGTGAGCAGAAAGTGCACTGGAAAAAAAAAACACACACACTTTGGATCTAGAGTCCAGACTCCTAAAAATATCGACAAAAAAAGTACTCTTGATTCAATCAGAATCTAGCTTAACTCGAGAACCAAGTCTGTATGTAAAACAATCGATTTTGAGTGAGGCAAGCTGCCTTTCCAAGAATTCATTATTTTACATACATTTAAATGGAGTTCAAAATATTATCATTCGTGAGAAAAATTTATTGTCGAATATAATTAGATTTTCCGTTAATTTCAACGTGTGTTGGGCCTGTTAAATGCACGTTTTCCGAATATCGAAGAGTTAGCTCACTGGAAAAAAACACTCGGATTTAGAGTCCAGACTCTTAAAAACCATCGACAGGAAAAAGTACTCTTGATTCAATCAGAATCTAGCTTAATTCGAGAACCAAGCCTCTTAATTCAAGCGGATTTCGTTTGATTCAAGCAAAAATCCGATTGAATCAAGAGCATTTTCTCTTTGTCAATGTTTCAAGAGTCTGGGCTCTAGATCCAATGTGTTTTTTTTCCAGTGCGGAAAGGAACATCCGAGTGAGAAATCGATTGAAGGCATTGAACCGAACGGAGACTTACGAATCATCGGACTCAGCGATCGCACGGAGGAATCCATGTTTCCAGAACCGACGTGATTTTTCCGATGAAAGCCCTCGAAATTAATTGATGCTCGAAGACACTCGTAACGTGATCTCTTCCTGATTCGCGGATGTTGAGCGATGCTATCGTTTCCGGCTGCATGTAAGACCTAATTGTTTCCTCTCAGCGTCCTCTCGAAGCTCTCCGAAGTGAACACCTCGAAATAAAACCTCCTCACTCCCTCAATTTATTTCTCCGCTGAGCCGTTGCATATTCCGGTTGCTCTTTATGAAGGCCTAGCGTATTCTGCGAATCAGCCTCGGGTTTTTGTTCCTGCTCGAGCTCGATATGAGAGGAAAAATTTACTCACCAGTACCAAGGAACAACGTCGTGTGAGCATTAAAACGTTGCCGGATTTTCCTCGACTAATCATTTGGACGGATTAAATGTTGCTAGATTTCAAGGTTGCCAAATTGTGCAATGTAGTGTGCATATTTCACAAGGGTTTAAATGAGGAACAGGGCTGATTTTTCTGTACAATCTGGCAACTCTGCTAGATGGTCTCCGACTACTCATTTGGACGTATGTAATTAGAATCATATGGACTGAATATTTTTTTTAATTTTTTTTTTATCATTTTTCATTCGTATTTTATTGATTGAGAACTGAATTACATAATGCGTTGAAACTTTCCGGGAGTACTCTATGAAGCATCAAGTATATGCTCACAAATTTCAAGTCAGGGTCCTATTTGGTTCTTCGAATTCGAAAAATAGAGAGGAATAAATCTTCAACATTTCAAGCGGAACATGATACTGAACACATTCTCTTTTTCCACGAAAATATCAAACTTTATCGTTAGATTCTCGGAGGCTGTTTTAATGAAAGGAAGAATCAACCAGAACACCTTTTATAATGAAATTAAAACTTTTTTTAATTATGAATTTACAAATAATTTATAGGTATATAAATTGAATTAGACTGCTAAAGTTAATGATGCCACAAGGCTCAAATAACCATTTAACGTAATCTAAAAAAAGGTTGTCAGAAACGATAGGTTGGCGCGGAAGAGGTGATGGGAAGCGGTTGAGTCGAGGAGACCGTGCTATATTCTTAGGGTAGTTTTAAATGAAGTGAACTTAACTTAAAATGTAAAAAAAAAATACGTAAAAGGAAGTATTTTTTACCCTTGAGAACCAAAGTCATGGTGAACTTCTCTATGCACTGAAAAAAAATTCTCTGCGTTTTTACCAAGGTCCGATAGTACCTTTACCATATCACTTTTTTTTTACCAATTATTGGTAATTTACCAAGACAGACTGGTAAGCTTACCTAAAAAACCGGTATTTTCACTGTTTTTTTTTTTTTTTTTTTCAGGTAAGAATACCACTTTTATTGGGAATCAATTCCCGGTAACTTTGCCATTTTATCTCGGTAATTCTACCACAGTCGATAAAAAATATTGGCGTTTTTACCAAGGTCCAGTTAAATTACCGAGAAAAATCAATAATTTTACCGAGATTTGTCGGTAAAATTACCATTTCCATAAATGGTAATTTTACCAGGAAAAAACTGGGATCAAATAGAACCCTGAATTCTTGGTAATTTTACCCTTTTCTTAGTAAAATTCACGGGGTTTTTTTCAGTGTGAACTTAAACTTAAAATTTAAAGAAAAATACGTAAAAAGGAGACTTTTTACCCATGGGAACCAAAGTAATGGCGAGCTTCTCTATGATGCATACTCAGTGAGCTAATGGCGCGCCAGTGGGCATCGTAAGAGCATTGTGCCGGCACAAAAGAGCGCTCAATTTTTCTCGCATGTAATCCACCAGGCTCTCGGAGCTGTTCCTCGCTCGCGGTGCAAAGTTTAAATCCACCGTTTTCGTCTCAGCATGGAGGCCCGGAAACGCATCAGGTTGTGTCGTTGCTAACAGCAAGGACTTCACTGGGGACATGGTGTGTTTAGAAGTGCATCGCAACGGGTAAACTTAAGGGTGGCGGGGGACCGAGGGGTCCGTCGAAGGGTGGTGGGGGTGGCGAGGGGAGGCTCGGGAGGGGATGGGGGAGTAAATACCATTAGCGTTGAGCACCGTTGCAATCTATAAGACGCTTGTTTTCGGAAGTCGGGGCGAAGCGGGTGGCACGAGATTTCGCTCTCGTCCTGTTGCCACGTTTTTCACCGAGACCAGTTTGGAGTGGATCGTAGTGTCCAGTTGGACGCACCGAAAAAAAAAAAAACTTTGGTCACGTGAACCGAGCGTCCGGTGTTCCGTATCATCCCAAATGTTCGGTTTGTCAAACTGAACTTTCGGTTTGTGTAACCAAACGTTCGGCATAGCTGACCAAACTTAGTTCTAAAGCTCCCTTTACCACACAATTTCGGTTTGACAAACTGAATAGTTCGGATGATATGGAACACCGAACTTCAGTACATACGACCGAACTTTTTTTTCAGTGGACTTAAGTTTCGTTAGAAAGCATTTTCCAGATGGATCACTAAACATGGTAAATTTAGGAATTCGTGTGTATAATTCCTCTTCAAAATTACATGGATAACACAATTTGAGCGCTAGACTTATTACGGTTAGCGCCAACCAGGATAATATTGTTTTTATTTAGCCATGGTGACGAAAAATTGCAACTTCCAGCTCACAAAAAAGTCCACTTGAATCAAATTGCACACTACTATAAAGTTCTAGTAGGCTTCTCAATCAAGCAATGCTCCTCCCTAACTGTATCTTTTTCAGAAATTAAACAATGTAAAATGGTCGCGCCGAAACGCCGGTATTAAGCTAGTGGATAATGGTTATTTTCTTGGACAACAAGTTTGAATTTATGCACCAAAACACATGAATATCATGTCAGGAGTCAAATCTCAATAATAGTTGTTTTATAAATCGGATTTTATGAGAAATGTTGATAAGAATACATTATTTTAATATGATGCCTTTATTAAAAGCTTGCTATAGTGATCCATTGAACCGTTTTGCTGGAGAGGGGCATAACCCCCGAAAGTCTGGTTTTTATGAACTGAGAAAATACTCTTCTCATCTGACATTTCCTTACATTTCCGGCCGAAGAAATACATAATTATTCTAGTTACTATCTGTTAGTGAGCTATATGGCCACACAAACGGGATTGAATAAACGGAGAAGTAAATCAATTTTGACATCATACAGGTCAAAAACAATTTTCTAAAAATCAAAAACTTTCATCACAGAGAAAAAAAATTCTTATCAAATGCGTAACTTTCCCTCAGAGATACGCCCTTGGAACAACGCTATAGCAGGCATATCTTTCAGAGGGAAAAGTGAACACTTGATGAGTATTCTTTTTCCTCTAGGATGAAAACCCTAACCCACGCACGGTCAAAAACTAACAAAAATAAAAAAAAAGTGCAGATCATTATGACGTAATATCAACATAATTTTTTGAAACTAAGAAATTGCTTATAGTTTATAGTTAATCAGTTTACTATGAAGGTACTTCTACACAATTTTAATCATTAACATCTTAAGAATAGATACGGATTGATACCAGGAACGGGAGAAAAGAAGAGAAAGAGACGTAGGAAATGATAGCCAAAAGAACGGGAAGATTAGATTCGGAGATTGGTCTGCTTAAAAAAGAACAAATTTAAAGCATTATTTTGATAGGATATAGTATTGAGGTCAAAAAATGGTGGCGCAAAATTTGACCTTAAGCACTGAAAATTTTGTCAGGAGAGATATTGGAAAATGATGTACTGCTTTTCTCTTTTATAGTGAAATAAAATAAGGAACTAAAATGTCCTACAGTAATAAAAACTGTTTAAGTCAGCATACACGTTTTTTTTCACGTACACTTATGTCAAATTTTGCGATGCGTTGTCCAAAGTATTATCATACTTCATACATTCATCAATTGCAATGTTTTCTTTTCATTTTTATTTATTTTCTTTAAAACTATGTATTATCAGGTGAAAATGGCTGTACTTTTGCTCTAAAATCAGCTGTCTCCATTTACGAGATCTGACAATAACGCGTGTGTACGTATACTCACAGCAAAAAGACCTCCTTACGTAAGTGAACCGTCTGATAAAAAAACAACGTTACTGGAACGAAATCCCGATGAACATCCGTTGTTTATGTTCAACACGGCAAGGCAAGGGATGGGGATCGCTACGAAGTCCCTCTAAATAAAACAGAACAAGGGCATCCCTGGCGCCGCCGTGGCAAAATTCTGAAATACATCTTCAATAAGATTGAATAAATATTTATCATCCAATGAATCATAAGCTGCTAATGCAAATCTATCCGCTCCAAATCGTGGTGTCTCAAGCAGGGTAGGGTGGGGGCACGTGCGGGGGGAAGGGTGTTCACCCCGGGAGAGGTTGAAGGTTGAAAGGTTACCGTGCTCTGCCTCGGAGGTTCACAATAATCAAAACGCGACCCCCCTCCCCCCCTACATCGCATGTTGAAGGAAAATTTCTAAGTAAGGGAAAGGAACGGGTAGGCGAGGAGGGTTTTGAGTAAATAAAAAAACAACCAGGGAAACGAGGGTACGTTTCTAATTTACATACCCTCGAGCTGATCCCCACCACGGGTATTACATAATTTTAGGCTCGTGTAACTGCGAAATACTGTATTAACATTTTCATTTTCTTGCTTACTTCAACACTGATTAACAGGCTGCTAGCCATTTAAATCGGATGCTTGCGTAAGAGCGTTGATCGATTGATACGTTTGAAAATTGCTTCGAATTTACGTGTTCTCCGCTTGATGTTTGCCTTCAAACGTGTCGCATAGGTAAGAAACATATCGATGGCGTAAGTCTGAAATCACATATCTCGTTTGCGGTGTCTGAAAATTTCCTCCTCAATATGTTCTTTTTTTAAAGAAGAACGAATTGACATTATTTCTTAAAGTTTTTGCAGAATTTTTTTCGCACAGAGGAGAAAAATCATGGCAGTTTTAAAGAATTGCCGTTGAGTAGTTTTCCGTTTAAAATATAAGGCATGACAGGAGGACCGTGACGTCGCAAACCGAGTTTTGTGATTGCCGATTTACACCGTCGATATCGTGAATGATCAATTCTCGATATTTCCTAATTTGGAGCTATAGTGAAGAATCAATTATCAAGGTGTTCGTTGCGATCCTCCTGTCTTTTGATCTTTTTCCATAGGTTGAAATGGCAGATCAATCAATATGTCGCAATAAGCACGCCGCGCGTCTGAAATATATCGGAAGGAGCGAATAGTTATCTATTCAGAAAAACACAACAACATTCATATCTTTTCACAACGCTTGAATTGAACAAGGCTGTAAGCATGTCATCTCTTGGCAAACTTCAATGGGAATTTTAGTTGAATAATTTTGTTTGCAGTCCAGTAATTAAATGCAAGGTTATGGACTACCAAGAAAGTTTTTCACGGAAATTTGGAAGAATTTGGTTGATCGTGAATCCCCATTCTCCCAGGTTTTCTCGCGCACATTAAAATAATTGAAATTTAGTAATGAGCTGACAACCGTCCGCAAAAATTGATTAATATGGAATATTAACTCCGCATATTTTTTCTCGGGAATTTTCTGCCAACACATAAAAGGTGTGTTTGAAACTAGGGAAAATGCATGATTAAAGAATTAACATTTTTGAGACCTTTTTGTGAATTTGAGCTTTGAAAGAGCATTTTGTGTCTTTAAACATTTAGAATGAATACATGAATGAACAAACAATCAATTTCAGCCCAAAAAAACTGAAAAACGCGTCGATATTGAGGTTAAAACTAGCTGGGAGCACATCGAGGATGAAACTGAGCAGAGAAAGAAAAGGTATTTTGATTGCAAAGTTGAGTAGTTTCGAAGGCGCCTAGATAGCAATTTAGGCCGTTTCCGACAACTTGGAAGTTTGAAATTAGAAATTTTGACTAAAAATTGCAGTTCCAAGGCAAAACATACCCATTGAAACCAAGTTTCACAAGAATCGATCGAACAGGAGCCGCACATTGTAGGATCAATAGGATTCCACGCAGAGGTAAACGATACCGTTCACTTTACGTACGTTAGTGCGCCTGCATTTTCGTCTGATACTGTGCAACACTTCTGCGGCGGAATAGTTGCTCGGAGCGCCTTCCAAAAGTGCCGCTTCACATTAACGGTAGAGGAAAACGATTACCGCTGAAAACACACTCTAGTGCATGCACCATCTCTCATTTTTTCATCGCCGACGGTAAGATAAACAACACGCACACCTACATTTTCGAAGTGCGATTTTTTCGACGTCTGCTTTCTACGAGTAAACCCACGTAAAAACTTTTGAATTAGTCGTAATTTTTCTGAGATGATGAAAAGTACTATTTTAATATCCGTCATAAGTCTTTTTGCACGCTTTCGTTAAAAATGGAAAAATAAGTATGACTAGGATTCTTTAAACGAATAAGAGCTAAAAAATAAATAAATAAAATACACTGAAAAAGAAGGATGCTAATTAAACATTCTGGATGTAAAAAAGTGTGCGACACCTCACAAAACGCTAAATTAACCGCTCCATCGGTTACTAATGTCAAGATGTAAAAATAACTGTTGTGGCGGTTAGTTCAGCATTTTATGAGTTGTCGCACACATTTTTTGCATCAAGAACGTCAAATCAGCATACTTTTTTTTCGGTGAAAGCTTATCAATCGACATCAAAGCATTTCATACAACATTTTATCCTTGCTCTTTTTTTTTTTTTTTTTTTTTTTTTTTTTACTACTTTAAAAAGCCCACAGGGGCTGATCCTGCGCTTTAGTCCCGTCCTCCCTCCGTCCCCAACAACCAGTCCCAGGCGACCATTGTTTGAGACCATTAAACTCGGGTCGCCTGGCCGGAAATCGAACCCGAGACCACACGATCATAGAGCTAGCGTTACAAACACTACACCATATAGGAGGCCGACTTGGCAAAAAACGCGTACTCTAGTGTTCAAATCCTCTCCCTGCAGTCTAGTAATGCATTTTCAAGGAAGTCAAGGGACATTTATTCGCCAATAGCTGTTGAGCTGTTGCGTTCTCGGCCTTCTTTTCAATTATTTCACGTGCCCGATCATCGAGTCGAGGAAAAACCTCTTAAATTGGAAAATTTTCAAGAGTCAACAAAGAGAGGCGACGCAACATTGAAGAATAATTAGCCAAGTGTTGTAGACAAAGGGGAGAAGTTTTAAAATCAAAGTGGAGTTGCCTTTGATCTCGGGCCAATGAATTGCCTCTGGAGCGTGATAACCAGTTGGTGGAAATAATTCGGCACCGGAGCCGGACACAGCTCGATGATCAATCGACACGGCATCGGAGCTCTTGAATCCTTCATTCCTGGCTCCTCATCCTCTTTCATATCGCCCGATTCATGCTCGCCTATCGGGAGATTGCATGTGTACCCGTCAAAACTGGGTTTAAACTATGCTTAAAATTACCACTACTATTCTGCCATGCTAAGGAAGAACGCCGTATGAGCCTTCAGAGGTTGCCAAGTTTCCGTCGATAAAAAACGAATTTACTGGGAAAATTGTGAATATTTCCTCCAAAATTTTTAGACAATTTTGTACGAAATTTAATCTACAATATCTGAAAATTTCAAAGAAAAATGTGCATGAGTGCCGTCAAAAATACACGTTTTATCAAGGGAAATTAGGCAGCTCTCGAATGTTCATACGGCGTTCTTCTTTAGCACGGCAGTATTGGGGAGAGGATTTTCTCTACAACACTGGAAAAAAAAACACATTGGATCTGTAGTCCAGGCTCTTGAAAACATTGACAAGAAAAAATCTCTTGATCCAATCGGATTTTTGCTTGAATCAAAACGAAATCCGCTTAAATTAAGAGGCTTGCCTCTTGATTTAAGCTAGATTCTGATTGAATCAAGAGTACTTTTTCTTGTCGATGTTTTTAAGAGTCTGGACTCTAGATCCATGTGTTTTTTTTTTCCAGTGAACGTAGTGTCAATTGGACAATAGCGGCAAATTTTAGAGAGAATCATCAAGTATTTTTAACACATATTAAATGGAAGTTTTTTTATAAACATAGCGTTATTTGTATGTTTGTCAATAAACCAATATTATTTATAAATACTTATAGCTTATTAAGCAGTTGATTTAGAGATTTTCTGTTGTATGTGACTCGATTTTCTAATGAAATTTTATAAGGAGAAAACGTTCCCTAATGTTCTAATTTTTACCTTTGTCTGAAGGCGCATTGGTGATAGGTGCAATTATTCAATTAATATTTAATTTACAACTCGTTGTCACATTATCTGACGTAAGAAATTAAATCAACCGAATAGAAGGGAAAATATAACCATATTTTTGGCGCGAAACTTGGCTCAGCGCTGTATCGATAACAGTTTCCCCACACACCCGGCGCAGCGTTGCACCGAAGTTAAGACTCTTTGTTTCTATAATTTCCAGCATTATTACGGCTGTTGGGACTGCATGGCGCGGCGGATCTTATATCTGCCTATACGGAAACTCTAATGGTTAGGGGTAGAATGAATTCGGGATTTCTTCGTGTTCGGGATCGGGGAAGTTTTAATTTGCTCTGCTTTGGATACTCTCGCTCAAGGAGGGAACGATAAATATAAAACTTGAGCCGTAACTCGGGGCGTTTTGTCGAATATTGGCTTCCAACTCCAATAAACTATTTTCGCCTCATCAACCCCAAAGCCGAGGCCGTTAGCAGTATACCCAGACCCGGCCTCCGTTCGCCATGTCGTCAGGCGAAAGAGCCCAACTACATATCCATGTTGCAAAATTTCTCCTAGCAATTTGTATTCTTACATAGATACTATAGAGAATTTCTATCTGAAATTCGCACCGATTTTTCATCCGATCAAAGACAAAAACTAGTGACATTTTAGACTCGTTTTATAAAATCCTATGTTTGTCAAATAATGAATAATGTGGGTCGATGTTGCAACGATGGAATGGAGATCTGCTCTTCTGCCTGGGAGGCGACGCTACAACCGGGGCTGCCTCGCGTAGAGAGTAATTACGATGTTAACCACTTTTTATGGGACCAAGTTTTAGGGAGGTGAAACGTAAACGCAATGTTAATAGAAAATGATGATGTCGCGAATCGTGCCCTAATGGAGAGTGCGGGGCGGAGGACTGCAGTTACTGAGACGGGTAAATTCATATCGAAGCTCGACGGTAAATAGGCGAGCTTATTCGGAATAATTGATACTGTGAGGACTTCTCATCGAGGGTGCACAAAGAAATATTGACCGGCATAGTCAAGCAATGCGTACCTACATTGCAACGTTTAGAGATGTCCGATTATTATTCTTGATATTTTATTTATTCATCCTCATTTTATTTCAGGGATAGCAGTTTATAATAGTTTTTGGAACATATTTTCAATAAATGAGGCACTTTACAAAAAATTTCAAGCAGACCTGATAGTTGGTTTTCTTTCGAAACAATAAATAAAATAAGGGTGGAGTTTTGCGACGCCACAGTCGTAAGTATTTATTTTCTCCTAGTTTAAACCGTTGATAAATGGAGACAAAAGAAGAATATCTGAAATTGTGAAATTCTTCGATTCAAAGCAAAAACTTTGGAATTCTGTTCTGCGTCTTTTGGCTTTGTCCTTGCGGAACGTTCCGTTACAGGTTTCTTTATAAAGATATGACAGTTTTAATAAATAAATAAATAAATAAAAAGTGTTAGGAGAAGGGATGACTCATTGAAATGCAAAGTGATGCGTTTTCCGACCCTTTTCTCGAATTAAGTTTTATGATAAAGCAATTCTGATGAGCCAACATATTCTCCAAATATATTTTGGCTTCTGCGATTGAACTTTGGAGTTCCCCCAATGAGCAGATTGAATCCATAACCTACAGCATGCATCAAATGATTCATTAGCATTCCGTTGAATTTAATTTTATTTTTAATAAATGAGAAAATTGCATAATTAGGATTGAAATCTAAATTCTGAAAAAAATTTCGGCCAAATTTACATGCTAATTCAAATTCAAAATCTGTCGGTAACTTCAAGAAATCAAGAACGTTGACCTTTGCTTAAAAATGTGGTCTTATTCTGATAAAAGCTAATTTACTTGTCTCTTTTATGTGCTATGTGACAGAGTATGGAAACTTAATATTGGAAAAATGCATGAAACGGTTGATCGGGAATTTTCTGGGAAATACAGTCTACTTGAAAAAAAAAGGAGGTAGAGGAGGATGAACACAAAAAAATGTGCCCCTTTCTCCTATCATGCCGTCCGATTCATGGAGAGCCCACTGTACAAAATTAATCGAAGTATAATATTAATGATGTATCAACTAAAATTCTCTCTCAATTCGAAGGATAGCGAAGCACACTTATTATTGTGAACGGTTATCGGCCGTTAACTTAGAGATGGCAGTTCTGCCCCGCTAAGGAAAAACGTCGTATGAACATTCGAGAGTTGCCAAATTTCCCCGGAAAAAACATGTATTTTGACGAAATCTATGAACATTTTTTTTCAAAATTTTCGGATGTTTTAGATTAAAGTGCCAACAAAATAGTTTCAAAACGTGGAGGAAAAATATTTACAGTTTCCCCAATAAATTCGTATCTTATCAGAGGAAATTTGGCAACGACTGGAGGTTCATACGGCGTTCTTTCTTAGCACGCCAGTGTTAATCCCTCGCCGTCCGATTTTTCTCGGTTCCGCACAAGCACTCGCATTTTAATGGTCTCTTCCCAGATTAGTTTTGCAATTACGCTGTGAAACAATCCTCCACCAAGGATACAACCTTCGACATGTTTGTCCGACGATTCACTCGAAAATCTTGGATTATTTTCAAAGCTAAAATCCCTGGATTTGAGCATTCGACTGAAATCGTGAGGGAAGTACCTCGGAGGGCGGATGGGAGGGGCAAGGTCTAATGCCAAATAATGAGTAGTTGGCCATGGCTGCAGGGTTGACTTAGCGTAGAACAAAGGGATTAAAGGCGGAAGACCCAGGAACTCATGCGTTCGCCGAGGAGAGCCCTGAACGGAAGCTAATGGTACTAACGATCCTCAGGAACTGATGAGAGGTAAAAGCGATACTGCAGATAGCGTCGCAGAGAGTAGTGCATTTGCAATGGGAGTGTGATACAATACTAACAGAAATATGCTGAGGAATAAAAAGAAGGGACCAGAGGTGAAATAAAGTTAACTACACTTAATTGAGACATATTGGTTAATCGAAACCTAACTTCGGTTCATCGAGACGATTTTCTACCGGAAGAATGTTCAAGTCACGTCAAAATCACTTAAAAATGCAAGAGTAGAGCCCGATCAGTCAAAACAGGAAGATTCTGGCGGCGACAAATCACCGGCTTCACATATCTCAATAGCTGGTGCGAAACAATACGTTAAACGTCTCGAAAGATTCGTTAGCCAAGAAAAAAATGAGGACGCTTTCTGCCTCAATGCTTGATGACCAATATCAAAATTTGTTATTTTCCGGACGAGGAAACGAAACTCCATTCAAAGGTCGCAAAATTGGTTTGAATAATTTGATTTTTACAAGAATGTCCGCGTGCGATCCTTGTCCAAAATTTTTCTGATTTTTACATGAGATCAGATAAAAAATCCATAAAATTTCCGATTAAATGTGCCCAAGGCTCTACACAGTTAAAATTGCAATTTGCAAGGCGAAATTTGGCAACGTCGAAATGTAGTTACGTTGTTTCGTGGCGGAAGAGCATCATGAAGCCTAAAAACTCGTTGACCAATCAAAAAGCGGCACAGTTATTTTGTAGTAAAATGATACAAATGGCCATACTCTGTCTATAAAGGTACTCTAGGTGAAAGGGTGGTGACAGGGAGTTTTGAACATGTGGAGGGACCGAGTTTCGTGGCGGTTAGGCGTTGCAGAGTGCCAGAGAGCGCTGTGAGAGCGATTCTTATGTATGTAAGTTTAAAAATGGGCGAATTTTCGTCCGGAGAACGATTAATTCCGATCGACTTTGACGCACCAGTGAGTGGATTGTTGCAACAATCTCGAACGACCCTAATCTACACGGAGAAAAAAAACTCGTGCGTGGGACCCGAAGTTCAGGTCATATGGATCTCTGAAGTTTTCAGATTGAGCATCTGAACACTTTAGGTCTAGCTACCGAAGTTCGGATCATACATCTGAAACTTCAGTTTTCACATCTGAAGTACTTCAGATGTGAGAACCGAAGTACTTTGGATGTGAGAACCGAAGCACTTCGGACGTGAGAACCGAAGTACTTCAGATGCAAGAGCTGAAGTTTCAGATGTGTGATCCGAACTTCGGCAGCTAGACCTGAAGTGTTCAGATGCTCAATCTGAAAACTTCAGAGATCCATATGACCTAAACTTCGGGTCCCACGCACGAGTTTTTTTTCTCCGTGTATAGACAAAATTGCGAGGTGTTGAATCGAAGTGGATCCGAACAATAGCATTGCGTAACTTTAAGCTTCCGATGAACATCCATCGATATACATCGAATAATCGAGATAAACATGTCACACAGGTCTAAAATAGTACACAATCATTCGTATTTGCAAAATCTTAATGATCAGCTTCATCTTCTCTATAACATGTACGTCCCTTAGGGGTTTGCTCCTCATGCCGTCCTGACTGACAGGATCCGCAGCGAAGAGAGAGGGGTCGTCCGGGGTGGTTTTTGTTGACAGAGCGTAGGGAAACAACTGGTTTTCCGTGCAGGCTCGCGCGATATCCGCATCGCAGAGAATGCAAACATAAACATGAGCCCTATAAATGAATGATCATTGAACGAAGCTGCCACATCGCGTGAAAAATCATCAATTCCGCACATCGGTAACATATTACTGATACAGAAAAAAATTATAACGTGCGGATATCTTCTTAAACTCATAGTAAGAAATTTCTCTTATCAGAAGACACCACACTAAAAAACTTTTTTTTCGTGTATTATTTTGACTTGAACCGTCGTTTCTTGTCAACAAAATTTGTTTTTTTTTTTTTTAAAGTTAAATACGTGCGCATACAATTCAACTTCAGTTTTTTTTTCAAAGTTAAAAAAGCTTCGTTTTGTTATCGACAAGTTTAAGTTAGAGAAACGATAGCAAAAGAACGTCCTTACAACTCAAGAAAACCAAATTTTGTCGACGAGAAACGACGCTTAGAGTCAAAATAATATTTCAAGAAATTTTTTTTTTTTCTGTGCATGTTACGAATATCTTGCGGATGTTATCGGACGCTATAACCCGTAAGTACGGCTTCCAAGGCTGATTTTTTTTTCTTTTTCTGAAGAATGGAAGATACGATATCTAGCCTTGTAATCCGCTTTTTAAATTGTTTTATTATTGTGTATCTTGCGGATGTTACGAATATCGAAATTATGACGCACCCACTATTAATCCATTTGGATCGCATTTAGCAAAAAGGAACCAGCGCGATTACAGAGTTGTAAAAATGATTCTTCTTCATAATTGGACGTATTTATGCTAAAAGGAGATATGTGCAAGTGGAAAGATGGGGTGTGCTCGTTAGTTGGGTCATAAGAAACAATGTAAAAGTGGATATAGCTCCTTTTGGGAAAATTGAAAAGCGGGATTTGACATTAAATCAAAAGGAGCTAAGCGCCAAAATATGCTAACTCATGAGCCGCGGGCATGGCAAGAGAGCGTTGTGGACAGGGCTCATGAGTTAAAGACGTCGGACGGCGATCCCGATCCCGAAACCGTCACCGCACTCACCGCTGACGTCACTGGCGCACAATATTCCCCATTCATTCTTATGGCCCGACCACTAACGAGCACACCCCATCTTTCCGCTTCCACATATCTCCTTTTCGCATAAATACGTCCAATTATCTAAAAAAATCTCCTAGAATAGCAAAAAGTCTTTGCTTCCCACCAAAAAATTGTTAATTGTAAAGGGGAATACTTGTGTAAATTTTAATACTGTATTTGTATTGAGTATTTTTAAAAGAAAAGAAGAAGTTGCACGATTTTGAATACACTGTACTCGCGCTGGTTCCTTTTTTGGAAAATGCGAGCTATGTATTGTGCGACACAGGACGAAGGATTTTCTTGGATTTAAGCCTAGTGGTCAAGGGGTGCAGCCGGTGCAACCCAGTCCTTGCTGGTGCACAACTTGGCATCCGGCACCCGGCACCGGCTCCCGGAGCAGTATAAACTTTATAATATTTGCATTGAATTATAGATGGCTGTCGTCTCACGGACGTCGGCCAAGATGGGGGAGCGGCGGGGCCCTGGAGGGATGGCAATATGGGTTACCCTCGTTTAGAGGGATGAATGACTATCAATTACGCGTTTGATCCAAATAAACAGGACGGCCGGTTTGAGTGCAAGTGTCTGTTGCCATATTGGGGGTAGCTCCAGCAAAACAGGTGAATCGCACCCGGAACCGTTGACAGTTGCCAATCGGTACCTACACCCTGGAAAAAAAACACATTGGATCTAGAGTCCAGACTCTTGAAAACATTGACAAGAAAAAATACTCTTGATTCAATCAGATGTAAGCTTAAATCAAAAGGAAATCCGCTCAAATTAAGAGGCTTGGTTCTTGATTTAAGCAAAAATCCGACTAAATCGAGAGTATTTTTTCTTGTCGATGTTTTTAAGAGTCTGGACTCTAGATCAAATGTGGGTTTTTTTCCAGTGCACTGGAAAAAAAGTTACAGGCTGTATAGACAAGCCGTCCGTTCCAAGCTCAGAGGTCGGAAGTTCCGAGTGCTATATACGCCCGGATCATTCGGCCCATGAGCCCGGAGTGCGGATGGTATGTCTATCTAATTCGTAAGTATACGGCTTCCACGGTCAGATTTTTTTTCAGTGAATGAAAGCGTCATGATGAGTCAGGGCTGCTGGACCCCGAATGGACACCGGACCACCTTAAATTTCGGAAGAATTTTTCTGAGTTCCCTTTGAAAGGAGGGGTATTAACAAAGGTCGTTTTTGGGCCTAATCTAAATTTCCTAAACTCACCGATTATTTTCTCATTCAAAGTCTGTATTTTACGAAATGTAGGATTTTCTCATTTTCCATAGCTTTCTGGATTTGAACATGGACTGAACTGGACTGAACATGGGCTGAAGCCGATATTGCCGGAAAATGCACGTTCTGCGGTTTTGCGATCAAGTGTCGGCGATACAGCCGCATATTTTGCCAAATATGACGTTCAGACCCATGTCTACACTGGGAAAAACACATTGGATCTAGAGTCCAGACTCTTGAAAACATTGACAAGAAAATGGGCTCTTGATTCAATCAGATTTAAGCTTAAATCAAGAACCAAGCCTCTTAATTTGAGCGGATTTCCTTTTTATTTAAGCTGAAATCTGATTGAATCAAGAGTCCATTTTCTTGTCAATGTTTTCAAGAGTCTAGACTCTAGATCCAATGTATTTTTTTACCAGTGTTGGTTGCAATAACTAGAGTTTTTTCCATCAATTTGGCTACACTGATGCAAATACTACCCCGTCGTCCAACAGTAAAATATGGACTCCCGTTCTTTACGTCTGGCCTGGCTGTCCACCATCCGCCATACTGTGACCCCGTCCTCAGCCCCCCCTCCCCCGTCCTCTTTTCTAAAGGTGCTTTTCGCTGTATCAATATGCCGTTTCACCCTCCTCTTCGCCGCTGCGACCAAACGATTCCAGTCCATCATTTCGAAAAACAACATTAGGTTTTTCTTTCATTTTTTTAAAAAAAATGTCCCCTTTTCAGCGCCGACTAACGTGTGCCGCACGTGATGAATGCGCGGTGGGTCAAAAGGTGAAATTATCTGCAAATTTTTCATACAAATTCTGATATATTACTGAGAGTCCAGACATTAGGTAGTAGATGTAATATATTTGTGATGATCCATGTGAGACATGTACATTTTGTACTTATTTTCGAATTAAAAAGTAGCCAGAGCAAATTTGCAATACGAAATGCATGTTATAGATACCGATGAATTTTTCAAAAACACCAAAGGGCAAACTAAATACGCTTTTGAGCTAAAAAAAGAGGAAGAAATATTTTCAATAAGTAGATAATACTCCGTTTCAACCTCATTAGCATTCTATCTTTTTCTTAATATTTTTTTCAAATATTGCAAAAAGTTATTTTTTTAAAAAATGCCCGTTTTTTATTTTTTTTTTAAAAAAGAAGAAGAATAGTCTCAAGAGGGTTTTGAAGGTTCCCACAGCCAATATTACAGTTCCGAGCACCAAGATTACGGTTCTTCGAACTGAAAAAACGGTTTGAATAGCATGGCTGAACTATGACACCTGACCTATAGGTAATGAGACTGAATTTACTTTTTCTCAGAGATGGTTGTGTACGACATTTTTTAATATTTTCCTAGGGTGATTTTCATTTTTTTTTAATTCGGTATATTTGATAACTGCGGTCGACGTAATTGTGAATGTCCTATATAGTAACGTGTGATAAGTGTCTAAGGTACGCGTATAACATGTACAAGAAGAATAACATGTTGAAACATAACTTTTGCTATTTTGATTTCGGTGTAATGTTATATCGCGGCAACCATAACAGATTTCGTAATGAAAGAGCCATGAAAAAGGCAAAGCTTTTGAGTTCACGAAGGAGTGCCCATATTAAAAGATGTCCCCTCCTTAAAAATGGAACAAAAACCCACGCCGGATAAATTGTAATATTTTTCCTCGGTGAATTTGTGACTGCTTCTTTGTGCGGTCGGCGCGGCGTCCTGTTCCGGTCATTTTTTACGGATAGCGCTGAAGGTGAATTTCTCCCCGTCAACGTCAAACCCATGACAATGCCTCCCCGCTATTTTTCACATTTTCCACAAAGAGGTCATTTCGGCCTCGTTGTGTTCTCTCAGTCTCCCTCCCGAAAACTGTCCTTGATAGCTTGACGCTTATACATGCCTTAAAAAGCTGGTGCTGAAGTAGAAATTATTCACATTTTTTTCAGAGAGGGGAAAGTTGCGGTACTGCGAGAAGGCAGTGAAAGAACATGATTTTTAAGATTTTTTGGCCCGAGTCGAAAAATTCGATGTACAGTCTCGGTAAGAAAGAGAAAAAAAGAGAAAAAATGTGAAAAAAGGAGAAAAAAGAGAAAAAAAGAAAACAAAGAGAAAGAAGAGAAAACAAGAGAAAAAGAGAAAGAGAGGAAAAAATGCAATGTAGGAGTTCTTCAAGGGTCAATTCTAAAGTTTCTTATGTGACATTGTATCGTAGCCTCATGATAGTCATGCCTCCATATACAGAATAGAAATACTATTTATTTATAGTATACATTATTAAACAAATATTATTTATTGTATTTATTATTGAAGATTCGTTTATGGAGTCCAAATCCTTGGTCTGTACCTAAATGAAAAAATGTCGGATTTTGACAAAATCCAAAAGTATTTTGAAAAATCTATTCAGATTCATGCGTCATTTGAATTCTTTTTCATCGCATAAAGTAAATTCATAATTTTCCTTGAGAAATCGCTTAATTTTAGTAAAAGGAAGTTGCGATCAAAAATGATGGCAGCTTCATAACGGCCAAGAGAATGAGAAAGAAGAGAAAGAAGAGAAAATAAGAGAAAAAAGAGGAAAAAGGGAAAGAAGAGAAAAAAGAGAGAAAAAAATGCAATGTTGGAGTTCTTCCAAGGGTCAACTCTAAAGTTTCTTACATGACATTGTATCGTACGGCCTCATGACAGTCATGGCTCCATATACAGAATAAAAATACTATTTATTTATAGTATTTATTAATACAAAATATTATTTATTTTATTTAGTATGCGTCAGTTGAATTATTATTCATCGCCGAGTATATTCATAATTTTCCTTGAGAAATCGCTCACTTTTAATAAAAGGAAGTTGCGATCAAAAATGAAGGTAGCTTCATAACGGCCGACTTTTGCGACAAAACTCGGCGGGATCACGTAAGCCGGAGCCGCCGGAGGCAATGACCACTCCCTGAGGAAAAGCAATTAATTGAAGCCGACGATCGGAAGTAGATTTTTTGGGATTTTGTGCTTTAATCAGATCTATTGAACAACAAATTGAAAATAAATCTCTACAAAGCACGCTAGTCCCCGTCCAAGAGCAGCACAAAGGGACGATCGTGGAAGCACACTCTGTTCAGAAAACTTGGGCTGGAAATGTAATTATTATTATTATTTTATTTTAGAAATGAATTTTTTATATTTTTATTATAATTTTATTTTTCATCATTATTTTATTTTATTTTCGTTGCCGTGTTGTCACCATATCGGTTTTGTTTAATTTTCGTTTACTTTTGCTTGACAGACCTGTAAGGTCTACTAATCGTGTTATACCTAAGTTTGTTGTTCCACTGAGTTTGTCGTAAGTTTTCAATTTAACTCTCTGTTTGCAGAGTTCTTTAGTATTCCGTATATTTTGACTCATTTTACGCTTTCACTCTTCCCCTTTCGATTACCACGTTTAATTTTTGACTTCACAGCCGTTTTAATACGATGATTCCAGTGTTCTGCGGCATTTTATTTTAGTAAAGCTAGTATCACGTCATTCCTAGCAAAAGTCAAAAGAAAAAATTGTGAGGTTTAAATAAAAATTTGAAAGAGTATTCTTTAACTTGATTGGCGAAGGGGAAGTCAAGTCAACTGAAAACCACATTTCCTTGAGCTGATTATTTCAATCAATAGATAAAATGACAGACAACGGAAACTATAAGAAAATGGAGAGATTATGTTGGTTGAAACGGATGGTTGCCGGAGACGAAGATAGGAAAATGATAGACTAGCTAGACCGCGTTAAACATAAAGGAACCAAGCCACATCAACTATTACCTTTAACTGTGCAACTTAATTTTTTACATGAAAACAGTTGTGCGTATTTCCGTGCGAATTTCGGCAAATTTTCTTCGTATTACGAAGCAAATTCCTTAAAATTTTCAAATGAATCCGCACAAACATTCGCTCGTAAAAAATTAAACTGCCCAGTTTTTGACAATCGCAGTTTTGGCTTGGCTCCATCCTGTTAAACGCGGTCCAACTACAGGGTTCCTCTTGACCTTCTGTTAGGCTATAACTGCCGTGCTGAGGAAGAACGCCATAAGAACATTCGAGAGTTGCCAAATTTCCTTCGATAAATTGTTCATTTTTGAGGAAAGTTAGGAATATTTTTCCTTTGAATTTTCAAAATCTTTAGGTAAAATTGTGATCTAAATCGTCTGAAAAATTGGGAAGAAAATATTCATGAATTTACCAGGAAATTTGCGTTTTACGAAAGGAAATTTGGCAACGCCTGAATGTTCATATGGCGTTTTTCCTTAGCAAGGCAGATTACCTCCTTGGTCTATTGCAACCATCCGCTTGGACCAATAGGATGGCTCCAATTTTTCTGTACTCTTTGTCCATTGCTTTGTCTATAAATTTCAATGACAGCCCGCTGGAAGCTGCAGAGTTTTGGTCAACTTTTGAGGCAGGGTGTGTCGCGGTGGCTGAGGTCATAGTGCCTACTCTCACACGTCCGGCGTTCCCTGAAAAAGAGAAGGGGGGGGGGATCAGGCGGAGGTAGGGAGTTAGGATTATTTATCCCTCAGTTTATCCTGGAGGAAATCGGAGGGGGAAGGGCAGGCTTTACACAAGCCGGCGAACAAGCTGAAATTTATTTCGTCCCGGCGCCGACTTGATGCTGCCGTGAGAAGAATAGCCGCGGGATCGATGCTGCAATTTGATCGAAAGCTATTCAACCACGCGACCAAAAACACATTAAACCCCGCTCCCTCCCACTTCCGCCTCCCACTGTTCCACTTTGGGTCCATGAAACTATAATTCTCTAAAAGAGTAGATTTAAGGAGAAAAGTTTTTAACACTAAAAAAAAAAACTCCGGCCAAGGAAGCCGTGATTACGGAATATATAACCATACCGTCCGCGTTCCGGGCTCAGAGGCCGAAAGTTCCGGGCGCAGCACCCGGAGCAATCGAAGCTACGGCCCCAGCACTCGGAACATCCAGCCTCTGAGCCCGGAACGGACGGTATGTCTATAAAGCCCGTAACTTTATTTTTCAGTGAAGAAATCAGGTGTATTTTTCGTAACTCTCTCGTATTTACGTTGTAGACAGGTGTGAACTCGAATGAGTGCAATCGACGCAGATCATGCATACCGGGCACGGGGTACAGTGAAGTTGTTAAAAAGAAAAACAGTAGAAAACAAAAAAGAAAATATCTATACAAAAATAAAAATGGAAAAAAAATATTAATAAAAAAATAGAGAAATTGAAAAAATTGAAATGATAGAAGAAAGCAGAAGGTGAGCTACGATCTGTCCTTAAGGTAATTCGATGGAAGCCATATTTTGTGTCAGAACGACATGTATCGTACCAAATGGCATTGGCATTGTGTCGACATGTGTCGACCGGTATATCGCATTGATTGGTACCATTTTTTCAGCCACTCATAATTTTTCTCGAATTTTGAGATCGCAATTTTGCTGCCAGAAGACTGAGGAATTCACTTATCAATTTTGACAAACAAATTCAACGTATCAGAGTCGTAGTTTTTTTAGAGGAAAGATATCGCATTCGAGTGCACTTTCGATATCAGTATCAAATGGGATATTTTTCCTCTAAAAAAACCACGCCCTTAATACGTTGAATTTGTTTGTCAAAATTGATAGGTGAATTTTTTAGTCTCCCGACAACAGAATTGCGATCTCAAAATTCGAGAAATATGACGAGTGGCTGAAAATATGGAGCCAATCGATGCGATATATCCCCTGTCGTTCTGACACAAAATATGGCGTCCATCGAATCACCTTAATACCGTCATTTCTCAAATTTGTATAAGAAAAACAGGGGCACTCTTACAAGTCCTGATTCTGACACGCATGACTAAGTTTCCATTGATTAATTAAAACTTTCCTACTTTCTCCCCAGTGGGAAAAGAAGGGATTGGCGAGTCAGGAAATGGAGGTTCGACGATTACATGCCGGCACCAGCTTTTTACCGTCGAAGGGTACGCTCGAGCCTTGGGGAGACTAGGGTGGGGGAGGTTTGCGGGTGGGGGTTGTGCGGTGGGCCCGGGGGAGGGCGGCTGAAACTCAGGCCGGACTTCCAGTCCCGCGTCCGTTTTAATTGTTCTGAGCAAACATACATTTTCGAGTATATTAATTTCTCTACCACTCGCCGTGTCGGTAGTGCTCCCAGAGGTGCGCACACATGGAGGACTATTAATTAAAGCAGTGCGAAAGATACGACCCTGCTCGGGGGGGGGGGGGGGGGGGGGGCGAAGGGGTTGGCGAGTCGGAATCGAAGCTGATCGATGGCAGGAGTCCGGCAGGTCTTACGCTAAGCTAAGCAAAAAGCACTGTTTCCATTTTTTTCTTTTCTTCTCTTTTTTTTTTGTAGTTGCTACGTTGCTAAATTCCACAGTAACGAGGGCTTGGCATCATATTTACTACAAGAAGTAGAAAATACAACAGAAAGAAATTCAATGATTCACTGGGAAAAAACCACATTGGATCTAGAGTCCAGACTCTTAAAAACATCAACAAGAAAAAGTACTCTTGATTCAATCAGAATCTAGCTTAAATCAAGAACCAAGCATCTTCATTGAAGCGGATTTCGTTTTGATTCAAGCAAAAATCCGATTGAATCTAGAATATTTTTTCTCGTCAATGTTTTCAAGAGTCTGGACTCTAGATCCAATGTGTATTTTTTCAGTGTTTTGTCAATCTTAAAAGTAAGTGCTGACCCTATTTGCAAAATCCGGAATGGGCAAAACTCATATACTTCTGTATTTTGTATTCTCTGTAGTGTTGAATCGTTGTCATTTGCAAGAATCTATTTTCCAAAAGTATATACTGCTAACAGTGAGTTTCACTTAAGGTTCGCAAGATTTATGCTTTTTAAGATAAGATATATTTAAGGCTTTTCTTCAACCTCCCTTAGTTATATTGGAAAAGAAAAAAGGTATTTAGGAAATGGCAATGAAATTGTCCTACATCGCTTATATTCATGATGAAATAGCAGTTTAAAGTCTAACACGAGGTTTTTTTTTCCAACAATGGTCTGACAGCAATTTCAAGCTAAAAGTAAACGGATCCGTATTCTAGGTTTCCTGATTTTCTTATTCCTCAAACCGAAGCTTCTATTAACGCATTCAAATTTTAGAGACTTAGACTGGAATATACGCAAAATTACATGTTTTTAGGGATAGGACCATGTTTAAAATGTAAAAAAAATGATTTACATCAAACCTTGAAAATTATTTTTTCACAGGACAATTTTTAGTACAAGGACTCTCTCGCATCTATCTCCTGAATTTTGGGAGGTAACCGCTCCTCAGCTGCCTTATTCTGTTTAGCCTCTGAAAGAAGAGCTCAAAATAATCACCAATTATGTGACAGCGTCCGCAGAGTCAAACTGTTGTTAGGAAAATGAACGTCTCATTCTATAGCTCACACGAGAGGTACAAAAAAAAAATAAGAAAATAAGGGAGAAAAGTGTATGTTCAGCTCATGAATTCTCGTGAGAGGGCCACAACTTTCTCCTCATTTATCTGCGTCACCATTTTAAATAATGTTTTTACACCAAAGACATATGAATATTGCAGAAAACTTAGAATAATAACTTACGGTTAGTGAAGTTCACGCTAATTTTGTAGTTACTGTGCTCCACTTCCGTATGACGGAATTCTCGTGGCTCTTCATATGTGGATTGCTCTAGATTATGCTGTTAAAAATCTCATGGTGTAATTCTGTGTATATATTACTCTGGAATCTTGTGTAGTGCCTTTGAAACTCGAGTGATATGCAATTCGCTCCAATATATTTACGCAACACTTCGTAAAAAGCGTAGATTCCCCGTTGCGTTCATAGCACTCGAATTCTTTGACGAATAGACACCACAATTCCATCTCAATATTTTTAAAAGTGTGCTTTTTAGCATAGTATTTTGATGAATAAGTATAACTGAGATGGGACTTACTTCATTTCACGTTTAATTTTTTGAACGGAAATGTACAACAAAAAACGCATTCAAACTTTCCATGAAGCCCACAGTAATAAGCTTTGAACAATATATACTCACAAAAATTGAAGTGTCAATGTTATTGATGCTTTGTCTATAAAATGTGATCGTACCCGCAATTTTATAAATGCTTACACGTTTAAAACAACAAACAATCAACAGTACGATAGACAGAACCCGTGAGACTCACACTGGACACTTTGAAAAGTAGTGAAAGACGAAATTCAGAAAAATCCACAACTTTTTAAGCTGTAGCGCCGGAAAATTACGTTTTCAGAAGTACCTCCCCGAAAGAAAGTCTTACGCTAACCTCAAAAATCAATTTTCAAGGTTTGGCGGCTTAACTAACGAGGACCCTGTATACAATTTGGTCACTGCAGATTTTTGAAATAAATAAACTTTAGATAACAATATCACGGCAACGGCATACAGTGCGGCCACTGAAGTACGGAATATCGTGGCCTCTCGAAGTTCCTTCAATTCTGCAAGTATGCAATTTGGTCTCCGGAGAGTTAAAATAGTTGCTTGTGTTAGGTTGTGCAGTGCTCTACTCTTCTGCTGAAGGAAAAATGGATTACTGTTGGAGAGAGATGTAAAATACAACTATTAAATGTTTGTTTCCTCATTAATATTTTATCTTAAACACATTAAATGTCTCGATAAAGCGAAATATTAACTTACCAGTGAGAAATTACCGTTTTAAAATTCATATTAAAATCATATTTTTCCCGATAGAAAATTTATTGAGGCCTATAATACAAACCGACATCGCTCTGTTTGATTTGAAATTTTGAGGTACTTTTGCCTCATAATTATTGTTTATATATTTTAAGTGTCGTTTCATGAACTCAATATTGTTTTCTGCAACCTAGCGCCTCTTTTTTTTCTGACGGTCACAAATGGAAGAGTATCAAAATCCATGATGGTACGAAAACGATTCCGTTTATATGTGCGAGTTTGACAACGACACCGCCGCATTTAGTCCTCTCGTGACATGATTTCAATTTTTTTTATTTTTCCCCAGTTTTTCTCTCGTGCACCGTGCATCGGCTATAAAAAGCGAGGACCAGGAAAAAACTCGTTCGCGTGCCGTAACGCGAATCAAGTTCCAGGATTTTCGCTCGTTGCTTTATTTATTCGCTTTTCCAACTTTTCCGTGTTGTTTATTTAGTTTGATTTCTCAAAATCGAACATGTTCGATAGCGCGCCGCACAGTGGATCGAGTCAATAGGAGACGTCGGGCAAAATTTGGAAACTTTCAAAGCTCCTAACTCTGCTTATACAAAACTTTGAGGTTTTAAAAAAGATTCCATTCATTTCCTCGTGAAATTTTCTTTTACTTTGGGAAAAAAAACAACACATTGGATCTAGAGTCCAGACTCTTGAAAACATTGACAAGAAAAAATACTCTTGATTCAATCAGATTTAAGGTTAAATCAAAAGGAAATCCGCTCAAATTAAGAGGCTTGGTTCTTGATTTGAGCAAAAATCCGATTGAATCAAGTTTTCTTGTCGATGTTTTTAAGAGTCTGGACTCTGGATCCAATGTGTTTTTTTCCAGTGTAGAAGCATACCCCTTAAAATTTAAAATGTGATGAAACAAACATCAAAATATGCATTTTTAGTCAAAAATTTCATGTCCGACGTTTCTAACGACTCGATCTACCGTGCGTCGTCAACACTGGCCGAGACTCATCGGAACCACCGCGCTTTCATCGGAGCGTTCGAGGACATTGATTAAGGCTGAAACGCACATAAAAATAAGCGGAGCGATAAATAGAATTTCGCCCCCCGACGAAATCCCACTTTTAATGCGAAGTTGTGAAACAAACTAGCGCTGATTTGAATAAAAATCCGCAGTCGGTGAAACGCTCCGGGATGAAATAAAAATATACATTTACGCGCTCTCCGAAGAACTCTTAAGATGTAAATGATGTCCTCCGTTTACCGAGTGCATATGCTGGGCGATGAATCGGACTGGATTGCGTGGGCGGGATTCCATCACTACCGTACTCAAGAAAAACACCGTATGAACATTCGAGAGTTGCCAAATTTCCTTTAGTGAAACGATTATTTCTTAGGAAAGTTATGAATATTTCTCCTTGAAATTTTCAGGAACTTTAGATCAAAATACGAACAAAATTCTCTGAAAATTTGAAGGAAAAATATTTATAAGTTTACCAGGAAATAGGTGTTTTATCAAAGGAAATTTGGCAACGCCTGAGGGCTCATAAGACGTTTTTCCTTAGCATGGCAGCATAAATTCTCGCATAAACTCTCGATCCCGTTTAAGCACACAGTTATCGCGCCTCGTTCGGAAAAAGTAGTGTCAAGTTACGTTCTTCCCCGGTTATTTTGTTTACTTAATTTAGTCGACTGAGACGGGTGCACCGGCACAGTACCCACTACTGGAATACATATCCATTTTCGCCTTCTCGAGGATAACACTCTTTTAAAGAGGTGAGAGAAAAGGAACTGTCGACTATTATCTAAGCCATTTCGCCCAAATTTTTGACCCCCCCCCCCCCCCCTTCCACTGTAAGCCACCGGTAAGCCAACCTTTCACCACCCTTCAGAATCTTTTAAGCCTGGATTGACTTGTGCCCCAAATTTATCCAAAAAATAATGCAAAAGCCTAAAATCTATGTTGATCAAAATCATTTTTGTTGGAAAATGTTATTTTACTCTTGAAAGTGCCAACTCGCGTAAGCTTCGTAAGACTTCGTAACTTCGTAACTTTAGAACTTCGTAAAACCTCGTAAGCTAAGTACAGACTCCCTCCCCCCTCGGTGTGCTTTACGTAATACTCGAAAGACCCTAAAAAGGAATTTTAAACTCGATAATACAAGTTTCCTTTAGGTTGAAGTTATTGCTCTATTGAGTTTGGGCGTTTATTAGAGCTTTCTCTGAACTTAAAAACCGTGGAGTTGCTTACAGAATGCGCACAGTAGACTTATTGTTCGGTCTAAACTACTGTTTTACCTTCAGTCACATAATATTATGTAACCACTCAAAAATTTTCCTCGCAAGTAATTCACGTCACAGGAAGTTAAAAAAAACTACCTCATAATCCTTAATCTAGAAATTAAATAAACTATCAACAGCTTTCCTTATTTCATCAGCTGAGAGACTCGAATAATTTATTATTGAAATATGAATCCAACAAAGTGAAGAATTTAGATACAGATACACTTCACACTGATCAAGTGGAGCGCAAATTAATGAAAATAACATCATTCGTAATATGACACCTAACTGTTATGAATTATGAGTACTTGCACACTAAAGGATGTGTTTCAGACCTTTCCGTTGGTGAATTATTTTCTAAGTGAAAGTTTCGAGAGAAATATATGACAAAGTTCTCGGCTCTTACCTCGTCTAATGACTACTTTTGACCTACTTGGGGATGAAGTTTGGTCATGAACTTCCCGTTCGGACGAATCGCTCCTCTGACATTGAAGCGTGCCTCCATTTTCCTTTTGCGCCTCGAAATTTATAGTGTTAATTGTACAGCAGGGTTCAAGTTGAAATTCAGATACGCCTTTATGTCAAAAAAGCGATAATTACTTGCTGATCAATTTTTCATGCCAATCTTTTTGTGTGTATACATGTTTAAACAATTTTAAATTTTTTTCAATATTCATGGGATAACTAAGTTAGCCGCAACGTATTTGATGCTCAGATAATAGAATCCATTACCTCGCCGAAGGATATTTGTACCAATCAAGACATTAAAACGAGTCGACTGCATTTCTCGGAAGGTGCCCAAATCGGATACGAATGCTCTTATATCAATTATTTTATTATAGTTCCGTGTAGTCAGATCTTTAATTTTCTCCAAAAAAAAAAAACTTTTCAAGGAACAGGGTCGATTCCTTTAAGTTTCCGACACGGCTTGCCTGCCATCGAAGTCCTAAGTATGAATAATTGATTCTTAGCGAGTCCCCTGCATACGTCATTCAGAATCGATAGGTTTTGTATATTTCTTAGAAATTGAAATGAGCGAAGCCCAGGGTTGTCAACATTCAAGAAATGCAACAAACTAGAAATATTTCAGCGGCTAAAGGAAATTGCAAAAATCGGAATCTAAGAATTCTGGCATCTCCGTGGATTATTTAAATATTCCAAAGAAAAAGGCACGTAAATTTCCAGACAGGATCGCACGCAATCAAATTACCTAACGCCAAGTCTATCGGCCCTTTACTTTCACAGAGTGCTAGGCTGATATTAATTTGCAGCGGATCTCATTATAGGCTTGATCGATATAAGAATTGCAGGGCAACAATAATTAGCCCTTTGAGGCACTTCAATTTATTTTTATCGGACTTTCCTCCGGCGGGAAACTTTCTGTCTTCCGAGTTGCCTTGCATAATAATTTAGAGGGTACATGACCGTTCTCGGAAGAGAGAGAGAAGAAAGAGAGAGAAGAAAGGGAGCGAAGAAAGAGAGAGAAGGAAGAGAGCGGTGATGATGCTCGGAAGTTATCAGATGGAGCTTGAAAATTCTAAAACTAGAATTCTACCATGATACGGATATTCACTGGGCTTCAGAAGCGTTGCAGTCAATTGTAACGTTGTAATATTACGTATCGCGAGAATTTTGGAGGAATTCTTGACCTATACACTGCCGTCCTGAGGGAGAACGCCGTATGAGCCCTCGGGCGTTGCCAAATTGCCTTCGACGAATTTTCAGCAAAATATGTAAAAATATCTCTTTCGATTTTTCGGAGGATTTGGGTCGTAATTTAATCTAAAAAGTCTGAAAATTTAAAGAAAAATTATACATATCTTTCTTCAAGAACACGAATTTTCCGGGAGGAAATTTGGCAACATTGGAATGCTCATACGGCGTTATTACTGAGCACAGCAGTATAAGCAAAATTGCTGTTTTGTTTCTTGTTTTAGGAAATCATCTAAAAGACTCTTGAGCACATTTTTTACTATATTACCGTACTAAGAAAAAGACAAAGTCCAAATTTAAATGTGTAAACTCTATTTATTTTAATTTTTCATACTTTTTTTTTAACTCCTCGTTTATGAGAAACTACTTTGTTGAGTCAAAGTGGCAACCTTAAACTCAGAAGAGACTTCGAAATAGACCCCGAATCCTCCCCCTCCCCCAGCCGCACAGATGACGTCCAGTATAAACGCGTGTAGACTCGGCGCTCCACCACATAAACTACGAATGATTGCTTCCGTTTTGCAAGAAAATTCTACTTTTATACAGTAATCTGCATGAAGTAGGTTCATATTTACAAGAAAATTGGCACCATTGCAGATTGGAGTTTGGGTCGAGTTATGAATCCCGCTTATCTTGATACCCCGCAAAAACTGCGCCATCGGCCCAACTTTCGCTGGGGAATTTAAATACGCGAGAATGCTGGCAGTTGCGCTTACGGTCGGGTTTTTGGCGGGAAGGTTAAATCTGTTTGCTGATACAAACATGATAAGACCTCATTTCAGAGCATCGTGTGTTTTATATGTATTGAAAAAAAAGGAGAAAAAATTCACTGAATCGCTAGGTAATTGACTTACACTTCAAAAGAAAAATAATAAAAAAAAGGGGGGGAACACTCGTTTATGAGCTGAAATTTTGAGGTTCAATACTGATTGCACCATTCTGTTATCACACGACACTAACATTTGACATACATTTGACCAACATTTAACTAATATTAACACTCGACTAACATTTTTTTTAGTGATTGTACCTCTTTTACCAGTTCAGTGAAAATCAAAATCTTTAGTAAACAGAGAAGCTCTAGGGAGAAACCGAACTTTTCGTGCGATATTGAATCTCATACGTTCGACGCATATAAATACCTAATTATATCCTGTGTTTATTCTTTCTTTATTACTCTGAGTAGAAACGAGGAAGATTGAAGGTTACGTGAAAACGATTTTCAAAAATTTCACAACAGTTACCGTAGGTGGTACCAATAGATTATGGTCACGAGTTAAGTTTCTAATTTCCTCACCAGGTACATTCAGAATATTAAATAAAATACACAAGTGACCAGTGGCATGGCGTGCTTTGCAATAAATCAATTGATCTGCCATTTAAACCTGTGGAAAAGGACTGAACCTTAATAATCGATTCTTTACGTTAGCTTCAAATGGGGAAATATGGATAATCGATCACTCACGCCACGCCATTGCAAGTGACCCATTTTTTCCGGTGAAAGGATAGGCCAACTGATCTAAAAATAAAAGTAAAACTACCTCATACAGCCAATTTTTGAAAGACATTACAGGTTAGTCGCTAAAGTGTTAAAGAATACAGTTTCTTTGGAGGGTACAAGATATTACTAAATGTGATCCTCGAGGCGGTAAAAAATGCCCACAATAGCACAGGTTGTGTCAAAGAAAAATATTAATGCATTTTTCTAAAAGGAAATTTTTGGCCACGAGAAATTTGGCATCGTTTCAATGTTTATATGCTATTATTTTTCAGCATATATCGTCGCTCCTTTGTCATTAGGACGTATCTGTACACAGCCCTGCTAAGAAAAAACGCCGTATAAACCCTTAAGCGTTGCCAAATTTCCGTTGGTAAATCACGAATTTTCGGGAAAATTTTTTAATATTTTTCTTCCAATTTTTTTGATAATTTTGTTCGCTATTTTACCCAAAGTTCCTGAAAATTTCGCGGAGAAAAATGCATAACTTTCCTAAAAAAAAATAACCATTTTATCGAAGGAAATTTGGCAAATCTCGAATGTTCATACAGCGTTCTTCCTTAGCATGGCAGTGTATGTCTGCATGAACCCTGGAGAGGACGGATTTATATGTAAAACAGGGCTCACGTGGAATTCGAGATACGCTGTGACGTCAGAGAGGCGACGATATAGCGTCGTTGCGTCGTGTGGGCTTTAACCCCAAGGCCTTTGACACCGTGCACACGTGACGTGTGCCGCGTTAGGCTTCAAATTGTCGGGATTGGTAACTTGAGGCATTCTTCGAAGTAATTAAATCATGTTTCGCGGAACACCTTTGACACGCTTCTGTCCCTCACTCTATTGTACCCCCCGCTGATGTTTCACACTTCAAAGAAGCTCTCCAGAAACGCCATGTGCGATTTGCGCGACCTCCAGAAAATTTCTCTGAAACACGATTGAGCTTCATTTGTCGGTTCCTTTTTTTTTCTTCTCCTGATTTATTAGTGATTGTTCACGAAAGAACTCAAAACAGGGGTACTGGCCCCTTTCCTTTGAATAATGGTTCATCCTTGCAATAAAAACGAGTTAACAGAACTGTGCGGAATTAATACTTGAAACACAATTTCGCTTCATTCGCCAGCTGATTTTTTACTCTTCCTAATTTGAATTGTGATCCTATATACGATAACTCGAAATAGACTAATCGATTCATCTGATTGGAAGAGAGTTTTGCAGGAATTATGCTTGAATTAATGGCGAATCTATCGAATCATGTAGAATTAGTAATTAAAACAAAATTTAGCTTCATTTGCTGGTTGATTTTCTTTTTCTACGAGAATCTTCTTCGAAATAAATTAAAATGGAGATATTGACTTCGATGCTTTTTACACTATTTGATTCTGTCATGCTTAAAAAAATGCGTATGGACGTCCGAGCGTATTAAAATTTCATTCAATAAATAATTAATATTGTGCAGAATCATGAGCATATCTATAATAAAAATAAATGAATAAAAACTCTCTTGTTAAAACTGTTGAGGATTAGTTACTTCATTTGTACATCATTATTTAAAATGAGTCTAAAAATGGTCTAAGTTTTCCTCCCATGTCCACAGATTTTTTAAAAAAATGGAGATATCTCAGACATAATGTACGCTTCTGGGGAAGATTAAATTTTCCGGTATGGGTGCATTATGAAAAAACTAAGGTTATTTTCGGGTTTATATGTATTTTAGACCAAACTGAAATATGAAAAAACTGAGGTTAATCCAAGCTTTAGTAGCAAGCAGCAAGTGGAAACAGCTCTGATAGACACCTCAGTGAAATAATTTTACCGTTCTTCCTAACGTGAACAAACGAATCGGCTTTAAATTGGGGAGTAAGGGCAAGTTATGACTCTTGACAGGAAAAACTTATCTTTTATAAAGACACGGCGAAGGACATTATATAGACATGCGTTACATGATTTTATATGTATTTTATCCTTGGTTTCTCTCTGTGCACCAATTTCCCGTACATTGAAACCATATCATGTTTTTGGAAACATGGTGGATATAGGTAATCATGAATAAAATGAAGGTCCTTGTCCAACTGAACGCTAAAAATTTCGATGAGCCATCTTTAAAATCCCACCAGGTTTTTTAGATGCAGATTTGTGACATCTCTCTCTACTTCAGATTAAATTGCAAAAACGCAGTTCTTTCAAACAAAAATTCATTTTTACAAAAATTTGACAATATCTGTGGCTCCTACGACATTCCTTCTTTGCATGGCGGCACACAGCATAATATACTACAATCAAAAACCACCGATGTTTTTCAACAAATCAGTCATATTTATCCAAACTCATTGTCAATCTCGAGCCGCTAGGGATATACATAACCGGAAAATACAAAATTATTTTTCCAGGAAAAGTTTTTCAACCCGAAATCATTTCCAGGAAAATTTACCCGCGGCTTTGACATTCCGCTCACAGGCGTTGCCGGCTTCAGCCGATCCTTCGAACAGGACATCTTCATCGATACCCCAACGGATTTTCCGTTTTGTTGTGGTGTAAACCCTCCTGAGTAACAATTAGCGAGCTGATTATTGTAGTCGATAGACAAAAAGGACATACGGAGTTTGGAAGGATCTATTGGTTGAAATGTGTGTTTCTCATGGACTAAGGGAGAAAATGATGGACTAAATGTCGGGTTTCTCGTGCGGATTGCCGTTAGTTAGTCCATTATCTACCGCCTTTATCCATTGCTCCCACCTGCTTATCAATAGGATCCCTCCATATATCTTTTGTCTTATTTGTCTATAGCTTTGTCTATCAATTTCAATAATCGACCTGCAGAGATGGAATATAAATACATAGTAATTGTGAGTTGGGCACTGTAGCCACAGAAAAACATGAAAGGTATACAATCAAAAACAGTACATATCATCCTCTCTTCTTCTTCTAACGACTAGAGGGTAGCCCTGTTTGTCAGGCCATGAAGTATCTTGCACAAGAAACTACATATAAGTATTAAATATAAGTATTAAAATTCTAAAAATCATGTTCCATACAAATAATCGAGTTTTCAATAGCGGCTTTGACACATTTCCGCCTATGGGCACCATCGAACTGATTGAAAAGGTCCAAATAACCCAAATTCGATAAAAACAGGGAAAGAATGAATACCTGTCGGTAACGTAAAAGGACCTAGACTTGACAAACCCTGCACGATTGCTTTTTCAGAGAATAAATTTCCCTGAGAAAAATCTGAGTCACGGTCGGTTTTGAGGGAGAATTAAATTAAATAAGCGTTCCCGTTAAGAATAGAGCTGCTCTGCTTTATTTGCAAACCCTCTATCTCACCTCTCCCGCTCATTATTCAATTGCTCGCTCGTCTTGCAATTTTTTCTCCTTCCTCGTCATAACTCAGCACGATTCGGAGAGAATTTTTTATTTTCCAACGTCGCTTTCGACCAGGGACTTCTGTCAATAGTTTCAGAGAGTTGGCTTTAGCTGTTCGAGTTCTTCGAATTCGGCCATAGAACTGTTGAGATTAGAGTAGACGTCAAAGAAGACGTCAGCGAATATGTGTGATTCTTCTTGCAACTGCACCGTTGAATTTTTAGAGAGAACAGCGAAGTTCACCTAGGCTAGGTGCCACTTTAACAATTATTTTGAAAACGCGTTTTACGGAGCAATTTTTTTCATTTTTATACGTAATGGACCACTAGACAAGGTACGAATTCAAGCATTCTGATACGTATTCCTCAACCAGAATTTCACGTAGAACACGATTCGCGCAACGGAAATTACTAAAATCAACTCCTAACAAAGATATTAACGTTTTTATTTCACATTGGTTACGAGGAGTTTGAACTGCCCGCTCACAAGAAACTCAAAAGCTCAGTCAAATCGTGATTACAACGGTTTCAGCACGCTTCTCAATCGAGCAATGTTCATTTCCCACCATGTGTTGTTCAAACTAAAAACAACTTGCTATAGCTGAGCCAAAGCGTCAAGATTGAGGTTGCAAGATTTTTACATCGCAGAGACTGTCATGATAACGTTTAGCGCACGATGTGAATCACGCAGAGCATTGAGTTTTCATGAGCGGGTGGTTTTAATTCACGCATCAAGAATCATTGAATATCTTCGTAAGGAGTTGATTTCGGTAATTTTAGTTGTGCACATCGTGTTACACGTGAAATTTTGCTTGTAAAACGTGTATCAGAATGCTGAAATTCGTGCCTTACATTGTGGTCCATTGTAAAAAAAATCTAGATCGATTATGTCCCTCCTATTGGTAGAGATGAACCAACAGGCAGAAAGTTAGACTTTTTGATGCATATACAATGAAAGGGTCTTCTTAATTTAACCCCCAATAATCGGTTTGCGTATATAGATGCAAACACACAAGTTCTCCGTCTGTCTCATTTTGATTATTGCCGCATTTAAATTTTTTTTTACCCGTCACGTTTGGCAACCTGGCTCAAAGAATCGCATCGTGCGTCGCTGCGCTGCGTATAGCGCCACCCTCTCCAACTCACCAACTCATTATCGAACTTCAAAGAGATAAAATCTAGTTGTATTACCATGTGAAAAGACGCGGTTTATTTTTTCCATTTTTTCTCTCTTCCGAATAAAAGTTTGACCAGCACTACACTCGTTTTGCATTTGCCCGCGGAACTTTTATGGGGAGAAATGTGCGTGCTTGCTTGCCATGTTTCTAGGAAATTTTGATAGACACATCTCTGGAATAGTTTTGGTTTTAATCGCATGTCCACTTCAAAAAAAAAAAAAAAAAAAAAAAAAAAAAAAAAAAAAAAATTAAGTTCCGTAAACCTATCTCTTTGTGGACAAGGCCTTCTATTCATAAGAAATGAACGAAAAAATTACGAAAGAACAAACATAAATGTGGTTCAATGATTTTAACTTCCGCCGTCGCGCCGCGCCGCGCAGACAGCACTGTGTTGGACGCAATGCGTGAATTATTCATGCATTCTTGCAGGCGCTATCCGTTTCACGCTGACCGCAATGACCGCACTGTGTTTCATGCAGTGCGTGAAGTATTCGTGCAGTCTTGTAGGCGCTAATATGTGTTACATGCCGACCGCCGCGTCGAGGGCTTCTCCTTTTCATCTTAAGTCCTCGTTATCATTTCTCTCTAAGTCGCGCCGTTCTAGGCCAAATTGCGTTTTTGGTTTCTCTCGTAACTCGACTTATTGAGGGTGCTGTTTCTTGAATCACTAAGAGACGACAAAATTAGAAATCACTATACTCTCAGGAAATGAGAGATTTTGTCGCCTTTTCTCGTTTGTAATTTTGTTTTTATAAATCCGATTTTTTTTTTACCTACACTTTAAAATATTGCAAATTTTTGCCGCCCCTTAGATTTGCCGCCATGGGCCGCGGCCCATGTGGCCACCCCCTTAATCCGGCCCTGGCGTTAAGTAGAAATGAACCAAAGCCACAGCAGCATTTGCCAAATTCAATTGGGCAATTTAATTTTTTACATGAAAACGATTGTGCGGATTTTTGTGCAAATTTCAGTGACTTATCTGCATAGCACTATGCAAATTCATTAACATTTTAAAGGAATTTGCACAAACATTATATCACAAAAAATGAAATTACCCAGTTGAATTTGACAACTGTTAATGTAACTTAGCCCCTTTCTGCTAAACGCGGTCTAAACGTTCAAGTGAGTGAATTTTACGTTGCATGTGAAGATAGAGACTCATAACTCCCCTGTAGGAGGTCCCCTCGCTATGACGTACCTCTTGCATGCAAAAGAGTATCTTTATAGAGAGAGTTGAGACAACGCGGCTTATGGATGTCACAAACGGGAATTAAGATTACACAAATCGGACGCTTTTGTAATCTTTGATCAACCCATTCTCGCATGATTGTCTCCGTTCCCATTTGCTTCTTGCCGTACCCCATATTTCCCGGTCCATTCCAGTTTATAATCTTTGCAATTGGTGAAAATGTAATCTTTATGCCCGTTTGTGACACCGTGAAGACTTAGAATATGGGAACCAACACTGAAAAAAAATTCTCGGCGTTTTTACCAAGGTCCGTTGGTACCTTTACCATCTCAATTTTTTTACCAATTATTGGTAATTTTACCAAGACAGACTGGTAAGCTTACCTAAAAACCGGTATTTTTACTATTTTTTTCGGGTAAGAATACCACTTTTATTGGTAAACAATTCCCGGTAACTTTGCCATTTTATCTCTGTGATTCTACCACAATCGATAAAGAATATTGGCGTTTTTACCAAGGTCCAGTAAAATTACCGAGAAAGTTCAATAATTTCACCGAGATTTCTCGGTAAAATTACCAAATCCGAAAATGGTAATTTTACCAAGAAAAAACTGAGATCAAATAGAACCCTGAATTCTTGGTAATTTTACCCTTTTCTTAGTAAATCCACCGAGATTTTTTTTTCAGTGCAATAGAAATTGATTCGCATTGTCTTCACTCTCAGTAAAAAGGACTCTAGCATGAAACAGACCTATTTTGCAACGTTGGAGCAACGCTGGCGAACAAGTTCATTTGCTGCTCCTCTTTTGCGGTGCAATTTCAAGTCCGCGACACGGAACGGAGCCCCGACCCGCGACCCGCAGTGGCCGTCCTCCCGTCTCACTCATAATTACTTATTCACTAGATTACACATCCGAGGGACCGCGGAGGGGGGGAGGGGGTTGGCGGTAAAGGGTAGCGTGAAGGGGGTGCTTTTCTGGCCGCCACAAAGCTGTTGTTCTTTAGGGCTTATACTTTTTCATCCCTGCCGCCGGGCCCGAGTAGCAATTGCGATCGTAAACTCTGCCCAATCACGGCCTGCCCGGGGGGAGGGAGGGGGGTGGACAATGGTGAAAGGAAGAGCAGGGCTCAATTTAAGGCATAGGGATTGACAAAAAATCTATGAAATTTTGGGCGAATCTTCATTGTTTTTGGGGACGATTCGATTGCTAACCTGACGAGTGGAAATTTCTGAATTTTATGACTTTTATATAAAAAATTCCTCAGATTTAAATTTTGCTGTGTTCAGGGTGGTATGAATCGTAAGAAAAAAATGAAAGATTGGAAATTTCAGTGAAATACTTCATGAAATTTCACAAGGCTGTGAAATATTTCATATTTTTCAGGGGCTAGAATATGCAACCCGCGCACTCAAACACACAAAAATAGAAGAAAGTCACACTTTTTACATTTTCCGAAACATGGAAAGGAACCGGTATTTTTCTTTTTCATGCATTTTTGAAATGTTATGAAATATTTCTCGTAGAATTTCAAGATTTTATTTTTCATAAAATTCTGCCAACGTGGGTCAAAGGAAGTCAAAGGAGCAAACAAATGTCGCATTTTCAGAAATCTGCAATTCTTCATTTTAAAAAATTCTCCTTGTATAATATTCATTTTTCAAGAAAAAATTAAATTAAATCAATAAAAAACCGACTTTAAAAAGAAACGGGGACAACAAAAGAACAGAATCGATAATTTTGACGACATAACTGGGATAAAAAAAAAAGAGGCGTCTTATAAAATCGAAGAGGGAAGCTGTCGCTTGGAAGAAAACCCAATAGTGCAGTTAAAGTGGTCAGACGGCGGCGGGTTCAAGTGGCAGAAAGTTTTTCATTTCAACTCGGGAAGTTTCCATCCAGATAGGCGGCACTAATATATTTGTTTTCCCTCCTCCTAAACACAATCCATTTCACTTTTATTCCCTATTTCCACTGAATTAAAGCTGATAGCGCAAGTTTTTCTGCTTTATTAAAACTTGGCCAACTTGGAACCCTTCCGGAGAAATAAGAGACGGTTCCTCGATTATTTTGTTTTTGTTTATGAGCGTGTTTTGTTTCACCACGGGATTCGGTGTGAGTTTTTATTCAAATTATAAAAAAAAAACCATTAAAAAAAGTTTTGAGGGTGAGCGGAACACATCGGAATTCAATTGAGCGGGATCAGCATGAATAGAGATCTGCTGAAGGATGACGAAGTTTTAAAGCTCTTGTGCTTTGGATCAACTTAGACTCGCCGCGAAGAAACTAAGCCAAACTGGAGCGAGTTTCACCTGATTGAAACCATGGAGCAGTTGACGTTAAAGTACAAATTTTCTCCAAAACGGAAAACCATTCACTGAAGAAAGTTTTCGCGGTAAAATTTGATCAGTGAAATCCCTCTTGGGAGAGCATAATTATGGAGATTGGTTTGTTTTTAATAATTACGAAGACCTAAACACAAAAATCGATTATGACTATCGATACATCGATTGGTTCATCGCCAATCGCTGCATAATCGAGTGATGTCGAATCTTAACGACCGAGTCGTATTTTCTGAGGTCATTTACACTATAAAAGAAATTTCCTCATTAATTTCTGATCAATGAAATCCTTTTTGAGAAAGGATATTAATAAGAATATTTGTTTTCGTAATAATTTCAAAGGCCCAAAGACATTAATCGATTATCGAACTGTTTATAAATCAATTGATTTGTGAAATGTAAACGATGTACATTGAATGTTAATGGTTCAATCATATTTCCTTTCTCACTTGAGACATTTACACAACGACATAACGCTATCGATGACGTGATAAATTTAATCTCGTGAAAATGGTGAAAAAGTTCCAATCCCAAATTTAGTTAAACGGTAAACGTTCCTATTACCAGAGATACGCAAATGGCGTTATGAACGGAATCTTTAAATGACGTTATCAACAGATGTTATCATCTGCGGTTATCATTGCCTGTCAATAGATAGCAGTTTTTCGATGGTCAGAATAAAATGTGAATTCTATTACACAATTTGACAAAACTGGCAAGGCAGACACAAAAAAAGAGTGAAAAAGGGGGAGAGTGGGCCGTCACTTTTGCGAAGAGTACGCACAAATGAAACTAAATATTCAAAAAAATAAATAAATGAATATATTTTTATTTGCAAGAGAACTATGCTAATTTTGCTCTCAGAACGGGCCAACAGGTTATTCCGCATAACGTTCTTTTCATCCCTATTTGAGGCCTCGCCTTGATGCTTCGCAAAAGCTCTCATAAAATTGTGCGACCAACAGCAGCCTAAACACGAGCACGGTAAGTAAGGGAAGCGGAGTTAAAAATATTATCTTTTGTAAATGATTACAGCCTTGGTTCATTAGAGGCCATTCAAAGGTCCGGTGAAAAGCGGTGGTTAGTTCCAGTCCGAGTTCAGTGTGATGTTGTCGTCACGGTAGAAAATAACGAATTTTTCGCATGATGGCGTGAGGTCAATGGACCACCGTAGGCAGGCTACGAAATTAGACACCACAATAATTTTACGAAGAATACTAAGAGCGCAGTAAGGCCTTGTCTCCACGAGACGTTTTCATGGGATTTGTCCCAAGTTTGAATCGCAGGAATAAAACTTCTGGGATATTTCTCAGTTTACGGGACGGGGCTTTCACGCGTTCCTGCGATAAGTTGGCGCGGGAAGATTAATTAGTAAAAATCGAGTATTTAACCGGGATTAAGATAATCATTGAACACGATCAATAATTAGACACATTATTTTAACTAAACAAACAATCGAATAAACAACGAAATATCGCACAACTCCCCCTCACTTATTCTTCCTCTCTCAGTTGATCTTAAGGGATACAATTAATCATACTTGGTGCTGGGAAAAACATTGATTAACTCAATATTTTTGCCAACTTTCGAATTGGGGTTTCTTCCTGGGACGATTTGTCCATGAAACGGCCCGTGGAGACAAGGCCTTACAGTTTCAAACTTTGTCGCATTACACACTTGTTGAATTCATAATTACCAATAGACTAGTTCTATGGAATAAAATATATTTTTCACCTGTACTCATCATTTTCCCTGTATTTTTCCTCACATTATCCCTTTTCACTTTTCCTCCAGATTCTGTTACCCTTTCCTCCATGGCCGGATTTACCGGGCCGCCTGTATTTTGCCGCCCTCTTCTCATTCATTTTGAAACATCAATAAAAACCATCAAGTGAACGTGCCGGAGGGAGAAGGGTGCATAAGACGCGTCCACTCGTGTTGGACACATTTTTTGCGTAAGCCGTGTCAACACTACTAGCAAAAGTTCAGTTCCGTAAATCTATCTCTGTGGGGGCAAGGCCTTTCATTTGTAAGAAATGAACTAAAAAATTAAGAAAGAACAAACATGAATTTGGTTTAATAATTTTAACTTCCGCCGCCGTGCCGCGCTGACCACACTAAGTTTGGCGCAATGCGTGAGGTATTCATGTAGTCTTGTAGGCACTGTGCGCTTCACGCCGCGCCGACCGCTGTTGACCGTACTGTGTTTGACGCAATGCGTGAAGTATTCATGCAGTCTCGTAGGCGCTAATATGTGTTACATGCCGACCGCCACGTCGAGGGCTTCTCCTTTTCATCTCAAGTCCTTGTCATCATATCTCTTTGCGCCGCGCCGCGCCGCTCCAGGCCAAATTACGTGTTTGGTTTCTCTCTTAACTCAACTAATTGAAGGTGCGCAGTCTTTTGTATCACCGAAATACGACAAAATTAGAAATTAATGAACTGTCGGGAAATGAGAGATTTTGTCACCTTTTCTTGTTTGTAATTTTTTTTCTGAATCCGATTTTTTTGTACCTGCATTTAAAAAATTGCAAAATTTGCCACTCCCTAATTTTGCCGCCATAGGCTGCAGCCCATGTGGCTACCCCCTAAATCCGGCCCTGCTTTCCTCTCTCATTTTGTTTTTTTCCTCATTGCATTTTCATTTCCGCTTTTTTTTCTTTCATTCTGCTTCGTCCCCTCCTGATATTCACCAGACATGATCTCATCAAAATAATATTCATTAATTTCAGCCCGGCAAACGAGGGAGAGATTCAAAGGCCGTGATGTTTCCTTCAACGACCGCTCATAGTTCATCCACGATCAAGCTACTTTTCCACCCTAGGACGAGATTGACTCGAAAGTAGACTCGCAACTCCAATACCAACAGACATCACGAGTATGTTGAAAGGCGCAAGGAAGGGCCCCCATTATCATTTATCAAGTTTCGTAGAATCGATAGACGATAGTTGGTCGCAGTGCCACGCCCGTCAAGGATTTATTGGCAACCGTTGTCCAAACTTTTATTGGTTTTATATCCTGGAGTTGGGAGTGGTGATATGAGTTTTCGCCACGGTGTGTAAAACACGAAATGTTTGCAACTAACGGGCGCACATGCCGAATGTAGTAGGACCGTGATGTTCTTACACGAAAAAGAAGCGTGTTTACATTGAAATTTGACAACCTCGCCTGCCGATGGAAACTCAGGAGTTGTCGTTAGCTGCCGCTGGCACTAGCGATCTCATGTTAGGAGTTTGACCGCACAAGCGAATGGAGCTCTATCTGGGTGGAAGGGAGTGAATTAATAATTGGGTCTCGTCGGCAGCATGATATGATCTCTACCCATTTAATGCAGCAGATCCTAATCTATAAAGATAAGTCTTCTCTTATGCTAATCGAAGAGGACAAATCAAAACATTAGATGTGTCCGTCCAAGGGAAAAGGAGTCTAAACGCACGGAGACAAGTTTTCTATAAAAGCAATTTACGTCAAATTCGGTCGTAAAATTGAACTACATTTTGCAAAAAGGAGCTACTATCGCTGGTTCACTTACGAAAGCATCTATCTGCTTATCAAAACTAATAGCACGTATGTTACCTCTGAAATGAATTAGAAAATAATAATTCTCATTTGAAAAATGTAATCCAACTGGAATGCAAGGTCTGCGGGAGGTATTCCATTTAAATTGTACCCGGAGGATTAAATTGCAAGTGTTTTAACTATTATTTTGTCAGTAAATAATGACACTTAATTATATGACGAAAATTTCAAATTTTACAGATGCCATTTTAAAGCTGATGTACAAATATACTTTTTTCGAAACTGCAATTCCTCAATTACCGTCAAATCGTCCTATTCTCGTTTATTTCACATCAGTGTGCTCTTCTATGGCAGAAAGTTCATGAAAAACTTCTCTTTTTCAAGTTTTTTGGCACTGAAGTCCCTTTTTCTGTCGAGAGAAGCTTAAAAAGGTGTTGGCTGAGAACTAGACAATCTTCACAAAAATATAGTACCCGGCAGCACCACTGAAACAATAGAGCTCTTGTTTTATTCGATTTCTTGAATTCTCTTGTTTGAAAGGCACTATTAACGTGGGTACTAGTTCTTTGAAAAATAAGTTTAACTTTAATTTTTTACCTTCATTATCCTGGAGATAGATGAACTCTAACCATTTCGGAGCTATTTATTAAAGTGCTTTGTTACGCGCGCACTGGAAAAAGTCGCTTGAATCTAGAGTCCAGATTCTTAATATTAAGAAAAAATACTCTTGATTCTATTCGATTTTTCCTTGAATCGAAGAGCCGAGCCTCTTGATGTGGACGGCTTTCCTCCTTATTCAAGCAGAAAGTTCAATTGAATCGAGAGTATTTTTCCCTGTCAATGCTTTTAAGAGTCTGGACTCCAGATCCAAGCGACTTTTATCCAGTGATGGTTTTGAATAATAATTTATTCGATTTTTGACGAACGACCGTGATATACGTACATTCGTGGTCCCTTAAGTAGAAAAAAAACCTAAGATTTTTAAATTGGAGCCAGATATCCCCAAAATTTGGCAGCCACGAAGACCCCTCTTAACCTCTCCGTGGTTCCCCCTGGTGACGAAGTTAACTCCTTGAATTCCGTTGCACAGCTTCCGGTGGCGAGCAGGACTCTTCAAAGGGGCCTTGGAGCCACCAATACAAATTCAATTATGAGCCACATTCAGTCGTCAAATTGTCACCGTTTTCGGGGCATGGTGCGTGCGTGAGCCACTCCCTCGCACTTCGATTCTTGAATCGTTATCGAACGACTTTGATCTATAGATAGCATCGCTCGGTAGGGATTTGTCCATCGATATCGATACAGGAATCGATCTGCAGTTCCCGAACCCACAGGATCCGGAAACTCCCAGCGTGCCCGTTCGTGAGCCGCTAAAGAGTCCGAGGTGGAATTTTCCAACTTCCCTTTCTTTTTTTTCCTGTCGATTAGTTATCGTTCCCGTTTTTTAGGTTCTAGTGTTCAATAAGCTTATTCTGTAAATTACGTTTTTTGAACGAGGTATTTTAAATGTTAAGTTCGACATAATCGTGTCAAAAATGCTCAAACACCACTCCGCTAAAGCAATAGTGCCAATCGCGTATTTTTAGATCTTTTTCTCGGTGAAGATCGTAATAATTTCCTTAAAAATGAGTAGTTTACCGGGGAAAAATGGCAATAAATAAATGGACAGAGTCTATCAGAGAGAAACTAACCCAAATTAAGTTGATATTGAGAAAAAGAGGTTTGAAGTTCTATTTCTCCATTAGACTCGATGTAGAAAATAATCTTTAACCCCTCTTTTCAAAAAATAATTTTTTTTTTCGACTTGGAGTTTTTTGCTGGAAAAAATATACGACCGATGGAACTCAAAAACATGCTTAAATGCATTTTTTCTAAAATAAGGGTTGGTTCCTTTTTGATAAACGCGGTCCAAATGTTCATATAGAACGTTTTTCCTCATCACGGCAGCATACGACGATTCTCCTCGGCCTGGCAGCCAAGTCTGAATTCAGAGGGATTTTCCGAGGAAAAGAGTGGATTCTTGGACGAGCCGGGGTGCGGAAAATTTCTTGGCGAGCCTGTTACAGTGTAAACAAAACGCATCATTATCACGGCCCATTAGCCGCGCATGTTTCATCCGGGGAAGGCTCTCGAGTTTTATGACTTCCTCGAACATCAATGAATCTCAAATATCCCGGCTGAGGCAGACGGAAGGGACCATTACTCGGGGCGCTCCCAGCTTCTTGGTCCCCGTTCGCCACTTCCAGGGGTGAAATCCTCCAGGCGAGGGGCGGGGGAGTATGAAAATATGAACTCAGCGCGCCCCCCTCCTCCCCAAGAATTATTATGCTATTGCCAAGAAGACACAACAGTCGGGCCGTTATTTTCACGAGGGCTCAGAAATTGGGCGTGTTTTACTCCGCTAAATTTTTCCACCGAAACGTCATCTCCCGGCCGAAAGAACGTAACCCCATTTATATAGGTTGCAAAATTTACTCAAACAATTCTATTACCTACAAAAATAAACCTACACTGGGAAAAAAAAACACATCGGATCTATAGTCTAGATTCTTAAAAACATCGACAAGAAAAAGTACTCTTGATTCAATCAGAATCTAGCTAAAATCAAGAACCAAGCCTCTTAATTTAAGCGGATTTTGTTTTGATTCAAGCAAAAATTCGATTTAATCAAGAGTATTTTTTTTCTTGTCGATGTTTTCAAGAGTTTGGACTCTAGATCCAATAAGTTTTTTTGCAGTGTATGCAATTTTTCCCAAAATTTTATTGATTTTTGCAGGATATCAGAAGAAAAATCAATGATATTTTCAGTTGGAATGGCCCAATATTCTCATGGTAAAAATGCAAGTTGCAAGGGGACATTTGGAAACATTCAAGTGTAGTTACGCTCTTTTATGAGGAAAACAACGAAATTTACTGAGGAAAAGTTTGGTTATTTAAACCTATGTACGAAGTTCTGTATTGTCCACACAATTGAGTTCACGTAACATTGTCAATCTGTCAAAATTTCACGCAAGCACGTGGGAAATTTTGTCTTGAAGGAAGCCCTGAGAATTGCAGTAAGAAAAATACAATTTTTTCAAATAAATCGTGGGGAAATAAAGGGAAAATTCTTAGGGTTCACAATAATTTGCCCTGCAAAAAGTACAAATTACAAAAGAAACACTATTTTGATTTTGAAAAACTTTGCAGTAGGTGCAAACGTACCTTAAATTTTTTTTAAAAAAAAAAAAAAAAAAACTCGAAAAGAAAGTTATTCTATATTTTTGTGTCGGCAAATCATTGCGATCTTTTGTAACGATCCATTTCCAGAGTTAAAATGCTGAAGTTTAATTGGATCGTATTTAGCAAAGAGGAACCAGCGCGATACTTGGTTTTCTAAACCGTGTAACTTCTCCTTTTCCTTCAAAAATACTTAATACAAGTACAATATTGAAATTTACAGTTATTTTAGTTTTGAAATTAACCACTTTTTGGCGGGAAGCCAAAGCTATTTGCTAATCTGTGGATTTTTATTTTTTTTTTGAGAATCATTAAGAAGCAACATTTTTACAACCCTCTAATCACGCTGGTTTCTCTTTGCTAAATGCGATCCACTTAAGTTTCGGAATATTCGTCCATTTTATAATGCGATGTTTAAGGGTTCCTTAATCCTCCCTTAATCACAGTGTAAATCACATGGAGCCTCCTAAGGCGAGAAGTTGTTTAAGGAACGACCCTGAACACGGCCCTTAATGTTTACCGGGAGACCACTCGGGGGGATCAATACGCAACAGGGCCTGGCGCGCGCGAGAGGTCGAATTCCGCCGGGCGGGAAAATGAAAAATGTTCGCGCGGGAAACTTTCCCGCCACGACGACGAGTCACGGGGGGCCCACGTTCCTTACGATCTTCCTCCGGAGGCACCTCCTATCTCCAACGGATAACCCTATGCTCGAACGCGGTTTTCGCTCAGCCGGGCGCAGCCTCCGTGCAACTTTTCGACGCCCCCCCGCCCGTCCCGAATTCGTGCGCACTTAATTAATGCCCCGCTCCTCGGCCCGTAATTAGCCCTTAAAATATTAACAATGAGCCCCCGCCCCCCGCCCGGCCCGCTCTCCTACCAACTGTGGCGGCCGGAAGCCCTTGTTGACTGCTCAAATATTTTTCCGGCTTTTTTCCCCCCGCCGTCTAAATCTTCCTCCTCCTGCAGCCCTGCTCCAGTTCCACCTCCACACCCCGCGCTCCTGTGCTAAGCAGAAAAGTCATAAGAAAATCCGCAAGTTGCTAAATCTACCACCTTTAAAATTTCGATTTTCTGGATGGTTTGTGAATATTTTTTCCTTCAAGTTTTCAAAGATTTTAATCGTATTTTCATCGGGTGTATCTGTCGCAGGCAAATAGTCCAATCAGGCATTTTGTTAAATGCCTAGGCAAAAGTCAATTATTCTACCGTAGATTGAAATTCTGATTCTTTCCCTAATTTCAGACCAAATAATTCATTACTCCTGCAAGAAAAAATTCGCAGTAAAAATTTGCACCACACAATAGTATTTTAAACGATTTTTGGCTCCTGAATTAATAGACACTGGTTTCGAAATTTTTAGCATATCATAAAAGACAAAATGTTGGGAAGTTCAACAATTAATAATATGAGAAGCAATTGAAGAGGAAGAGACAAATTTCGTAGATTTGATGAGTTATTTCCCCAAAAATAGTGAAATATGTGAGCTCTTCGCCATAAATTCACACAATTTTGTAGACTGTTAAAATTTGACTATCTGCCTAGGCATTTGACAAAATGCCTGATTTCACTATTTGCCTGCGACATATCTATTGGCGGAAGTAGAAATGTTTTGTGAGGGACACATAGTATAACACGACTATAAGGACTTATTTAAAATCGGAACGTCCCCTGGGCAATTTCAAGCTCTTCGAAACGCAAATCATTTTGTTTTTGTATATAATTCCAAGGGTGGCAGTGTCACTGACTTGTTTTTCAAAATAGTTTGCAGTGAGTTTATACCCATGAAAGTTGTCTTGTCTCTTCATTTCCATGAAAATAATATTTGCGATAGAATAAGAAGGAAAGAAAAAGAAAACGAAAATCGGCAATGGAGTGATTGATGAAACAAGATATAGAATTATGAAATAAAGGAGGAAAGATTTTAATGAGGAGCCAATTAAACGAGCTACGGCAGAATGATAAAGAGATTAAGTTAAACAGTTTCGAGAAATGTGACGGATGCTTTTTGGTTCTCAAAATACGGAATTATGACATTAAGAATAGAAAACAAAAGAACATTAAATTTAACTGTGGGAAAATATAACAAAAAGAAAATACAAAGAGCTTAAAATATAGGGCAGCATGAAAAAAAAAACAAACAGGTGAAAAGATATCGAAGTTACATAAAAGTAAATAAAACTTTCACCTGTTTAAAATGTTGGATTTGACGAAGTACCGGCTGAAAATCTTTCTAATGAACGTCTACGGCGGCTTGCCACTTGATTGTGTGTGTGACACCCCCCCCCCCACCCCCCCCCCCAACTGGCGACGTTTACTTTTGCAAATGCATATTTCTGAAAATTTTAAGGAAGAATCTTTGAAACTTTCCGGTACAAAAAATAATAATAAAGAGGCTTGACAACGTTCAAGTGTTCGTACGGCATTTCTCCGTAGCACGACGGCACGGAACTTAATAACCTCTCATTTTTTATTGTTACCGAGTAATCGGGTAATTGCGGACCGGCGCCTGTCTCAGTCACCTCCGCCCTCTTCCTTTTTTTTTTGGGGGGGGGGGATGCTCGACTTGAGATGCAAACGTCTCCTGCGGTTGGCTCCCCCTTGTCTTAAGGGGTTTTATGAGCTTCCAGTGTTTCTATAAATGGCGATATTAAGGGTCGAAAAAATGAAAATTAACGGATCCTCTCACGACAGGAGAAAATCCTGATGGACAAAAAAGGTCCGTAATTATGCGCTAAAAAGACTTCATCCCCCTCCACAAAAAGGTCATTTTACCAAAATTGGATTATTAATGTGTTGAATCTTCATATACTACCAAATGAAAAAGATATTGTGCTTTACCTGTTTAATTAAAATCATTAACAGCTTCAAAACGTGGGTTAGTGGCGCCGGTTAGAGAATCGCATTTGGATGGTTTAAGCTCATGGACTCGCAAATGATAATAATAAGGTCTGTTCTAACGTCCAGTTACTACGTCCAACATTAACGAAGGTATCGCCCATTGGAAAACATGGCATATGACGTCATGTATACCACGATCGTGCCTACCACACTGGCTTCATCAGACTGTATAGTTACATCTCCAGCTTTGAGCAAAAATTTTTGAACGATAACTACAAATTAACATCAAAACGTTATTCGTTTGAACAGTCCCTCGAAGAGAGGATATATAATGTCGAAGAAAAGCGTAGCATAATTGCCTAAAGTGCTTCACACCAAAGACAAACGTAAGCAATACCTAATAATAAACAAAAAATAAAAACATAAAATATTTTTCCATAAAAATGGTGGGCATTTCCATTAAACAAAGCAGAGATGCTAACATTGTTACAATATTACCGTACAGCTTCGACAAAATCTTTGGAAAATCGTCCACCACTACGCGTGGCGTGGAACGCTCGAAAAAGAGGCCAGGGGGAAAACGCGAGAAAAACCAGCTGACGAGGCAAGAAAGTCGTCTTTTATTTAGATGTTGATCGTCGAGTTAACGCCTTAGAATTGATGATAATTTAAATTGAGCTAAATTGGAAACGCGAGAGAAGAATACCCGGGACCCGGCACACACTTGGAGGCTGCCTTACGGGCGCTTTTAAGAGCCTTTCTTCCTCACCCCCCTCCCCCCGCCTTGGGCACCCCCATCCCCCGGTTGAACCCCACGCGTGTCACCCCGGGCGCGGTGCAGATGTCAGCGAGGGACTGGCTCTGGGAACCCCGGAGCCCATTACAGTAAAAATCCAATTATGTGTCTTTTTTCCATTTATTAGACTTCACAAATTTGTCCCCACGCGGATGTCTTGCGCGTCGCATCTCAGCGTCTTGCATCTTGGAGTGTTTTAATTCTGTTTATTAAGTTCTACCGTCCGTCCGCTTTCTCTCTTTCTCTCGGCCTCGTCGCACAGTGGATCGAGTCAATGGGAGAGGTCGGACATGACACTTTTGACTGAAGCTGCTAATTTTTATATTCATTTCGTCACATTTCAAATTTCAAGGGGTGTTTTTAGAAGAAAATTTCACAAAGAAATCAATGGAACCACTTTTTATAGAATCTCAAAATTTTGTATAAACGGAGTTGTAAGTGTTTAAAGTTTCCAAATTTTGTTCGATTTCTTCTATTGACTCGATGCACTGTGCGTTGCTCCCTAGCGGGAGGCAAAACTTTGACCCCTCTAAAAGCAATGCGCTCTGTTATCCGTCTGTGCCCAGAACCGTGTTGCATTTACAGGCAGTGGCGTGGCGTGAATAATCGATTATCGATATCTCGCCATTTGAAGCTATGGTAAAGAATCGATTACTAAGGTGTTCGCTGCGAACACCCTGATAATCGATCTTTTTTCATAGGTTTAAATGGCATAACAATCGATATATCGCAATTCACACCACGCCACTGTTTACAGGATGTTTAAGATGTTCTTAGAGCCCTTTGCGTTACGTTTAGACGCATTTAAGCCATGAGAATTGTGTGCATGGGGCAGTATGGTGGATCCAGCCAATGGAGAATTTGCAGGTGTCCGAAATTTCAAAAATTTCGTGTTTAGGAGCTAAGGAAACTACCGGAGTGAACTGAACACGAGGATACCCATGGTTCATGAATTTAACAATTATTATCGGCGAATATATGACAAAATGATCCAATCTGCTAAAATATGTGTGTTTAAAAGCAATAAAACATTTGCATGCAAATTCTCCAATGGACCTTTACACCTTTACACTGCCGTCTTAAGGAAGAACGCCGTATGAGCCATCAGGCGTTGCCCATTTGCTTTCGACAAATCAAGAATTTTCACGATAATCCATTTTTCCACATTTTTGGATAATCCATCCAAGGAAACGTGACTACATGTAATGCTCTCATTGCCTTTCATGGAGCACTGAAAAAAAATTTCTTGATTTTTATTTTAACCTTAAGAATCGTCAATAAGATTTGTTTTTTTTTAGTTTTAAATCCGTGTGGGTCAGACTCAGCATCAGTTTTTTTGTGTTAAAAAGCGCCGTTTTGCTATTTTTAGGCCGTTTGTTGATGTTCAAGGCTCCATGCTGTCGTGCTAAGGGAAAACGCCGTACGAACATTCAAGAGTTGCCAAATTCCCCGCTGTAAAATTTTTATTTAAGGAATGTTATGATTATTTTTCCTAGAAATTTTCAGAAACTTTAGCTGAAATTGCGAGAAAAATGATCCGAAAAAGAAGAAGAAAAATATTCATATAAGTTGACCAGAAAATCTGTGTTTTACCAACGGAAATTTGGCAACGCTTGGAGGTTTATACGGCGTTTTTCCTTGGCACGACAGGATGTGAACGTGTGAATCAACACGATCGAAGTACTCGCGTTGAGCCCGCGTCGTCGCTCCTCTAACGTAGGGCGTAGCTCGATTTGACGTGACCCCTGTGCTCCGTATAACTCTATGCTTTCGAAGGCTCATGTCAAAATTCAGATACGCCCTTACGTCAGCGGAGCGACGTCGTGAGGTCCCGGCTGCCGAGGACAGCGTCAAAGCCTCAGGAAAATGAGCGATGTCAAATCCTGGGGTCCCCGGGAATGTGAATAAATAAGTCACCGCTAACTCCATCTTTCGGATCGCATTACGTGCGCCTCCCCAAGTGCCGGTCCCGAGCCCGGGGAATGCAAAACGTGGAAACAGAGGGCTTTTTCCACGACGATGACGTAAAAGTATATCACACAGGAGGAGGAAATGTCGTTTCCCGAGCGGGTTCTTGGTTTTAGGGGACCAAGAAGGGATCAAATGGGAGTGATGTTTTCTTTTCTCTCCTTTGAAATAAAATAGCTGGAATGAGGGCGCAGCCATCGCGAGGGCTCATGAATTACTCTCGCATCGCGACTTGAATGGACGGAAGCAGTGGTATGTTGAGTGCGTGGGCGATACTGTCTCGCAGCGGGTGTGAGATGCAGATAAATCGACGGTGAAATTGCAAAAGCGCCTATCTCGTTTGTGGCGTTTCAAAATCATCGCGTCAACTTGTTTTCGAAATCTGTAATAGTTTGCCCAGAGCGCTCTGCCATGCAACGCTAAAACGCCGTAAACGCCATTTTACATTTTTTGGAAACAATGTCTCATAGCAGAATAACTTGTGTACCCTGGGACAATGTTATTACAGAATTATGTCACAAATACTATCAAGACTTAACCTCAAAATTTGAGGTGCATGGGTAAAATAGTTTTTACTTTATAAAGTTTTAAGTTCCAAAAAACGAGGGAAAATCGTGATGGATTCACGGCGTTCTTACGTAGCACGGCAGAGCTGACCAACCATTAGTTTTGTATCAACCAAATTCTAGTTACTAGAGGACTCCGTGAGTAGGAGGTAGCTGAACTCCAAGATTTTCAACTGAATCCAGTCGGACTCTCACTGGAAAAAAGTCGCTTGGGTCTAGAGTCCAGACTTTTAAAAAACATTGACAAGAAAAATTACTCTTTATACAATCGGACTTTTTGCTTGAATCAAAAGGAAATCAGCCTAAATCAAGAGGCTTGGCTCTTCGATTCAAGAAAAAATCCGATTGAATCAAGAGTATTTTTTCTTGTCGATATTATTAAGAGTCTGGACTCTAGATCCAAGCGGCTTTTTTTTCCAGTGCTTGATACAGAACAACGTATATTACCTTAATCGGCTCCGGTATATCAATCGAATCTGTTTTCTTTGCGCGAAAGTTCATAGCCTCATTTCATAATTTCAAAACTTTCGAGTGTTTCCCTCCACTGTTATAATACGACGGACTAAGATGCTTTCTCAATCGGACAAGCGTTCATGATAAAGGCGGTTTTTCCTGTTTATTTTGATGCCTTTTCTCTATTCGCTGGTGGGATAACGCTCGCTTGAATCACGATGAATGCTTCTGGAAATTTTCAAAAGATTTTTTTTCTCAATTGGAGAGGTCTTGAGAGAGGTCAATGAAAGAGTGAGTCCTAAAAGAGATACTTAACTTTGAATACTTACCCAACTTTTGAATGGATAAGTGGGTTCAACAAAACTAACATAATACTTCTGTTTGTTGTAGGTGAGGTACAGTGAAGTGGAATCCACGGAAAACTTTGGAAGTCATCGAAAAAGTTTGCTGCATGAGAACATTTACCCACCTTTTGGATCGTGAGTTCGAATATCAGAGAAAACTAGCATGATGCGCTTGCAAATATTTTATACCTGCATACATGGAATGGTTTTCCGCCGTTGATAACACAATGCATGCAGGAGCGGTTTTATTTTGTTTCACTTTTCTCTCCGGTTTTCTTTTACATCTGCTTTCCGAATTATTATTTTTAATGGACGGGAAAGCTATTCTAATCTGATGGTTGCCAGCAGGGTTAATCACTTAATTGCCTCTGCAACGAGGACTTCGTTTTAATAATTATGATGCACTTTTTATTCCAGCATATAATTCCCCCTTCTTTGTGCATGAGTTTCAGCGAAGCATGTTTCTTCGGCTGGAGAATATTAAATTTTTCACAAAGTTCATATTTAAAGTACAATTTTCCTAGTAAAAAGGAGACGGGGAAAAACAGTTGAAAGTGGAGAAGATCTCACCTTTTTCTTTATTCTCTGATTTATAGAAAAAAATAAATCTAGGCCAACTATCGCACTATTGTGAACTAAGAAACTATTAGGAACTATTAGGAACACTTAACATAGAATGTAGCCTCTCGCAACCACCGGCTTTCAGATGCAAACAAAATAATCGCCTTCAACTCCTAGTGCATGCAACCCGCATGCCGCAGAATGTCGAAATAATTGCATGTAGTAATTTGACTGCATTGCTCAAAAATGAACTAATAGTTCTGGTTTATATAATTCGGTTTATGTTCTGGTTTGATGTTGATGTTGTTTTAGAAGACTGAAATATTGTTAGATTGTTTTATCATTTGTAGTTTCATATGAACTGATTTAAACGCCTCATTCGAAATAAAATTCATTTTAAAAAAAATTAAATAGAAATCCGCGGTGCGTAACATGATTGCTCATTATGATCGGGGTTAGACCTTTCGGTAAACATCTAACGTTTTAAACGATTGTTCAATCAATAACGGTAATGTCTACAAAATATCTAAATCACATTTCCACGGTCATTCTATCATTTATGCTCTTTTGAACTCAAAGATCTATTAGATGTACCTAAAAGCCGCCATTATTACTCCCCTTTGCTAAGCCCAGGAGCATTAGTTATTTCATTACCATTTGCCTCACGAAAACAGAACCGAACTCAAGAACCCCCGGAAAAATGAGGATAACGTTCAAGAGCCACAGCAGAGTTCCTCGCCCCCTTATAATCTCCCTCCCTGATCGTCACAGCTCCAGAATATTTTGGCAAAGGCGACCTAATATCCGAGAAATATGGGCACTGACATTATTCCGAGCAGCCAAGCTTTTGAAGACCCGCGTCTTGGAGAGCTTACTTGAAATCATAAATTCTCCCTTTGTTCGTTTATTCAATTAAAACAGCTCCGTTTTTATGGGTGGCCCCTGCAGTTCTGTCATTCTCGCTGCGTCTGTATCCATCTTGAAGTGTCTACTACGAAGCTAGTGTCATTAGAAATACACTGGCTCTCGTATCTTTCCGCCCTTTGCAGTCCAGATGAGGGAAAGTCCTTTGGCTTAATGAAGTGCGCTAAGCAAATGGTAAAAACGAAATTTTCGAATCGTCTGAATGGAAACTATTTCTGGTCCATAACAATAGACTTTCTTCATTTTATCAAAACCAAAAAAAAAAAAAAAAAATATTAGGATGAACATATTTGAACAGGATTTGACTCAATCTTGCAATCCGGATCGAATACACTAGCAAATTAGTTAGACAAGTGGCTGATGTTCCAATCAATCCGACCGCCTTTTGCAATTAGAAAGTACAACTTCTGGCTCAGTTCAGGGACAACGCATGTACCATTAATTTACCTATGTACATACGTGTTTATAGAAATGAGCAAGGAATTATAGTTCCTAATTGCAAAATGCGGGCCAATCATTAGATTTAACAGAGGGGAAAAAGTTTTTTTTTTTTTTTTTTTGTAAAATCCACAATATTCGGGTAATTTTCGTTAAATCAATAATATTACCAAATGTTTTTGCCTGCTTATCTTATTTTTCTATCTAATTTTTCGGGACGATAGCAACAGTGGACGTTAATTTACAAAATTTCTTTCGAAACCTTAAAAGCGGCCATGTTTAAAAATTGTAATTTTTTCTACCTATCTATTTATGTTTCATTTATATTTGATGATTACTCTTAGGTGCATTGCAAGAAACTGTCATTTCCATGAAAAAAAAAATGGTGCCTAGCCGATAAGGTGAAAAATTATCTCTATTCTGATAAAATCATTTTTAAGACGCTCAATGGACAGGGTGAGGAAGGGGAGTTCAATGTCCGTAAGTGGGAAACTATGGGGAAACCCGAAGCCTTGCTCCGCTAGCCTTCGGGGGCGAGCAGCGCCCCGGGGGTCTAGCCACGTAGCGGCGAGGGGGCGGATACCCTGGTTTTCAATATTTTCAACCACCGGAGTCATTGGATAATGCGAATAGTTGTCCACTGGTTTGCAACGTTGGGAAACGCTGTGATGGTGGTAAATAAGATAAACACTCGGGGAGAATATATTTCAGGTCATCCCGATGTTTGATGCTCTGGGCACCGGGACTCGATATAATTCGATGCCCGGTCACGTATGAAACTCACTCTAAGTGGGGTAATGCATAGCAGGCGTCAGACGAGACGCTGCTCTGTTGACATTTTGCATCAGAATTTATCTATTCCGTCCTTACTGTACTAGTCAGAGACTCCTCCTAAAATAACCTCCCAGCTCTACCTTTACATTCGTGAGACACAAGATGGCGCACAGAAGATCGAGTTAATAGGAGAGGTCGGATAAAATTTGGAAACTTTAAAAGCTTTAAAAGCTAATCAAAAATTTCAAGTCCGACTTCTCTAATTGACTTGATCTACCACGTAGCGCCCTACTTTGACCAAAGTCTGGCAGTCACTCATCTTCAGACCCCAGAATAAATTTGTTCATACTATAGCAATGCTACGAAATGTCACGGCAAAAAGAGCAAACTTCAAAATAAATAGTTCCATGATTTTGAAAACATTTCACCCTCAATGTCATGAATTAATTTTGAATCTTGGATTCTGGGGGCACGGATCTATTTCGTAGTTTGCATGAAAAATAGACTTCCAATTTTTTTTTTCAAGATTTGAATTTGTCTGGGAATCCGTCAATTAAAAAAAGAAAAAACTAATGAATACTTGCAAAATCATGCCACAGGGGAAAGATTCAATTTTTAAAAACAATGCCAATCATGCAATGCTACAATTGCTCAAATCTCTGGTTATAAGTCGTCACTATGCGATCAGTGGTGTGGCGTGCTTTGCAATTTATCTATTAATCTGCAATTTGGACCTGTGGAAAAGGATCGACAAACAAGGCATTCGCAACGAACATTTTAAAAATAAATTCGTTATCAAAGCTTCGAATCGGGAGTTATCGATAATAGCTGATTCACGTCTCGCCATTGGAGGGAAACTGGGCGTTGACCTCTAAGGATAACTTTTTAGACCAGGAGAAAATAGCAATACTCGACTTCGAAAATATTTTTTCTCCCAATACCCATATGTTTGAAACTAAACTCCGCGAGCCTCGCAAGAAAAACATTGATTTCCTACCAGCTTGGCGCACTTGCAGCTTAGATAATTTTTAGATGTTTAGTACAGGCATGGTTTGGCATGCCGCGGAAGTATACGTGACATCGCAATGCTTACGTAAATCCCTATGGAGTGGGAGGGCCACCGAGTGATAGCTATGACCTACAGAAACCCTCGATTATGTTCTCAATTCGGTTTTATTTCCTTCCATGTTTAAGGTTTTTTTCACGTTCTTCCAAAAAACGAGTGCCCATTAGAAACTGTTCGCTCATGAAGTTTGCAAACATTTTAATAAGCTTGAAAGAGGTCTCCGAGTAGGAAATTTTACCTCACAATGTCATTGCAGAAGCTGAGATTTGAACTACGTAAGCAGGGCCGGATTTACCTACTTGCCGCCCATGGGCCGCCTGTATTTTGCCTCCCCCTTCTCATTCGTATTGAAACAACAATAAAAACCATCAAGTGAACGTGCCGGAGGAGGAGGCGTTTACTCGTGTTGAACACATTTTTGGGGGATGCCCTGTCAACACTACTAGCAAAAGTTAAGTTTTGTAAACCCATCTCTGTGCGGGCAAGACCTTCCATTCATGGGAAATGAACGAAAAAATTATGAAAGAACAAACATGAATGTGGTTCAATGATTTTAACTTCCGCCGCCGCGCCGCGCAGACCGCACCGTGTTTGGCGAAATGCGTGAAGCATTCACGCAGTCTTGTAGGCGCCATGCGTTTCACTCTGACCGCACTGTGTTTGGCGCAATGCGTGAGGTATTCATGCATTCTAGTAGGCGCTATCCGTTTCACGCTGACCGCAATGACCGCACTGTGTTTGATGCAATGCGTGAAGTATTCTTGCAGTCTTGTAGGCGGTAATATGTGTTACATGCCGATCACCGCGCCGAGGGCTTTTCCTTTTCATTTCAAGTCCTCATTGAGTTTGAGTCCGATTGAGTTTCTTTGTGTATTTCTAGTTAGGCAGCAGCCACCCGTCCTTAACCTTTTTTTTTTTTTTTTGGTCGTCAACTTTTTAGAGGGAGTTTTTTAGGATTGGGCCGGGGTGGCTACTGCCACCTAGAATCTATTGCTTTGTCTATCAATTTCGACAATCCGCCCGCTGGTTGGAGTAAAAATAGCAGTTACACGTTCTTATTGAAGGTAGGCGAGGTCAGCAACCAAGTAACTTGTAACTTATTTACATGCTGAATACCACTATGTACTCTTTATCTATCGTTTTGTCCATCAATTCCAACAATCAGCCCGCTGGTTGGATTAAAAATCGCAGTTGTGCATAGGGTTCCTATTGAAGGTAGGCGATTTGTGCGGAACAGGGTGGCTGTGACCTCGGTGCCCTTTGAAAGCGGAGGGCGAAGACGTACCTGGGAGACTGAACTAGAATGCCGAAAAAATCCGGGACGGAGAGAGAATAGTTAATTAGCACGTATAACTACACCGCGTCGCATGGCGGCGTGCCGGCTCCGGCTCCGGAATGAAACCGGAATGTTTTATTTATGACGTCGGAGCTCCGTGTCTAGTACACGACTGCAGTTAAGGCGGATCGCGTGACACGGCGACGGTTGCACGATCGCGGAAATTTGGGTGTGAAGCCGCTCCAGCGTCCTCTGTTCCTGGATCTAGCTCAAAGGGGCTTATTTCTCATTTTGGTGGATTGAAGAGTGAAGAAAATCGGATTTGCATCTAGAATGGGATAAATCACTTCAAGTGAATCAGGTTTGAGATTAATTAATCCAAGAAAGCCGATTTTTTTCCATTCAGACAATATTTTTACTTTCTCGCTACCCTAGGGTAGAGGAAGTATTGTCATCCTGCTAGGGGGGGGGGGGGGGGTTGAAATTTCATCATTTTTAGACGTTTTAAGGTCCCAGGAGTCAAAATAACCATACTTGAAAAAATGTGTGTCCGTCAAAGGCGTCCCCCAAATCTGTACGGCGATATCTCAGAATCTATCTGTTCGATTTCATTCAAAATTTGCAGGGGCCAAGGTCCATTTTTCTTCTTTTTTCTAATGGAAAATTGAAAAAAAACGCTAGAAGATTGGGAAAGAAAGCTTAGATAAACATGAAACTGTCGATATTCATTCGAGGTACCAACCCCCTTTTCAGCTAGGAAACGAAAATATAAAAACAAAAGTAAGAAATAATTGTAAAAAAACCTAAATGTTTAGGGACATCACTAATGTCCCTGTTAGTGATTACGATGACACCAATTATTTGGTTAAAAGCTATGTAAGGGTGATTTTACGATAACAGGAATAGTTAAAATGTGAAATACCTTAGAAATAAAAGTGCACCAATTTTAACAGGATTTCATTACCTCATTTTAAAGGTATTAAACTTCCTTTTTCCAGCTTTGGCACGCTCTATTTTGATTCAGTGCAAAGTTAAAGTGATTGATAAACAAGCCATTGAATCAGGTATCAGCGCTTCCCGCGGGACTGCTGGAGGTCCACGCAAACATGGCGGCCCTGCCAAATTGTGTCGGTTACGTAACAGACACAGCGTAACCGACACTCAAAAATGTGAGATTAAAGATGATACAAAAGATGAAACTTGGCAATTCTTGAGTTATGAGGTGGAATTAATGCTGCCTTAAAAGTTTTCTAAACTTTGGAGACTTCCTTTTAGTTTAATACTATTAAATTGAGGTTTTTGCGTAGTGAGGAATTAGTGCTACGCACGTAAAAATCACTTTTTTTCATAATGATTGAAGTTTTCATTGTAAAAAAAACTGACTTATCAGTAATGGTTTTGTCAAGAAGACTTCAGCGAACAATTTGATGGCAGTTTTGAAACTCCTGACTCTATCTGACGAGATAAACACTGCATTTAATACAACTGCAAAAATTTGTCGCCAAATCTGGCGACACCTCTTTCTTATGACTTTTCTCGCTCAATAATAAACATTTCAGTTCAAACTGGCAATTTTCTTGAACACTAGAGTCTCTATTCAGCAAATATTGCCAAAGAGTTCATGATCAGTACTGATTTGTTACCGCAAATTGCTCTTTTGCTTCAAAATCGGGGTTGGCGACGCGTAACCGACCGGACATTTTTGGCCTTTAAAGTCTCATATTATTGAATATAATAATAATTCATCATATTTTTTAGCATGGATAGGTTCAGGGACATCATTCCTATTGATTAATTAATTTGGTTTTCAATCGTTCTGCCCTATGTCGTTCACAACCCACGGCGACACGACTATTCCTATTATCGTGAAATCACCCGTAAGCAGGCGTTTCAGGTAGAAAGGGCAAGAAATAAAGCCAGGGTAGAGTGCCACATACCTGGAAGCTCTTGAAACAAGCAAAAAGCAGAGAGAAGTCTATTTGTATATACACTAAGTGTACAAAGTATAGGGTAACTTCACAACCTAACTTTAGTTAACTGAGCCTGGAAGAAGAATAAAATGCATTAATAAAGTGATTCAAAATATAGACGAAGAAAAACTCCTGCCTTAAAATGAGAATTCGAGGTTTCCTCCTCAACAGATCGTCAATAGACATTCAAAGACAAAGCGAGTTTGAATTCCGGTCACGTCCTATTCCAAAAAAATATAATGGCCCGTTTCCATTTCGGGGTACGTCGCGTCGCGGCGGGGGAAAGGGTGGTCACACAACCAGAAAAATGGGGGCGCCTTCAACCCTTGCGACTCGGCTCGGGGGGGTCGCGGGGGTGTCCATCGGATTCCGTCCACGTAACGTCGGCGCTTTGAAGGCGCACACAGGGAGGCGAGACCGTGTCAGGGGTCGGACACGATGTGGAAACTTTAATTATACGGAATGGACCAGTTACGAAATCTGCCGGAAAGGAAAAACGCCGTATGAACATCCAGGCGCTGCCAAATTGTTTTGGATAAAACACGAATTCTCTGGTCACCTTATGAATATTTTTCTTTCTATTTTTCAGAGAATTTTGTTCGTATTTTGTTCTGAAGTTCCTTAAAATTTCAACGGAAAATATCAGTAACTTTCCTCAAAAATAAACATTTTATCAAAGGAAATTTGGATGTATTTCTATCAAACGGAACTAAGCGCCATTGGGGGAGGAAGGGAGAGGGAGGCTTGGATTGGCGGGTGTTGCGGATCGCGATGCTAGTCCGTTCTGCAATGCTTTTTAATGGCGCTTAGTTCCGTTTGACAGAGCGCGCTATCTGGGATTCTAAAATCCTCAAAAGGAACTCAAATTGGCGCTTAGTTCTGTTTAACAGAAATACGTCAATTTGGCAACTCTCGAATGTTCATACGGCGTTCTTCCGTATATAGCACGGCAGAAATGGACAAGTACAAATTAGAGCATTCTCATACATGCTTTTCAGCCAAAATTTTACGTAGTACACGATTTGTGTAACGGTAATTACTCGAATCGATTCCGCACTGAGGTATGAACGTTTTTAGTTTATATTGGTTACGGGAACTTCGAATTCCTCCATCACAAAAAAGCTCACCCTCTGATTCCGTTTGCTCCTTGCCGTGACCCCAATTCCCCGGTCCATTCTAGTTTATAATCGTTACAATTTTTATTGTAATATTTATTCCCGTTTGTGACACTGTGAAGGCCTAAAATACGGGAACCGATCAGAAATGGATTCGCATTGTCTTTACTCTCAGTATAAAGTGACTGTCGTGCTAGGGAAAAACGCCGCATGAACCCTCAAGCATTTCAAGACAATTTTTCAGACATTTTTGTTCGCAGTTTCACCTACGGCTCCCGAAAATTTCAAAAAAAATATTCATTGCTTTCCTTAAAACTGAACATTTTATCAAAGGAAATTCGGCAACTCTCGAAAGCTCATACGGCGTTCTGCTTTAGCACGGCAGAAATGGACAAGGTACGAATTGAAGCATTCTTAAACATGTTTTTCAGCCAAAACTTTATAATCGTTGCGATTTCAGGAAATGTAATATTTGTTCCCGTTTGTGACACTGTGAAGGTCTAGAATATAAGGGAACCAATCAGAAATGGATTCGTATTGTCTTTACTCTCAATATGATGGGGCTATAGTTCCACTGTGCGGCTCGGCGCTGGGCGGTGAGACAGCTTCGATTCAGCTGAATCGTGCTGAGGCAGCGGGTTGAATGTTGAATCGTCATCGAATGACCCAGATCGATAAAATCCGTTCCATAGATAGGCGAAGCCCAATCAATCGAACGATCGAAGGAATCGACCCGGGACAAACGGAACAATTAACGGAATTATACAGGCGGAACCCGGAGATTAGCCTGACAGTGTCGAAAGCTCCAGGAGTCCGGACACGGTCACCTGAAATCCCGCGAATTCCCGTTTCGTTATTGACGGGCTCATTAAACGAAATTATCCGTCACGTGTTTAGCCGCGGATTACGGGAGCTTTCAATCTCGCGCTCGCCCTCCCCGATGCCCCCGATTTCGCGTTGTGTTGCTGAGCTTTTGTGTTAGGGAGCGCGCTTCACCGAGAGAAAACTATTCTCAAAACGATCGTGTGTGAGGAGTATCCTATGTGAGCGCCAACATCCGGCCCGAGGGACTGAATGGATCGCATTTAGAAAATAGGAACCAGTGGGATTACAGTGTTTATAAAATCGTGCAACTTCTTCTTTTTTAAAAATGTATGCACAGAATTACAATTCACGCAATCATTTTCCTTTAAACTTAACAATTTTTTAGCCGCTAATTACGGGAGCTTTCAATCTCGCGCTCGCCCTATCCCCTCTGCCCCCGATTTCGCGTTGTGTTGCTGAGCTTTTGTGTTAGGGAGCGCGCTTCACCGAGAGAAAACTATTCTCAAAACGATCATGTGTGAGGAGTGTCCAATGTGAGTGCCAACATCCGATCCAAGGAAATTAATGGATCGCATTTAGCAAAAAGGAACCGCCTTAATTGTAGTGTATTTAAAATTGTTCGAATGCTTCCTTTCTTTTAAAAGTACTGAATATGTGCTGAGTATCACAATTGACACAATTATTTACTTTTAAACTCATTAATTTTTTGGTGGGGAGCCGAAATTATTTGCTATTCTGGGAGATTTTTCAGATAAATATGAAGAAGCATCATTTTTATAACACCAGCTGTAATCGCGCTGTTTCCTTTTAGCTAAATGCAATCCAAAATGCTCTACCATTTTTTTTCTACTTTGAGAGGTCTCTGACCAAACAATCTCTTAACAAATAGTAATCATGACTAAAATTAGTAGTATTGCTACCATTACTTGGGAATATTCCTAACATAACGGCAAAATAGCCAAAGAAAGCGTAAACTTAGATTACAGGACATTTCGTCAACGATTTTTTGTCCGCGCACCTTTTTTGTCCAGTAGTTTACGTCCACGCAATTTTTTCGGCACGGGAGTTTTGGTCCACGTGCCAGTTCAGACCCAAAGTAAATTGGCCCACATGTAAATACAAACGACAATTGCTCACGACGTTTTTGGATGAAAATGTAGAATGTCTTGGAAGAATGAGGGTTTGCTTGTTTTTTTGTTTTGTCTGTTTGGTCCAAGGAGAATAATATATTGTTGAGAGTTTTGGTAAAAATGGGGGAGCGTCAATTTCATGAGACAAAATTTACTAAAACTTTCTACACCTCTTTGGTGTAACAGAACTTAATTATCTTTCAAGAAATTCCCACCTTATTATACCTGAACCGGATAAACCTCTATATTTGCCTCAGCTAAAGGCTCTCAGATTTTTCCTGTGCACGATAAGTATCTTGATTTATTTTGCGAGGAAAGATCTGTACTTTTAAAGGACATTCTTAATAAGTTCAATTTCCTATGATACTGTGCAACACTTCTGTTGAAAAATAGTTGCTTCAGGCGCCGCCGCACGGCGCGGCGGACGGGCGGCCAGCGCGTAACGCGCATTGGCGCCTACAAACCTAAGTGGATACTTCAAGCATTGTGCAATGCGTGAAGTATCCACTTAGGTTTGTAGGCGCCAGTGAGCCTCTCCGCTCTGTTAGGCTTTAATATTTATACTCGTATGGTCAGCGTTTCTTAACTTATGATTTTGAAATGCTTGCACACTCTGCATTGATTATTCTCATTTAAATTGATGGGAAAAAAATATGTATCAATTTATCAAAGAAGAATAATAATATAATGTGTGTTTTTTAAATATTGGTGGTTCCGCGTAAAATTTAATGATTTCCAAAGCACTTTAATTTTTTCTTTTAAATTTCGTGCTTTCATTGTGCTGCAGCGAGGTGTACGTGCAACCAAACGCTCAAAATTTGACGTATTTGACTCTAAAAGATCTATGTACAAATGGGTTAAAACTGAAGATTGCGTGTTTCTTGGTTTTTTCCCATTTTGAAATGAATGATGAATCCCAAAATGAACAACCATAATAACACCTCCTACTCTCTCAATTTCTCATACTATATTGTCAATATAATTTTACATGCCGACTAAAATATAACGCTTGGACTAAGTCACTGTTGCTGTGGGCGTAAACTACTGGACAAAAAAGGTGCGCGGACAAAAAATCGTTGACAAAATGTCCTGAAACCGAAACTTATATCACTGATGGTCTCTATATCACAATTATTGGTTGTGACTACAGCCGAGAAAGAGCTTAAGCAATGTAAGCAGTTCAGGAGTGGAATTCAGATTTTATTTTACTCCGAAGTCGATTCACCGCCTGAGCTATTCGAGTGATTTAAATGAAGAGCAGAACCTACTCTTTTTGTCTTCTTACGGAATGACTTGCAATATTATTTCAATGTCATACCAGTATGAAATCGATTCCATATTAGTATGATATCGATTTCATGTCAGTCCGATATCAATTTCATACCACTGCGATATCAATTTCATACTAGTGCAATATCAATCCCATACCAGTATGAACTCATACAGATTGCAGATAAGCAAGCACGCTTAAAATTGGAAAATAACATGACATTTTCACGACATGAGATCATATTTCTCAAATTTTCTAAGAACGCTCTCTGCATTCATTCCTATGAATATAAAAAATCACCCGACTGAATTTCTAAAAATCATTTCAAAACGAAAAAATCACTCGGAAAAATCAAGGCGCCTCGAGCAGTCGATCTCATTTTCGGAGAGCCTCGATTTCGTAGATCTGCAGAAGTTTCCGCAACGGCCAGGCGCCGTGCCGTTAGACTTTCATCGAACTCAAATATTAAAACAAATCTATCTTGCGATTGGGAAAAATGAAGGTTGCCGACGTTTGACGCTGCCGGCTCTCCTCTCAAAAGCACCTGATTACCGGGAGAAATCCCGAGGTAATATGCCTAACGTGACAACGCTCTGAGAGGGAGCCAGGCTCCAGGCAAGGACCGCCAACTGCGGACGTAAGGGCAGAGGTCCATTTCCACGTGAGCCGTGGAAAGCATAGAGTTAAACGCACGCTATGGTTCAATTCAAAGCTCGGTAGATTTTTTTTATGAAGGAAGCGAAGGGATGTAAAGGTGGGCAGGGATGCTTTGCTGATTACCCGGCATTGCTGATAAGAGGAATAGCTTTTTTGCCTCCTGCCCCTCCCTCCTCTTCCCCCCTCCCCCCGCGCGATCCGCTGTATCAAAGAGTAAAGGTTCTGCTCCCTGAAATTATGTAAATGACGAAATTGGCTTTTATCATCGGCAAAGTTTGGAAAACGCTGGTCCGAAAACTGAGCAAAACGGGAATTCAATCTCGGGTTGATTTTTATCTTAAACGAATTCGCTTTTTCCTTTCCTGGTCTGGGAGTCGGGGCTGCGTCTTGACTCTTATTTATACCTTATCTCCTGAGTTTTATTCATATTTTAAGTTGTGTAGTTGTGAGCAATCGTGCGCTGTCAGGGGCTCTCTTGTTTTTTGTGACACGGACGTTCGCTGAGCGCGAGAGGTATTTGTTTATTTCTTTATGCGCTGTACTAACATCCTCGCAATTCTAGTTTAATATGTCATAAAGTGAGGCAGACTAGCCGTTAAAATGGGAGGAAAAGAGATATAATTATATCGCGACAGCTCAGAGGGTTTCATTCTGCAATGTTCGGTCCAAACATACACATAGGATTTCCAAGAATTTGTCATTTTATTTCGGGATCATTTTGAATTTAGAGAATGGAAAATCGAAGTTGGAGGAGCGAGTTGGAGAATGGAATAACTTGCTATTAATTGAGGTAGGCCAGAGGATCCTTAATTTTGGAGAAAAAATAATGCCACCACACTACAGTAGCTCTGAGTTGTTATTTCTGCATCATTTAGACCAAAATCACACAAAATTTCAATACATTGACCATTTAGTTTTGAGAGCATCACAGAGTTAAAAGGTTGAATATTTTTTTTCTTTCATTTTTTTGTTTTAAATAAATGTAGTTAAAGTTTTTTGGGACTACTGTCAAGTGTAGGATTGATTCATTTCAAATGCCAAATACACATAAGCTGATCCAGACGCTAGAACGAAGGGGGTGAAAGGTGGGCCCGGGAGGCTGCCTCCAACCTCTGCTGTTCTCATCATCCTTCGACCAAAAAATAGATCTCTTGACTTAAAGACTAACTGAAAAAAATCGAGAATTGGTTTTGAAGTGAATAACAGTGCAATTTTAACAAAAACGAGAGTTTGTCTAAAGGTATAAAAAATTTTATTCTAATGTCTCATCTCAACTAACCAAAATACGGTCCATTCTAATCCACTCGTGAATTTGAACGGAGTAAATCGACGGAGAGAAATTTGATTGATTGCATTTCAATGGGGACGGAAACACCCTTTGAAGCATCTGCGTCTTGGACGCTGGACAGTAAACCAAAGGGAAACCGAACAAGTGCAGTAACGCAAAAGTTTCTAAGCCGTCAAAGTCCTTTCATGTTCTCAAACATGCTGCGAGTGATCGAATAAAAGTTTTGAACTCGCAGCCTCAGGCGATTTTGAAATACCACCACGATGAGCAAAGTTTGGGATCCTCTGCGGTTTCACAGCGGTTATCGATAAAGGGCATTTCAATAAATTCGGCTCTGAAGCCTCCAGTCATCGCCTTCTGATGAAAGAATTTATTCAAAAACGGGTGTTTCCTCTAAAGAAGCGGTCACTCCTGAGGAATGTCAAACTTTTTCCCCCCGGACTAGAATTTGAGCTTCATCGTCGCAGTGTTGTCAGGTGACGTCACAAGCTCCAATTTTTTTCAAACTTTGTCAACAATATCCAACAAACCCAACCTCTCTTACATGACTACTTACTGTCTGTAGTGTAATGCATGGTCCATTTTTTCGTCGCCAATATCAACCAGTTCTAAATTATTAGGTTCGTTAAAATAATTTTCAGTTGGTCGCTTGATCCACAATAATCATGCCAATGAGGATGAGGCGGGGACAAGGAGGGGAATAAGGACTCATTTCAGATTGTTCCTCGATTTAATGAAAACAAAACTTTAGGTAACTCTCACTTATTTTACATCGCTAGTTGATGCTTGAATTACGCGTCGGATATATTATGCTTGAGGTATTTGCACAGAAAAAAGGTATGAACGAAAAGATATTAATACTCGAATGCGATCCTCCAAATTTTCTTTTCTTTTTTTTTTTTTTTTTTTTTTTTTTTTTTTTGATTAGAGAGGTGAACACACAGCATCAACTGCTATTTTCACGGAGAATTTGTCCTGTAAGTAAAAAAAAAAAAAAAAAATGTTTCCTAGTCAGGAAATATTACACAAGAAAGGTATTTTAATAAAATAATAAGACAGAAAATCCGCAAAGTTAAAAACCGAGGGCGCGTGGTTTTTTTTATTCCCGCCAATAATTTTTCTATATTATCTCGCGTTTGCAGTCATGTAGTCAGCCTACCGAATTTCGGATGTTACTTTTTTTGTCTAACTCACAACACTGCCAAGAACTAGATAGTGCGAGTCACATGTGGTCATCACTTAAGTAACCAAGTCGGGACCGCAAAATAGAGGCGAACTTTAAAAATATATGATTAAAAAAGTTTTCCGAATCTAGAGAACTTTGCGTCGCTTTGCTTCATTCAGTCGGGCATCACTCGGGCTTAGGCCGGATATTTTTATGACTCCCAGAAGTTTCCGTTTTTAAGTATGTCAATCAGACTTGCCACCTCGTGCTGTAAATCTGTAGTTTCCAATGGGATTCATTCATTTCCGCGAATGCTGAATCGTATTTCTGCTCAGCACGGCAACACTAACGGTGTCTTCTATCTCGCTTGCTTGGAGAGAAATATTGCTGACGAGTGCGTGTTTAGAGTTCTAAAAACTTTGACCCGCTACTATTCCGTTAGAATGTAATAATAGTTCCTTTCAGACACGTAGCTGGGGGAGGGGGTCGGCCTAAGCCCCCCCTCCTTTTCATGTGAAAGCCAAAACTAGGAGTTTTCCTCTACAAATTTCCAGGGAAAAATTCCCAAACCCATTTTTTTCTGGGAGGAGGCAGCTAAGGGCAGCTGAGGTCACTGAGCTCTTGCTTTTGTATATAGTTTATGTATGATCACCAGAAAATCTAGTAGCTGTTACTAGAATTTTGAAAGTGTTCTTCGTCCCACTACTTAGTGATACCATACCTATGCTGAAAAATATCTAGTACTGACTGGTTAATTTCCTGAGGCTTTTGAAATGTAAGGAAGTTAATAACAACTACCATTTTCTTTATTCTTTAGTGCTGTTCAGAAATGCATCGGAGAAGAAAAAATTGTAGTTGCATGGTTTGCGTCCGTAAACAGATTCATCGCTCCGAAACAGGAAATGTGCTGGAAAATTTGTAGCTCCAGAATTTCTTCAGAGAGAGAGAGAGGGGGAAAAAACAAACAAAAAGTATAAATGCGGTTTCTAAAGGCAGTTCAGTTGGATTTTTCTTTGATTTCCGTTGAGCACGAAAAGGAGAAAACGGGAGAAAGCTGCCTTGAATTTGGTCCCGCGGACACTTGGAACTTAGTGCGTAGATAATTGTAGGTGCCGCGCACAACCCAAACTAAAACCCCAGTCGTCTCGGCTGCATTAGTTTCATAAGAATTTCAATTATCCCGACGACGGTTGAGCGTCTTTTAGGATTTGTTCCGGACCAGAAAAAGGTTGTTGAGGTAGGGAATGGTATAAATGGCTTTTGTGGTTAAGAATCCGGGAATCCATCCGGGGCCAGGGCGACTCGCTTTGAAGTGAAGTCTCTTTCATTTTCTTCCGACTCGCAAAAGTAATCTTTCGCTCGGAGGCAAGTCAGAACAAAACTAACGGGAAACTTCTGGAAACTTGAAAGTCACCAAAGAGGAAAGGAAAACAGAGACCGGCCTGTATTTGCTTTTCTTCAGAGGGCGGCTGTAATTCAGTAATTAAAAAAATATTAGTCGTCCACGGAGCTGACGTTAGAGGAGAGCGAAACTTGTTCGCCGCGTCTCTTCCGGCGGGATTGTGTCTATTTTGAAAACAATCTCCGAGATTTGTTCCCTTTGTCACGGTAGTTGTTTTATCTTCCGAAGGCGACCTCCGCCCCGCTCCCTCCTGTTCCTTCAATATTTTCGGAGGAGATTATGCTGAGAGTACTTTCAAGTTTCCCGCCTCCACTCGACGGGAAAAACTTTCCGTCACACGTCTCAGTTGTGTACTTTTTTATTTTATCCTTCCCCTTCTTCTTTCCGACACCAAGTTCCTGGAAATTACCCTAATTTACCAACTTGCAGCAGGAATCCAGCGCTGCCACCTTCTTGACTCATTCAGGAACACAAGAGTCCGTTCAAGTATTGCGTCACCCTCTCTAGAGTACCTGTATACGGGAGAGTATTGCCATCTCAATACTTTTACTACAGAAAGTGTGCCGCTCTCTGATGGGTCGGCTATCATAGAGCCCCAAAGTTGGACCAATGTAAACAAACCCCGGCCACTCCGCTCCTAGTTCGTCGTCTCCCTCACGAAAGAACGTAACTCCAATTCAGTGTTGCCAAATTATCCCTTGCAAATTGCATGTTAACTGTAGGGATCATGGGCATTTCTACTTGAACATTTCACTGATTTCCCGTCAGATTTCATGCAAAAATCAGAAAAATGTTGGATACAAATTTCGCAAGTGGATATTTGTGAATTAATTATTTGTTTGAGTCAGTTTAGCAACCTTGGAATGGAGTTATGTTTCTTCGTCCAGGAGACGAAGAGTTAGGACGAATTTCAACAAACAAGATGGCCGAAAAGTTCTGCAACGTTCCAGACGTGATTTTGGGTGTGATAGAAATTGTTTTTTCCAACTTCTGAATTGAGCTCGGATCGAACTTTGATGAATACTATTGCCGAAAATTTTGAGTGTAATTAACATCCATTTCTCAGCCAACAATATGTGTTCCTCTGGGTCGGATTTGTTTACTTTTGGCCAACTTTGGATCTCCATGATAGGCTAAAACTGATGAACAAATCAGAGAGCGGCACAGAGATGGCAATACTCTCCCGTATACAGGCACTCTAACCCTCTCGAGGGTCTGAGTTTACCTTATACGCACTCTTGCGAAGAAAAAAGGGAATCAATCCTTCTACAAGGAGATCCAAAATTCCCACACCCTTCTTATAGCCCCTCAGGTTCTTGCCCTTTTCGAAGCAGTTCCCTATAATTTGAGGTGGGGAGGGGGGTGCTCCCAAAATTCGTTTCCTTTTACTTAGGAGCGGTTACAAAATCTAATCCCTATATCAATGTGTTTAAAAGTTATAGGGGTGATGCCTGCATGATGCTGGTGGTAGAGCACTTTTCGTCAACTTGTGTTTTAAAACAAAACAATTCCATTATAATGATCTGCGACAGATATTTTTTAAGCCTCTTTTGTTAGTTTTTGAAAAATGTGGGGGAGGGTTGCGAGAAAAGAATGTCAGTCTTACGCGATTCAGAATAAGTAAGTGGATGTGAGAGCAGGAGGGATCCAATTCTTCAATTATTCTTGCTGCTATGGTGTTTTGTAATTACAGCCACCTATGATTGATATATATTTCTGACTTTTTGAATATAATATATATAAATCATTTTAATATAAATCATTCTAAAACAAATCGACATTTTGATGTGTTTCAGTCAAAAGCTGTGGCCGCACGACCTTTCCTCCACGGTGGATCTGCTGAGTTACCATCCTGTTGTTCACTCACCCTCTACGTACACTTGTGGCTGCACCGAGGAGATATCTTCCTACTGAAGGAAACATTTCTTCCTTACGACGATTCTCCTATTTACTGAAGACGCTGTTACAGCTCCGTCACAGAAAAGCAACTCACATATCGATAAATTTTCAGTATAGGTAGTGCTAAAAAGAGATTATGTCACCGTTATTGTTTGCATTGAAAAGGCTCACTTGCAAGGTCTATATAGACGATATTAGTGCCACGTCACAGAAAAGCGATTTAAATCGATTTTTTCGCATTGGTAGCATTGAAAGAGGTTATATCGATGTTATTGTTTGGATCCAATTCGAATATAATGGAGAATCCCTATGATGACGTCGCCACTAATAGCGTCTACAGACTAGTAAAAAATCGCTTGTTGCCTCTTCAAAATCTTGATGAAATTAATTAACACGTTGAGAAGTTCGGAGACAAATACTTGAAAGATATATGAATGAGTATGTTTGGCACAATATTGTGATGAAAATTAAATTTTCAAAATGATGTCATCTGCATTTTCGCCATTCAAACAATGCTAATTGTCAGGTCTAAAATCTTGTTTTGGAGTTGACGTCCCGTTATAATTCGTTTTCCCCGTTCTACACCAATTATTCTAATTTTCAGCTTCCATTTGAATCTTGTGGAATTGGAAGACTTGGATCAACGAAGAATCAGCAAAGTAACTACCAGTGGCGTGGCGTCCATTGCGATATATCGATTGATCGGCCATTTAAACCAATGGAAAAGTAGCGATAAATAGGGTGTTCGCAGAGAACACCTCAATAATCGATCATTTACCACAGCTTCAAATGGGGAAATATCGATAGAGCGCAAAGCACGCCACGCCACTGGTAACTACACGACTGAAATAGCGTCCTTGTAAATAATCCTGTGATGTAAATTCAATTTAAGTTTCACTATCCTTGCGGGATAAAACCAGGGTAAATGCCTTTTTTTCTTGTACATAAAGCTGAAATTTTTAGGTAAAGTAATTAAAGTACATTATGAGTTTCATAAACTTCAATTTTGGACTGCTATCTAAAATGTTGTAAATATTGCTTCATCAAAAGATACAAAAGAGATAGAAAAAAAGTGCAATATTTTGTGAATCAATGTATGCACATACCCATTCAGGTTGGTGAAGAAAATGGTCGCAAACTGATATGAGTGGTCGGATGTCTGAAAAGAAATAACACGTATTTGATCTGACAGTTACCGATTTATTTATTTTTTTTTAAAGTAAATTTTGTGATCAACAGAGGGCACACGTGTAGAAATGAATGACACAAATCCTCTGTAGCTTATTTATTTTTTTCATGCATTGACAGTGACCAGTAAGAATTTGAAAGTTATCCTCGAAGAAAATATCAAATCGCAGTTTAAAGTGAACACTAATTTCTTGTCATTCATTTTACTTCATATTGGTTATATTTCATTTTTGAGATCTCATCTTTTTAACGCGGCAGGCCAATTTTAGAACCTTCTAAAACAGCATGAGACGTTATCAATCCTTTACAATGAGTATTTCTTCATTCTTTTCTCGGTGTTTGTTCAGTTGCGGTTGGGTCAGTCGTGACTTAGTATATTGAGCGTTTCAAAAATTTTGAAAGTACCAGACTAGAAATACAAGTTAATTGATCAAATTAGAAAACTATTTAAAAACACTCACTAGTCTGGTTGGTCAACACTCACGTGTCCTAGAACCGGTTTTATCGAAAAAATCAAACTAGTGAATGCTATTAAATATGTCTTATTATTTCATTAATCAATTTGTATTTTTAATTTAGGTTTTTGGGATGAGATGTTTCATATCCGTTGGGTTAACTTTCATTTAGGACCTGATAATGTATGTAATGCTATGATACTTGTAAGTTGGTTGGCGCAACTTTATAATATCTTTCAAGACGAGAATGAGCATGCCTACCTGCTATTGATAATAGTTATTTCAATTTCAAATATCTGTACTTTCTACTCGTGAAACGTGTGATACGGGAGATTTTTGCAATATGTTATTGTATATGTTACCGGCAAACCCCGTTTTTCAGGCAGACCTAGGTCTGCCTAGGCAAACCTAGGTCTGCCTAGGTAGACCTAGGTCTGCCAAGCACCTCGTTTGGCAAACCTAGGATTGCCTGAAAATTTTAGGCAGACCTAGGTTTGCCAAAAGTGATTTTAGGCAAACTAGGTTTGCCAAACGATTTTTTTGGCAAACCCCGTTTCTGATTTCTACCGCTAAAGTGACTTTACCGGAAAACTTTTTCTACCGCTAAAGTGACTTTACCGGAAAACTTTTTCTACCGCTAAAGTGACTTTACCGGAAAACTTTTTCTACCGCTAAAGTGACTTTACCGGAAAACTTTTTCTACCGCTAAAGTGACTTTACCGGAAAACTTTTTCACCGCTTACTTGGCAACAAGGGAAGCACTCGTGAGAAAAATTCGGCGGCGTTATCGGCGGCGTTATCGAGCCCATACGAAGCATTATTCGGAATGAAGCCAAGAGTTGGTCTCACTACAAGCAGTTTGACGCCGGATATGTTGGCGAATGTTGAGACGGAGGAGCAGCTGGAGGAGTTATTGGCTTCCTCACAGGTCAATGAAGAAAATGACGAAGAAAACGACGAGAATGAACCGGTGACAACTTCCGCCGGAAACACTACCCAGACTCAACCACCTCAACTTAGTCCAGTCACAACTTCCGCCGGAAACACTACCCAGACTCAACCACCTCAACTTAGTCCCGTCGCAACTTCCGCCGGAAACACTACCCAGACTCAACCACCTCAACTTAGTCCCGTCGCAACTTCCGCCGGAAACACTACCCAGACTCAACCACCTCAACTTAGTCCAGTCACAACTTCCGCCGGAAACGTTTGCCAATCGTGCGGTGCTGACTTGGACACAACAGAAGAAAAACCGGAAGGCGAACATGAAGTCTTGTGCGGCAACTGCGCGACGAGGAAGAACATCCGAAAAGCTCGGAGTCAGGCAGCTGCTGGTTTGGAACAGCAAGCTAAGAAGATGCGTCTGCACTCGGACAAAACGCATCCGCCAGCGAAGGTCGGCGACAACGTAACAATACCTATACCAGACGTGGACAAGCCTCGTGCTTGTTTAAGAAACATAATCGGCGTAATTCTCGACAAAAACGAACACGAGTTATACAAAATAGGGACCAAAGACGGCATCCTCCCTAAAAGGTACTGTCGGTCGGAATTCGACGTGTGCGCCACGGCCTTCATATCGGTCAGTGAGGTGCCAGCCGAAAAAAAGGTTACGGTACGTGCGGCCGCAGCCAGTGTTGCTGGGGGTTCTGCGCAGGGGTTCGAAAGGTGCAACTGCAAAAAAGGTTGCACCTCAAACCAGTGTAAGTGCCGCAAAAATGGCAAACTGTGCAACTCCAAATGTCACTCCAGCCTCAGCTGCAACAATAAATAAATTTCCTTTGAATGTACTTTTCCTCTAAAAAATAAAAAAGTGACAAGAAATCTATAATGATTTCGAATTGCATCAATTGTGTAACGTTTTCCCTCATGCCCTTTTTTAAGCACTTGTGATATTATGATATTATGTTAAAAAAGTGACAAGGAATCTGTAACGATTTCAAATTGTATCTTTTTTCAAATTGTAATTGTAAATTTTGCATTTTTTTTTCCAATTTTTTTTGCTACTCAGATTTCTCGTGCCCTGTTTTAAGCACTTGTGATATTATGTTACACTGTTATTCAGCCTCACCTGTGATTCTTTTATAATAAACCACCGCTCGCCCCGGTCTGCGTGGGGATAAATAGTTGTTTCTCATTGAATTCGTACTGTCACTTTAGCGGTAGAAAAAGTTTTCCGGTAAAGTCACTTTAGCGGTAGAAAAAGTTTTCCGGTAAAGTCACTTTAGCGGTAGAAAAAGTTTTCCGGTAAGGCCACTTTAGCGGTAGAAAAGTTTTCCGGTAAAGTCACTTTAGCGGTAGAAAAAGTTTTCCGGTAAAGTCACTTTAGCGGTAGAAATCAGAAACGGGGTTTGCCAAAAAAAATCGTTTGGCAAACCTAGTTTGCCTAAAATCACTTTTGGCAAACCTAGGTCTGCCTAAAATTTTCAGGCAATCCTAGGTTTGCCAAACGAGGTGCTTGGCAGACCTAGGTCTACCTAGGCAGACCTAGGTTTGCCTAGGCAGACCTAGGTCTGCCTGAAAAACGGGGTTTGCCGGTAACATATATAAATGTCTCTGTGCAGTGTACATTTTAAAAATGTGTAAATTATTGTTGCATTTATTTCTTTTCTTTCTAGTCAAGAAGAATGACTTTTGCGAGTGTTTTTCATAAATAAAATGAATCAATAGTAATGAATTATGGCGCATGGATGAGAAATTATTACAATATGATGTGAATATCCGGTCATTTTTGTGAAACTAGTTTGTTCTTTCCTTCTTTTTTCGGGTGAGCCACCCGGGCACGACTTTCTAATTGGACGTATTTATGCTAAAAGGAACCATAATGCAAGCAAGAACCCTTCCTATGCACATAGTTCCTTTTAGCATGAATGCGTTCAATTTCTTTCAGATTCCGAGAGCAACGTTGTAAAAATTATATTGAGGGATTAAACGGTCGTTCCCCAGAATTGTTCCTATTACTTAAAGTATAAATATATTTTTATTAATCCTTCCATAATGGTATTGTTAAATATTCTCAGTTATGAAAGCATGTGTAAAATGAAATTACGTCAAGTCCAGGCCATTTTCTCATGTTTATAACGCACAAAACAAATCATCTTGTGCTTGAAATGTGCACTAATCAGCCATCTTGGTTCTTTTATTGCTCTTACTTCCTAGGATTTTTTCTTCTTGAAACAAATGTTGTTTGATCAGAAACTGAAAAATCAAGTGCATGATTCACCATAGTGCGTTTCAAAATCAGTTTTCTCTCATAGTTCCGTTTCCATATTTAAAAACTGTATTTTGTAAATTTTCGCCTGTGTTGATTTACTTGCGCATTTGATACCCATTTTATAATCGTTTTAAATTTAATCCTTGCAATTTTTGAAATTTTTACCCTTGGTTTGTAAAATAAAACGGACTGGAAAAACTATGATATTGATTTCTTGCGCATCCTTTATTCTTTCATCCTCGTTAAAATACGGCAAGGTAATTTGTTAATTCAACTACACTTTTTTCGGTGAAATTATTTCTTCGAAATTACCAAAAAAGAAGGTTTTGCCAATGATATCCCTTACCGCAAAGAAATTTCTATATTTTAAAATGGAAATGAGTTTTACGATCCAAGAGAAAGACGAGCATAGCAAAATGACACCGAAAGAAAAAGAAAATTTGGTATGGTGGAGGCTAATGTTCATTATATTCGATATCTTCACCACCGAACTACACAACGTTCGGTCAATCTTAACAGATCGTGGTCAAATTTTCGTCGAATCAATTCAGAACTAATCGACCCTTTCCGTTGCTTGAGTTTCTAATTGTATTAAGTTCAGTCCCAAGAGTTTTGCTCAACTCAATTTCGAATGGAAACAGAGCATCAAGCCGTGCTAATAAAATGAACTTTACGAGAAATTATCAACCCCAGTCTGTTGCAATTAAATCAATCGACTCAGACATTCCCGCTGAATCTCTAAAATTGAATCCATTTTACCGCACATAGAACCTGTGATAATCTTGTAAAGATTATGCGAAAATCAGATCAATTAAGTGCGAGAAGAGATGGCTTAAAGAGAGGGCACAATGCTGCCTCTCCTCTCCTGAGGATGATTAGACGATTATGCTGTTTTTATTGATTTGATGAGTCCTTTATTATTAGTGATTTTTAGGTTTTCAGATTTTTAATACTTATACATAGTTTTTAAATGCGTGTATACAATATAGGTAATATTGTGTTTGATACTGGATGGCCTGACAAGTAGGGCTACGCCCTAGTCGTTGGAAAAAGAAGACGAAGAAGAAGAAGAAGAGATAAAGGTAAGTAAGTTTTTTGTTTTACATTTGGTTCCTAAACTCGCGGTTTGCCGTATCACTGCTAGAAATAAAATCTGAAGTTTGCCCAATTTGTGTATTTTTTCTCATAATTAACGAGCTGAAAGAGAAATCCTGGGTCTGAGAGCTACAGTTTTGGACTTTATGGTGAAACCGTAGATTCCGATTTTAAAGACCGTAATTTCTGGAACATGAAAATTTCAGGCAGCAATGAATGCAATATGGCTGGTTCTACTCGAAGGCGTCTATTTAACTGTGTGATACAACTATTTTAACGTGAGTGTCCACCTGACTGCGTTCACGAATATGAAGGCGAACCAATCAGCCTTGAAAAAGACAGCGAATAAACTAAATACATTGAAAAAGAACATTACAGGTGGAGTCGTTCTAATAACCGCATTATTGCACTACGTTCTGGAAAAGAAAAAGAAAAGAATTAAAAAAACGAACTTTCATCCAAAAATGCACTGGAAAAAAAACACATTGGATCTAGAGTCCAGACTCTTGAAAACATTGACAAGCAAAAGGACTCTTGAATCAAGCAGATTTAAGCTTAAATCAAAACGAAATCCGTTCAAATTAAGAGGCTCGGTTCTTGATTTAAACTTAAATCTGATTGAATCAAGAGTATTTGTTCTTGTCGATGTCTTAAAAAGTCTAGACTCTAGATCCAATGTGTGTGTGTGGTTTTTTTTTTTTTTTTTTTTTTTTTTTTTTCCAGTGTGAGTTTAACAACTTGTTTTTCTTCTACATTTTGCAAAGAATTTTACAAAGAATTTTACTGATAATTCAATCAAATGTCGAAGAGAATATTCATGATTCTTTTAAATAAATCAATTTTATCAAGATAAATGTAGTAACGATTCAGTCTTATCAGAAGAGGGTTTGGGGAACTTTCGACAAACGACAACCATGTCGAGATGTTATGGAGTGAGCTCTCCCGGGGAATCCAAGCAATAGGTATCATTTGAGTTGGCGGGCGCCTTATCAACACCAGGACGAGGAACATCGACGGATCCGATAAAACTAAAAGTGGTGGAAGGTAACGTTTAATGCAGCGGCGTGGCGTAACCACACCCTCAGTTTGAAACGCCACAACGCCTGCAGTGGGCGCCGGTCCAGCTTTTTGGGACAAAGAATCATACAAGGACCGGAAATCGGAGTACCGTGATCTTATTTCATCGCAAAGACTCAAGATAACTCAAGATCAAAAATCGACTAGACAAGAGGTCGTAAAACGAGCACGGATCCAAGAATTTTTCCGCAAGTTTTCTTTTAAAAAGTTCAAGTAGAAAATTAATGACGCAACAGCAAGCTAAGAAATAATAATTTACAAATATATTATAATTACACTGAAAGCAACGCATGGAATCATTCACTATTATTTTACTTGATTTTTTACACACTTATACTTACGGGTGAAAATAACCAGAATTGTGGTAGTATTCACCAGAACTTTGGTGATTCATACTGTTATATAGTAAATGCTTCCGTAGAGGCTGGTGTTTATTACCATACTCGTATCACTGTGTCTGGGTAAAATCTACCGTATTTTTTTTTTTTTTTTTTTTTTTTTTTTTTTTCAATGTAACATTGGTTAAAGGCCGAGAGCCCACATGACGTTATTTGTATGGATTGTGCACTATTTGATGAATGAAGATTTTACTCGTCAATATTTGTTTTAAAAACTGATTTTCGACCACCAAAAATGTCTGAGAGCTGAAAAATCCCAAAATGAGCCGTTAGGGGCTAGTGTTCATAAATTAAGGAACACCCTTCTTTGGCATTTCGGACCTCTCCGACTCCCCCCCCCCCCTATTGTAATGCTTCGTAGCGCAACCCGGGACCTCTCTTAATAATTACGTGACGCTTGATGGACCTACCTCTTTCAACATCTCAAATATTGCGGAATACTATATATTACTGGAAACTATTTGAAGTTTTAATTTTAGAGTGAAAAATAACATCGATAAAATGAGGATGATGCAGTTTCGATTCTGCATGTTTTTTATCAATTGAGAATGTTACGTAACGCTGGCACTGGCCCCTTTTCCCCCTAATAACGATGCGTAACGCAGGTTTGTACTCCTTCTCCCCCTGCAGCGCTGAATAATATATGAAGGCTCCGAAAAAACTAGTTTTTGGTCCACTGTGTCGGATCGTCCGAATGAGAGTCAGCTCGGGGCAGATGAATACATCCACCGGTCGGAGCGCCGAAAGTTTTTGCGGCGAACCAAGGCGACGCGACGCGGGCCCTCCAGCGGTGTAGATAAAAACACATTTACATCGTCTCGCAAGAGGGGATCCTCGCAATGCACTTCTCCTCCCCCTCCCCAGTGGTTCATCCTTTACCGAAGGGAGCACTCCAGTCATAATAATAAATATAAAAAACAAAATAATGGCAGTGATGATGGCGACGCAGCCCTAACATCACATAGGGTGATTCTGTGCTTCTCTTAGTTTTCAAAAACTGCCGAGCTGCTAACTAAACGTGTAGCTAAGGCGGGCTATCGACAAGGTCCAGAATCGGTCCACTCCCGGAATCCCGTGATTTTTCGGTATTTTGTATGACATGTATGACATGTACTATAACATGCTTGAACATGTATAAACATGTATTTTACATAACATCATAACATAGATTTTACAGAAAAATATGTCTTGTAGCAATACTCATATTATTGACTTAAAACGGATACCCGAATTTGGTTCCGAAGAATAAAATCCGCGAAAATATTCGTTTTCTCAGGGTTCTATATCAAATTTCATAATGCAACTAAAAATCAGGGCCGGATTAACCTTGCCGCCCATGGGCCGCCTGTATTTTGCCGCCCCATCTCATTCGTTTTGAAACATCCATAGAAACCATCAGGTGTACGTGCCGGAGGAGGAGGGGTACTTAAGACGCGTTTACTCGCGTTTGGCACATTTTTTGGGAAAGCCCTGTCAACACTAGCAAAAGTTCACGGAACTTTGCTCGAAAATTAAGTTCCGTAGACCTACCTCTGTGTGGACGATGCCTTTCATTTATAAGAGAAGAACGAACAAATTATGAATAAGATTAAACATGACTGTGGTCTAATGATCTTAATTTCCGCCACCGCGCAAACCGCACTGTGTTTGGCGCAATGCGTGAAGTATCTCTACAGTCTTGTAGGCGCTATGCGTTTTACGCGCCGATCGCTGCTGACCGCACTATACGTTTGACGCAATGCGTGAAGTATTCATAGAGTCTTGTAGGCGCTAATATGTGTTCCATGCTGACCGGTGCGCCGATAGGGCTTCTCCTTTCCATCTCAAGTTCTCGCCATTATTTCTCTCTGCGCCGTGCCGCTCCAGGCCAAATTGCGTGTTTGGTTTCTCTCTCAACTAGACTAATGAAAGGCGCTGTCTCTTGTATCACCGAAAGACGAACACATTAGAAATTACTATACTTTAACTCTCAGGATATGAGAAATTTTTTCGCCTTTCCTCATTTGTGATTTTTTTTCTGAATCAGATTATTTTCTTGATACCTACATTTGAAAAAATTAAAACATTTGCCGTCCCCTAAATTTGCCGCCCTGGGTCGCGGCCTATGTGGCCACCCCCTTAATCCGGCCCTGGTAAAGGTGATAGTTTATGAGGTTTGAAGATGCTGTTTGGGACATTTCGTAACGTAAAAAGTGAATAGATGGTCAACCAACGCATCTGGTCCCTTCATGAAATCTGATGTGGAACACTAAGAAAATGCGAATTTTCGTGGGCCTTCGGACCCAAGTTTATGCGTCCGTTTGTAATAAAACAAAAAAAAATGTGAATTTCGCCGAGACACAAATGCTTCTGTATACTATACGTCATCAACTGCAATGTACCGAAATATGTCAGGATTCCAAAAGTAGGCCGATGTTAGCGTTTCATCAATACTCCGCCTTTATAACTGTGCTAATTTTTAGTGAAACGTACACATATTGTTGAGATGGTTTGATTATCTTGATAGAACTGTTAGATAGATGACTAATAGATAACTAAGATAGCTAGCAAATACAGAAGATCGTAACTCGCGCTGGAGTATCACTGAGGTAAGAATGCCCATCGAAAAGGCAACACTTGAATATTGCAAAATTTAAAACATATTCATTTTAGAAAGAAAACCACTAACACGCACTTTGTCCGACTGGGTCATGTGCAGCGCCACGAATAACTCAAGTTTGGTTCCAAGCCTCCTCATCCCTTATTAGACTTCGTACTATGGACTCTGCGGCAACCACATCTTATCGGTCCTCACTTCGAGATCATCCCGTACACAGCTCCCGATTCCCCCTCCCAAAAAGCTATGCCTCCCCCTCAAGAGCACCCCCCCCCCCATCTCCGTCTTAGTTCCGATTGACTCGACTTTCAGTTTTTATTATATACTCTCTGGAATTGAAATCTCCGAGTCGAACGAGAACGAGCGCAGTCCGATTAATCTAAAAAGTTTGGCTTGGGTTTCAAACGATAATTTAACTTGGCCCACCGCACAATAGATCGAGTCAATAGGAGATGTCGCACAGAATTTGAAAACTTTAAACGCTTTTAACTCCGTTTATATAGAATTTTGAGGTTCTAAAAGTGGTTCCATTGGTTTTCTAATGACGTTTTCTTGCAGGATCACCCCTAAAAATTTAAGAAGTGACGAATTAAACATCGAAATTTGCAGTTTCAGTCGAAAATTTTATGTTCGACCTCTCTGATTGACTCGGTCCACTGTGCGCCACGCACCACTCTCTGCTTCCTAAGCAGGGCGCTCGCTCATCCAACTTGCCCGATCTGAATGGTGAGTGCTGAGTGGTTATCTCGCGGGAACGCAACGGTTTTCGGTGCGGCAACCAGACGCCGCACAACACCGCCGTTAGAAAGTGAATTTTATTTCAAGGTTCTGGATTACTCTGGAGATTCTGGGTGGTATTCATAATCCTTCCTTGTTTTGCACCTTTTCTTACGGGGTCTCATGTGGTTAAAATTGTAATTAAGGAGGTCCTTAGCACAGTATCATAAAATGGAAGAATTTAATGAATCTTGGGTAAAATATCAAAATTAGACCCCCACATGGACCAATTCATCAGAAAGGAACCAACCCACATTTTCGAAAAAATTGAGTTAAATTTTTTTGAGTTCCAGTAGTCGTATATACAGGATGATTCAGGGTTAAACGGCCAGACTTCAGGAGCATGTTCTATGGGTCAAAATAAGGCTATTTTATTATAAGACGTTTTTTTTTTCCAAAAGTGCCCCCAATCAGAGCTATTTACGACCCCCCAATATGGCAACGGTTGTGCACCGAATCCCATGAAAACTTGTACTTCCTGTATTTTTATGCCCTGGATTTATAAATGATCTAAAAAAATCGAAATCTCATATTAAGGAGGGGGTTTGGGGGTGTTTCGGCTCCTGCAGTCTGGCCGTTTAACTCTGGATCGCACCCTGTATTCCTCTGCCAAAAATTCAAAGTCGAGAAAAAAAATAATTTGTGTTAAGAGGGGTTAAAGTTTATTTTTATGAAAACATCTGAAACATCTGAAAATTTAAAGAGAAAATAAACAAAACTTTCTTCAAAAATACATGTTTTATCCGTTGAATTTCGCAACTCTCGAATGTTCATACGGTGTTCTTCCGTAACACGACAGACATGTAGGGCGAAGGAGTTAAGCCAAAAGGAGCTACGTAACACAACTCTCAATATGCGTACATCCTTTTGATTTGATTCATTTTCACACGGTTCCTCTTAGCATAAGTATGCTCATTTAATCATGTAGCCCAATTCCACGCCGACCAAAAACACAGCCCAGTGAGGTCACAAACCCGACAAGAACTGCTTTTAGCTGAGAATTCGTGGATTCACGGTCCGTTTAGCTCAACATGCCATCGTCAGCAGGATGGAAACAACCATTCCGCCGCGGGTGAAAAATCGGCGGACAGAGACGAAGGGTCCAACCAACCGGGTGATCGACGTCAACCAACAAACGTTAGCCCTCGACCGATCCAATACTAAATCGAGAAAACAATCGAACCTCATCGTATTCGATATCTCGATCGATACATCGGTCGATCCGCTACTCGCGCGAGGAAACGCTCGGGGGCGATACATCGGAGCGCGGTACGTAGGGGATGGGCGGCGCGGCTAAACGAGGTGTCATTACTGGGAAAATTCCGGGTTGATGGATTCAAAGACGAAACGAGGTTAAGTGACATTTAACCACCCCGGTTCTGTTTTTGACTCCACGTGACGAATGAGGAGGTCGGCCCGCACTATTTCGCTCGCCCCCCCCCCCCTCCCCTGCCCGCCTATCGCCCCCTCCACCCGCCGCGGAACCCTCGCAATCTTCGCATTTACATAAAGGGGATTTTTCATCCGGGGAACAAAAACGAAACGACGCCCCGGAATTGCACCCACGTGCGCCGCGGTGGCCCCCCCTTTGCCGGATTTACGGAAATGCCTGTTGTTCGAGAAAAAAAGGAAAACCCAGTGCATCCATTTCCCGGAATTAATCTCGAAATTCGGAATTTTTCGCGGAATCTCTGAATCCCCAGAATTTTTTAGCAATTTTCGGAATTTCCTTGATATTTGCGGTTTTGCCAGTTTGACCATTGATTTGATCAAATTCAGGGACTTTTTGATCAACTTTGACGATCATTGGGCGTATTTCGGAATTTTTCCCCGGAATTTTCTGAAAATCCGTGCCAAAGGAGTTACGGCTCGAAACGCGCCTCTAAAATCCATAAAATTAATTTGCACCCACAGTGGCTTGTAAAACATTTTCTCGTGCGAGGGGTTCTATCGCTGTATTATGATTTTTGCAATTATGTTGCCTTTAGCTCAGTACATCATTTATCGGCAAGGATAAGAGGACGAAGGATGAAGCTGGCCAATCATAGAATTCAATTCTCCTTAACCTTCTATTAAACGGTCAACAAACACAAAGTTTCAACAATTAGGCTGCTGAACCAAGCATTTGGTTCAATAATCGTAAAAATCTTTTTTTTTTTTTTTTTTTTTTTTTTTTTTTTTTTTTTATCATCATTTTTTGCGAGAGAAAATTTCGTAATCAAAGTAAACCAAACACGTTAATATCTTGGCTAGGAGGTAATATCAGTACTTTTACTGTACAAATCTAGTTGCACGTGAAATTTTGAGGAAGAAACATTTATCAGAATGATTGAATTCATCCTTTGCCTGGTGGTCCGTTGTGAGTTCAGGAATTTCCGAGAGGCCTTTACAAGTTTACAAGCCCTGTCGGCGCCCGCATCTGGCGGTTATGCAAGCAGGCGTGCCCCGTTTCGCGGATCCCGGTACAGAGGAGCAAAAGCTATCTGTGAAATTGGAAACGAACGAACCGTGAAGCGAATGCATCGGCAGGGAAATAAGGCCGGATTTCGACTGCTAACCCGCAGACGCAGACGAGGAAATCACGGCTCAGGAGTGGAGCTGGATGCAGACGCTGATAAATGGACGCCCGCCGAAACAAAGCCACCGCCGCCGACACTAAAGTGCGGTTCTGTTCCTCTCCTATTTTACCCGTGTACGTGCCGATGAAAATTTCGACCTCCCCGCCCGCTCTCATTGCCTCTCCTCCGGAGAACAGTTGCAAATCACGGGATAGCTTTCGAGGCTTGGAAAATTTGTCGATAAGTTTTGATTCTTAGCCAAAGTTTGACGGGCTTCGATCGTAGGACTCGTAACGTATTGACGGTGGAAATACCATACCGCGGTTATCGCTTGCGGTGTTTGAAAATCTCCGCTCCTGTTTTATTTTTATTTCATTTTATTTTATTTTATTTTTTGAGGAGAACAAATCAATATCTTTCCTTGAAGTTTACACTAAGTTTTCTTCGCTTGGAGAGGAAAAATCACGGAAAAATTTTAAGAATTGAGGTAGGGTGGTTTTTAATTACAGAAATGAAGTATGACAGGAAGTCTGCAACGCCGTTAACCGAGATAGGTGGTGTGGTTGTTTCACCATCGGTGCGTCGGGTAAAATCGCATTAGAAATCTAAAGGAAGTAGACAGTAGTAGTAAAGGACCTTTATTTTTGAAAGGCCACTACAGAGGTTGGAGGAAAATATGAAATAGGAAAAGAGGATTAAGAGTAACAGGAGATGAAGGTGGAGAAGAAGGGGATGAGGAAAAAAGAGGAAGAATGAAATGAAGAAAAAAAGGGAGAGAAGGGGATGATGAAGACGAAAAAGAAGAATGAGGAAAAGAAGGAAGGAAGAAGAGAAGGTAGAGTAGAGAGAGAAAAAATAGAATGAAAAAGGAAAAGAAAGAAAGAGAGCCAGGGGGTGAGATGAAAAATAGGAAGAAGACAAATAAAAAGAGGAAAAAAAAGAATAATAATACGCTGAAGAAGAAGGAAAAGGTAGAGAGCACAATAAAGAAGTCATTCTTTCCTCTGCTCTTTTCTTATCCTCTTTATCTCATTATCCTTCTTTATTATTCTATTTTTCTTTCTATTTTTCTTCATCTTCTTCTCATTCATCTTCTCACTCTTCGTCCTCTTTTTTCTTCCTCTCATTGTTTTTTTATTATTTTTTTCGTCTTTTTCGTCCATTCAGAAGACGAATAGCAAAAGCCCCAAGTTATAGTCAGACTAGGGTTTTTAGGTGAGGGATAAAAACATAGCTTTAACTGAAGAAAAAAACTAGTTATCAATCGTTTTCAAAAATACATAAGTGGTTATCAATGAGACAGTCAAAATGATTGACAGATTGTAGATTGCTGTGAAAGCAAAGCGCGAAGTTGTTCGAGATCCGTTGCTCTGGGACCGCCTTCAATGAACAGAGTAGGCAAAATCACTACGACAACGCGCGAATAGTTGCTTCCTTCAGAATTGCTTCTCACATTTGTATTGATCCCAAGTTGTAGGGATTTTCAGAGGAATTCTAATGACTTCCATTTTTTTGACATTTGCCTTTTAACCAATATCAATCGTAAACACCTATACCTACATCTTGTTTAGGAGTTGGAGTTGATTTTCAGACTATTCCCGTTGCGTGGATCGTTTTCGTCGTGACATTTTGAAGAGAAAACATCTTGCGTAGTGTTTTAATTCGCACCTTGTCTAGATCATTATAAGAAAACAGTATAGAACTTAGAATATGTGGAGCTTTATCATTCGTCGCCTCTGCTGTTATCTAGCGGTCGTGTTAAAATCATTTTTGCCATTTTAAGGACTTTTTTTGTCACTTTTAAAGTTTTCGATGGAATTTCAACTTTCACCGGATATAATCAAAGTTTGACTTCACTTATCAATGAAGTGTCAGTAATTTAAATTTGAGTTAAGTAGCTCTGTTTTGTTTCGAAGTATTCATGAATTTTGTATCTAGTTTTATTAAACTGCCCTCCAATTTTTTTTATGAAAAAAAAAAAAAAAAAAAAAAAAAAAAAAAAAAAAACCAAAGAGTAGTTATTCTTGCACAACTTCCAAAAATCATACTCCGAACAATTGTGGCCAGATCTGAGTGTCGAGAGACGGCACTGTGAACCGACTCTGGCGAGATGAAAAGAGGAGAGTATGATGGGCCAGGATCCCCGTTTCACAAGCCGTTAGCCACTACAGAGTCATTGAAGTCGCAAAGCCGTAAAGGATGATGGCAAGTGTGTGATCATGGAGCGGAGCAAATTCGACAATGGTAAAATTAAGTGACTGCAGGGAGAGCACCGAAATCGATCAGCGGGAACAACATTGGACCAACGCCAAAACCCATCGAATATCCCTCTCTCACCGAAGCGGAGGCACTCTCGGCTCCGATTTTGTCACAAACCTCTAATGAGATGTCCTATTCAAAATAGACCGCTTACTTTGTTCCATTGATCTTCCCTCGCAAAACACATTTATCGACAGAAATTGGAGCTGCGCTACGTTTTTTTGTCTTAGCGTTGTATCTTTGTTCATGTGGCCGTTTTGAAGCCCTTATACTAATCAATATTGTTGGCCCTCTCTTTCTGCGATAAACGAGCCACTTGACAGAGTATACGGTATTTGGACGGAGTTAAACGGAAAGGAACAAAGCCACATCGGGATTGAACCGCGTAAAAGAGGTTTACAGTTTGGCTCCTGAATAAGACTCAATGTAAAAGATAAACTTCAAGTTCAATTTTTGCAAAATTTGCTCCAACAAAAACTTAGAATTTTTGGTGATAGATAGTAGAGCAGTGGTTGAGTTCAAAACCACTCATAGCTCGATTTTTTCCAAAATGTGGGTTGGTTCCTTTCTGTTTAACTCAGTCCATTTAGAAACACGATTTATGTTTCTATAACAAACGTGTTTGTAAACTGCATATACGTATCGAAATTTCCCACATTTTTTCCACTAAACAGTTACAAAAGGTGGCTATTTCATACAAAAATTCATACTTCTCGTCCACAGAAGACCAGACTGTACTCGAGGCAAATAATTGAGATCTAAAATTAACCAGGAAACCATGGAACCATTACCATTGAGGAATTTTCATGCGTATTAACTTCTTTTGGAGAATATTAGAGAAGTATTCTACATCCGGAGAAGAAAAATGTTTGTGAAACTAAGATGCAGTTATTTACATGAAGATAAGTGTCTAATTGGGATAACGTCGAGTATTGCGAGTGGGTAATTAGATTGATTTTACTAGTTTTTAATGTAAACAGCGCACATTTATTTCTTACTAAGGCATCAATTTTTGAAGATTCGTTGTTTTACTACCCACGTTACGTCACGGTCTTAACAAATTGAAAACTACCACCACTTCCTCTCTTCCCTGTATATTCCCTCGGTGCAAACGCGCGATGGATCCTCGCCCATATTCTGCCGTGCTTTAGAAGAACGCCGTATGAGCCTTCAGGCGTCGCCAAATTTCCTTTGACAAATTGCTAATTTATAGACAAATGTCGGAATATTTTTCTGTCAAATTCTCAGATAATTTCGTTCGGCATTCCTCTTGAAGTCCCTGAAAATTTCAAGGAAAAGTATTCAAAACATCCCCTAAAAATAAACATAGGATTGAAGGGAATTTGGCAACTCTCGAATGTTCATACGGCGTTCTTCCTTGGCACGGCGGTATTGGCACAATAAGGATTTGCAAAATTTTTGGCGCGGCAAATCAAGACTCACCCTCTGCCTCTGCCTCATCCCTCCGATAGCACCCAACCCCTCCGCTGCGGAAGGTACAATTAACTGCATGGGAATCTCGAAAGTTTCCTTTGCTGAGGATATAAGGGTGGCGGGGGAGAGGGCAAGCTCTGACGAGGGATTGTTCCCATCAAGCTCACACTCGAGCGCACCGATGTCGTCCAGAAAGTTCCGAATAAGAGATGACGTGGGAATGCGCTTCATAATTTGATTTGCGTGCGCTCGGAGCACCCCGTGCCTGTGCCTCCTCCAATTATCCCCCTAAGTGACATAATACCCGCCGTACGCAATCTTCGGGCTCAAAGACATTGGATCCATCAAGACCGTGCTAGTAAAAGCCCTGATTCCCTGCGGCGCACAGTGGAACGAGCTAATGGATCGAATTCGATAGTGGTTCGATGTATCGTTTGGTTCAAAACAATAGAACATAACCTCAAACCATAATCTTAGGATATAAATCAGAAAAGCTGAAAATGAGAAATTTCGTGGCAATTTCACTATTCTTTCCCAGTCCTCATTCAAATTTTTAAATTTTGATCACGAATTTAATTTCAAGAATATTTGGTATTGGAATATTTGGTATTTTTCAAGTGGTATTTTTGAAAGAAAATTTCACGAAACAACCAACAGAGCCATTCTTGAAATTCTTTGTTTGATATTTTCGAAATTATAAGCTTTCGAAGTTTCCATATTTCGTCCAATTTCTCCTATTGACACGATCCACTGTGCGGTGCATAAGAGAACAACCAATACTGCCGTGCTAAGGCCAAGAAGAACGTCGTATGAGCAATCGATGTTGCAAAATTTCCGGGCTAAGAATGTTTCAGTTTAAAGGAAATTATGGAGATTTTTTTTGAGATTTCTAGACACTTTAGATCGCATTATGAAGAAAAGTCTCTGAAAAATTGGAAGAAGAATAATTACAAATCTGACCAAAAATTTGTGACTTATCAAAGGAAACATGGCAACGTCTTTAGGATCATACGGCGTCCGCGTCCTCCCTCAGCACGGCACTCGCTCGTGCATTCCTCAAGGATTTTCGATATAAGATCGTTTTCATCGGAGGAATTTTGCGAAAAACACAAGGGTGCCATGGGTTTTCTCGGAATCAACTCCTAAGCTCAAAAAAAGGCCTCAAAGATATGGGGCCTCTTGCGTTTTGCAAAGATTCTATCTCTTCATCGAGTCAAACTCTCCATGCAAAGATAGGGATCAAATACGTCAGCAGTGCTGGGACTAATTTAGGGCCTCCAAGGCTGGAAACAAGTCATCCGTTCTATAGTATTTGATCCCTATCGGCAAATAGATTTTGACTTGGTATAGAAGTGGGTTCTCAGCTCAGCGCGAATTCCGCCCATTAAGACCTCAACATAAAGAGCTTTTTATAAGCTTGGAAGTTCGTTTTGCACTGAAAAAAAAATATTAGTGTTGTATGCTCAAATTTGGGTGTACGGCACCAACTCATATTTGTGTGAAACGCACTCAAAGTTTTTTCTGTGCCGGATACAAACTTGGATTTTGGTCGGACGCAAAATATTAAATTTGTGCCCGTCACCAATTTGATTTGTGCCCGTCACCAATAAATTTGTGCCCGTCACCAATTAAATTTACGCTGGGCACAAATAAATTTGTGCCCAGCACAAATAAGTTTGTTGGAACCTAACCTAACCTAACTCGAGATCTATTGCACGGCTCTTGTGGGGTGTTCAGCGGCGCTTGTAGAAGGTGTACCACTGGATAGAAATGATAGCTCATTTAAAAAATGAATGTGAAACGTATTAGAAATTCAAAATTCAATAAAGATATTTCAAGATGCTGCATGCGATTAGTATTTAATTAGAGAGGGAGGTATTGTTTAAATGACAGAATTAAGGTTGAAGTGCCTTGCAGAAATTTTCGAAAATGATCGTATTTTATACCTAGAAGTGGTCCATTTTTTCATGAGTGGACTTTAATGTTAATGCATTTGAATCTGGAATAGAAGATATTGCTTGAGCATTAAAATGATAACTAAATATACGACTCACCACTCGCAATAGATCAGTTGTGAGATCCTTCTGCAAATCCAACTTTGGTAATCCATTGGTTAATTAATACACTCAAAGCAGGGCACACATAAGTGAGGTTTGTATAATAGCTAATCGAGAAGCAAAAAGCAGTATGATAATCAATTTTATTCGAGAGGAGGACACACGATATAGCACTGGAACCAGAACGGCTATGAATGATGCAGCCACAACACTGGGGATAAAGGGGCACGTTTTGAATGAACGATCCATTTTCCGGAAGAACTTATTACCTATGCGAAGAAAATGAGCGGAATTTTGAGATTTTCACGTCCAAATGCACATTACCGACCGAATTTGGTGGGTTTACGACCGGCTCAAGGACGTTAGCTGTCGATGGTCTGCTAATTTCTTGTTTGTTTACAAGTAATAATGATTAGGGGTTAGGAAAATCCGATGAATGATGCACAAACGGCCACGAGAGGTATACGCGGTAATTTTAAAACAGTCTTTAATTTAATAATCCACTTTTATATTAAAGTCTTCTTGATTTTCCCGACGCGAACTCGACGCCATTACCTTTCCAACTGACGAAAAAAAGTAACGGAAATTTGAAACAAATTTATTATTGGTGGTATTAATAAATTTGCGTACAGAACAAATAAATTTGTGCACAGAACAAATAAATTTGTGCCCGGTCTTAACTATTCCGAAATGCCCTCCATGCAAATTTTAGACTTGTTATGTAACAAATAGGGTTGGTGCATGGGCATAATTTATTGGTTTGCGGACGCAAAAAAATTGGTGCCGTCCACAAATTTCACTTGAACTCAATACGATTGTTCAGGACACCAATATTTTTTTTTCAGTGTGGAGAATACCAGTATTGTGAACTAGGATTGTGTTTCTTGCATGAATTTACTTATGAAATAGCAGTTAAATCGCAAGTCCCTGACGCCTGCAAGAGCATCTTTTGGAGAAGTCCAAAGAAAAGGAACAAAATTCGGATCGGTGCACAAATGGACGCATTTCTACCAAACGGAACCATGTGCATTAAGACATGAGCCCTGAGACCCATAAGAATATATGCATAACAGGACCCACGTCATTATTCACATAGTTCACATCTTTCTACCATGAACGTATTTTTTGGACGTATTTCTGCCTGCATTTCTGCAGAAATACGTCCAAATCACCTGTCTGAATCGGTAATTCATTCGAATTAGAAAATAACAAAATTAAAAGGAGACTCGATTTCGAAGACTTCGGAGTCACTGCTCTCTCCAGTATAAAGCGGGGGTATTCGTCACCGAAATACCAAATCCGACAACAGCGAACGACTGTTTTGTTTGTGTTTTAATAACTCATTAATCAAGCGCGCACCGAGGCGCGGCGGTCGACGTGACGTGACGAGACGGCGCGGGCGTGACGTCACCCGGATCGTCGGATCGTGCCGTCGAATCGAACCCGCTCACTTGCCGCGCATTCGGCCGAGCGCGGGAAATCGACCAGGCAACTTGGGCCCCAGCCCCCTCCCCCCTCCAACCCTCATCCATCGCCCCGGCCTGCAAATTCATCCCTGCAAAAACCGTCGTTCGCACCTCGCTATGCCCCCTTCCCCGCTACCGTCCGTGATTTCCGACCCCCGGATTGGTATGCCACCGACAACCCCAGCGATGATTTTCAACCCCCCCCCCCCCCCCCCCCGCGATTTCCCGTTGACCAAGTGGGCACGCTTCAATGGGGCTGTTGCAACTTTTGCTGCCGCGATGAAGGAGCCATTTCACAGAAGGAAAAGGGTTTATTATAACCTTTTAAATTTTATTGAAGAAGTTTCTTGTATTCAAAGAGTTAATTCCTGATTCCATACGATATTTAATACACCTTTTTTATGGTTAAATACGGACTTCTCGACCTTTATGTGAGAGTCGAGCATTTTTAAGCAGGACACTCGAACTATACTATATTTAAATACGTCCATATAATTAATCAACATTAGCGCATTTTAAAAATGAACATGTGTACATCTTATAAATAAACGCTTAAACACATAAAAGAGAAATCTCTTTGATAATTAGATGTTTCAATTGGCTGATCTCAATAGCGAGCAGTGAAAACTGGCTTCTCCCTTTTGAATCAATTTTTGAATTTGTTGATCATCCATAATTATGGATGATCATGAAATTCATGAAGCATCATTTTTCCCCCAATCAAGAGATTAATTGTAGAAAAATCAAAAATCAAAACATTTGTACAAAAACCATAGTGATTCATATATCATACGCAAAAACCCTTGGGATAAAATCATAAAAAAGAGTAATTTTCTGCAACTTCTGATACAAGCTAACCGTTCATTTAAAAAAAAAAAAAAAAAAAAAAAAAAAAAAAAAAAAGTGGTACTCGAAAGATAATTCTATCGAAGTTTCGAAGGGTGCTGAGTCTGGTGCCCAACATGACTGATCGAGATATACGGGTTTCAATTGGAAATCGCAAACATTGCGGCCGCATCTACGAAGTTGGCTTAAATGAAATGATTGATAAGTAAGCGCACTTTTGCACAGCGATGTTTCCGAACCAGAATATCTAATAGTTTTTGAAGTATGCAGCCCAAAGAATATTATACAATAATATCATTGAAGTAAGGATGATTGAAAGCCGCGCGGAAGTGTGGGAACATTTCCCCACACATTCTTACACGAAATTCCCATTACTTGAAATAGTTCATCGTTAGATCATGTTGCAACTCGCTTCAAATCCCCCTTTTTCACAGTTACCTTGAAGCTAGAGATTACAGCACGCGACTCTACGAATTCATCTGACTCTAATTAATCACTCTATCTAAACGTACTTCCATTAGGTTAATTATTTTACACGAAAAGGTTACTTTTTCTTTTGGTGTACTATACTGCTGAAATAATCCCTTGCAAAAAAGAGCGTAATATGTAGGAGATAAATGGCTTTTTATCATACATTGTTTTATTCTTAATTCTTACTCCTCGTGTATAGAGGAACCATAGCATGGTAAAATTATATCCAAAATCGAAATATGAATGTGAGGAAACTGATGATGAGCTTGGGATCAGTCAAGGCTATATAATGACGCTTCATAACAATTCATTTCGTAAAATGCATAAGAAATAAGGAAACCCGTATTTTACCTATTTTCATTCAATTAAATTGTAGGAGGGAAAATGACTTTCAAAGTTGCCGGAAGTTCAATTCCATTTCAAACGGATAAATATCGCGCCAACAGATTTCGTGACGTCACAAAGATCACTGACCGCCGTGATCCTTTCACCTGCGATTGTTTGTATACATTTCGGTCGTGCAGTGGCCATAATACATTAGATTCACGGTTCTTGAAACCACGAGTCGTCACCTTTTGATTTAATGACGTCTTAATGAGTAAGCCAATGAGAAAAGTTCTTCTCATCGCCACACCTTTTAGCTCATTTTTGTCAGCAAAATAAGCTGTTTCGAGCTTTTTCAAGCTCGAAAGCGTGTTCCTCGCTGAAATTTCCATAGGTTTCACCTTTTTATTATTTAATTCCACGATCAAGGATCAGCCCTATTGAAGCAAGATCGAACTCAAAGAGACTTTTGAATCTTCATTGACACTGCGCTCTTCTCTAGGAGAGCAGTGTAGATTCACCTCAATAACTCGTCTGGTAGTTTCGTGTGAAGGAAGGTTGACGTTTCCGCATAAAATCTTCGATTTTGACATTTCCCCACAAAATCTCAAATTTTGACGTTTCCACACAAAATCTCCAATTTTGACATTTCCACACAAAATCTCCGATTTTATTGACGTTTCCATACAAAATCTCCATGTTTGACGTTCTCACACAAAATCTCCGATTTTGACGTTTCCACACAAAATCTCTAATTGTGACATTTCCACTCAAAATCTTAGTTTAACATTTCCGTACCAAATCTTTCCGCAGATTTTATTTATTCACACAATTTGGCAACAGCGGCAACTCTGCGCGGATGCTAGCATTAAAAGCGAAGCCGAAGCTGATGTGGGAGTAATTCACACCGAACGGGGTTCATGTTTCCTGTCTCCCGCCGGAGGGAAATCAGGGCGTTGTTTCTGCGCTCAGCTCGCCAATGACAGCCGCGCACCCGTCAGTTTCGATGAAGGATGCACCAGTCGAAACATGATAAAAATCTACTCTCGCTTCAACAAGGCATCACCAATTCACAAAGCCTTGATTTTCCTCCTATACGCACTCCCTAGAATACTGCCACTGTGCTGAGGAAGAACACCAAATGAGCCATCCAATATTGCCCTTTGTTTTCTCAAAAATTGAAAATTTTGTGGAGACATCGTTGGAATTAGAATTTTGAAAGAAGCCCAGAAGGATTGAGCCACCAGACAAAGACTGAAGTAGAAGAAAACGCCACATGTTATCGCTTCAAAACTTTACGTGGAAACGATTCTTCGAACGGGAAGTTTGGAATATTGTTTCCGGGCAATTTACCAGTGGCGTGGCGTGAATGATCAATTATCGATATTTCCTCATTTGAAGCTACGGTAAAGAATCGATTATTAAGGTGTTCGTTGTGAACACCTTGTACATCGATCCTTTTCCATAGGATTAAATGACAGATCAATCGATAAATCGCAAAGCACGCAACACCACTGCAATTTACCCTTATGCAGGCTAATCGGCCTAATTCCTGGTGATAAAAAAATAGATATTAACAAGCATTCTTAACACAGTTCAAATGGTAGTTGGATTATACTATAGAAAGGTTTTTCCCCTCAACCTTTATACGCTTATTAGGTAACCTTGCATTTTGAGCATGAACAACCTTTTTTACGTATGTTCGCTTTGGATAAAATTTGTTCCACTGAATCCAGTCTCCTGTTGGAGCTTAATTTGCACGGTCCAAAATAATCTTACAAACTCTGTTAACGGGAATACGCAGTGAAAAGAAAAAGTTATGGGCTGTGTAGACATACCGTCCGTTCCGGGCTCAGAGACCGTAAGTTCCGGGTATTGGAGCCAAAGCTTAGATTGCTCCGGGTGCTACGCCCGGAACTTTCGGCATCTAAGCTTGGTACGCGAACGGTATGTCTATATGGCCCGTAAGTACGGCTTCTACAGCCGGATTTTTTTTTTTTTTTTTTTTTTTTTTTCAGTGCGTGTAACAAGCTTTCTTGGCTGTTATTTCCCACAAAAACACTGCACTGGATCAATTGACTTACAACGCGAAAAGACCTTTGAGCCTTTGCGGCAACGGTGGAACGAAAATCCAATTAAACCGGAGCGTATGTGTGGGTTCTTTCGGGAGCAAAGCTGAGCCGTAGCCGCGAAAATCGGGATGTAGATTAAGGTGCGAACAAATTGCCCGGGCAGCGGGAAGGACGAAGATGGATACAGAGCGGCGTCCCGAAATTTGATTTAAAGTTATCACCCGGGCGAGCTCGTAAATTAGGGATAATAAGAGGGATCATGCAGGCCAGACGTCGTCGGCCGCTTGTCGAGAAAAATGGGCCAGCGCGGAGCAATATGATAAGCATTTGTTTCATAGACTGTTCCAGGTCTGGAGCCGTGTTCGCTCTCAATGCCGAGCGTATCTTCTCGCAACATCTGGATATTGCACCCCGTGTTACACTCTTGTTTACACCCTCCGTTGCCAAATACGTATAGTTTTGGCGGAAAAGAAAGAGATCTTATTGGTGGTAGAAAATATTACTACCAAGAGTTCAGGCTTACTGTGGAGTCCTCTCGGCTCCAGCGCAGCACCACATACCTGTAGCGGGTTGATTGTTGAAATCGATAGACAAAGCGATTGACAAAGAAGGCATAGGGAGTGTGGTGGAACTAAGCGCCGATCCAACCACTCCCCCTCCTTCTTCACCTAGCAGTCAGTTTAGCAGAAATACGTGCAATCGTAGGTCATGTTACCTAAATTTTAAGTGAATGGTTTCACTAGGGTATCAATCACTCAAATTGAAGTTTTTAAAGACTAAGCTCCTTTATCCCTCTGACCGTCACATTCTTCGACCAAACTGAGCATACTTTTCCCATGAGCGATATCGTCCAGTTATTTCAAACTCGCACGACGCTATATTCATAAATCACACAACCACATATACAATTGCGTGTATACTCTCGTGACACCTCATGAGTACCGTGTGCACTTAAAAAAAAAAAAAAAAAGATTGGTAGAGTTTACCATTCCTTCACGCTGCGTATTTCACTCAGCGTCAATTCAGAGTCAATTCTGCCAGAAGTAAGGTAAACGTTACTATACCGGTACAGGTAACCATTCCTCTGGCAGAATCGACTTTTAATTCCCACTGTGTGAAATACAGCGTGAAGGAATGGTAAATTCTGCCAATATTTTTTTCAGTGCGACACGTAGCTTTGGAAATAGCACGCGCCGGGACCTCTTGAGAAAGTTATTCCCAACTTTCACAACTACTAAGTAACTTTTTACGTCCAGATGCCCGCAGGTCCTTAGTGTTTTGACGGGCTCGCGACCTTCGCTTCGGCGTCCCGACGGAAAACAGTTGAAGGGTAAAATATTGAGCTGGTTTTGAAACACAGCCTCGGCGAGGGGGGATGCAGATGAAACAAAACTCTGTATGAAAAGAAACTCGCTTAAGTCGTCGATCCACCGACTTAAGCGCTCAACTCATTCTCAACGTGAGCCTTGGAAAGCACGAATTTACACGGACAATGGGGCTCAACTCGAGGCACGGCTGAACCCTTTTTTAGAGCGAAGCGCAGGCAGGAGTCTGCGAGGGAGCGACAAAAACTATTCCCGTCCGAGCCACGATCTTGATTACTGCCCGTCTAAAAACTCCGCAGCGTTCTCATTCAGCCGGTGCCTCTCAGCTTTCCGCGCGGAAAATGCAGTTCCAATGTTAGCTTTTTCTGTTTGTGAAGAAATAAGTTGGGGAGTTTTTCGAGAAATGGGAGTCATTATCGAAGGAATTCGCTTCGGAATGAAAAAAATGGTGCGTCATATTGGACGGAGACCGGAGTGAAAGTTAAGCGAGCGAGACAGTTGTAGCATGTCAATGACTGCCTGAGAGGATGAAATAATGCATAAATAAAGGAATGACTAAACAACGAAACCGCTTCTCATTATCCGCGGTCCGATTACTCGCGATTGACTATACCGATTTTCTGTGATATTTGTAGGTCCAGAATGCGAGAAAGTGGTTAATAACAGTTTTTTAGTCGGTATATTTTTTTTATTCATTATTCGTTTTCAATTTATCTTGTCTAGTGATTTTTAAAAAGAAGTGAAGAAGTGTGAAGCTGAAGTGTTTATTTTTTTAAGAAGAAGCTATACGTGTGTTATGAAACATTATTTCCTCCAATATCTCCAAATTCATTCCTTTTCCAAAATAGGAGTCGGTACTTTCATGTTGAATGTAGCTCAATTCCTACTCAAGTAATTTTTCATCTTTCCTGGGGATTTATTTCAATGCCTTTCATCTTGAAATTAAAATGAAAACGAGAGAAAATAATCGCTCAAGAAAAATAAGTACAGAAAGGTACACTCGATACCATAATTGAGGTTGACAAGCTGTAAAAAATAGCGGCCTGGCTTGGAGAGCGCCTGCAAAAGCCACGTACGCAACCAGCCGACAAGCGGGAGAAAAATGAGCTGTCGGTCATCCGGCTATCCATCCGGTCGGCGTATGATGGATGGAAAGTTGGGCAACTTACAGGCTGACCGCTACAAATGCTCGTTCCTCGATAAAGTATTCAGACATTTAGTTTATTTTTTGTTTCCATTTTTTATTTTCACGTATTTGTTTATTATTCATTTATTTTTATTTTTATTTTTATTTTTTTTTTGCTATTATGTACTCTTATGCTCTCCACGTGTACTCCTATGCTCTTTTAACTAGGTCGCTGGCTTTGGCATTTGTACTCCGTGTTCAATTTTGAATTGCTTAATCTCCCTTCAGTTTTATTAGAAACGCTGAGACTTATGACTTAGATTGGATAATAAATAGTAACATCGGACTGCATTACGTAATGTGAACCTACTCTTTTTCACTCATTTTAGAACCAATTTTTACCTTAATCTTTGCGTCAAAGTACTGTTCATTTACATACACAAAAGATCCCATAAAACAGTAACTCAAACATTTCTCATTTGCATCATCTGATTGCTTCTCGTGCATCACTGATGGGTGAGATTGGTAAGGGGAAGAAAATAAGTAATAATACAGTAATCTCTGTATGACGAGAACTCAATGGACCGGCTGATTTCCTAGCTATAAAAAGGTTCTCGTTTTAACGATAGTCGATCAGAAAAAGACGGACGATTTTCGACTTACCATTCCGGGGCGCAAAATCTCTACAGTCCCTCGATCCTAGGATTGCAGGCTCGGGGTGCACATGGTCGAAAATGGTGTACACCGTGGTCCGGCAGCAGTTATTATGCATTTTCAACGATTAAAGCGTGCACTGTGGTGAACGCGCAATGCGTGAAGTATTCCTTCAGTCTTGTATAGGCGCCAATTTATGTTGTCCACGCCGACCAGCGACCGCAGTGTGTTTGGCGCAATGCGTGAAGTATTCCTTCAGTCTTATAGGCGCTAATTCATGCTGTTCACGCGGACCAGCGATCGCACCGTGTTTGGCGCAAAGCGTGAAGTATTCATGGTGTCTTATTGGCGCTAATATGTGTTTCGCGCCGACCGGTGGCCGCACTATGTTTGAAGAGATTAGAAACTATGACCCAGCATTACATTTGAAAGTTTTTCCGACTGTAATGAAATTATTTGATTAATTATACTTCCTCTTGATATTATACACACTTTTTCTTGTCCTAGCAGAGCATTTTTTCTGAGTGCAAAACTCCATCCTCCTCCTTGAAAAAAGAAATAATAAAAGATAGATAAATAAGTAAACAAACATATGAAAAATAAAAAATTATAGAGCATTTTTCGATACCTAGATGTTTGTTGAAACTCAGTATGAACTCGTTCTTAATGCCTGTTTATCTCCGCAATCTCGTCACATTCAGCGGTCATGGTACTCCGTCCATATCCAACAGATTCAGCTCAGATTCCTTCGTGATTGGCATTCAGTCTCCAAGTTTAATTTCTACCTAGGATTGAGTCATGTTGCAAAATGGGCCGAACACGATCGAAATGAAAATCGAAGCCATTCCCGGGAAAATTTTGAAAATATGCTTTCAATTTCGCGGTGCGGTGGTGTTCGGATCTGTGAAGGAGGAGAGGGATGGGGATTGGCAAAGAAGAGAGACGATAGGTCTTAATCTGGTTCGGTAGGTACTCGTGGTAGATGCTTTTGTACAGTGGGCAGGTTTAATCAACGCCATCTCCGCCGCATTCTACCGATGATTCCAGCAGCGCGTTGTGCTTTGCGATTAATCGATTGATCTCCCATTTAAGATAACGGAGAAGGGTCGAGAATCAGACTATACTTTAATAATCGATTCTTTACCACAACTTCAAAGGGAGAATTCGATATTCGATTATTCGCGCCTCGCCACCGGATGATTGTCTATCCTGTGTAACGACTCCACAGTGGGATGGCCACAGTAAGTTGCGATTAGGCCGTTTTGAAGCCGTTCAATCTGCCTTACGACTCCTTAAACGAGCCGATTTTCGATTAGCGTTATGCGCTTCGTGCAACACTTGAAGCATTTTCTACCGTGTTGCCGAATTATCGGATAATTCTGGAGGTACGTATTTGAGATAAGCCTGCCTGGCGAGGCGTATCGTAGAGTAGATTCCTGATTATCCATCAATCGATTATTCGACACGAGTCTTCATCGCTAACACTTGACAATCCAGAATACGACACGTAACGGTTTTTTGCTCAAAACTTGAGTATGTGTGTAGTTATTAGTACTTTTTCCCCTAATTAAATGACCATACTTTTTTGAGAATACGATAAGAAATTTACCAACTAAGGCTGTGTCTTCTGATTACCCCTTGGTAATCAGGATGATGATGGCGGAAACAATGAGGGTCGGTCGAAGTTGCACCGAGAAGGAAGTGAAGTTGATTTAATATTCTGGATGTAAAAAAAGTGTGCGAGAACTTATAAAATGCCAAGAATTCAGCAGTTCATAAGTTCTTGCTCACTTCTTTTACATCCAGAATGCTAAATCAACTTCACTTTTTTTCGGTGTGGTTAATATCAACTGTCCCAGGTCTCATTTTATATTGATTATTCGTAATAATTTTGAATTTTTACCGACCAATGTTTTTTTAAAATTTTTTTCATATTTGGGGGAGGGTAATAACATCTTAACGACTGAACAGTCCGGTACTCTAATTATTTATACACCACTACACACACCATAAAAGGTCACTAGACAAAAGACATTCGTAAGAAGTCTCTCCCGACGCCCTGCCGCCATCCATTGTGAGACGTCCTTAATGGATTGCGCTGGTCACAGAATTGTGTTTTAATATGATTCTAGTAGGTTAGCTAAAAATATTAAAATCTGTCCAAACCGCGAATTTCTACGTTCAGTATTTAGCGAGATATCGCCCTCTGAAAAGTTGGGTTTTTGACGTCATCCACCGCGGCAGTGACACCCTTGGTTTCTTCCTCTTTTATTCGATCAGTGATGCAGAGGGTGCAAAGCAAAACTTCAACGACGCTGAACGTAAACAGACTGAGGTGAACTGACTGACCGCCTAATCTCTTCGAGGCGAGTGCGTTTTCTCCTGATAGGATGATCTTTCAAGTGCGAATCCGTCTGTTTCTTGAGTTTGTGTATGTTTGACGTCGTTGAAGTTTTGCATTGCACCCTCTGCATCATTGATCGAACAAAAGAGGAAGAAATCAGGGGTGTCACTGCCGCGGTGAATGACGTCAAAAACCAAACTTTTCAGAGGGTGATATCTCGATTAATATTGAACGTAGAAAGTTGAAGTTTGGACAGATCTTATCATTTTTCGCTAATCTACAAGAATCAATCATCAAAACACAATTCTGCGACCAGCGCAACTGACCTATTATCCGACTCTAACTCCCGTAAAAACTTTTTTGGAAGAATCCTCGATCCCTCCTAGCCCAACTTGACAACACCAAGGTGAAGGTTTAATCACTCCGATGCTCGACCAAACAATTACCGAGGCATAATTGATCCCCCTCTCCACACCGTCATGTTGAACTTGGAGGGGGGGAGGGGGTCGTCTCAGGCCAAAATTTTGCGCTGCGATAACGCCTTGGGGGCCGATCGGTTAATTGATGCCAGCGCCGCGCGCGGCCGGTCCCCGAACCACCGAATGCCCGGATCCGAATCCAATCCTCGTCCAGAATTCGTCGGTCCTCTGACGTAAGGGCGTAACTCGATTTCGACATGACCCCTGGAAAGCATGGAGTTATATGGACAACAGGGTTCACGTGGAAATCGAGATACGCCCATATGTCAGCGGACCGACGAATTTGCATTAATGAGATTAACACCGGTCTGGCCCTGTCACGTCCGCAAGAGCCTTACGTCGTTGCTCCTACGGTCCCTATTCTTACGTTAACCCTGTAGCACATATGACTCCATGTATTTCGGGGCTCACATAGGTATAGCGATACGTCTTTTACGTCAGAAGTGCGACGACATCAGGCATTTTGACCGAGTGCAATGATGCGGTGGGGCTTCTGGTGGGAGAACTAGAGCTGAAGCTGGAACAACTTGAGCAAAAAGTTGTGTACCATACCAAAACCATATGTACGTTTGCCAGAATGTATCCCGTGGGGAATCCAAAACGTAACCGCGAAGGCATTAAGCACTTTAGAAGCAATTGCAATTGCACAATTGGACTACATTTTGGAATTTGGAACTATAAATTCTAGCCCGGTTTAAAAATAACGTATGTGCCAGTGGTTTCCCTAAGCACATAAGTGTTTTTCCAGAAGAGGCAGAATTTATCGTTCCAAATTGCAAAATGCAGTCCAATTAATGTATTGCTGACATGAAAGGAAGGAGGGTGTTCGAAGCGGAAAATGTTCAAATTCAAAGGGGAAATTCGTCAGTTTTTAACCGTCAAAATATCAATCATAGTTTGTTTTGGTTATTGGCTTGTACTCCGTTAAGAACCTATAGAGCCATCATGAGATTGGCACACTGGAAAAAAAAAACACATTGGAACTAGAGTCTAGACTCTTGAAAACATTGACAAGAAAAACTAGTCTTGATTCAATCAGATTTTTGTTTAAATCAAAAGTAAATTCGCTCAAATTAAGAGGCTTGGTTTTTGATTGCTTGGTTTTTGATTTAAGCAAAAATCCGATTGAATCAAGAGTATTTTTTCTTTTAGATGTTTTTAAGAGTCTGGACTCTAGATCCAATGTGTTTTATTTTTTTCCAGTGCACAACCATGCCCCAGACTTTTCAAATTGTTAGGGATTAAGGCCAAGTAGAAACTGTTTCAGCAGATCCAACAGTCCGTTCCGTTAAAGTTTGGCTCCAGTGCCGGGATTTGAACCCAGGACCTATTGACCTTTTAAAGTCAGACGCGCTGACCCCCCGGGCCAACCTGACCAGCTAGCTATTTTTTAATGATCCACGTAAACTGTCCGTAAAACGGAAAAAAAGTCCAATATAATTCTCCGCTTGAGTCTTTTGTTCATTTTCTCAAAATTTCATTTTTGCACTACTCTAAGGCCGTTCATAAAGGAATCCTCAGGGGGGATCCAAGTTTGCGCTTGGGATAAGAGTGCGTTTAGGGGAAGGAAAATTGTTCACGGATCACGGCAGCGTTACGTTACGGGGCACGTGCAGCCAACTTTTTTTAAAATCTAAGATGAAAAATCAACGAGTGGCAATTTTACATACAAAATTCATCGAAAAACGCAAATTTGAGGGAGAAGGGTTCACTGGAAAGAAACACGTTGGATCTAGAGTCCAGACTCTTGAAAATATTTACAAGAAAAAATACTCTTGATTCAATCGGCTTTTTGCTTGAATCAAAACGAAATCCGCGTAAATTAAGAGGCTTCGTTCTTGATATAAGGTAGATTCTGATTGATTCAAGAGTACTTTTTCTTGTCGATGTTTTTAAGAGTCTGCACTCTAGATCCAGTGTTTTTTTTTTTTTTCAGTGTTTGGTTGAGCTTTACATAAAATATATTTTAGCAGACGCAATATATTGCAGAGCTGTGGTGTGTATTACGATTGGAAGGGGGCTCAAAAACTCTGATTTTGAGCGTTACGCATTTTTAGAATGCGCGGCGGACAGGGAAAGAACTTCCTCAATATCTTATGTAACAAATTATTTACAAACCAATGGCGATCGTCCGGGCGGAAATGCAAGTTTTAAGTAGAAGCGTAACTAGCTCTATCGGTCCATCTATCTCCATTTTTTCGTCGTGCATTTCTGTACTTTTTTCCTCCCTCCCTTTTCTCTCCGGGCTGGCCTGAAATAACTTGTGTGCTCACCAAAAATATTCAATACATGCATGAGCGAACAGGAACTTCCACTGCTCATGTTTGAATTTGTTCGACTAAATTTCGCACCATTGGCGTCACGCCAAAGCGTCTGCGATCCAGTCTTGGAGGACACGTCCTGGCAGTCACCCCATCCCCTTCTGCCGCATTGTCACTCAATAACTTTTCCAATAACTATTTAAAATGGAGCCGAGCGGTCGATAATGGCCGCATGGAGGGAGGGGACTCCTCCCCAAGTTCAGACTCGGAAGGCCATGTCGTCTTGTCAATGCGCGACTCAGTTACAAGTTCTCGGAGATAGAACGCGTTTCATTCCCATTTCAAAAATTCTCTCGAAATCATGATTTATAGTTTAATTTGTCTTTATTCCAATTTCCATTATATTCGCTTTCTATTTGTTCTTTGTCATCTCAGGAGAATGCCAACAAACGACTAAAGTAAAATTGCGACGACGCACAGTGGATCGAGTCAATGGGAGAGGTCGGACAAAATTTGGAAACTTTAAAAGTTTATAACTCTGTTTATATAAAAAATTTGAGCTCTAAAAGTGGTTTCATTGGTTTTCTCGTGGAGTTTCCCGCTAAGAGCACCCCTAAAAATTTAAAATGTGACAAAGTAAACATCAAAATTTGCTGTTTCAGTCAAAAATGTTATGTCAGACCTCTCTGATTGATTCGATCCACTGTGCGACGCGACATTCAATTTTCGGACACCTCTAATATTCCACAGGATTTTTTCGGCTTTGGAAAGTGGCAATGGATCACTAGACAAGGTTCGAAGTTAAGCTCTCTGATCCATGTTCCTTAACTAAAATTTCACGTAGAACGGTTATAGGACATTTCGTCAACGATTTTTAGTCCACGCACCTGTTCTTTCTAGTAGTTTAAGTCCACGCGTTTTTTCGGGGCTACTATTTCGCCACGGAGGTGTCAGTATCATACGAGATTGAAGGCACCCCAAAGTATCATGATTGATGGCATCTTTTGAAAGCAAGAAGTTCTCTCACAAATAATTAAATGAAGTGACGAAGACAAAAAGTGAGCGGTAGTAGAAGAACTTACTAAGTCCTAGTATCTGTATTTAATAACGTTTAGCATGATTTTTGAACTTCATCAGAGGAAAAACGTGACTTGATCAATCAGAAATATGCTCCAATTTACCGCCGAGAAGATTCCCTTATGAATCAAGAAAGAAGGTTAAAGGAATATTGCTTACATAAAAAGAAAAGCCACTTACTTCCAGCAAAAACCCGCTTTCCTTCCGCTATTTTATTCTTGATTCAAAATGAAACTTCTTACGGCATACTCAAGAATGTTTCTGCCTGCATCGTGTACATTTTCTCTCTAATGAAATTCAAAAATTATGCTAAACTTAATAAATACGGGTGCTAGGACTTAGTGAATTTTTGGACTACCGCTCTCTTTTTGTGCCGTAGTGACTTGATTTATTTTGCGAGGAAAACTCCGCACTCTTAAGAGATACCTAAGTGAAACACCTCTGTTGCGATCTAGTTGCTTGAAGCGTCGCAGCGCGGCGGGCGAAGGTGGCTAGCGCGACACGCGCACTGGCGCCTACAAACCTAACAGGGATACTTCACGCATTGCGCAATGCGTGAAGTATCCCTGTTAGGTTTGTAGGCGCTAGTGCACGTGTCGCACTGACAGCACGCCGCGCGCTTCTCCGCTCTGTGTTTGGCTCTAATATTTAAACTCGCGGAGCCAGCATTTTTCAACTAATAATTTTGAAATGTTTGCACTCTCTGCATGGATTATTCTCATTTAAATTGATGGGGAAAACAAATGTATTAAATGATCCCAAATCTTATTGATTGCAAGAAGAAGAAAAAAATTGCAATGTTTCTTCAAACATGCTGTCTCATGAACCCTCCTCTCACACCGACGTGTTAAAGCTTCTCACTTATTTGCGCTTGTGATCTTTTCTGCCTGCCTTGTTTGTCGTGAGCGTCATAGACAGGCAAAAAAGCCGGCATGAAGAATCGAGGAATATCGAGAGGGATCGTCAACACCTTCGCTGTGCCAAGGTAGAACCGCGTATCTCATGGCAGTTGCTGGTCTACTTGCGCGCTTCTCGCCCGACACGGCAGAACTCGTAAATACTTCCCCCGTTGGTGCCAACTTTTTAAATCAATTAACCACCTCTTCAACTGCCGCGCGGGGAAATTGGAAAACGCGCGTCGACTGAACAGTCAAAAACGGAGGCCAGGTCGGGCGCGTGTCAAAACAATTTAATAAAAACTTCAATACATCAATATGAACCATCTGACATTCTATTAGGAAAAGTTGATGTTTAATTTTAATTCACGCCGCTCGCTCTCCCGGGCTAACGGTAATTGGATTTTTAATATTTCAATTTCCACGGTGATGCCCCGGCTGAAGTGCCTCACATTCTCGCGAGTGGCTTTTGGAATTAACTTGGGGGTCCCTCTAAAATAACTTCGCGGCCCGACCCCCGAAAGGGCGCTTCGCGCCCTCGGACCCGCTTTGCACAAAAAGGAAACTTGATCATAAATTAAAAAATTAAATATTGTTGGGACAGGTTTACCCAATCGGAAATTTGACCTTGGTACAAGCTTAGTATGACATTTTTTCACATTTGAATAGAGTTGCCAAGCTTATCTTGCTAATGTTCCCACAATGTTAGCAGGACATTTATTTTACCTCTGGGACAAGCTTGAGTCCAAAGGTTGTGCCAAGGTTAGGTTTGTAAGACTGCTCCAAGCCTATCCTGCCAATATTGCCACAATATTGGTGGGACATTATTTTTTTTCCGAGACAAACTTGGATATTCAATATTGTGACAACATTATGTTAATAATATTGCTCCAAGCTTGTTCAGCGGATATTGTGATCATGATGTTGCCATAGACTTGATGTTAAAATATTGCCATAGTATTGGCAGGATATTTATTTTACCTCTGAGACAAGCTTGGGTTTCCAACCTTTCCTCTGAGGCAAGGTAGGCGATAGAACGCCGTATTACCTGCCGTCCTCGCGGAAGAAATTTCTTAGCGTCGCAATGCCTATTGTAGGCATACGGAACATTGGAGTGCCGAGGAACCTTCCTAAGTCAGCTACTTTTTTGGCTGCTTGCACTGGCTGCAGAATTCAACTAGGAACCCACTTGTAACGGGAACTGCCCAGGCGAAACGAGAACCAGCCCCATTGACGGGGCGGCCGCGCGCGGACCGTTGCCAAAAAGCTCCATTTGAGCCCTTGGCCTAAGAATATCGGTAAGATGAGTTAGACGCCTATGGATCATGTGCCTATAACGTCAAAAAGCGAAAGGTCGCAGTTTTTGCCCTTTAATTTGCCCTTAAAGAGACCGCAACGGCAGATCCGCGGCGAGCGCGCCCTGGTGGCGAAAATAGCAAACGCGGTCGAATTGTGCTCGCCGCGCACAATATTGTGTCAATCTTATGACAATATTAGAAACAGAAGCCTAAAATGTTTATTTTCTTAATCTTGTGACAATGTTAAAGTGCGAATATTACCACAATGTTGTAAAAATAATGTTAGCATAATATCAATTCAGCAGTTTTAGATATCCAATATTGTGTCAATATTATGACAATATTACGAACAGAAGCCTGTTATGTTTGTTGTTCTAACGTTAATTGAATGTTAACATAATAACAATACCGCAGTATCACAGAGATAACATCGTCTCGATATTATTTTAGCAATTTTGTTTTCCTAATATTGTGTCAATATTGTGTCAATATTATAAGCAGAAGCCTATGTTCAGTATTTTTTTTAATAATGTGCCAATGTTAAAACTAACATATTACTGCAATATTGAAAACATAACTCTACGACAGTATTAGTTTACCAATATTGTATAACCAATATTGTGACAACATTGTGACAATCTTGGAATCACCGAGCACCACCTGACCTTGGATTTCTAATGTTGCTAATATTGGTGCAATATTAAAATACTAAGGTTTTATATCCAGTATTGATGGTATATTGTACCAAGATTCTCAGGCCAACCTTACTGTTGAAATATGCTCACAATCTCGCTAAGGTTGCCACAATATTATTCCGATCTGCTCAAGGTCAAATTTCCGATTGGGTACCTACGGATTATCACCTGCCAATCGTCAAAAAATCGTAAAAATGGCCGCAGTACATTTATAGGGTAATCTAGCACTGCCATTTCCATGAATTAATTCCGGAATTCCGAACTTTTCAAATAATCGGAACTTTGCCCGGAATCTTCTGAATCCCCAAAATTTCCAGCTATTTTCGGAATTTGCGGTTATTCGCCGGTTTAGCCATTTATTTGATCAAATTTAAGGACTTTTCGATCAAATTTGATGATCTTCTGAATTAAGTCCGGGCATATTTCGGAATTTTCCAGCGGAATTTAAAAAAATCGGAATTTTTCTCGAAATTTTGGCAAATCGGAATATGTTTCCAGAAATTGGAATTATTTCGGAATTTTTTGATAAAATAAAATGGCAGCACTGGGGTAAGTCGAGGTTAAGCAGCAAGATTACAGGAAGTGTTCTTTGGGTATAAATACTACTTTTTCATACTATTAAATTTTCCTGAAAGTGATTTTTAAGGGGACTCCAGCCCCAGCACCCCGTTAAAAAAGGTCTGGATAATGAATCGTTTTCCCGGCATCTTTGCAACTGGAATGCATCAAATCTCATGAACTTTTGTATGCTCTCATGATGTATATATGATACGCTAAATTCATTGGCGGCGTTAGGAAAATTAAAATCTTAGATAAAACTGAGGTTTTGGGGGAAGTAGGGGTCTTTAACATAATAAAACACCGATAACTATATTTTCTGGTATACAAACGTGGTACCTCGTAGACCTCTCGAAACCTCGTTTCCAACTAAGACTACGTTTTTTCTAATAGCACTAATGAATTTAGCGTGTTAAATTATCGGGACATAGCAATTTTCATGAGATAAGGTGCGTTTCCGTTGCCAAAATACAGGACAACGATTTATTTTACGAGAACTGGGGGAGGGGGGGGGGTGTATCCCTCTTAATAAACACTTTATGAAATTTTCTTTATAAGAAAAAAGTCTTATTTTGACCCATACAAGACGGTCCCGCAGTCTGACCGTTTAACCTTGGATCATCATGTATAGATTTATTCTATGCCATGCAAGAACAAAAAACAAAACGAAGCACATGTTGACGGTGTAAGTCTGCAATTACATACATCTCGTTTGCGGTGTCTGGAAATCTCCGCCTCATATGTTATTTTTTAAAAGAGAACAAATTTACATCATTCCTTGAAGTTTTTGCAGAATTTTCTTCGCACAGAGAAGAAAAATCCCTGCAGTTTTAAAGAATTAACGTTGAGTATATAGTGTTTAAAAAATAAAGTACGACAGGAAGTATGCGACGTCGCAAACCGAGTTACGTGATCGCCAACTTACACCGTCGATGTAGAAAAATTAAGGTCCACAAATGAAATAAGTTTTTCCGTTTCATCTGAAGCAATGAGTTCATTTCAACCAGAAAACAGACGGATTTGAGGGAAGTTTTAAAGAATTACCGTTGAGTATAATGTTTAAAAAATAAAGTACGACAGGAAGTCTGCGACGTCGCAAACCGAGTTACGTGATCGCCAACTTACACCGTCAATGTAGAAAAAATTAAGGTCCACAAATGAAACGAGCTTTTCTGTTTTACCCGAAGCAATGAGTTCATTTCAACCAGAAAACAGACGGATTCGAGGGAAACTCGATTTCGCTCTGGGCGTAGTGCTCTTGGATAAGACAGCAGAGCAGTCTGGCAGCGCGATAGGAGATCTGATAAAGGAGAAACAGATACGAACACGTGTGAAGCGAAAATAATGAGCCAAGCACGTCACTTGACGTCCCAAATGAGGTTGGGGATGAAATGCCATAAGTTGACGTCTAATGAGTGTCATAACGGGATCGGAGCCTCGCAGTTGTCGGGCGTCCGGTGCAAGCCCGCGGTCCGCTCTCGTAACTTCGAGGCAACGAGAATTTGCGCTGGCGCACACTGGATCAAGTTCATAGGAAACTTCGGACAAAATGTGGAAAATTTAAGGTGGTTCAATGGACCCCATATTTTGTGTCAGAACGGCATGCGATATATCGCATCAATTGGTTCCATTTTTTCAGCTACTCGTCATTTTTCTCCAATTTTGAGATCGCAATTCTATTGTCAGGAGACTAAAGCACTTACTTACCAATTTCAACCAAGAAATTCAACGTTACAAAGGCGTGGTTTTTTTAGAGAGGAAACATCGCATTCGATACTGATATCGAAACTGCACTCGAATGCGATATTTTTTCTCTAAAAAACCACGCCTTTATTACGTTGAAATTCTTTGTTAAAATTGGTAAGTGAGTGCTTCAGTCTCCTGACAACAGAATTGCGATCTCAAAATTCGAGAAAAATGACGAGTAGCTAATAAAATGGAACCCATTGATGCGATATATCGCATGCCGTTCTGACACAAAATATGGCGTCCATCGAATCACCTTAAACGCTCATAACTCTGCCTACAAGAAATTTTGAGGTTCTAAAAGTGGTTCCATCGATTTCCTCGAGAAAGTTTCTAGTTTCAGCTCCCTTTGAAATTTAAAATGTGACGAATTAAACATCAAAATTTGTAGTTTTACTTGGGAATTTCGTGTCCGATCTCTCTAATTGACTCGATCCACTGTGCGGCACACGCACATTGTTCCACGGATGACGGTGATTATTCCCCTCGTATTCCACCGTTCCCCACCCTCATCTTCGATTATCTCTTCCCTCACCCCTGAATTTTTCATCCCCCGGCTCTTGGTGAGTTTTTTCCAGTGACATTGAGAGACCCTCCGCTAGGCTCTTGGCGACAGGTGGAAACTTTTACTTCCGGGAATTCAACATTTCCTTACGGACAATAACATGCGGGAGCAACAGTCATCTTAGCTAGATGATGAGCTTCGGGTGACGTCATGAACTGAATAAGTTTACTAAACTTCGATTTTTTTACTAAACTTCGGTTTGTTTGCAAAACGGAATTCTCAACTCATTAAGCATCCACTTAGCTGATAGTTCAAAAGTTGAATGTTGGAGTCCCCGACGTAAAAGCCTCTGAAATATCCAAGGTATCAATCTAGGGTCTCCATTAGTCTCTGATTTTTTTTTGCATCCCTTCCGCGATAAGGATGTTATAAGTCTTCACTGAAAAAAAAATCTCTGTGTATTTACTAAGAAAAGGGTAAAATTACCAAGAATTCAGGGTTCTACTTGATCCCAGTTTTTTTCCGGTAAAATTACCATTTATGGAATTGGTAATTTTACCGAGAAATGTCGGTAAAATTATTGAACTTTCTCGGTAATTTTACAGGACCTTGGTAAAACGCCAATATTTTTTATCGACTGTGGTAAAATTACCGATATAAAATGGCAAAGTTACCGGGAATTGATTACCAATAAAAGTGGTATTCTTACCTGAAAAATCAGTGAAAATACCGGTTTTAGGTACGCTTACCAGTCTGTCTTAGTAAAATTGCCAATAATTGGTAAAAAAGTGAGATGGTAAAGGTACCAACGGACCTTGGTATAAACGCCGAGAATTTTTTTTCAGTGTGAGATGAGGAATTGCTCGGAGGATTTGCACTTTTCGCGCCAAAGCTTTATGATATGTAATTTTTTTTTCATCATAATCTCACGTTAAACACGATTTGTTCAACCAAAACTGTTGAACGTAACTCATAATTAAGATATATACGTTTTTTAAAAATGTATTTCTTCAAACACTTCACTCCTTAAAAAGACCGTAATCTAATGCAATTATTCGCGAGCATTCTGGCTTCCTTCTTAAAATTTCATGGCAAAAAAAAAAAAAAAAAAAAAAAAAAGGAAATCATATGTAGTGGGTGAACGCAGAAGAAAAACGGGGTAAAAAAACACTAATGTGTGATCAATTTTCAAGGAAAATTCTGTAATTTCTCCTACGATTTTAAATATATTAAAACGCGTAATATCCAAAATCTAAGCTCAGATTTGGATTCTCCGTGAAAAACTGATGCGATTTCATGTATCATATTTTAAAATAGCGTGAAGGAAAGAGGTTTAATGACGTAAAAAAACACTAATGTGTGATCAATTTTCAAGGACAATTCTGTAATTTCTCCTACGATTTTAAATAGATTAAAACGCGTAATATCAAAATCTAAGCTCAGATTCGAATTCCTCGTGAAAAATTGATGATTTCATGTATCATATGTTATCATAGCGTTGAGGAAAAAGGTTAAACAACGCGTATGAATTCTCTTTGTACTACGCCGCCGCGCCGCGCCGGTCGCCCGAGATGCAACAGAACGGTGAGACGCCGGCGCTAACATTCCGATTTCGTCCCGAGGAATTCCTCACGATAAATTCTTATTCTTCCTCCTCCGCTGACCCACTGAGCACTACCCATGTTGCCACGTTGCATTCATATGCTCGAATCAGTATGTCTACGTTACGTCTCTTTCCTTCACGCTATGCTCTGGTATGATACATGAAATTGCATCGATTTTTAACGAGGAATCCAAATCTGACCTTCGATTTTGGGTATCACGCCTTTTAAGTCAAATTTTTTAAATTCAAAAATCAGAAATGACGGACGTAGCCTAAAATGCCATTGCGGCTCCTGTTTGATGGATTTTTCTGAAATTCGGTGTCAGGGTATGATACGTGAAATCGCATCGATTTTTTACGAGAAATCCGAATCTGAGCTTCGATTTTGGGTATCACGCATTTTAAATCAAAATCCAAAAAATTCAAAATTCGAAAATCCGAAATGATTAAAGTGGCTTAAAATGCTATCTCGGCTCCTGTTCGATGGATTTTTCTGAAATGCGGTGTCAAAGGGTACTTTTCGACGGGAAACTCGAATTTTTAGTCAATTTTTTAAAATTCTCAAATCCAAGATGGCGGACGTGGGCTAAAATGCTATCTCGGTTTCTGTGTGTTCGAGTCTTGTGAAACGCGGCATTATATGGTATTTTTCAACGGGAAACTCGAATTGTTAGTCAATTTTTGAAAATTTTCAACTCCAAGATGGTAGATGTGGCCTAAAATTCTATCTCGGTTTCTGTTCGTTATAGAGATTTGTGAACCGCGGGAGCAGGGGTACTTTTCGACAGGAAACTCAAATTTTTAGTCAAGTTTTAACAATTCTCAAATCCAAGATGGCGGACGTAGTGCTATGTCGGCTCCTGTTCGACGGATTTCTCTGAAACTCGGTGTCTGAGGGTGTTTTTCGACGGGAAACTCGAATTTTTAGTCAATTTTTGAAAATTTTCAATTCCAAGATGGCGGACGTGGCCTAATATGCTATCTCAGTTTCTGTTCGTTCAGTTCGGTGAAACTCGGTATCACGGGGTATTTTTCGACGGAAAACTCAAATTTCTAGTCATATTTCCAAAATTCGTAAACCAAAGATGGCGGCCGTGGCCTAAAATGCTACCTCGGCTCCTGTCGGTTTATGTGAAATTTAGAAAAAGGAGAAATCATTCCAGTCAAATCTTCAAAATTTGAAAACGATGATGGCTAGAAACCAGAGCATTATATGGCGGGTTATGAAAAACTATTTTTCGCAGGAACAAAGTAACCCGCTTCTTCAAAAATAGCAACTGCACACTCATAAGTATAGTGAAGAAATTTTAAGCCAGGATATTTTTTAACTGACAGTAGGTTTTCCATGTGAACTTTTGATGAGGCGCTGGCAAATTATATTCTATTTATAATGGGGATGTTGCATATGTGAGGAATTTGCGATTTGACTATTGATTCTTATGTAAAAGTTCGTGAGAAACACGATGGTGCCACTGGTTTTTTCTGAAATCAACTCCCAAGCTCAAAAAAAGCTCTCAAGATGAGGCCAAAATGGAGGGGATATTCCACCCTACCCTGAGAGTCCACGTCTACATCAAGACAAACTCTCCATGCAAAGATAGGGAGCAAATACATTGACAGGGCTGCCACTTTATTTGGGGACTCCAAAACTGAAAACACGGCAACCCTGCTAATGTATTTGCTCCCTATGGTTGTATGGAGAGTTTGTCTTGATGTAGACGTGGACTCTCAGGGTAGGGTGGGATATCCCCTTCATTTTGGCTTCAACTTGAGAGCTTTTTTTGAGCTTGGGAGTTGATTTCAGAGAAAACCTGCGGCACCATCGTGTTTCTCGCAAACTTTTGCATAAGAATGAACGCAGTCAAATCGCAAATTCCTCACACATTCAACATCTCCATTGTACCCAATAATCCAGCTTCATAAAAAAATCCTATGTAATCATTATTGTTCACACCAGCTGAAAATTTATTGAGAAGACTGAGCAGTTCTTCATTTAACTAACTCCCTCATTTTAAACTGATCTAGCTACGAGAAAATCCGCAGGAAAACAACCTCGGAGTCTTCGTCAACGGCACGAGGCTGATCTCCCGTGGGATATGCAACCGAGAGTGGCTGTCTTAACGTGAGAGTACAGACCGAACCACGCTCCTCAGTTGGAGGGAAATCGTTTTCATTACCGGCGCGGCGCTAAAAAAAGTCGGCTACACTCAACGTACCCGCTGCGTACAGGCGTCTCAAACATAATTTACATGTCGCGTATCTCGTCACTTGCCTTAATAAGCGCGACATCTTTGATGTTTTATTTCATACCGGGAAATTTCCATCTTCTTCGAGATGTTATTCACTTCCCTCGCTTTTTGTGTGATCAAAGTAACAACCAGGCGGAGCTAGCACTGGCAAATTCCTCCCGGTTGCCACTCGTTTCTTACATGATCATTCAGAGGAGGGTAGTTTACAAATAGTCGAGAGCTACGAATATTCATAAAGATAAAAAGCAGGGAATAAGACCCGAATACTCTACGCATGCTTTGATGGTTGATCGTAGAATAATACTGTAGGGACGGGACTGTATTCATTGCTGTTTCTTAAACAGCTTTTCAGGAGGGACAAAAATGGACTGATTTTGCAATTAGGAACTATAAAGTCCGGCCCGGTTTAAAAACAACGTATGTGCCATTAGTTTTCCCATGCATATAAGTGTTTTTTCAGATGAGCTAGAATTTATAGTTCCAAATTGCAAAATGCAGTCCAAATGGTTTACATCGTAAACGTTGTAGAAATAGAGGAATTGAGAGGCTTGGCGGACAAGGGGCATAAGTGCAGTTTTTTTAAAAAATTGAGATATTCATGATTTCTGTTCAAACTAGTCTTAATGTATGTTCTGTGAAAAATTCGCTCCCAGATTTCAATTTTCCCGAAAAGTCAGTTTGAACTTTTTCTCCGCCGTAAGGATCCATGTAACTTCGAAACTTTGAATACGTATCTCTTGAAATAACAAAAACTTTACTTATGTGCCTAGTCTTCCAAACCCTCAATGGAATCGGTCAGTTACAAAAGGACTCAAGCGCCAGGAATAAAAATACGACAAAAACAACAAAAACTGCATGAACAACCCGTTTTCAATTTTAAATTATTAATTATGAGATTAATTAATTCATGGCTTCAATATTTTAGAGCTCTGAGATTTATAAGTTTATAAGGGGTCAATTAAAACGGTTATTACCATTTTTCTCGAATTTTCATTTTTGGTGCCTGAGCCCTTTTGTAACCGACCGATTCTATGGAGGTTAAAAACTTATTTTTTGGCGGTGCCCCACCAGGAATTAAATGTTACGATTTGATAAATCTGATTGTGAACGTCGATTCCGTCTTTCCAAAAGTCGCAAAAAAATCATCGAATGCATCAGCTGGCAACTGTGTGGGTGTCTATGTGAGTGCGTAGTTTTGGTTGACGAATAAGCAAGTAGGGTAACGGGAGGGACGCATGCATATTTTATCAGAACCACGCTGAGCACGGCAGAAAAGCAGCATCTCAAGACACTCATAGAGAGACGAGATGGCTTCTTTGCCATGCCCTGTCACTCGATGGGCTACGAATACATTGATCCGTGATATGACTCAATTTGTCCCCGCTTCCAAGTAGGAAAAACACGAAAAAATTAACAATTTTCCACGTTTAAATAAAAACTAGTACACGATCAATTGGACGTATTTCTGTAAATGGAACTATGTGTATTATGACATGAGCCCTGACACCATAAGAATACATGCATAACAGGCCTCACGTCATAATGCACATAGTTCCGTTTAACAGGAATAAGTCCAATTTTTGAAGAGACTCATTATAAGTAACGTCCGGCGTAGAAAAATGTAGAATAAGTTCCCGGTAAACACGATGATGGTTACATTCCCCAGGAAGCACTTCGCAAAGGTGGGATTTATGGATACCGGGGCTTTACATACACTGAATAAAGAGCGGGTATTTACACTGTTGCCAGATAATGCTGAAAATCAGCACTTTTCTCTTGTTTAATCCGATGTGAGATATTCAAAGTAAATCGTCCAACCTGGCAACCTTGGCGGATAAGTCGAAACTCCGATTGACGTGGTGAATCGCATTAGAAAAGTAACCAAATTTAGTGTGGGGAATATTCTGCTCATATTAATTTTTAATACTGAATTACTCTTTTAGAGATTTTGAAATATCCACTTTCTATACGTTTTGAACGAAAATCTTGCTCGTATTTTAAAGTTTTTTATCACTATTAAATTTTATCTATGTTGAGCAGCATTGTTTTTCCTGACAGAACCGCTATCTAACGACTAGAGGATTTTTTGGGTACCAATGTTTCGTTGTGGAAAAAGAAAACTATTTCTTCCAGGTTAAACAAGTATCTTAACGGCTACGCAAAAAGCCTTTTTTTCTTCCGTCTAATCTTTTTGCACGAGTTTTAAAAACTGTCCAAGAGACACAGTAAAAAGTGGAGGCTTAATGAATTAAAACTGTCGCGTCTGTTTCTACGACGAGAGACCGAAAAGTAACTGGAACAGAGTTGACACATTTTTATTGTCAGAACTTCAAATCATTTCAGCTGATGATTTTAGGACAAAAGCGGATAGCTCGACTCATTTTCTTTGAAAATATAATATAAAAATTTCAGACACTTGCAAATTGAGTCAGTGAGTTCGAAAACACACCAACTCGGGGTTTTTTTATTTTCACTTTTTTACGGTTGAGTAACACTTATGAATAGAAGCATCTGCACGCTAAAGGAAATTTCGAAAATGTAATCAGAAGTGCTCGAAACAGCGACGGGAAAAGGGAAAAATCGAAGTATTTCATTGGAACTACCAATTTTTGGCCATTTCAAGGGAACCGGGTGACCATCCGATTTTGCGGTTTTCTTTTTTCGGTTCAGAATACCTTGTACCAACAAGTCATATAAATATTCAAGCGTTACTCAGGTCGAAAAATATAAATTTTTCAGGGCAGACTATGAATAATCAGTATCTGAAAGTCGGTGAGAACGAAAACACACCAACTCGGAAATTTTTAAACGCTTAATTCTCTGCCATCAATCATGGTGTATCGGTTTCAACTTGGTGCTTTGCAAAGTCTCTAAGCACTTGTCCTTTGACACCAAAAAGGTTTTTCTTAAACTAACTTCTTCGCCCGCTGCGATTTTTTAGGTGTTTCCTTAACAATTTGTTTTCCCAAGATGGTGTGTTTTCGAACTCACTGATTCAATTCTCTATTGTAGCTTTTTTTCTTGGCTAATTGTGGCAACAAGCATTTGTAACGAGCCGGAAACCATGGCCCCCGCTAACGTGGCAGATAAAGCGCGAAGTTAAGATGTCTGAGCACGACGTGCCCTGCGGGCAGCGGACGCTATATTTTGAGAGCGTAACGTGCCTTGCGGGTCGTAGCCACCTCGTTCCGAAGGCGCGGCGAGGGGTCGTGACGGCAGTTTTTTCATCGCGCCATGACGTGACACGGAAGAAGGGGTTTGTTTGGCTTAGCCTGCTCGCCTTCTAAGAAATACTAATCTTCATGAGCGGCAGTATGGGGTCCCCGGAATCCTCTCTACATGCTGCGGACGGAAAAAAATGACTGGAGGGAAAGCCTGGATTCTCTACCAACACTATGAAGCTAGCATGTGAGAGAGGATGGACCGCAAGACAGAGTAGGAACCACAGCAGCATCGGATAAAATTCCTCATCTAAATTTCACACAGAATAAATTCAGCACGTTCAAATATTTTTGAATCGACTGATTAATAAGAAATTAAAGTTTATCGTTTACATTAGAATCAGCATACTGACTATTGAAATTAGGAGACAAAGCACTTGACAAAAAAACAAAGCGTTGTGGAAAAAATGAGCAACCCTATTGGTTGAAACGGGTGGATGTTGCTTACTACGAGAGAAATAATGGGCTAACTATAGGGTCGCGGGTAGGTTGTCATTAGGTAGTTTATTTAAACGCCTCTTTTGTCCGTTGCGACCACCCGTTTCCACCAAAAGCATCGCTCCATTCTCTCTTTGTCCATAGCTTTGTCTATCAATTTCAATAATAAACGCCCTAAATGAAACCCTCTCGTGTATGAGTAAATCAAAATCAGCGTCAGTCAAATCAGCCGTCAAAAAAAATTCTCATTTGACGTATCTGCCGTGCTAAGGAAGAACGCTGTATGAACATTCGAGAGTTGCCGAATTTCCTTCGATAAAATGTTCATTTTTGAAGCAAGTTATGAATATTTTCTCTTGGAATTTTCAAGAACTTTGGGGAAAATTGTTAACTAAATATCTGAAACATTGAGACAAATAAGAGTACGTTTTGTGAGCCTGATTGTTGAAATTTTGTGTTTATCCGGCAGGCTTAGGTGACCTAGGTTAAAAGGCGGAGCGTGATTGGTCGGCTATGTCTTATCGCTGCTTTATCGTGTCTATGTCGGGTGGAACTCTCGACAAGTTAAAGGCACCTCTTAAACTTCTGACAGTATATCGTCCATTCCACCTGACAAAGGCACGATAAAGCAGCAATAAGACATAGCCTACCAATCACGCTCCGCTTTTTAACCTATGTCATCTACGTCTATCCGACAACCACAAAATTTCAACAATCAGGCTGCAGGAAATTCGTGTTTTATAAGAGGATATTTGGCAACGCCTGAGGGTTCATACGGTGTTTTTCCTCAGCACGGCAGTATTGATGCCAAGAAGAACTATGCGGGAAATGAAAAAGACAAAATCTAAATAGCGTTGTCGTTTGAGACTAACGTTCGGCAACATTGGCGGTTAGTAAACAATGTAAGCCACTTATTCTGAGATAAAAGCTGCCCATTGACAAATTTACTTCAGCGGGGCAAGATGAACAACCCCCGCGCATAACTGCTCCGTTGTTTCAGGACGACGGGGCAATGCCGACCGCCCATCGGGTCGCCGCCAACTCCGGAAAACAGCAGTAAGTGCATTCGGGACTGAGCCGCGGTCGGCGCGGTGCCGTAGGCGTTCCGCGGATCGCGCCAAAACGCACATACTGCTGTTTTGCGGAGCACGACGGAGCCGAGCCCCTTGCCCCCACCTCTCCCACCTTTTAAAGTAAACAAATTAAGCCGCTCACGGTAATTTGCAATTCATTTGAGACTCTCAAGATTTATAAATGCGTCTTTCGGACGTGAAACGACTTGTCGTGCGTTTCCGGTGAAAAAGAAGTCGCCGCCTGTCTTTTTATGCAAAGCCATTTTTCCCCGTTTTCCGCTCCTTGCTTTTCCGACTTAATGGCCGCCCCCAGCTCTGGGGTTAAATTTTACACCGGGATATACTGCAGGCTATTGACTCCTCCTTTCCTGACGTCACTATTGTCGTGAGAAGTACCCAGCCTCAAGATTTTGAAGAGATCCTTACTGTATTCCCCCCTTTTTTTAATTAAATAGAATACTTAGATATTGGGTAAAATTGGCCAAAAGACATTATTTAATTCAAGTTATACCTCGGATGTTCCTTCCACAATTTTTCCGGAGGAAAACAATTTACGTTCGTTAGTTATTCACACAAAATCATTAAGTCTCGAAGTCGTTAGTTTATTCATCTTCTTCATAGTGATAAGGCAAGTTGTCTCTAAAATACAGATAAAAGGAGAAATATGTCCTGCATACATGAGGAGAAATATGTCTGGACTCTAGATCCAATGTGTTTTTTTCCAGTGCGGTGTTTTTTTCTAATTTTTTTTAGGATTCTATAAATTACTTGATAGATGACAAGAATTTAATGTTTCGAAATAAAAAAGGGGAAAATTCAGTTTAAAACTCCATATTATTTAGTCCTCGTTAATTTTAATTGGTTTTATTTTAATTGTCATTCAATAAAACGATTATTCAGAAAGGCATAAGTTTAAATATAAAAAAGCACCTAAAAACTAGAATGTCGATTGACGTTGAAAACTCCAAGTTCACGCAATTTGTTCGCCCTATGTATGTATTGGAAACAAAGTGAAATTGCTTGCTCTGTATCCGGTCCTCAAAAAAGGATGATCAAACGTTTCGATTCGTGGAAAAGCTCAAAGAGGCGGTCGCAGCTCAAACCATGCGTTCAATCGGGACGTTTGATGTGACACCTGGTTCCGAGGGGGAAAAAAAGTTTGGAGACAACCACTTCCTCATTTTATTTTATGGAGAAAGATCACGTTGCGGCGAATTATTACGTCCGTAAGCCAATTTACCCGGCCGCATTTGAACGCGCTTTTGTTCGTTTCCATTAACAACGATGTGGTCAAAAACGATTCGTCCGTCACAAAATAGGTATAAACCGTGTCGTATTAAGTGCACAAAATATAGAGAACAGAAAGGATGGGAGGTACGTAAAAAAGACAAATTTTTTAGGAAGGAATACTGCCGAGCTGAGAAAAAACGCCGTATGAACATTCGAGAGTTGCCAAACTTCCCTCGATTAAATGTTCATTTTTGAGGAAAATTATAAATATTTTTCCTTGAAATTTTCAGGAACTCTAGGTGAGATTGCGAACAAAATTATCTGAGAAATTGGAGGGAAAATACTCGGGAGTTTGCGGGAAAATTCGTTTTTAATCCTAGGAAATTTGGCAACGCATGAAGGGACATACGGCGTTTTTCCTTAGCTCGGGAGGATGAAAAGGGGATAGCTTCTTGTTGCGCCGAAGAAAACACAAACAATGTTGAGGAATCAATTATTGCGTCAAACATAATGCCACTTGTGTCAAGGGATGATTTTTTCATCAAAATAAAATCTTTCCAGTTGTGATGGGATCGTTTGATTTCATTATACTCTCTCTTTACACCAAAGTTATACATTTTTGGGAGTTTATTTGGCCGGATGCAAATCTTCTAGAGCCCCCAGTTGGAACTAACTTAAGCTTCCTGTAAGCTGAGTGTAATCTCTCTTCTTAGCTGGGCCTGATTACTTTAGGTTATGTTCACTCGATCTCCGGCCAAACCTTGGCCGAGAAGTTTGGTCCTTGAATGCGAATGTCAATAAAAAGAACCGGTGAATCTCACGATACATTTAAAGGGAAACTTGAAAACCAATGAGAGCATAAAAACCATCGAAATTAAAGTTTTAAAAAATGTCATCATTTTTAGCTAATTAAAACGAGTTAACCATCATGACGTGATTCTATGAGACGCTCGAATGACTAATTTCAGAGGTACACTCAGCACTTTAAGAAACGTACAATTACACGTTGTAGTTCTCATAATGATCAAATCATGGAAACTCAGTTACTCCAAGCCTGCAAGTTATTGAATTGTTTACACCATTCGATTTGACAACAATGCACGGAGATGGAACAACGCTGAAGAAAAGTGTGAGCGGCATTTCATCCCCTAAACACCGAGAATTATCCTTTATGGTTTTTAATAAAAACTTTTTATATAGGTGCCTCCCAACACGCCTTAGATGATACTTCCTGCGCCAAAAGAAGTCCCATTTTTTAATAAGCTGCAGAATTTACTCGGCATGCATCTCGTATAAATATGTAATTATGACCCTTCTTCTTTTCTTGCCAAATGGTAGTGAAATGATACAATTCGCCTATTGTATCAACATGCATAAGGTTCATTTTACCATGCTCTTGCAATATGTTCAAATTTTATCCAGGTATGTCATTTGTTTGCGAATAAACGCAAAATTCGCCGGCTAACTGAGCTAAAAAACAAGAGTGAAACTTTTCAGCACATCAAATTTATGATGTAAACCTTACGGGGGCTGATAATTGAAAGTGATAAACAAAACAAAAGACAAAGAAGACATAGACAGAATGGAGCGATCCTATTGGTTGAGACGGGTGCTTCTTATAGACTGAAGGGGGAAATGACGAACTATAACTGTCGGTCCCTCGTAGGTTGCCGTTAGTTCGCCTATTACTTTCCTTTGTCTACTCCAACAACCCATTTTCACCTTTAGGGTAGCTTCATTTTTCCGCTGTCTCCTTTGTCTATCACTTTGTCTATTAATTTCAATAATCAGCCCGCTGATTGGACGGGTAAATCGGTTTTAGGGAGTTCAAGGTAATCTCGGCTTTGCTCCTTGTTGGAGTAGAAAATGACCCTTGACGAAGAGATCCTACGACAATATCTGAATGTTAACACGGCGCTGTTCTTCCGTGTTAAGGTAGAACGCCGTGTGAACATTCGAGAGTTGCCAAATTTCCTTCAGTAAAGTGTTCATTCATGAGAAAAATTATGAATATTTTTCCTTGAAATTTTCAGGAACTTTAGGTAAAATTGCGAGCAAAAATATCTGAAAAATTGGACAGAAAATATTCATAAGTTTACCCGAAAATTCGTGTTTTATCGAAGGAAATTTGGCAACGCCTTGACGTTCATACGGCGTTTTCCTTAGCACGGCAGTGTTCCTCAGCCCCGCAGAAGTGGCGAATCCCATTCGATTGCGAAAGCGTATACCGGAGTCAAAACATGCCCTCTAATCAAATGTCCAGCGTATTTTGTCCTGCAAGCTTGTGACACTATGCGAATTGACCCGTATTCAAACTACCGCAAGAACCACGTAACTCGAGCGAAGACCCTATTCACTTATGCGGTTTTTGCGCAGCATCGCGGAATTACCCTGATAGATGGCGTGTGACGGTTCGCCCTGGCGGGAAAGGGGTAATTAATCACGGAATGCTTTTATCGTGACATAAGGACGGCCTAGGTGAAATGATAATTTTGATGCAGTTTGGATAATGCACCCCCCCCCCCCCCCCCCCCCCCCCCCCTTCCGGTGACTTACGAGCTATCAATCAATTTACATCCCCGTGTATCCTGTACGTTAAATGAAGGGTATTAACTCCTCGCTCCGAGGGTTTCCTTCCCATTTTCCCGCCAACTTTCTCCCACCGATGCCACATGGAACATACAAGATACGCTTGTTAAGTCAACTGTTTACAATTTGTCAGAGTTGCAAAATTCATTAAACTTATAGAATGAAATTTTACAAAACTTCTGAACACTTTGAGATGCATTGAAACAGTGAGTTCTTAGTGTTGAAAACAATGGCATGAGTCTTGCGAAGTTCCCATTGATAGCCTAACCCAACGATGAAAAAACGCCTTCAACGCGCAGAGATACTTTTTTAACTACTTGAGCGTTAAAATAGTTGTATCCTACAGCCGTGCCTTTCAATAGTTTTCAACAGCAGTGTTTTGCCTTGCTGTCACCTTTAGTAAGTATTCTCTCCGATTCACAAGATCGCGAAAAAAAAAAATACAGGAATAGTTCGGAGAGCCGAACAATATCATTTGAAGCCTCTGTGTAACATAAATCGAACCTCAGCTAAAAACATGATGGCGACGATCTTGATTGAAATGTTATTACCTAATTTATTTAGTAACGTAGTGATAAGCTGTATATTTATAATGTCAAACATGTACAAAATATTATATTTTCTTAGAAAATTAAATGAAAATGAAGTGTAATTTATCATAGTCTTTGAAGAAAAACAAGCAAATTTTCAAAAAAAAAAGGGTAGAAAACTGTGAGTTTTTATTACATTCAAAGTAATAGGTATGTGACATAGTTGAAAATGGTATTTACATTCAGGTTTAAACTATAATGCATTATTATATCTCACTTTTTCAAATCCCAATTTCAATGCGATGCCTACAACCGGTACCAAAAGAGAGTCGGTTTATCGATTTCGAGGTCATATTAAGATCACAGCGCCTACTACATCTCACTTTCAGGAATCACGCTGGAAAAAGAAATAGCCTCAAAAAAGTTTGACAATGTTATAAATTAGCCATGTTTTTTATAGATATATATCTCAGTATTTTTTTTTCTCTTGGTACTAAGATCCACTCAATTTTTAGATAAACAGGATGTAGAAATTGTGTCGTATTGGAACTGTCAGGCCAGTGAGGCATAGCTTAACGCCCAATAAAGTAAATGCGGGAATCGATGAACCTCAAAAATTGTTAATTCAATTCCGATTCTGTGGGGTCTTAACTGCTTTTTTTGTCCACATGAATGCACAAAATGATACATCCCACGAAGCCACCCATATCCCAGGAGTAGAAGAAAAGTTATCGAAACCTGGTGATGCAGGAGTCAGGACTTATTTTCAATGTTGCTCTAATGTTTGGTTGAAATGCGGGATAAAAAACCGTTGCACACAGTCATTGAATCTACTTCAATGTTAGGATAAGTTACATACACACACATTTACCAAAATCTGCGAGGAACCACCCAATGACTTTATTCCTTCCAAAAAATAAAAGTCCAAATCGTGATACTTAAATTGATTGATAATTAAATAATATACATCTATCTATATATTTAATATCCTAAGGCCTTTTTTGGCCTCCAACAGTTTGTGCTAATTCGATCTCGGAAACTACTGGACCGATTTTCCTCGGATTTGTTTTAAATTAAAGCTCTTAGGCTGTAGACGTGCCAACATCCCTTGGTTTTCGATTTGCGCGACCGACGTTGCAAAATTTACCTCGATTTGATAACGACATATTTGCATTTTTGACGCTGGACAGTTTGTGCTAATTCGATCTCGGAAACTACTCGACCGATTTTCCTCGGATTTGTTTTAAATGAAAGCTCATAGGGTCTAGATGTGCCAAGACCCCTTCGTTTTTCGATTTGCGCGACCGAAGTTGCAAAATTTACCACGATTTGATAACGATATATTTGCGTTTTTGACGCTGGACGAGTCATATGGGTGGGGGACCTCCCACCCTCTGATTTTCCGTTTCCCTCTCCACGTAAACCCATCCCTACCTGCTCACAACACGTGTCACCCTTCTACCCTAGCATGGGTCCTACGGCAGTTTCACTCATGTCGGGGGTCGGCTCATGTCTTCTTCCAAGAGAATTGGTGATTTATCTTCACCCTTTCGCACCGTTACATTTTCAAAAAGTGTTCTGATTTTCTTTTCCAGGAGTGTTATTTATTTTTCAAGGTTGTTTCTTTTTCTAAAAGCGGGTAATTTTTAGTTTCCTATTCTTTGTTTTTGAATTTATCATTTTGCCTCCAGGAAGTCCTCTAAGCACTGGTAGTGGCAAAATTTGGCTCGCGAAGCGAGCCAACAGTTACTCGCGGAGCGAGTAACTGGGGGTCCAGGGGGCTTGCCCCCGGCTAGCGGCGCAAGCGAGCGTAGCGAGCTGAAGCAGCTAGTATACTTTAATATTAGTCATATAATTTTTATTAAAATATCAGAGGGTCTTGGGTTTCAGAGAGATACTTTGGCAAAAGCTTAGTTTTTTCCAGAGAATATGCTCTCTCTGGCCGTGACTGTGCGTGGAACCAACCCCTTGTTTTTTCGTCCGGAAAATGGCACGTTAAGTACGAATTTTTTCGGAAGAGGAGGTATTTAACCTAAAAAACTAACAAAAAAATGTCACAAAAAACCACATCCGAATCGAACACTAGACTGTTTTCGGTATATTTTACTAAAGAAAAGTGCTAATTTTTACTAATTTTCCTCTTGATAAAATTAAAGACACTTTGAATTAGGATGAAAGAAAAAACAGTGTGTGAAGCCAAACAATATTTATTTACCTTACGCATAGGATAATTTCAATGCCTACAGTTAATTTTACGTTAATTTCGGAATTGATCCAAAATTTTCCCTCCACTTTCTGATCTCCATACCATCCTTTCAAAGTATTTTCGTGAAATCCCTCTCTTTTTCAAACGAATTAATCTCCAAATTTAATGTATTCTTTCCTTGTCCTAACTTTTAACTTTGTACTACCTTTTGTGGCCCCTACTTTTTAAAATTTTAAATTATTTTGATCTCTCCTGTAAGGTGTTAATGGCTCAATTGTTGAAAGCACCAAATAAACGTATGTACCAACCAACCAATACATTAATTTCTTCAGGAGCGGGAAGTTTGAATTTACTATTTCTAAAATAAACTATCACAAAAACATCTCATATATGAGTTAGTTTTGAAATCCGACATGTTCAATGTACTCAACGTGAAAATTGAACGAGACAATGTGTGCTATAGTGCTTAGTATCAAGATAGTATCAAGCTTAGTATTCCAGGTTTCGGCCACTCATAATGCGAAAACAAAATATTAGCTATTAGCCAATTTTACAAGTATTTTTTTTTCCCCCTTTTTTTTGTTTATTCGCCATCCAATAACGTTATTACAGAATAAAAATTTACATAAAAAAATAGAGATATCTCTAGAGAAAAAAAATAAATATAAATACAAAATGGTTAAACAATTATTGGGTGGCTGCTGGAATCACCGTTACATAACATCAGCAGTACAAGTATATGCAATGATTGCGACTCAGGCAATGCTCTAATAAAGAAACATTGAAACAACATTAAAAATGTTCGTGCTTAATATCTCATCCTGCTTAGTGCCTCTTTGCCCAGACGCACTCATGTACTTTTCCCCGTGACTGTCGCAATTATACAGGTGTGTTCTTTTTTCATTCGGACCGTGCGATTTTGTTAATGCATTCAATTACTCACCACACTCATCTTCAATTTACTTCATTAGGGACCGCGCTCGGAATCGAATCGCAGGGAGCTCCCGAGCTGCTGGAAACAATACGCCAGTGAATTACACTGGCGAGTGAGGCGTGGGCTATCATTTATCTGCGCGAGGTGGAAAAAACCCCCCGCCCCGGAGGGAAATCCCGCTCGTAAGAACGGCGGCGCGGCGCGGCGCAGCGCGGAAACAGATTAATTTCAGTGGCGAAAAAAACTTTGAAATGTTGCGAAACATACGTCAAATCCAGCATTACCCTTTCACTCTCCGCCATTCGCGGAGCGTATTCTATTGCTCGGTCCGGGATGGATGTCTGCTCGCAATAATGCCACATTTTTAATAAAATTTCGCCCGTTTTACAATCAGTTGGACATTCAGCGGTCTCTCCACCTCAGAGGCATACTCAGCAGAAATTGCTGATTGCCTTGGTGTGTGATACAAGGATTTCAAAACGGCATTTTTCATTCAACTATTGTACAAATAAACTATGTCTGTTTACGTAATTTTTTATTTCAATTTGCACTGATAAAAATATTCTTTCACAACCTCCGATTGAACGCTCCGCGAAAATAAAATAAAAACTTGAGTCATTTGAGTCAAAACCGAAAAAATGAAGACGCGTTATCATTTGATAACACGTCATTTATACGTTATAAGCAGTCTGTGGCCCACACGTCACGGAAGTATGCCCAACACGGATCTCTAAAAAAGCACTCAGTTCATAAGGGATCAAGTTTTGGAAAATCATCCCGTGCAAGCTGGCTCGGGCTTCCAGATATTTTTTTTATCCTTAGTCAATTAGAATATTATATTTTCCTTTTTCCTTAATAATCTCTGAGGAAACTGCATTTTTAAAGGTTCAGCAAATATTGTTTTTTTCCCCTTCTCTTTGATAAATAAAGGCTCATGTAAGACTAGACTTTAACTCCCTCCTCTCTTCGTAAGACCTCGTAAGGACTGTTTAAACCCCCTACCCTTCAATAGCATACACATTAAGTTTAATGTACTGTATTGGAGAATTTGCACGAAAAAAAAAAAACTATTCCTTCATATGAAAGTGCTTAATGAGCTGAGTTCGCAGTATTTTTCATAATTTTTTCAGCTGATATGGGTAATTACAGAAAAAATAGATTTATAATCGAGCAAATATACCGTCTTGAGACGTCATCTGGCGGCATTCCTGTTTAAGCACACTCGAAAAAAAAACTCTTGAACTCCAGACTCTTAAAAACATCGACAAGAAAAAATACTCTTGATTCAATCAGATTCAAGCTTAAATCAAGAATCAAGCCTCTTAATTTGAGCGGATTTCCTTTCAATTTAAGCTTAAATCTGATTGAATCAAGAGTCCTTTTTCTTGTCGATGTTTTCAAGAGTCTGAACTCTAGATCCAATGTGGTTTTTTTTCCAGTGCACATGTATTTTAGCCAATTCAGTTTTTCTGTCAGATCGCCTTCAATAATTGTTCAATTTACAAACTAATGATATTCTCGTGCTCAATTCTCTCATTGGCTTCATCTGAAACATGAAATTCACCAAATTTCAGACACTGCAAAGTCCGCGATTCTCCAACAACGATCCGTGAAGCCTACGCAATGAGCTCCCCGAGGAGGCGGCGAAAGACCGTAATAAGAAGAGCTCGGAAGAAAAACTAAAGGCGAAGTTGGCATGGAAGACATCCGAGTTGCTCTTTGCCGAGAGCCCTTTGACGCGAACTATCGACACGGCGACCCTTGGCGTATCCTTTGTTTCCGGGCCCGGAGCCCGGAGACTCCGGCTTCGAGTGTTTTCTCCGCACGCATCATCTCGCGCTCGGCTTTTAATTAAAGCATCCAGCCCGTTTACGTCTTTACGAGCCGAGTTTAATGACGCTCGCAGACCTCGGGGCACCGCGGGTCAAACGACTGCCTCTCGCCCTCTCGCTCGCCCCGCGCACTAAACCTCGTATCTCTCCGCTTGTTGAGCGTCCGAGTTGCGCGGTTTTTGTTTCGCGCGCTTGCGACTTATTTGCACGGCACATTTATAGATGAGTCCTCGCAGACGCGATAAGGTCACCGAAAATGGGACTTTTCATTCCTCGTAAATTTTGCGGTCTAAAAGCGGTGGTGGCATGTGGTTGAAACATCGTCGCGAGAGAAAAAAATGCAGGGTTCGACAGTACTTTGAACTGATTTTGGCTTTTTTTTATTTATTTATTTTATTGTAAGCTTCCAATACAGGAATAATGAGGTTTATAGTGCTCTGACCGGATATGACCATATCTTTAGCCATTTAAAATCAAATCTGCTTGCAGCAACTACCATTTATCTGCCCAAAATAGCCTAATGATAGCTACGGAAAATGGCACAGTCAATACCAATGAGAGAATACAACTATTTTAACGCTCGAGTAGTCAAAAAAGTATCATGCACAGTTGAAGGCGTTTTTTATCGCTGGGAGAGATTGTCAACTTGCTGTCTCTTTGACGTAGCACATATAGTAGATTTTTGGTTCAGACATATAAGTGTGGGCCACTGAAACTCGTGATGTCCTGCATATTGACCAATGAAACTACCGGACCATATAACTCGGTTTGCAACGTTGCAGACTCCCTGTCATCTTTATTTTAAAATGGAAGACAATTCAATGTCAATTCTTAAAACTTTCGAGATTTTTCTTCTCTTACATACATAAATTACATATGTAAATATATGTTGTATTCCAGTTTTGTATTCCAGTTTGTATTCCAAGTTGTTTTCCATTTTAAAAAAGGATGATAGGGAGTACGCAACGTTTCAAACCGAGATATGTGGTTTGGTAGTTTCACCGGTCGAAACGGTAGACTTCATCGAGTTTCAGTGGCCCACACTTTCATATCTGAACAAAAAAACTACAATATGTGCTACGTCAAAGAGACGGCAAGTTGACAATCTCTCCCAGCGATAAAAAACGCCTTCAACTGTGCATGATACTTTTTTGACTACTCGAGCGTTAAAATAGTTGTATTCTCTCATTGGTATTGACTGAGCCTTTTTACGTAGCTATCATGCGGCTATTTTAGGCCAGATAAAAGGTAGATAGCAGGTAACAGCAGCTTTAATTTTAAATGGCTAAAAAAGTGGTCATATTTGGTCAAAGCACTATAAACTTCATTAGCATTGTACTTGAAGACGTGTCTAGTTTTTAAAACCAATTTCATGGATTACATTTGAGGAAACAACTTTCGAAAGAATCTTTGAAGAGGTCTTTTTGACAAGTATATCATCAGGTAACAACCGGCAAAAGTTGGTAGTCGCTGCTCAATCCAAAAGCATTTTTGGGCTCCAAGGTTATCTCTATAGAATGAAGCGCAGTAATGGATATAGAGCTATTTGAACACCAAGAGCATTTTACAAAAATGAAAATTTCATCCTACCTTATCGACAGTATACTTCGTTTTGTATGTGTTTTTTTAAAAAAATTGCATATTTCCTCCACTGTCATTTGATGAAAGAATACGTATGACAGCTTGCCAAATTACTTTTCTCGTAATTCAGAAATAGCTATGTTGAAGTTCGAAGTTCGTTGAATTAGTCGAATATGTGAGTCAAATCAAGAAAGCATTTTGAAAATTCTGAATTTAGAATTCCGCGGATTTGAATATCCAACAGAATTTGAGGCTCTTAAAGTAGGCTCCAGAAAAAACTTTAAGGCTCTGCTACTGAGTACATGTCCAAAAACAGTTTCACAGAAATATATTTCATGAAATTTCGCATCTCTGACCAAGTGTTACCCTCGCTCCCTATCGATAAGAACTTAGTTTCGCCCCATATGGCAACTGTAAGTAGCTAGGATGTTTACGACGCGTCGGCCGGAAGTGAACATCATGACGTCACAACGGGTGCAACCTAGGTTCGGGTTTATTGTGCGTTTCGAGGGCGATTATACCCGACTTCCGGGAAACGTTGCCGGATTGCGGCTATAATTCCTTATTTCTAAAACCGAATTCGCCAGGCTCATTTACTCCGGAGGAAGTTTGGCAACGTGCTCCCTCGTGGAGCAGAGGGTTTAATTTTAACGACCTGCTCTGTGTTTATGATCTGAAAACTTGACGTTCTGCTGCACGTCTGACTGTTTTTCAGCCCTCATCTCGCTTTCATGACGAGTCGTCCATACGCGCACTTTTAAAGAGTGCACAGACGCCGAGAACAAGCTAATGTAGCTGGAGGATGGACAAAACCTTTGATAACTCCCTAAAATAAGCTTCCAAATTAAATAGGAAAAGAACAGAAAACATTATTTCATTTGTGTCAAAATTAGAAAAAGTATTCTACCTTTTTATTTCATTTTGAGATTTCTCATTCAGAAAGTAATTTTTACTTATAATTTTAAGACATTAATTGTTTGTTATCAATAAAAAGTTGAAAATTACAATTTACCCAGTTGTAAAATCTTATTTTAATAGTATATGAATATCATCGTTGGAGAAATGTATATTTTGTTCTGTCTTTTATTCTACAGTATTATAATTAAAATTCAAAATTGTATTTAGTTTCTATATTTTTAGATAACAACCTCCTAAAAAATAAGAATGTTTTGACATCCTCGTTGTCAAAACCTCAAAACATATGCAACGACCTCAAAATGTTTGTCTCGACTGCCTCTGCTCCTGCTCCTAATTTTAAGTTTTAAGAATATTACGTTGACTGCAGGGGCAGTTGAGAGGTCGTCATATATTTTGTAACAACTGGGATGTTAGTTCAACATCACGATTATTTTCGGTGTACGCCGCATTTATGAAGAATTGATTCTGCATTATTTGACGCAAAAACCACCCACAAATTCCAAACATCGACCCCTTTGATAGCAACTAAAAGTTGAAAGATGAAAAATGGATAGTTCGAGAGAAATTCGGTTGATGTTTGCCAGTATTGACGCTCATACGATCATTAGGAATGTGAAGTATGCCATGGAACTTTGACCCAATGGTTTTGAGGGCAATAGAATGAGTTTAGCATTTGAAACTGAAAAATCCACATTTTTTACCCCTAACCAAGCTTTTGTTGCACTGAACACTGAGTTTTCACCTTGAGGCACGTTTTGACTGATTTTACAATCAATCCGGTGTCAAAGAAAGTACTTAAATGAGAAATACAAAAAAAAAACAAGAGAATAACAATGCTAAACAATTGTAAAAAGTACAACTATAACGTTTCGGCCCAATCATGTGCCCATTCTCAAACATGGACGAGGCTAAAAGTAAAAAAAAATGAAACAAGATAATTGTGACCATTGCGTTATTTTTTACCATTTTTCACTTTTTCAAACCCATGATTTTAGTGTTTTTTTCGTGTCTTATTGTTGAATCGGATTATTACATTGTGCATTTCTTACATTTCATTTCTTCATTGTCAAATTGACCAACATCTCATAGAACTCTCTCTTCTGAGTTTAGATGGTGGATGTATATTTGGTTGTGTGAGACTTCAGGAAAATTACAAAAATTAGAGAGAGCTGAGCTTTGTCTCATGCAGCGATATCAAAATACTCTCCCCTACCAGAGACATGAGAAAAACAGAAATGAAGAGGAAAGAAAAAACATATAAACGAAGACGAAACAAGCAGAAGTTTGCAAAATTAATTGAAACATCTGAAGAGGGCATCGCGACTACAGATTATTTCGTGCTTACTATCACACTTGCCTGTCCGCATGAGAAATTCGACCTTTTAAATATCCAAAAATTGATGTATCCCCTAGATTTGGCAGCCTCGCTCGCAGGATTCAATCATGAAGACGCCGGAAAGACGAGAGGCTACGTTAGGTGTTGAGTGATAATGAACAAGGTGTTTGAAGAAGTCAGCAGGAACGCCAGTTCCTCCTACGAGTCGAGCGGAAATCACTTGAGAGAGGAATCTGGGTCTGTGAAACGATACACTGCCTTGCTACGGAAGAGCGCCGTATGTACACCCCAATGCTGCCGAACATCCACCGACAAAATATCCATCCCCGCGAAAACTCACGATTATATCACCTTGATATTTTTACACACAATACATTATATCGTCGGTAAAATTTTGCGGAAGTTTAAAACCAAAGAAGATAATCATAAGTGTGTAGGAAATCGTAATGTGATTCTGTGAATTTGGCAAGGTTTGGATGCTTTAACGGGTGTCCTTCAGAGCGCGGGGATGCAGCCCTGTCTGGCGGGTGGTGGAGGGTGGAGTTTGCAGGCGCGTTCTTGAGAGCAGCCTCTCTCAAGATGCACTGCTCGCTGTATTTAATTAATTATTAACAGAAGTGTAAACATCATTATAGATACCTAGCTTCGAAATGCGGTGCGAGTAGCGAATTGCGAATTGCGAGTTGCGAGTTGCGAGTTGCGAGTAGCGAGGGCTCCGATGCTCGCGCGAAACGAATTCGATGAAGGCATCCTGCGGATTCACGAGTGCATCGAGGGTCCGGTGCATGGATGCTGGGTGACGCTCTTCGAGAAAAGGACTACTCGACAGGCTTAGAAAAAAAAGAAAAAGAAATTCTGAACCGCGGACGGAATTTGAGTTTTTATGAGAGGAGTCCAGTTACAAGTATTCAAGGTGAAAAAAGAAGGGTTTGCAAGTTTCTTCTTCGTGTATTTCAACGTGAAGATTAAATGGACGTATTTCTACCAAACGGAACTATATGCATTATAACGTGAGCCCTGAGACCCATAAGAATATATGCACAACAGGGCTCACGTCATAATGCACATGTTCCGTTTGGCAGAAATACGTCACAATTTCGAGGGCCGTGTTCATAGTCGTGCCCTAAACACCCTCTTTCTTGGGCCATTCGCTTGGGTCAAAGTACAACCCTGAAAATATTTCATCTACGTCTTTAAATTTTTGTTTAATGTTTGCTAGTTTTATACAATTTTTTTTAGGATGGGGGAGGCTCAGTTTTGAAAGTTCTATTGCAGATAGGTGATCCCTAAAATTTGAGTTAATTAGCTCAAAACCATAAAAATATCAATAAGTACGTGCATGCGCTGAATCCTCCCGTTACATTTTTTAAACCTGTCTTTATCAGGGAAAAAAAAATGGATTTAACTTTTCTACTCACTAAGGATCAAATATCTTCATTAGACTCGCCAAGGATCCTAATGAATAACGGACAGTGGTTTTCAACCTCAAATTAAACCCTTTTTTCATGGCGAGCAGTATCACGAACCTCCTCTACAGTATACAACCCGGTTTTGAATCAACTTCACTCCACCCCCTACAAAATGCAACCCTCCACGCCCCCCGCCTGTAACTGCGTTTCCGTGACCCTCCCCCACACCCGCCCCCCAAAAATCCACCACACTCATTTAACGGAGCTTTGATCGCGGGGCTGGAAATTGTTGATTTATCATCTACCACCCGCAGCGTTGCCTAATCCGCTCAAAATGTCGAATTCTCTGGATAGAAAAATCAGAGTTTCTCCAACTTTCAGCAACCGCGGCTGGTCGCAGGGAGTCTCTGGTCATTGTTTATCATACAATTTCCTATTTACGCAACATATGTTTGAACCTCCTGTTTATTTACGTTCCATTTTTCACCCTTCCCCGCCCGGTCTCTTTTTCACTGACGCCGCAGCGTGATGTGCTGCTAGCCACCGGCTCGCCTACACACTACATTAATTCATTAACATTCCGCCCCCTTTGGAAAAAAAAGAAAATGAGAAAAACTGAAAAACTCAATTTTCTCCTCGCTCGTAATTTCAAGTTTGCTCCGCTTTTTTTTCGCCGTTTCGAGTGGATCTATTTAATTCTTGGTAGTCTAAATAATTAAATTTCTTCCAGTTCTCCTTCACACTCGGATGAGAGCAAAAGGAGATCGAGGAAAAAGGGGAATTGGGAGGGATCCAAATTCCAAACTCAAATGAAACCGTGACGGCGGCTGCAATACGAAAAGAACGTTTGGACGCTTTTTCGTTGGTGGGAAATAGAGACGTCCCGTTCATGATAGGACGGGAGATGGGTTTAATCAAAAGCGGGAGTCAAAATTGGACGTATTTAAAGCAAACGGTACCGTCTGAATTGCGATCCGCGCTTTGAATTTTTTTCTCCTCGTTTTTATTGAGAAGACATTAATTGTAGAAGAAAAACATTCCTAGGTACCTACGCTTAGCGACATGGTCTGTTTTTGTAAGTCTCACCTTATTTCATGGTATAACATCATAAGAGTAACGCGTTACGCAAATTGCATATTGAAAAGCTATACATAGGAGGCGTGAAGTGTGTCGGAAGGGGGGAGGGGTCAGGGGGCGGACCTTCTCGTTTTGTACATTTCAAACAAATTAAGAACATGTAACTTAAAAAGAACACATAAGATGTCCATAAAACGAGCCGGAAATAGTATGGTTTCTCAAGCCAAGTTATAGTTGAGCCGTCCTTCAAAATGTGAAATCGAAGAAGGATCAAATCCGAAATACACGCTATCGTAGTATTACTATGAAGACGGTTTTCTCAAAAATCAATCGGTCGAAATTATCTGTTCCCAACTACACTGAAGCCCTTTTGAAAACTTAAAATAAGGTTATTTATTTCCGGCTGAAAACCGGGTCCAGTGTCAAGTGACCGAACTAGAGATGCGGACACATTCTAATATGGCCCACGGAATGATGCTTGCTTCTCTACGTTTTCCAGTGTTTAGTAAATGTTTCGGAACAGAAAAGTCTCCACGATGCAATGCTTTCAAATATACAAATTATCTTGTTGTAAGAAGTAATGTACATATCTACTACAAAAATAAATAAAAAAACACTTTGTTATTTTTAAATACATATTTGTTTGTTTTCTATCCCCACACTTTGATATTCTTCTTTAAAAACCTTTTGCTACCTAGTTTCCTCGTAAATGCCTTCTTTTTTACTATCTGAGTTTAAAATAAATAAAACTGTCATTCGGAGAAAGGCACAGATGAATAGACAAACTCTAAAAATATGCATAGAGCAACGACTAAATATTATTTCAAGCTTCCTTCCTAAAAAAGGCAAATAGAAAAGAGAGAGAGAAAACACAATTGTGTTCACAAATATACTGGACGGGAATGACTGAACATGGAAAACGAATAGAGGAAATTCGAAATAACAGCGCGAGTAGAACAGTGTAGCAAATTTTTGTGATGGAATGGTGCATGCTCCTCAAACTTGCAGCATAGAAATAATTGCTTGAAGATAAATATTACAAGCGCGTTTGCCATGATGCTCGGAAAAGTCCTCATTCACTCCTCGAATATGTATCATTCATATTCTGGGGATGGTCAGATCCAGCGCCGAGGGTATTCTTTGAGGATTTTTTTATCTTTTTTTTTCTTTTTTAATTTTATTTTGTCCCGTATTTCCAGTTTCAAAATCATCACACTTATCAGAAATGAATCGATGAACATAATTAAGTCATGAATCAGCAAACTTAAAGACCACCGACGTAGCACAGTTTGGTGCTCGTGGTTTTCTACGACCCCAAGCAACTATTTAAACTCTCCGTAGATCAAATTGCATACTCGAAAAATTGAAGGAGTTTTGAGAGGATACGACCCTTTCAGATGTGCTGAGTTGTACATGAATTGCGAATACAAGATTGTGTAGAATTATTATTTTTCGGTTTTGAAGTTGCGAAACCTCGGAAAGACTCGCATGACGTGCGTTTCTGTTTCAAGGGACCTCTTACACGCGAGTTAATATGCTCCAGCTATTGTTTTTTTTCTCTCTCCCTCTTTTTTTTTCATTCATATTTTGCTGAATGGCCGGCCACTGATAGTAAATTATTCACCCAGTGCGCCCCGGTCAAGTCCAGCACCCGGCGCCGGGCGTACCTCGTAAAATATGGGCATAAACATGTTTCCTCTTTCATTTCACAAGTGTTTTTTATTTTCAAATTTTATTTACTAGTTTTCGTTTCATTATTTCGCCACTTTATTTCACCGAAGCCTCCCCTCGCCAACTCCGTTTATCACATTAAGCTCCCCATAAGCCATTCTGCTGTATTAACATGGTTGCGAACACGGTGATTACTAGCTTCGTATTAAATCCCCTTTCGTGCCCCCTCTACGATGTTGCCAAATTTCTAAACGCCTGTCAAAAACGAAAAACAAAACAGAAATCCGTCGGTTCAACGACCGCTTGGTTTTCATCGTTTTGCAGAGGAGCAACTTTGAATTACTTGACGTGGACTTTGTGGTTTCTTGAGCCACAAACCCTAAGAAAATTGCCGTATTAGTCAATTTCAGAAAACACGCTTCAATTTCGAGAAAATGATGGATTTGCTACTCGTGTAATGAGCAGATCAGAAAATATTGTAGTTGAAAAATAACAATACAGCATCGAGGAAAGGCCGAGAATAAAATATTGCTGGTACATTGAAGTTTTTTTAAACGATTTTGCCATGTTGTCACTGGTTTGCGAAGGATGGAATGAAAGTTTTCTCATTTGTTTTGAAGAAAGAGATGTTTTGCACGGATTAGTTCAAATTTTACTGATTGAAATAATGTATCAAAGAGGTTTCAGGACATCCTGTCAACGATTTTTTGTCCACACACTTGTTTTGTCCAGTAGTTGACGTCCACGCGTAAAATAAGCAAGAGTGACTCGGACCAAGTGTTATATTTTTGTCCAGGTAATATTACAATGACAGTATCAAAATGAGAAAATTGAAACTCTCAATCTGACTCTCTCTCTCTCTTTAATTTGAGAGAGAAAGAGGTGTTGTTATGGTAACTCATTTTTTAAATAAAATGTTACTTTCTTCTTTTGATTTGTCTTTTCATATTGTCATTGGTGAGTATTTGGTTTTATTTCTATCCTTAAAATTGTCGATATTAAATATATCTTGTTTACAGCTTTTTTTTATTTTTTAATGAAAATATTACTTCATTATAAAAGCATTTACATTTTTAAAACGTGGCAAATATTAGTAAAACCTTTTCCAAGCGATGGCATCAATATCAATATCAATGAACCGTAGATGGGTTGAAAGAAACTATGCGCAGAAATGAAAGAAAGAGAGGGAAAAGTCAAGAAGCACGCAATCTTTAGTTTTAAACCATTTGTACATCGATCTTTTAGAGCCAAATAGTCCAATTTTGAGCGTTTGGTTGAACGTGTACCACGCTGCAGCCAGATAAAAGCGCAAAATATGAAAGAAAAAATCAAAGTGCTTTGAAAATCATTAAATTTGACACGAAACCACCGTAATATTTACAAAGCACACGTCATATTTTCTTTATACTAATTTTTTTCATCAATTTAAATGAGAATAATCCATGCGGAGTGTGCGAACATTTCAAAATCATGAGTTGAAAATCGCTGATTCCGCAAGTTTAAATATTAGAGCTTTACACAGAGCGGAACGGCGTGATGCCAGCGCGAAAAGCGCACTGGCGCCTACAAACCTAAGGGGATACTTCACGCATTGCGCAATGCTTTAAGTATCACCTTAGGTTCGTAGGCGCTATTGCGCGCTAGCCGGCCGGCCGCCGCAGCGTGTCACGGCGCCTTATTAAACAACTATTTCACAACAGAGGTGTTGCACAGTATCATAAGAAATTGAAGGCGCTCTAACATATTAAGAATGTCAGGCATCCTTTAAGAATACGAAGCTTCCCTCGCAAAATGGATCGAGATACCACGGCACAAAAGGAGAGCGGCAAAAACTTACTAAATCCTAGCATCTTTTTAATAACGTTTATGATCATTTTTGAATTTGCCGCAGAGAATTTTCTTTATCTTGATTTGTGCTGACTTTTTCGTGATGCAAGAATAATAATGCTTGGGTTAAGCAAAAAAGTAGTTTATGTGAAGCAGCCAAATTCTTGATTTAAGAAAAAATACTTCTTGGCGGCAAATATAAGATTTTTTTTCAGTGTATGTTGCTATACTATACTTAATGCCAATTCCACTTACTGAACAACCCCTTAGCCTACCTCAACACTTTACGTGTGCAACCATACTTATTCAATTCTGTTCGTGTTAGGTTCACTAAAAGCGGCAACACATCGGTCTAGTTTTGGATTTTTTTTCTTCTTTTTTTATGTGCATCGAGAGCTCATACCACCGTTGTATCTACGAGTTTTATTTTGGTGTAATATATCAGTCTGGCGGAGCAAAGATCATGTTATAAAAAAATAGTCTGACGCCTACTCCGTCGTGCTAAGGAAGAACGCCGTATGAACAATCGGGAGTGGCCAAATTTTCTTCGATAAAATGTTCATTTTTGAAAAAAGTTATGAATATTTTTCCGTGAAATTTTCAGACACTTCAGATCAAATTAAAAACAAAATTATCTGAAAAGTTGTAGGAAAAATATTCATAAGTCTTCCTGAAAATTAGTGATTTGCCTAGGAAATTTGGCAACGCCTGAAGGCTCATACGGCGTTTTTCCTTGGCACGGCAGTGCTACGGGGTGGCATGACGTCCGCGGAAGGGTTGTGATAATTTTAATTCTCTATCTCCGAGACAATTTATGGCGCTGTGTTTCCACTCACCTGCAGTTCTTGTGGGTGTTTTGGTCGATTAAACCGAGCAACTGAAAATGGAAAACCACGTTATAAAATTTTTAATAGTAAAGCCTTAATTAGGTTTTTGACAGGTCTCTATTTATTGTGAATTTTTTCATGCAGGCTTTAAATGAAGGTCTTTAATCTCAAAATCCATATCGATGTGGGTCTAGTTGAAATAAATGAGTTATTTTGATTTAGCATTTGAAGTATGATGAATTTGATGCAGAAATTATATATACTGTAAATATTTAATTTGGAATTTTCAAAGTATTATGTTGGTAGAAAAAAGAGAGGAAATTATGCCCTGAAATGTGATGTGGCGATAATTCCCTGGTTACACCAGTAATCCAATTTTTATGACTTCTAATTGGTGTTTAGAAATTGATAATTTATATTTGTTTTTGTAGAAATGCGATAGATCAATGCAAAATGACAAAAGTAGTGTATTTATTTTATCACTTAGATTCCATCCGATAGAGATTCCATCACTATATGTGCTTAATCGAAGCAGATTTCTATTGCCCATTGTGTTGATCAGCTTTCATCCGTGTAAAAAAACACGGATGCATTTTTTAAACTGAATAAATAACTTTTCCACCGGTTTGAATGAAAAAAAGAAGGAAAAGCAATGCATATAAAATCTTGTAACTTCAGCAAAATTAATGGAGTTATGAGTCAAAATCAAATTAAAGTCACAGAGAAGCCTTGCTCCGTTCTTGAATGGGCAACGTAACTCACTAAGAGCAGAGAAGGAAGGCAGCCGAAAAGCCCACACGATGCAAATAGGTTGGAAAGGTTAACTGAACAAATTTGAACAGGCCATGAAACCGATTACTGAAACGTTGTATAATTACGGTGCCCTGCTAAATTTTCACTATTAATCAAGGCGGTCTAGCCGCCGCCACGGTTTACAGACTCCGGGGACACCCGTCCCTTTCCAGACGCGCCTCCGCCCCCTATCATTCTTGCATCCCTGGTCCAGACCTGAGTCATTCACCCCCTCATCCCCTCTCATTTCTGATTCCTCCCTCTCGTCCGTTGAATGGTCAGCACCTCTTTTCTGCAGAGATGAGTTTTGCGAAGCTAGCGATGATACTGTTCCCAATGAGTTTCTAGATTAATTGAATCGGGACGTGCATAAACAGCTAATGTCCATTATTCCAGTCTTAAGTTTTTTTGGAGTTCATAATATTTTTTAAGAAATAATACAACCATAAAAGTGATGAAAGAATTCGTTTTGGAATTGAGGAAACCCAAAGACGAGTTTAAACGCCACTTCCGTGGTTGCAACAAACTCCGAAAAGTGTTATGAACTCAAAAAAACTCAAGACTGAAAAATGGACATTAGCGGTTTTCGCACTTCCCGGTTCAATTGTGTTCGTATAAAACAGAAGACGTAAACGTAGTGCTTTATTCATGGCCTGGTCTAAGGGCACTATAACTAAAGTAATTCCATGATGACAGATATTTGGAAATATTTTATACAGGCATGCTATTAAAAATTTCGAAGCAAGAGTGGTCATGTAAAAAACCTAAATCTATGATAATGTCATGTTTGGTGTGTTTTATGCGTTCTTTTTGTTCGTTATATGTCTGATTTGTTTGGTGTGTTCACGTGATCTTTTCTTGAAAATGTCTTTATTTGCTCAGTAAAAATTGTAAAAAGCTGCCAATGGGTGATATACTAGTATAGTAAAAGTCTCTTTACATCTATTGTGTTTTAAGTAAGACGTGAAGAAAAAATATCATAATTTAAGAAAATCTATAAAAGTGTAGAAAATTAATAATACACCATGGAATCTGAAGCGGTAAAGTGCGCCTTCATTCTGCTGAGTTGACTTCCAAACATACAGCAAGAGTGATGACATAAAAGTAGTGCCCATCAACACCTTGAGAGTACTTATGATAGTATACGCACTTCAAACACTTTACGTACTCTTTCTTTTGTTTTTTTTCGACTTATCTTTAAACTTACATTAGTATGTTGAATCAGTGGCGAGGCGTGAATGATCGATATCGATATTTCTGCATTAGAAGATATGGCAAAGAATCGATTATTAAGGTGTTCATTGCGAACACCCTGTTTATCCATCCTTTTTCCATAGGTTTAAATGGCACATCAATCGATTTATCGCAAAGCACGCCACGCCACGCCCCTGGTTTGAATGGAGGTAGTAGTATTGCTGCGGCACCGCTCTAAAGTAAACGCGAATTTCACCACTACTATACTATTCCTTTTTCCAAAATTCGTTCTCAAAAGCCTCTTCCCTGACGGCAAATATTTCACATGTATTACGGGACAGTAATTCTAATGCATTTGTTTTAATAATTTCAACAATTTCCTTTTTCCTGTATCCTCCTCTCTAAGTACAAGTAACTAATGGACTCTCCTAATTGGTTTAACACTAAGTTGAAGCAATCTATGAATAAATATATTGCTAAATTAATATACAATAAATCTTACATAAATATCTATACTTTACTCAAGGAATACAAGATAGTCAAGTATCACTTTTAAAGCAAATGTCAATAATAGTGAATACCCTTTATGCAATACAATTCCGTGCATTTCAACTAATTTCTAAGTTAACCTAAGTTTAGCCATAGTTGTCTGCCGTATATGAATGACGTCGGACATTTAAGATATAGGAAGGAGTTAAGGAGGTATATCTAACGAGAGAGGAGGAGGGAGATCAAATTTAACGTAAGATAAGGATGAAAACACGAGATAATTGAAAATTTTAGATCAAGTTAAAGAAAAATAATGAGAAAAAGAAAAAAAAATTAAAATTTACTGCATTTTGCTGAATTGGAAGCGAGAGGGAAGGTTACGTTTAACCTGGGGCAACTTTTAGAGGAAGGGAGCATGGTGGTATCTATAAGATGTCAGCGGACTGATTGCTGAAATTGATAGACAAACTATAGACAAAGAGGACAAAAGGGATATGAAGGGACTCTAGTGCTGGATGCGGGTGGTTGGAATGGACAAGGTAAGTAGGTAGTAGACCAACTAACGGCAACCCACGACAGACCCTAGGGTTAGTTCATCATTTACGCGCATAGTTTATAAGCACCACCCACTGCAACCAATAAGATTGCTTCATACTCGTTCTGTTCATACTACTTCTTTGTCTATCAATTTCAACAATCAGCCCGTTGACGAAGATGAAAAGGAGTCAAAAATTAAGTATTTCGTTGATGGTCGTCCCCGAGATGAAAAAGAAGGTCGCAAATACGTTCTATAGTTTGGATCAAAACTAGGAGAAATTGAAACGCTCATACAAAACACTTTTGAGTCGAGTTGATCTTCGCACTGAGACAGTTTGAATTTTTCTCTTTTTTATTTTGTTTAATGCTTTGAATGTTTCATTCATAGGGCAAGAGACCCGAGATTGACCTTTCCTACAATTTTATCGACGAATTAGTTTCCCTAAATACCCTCCCACTTACTTCTTCTTAGATTTTGATGCCCCAATATTTGCTAACGTGACTTTGAAGTGACAAAATGATCAAGAGAAGGAAAGTCAAGAGACAAATTATTACTGTGAAAGTTGGATATGAAAAAGAAAATTGCAAGGTCAAAAATTGAGGCAATTGGTCAGTTTATCATTGTATTAACGACTCTGTTATCACTTTCAAACAAGACAATACCTCTTCGATCATAGTTCACATATTACAGCTAGCCAAATTTCCTCCATGGTTTGTTTGGCTTATTCTTCTTCCGAATGATAGTTCTTCGTGTCGTCATATTCGCAGAGGCGTTCATGTCCACTATCGAGCTAACTGTGGTCGTTTTGCTCGTAGGTGACGTATTGAAGGAGTTCTCCGTCTCTTCCATGATAGTGGATTCTCCGTCGGTCGGCGGGATCCTCGCAGAGAACTCCTTTCTTGGCGTCTTTGTGAACGAATCAAGCTCGGGAGCGCTTGAAGTATTGAGGAAGGTATCATTGACGCTTAAATCGACGATATCGTGGAGATACTTGCGCGCGCAATGCTGCAGGGTTCTCCATCGAAAGTAACGTCGAGCATAGTGAGGGGCGAGCTCGCATTTGCACTGGAGGAATACGAGTTTAAGGCCCACTTTGCAGCTACCTCGAAGAATTAAGCGAGGAACTTTCTTGTGATGCTCCTGGTAGAGGCTATTCACGAGTTCACAAGACTCGTGGCAGTTGTTGTTGGTCAGCTCAAAAGTGGGGTTTTTAGGACAACTGAGCGGTGTGAACTGTTGACAGCCATCGTGTGCCATTGAAAATCGCAGTTGTTTGTGCTAGAATTCAGACCAGAAGGTACAAGGGAAATTAAATTGGGTAAGAATACAATATATAGTTGCATGCCTCCACAGAAAAAAATGACTTCTCTAAGTTTTGCATTGCCACAATGAAGGATCGACGTTGTCAAAATAAAACAAAAGCTCACATTAACCCAAAAGTGCAAAAATAAACAGCTTATTGATACAGAGGGGACCTTCGTAATAAAGGAATGGAAAAAAGAGAAAAAATGGCGAGAGTCTGATGTTCAATGCCGGATGCCCTCGTTCGGGTACACATAAATGGTCAATACCCATCTAGACTTTAATTGTAAAATAAGATAAATGCAATTTTTATTTTGTATATCTTGAAAATGATCAAGTATAATATGATGATAAAACTTCGACTCGTGTCGACTTGTTTTTGATAGAAAATAGCTTTCCTCGCTCAAAATTTTTTTTGAAATAACTGTCAACCCTCAAAATTCAACCCCACGTCAAAAACACATCTCACAATTTAAATCAGAAAATAAAAGTAATTTCATGATTCTAAACATACCAGCTCAGCAATGTTTGTTTTTCGGATCTTTATCCTTCCACTTTCAGCCTGTGATACTGTTTGTGCAAGTAATATTAGGTCGAACAATAACATACATTCCTTAATGCTCGTCATCTTGGGCATTTCCCATTTTTGTTCATTTAAGAAGAATGAAAAGAGAAAATAAACACAATTAAGTTAGGAAATTGTTTAGGTTACCACGTGTCCCTCTTCTGGCTCGATGCCTTACTTGATAATCTGTAATCAACTGACGGACATAACCGTATCAGCTCTTGAACTGTACTTGACTTTTGAAAAAAAAAAAAAAAAAAAAAAAAAAAAAAAAAAAAAAAAAAATCCCTATCAGATTAACACGAGACACTCAAGAGCCGTGGGCATGGGACAAGAGCGTCGTGGACAAGGCTCATGAGTTAATGCATCTGATCGTCACCCGTGATTGGCTCCGACGTCACTGCTGACGTCACTGATGCTTTTTAATTCTCATTCATTCTTACGGCCCTCAACTAACGAGCACACCCCTTCTTTTCTACCTGCCTCCAGTTCCGTTTAGCAGAAATACTTCTAATTGCTTGTCCATTAAAAATATAATTCATGACATGAATCCTGTAGCATTGCAAAACCAGTTAGTTTTTTTTCATTCCCTCTTTCTTTCTTTCTTCCTTTCAAATTAGACTGAGAATTGGTCACACAAATTTTTCCCATAGCTATTTGATGACCCAATCAAACCGCCCTGCTTGTACTTCTTGTCCAAATTCCCCTTTAACAGTAGATCACGTTCTAATAAGTTGCCCACTTTATAAAGAAATCCGAAAACGTTTTTTAAATGGCCTTAGATGCTAAAGCACCGCTTTAAAATAGACTTATCTTACTACTACTACTTTCTTTCATTTTTGTTGTGTGTATGTGTCACACAAAGTGGTTCTAATATTTCCAAGGAAACACACAGATCTGTAGTAACATTTTCAACTTTCACCATCGATGAAAGCAGGGAAATACCGTGCCGATCGTCCCTAAAATGGTGCAAATCAGCATTTAATCTTTAAGGCAAGATAGAATTTAAATCACACAATTTCTCAGCATTAACATTTCTTCGGCATGCTCTAGGTTTACAAGCACATTTGTCTTGGGTTCTTTCTCATTCAATACAGTTCAAATATTGCCGTGGCTCTAAAGTCCTTTACATCATCGGACGGGGAAGTTCTTACCATTTTCTGCACTTAAATCTTGTTATTATTAATTAAAAGTTTCAAAGTTGGACATTCACCTCCGTATACAATTAGGGTCTGTTAGGAAACGGATCAATCTTACTTTGCACTCAAAGCGGTTTAAGGTTTTAGGGGGTAGCGCTATTTCCAAGGAGAGGATCCTTCGAGAAAACTCTTCTGCCTCCGTCTTAAATTTAAGTTGCGGGTTTCATACTCTTTTGCGATGCTCCCCCGGATCTAATGTCTAGGAAAATGAAATAGTTGGATTTTATTTGACGCCTTAATTATCGTTGAATGTAGAGGACCCTTAATTACAGGAGTCTCGTCAAACTTTCGAAGTATTTTGGAAAGTGTAAGGGGTTCTTTTCGAGGTGTCTCTGTGACGTCGTAACAATAATTGCACGGTTAAGTAAACTGTTGAGGTGAGTTGGCAAGTGTCTCGGGAGAGGGAACTTGGGAGTTCAGCTTTATAAATTCTCTTAAACCTCCTTAATATTGATGAGAAATTTTCGATATTCCTTCCGAGCCTCAGCGTTGTTTTTTTAAGGTTTCGGTGCAGGGTTTACGAAATATGATTGAATATTTTTTTATCGTGTCGTTATTAATTTATATCGTATTTTTTTTTTATTTGTTTCAAACGTGATACAATCGCCTATGATGGTGTTAATTATCTTGGTTTTACAAATATAATAAACTTACAAACTAACTAACGTCTAATTTTCTTTTTTAGTTTATATCGTACCTGAAAATATGTGAATGTACTTCAAATATAAAAAAAGAAAACAGCCATTTTTACATTTCATCCCCTTTTAAGACGAATATTTGTGACGAATAGCCAGATCCAGCCCAATATCCCCTTAAAAAAGTGCTTTTTCTACTAGCCGTTCTGGGCGCGCTTTGAACGCCTATCACAGCTAGCCAAGGGGTAAGCCGTGAGCACCCTAAACCCCCGGTTACCACTACGAGAGTAATGTTTGCCTCGCTCCGCGAGCCGATTTTCTTAGCAGTGTCATGTTTGATTACTTTAGAGAGTGGAAACTCCCAAGAGAAAGTGGTGCTGTCACAGAGTCTCGCGATGGGAGCATGCCATCATTTGCATGTTAATTTTATGGAGATGTAGCTTTAATGGGAATCAAAAATTTTTATCAATTTTTAACAAATTTAACAATTTTTAACACTTTCATTAAAATCAAACAATTATTTAAGTATGGCTAAGAACGTGGGGAAAAAACAGAATAGAGGACCGCAAATAATTATCGGACGCTTGACTTCCGACAGCGGCCGGCATGCGTTGGAGAGAGAGAAAATGTTGCGACGCGGGGTCCGCACCAGCTCCCGAACCTGGATGACAGGGAGAGGGGAACGAGCGGGGCGAGCTGCCCGCTCCGCTTTACCTATGATCTGCGTTCGGTGAGGAGAGAGAACCTTGGTGCAATGATGAAGGGGCGGATGAGATCGGCGACGGCGACAGCGCGGGGTGCAGACGGTAACGGGAGCATTGGGTTCGGAGACGAGTGCGGACCGCGCTCGCGGAGTGATCAGAGAATGGGAGTAGGGGAACGGTTGAGCTTTAGAGTGCTGCGAGATTAGCCACACAGCGAGTGAGCGTTGAGCGGAGCAAGCGTAGTTTGGTCTGATTGGTCTGAGTTGATCACGGTATCGGAGGAGGGGAACGGTTGACTGGTAGGATAGTGGTGGAGAGTTCAGAGCGGGGGAAGAGGCGTGTCTTTAGCAACGTCCAATGAGCAGCTTGCAACCTTGCGCTAGGTTTCATAGCAATGCGGCGTGTGAGCGTTGAGCGGAGCACGCGTGGTTTGGTCTGATTGGTCTGAGTTGATCTCGGTATGGGAGTAGGGGAACGGTTGACCGATAGAATAGTAGAGGAGAGTTCACGGCGGGGACAAGAGGCGTGTCTTTAGGAACGTTCAATGAGCAGCTTGCAACCTTGCGCGAGGTTTCATAGCAATGCGGCGTGTGAGCGTTGAGTGGAGTACGCGTGGTTTGGTCTGATTGGTCTGAGTTGAGCTCGGTATGGGAGATGGGGAACGGTTGACCGATAGAATAGTAGGGGAGAGTTCACGGCGGGGAAAAGAGGCGTGTCTTTAGCAACGTCCAATGAGCAGCTTGCAACCTTGCGCGAGGTTTCAAAGCCGCGCAGGGCGTGAGCGTTGAGCGGAGCACGCGTGGCTCGGTCTCATTGGTCTGAGCCGATCACAGTAGCGGGAGTAGGGGAACGGTTGACCGGTAGGACGGTAGGGGAGAGTTCAGAACGGGGAAAAGATGCGTGCTGCTCGTAACTGATTCAGAGTGACACTTCCCCTGTGACTCCAGTAAATTGTGGAATAATTGAAGGGTGAATGGGATCCTTCCTCTTTTATATTTATGATATTCAATTTTCGGGAATTCTTTTAAAGTGTGTATTATTCACTATTATACTGAGAAATAAACACAGGTTTCCAACAAAATTTGGATTGCATTTTGCAAAAAGGAACCACTAGCATTGCAATGATGCTAAGATTGTGCAACTTCATCCTTTGCAATAAAATTGCGGAAATTGTGAAAAACTATGAAATTTAGATAGTAATTTTTGTCTAAAATTTACAGTTTTTAGCGAGTAAAATAGGAACTATTAAGGGATAATCGGGGTTTTCCTCCAAGACAAAAAACGTTGCACAATCTTAGCAACATTGCAATGCTAGTGGTTCCTTTTTGCAAAATGCAATCCATTTAAGCTTTGTAAGATTTTAAAAGTTTCAAAGGCACAATATAAAGACTGCCTAAGCTCTATTTTAAGAAATCGCAGGAAGGAGAAGAAAGATGATAAAAACCAGTCAATCTTTGAAGATTACACTGCTCTTTTTTGTTGTATTTCATCTTTAGAATCTCCTCAAATATTTCTATGAATATCGCTAATTTTAAGCAAAATAAAAGAGAAGTCGGGGAATTTCATGACGTTGAAAGTGACGAGAAACAACCAAATACTATTCGGAAACTGATACTCGAAACCTAAACATTGCTGCCATTCATGAAGTGAGAGATTCAAAAGAATAAACCTATCAGAAGTCCTTGAATGAGATATGCGTATGAATGAGCAATTTCCGTGCTCCACAGCCAGAATTGTTCGCACAACGCGAAACTTTTCAAGAACCACCCCCTCCCTTCTCCTCCGCTTCCACAGCACTATCCTCCGCTCTTATGCACTGCTCCACGGGAATCTCGTAAGTTTCAGCTAATTATTTTCGCCGACTTTACCATCAATCCGGAACTTGTGAATTTAATCCTCTTTTCGACATCTCGAGACAACTTTCTCGGCGGAGCAGTAGTTAGGTGTTGTTTCAACAGATTAGACGGGGGAGTGCCGGGGAAAGTCATCTCGCGAAATTTCCGTGAGAGCGCTAACAGACCCAATTTCATGCAACAACAAACAGATGCAGCCACTAGTCGATGAAATAGAGCATGGATGCTAAAAAAAATTTAAAAATTGATTCCGATTCTCTGGTCCAGCAAATCTCACAAATCTCGCAAGTATAGTTTTTATGCAGGTGCAGTAGATATTTTTATTTTTACCCCGCAATGATTTTAAAAGGTTCCCGTAAAATTGAGGAAAGGGTATTATGGTGTGATTAGTTTTGTGTAAAATCAACTCTAATCTACAAAAAAAAAAAAAAAAAAAAAAAAAAAAACTGATGTTAGACCGCATCGCGCTTTTGTTTAGTATCTAGGCGCCTTTATGGACCAGTCGATCCGGGATTCCATGTTCATCCTCACTACCCTTCAAAAATGTATATGCATTTCATTTTTTGTTTTAATTCTGTCTCTCTTAACGTGTACATGCAGGAATAATTAGACCGAGTTTATCAGAAGAGAACCATCCCTAATTTTCGAAAAAATTGAGTTAAAAGTGTTTTTCAATTTCACAAACCGTATATTTCCTCCTGTCAAAAACTGAAAGTAAAAGTTTTTTGTGAAAAGAGGGGCTTAACTTTATTTTTTACATCAAGCTTTATGCAGGGATAAAATCTTAAACCTCTGTTTCTCAGTTTCAACATAATGTGGGTTGGTTCCTTTCTGATGAACTCGGACCAATTATAAACCAAGCAACATGCTGTAAATGCCAATTTTCCTTCATATGAGGGCTTTCCCAAAAGAAACCGGACTTTTGTCAGAGCCGGTGAACCAAGCGTTGTAACGAGGTTTTCTTGGGCTTATCTGGAAGTACATATATTTCTGTCAAACGGAACTATGTGCATTATGACGTGATCCCTGTTATGCACATATTCTTATGGGTCTCAGGGTTCATGTCCTAATGCACATAGTTCCGTTTGACAGACGTCCATCTGAAAGCTGATAAGCTACTGAATATGCTTTTCTTTACAGAATGCAAAAACAAGCACATTTGGTAGCTTATCAGCTTTCAGATAAGCCCAAGAAAACCTCGTTACGACGCTTGGTTCGCCTGCTATGATAAAAGCTCAGTATCTTTTGGGACAGCCCTCGTATACTGTGTTCTTCCTAAGCAGGGCAGTGTACCGCAGCGTTAAAGCAAACTGCGGAGCGTTACAGAGACTTTCAACCACCCCTGAGGAGCGTCACGTAATTCATAGAGGGCCCTTGGGTACTCGCTTAAATTTTTACGCGAAACAAGTTGAGTAACGTAAGAAAACTGGGATTGCCTCGGGCGGAGAATCGTAGTGCTCCTGGAAGAAAGCACTGCTTAAAGAGTCGTGGCTTTTTAATCAAACCCAAAGGCGCGAGCGACTCCCGCCGCTGCCGAGGCTGGAACTTGTACAATTCCTTGTTATTCCAGGCTGCGGAAATCCATCGCCAGAGTGCACTCCATTCTTATTACTCCCGCATCGCGAGCAGTCTTCATTAAGTATGTACGCTCCTCCGGTCTGGCGCATGGCGTCTCAAATGATAGCCCAGGGAATACGGATTTCGCGCTCGACGTTTAACACGATGTCGAGCGCAAGGAATACCTGTACTGCCTTGCCAAGGAAAAACGACGTAAGAACATTTGAGAGTTGCCAAATTTCCCTTAATAAAACATGTCTTTTTGACAACATTTATGCATATTTTTCCGTGAAATTTTCAAAAATTTTAGATTAAATTGCGTACAAATTTGTCTGATTTTTTTTTTTGGGGGGGGGGTTCTCAATTTTTCCGGTAAATTTGGTTTTTATCGAAGGAAACTTAGCAATGTCGAAAGGTTCATAAGGCGTTTTTCCTTATTACGGCAGTGTGCGAAGCCCGCTGCCTCGGAGACGTGCGCACGTTGTAGGGTCGGAGAAAGATGACACAATCACTACTAGCCTACTAGGGCCGTTTTCGTTAGAGTCCCTTTATACCCACACTGAGAAAACACTATGGCTTATAAACCTATTAGAGGTAAATATGGAACACCACTAATAGTAGTACCTCTACATATAATAATAGCACATATACCTTAGTTATGGTACATGTACCTTAATTAGGTACAGAGACCTTAGTATGGTTCACAGACCGAGAATCATTAGTTTATTTACGACTATTATAGGTGTTCCATATTTACCTCTAATAGGTTTATAAACCATAGTTTTTTCTCAGTGCAGAGTTAAGACAACTCACTTTTGGTTGGGCTGAAAGTGGCCTAAAAAAAAATCCAATTCTGATTGGTTCTCGCTCATGGAGGCCGAAACGAGTGCACCAAGATGGCGGTACCTCGAATGTGAACAAGAATAATGAAAATATTACCTAATTGTGGTTTATCAAGAGTAAATTGTTATTTCCATAGGTCCAAAATGAAAATAGATTAAGAAATTATTCACAAACCAACCTCATTTTCTTTTTAATTGATTACTTTGTTGATGTTGTTGTTTTTGTGTGACAGACATCGCAGGATTCCTGATCCTTATCCCTCAATATCGTTCGTTTGGGTGCACTCGTTTCGGCTTCCATGGCCAGCCAAGGCCGGCTGCCAGTCAGCTGATAATCGAGTTGTCTTAACTCTGGGTATAAAGGGACTCTAGTTTTCGTGGTTGTTCTTTAGATAGTTCCTTTCTTCAGGAAGCCGTATATGGCACACTTGGCACACGTGGCATACGTGGATAACTTTCAAATAATATTATTCAAAGTGGAAGTCGTCAAACATAGATTATTATTAAATAAATGAATAATTAAGTATCTCAGATCCTGGAGGACACTAATCTATTTTGAAGCTAGAATAAAAAAAAGGATACTGATGTTTTTTTCAAAATTTTAAATTTTTGGAAATCAATTACTCAAAAAAAGGAAAAGCTAGTGAAAATTTGCAAAATCATGCTACAGAAACCACCCATAAAACACGTTGTTACGAATTCGTCACGCTATGCCAGAGGGTTACCAGGGGGACAAGATAAAATTTAACTCCTCTTTTCACAAAAAACTTTTACTTTCAGTTTTTGACAGGAGAAAATATATGGTTGGGAAATTTAAAAACATTCTTAACTCGAACACCTTTTTTTTGACAATCTGAGATGGTTCCTCTCTGATAAACTCGGTCTAATGATTCCTGTACACGTTAAGAGAGACAAAATTAAAATAAAAATTGAAATGCATATAAATGTGTGAAGAGCAGTAAGGAAGGATGAACATGGGACCCCGGATTGACTGGTCCATAAGTCACCATGTAATCGGGCGAAAGGTTGAAGTCGATTTGTTCTGAAAGCATAGTCTTGGTTATAGGACATTTTGTCAAGGATTTTTTGTCAGCGCACCTGTTTTTTCCAGTAGTTTACGTCCACGCGTTTTTTCGGCAGGGGAGTTTTGGTCCACGTACCAATTATTCTTGAGACTCAAAATAAAATATTCTTGACGGCATACTCAGAATTTTTTCTGCATAAATCGAGTCGCTTTTTTCTCTAATGAAATTTGAAAGTTATGCTAACTTCATTAAATACGGATGCTGGGACTTGATGAGTTTTAGGACTACCGCTCTATTTTTGTGCCGTAGCATCTTGATTTATTTTGCGGAGAACGCTGCGTATTCTTAAAGATGCCCGTCATTCTTAATATGTTGGGGCGCCTTCAATTTCGTATGATACTGTGCAACACCTCTGTTGTGAAATAGTTGCTTAATGAGGCGCCGTGGCACGGCTGCGGCGGGCAGCTGGCTAGCGCGCATTGGCGCCTACAAACCTAAGTAGATACTTCAAACATTGCGCAATGCGTGAAGTATCCCTTTAGGTTTGTAGGCGCCAGTGAGCCTCTCGCGCTGGCTGCACGCCGCTCCGCTCTGTTTGGCTCTAATATTTAAACTCGCAGAGTCAGTGTTTTTCAACTCATGATTTTGAAATGCTTGCACACTCTGCATGGACTATTCTCATTTAAATTGATGAAAAAAAAATATGTATCAAAGGAAAAATATATTGTGTATTTTGTAAATATGAAGGTGGTTCCGTGTCAAATTTAATGATTTTCAAAGCCCTCTAATTTTTTCTTTTATATGTTGTGCTTTTATTGTGCCGCAGCGCAACCAAACGCTCAAAATTGGACTATTTGATTCTAACAGATCGATGTAAAAATGGGTTAAAACCTAAGATTGCGTGCTTTTTGGTTTTTTGCCTCTTTTATTCATTGTTGTATAGTTCCTTTTAACACAAGTACGGCTCATTGAGATTAATATCAATACCATCGCTTAAAAATGTTTTACAAATATTTGCTGCGTTTTGAATACGTAAATTTCTTTAAAATGAAGTAACATATTCATAAAAAAAAAATACAAAAAGGTATAAACAAGGTATATTTTAGAACACAAATTTTAAGGATAGAAGTAGAACCAAATATTCACTTATGACAATTTGAAAAGATGAATCAAAAGAAGAAAGTAACATTTCATTTAAAAAATGAGTTACCACCTCCTCAACACCTGAGTGAGTCAACACCTTCTTCTCTCTAAATTTTCTCATTTCAATATTGTCTTATAATTTAATATTCGGAGTAAAATAGAATGCTTGGAACAAGTCACTGTTGCTCATTTTACGCATGGATGTAAACTACTGGACAAAACAGGTGCGTAGACAAAAAATCGTTGACGCAGTGTCCTGAAATCATAGACTTCATTGACGCCATGTTCTTCCTTGGCATCAATGCGAATGAATACTTAGTTAGGAACAGCTCTTCAACTTCAGTACAGTTTCAATAACAATTAAAATTTACAGTTTTTTGCAGCTCTCTGACCGTCGGGAAAAGTAAATTCGTCCCCTTTTAATTGTACATGCTTCATACATAAATCCATCATCAGGAGCACACTAATATATGGATGGGCGGTATGGATTTCAAAGGAACGGTTTCAAAGGACTTTCTTCAGGCAACCTACATGGAATTTTGCGGATACATTAGCCAAAATTTCAAGAGAGGAATGATGTTTGGAACAATTGAATGCGTGAAATTATAGACACTGAAAAGCAGATAGTACCTGACATTTTCACCAAACAACTTTTATATTATTTCAATGCACAGCGAATGCCCGATTACCTATTGGTTGCCTATTTGGGTTCAGGATTAAGTCCCCCTTTGCAGAGAGCGTAGAGAACGTTATTGCCGAATCGCAGTCTGCTTTTAGGCACCAAGTAAAATAAGGAAAAAACGATTGAAAAAAAAAAACCTTTTATTTAAGAAAAGTGGAGAACAAATAGAGAATATTCAAAATTTCACACGGAAATCGGCAACACTGATCTTGAGAAATTGATGCCGCTTCCATGCTTCCATCCTCTTCGCTCTATATTGGTTGTCCTTATTTTACCTTTTATTTACTTTTTACGGCGAAGCTTTTGAAAGAGCTTATGGAAAATTGGTAAGCGAGACTGCCTGGGAGCAGTGTGCATTCTAAAGCGCTCATTTTCGGAGCAGCGATGAAAGTTTTTTTAAGCGCTCTGCCAAGGCCAATAACGTCTTTTGAGTCCAATTTGATTCCATGCGCCCGACTAATAGAAAATAAACACATTTTAGCGCAGTCCTATCCTCGGGCAAGCTCTTATTTAACCTGTATGTTTCCACAGCGCCAATTTGATCCTCGCAAGGAAAGTTTGTAAAGGAATATCGAGACGAAAAAAGGAGACCTGGAAAAGAAAACCTAATCGGACATGATTGAAAAATGAAGACTTTGAATCACGCTCTCTACGCTCGCAGGAAAAATAACCCTACAAAATAGGTTAATATTGAAAGCGGAACACGAAGAAATACATATCTTTCGTTGATTCTGGGTCTAGAAGGTTTTTTTTTTATATTTTTGGCTGTGCCGGAATCAACGCACCTATGTAGCCATTTGGGCATCGTGAGGAGGGGGGTGGATCTTGAGAATAAAGGAAAATAGATTTAGGAATGGAGAAAAGGGGAATTTACAATACCTGAGCAACGTGGTAACGTGGTGACGTAAAACGAAAGATATGCCACCTTATTAACACTTTCCTAATCCCTTGCATTAACGTTAATATCATTCTGAATGATTCGCACTCACCGGTTGGTAGCCCTTTGAGCCCTAAAAAATACATAGCCTGACCTCCAACTTTGTTTCCTTCTGTTTGTTTTCTTGAGGTCTTTCATTATTAATAATTATTACACAGAACTTGACAGAAATGAAACCTTCAAATTATTGACATGTCCGTGCTCCCCCCCCCCCCCAAATAGGTACTTTAGTTGCAATGTATTTGCAATGACAGCATTATATGTCTAAGGGCTGAAAAAATATATATTTTCTTTCAAGGGAAGCAGGGAGCCGTCAAGAGAATTCTCAAGGCAAGAAGGCTGAGATCCGCTGTTTTAGATGGTAGGTACCTTTTGGATTACATTTTACAATGAGGAACCACTATCTCTGGCCCATTTTAAAAACAGCATACATGTCATTTGTTGCAGGTATGTGCTTTTACGGGAGAATCAGACATACCCTGGTAGCACAGCTCGGATCGGTAAGGTTTTAGAAACATTCCACTTGTGCCGAAACTGATTCATCTCGATGAAACATATCAGAAACATTTCAGAAATGTTTCAATGACGCAAATACTTTGAACATTTCATTGAAACATATCCAAAACATTTTGAAAATGTTTTCAAATTGGATACATTTAACACAACAGAAATGTTTTGAAAACCAATCCAAAACATTTTACAAAAGAAAAATTTGGAGGGGAAATGAAATGTTTTAAAAACATTTTGAAGACAAAGTTGCGAGTCATGTAAAATATTTCATCAGAGACAACATGTTTTGAACACAGTTTAAAAATATTTTCATTTCATCTTACAGAAACGTGAAAACAATGTTTTTAAAATGTGTTCAAAATGTTTTCAAATTGTTCTACTATCACTTTTTAAAAACGTTTTCAACACATCTCCAACATGTTCTCAGATACTTCTAATTTCGAAGTGTTTGGTGAAATGTTTTGGAAATATTCTGAAAATGTTTCGAATGAATCTACAGCTTGTTTCAAGCAACTTCTCAAAGTGCTGTCAGATACTTTTCCTGCACGACTCAACAACACCTCCCAGCAACCTATCTGACACATTTTAGATATGTTTTCAATTATTAATAAATATTACTGATTGGTGCGGTATATCTCCAACTCATTTTCAAAACGTTTTAATTCTCTTTCCGATCAGCATCCTCAATTCATTTCAAAACGTTTTGAATATAAATCGAACCAGTGTCGCTGAAGTTTTAGAAAAATGTTTTCAACACATCTCCAACACGTTCTCAGAAACTTCCAATTTCGAAGTGTTTGGTGAAATGTTTTCGAAATATTTTGAAAATGTTTCGAATGAATCTACAGCTTGTTTCAAGCAACTTCTCAAAGTGCTGTCAGATACTTTTCCTGCATGACTCAACAACACCTCCCAGCAACCTATCTGACACATTTTGGATTGGTTTTCAATTAAAAATAAATATAATGTCTTTGAAACCTTTTTGAATATTTTGTTCGAATTTATACGTCACTTAAAATGTTTTTGACACGTTTTAGAAATGTTTCATTGAATAACATAGAAACATTTCTAGGACCTTTCTAAAACTTTTCCTACCTAGTTCAAACTGAATCCACCAGAGGGCGTTGAAGTTTAATTTTTCAATTTTACCAAATTTCAGCTTAATTTTTCGTCTCAAGCTATACTTTTTGGACATTTAATTATGTGGAGGTTATTAACACGGTTAATTCCTTGTATGAATCGAGTTCATCTCCATAAAAGCTCAAAAGTTATGGATTATCTAGAATATTGAAACCGTACATCGTGCTTTGCGTATACTTCTCTAAAGTGAAGGTGTTCTAATCCCTCTGATAGGTTGATAATGATGAAGTGTAACGATTCAGCCCTCATGCAGGGTTGGTATCAAGGGATGCCTGCTGTGATGGTTCTAATTCCACAGCGACATTAGTTAAAACAAATGTCTGAAAATTTTTGATACTTATAGCCTCGGTGCCGATACCTCACTGAGATGTGTTGAAAAGGTATGAGAGACATCTATCGGACGTATCTGTGAAACGAAATTTAGGGGTGACATAGAGTTGTTTTAGAAACCTTCTCAAAACCGTCGGGACACATGATATGTTTTCAAGATGTTTCAACAAACCACTGAAAGGTTTTGAAAACATTTTTGAAACGTTTCGACGATACAAAGGAATGTCATGCCTCTCACCGAAATGTTTCAAGAATGTGTCAGATATATCTCTGCGACGAATTTGTGGTGCCGATAGTACCTCACTGAGATGTGTTGTAAAGGTATGAGAAACATCTATCGGACGTATCTGTGAAACAAAATTTAGGGGTGACATAGAGTTGTTTTAGAAACCTTTTCAAAACCGTCTGGACACATGATATGTTTTCAAGATGTTTCATTGAAATGTTTTAAAGAAATTTTTTCGGATCAATGACACATTTTAAAAACATCTTCAATCTGACCTGTGCTACCAGGGTAGTGGTTCCTTATTGCAAAATGTGATCCTTTCGATACCCCATCAAACACCCCCCAAGAGCACGGCAACATATTCGGGAAGCGTGATAAAACAGGGCGGCCGGATGCGGGATTCGGGAGGTGTGACGAGAGGTTGCATATGTTGCAGGGGTTGTAATGATATGTATTCATCGGGTGCGGTCAACACTCCGGCGTCACGTCGCCTTGGACATCCGGAAAACGCTGGGTCCAGCCGCCGGAGGGAGGGAGGGGGAGGGGGTTCCGGCTTCCTACCCTTCCAATGATTTATTGCCCCCTCACTTTTCACGCAGGTTTCGGGAGTCACCGCCACCGCTCTCGATTCGCCGCGGAAAACGCGCCGGAGCCCGAGGATTTCCGCGAGGGAAACCCGAAGAACGGCAACGCTGGAGCCGGGTCTCGCGTCCGTTGCACACTAGTCACCAGGCGTCACTCTGCATTGCCTCGTCATTTATCAGAGCCCTTGTTGCCAGATTGCCGGTTGTCAGGCAGGTCTCCCATGCTGCCATGCCGAGGAAAAACGCCTTATGAACATTCGAGAAATGTCAAATTTCCCATGATAAAGCATGTATTTTCGACGAAATTTATGTACATTTTTCCTTGAAATTTACAGATATTTTAGAGTAAATTGCGAGTAACATAGTCTAAAAAATGGGGAGAAAAATATTTACAAATTTCCCAATAAATTCGTATTTAATCAGAGGAAATTTGGCAACGCCTGAAGGTTCATACGGCGTTTTTCCTTAGCATGACAGCATGGTGTTTAGGTTAACGCTGGTTCTATAATCAGAGGGTCTCGGGATCGACCATAATAAACATGCTGCCATAGACTCAGGTGTTTATTACCATACTCGTTTCCCTATGGTAGAGTATGGTAAAACCTACCCTTTTTTCATTGTATAGGGCAAATCGTTGAGTTTTTAAGTGCGAAGTGCGATAAGAGGTCAAGTGTTGAATTTTCCTTCACTTTTGTGCGAAAGAAAAGCGTGCAAAACAAGTGACTGCCAGGCTAAGGAAAAGCGCCGCATGAGACTCCAAGCGCCGCATGAGACTCCAAGCGCTGCCAAATTTCCTTCAGTAAATCACGAATTTTCGGGAAAATTTGTGAATATTTTCTTCCAATTCTTCAGATAATTTTGTTCGCAATTTCACTTAAAGTTCCTGAAAATGTCAAGGGAAAGTATCAACAGCTTTCCTCAAAAATAAACACTTTATCGATGGAAATTTGGCAACTCTCGAATGTTGATACGGCGTTTTTCTAGCACTACAGAATAAGCGGAGAGGAGGGAGTAAGGAAGGAGTGTCCCTCGTCCTGCCGAACGACGGAGGGATGATGATCATGACTCCGGGGACGTATAAAGCACGGAATAAGAACAAAACAAATTCATATTAGAAGAAAAATGAAAACACATAATATGAACATCTTCGCTCCGGCTTATTATCTGCATTAGCCTTTTCGTTTTCTCCTTGGGGGAACTTAAATTTAAAATAAACCACCGCGATCCCCCGCCCGTTCCTCCCCGACTCCCCTCCCCCTCCCCCCGTCTTGTCTCCAGCCGTACCCCCCGGCTTTCGCCTGCGTTGCGCCCGTGTCGTATTAAGTTATTATTTATTCGCCCCTTCATTAAAAATGCATTTTTCCGCCAGCTCGACTTCTGCAGGACCTCCCCGCCCGGTCCTCCCTTCGTCGCCCCTCTGACGTAACAACTTTTCTCAATTTCCCCTTGAGCCCTGTTCTCCATATAAATCCATGATTTTCAGGGCTCACGCGGAGATAATGAAACGCTCTTACGTCAGAGGAGCGACGCCTTGTCGTCTCCTTCGCATCTAACCTCGCTCAAATTCATTTTCCTCCGCTCGGCGAACGTAAATGTTTTGGATGTGCTCTCCTTTTTGTCATTATACAACCGATTTTATGGTTGTCACTTCCTTTGTGAAAGTTCAACTGCCAGATTTTAAGACTCCTTCGCTTTGATTTTCTTCCTTTCGCGAGAGCTCAGCACAGCTGTCGGGCTTCGTTCTTTGTTTCGCGTTTTCGCTTGCTTCTCTCCTCGCGTTCCTTCACGAACGAGAATTAACACAAAGAGGGGAAAACTAAAAAAAAATAAATCCGTCGATACCGTACCCATAAGTCACGCCCATATAGATCGTATTCGATAGTGGTTCGATATATCGGTTGGTTTAAAACAATGGAACATAACCTCCAACAAAATTTTTAGGATTTAGGTTGGAAAAACCGAAAATGAGAGAATTCCGAACAAATTCACTTTTCATTGCCATTTTGGACTCATAAGAAAAAAAAATCTATCACGAGAAACTCGTTCACTCAGATTACTTGATTGACCTTTGAGACTATTTTTACATGTCGAACCAATCGATACCGATACAATCTCACCTGTTTGATGTATCCAATACGATCCATTTAGGGCGCGGTAGGGTACTCGATCGATCATAGATAATTCCAGAATTTTAAGAAATTTCCGTGAAATTTCCAAGCATCACATGATGTAGACTGCGGTGTAGGTTACGTATTGGTGTACAATATTCGACCGAGATAAACTATGAAATAGTCCCGCACTGAAAAAAGATCACGGGCTTTAGAGACATGCCGTCCGTTCCGAGCTCAGAGGCCGCAAGTCCTAGGAGCTGAAGCCGTAGCTTCGATTGTTCCGGGTGCTACGCCCGAAACGCAGTCGGCATGTCTATGTAGCCCATAAGCACGGCTTTCAGGGCCGGAGTTTTTTTTTTTTTTTTTTTTTTTTTTTTTTTTTTTTTTAGTGCAAAATTATATGCCCTTGCATGGGTGAGTGCCGCAAATCGTTTTGCCTTTCGATTTATGGTATTCACTCAAGAAGTTTTTTAAAAGTTGGTTCAAAAAGTTATTTTGTCAAACTTTGTGTTCAGATACTTGACGTACTACAAAATTATATGATTCTCAGAGATTTTTTAGTAATGTCCCAAAATCCAGAATTTAACAATGGCTATCGACTATCGAATTATTATCCAGCGTAATGAAGAGCCACTTCACGTGTTACGTGTAACGTATTCTGACTGTAATAACTTGTATTAGGTAGAATACCTGTATGCGGGAGAGTAATGTCATCTCAATCATTTTACCACAGAAAAAGTGTGCCGCTGTCTGATTGGTCGGATATCATGGAGCCCCAAAGTTGGACCAATGTAAACAAACCCAAGCCCATCCGCTCCTAGTAGACCCTATGAAAACAAACAAGAAGGCGAAAAAGTTCTACAAAGTTCTAGACGTGATTTTGGATGTGATAGAAATCTTTTTATAATCAACTTCTGGATTGAGTTCGGATCGACCTTAAATGGGCATTTTTGCCGAAAATTAAGCTATAAGTGTGACTATCATTCATTTATCAGCCGATAATACGGATTCCTCTGGGTTAGGTCTGTTTACATTGGTCCAACTTTCGAGCTCCATAATAACTTAAAACTGATGAACCAATCACAGAGCGGTACAGAGATGGCAATACTCTCCCGTATACAGGTACTCTAGTAGGCAGTGAGCACGACACAGCATGGCAAGAGGCAGGTATACGTGCTGCTTCACGCCATACATGACCCAACTCCACAACAGTTCTCTATTACCTCTTCGGTTGCCTACTGTGATAAGGAAATGTACATCCGGCTCTCCGGCACCTTCGCTGTGCTCTCTTAATGGCCAATCAAAGCTCTCATGCAAAATGCGGCTCAACTTTTTATGGCCAAACTTCTGGTGCGTTGTTTCTATTTTCATTAGCTCAGCTCAGTTCAATGAGAGTTCTGAAAACACGCCCCCCTCCCCTCCACAACTCCAACACTACCTTCCTCCGGAAATGGAGCATGAGGGAGTATGAATTAAAAAACTTCAATCTCTTTTTCACTCTCCCGGGTAGACGGGAACAATGGACGAAGAAGCTGCTATCTGAGTTTTTAAGTATTTCGTTAGCGGGTGGATGTAGGTACATTTCAGGCTCTTGTCGGTTTTCAGCAGGGCGGCGCACAGTGGATCGAGTCGATTGGTGAGGTCGGGCGTAAAATTTTGAACTTAAACTGCAAATTTTTATGTTTCTTTCGTCACATTTTAAATGTCAAAGGGTGACTCCAAAAGCAAACTTTACGAGGAAACCAATGGAACTACTTTTAGAACCTCACAGTTTTGTATAAATGGAGTTATGAGCGTTTAAAATTTCCGAATTTTGTTCGACCTCTCTTTTGACTGGATCCACTGTGCGGTGTGGTGGCGGATAATCATGATTGATGCGGCGACGTCTCGAAATGTCGCTTAATAGCCGTTGTGGGAACAATAACCCGCCGGTCTGAGATGAGTTTGGTATTTTAATTCATTAAAGCGGAGGATCGTTTTGATGGAAATTGTTTCAGTTTCGTCCGTTTCTTGTGGTGAGGAGAAGAAGGATCGGGCACGGTAACTTCGGTTGAGACTTGTTGTGACTGTTCGCAAGCTCTGGCCTTTGAATATTCAGTTTCTTGTTTTCTTTCCATTTTCCTCGTTTTATTTTTCAGTCTCTCCTCTGTCCTGTGTTTTTACAATAATGTTAATTTTTTGTTTTATTTTCCCTCTTTCTTCCTCTAATTTCTTTTCTCTAGTTTTTACGTTTTTCCTCTATCTTCCCTTTGTTCTTTTGAGTACCAGTACCTTCTCCGGCTAGCCTGGTAAACTGCCGAACTAAGGAAAAACGCCGTATGAATTCCCAGCCGTTACCAAATTTCCTCTGATATAATACGAATTTATTGAGAAAATGGTAAATATTTTTCTTCCAATTTTTCAGACAATTTTATTCGCAATTCAATCTAAAATATCTGAAAATTTTAAGGAAAAATATACATCAATTTAGTCAAAAATACATGTTACATCTCTCGAGTTTTCATACGGCATTTTTCCTTCGCATTGCAGTAAAGGCAATCAACCCGTCGAATTACGGATGGTGCGTGTGAGCGTGTGACATTTTAAATTCTGCATGAAACGTTGAATCAATCTCGCCATGTTTACTAAAAAAATGAAGCTAAGAAATAAGGGGAGAAGTTATGATAAACTGACAGTGAGTTAGGTCTTTTATCTTATCATTTTTTATGTTCGTTTCCAAAGATAAAAAAAGTCTTTCAAGAGCCGCTTCTTGTGCAGAGGCCGTTTAGAAAATGCAAAGAATCATCGGGATCAAAAAGAGTATCCTGCGAAACAGCGTGAGGCACGCCAAGACGATAGCACAGAGCAAATGAACTTGAATTCTAATGGCTTAATCATTTGTCATTTCAACCTAATCTCACCTCTGCCCGCCGAAATTAGCTACGTCTTATACACCATTTCCCTCCAGCGTCACTTAAGTTGAGTTCAAAACACAGCTCAGCCACATCAGCTGCAGGTATTATGGTTATTAAAATATTCACTTTGTCTCCCAAGTTGCCAAGAAAACTCACCCTAATGCTGAGGCAACTAGAGTTCTTGCCGTTTACGCTAGGTGGTGGAGCACAGATGAATAATCCAGTGCCGTGGTGTGCTTTGCGGTGTATTGATTGATCTGCCATTTAAACCTATGGCACAGGATCGATAATTAGGGTGTTCACAACGAACACCTATTAATTGATTCCTCACCATAGCTTCAAATGAGGAAATATTGATCATATTCGATCGATATATTCGATCATTCACGCCTCACCACTAGAACAATCTTACTCCGAGTAAAACTCCTGCATAGTCAACAAATGAATTTTAAAAATTTCTGAAACGTATCTGTCACTCGACAAAAGATGTTTAAGCTTTAGCTCAATAACATACACCAATGTAATAATAATTTCCATTTTTTGATTCGTTCTCCGAAAGTTACAAAAACTTACTTAATGCTCTTTTCATAGACAGAAATAACTAAAAATGAGTAATTTCTATCCAAAATAAATAGGTAATAAGTCTCAATTTCATTACATGATTGTTACATCAACGGTAAAAACACCAAACCGCGTATCTCAGTTTGCAACGTTGCAGACTTCTTGTCATACTTCATTTTCAAAGTAAAAAAAAAAAAAACATCTCAACATCAATTCGTTGAAACGTCTGTGATTTTTCTTCTCTAAGCGAAGAAAACTCCGTGCAAACTTCCAGGAATGATCTTGATATGTTCGCTTTCAACAAGTATACAAATTAATAAATCGAAATGAAGTTCATAGTGCTCTGAGCGAATGCGACCAACAGACCACATCTTTAGCCATTTTACCTCCAAAATAACCGCACGATAGCTGCTGAGGATGGCACAGTCAACGCCAATGATAGGATACAACTATTTTAACTCTCGAGTAGTTAAAATAGTATCATGCAAAGTTGAAGGCGTTTTTTATCGCTAGGAGATATGATAAACTTGCCGTGTCTTTAACGTTGCAACTATCGTAGTTTTTTGGTTCAGACATGTAAGTGTGGGCCTTGATCCTCAGTGATGTCTTGCGTATCGACAGGTGAAACTGTCAGACTTCATCCACAAATCTCGGTTTGTAACGTCACAGACTCCTGTCATACTTTATTTTTTAAGTAAAAAACTACTTGACACTAATTCATAAAAACTTCCCTGATTTTTTTCTCAAAGCGAATAAAACTGCATATGAACTTCAGTGAACGATATTAATTTGTTCTCTTTTAAGAAAACCAAGTGGGTGCGGATATTTTTAAACACAGCAAACGAGATACGTTGTCTAGTAGTTTCACCGTCGATATGTCGGTTATTTATAACAGGTCTCCGATAAAAGTTATACATCATGTTTCGGATATATCGTCACCTTCCAGCCAAAATATCACAAGCGCCATGCGACGTTTCAAAGTTTCCACCACTGTTTTATTTTTTACAGGGAAACTGTTCAACAAATCTATTCGAAAATTTCCTTAAATTTTCTTTGCACTGCCGATAAAATTCAGTGAAATTTTCAAGTAGATTCAACCTAAAATTTAGAAAAGTAAAATAATGGCGGAAATTTTGAAACGTCGCACGGCGCTTGTGATACTTTGCCCGGAAAGTGACAATATAACGCACTGGAAAAAAAAGTCTCATGGATATAGAGTCCAGACTCATAAAACAATGACAAGAAAAAATACTCTTGATTCAATCGGATTTTTGCTGGAATCCAAATGAAATCCGCTTGAATTAAGAGGCTTGGTTCATGAATTAAGCTAGATTCTGATTGAATCAAGAGTATTTTTTCTTGTCATTGTTTTAATGAGTCTGGACTCTAGATCCAAGCGACTTTTTTCCAGTGCGTTTAGTATTTTTTTAAAATTTTTATATATGTGTACATAAATCTGCGACCAGGGATTCTCGTGGGAGCCCCTCTGAGGGATTCTGGAGTTTTTTCAATTTTTTCTCATTCTCCGAACAATACTTGCGCCTATTGGGTCATTATTCACTGGAAAAAAAGTCGCTTGGATCTAGAGTCAGACTCTTGAAAACAATGACAAGGAAAAATACTCTTGATTCAATCAGATTTTTGCTGGATCGAGAACCAATTCTCTTAATTTAAGCGAATTTCCTTTTGATCCAAGCAAAAATCCGATTGAATCCAGCGTACTTTTTCTTGTCATCGTTTTCAAGATTCTGGACCCTAGAACCAAGCTACTTTTTTCCCCAGTGCGTTTAGTATTTTTTTAAATTTTTCATATACATAAATCTGCGACCAGGGATCCTCGTGGGAGCCTCTCGGTGGGATCCTGGAGTTTCACGGAGTCAATCTCAAGTTTTGAAGCCCCGGCTGAAGGTGTTGCTGCCGGGGGAAAGTTCCGACCTGGTGACAAATTGAGGACGCCAAAGTTGAAAGTAATTTCCACCTGCTTATTATTTCGAAAAACTTCATCAGCGGGGCGGGCTAGCTCATCTCCTAATTTCCCGCCACTCCGCGCCGCGCCGCGCCGCCCTCCCGTCGGCATCGAATTATTCCCAGCGACGCGCGCGGCGCGGCGGCGAAACAGCACACGCATGAATCACGGGCTACAGCTTCGCGAGATAATAATACCGATCTCGTTCGTGCGAGAGCGAGATAATGCTGGGATGGCCCCCGAGAATAATGGGGAGGCAAACTTTTATCACTCGATGACGCGTTGTCAAACCGAGTGTTCCCATGCTAAGTGGAACTGTGTTGCACCCACACCCTATGTATGCCAGTGGCGGATCCCAAGGAAGGAAGCCACCCCCCCCCCCAACCCCCACCCCTCGGGCTATAAGAGAAGGGGGAGAGAAGGGGAAAAGGCGGAAAGGGGGAAAAAGAGAGAGAGAGAGAAAAAGTGCTCCTAAAAATTTACTGAAATGGTGCCAAGACGGAACTTCAGAACTATTTAACCAAGTTCAACCAAAGTTAACTATTAGAGGGTTGGAGAGTTAATCAACTAACAAAGAGTTAACTATTAACCCTAAGGTTATTCAGTACCGCAGAAACAATCGGCTTTATTCCAAAATAAAAATTTTCTAAAAGAAGTATTATTCGTCACACTGGAAAAAAAACACACTGGATCTAGAGTCCAGACTCTTAAAAACTTCAACAAGAGAAAATACTCTTGATTCAATCGGATTTTTGGTTAGATCAAGAACTAAGCCTCTTAATTTGAGCGGATTTCCTTTTGATTAAAGCAAAAATCTGATTGAATCAAGAGTATTTTTTTCTTGTCAATGTTTTCAGAAGTCTGGACTCTAGATCCAATGTGTTTTTTTTTTTTTCCAGTGCAATTTTCAAATTTCAAAAATGCATAAAGTGTATGATAAAACTGCTTAAAACACAACCTAAGAGGGGCTGTTTTTTTGTAAATTTTACCCCGGACCCCCTTATTTTGGGGGTGTGCCCCCCAGACCCCCACTTAACATCAGCAAATGCCCCCTCCCCTCCTCCAACTCACTCTAGATACGCCACTGATTCACACACTTCCTCTTAGCATTGATATGTAAAACTATGTTACTAACTCACGGAACTCATGTACACGAGAGAGAATGAATCAGTCGGTGTTAAGGACTTTCAAAAGTGAGCTGATAATGGCAGTGATTGTTATTAATTAATTCTTTTGGCACTCTCACATTTTTTCGGGCCCATTTACATCAAGGGCTATGAACTTTCGGATCCGTTTTAGGTCGTTCGAAGGTTCTTATTCTCATACTTCTTTTTTCCTTTTAAAGAACACATAAAAATAGACTTGAATGAAACGCTAAATTAATGTTATTCGTCTTATATCGGAAAAGTCACGGCGGATTTAAGGTGTCAATATTCGTTTACTCTTACAAAATAAGCAGTGAAAAGTTGCAACGTCGTAGATTGAGGTATGAATGTTTCTATTTCACGGTCGGTGATGAGCTTTGTAAGTGCGCACTGCGCACGCGCTAGAGTATAACATCATTGGTAATCGTGGTTTTCCGCCATCAAGTCGAAGCGAACATGTAGAAGGCGCTCTGAGCAACTATTCCACCACAGAAGTATTGCACAGTATCAGATGAAAATGAAGGCGTTTTCACGTTTATGAATTGAGTTGAATTGTTCACCATGCTGCGTAGTCCTATTGCTCGTACAATATGTGGTTCCTTTTCGATGGATTATTGTTGAACTTGATATCGGGTGACATTTTCTGACGGGGAACTTGAGATTTCAACTCAGATTTTGAAAATTCGAATATTTTAGACGGTACAAGATGCCTAAATCCTAAAAGGCTATCTCGGCTCCCGTTTGATCGATTTTTCAGTTAGTGCTAATGTTATGTATAATAAGCACACTTTAATGTTAACCTATCAGGCACACTTTCCGTTCAGTTTTAGAATTTACCTGGGCTCGGCTAATGAAGACCTCAATTTTGACGCTATCTCTTCAGCCTTTTTCAAGCTTGCCTGGGGGAGGAGGGTAAAGGATGCGTGTGTGAGCCCCACACATGGGGCGCCTCCCCGACTATGACAGCCCTCATTTCGTCCTCGCTCGAGCAACCCGGGTAGAAAATGTCGCCCGAGTCGGATGAGTAATTAAATGTCCCAATTGACAACTTCTCCGCAACTTCACTTTTGTTAACCTCACACGCCTCGCAAATTCCCAGCGAACACCTTTGCTGAAGGGTGAAGGCACCAAGCGCCGTTCATCAAATACGAAACGCTTTCGGAAGACTCTGGGGGGGGGGGGGGGCAGGAGAGGGTTTTGCCATTTGGTTTTTACTTGTGAGAGGATACGGATCTACGTCACAAAAGAATTACGAGTTGAAAGGCGTCAAGGCCCCAAAATCCCGAAATCAACGTCACGTACTTTATGAACGGCTCCGAAACAGAGTTCTCCTCCGCTCCATCGCTCAGACAATTTGTGCTACTTGAATGGTGAAAATATTGCATAACCGAACGGAACTTCAATATGCGAGTCTGACAATTAATCTACGGGTTGTCTCAAGGTTGCATCGCCAGACTGCAGGAGCATAAAGATTCTATCCTTATTTCATTCAGTTCCGCCTCCACCCTCCAAAAATTCCCTTTCGTTGGAGCCACGGTCCTCGTTGTTTCGGGGAAAATTTTTGTTTTTTGTTTATTATCTCAACAACTTTTATAGAGCTAATCATGAAAGAAGGCTATATCTTTATGATTCGTAGCGCAAAATGCATTCCTGACCTCAAAATTATCTATTTTACAATTATGTATGAGACTTAAGGGGTACCACCAGTTGTTTGCTCAAAAGATCCAAAGACCCATTGTCCCTTTTAACTTAAGATTTTGCATACTATTTTTGAGGGTGTTGGTGAATTCAGAGCTAACGATAGTGATTACTAGCCATGTAATTAAGTTTTGATCCGTTAACTGACGCCGAAGTTCAGAAAAAATACGATCATTTTGCACAGATTTGGGGGAAGGGCCGTATATACCTCTTACCGAGGGTACCTCTGTAATTTTGGGATCAAGTTCATTGCGAAGGAAAGTCCTACTTTTGCCGGTAGAATACGCTTGCAATCGAGCGATTGAGGCTTTTAGGATAGAATATATTTTTGTACAAAGCTGCCATTCGGTATTTGTTATTTTTACACCCAAATATATAAAATCTATATATTCTGATAGGTGTAGGTTTAACCGCAGGTGGAGTTTTATGAGTACTTGAGAGCTGGTTCACGATTTTTTTTTTTTAAATATATTGGGTTTTACATTTGGATTACATTTTGCAATAAGGAACCACTATCTCTGGCTCTTCTGTAAAAGTACCTTTCTGCACCGGAAACCAATGGCATATGTGTTGTTTCTGAAATGAGCCAGAAATATTAAATTCCTCAACACACAATGTGGTCCATTTGTAAAACTTATTTTTCCTCGTCACCAAGTAAAATTCTGATAAAAACACGATATCTTGGTCCTGTTTTTGTAACGATAGCGAACTCCGCTAAAGTCTCTAATTTTGGAACTTCGTTCATGACCTAATGTTTCATTTAAATCAAGTTTCTCAAAGAATTTATCATTAGCTTCGATGGTGAACTCGAAAATCCCTGACTCTTGTTCAATAATTACGGCGAAAATGTTTACTTTCAGAAATGTACAAAACACTTTAAGAGAAAGAGAGCCTCCTTTGCCCATTCCAATTATTCAAAACAGATGTTGGGGACTTTTAAGACTCCTCTCCTTGATGATAAATAAGTCTTTATTATCCTTTTTTTGTATATTTCTTTTTTATTTGCGAAAGAAAGGACTAAATGTATTTTATAGAAGCGTATAGTAGTTCTGATTTTCGTATAGTGCGGCACAAAATACTCCTTCAATTGAGAATACACGTCCAGAGTAACCTTTAGAGGAATGCATGAGTATTTGCCGCGCTCAGTTTTGAAGGCGTTTTATGCGTGCGATATCAATAGAAATAGACAGAAAGGGACGCGTGAAGGATCACCGCGCCTACCAAGTACCATATTCTATCCCATCCATCATCTTGCCTTAAAATCGTCATAATTACAAGTTGGGGCTAAGTTTTTGGTCATTAGTTGATGTAGCATCATCAATATATGTTTGGATACATAAACAAAGAAAGAATGAAAAAACTGGAGTATAATTAAAGAAAATAAAAGGATACGAGTGGTTTTGTTTTTTATATCGTTGAAATATCGAGAGTTCCGAATATCACAATCTGTTAGTGTTATGTAAGAAAATAGTGCGGTCAATATTGCCAAAAGAATATACGTAAAAAAGTGTTTTCTGTCGAGTCGACGCTAAAATTGAAGGTTAATCTTTTTGTACTTTCTATTACCCTGTCAGGGAAAGTCCCTAGATCCAAAGAAGTGCTGAAAAATCCTTAGACTTTGGATCAATGCAGTGGTTTTGTTCAAACGTGCCGATTTTTAAAATTAATAGATAAAGCTATGAATAATGAATCCAATGGGAGAATGGAGCGATTTAATTGGTAGAATTGGGTGGTTGCAATTGATGAAGGAGATAAGTATTACACTGACTATCGGCAACCCACTAGAGACCTTTTAAACCGTCCATCATTTTCCTCTTTAGTCTATAACAACCACTCGTTTCAACCAACAGCGAGCTGATTATTGACATTGATAGACAACGCTATAGACAAAGAAGATCTAAATGATATGGAGGGATCCTATTGGTGGGAGCGGATGGCTGCAGTGGACTAAGGAGGTAAGTATAGACTTACTAACGGCAACTCACGAGAGACCCTTTAGTTGGTCCATTATTTACCCTTTGAATCTATAAGAACCATCCAAATTAACCAATAGGATCCCTCCATGCTCATTTGTTTCCTCTTTATCTGTCACTTTGTCTATCAATTTCAACAACCCGCTCCAGGGGCGAATCCAGCAATTTGGCAACACAGGATTTCCTTCATTTAAACCTATGTTAAAAAATCAATTCTCATCGGAGCACCTGGCCATTTCAAGAATCGATACATTTCCATAGGTTTAAGTGGAGAAAAGTCAATGTTGCCGATTTTCTGGATCCGCCAATGACCAGCCCGCAGGAACGCTCCATTTCCTCTTTTCCCTCCTTGTCGATTGCTTCGTCTATCAATTTCAATAATCAGCCCGCTGACACGGACGGGTTAGAAATGGGCGACATTTAATTTCAAGCGTCCGACTGAAAAGTGACAGAGATGGGGGGGGGGGGGGGCTCCGGGACTCAAAGCGCCCGAAAGTTACCCACGGTTTGATAACTGGCTCTCCTGATAGCTGTTCAAATCCAATTAGTGGACTGGCAACGCGCCAGAGCCCTTGCGCCTCGCCGCCGGCCCCGTCCTGCCGTGTTGAGGAAAAACGCCGTATGAACCCTCAGGCGTTGCCAAATTTCCTTTCATAAAACGCGAATTTTCTGGTAAACTCATAAACATTTTCCTCCCAATTTTTCTGATAATTTTGTTCGTAAATTCACCTAAAGATTCTGAAAATTTAAAGGAAAAACATCCATAACTTTCCTCAAAATAAACATTTTATTGAAGTAAATTTGGCAACTCTTGAAGGTTGATACGGCGTTCTTCCTTAGCACGGCAGCGTGGCCTTAAATCATACAATTGCTATTTCCACTCGGATATTCTGCTGCGTTCCCAAAGGCAGCGATGAGTATACGAAAATGAAGCTTCCACAAAATGGGCCCAGTGAAATCCCAGCGGAAAATTCTATGGATTGTATTTAATAAATCATCAAACTGGTGAGATTTTATAGATATCGATTGGTTCAAAATGTACACATAGCCTCAAAAGTCAATTGAGTAATCTGAGGGAACGGGTTTCTTCTGATAGATTTTTTATGCGTATGAAATGCGACAATGAAACGTGAAATTGTTAGGAATTTTCTCATTTTCAGCTTTACCTGGAATCCTTAAAATTTTCGTTTGAAATTATGTTCTATTGTCTTAAACCCAACGATACATCGAACCACTATTGATACGTCCTTTTCAAAGAATCCTCCATTCTCTATTAAAGTGTGAATAATAATGATCCAATAGAGATCAAGTGTTGTTCGGAGAATGAGAAAAAAATTGACGAATCCTACTCGTAGTTTCGAATACATAAAAGGGACCTTTCTCGGTTCATGTTACCGAAAACAGCAACGCATGCTTTTTGTTCCCGCCACCGGATTTGAATTCCAACAACTTTGCAGTCTTGGTAGAAAATAAAATCGACCGTCTACTGTTGATATAAATAATGAGCATACAGCCACCTGACTAAATACGAATAATTGTATAGTCTTCACAAATTCGCTTGCACTAAACTTGTTCCTTTTTATTTACAAGCAGGCAGTCATATTTGTGTTCGGTCTGCATGGACCGCGAAGGTGTTGAAATTCAAATAAAAATAGCATCGCTAAGAAAGGTCTCTTTTAATCAAGGTTATTCAATAACGACTCAAGTATTGCTACGCAGTCGTATCGTTATTATTGCATTTGGCGACGACTTTTCATGAGAGATGAAAGATCGCCAAAAAGTACTCTTGTTAAGTGATTTGTATTCTTACACGGAAAAAAGTGGTTGGGGTCATCCTCTAAAATTTTGCTGTTACCCCAATTTGTCGAATGATATAGACATTTCCAATTAACAGTGGTACTACCGCAATCTTTGGGTCAGTAACCTAATTTAGGTATAGTAGGTATAAGAGCTGATGTAATAGTAGCTGACAGAAAGAAAAATTTGTTGGATTGCATTCGAAGTATACATGCGAGGATATAAGTTTTCATCGTTTTCTCTTTTTCCCTTTTATTTTTTTGTTTTGTTATTTTATGATTTTCGGACTTATATTTACCGTAACATTATTTACTTCCATTTCCTTCTTGAATTGCGATGAATCGATAGATCTGCAATTTAAGTCTATAAGAAAAGATAGATTATAGGGTGTTCGCAGCAAAAACCTTAATAATCTATTCTTCGACGAAGTTTCAAGTAGGAAAATATTGAACCGTTACTTACAGAGGTGCAGAGTCTGATTCACCTAAGTTAAAAAGTTTCTCAGCATAGCTTGACATTTCACCAGGTGCAGTTATCAACTACACAGTCACCAAATCGTCTAGAATAATCATAACTCCTTGCCATGATAGTCCGAGAGCTTGAACAAATACGGGTAAACTTGACGGCGTTGAGATCATCCCCGGCGGTACGAGGATGCTATTCAAATTCCAGGAGATAATACCAAGATTAAGTCTCGAAACAAAACTCGGACGGCCGTTGTGAACTTTAGCACAATTCATCACATTTTCCTCCTGTTTCCGCTTTTCCCTCCTACACACTTTCCGAATTATCTACACGGTGTGGCAACGGGGTCTAGATGTCAGTGCAATGGCAAGGCGCGAATAATCGAACATCGATGTCATCCCATTTGAATCTCTGTTAAAGAATCGACAACCCTTCTAATCGATCTTTTTTACAGGCTAAAATGGCAGATCAATCCTGTGGCGTGGCGTGCTTTGAGATATATCGATTGACTCGCCATTTAAACCTATGGAAAAGGATCGATAGATAGGGTATTCGTAACGAGCACCTTTATTATCGATTCTTTACCATAGCTTAAACCGATCGAAAACCGATCATCCTTGCCTCGCCACTGGATCAATCGATTTATTACAGAGCACTCTACACCGTGCCGCTGCGAAATGTGATTGACTAGCTTATTACACGTGAAAACCATTAGTGGTCGGAAAGATGCATCGGCGCTATCGATACTCAGGAGTCATTTGCTCATTGTTGGCTCCTCCTGCGTAACGCTATCTTTTGCGGGATTATCACTTTACCGTTGCTCCTTTGGCGGATGGTTTTTGATAGCATTCAGGTAACATGATGGAAGTAAGGAATACTATCCATCGAGTCTCACGCGATTAGGGACATAATTTGAATGTAGCGCATGTATGAAGGAACCAGCGTTTCAGAAAAAAAGTGGGTTCGATTTTCACAAATGTTTTTTTTTTCCTCCCTCTCTCTCACATGGAAGAAAGTTTCTGTTTCGAAATTTTAATCTATGTAAACTGTAGAAACTGTGTATGGTTATGTCCAATTGAAAAGGTCAAATTTTCCGAAACGATTACAATTTTTAAACTTTATTACAAAAAATAACTTGCTAAATAACTTGCTTCTAGTACCCTGATAGGCAGGGCCGGATTAAGGGGGTGGCCACATGGGCCGCTGCCCAAGGCGGAAAAATTAGGGGGCGGCAAATTTTGCAATTTGTTTAAATGCAGGTACAAAAAAATCGGATTCTGAATAAAATTACAATCAAGAAAAAGTGACAAAATCTCTCATATCCGGAGAACTCATTAATTTCTAATTTTGTCGTATTTCGGTGATACAAAAGACTGCGCACCATTAATAAGTTAAGTTAAGAGAGAAACCAAACACGTAATTTGGCCTGGATCGGCGCGGCGCAGAGAGAAATGATGACGAGTACTTGAGATGAAAAGGAGAAGCCCTCGGCGCGGCGCGGCGGTCGGCATGTAACACATACTAGCGCCTACAAGACTGCATGAATACTTCACGCATTGCGTCAAACACAGCACGGTCAACAGCGGTCGGCGCGGCGTGAAACGCACAGTGCCTACAAGACTACATGAATACTTCACGCATTGCGCCAAACACAGTGTGGTCAGCGCAGCGCGGCGGCGGAAGTTAAAATTATTAAACCACATTTTCTTTCATAATATTTTCGTTCATTTCATATAAATGGAAGGCCTTATCCACACAGAGATAGGTTTACGGAACTGAACTTTCGCGTGAAGTTCTGTGAACTTTTGCTAGTAGTGATGACAGGGCTTACGCAAAAAATGTGTTCAACACGAGTGAACGCATCTTATGCACCCTTCTCACTCCGGCACGTTCACTTGATGGTTTTTATTAATGTCCTGGTGTTTCTCTGGTGGTGCCTGTTTGGTTGCCCTGATGTTTCAAAATGAATGAGAAGAGGGCGGCAAAATACAGGCGGCCCATGGGCGGCAATTAGGTAAATCTAGCCATGCTGATAGGAAACAGAAATTTTAAGCGCAAAAACTGTGTTTTGAATACAATTTGCTATTAGGATCCACTAGTCTTGGCTCGCCCTTAAAAACACGTAACTCTATAGGGAAACTAATGCTGCATACGTTGCTTTTGAAATGAGCCAGAAAAAGTAGCTCCTCGCTGCAAAACGTGGTCTATGCATGAGCAAAGATACACCATGTAGAAGCCCATTGCTGGATTATAATTTTAATTTTTACCCTTTTTGGTAAAGAAATGTACTAAATTGTTCAGGATCCACTTTGTTCTTTTAGTGATAATGTTTTTTCACTGAAATTCTTAGACTAGATTTTTCGACGAAGAAAGCTTTGCTACAATTTTCTAACCGTGCACTAGGGTCCTTATCCCGCGAAGAATTACACTGAAATAATAAGTTTAAATATTTTCTAGTTGATCATGAGCACATTAACATTGAGGCGTGTACTTGGTACGGACGCCTTCTCGCAATGAAACCCGTGAATTGGGCATTTTCATGAAGCGCGCGGCTAGGCAATGCGAAAATGAACCAGGCATAGGACTGGAGCAGTTAATTTGAATATTTTAATGAAAATGTTAGGCGCGAGTTGTTCAAAAACTGGCGCTCGGTTAAACAGAGAGCTGCGGGCTGATTTAAATGCATACGCTCAAGTTTGAATCGAAACGAACTATCTGCATTCTTGCATGAGCCCTGTCACGCATGTATTCCGATAGGGCTCAGGGCCAGGTCCTAGTGGAGATGGTTGTTTCTGATTTACATGCGTCCATACATCTTGTGTTAAGCAGACCATTGACAGTTACCACGAGTAATCCTGAAAGACATCTTTGCGCCTCCTCTCCCGTGCTAAGGAAGAACGCCGTATGAGCCTATAGGCGTTGCCAAGTTTCCTCCAATAAAAACCGAATTTACTGGAAAAATTGTGAATATTATTTTCCAATATTGTCAGATAATTATGTAGGCAATTTAATCTAAAATATCTGAAAATTGCAAGAAAAAATATGTATGAATGATGTCAATAATACATGTTTTATCGAGGGAAATTTGGCAACTCTTGAATGTTCATACGGCGTTTTTCCTTAGCACGGCAGTCCACACCCGCCTTTCATGCCTCCGCTCCGTCAAGAGGCAGATACTGCCAAGGATAGGGATAAATAATAAATATGTTAATATTCCAATCCGCGCATTGAACAGGTGTTATAACTAGGCCAAAAAATGCACTGCCAGCAAGTAAAAGTCTTTTACATATTCCAGCATTTTAGTTGCGGCAAGGAAGAAACACAACATAAAGAAAAAAAAGGAGGTATATTTGCATCTTGGGCATCTTGGATTTTTTTGATGACGTAGGTCAATATAGACGAGTTTTATCATTGATTTTCTTGGAAATGGTGTAGTTTATGGAAAAGGACATTCCATATAAAGTGTTTGAAAACATATCATGAGTTGATTTAAGCAAAAAAATCGGACGTTATGGTCCGTTTTTCATACTTCGAATTCCGGTTTTTGCTGACCAGGTTGTACTGACCTACGTCACGGAGTGAACAATCCTCAAGATGCAAACAAGTCCTTTTTTTCTCTGGAAGCACACAGAAACACCCATCGGATCAGAAATAAACGATACAAATCGATGACTGCATTACAGTTCATCCGATTCGTATAACATTCCATGTGTTGAGTACCTTGAGTTCAAAATTTGATCAAAAACTATCCAATCAAGGCTAATTCTACAATATTTCTAACATTCTCAAATTCTTCCGTTTTATCGAACTCACTAAAATGTGAGGAAACTTCCATCGAACTCTAGTCAGTTTACAGATTTTCCATGAAATTGTACCAAACTTACGATTAAAACTGTTCATTTCACGACAGTCACCTGTTCCCGGCTTTAGGTGATGTTTTGAATAGCTGACGTAATCCCTCGGAACTTTGGAATGCTTCGGAACTTGGCGGACCGCGGCAAGCCGGACCGCGCTGACGAGCACGCGCATTCACGATGCTGCATCGTCCTCCATTTTTGAGCAAACCTCTTTGATACATACAATTTTCTTGCAAATTATTTCAGCTATTCAAAACATTAACTAGGTCCGGGATTTTTTTCTCATGCGTAGCCGCTATTTTAAAAAACTGCATAAAAAGGCCTTTTTAAGCCATTTTGTCAAAACGGCGAAAAATGCACACCAGATACGCGCACGAAAACTGCAGATTCGGATTTAGCGACCAAAAAACCTAATGTAGGCCAAAAAATATCTGTGTACCCGAAATTCCAGGTAGCCTCATTTTTAGCTACCAAGTGCCTGGACTACGCTGAAAAAAAATTCTCGGCGTTTTTACCACGGTCCGTTGGTACCTTTACCATCTCACTTTTTTTACCAATTATTGGTAATTTTACAAAGACAGAATGGTAAGCTTACCTGAAAACCGGTATTTTTATTGGTTTTTCAGGTAAGAATACCATTTTTATTGGTAATCAATTACCGGTAACTTTGCCATTTTATCTCGGTAATTCTACCACAGTCGATAAAACATATTGGCGTTTTTACCAAGGTCCAGTAAAATTACCGAGAAAGTTCAATAATTTTACCGAGATTTCTCGGTAAAATCACCAATTTCATAAATGGTAATTTTACCAAGAAAAAACTGGGATCAAATGGAACCCTGAACTCTTGGTAATTCTACCCTTTCCTTAGTAAATACAACGAGTTTTTTTTTTCAGTGTATATGTTATGTCTCGCCAAAGCTGGCAAAGCCCCTCTCAGCGACGACAGGCTGTGGACGCACGGTGCATTTTCTCGATGACGTAGGGCCGCGGTCGGCGCGGCGAAATACACGGGCGTAAATTGCGGGAGGCGCAGTTGCAGAGCCGGGGCCGGAGACGAGAATGAATCCATCCCGGCCTGTCCCGTCGCATCGTTTTCCGGAGTCGTTAATGTGATCTACAATCGGCCGATGCCGCCACCTCCAGGTGATAATTTTCGCGCATCGTCCCGGCCGTGTAATTAATGTTATGATCCTCCGCTGTGTCATCGGCATGGCTCCAGTCTCCAGCGACACACATTCCTCTGCCCGCCTGAGAATAGTGCACCAGTCTCATGAAAAAAGTCCGCCAACACTCTTGGAAGTGAGGAATAATCATTGGAAACATGCTACAAAAGAAATATTTTTGAAAATTTTAAAATAATAAAATTAATATTATTAATTTTTTTTTTTGTGGTTCGACAAAGAGCAGTGGAGATTTGGAGTCGTAGAGCGCGAGGGAGTGCTATAAAGCGACCTATGTATGTATGTAAAAAAGAAATAAAAGAGCTACAAAACTATTAGGAAACTATGCGAAAATACAAAATGTTTGGCAACAACATCTTGGAATAAAATAAAAATGAAGGTAAAGTTCATAAAAGAAGACGAGCGATAATAGTGATAAGAAGGAAGTAGGTAAAAGAGAAAAGCCAAGACCAGCAAGTAAGATTATTTTTGGCCTGTAGCTCGATTTTTTTTTTTTTTTTTTTTTTTTTTTTTTTTTTTTTTTTTTTTTTTTTTTTAAATCAATTACCATGTTCTATACAGATTATAGCCAGCCAAATTTGACATTAAAATGTACTCTTGGGTATCTTGGAGTTACTATTTCAAATTTCGAAACGTTTTCTGAAACAACGGAACCGACCCCCTATACCCTCCCGAAGTTACAGTCCGCGGGTATTAAAATATAAGCAAAAACAAGGAGATCTGTAAAATTAATCGGAAAAATAAACTCCTATCAAAAAATTACATGGAGAGAGATTTTTAGCCTAAATGAAAACTTCAAAGGCCGATTTTAGTGTTCATTTACTCAGCGTTTGCTTTCTCAATTTTTTATACACTTAAGGTTGCTTTTGCCACATGTTTAAGTTTCATGCTTAAACAATTTGTAAATGTCTCGTCATTAAGTCAATCGATTAACTTAATCGAAGATTATTTTACTAGATTAAATGTACTCACATTTAAAGTTCACATTTTTAACGAACTGAAGACATACATTAATGCGAAAACATAATTGAGCCTTGGATGATTTTTCTCCCGCTCGATTTTGACCCAATCCGGCTGAAGCCCGGTGGTTTTTTTCCTATTTTACAGTTTTCGCCAGCCCTCTCTTTTTCTTCCCTTAAAATTTAGTGCAGTGTTTTTTTGCATGTTACGATTACAAGGCCAGTGGTGCATTTTAATATTTCTCTTCACCCTCCCTAAAACGACTTGCCTTTCCATCTGAGATTAGGGATCAAGGCAGACGTCTCATGGTAGACCTATTCTGTCGTGCTAAGGAAAAACGCCGTATGAGCATTCGAGAGTTGCCAAATTTTCCAGTATAAAATGTTTATTACTGAGAGGAATTATCAATATTTTTCCTTGAAATGTTTGAACTATTTAGATCGAATTACGAACGAAATTCCCTGAAAAATCGAAAGAAAAATGCTCATAAATATTCCTGAAAATTCGTGATTCATCAAAGGAAATTTGGCAATGCCTAAAGGCTCATACGGCGTTCTTCCTTAGCACGACAGTATTGGGGCACCTCGCCCTCGCATCTTGCGTGAGGGAGCTTTCGTATTGTCTTAACAGTTTTGCAACCGCGTTTGAGAGACATGGGCGAATCTGCATAATTGTTTGAATTTCAATCCAGCGACTTGAGAGCAGTTAGTCGTTTGGACGGGTCCCTTCCCCACCCCTCCTCTCGCCTATGCCCCTCTCCCCAAAGTACAAACAGAGCCTGTCCGTTTAATAGAAAAGTATGCACCGCCTTTTTCTTGTTGTATTAAAAGCATCCGTCGCCGCGGAGTAAATTACTGCTATTTACTCAATATCAATAAGGAGTTGAGAACAAGTGCTGGTAGAACTGCCACCAATTATAGCAGAGTCTCCTTCGATCGCCACCAGAGCGCAGGTCACCGGTTGCCTGGCCTAACTCGGTAGAATCTTTAAGCCGATAATACCTAGAGTCCCTTTATACTAAGAGTCAAGACAACACCCCCTCACGGAGTCACAAATGAGAATAAAGATTACAGAAATTAAACGTTTTCTGTAAACTTTGATCGGCCCATTCTCAAATTCCTTTCTCCGTTCCTTCTCTCATTCCGTTTATTCCTTGCCGAACCCGTGATTCTCTGGTCCATTCCATATTATAATCTTTACAATCTCGGTATAAAGGGACTCTAATAATACCGATGTTGTGCTGGACTGCTTCAATATCTGTAATAGGGAACAAAAATCGGGAGAACGAAATTTGTGATGGTCGAGCGGAAAAGGCCCTCTGATGAAAAGAAACTTAAAAGAAAATAAAATGTAAATACCACATCGGTTGATTTAGCATATAACTCATCGTTCTGAATATTGGTGTGTAGTGTGGTGCGCAATCTAGACTTCGCAGCATATCCCCACTCCCATGAAAACTTGAATTTGCATGATTAAAATAAATCAATTGAGTGCACTCTGCTCTTTAATCCTGAAGTAAAGTTTGAAAAAAAAAATGCTTTACTTTTGTATCACTTTGGTTATATATATGTAGGAGCATCGTGGGCTCCGGAGTGGAATGTGCTCTGAATTTCGATAAAAAGAAAAGATTCATTTGTTTTTATTGGTTTGATAATGTGAAAATCATAAAATATTATGGAAATGAGATGATTGTGTATTCCTTTCGGACTAAATTATTTTTCTCCAAATGAATAGAGATCAGGAATCGGTAGGGATTTTTCTTTGGAGAACGTTCCAAAGAATGTGACATGTATATTGCGAGTTTGGTTTGCCGTAAAGTTGACTTACAAACAACAGACGTTTTAGAGAAGGGAGGAATTTGATTTATAGGGGAAAATATATTTGTAAAATACAAAAACTCTTGCGGATTGCAATTATAATTAAATTGATGTGTGATTCGAGTTTCAACAGCACTAGCCACTATCAGCTCTATCTCCAGCAGGAAACTCGTTCTTTGTAACGCATGTTGCAGCTCTTCTTTTTGAAGGAGTTTTAGACCCGGATTAGTATTTAAAACCACTCAGTGAGAGTGACTGTTCGACACGGATTCCGGATTGGTATCCGTCGAAGCCATTGATTTTTTTCTCGCTCTGATATATATAAGTAGTTAGGAGAAGTTTTGCATTGAGCAAAGTATCCTCGATATACTACCTAATGAGATCGTATTTTGTGCTGAATGGTGAAAATATATGATTGGTTATTTCATTATTCCTTTTTTTAAAGTTTTTGCTCAATTGGTGTCCATTCTTATTGGTCAAGTTTTGTGATTTTTTACTAATCGAGAAACACGCAAAATGCATAATTTAAATACTGAAAGAAGATGTTTTGAATGTTAAAATAAGGTGGTAAATGCAATCGCACATTCCTATTTTGAGTTGAACCACTTACCGGATGTGCGTTTCCCCCAGAAATAGAAAAATCTTAACGAAAAATCGAAGGAAGGTGGATCTAGTTATTATTCTTAATTTCTTAGATCAAACGCCAAACAACTACGGTAACGCACCAACAGAATCTCAACTCTTGATATTATGCCAAACGCGTCAATGGACAATCTTACACATCTATGATTTTGCGCATTCTGCCAATCTTGGGAAGACAAATTTTTATCTCAAGCTCCTACCAATTCCCTTAAGTTTGACTTTACATTATTTCGATCCATATTTCCAATTGAGTAGTTATTAACAAAATTTCATGAAATGTTTGGGGCCCCTTAAAAATGAAGCCCTGAGTAGTTATTAACAAAATTTCATGAAATGTTTGGGGCCCCTTAAAAATGAAGCCCCCTTTAAAACGGCGACAGTAAAACCTGTCGTAGAACATACTAGCTTCATTTTGGTCTAGGGAATGTTACCCTAAAGTTTTCGGCATTCGATTGGAATCTTTCTGCATAAATTAATAACTAAGTCAGTTTATTTTCCGCATCATGAGTGTAAATAATGTCATTGCGGTGATAGACTTTAAAAATGTCCGACGAGGCGAAAAGGTGACTCCGTGGCATCTCACTAATCCTTTGATAAAACTTATACTATAACATTTCACAAACCGATAACAAAGAAACTCAGATTATTAATCTAATTAAAAATAGATACACCATATGTGCCATTACTTTCCCTAAGCAGATGGGTGTTTTTATGTATGAGCCAGAAGTAATAGTTCTTCTTTCTATAAAATGCAGTTCAATTTTTCGTTTGAACCTAACTCATGCGGGCACTAATGACTCGTAACTCCTCAGCAGTCTTGGGTACGAACGAATCCACTCATCCTCCGAAGCAGTCCTCGCGTAAATTTCGCAATCATAAAGATATCTCATAGCTATCGTGCTCTTAATTAGAGACGCATGTGCGGTGTGCGGTACGGTGAAAAGCACGGAAAGGGTGATATGTTAATGTGCCATGTAGAGGAGGCTTGACGGTGAGTTTAGGTGCTGAAAAGATGACCGCCACGCGGGCAACATTGCCAAGTCTTAGGGTAGTCACTATCATGTCCCACTATCGCATGCTGCTGGAATAACGTGACTTGAATTTCCAGCCAACAGGATTTCATCCTAAAGCAAGAATAAAGTCGATTGTGTATACTTTTCGATTGAAATAAGAATCTCATATCTTTAATTCAAGACTTCTTCTTGGCGGCGAATTCAAGAACGTTCGGGATATAGAAAAGAATAAAGCTGGAAATTGAATTGCAGCCCCCCCCCCCCCCGCCTCCTTTCCTCTACATAACGCATTCGTGACGCAAGTTTGCATCTCCTTAAAGATATCACGCGTAACGCAAAGTTTGATCCACCTTCCGCCTCAAGTAAGCGATTTCTCATGACTTTTGGAGGAAAATAGAGTGACATAGAGTGATTCTTCTATCTCTCCTTCTCTCTACATTCCATTCATTGCTTGGTTTCTTTTTCTTTTTCCTTTCTTTTTCCGTTTTAAGTTTGCGTTGTTAGATGCACTCACTCGAGGAACTCACGTGAGACGGCATAACTGAACCGGGTTCCTAGAGCAACCTTGGGAGGCTGAACATAGTGGGGCAAATTTTTCCATTTTGTTTGATAGACAGACTGTTCCCCGGTTTTATTTATCCTTGGCCAAGGGGGACTAGGCCCGCGATCCCCGGCCCTATTTTATGCGCCACAAGATGCGCGGACAGGCAAATTACTACTTGCAACCGCGCAGGTGCCAAATCCCACCCCGGAAATCCCGTTTTCCGCCGACAGATGTTCGAGCTGGCATCGCCGCGCTAGCGTTTCGCGAAGCCGCCTCACGACTAACGCTGTTTAATTTGAGACAGTAAATAAATCAGTCTCGTGGCGTGTTTTGCGATATATCGATTTATCCGCCGTTTGAACCCATGAAAAATGATCGATAAACAGGGTTTTCGCTATGAACACCTTGATAATCGATTATTTACTATAGTTTCAAATGGGGAATCGAGCATTCACGCCTCGCCACTGAAATAAATAACGCGGACGAGGTAGGCGATTCTTAGCCTCGATATATTTCGACCTGGCTCCGGCGCCGGTCAACGGAAAGGAGGAATCGCGTCGAGTTTTCAGGTTTGATGACGTTCCTTTCCACGGGCCCGCTTGCTAAACACTGGCTGCCAGGAAAAATTATCCTCAAAATGAAATGCATAAACCCGAGCCGAAACGTGCATTTTAGCAGTGGTGCGTCGTGCTTCGTGCTTCGCGATGCATCGGGTGATCCGCCTTCTGGCCTGTGGAAAAGGATCGACTATTGGGGCTTATCTTAATAATCGATTCTCCAACCAAGCTTCAAATGGGGTGACATCGATAGTCAATGATTGGCATCTAAGCACGGCGGCGTGCGTTGACTAAACAAGACGGGAAATCGGAGAGAATAAAGACGGTTTTTGTACACTGGAAAAAAAACAAAAAAAAACACATTGGATCTAGAGTCCAGACTCTTGAAAACATTGACAAGAAAAAGGACTCTTGATTCAATCAGATTTAAGCTTAAATTAAAAGGAAATCCGCTCAAATTAAGAGACTTGGTTCTTGATTTAAGCTTAAATCTGATTGAATCAAGAGTATTTTTTCTTGTCGATGTTTTTAAGAATCTGGACTCTAGATCCAATGTGATTTTTCCAGTGTACGTGTTTTGACTACCAGATCAACAATGTGCACCGTTAGAAAAATGGTTCACCGAAAAAAAGGTGACGTTGATTTAACATTCTGGATGTAAAAGATTTGTGCGAGAACTTACAAAATGGTGAATTACCCGCTACAGCAGTTGGTTTTACATCTTGACATTGCTAAAATAACTGCTGTAGCGGTTAATTCAGCATTTTGAAAGTTCTTGCACACTTGTTTTACATCTAGGATGTTAAATCAACAGCACTTTTTTCAGTGTTTTTTCTTTACTTAATACTAAGTCTATAAAAAGAATATTATTCGTATCAACCTTGTAAATGAGAACAATGAAACGGGGAAAAGGGTGGAGAAGAAAGTAACAAATTATGAGTATCAAAACTAAGGAAAAGAACGCGAATTGTATGATGCTGGGCTCATTTTCAGAATTTAGTTTTTGGACCTACTGCTGGCTTCACAAACATGACAGTTACGAAACCAGGGGAACCCAGGAAACCTTGGGAACCAGGGTTGTAGTAAAATACATCCTTACCAGGGATTAAAATGATTTTCCAATGAAAAATGTACAAAATATGCGAGAGAAAATTTCATGATTATGACAAACTTTAAGGTAGGTAGTGCGGTCCTATCTCAAATATTGTGAAAATCACGACATTCTCTCCTTTGAACATATTTTCTCAGTGGGAAAGCATTCCGATTTGTAAGGATCTATTTTAAAAGTAGTTACACTTTTAAATTCGACTTTGGGTTCAGAAAAATTGTCCTTTGAAGTATCTCCTTCTTCAGCTATAGACAAAGAAAACGTGGAGATTATGAAGCGATAGCATTGGTTGAAAGGGTGGTTCCTGTAGACTAAGGGAGAAAATGATAGACTAACTATAAGGTCTCTCGTTGGTTGCCGTTCGTTACTCTATTACTTCCCTCATTTGTCTATTGCAACTACCCGCTTCCACCAATAGGATCCCTCTTGTCTCATTTGTCTATAGCTTTCTCTATTAATTTTAATAACCGATCCGCTGCAAGAGAGAAGAGAATCTCGGAACTGATGACGATGCCTGCTGATTTTCGGAATCTTGCATTCCGAGGCCCGGAAACTTATCCAGTTTCATGATTGCATCCTACCAGAACTTCCCTTATTTGTATATTGCAATCAACCGCTTCCACCAATAGGATCCCTCTAGTCTCTTTTGTCTATAGCTTTGTCTATTAATTTTAATAATCGACCCGCTGCAAGATAGAAGAGAATCTCGGAACTTAAAATCGATGCCTGCTGATTTTCGGAATCTTGCATTACGAAGCCCGGAAACTTATCCAGTCCCATGATTGCATCCTGCCCGAAAGGAGATGAGTTCAGGCGCCCCGCAGTGTGAGCTAACGCGCTGACGCCAATTTGGCGGACAGGAAAACTGGTAGGCAGAAACTTACCTGCCGATAAATAAGCATTCTCATCTCGCATGCCCTCGGCCGGGGCACAGTGGATCGAGTCAATAGGAGAGGTCGGACAAAATTTGGAAACTTTAAACGCTTATAACTCCATCTATACAAAACATTGAGATTCTGAAAGTGGCCCCATTGGTTTCCCCGTCAAATTTTCTTCTTGAAGCACCCCTTGAAATTTAAAATGTGACGAATGAAACATCATAATTCGCAGTTTTAGTCAAACATTTCATGTCTGACCTTCTGGTTGACTCGATTAACTGTGCGGGGTCATCCGGAAAGCATAAACTCGCTAATAGCCCCCCTGAAACAGGGCTCCTTTACCACCCGTTTGATTTCGTTCGGTAAACCATCACCTCCACTGCCCATCAATTTGTTTCTTCCCGTTTTCATTATTGGCCCATCATATTCAGTTCGTCTGCCCCGTTTGAAATGAGCCCAGTGCTAATTATGTGTTTTGTCTCTGCGGCTACGACTCTTCTTCCTCTCTCTTCCAGCGGGTCGATTATTGAAATTGATAAAGCTATAGACAAAGAATACAAAAGAGATATGGAGGGATCCTATTGATGGAAACGGGTGGATGCAAGGGACAAAGGAGGTAGGAAATAGACTAACTAACGGCAACCCACGGGAGACCCGACAGTTAGTCCATCATTTTCTCCCTTAGTCTATAAGAGCCAACCGTTTCAACCAATAGGATCACTCTTTACTCTGTATGTCTTATCGCTTTGTCTATCAATTTCAATAATCAGCCTGCAGTGGCGAGGCGTGAATGATCGATTATCGATATGATTCCACTTGAGGCTATGGTGAAAGATCGATTATTAAGGTGTTCGTTGCGAACACCCTGACTATCGATCCTTTCCCATAGGTTTAAATGGCAGATCAATAAATATATCGCAAAGCACGTCACGCCACTCTGCCGCGATAGCAAAGAGAGCAGTGAGTGCAAAAATAAAGTTTCGAAAAAACGGGCTCAGAAGCGTCTGAGCGGAAAATTAAAAGAATCTTTTAATTTCGTGTCACAGCTCTCAAATGTGGTTCATGAAAACATTGGAGTTCCCGCCCAGTATATTGAATACTCCAAACATTGAACATTTGCTCTAAAATTGACAATTTATATTCGGGTGTAAACTGTAAATTCGAAAAAATGCAACATTTCATTGATGCAATATACATAATCGTTACTATACAAGCCGTACGAGGACATTTAAAAAAATCTAACCTATATAGCCATTACTGAGTTTACAATTTATTTTTACTTCATTAAGCCATTCATCCCACAGTATGTAAAAATCTCATTAAAACCCTGAATTTGGCAGCGTTCTCGGTGGAATCACACCGGTCAAAGCTTCTTGCGGATCACCCTGAACGTCACCTCTGTGACATCTGTGGGATCTGCCGAGGCGTTTATCCGCTCAAGCGTCAACATGGTTGCCACTTTGAGCAGATTTCTCGGAATTTTAAGTGCGAACGCCAAGGATTATGCACATCCATTTCATTAGGAAATGACAACCCCTTGGGTAAGAGCTCTGCGCTGGATCTAACAGTTTAAATACCCCCTGCCCCACTCCCACCCCTCACCACTTCCACCACCAATCATTATCCTTTCTGCGAATGCTTTCGAGTTAAGTAAATAAATTGTAGGTAGCAATTTAATTCTGGAGTGGCCCCCCTACCCCCCCTTTTCTCTCCGTCGACGCCGAAGCTTCGAAGAACACCTATAGTTAAGCTCGGATTATTTACTTGTTCTTGTTCCTTTGTCTGAAAGTCAGCGTTTAATTTGTTTGTTCCCGATGGATGCCAAGTTGTCCTGACTTTGGGAAAACTTTTGCATAGGATAAGGGGATAAAAATACCCTGGAGAGGTGTGGGGGAAATTACCGTCGCTGTCGATTAAGAGAGGGGTGAGCCCATTGAAAAGTTTTCCCAGAACGAAAAAGAGTTGCCTCTTATCTACTTCTTATCTACCTCTTATACTACTCATGGTTAGGTTAGGTTACGTTGGGTTAGGGTAGGGTTGAGTATGTTAGGTTAGTTAAGGTTAGGTCAGGTCAGGTCAGGTCAGGTAAGGTTAGGTTAGGTCAGGTCAGGTGAGGTCAGGTTAGGTTAGGTTAGGTTAGGTTAGGTTAGGTTAGGTTAGGTTATAAAAAGTGCTCGAGGTGTAGAAAAAGTGTCACATGATCGATCCAACCTCGAAATTGTAATATTCTATCGAAAAACTAAAAAACTAATTCATTTTGTTTTTCATTTGTGATGAAAACGCGGAGGAAAAAATTGGTAGAAACGTTCCGCGTGCGTTACGAAACTTGAAAAATGACACCAAAAGAATCCACGCCGACTTTTTCGTTTAGCTGTTTGGCACTTCAAGGGCAAATTTCTTTTGGAACCCTTAAAATGAATGCCCTATTGTCTTAAAACAGATTGTACTTTTTACCCTCATGGTTTTACCATTTGTCGCCATTCAACAACGGTGTTTTTTCTTACGCAGCAGCAATTATTTGTACAGTATTGATGCTATACTTTGCATTGATACTATCTTTTGAATACCTCCGTGCTGCATTCTTTTGACTGCTTTGATCCAAGCCGCTCTGATGATTTGGCTTTTATGAAATAAACTTAACCTTAGTCTTAATGATTCGGTCGATTTCGAAGCCCACCATGCCCCTTTTCTAATATGCCGTAATACACGACTATTCTTGAGGACATGAGCGCTCATTCAGAAAGGGACTTATATTGTTCCAACACTGATGACTTGATCATGTATGTATACTCCCGCGCTAGAGGAGAACGCCAGATAAGCCTTCGGGGGATTGCCCAATTTCTCTCGATAAAATGCGGATTTTCTGGAAAATTTAAGAAAATCCCCGGCAAGTTTCACAGGAATTTTCGTCGTGATTTCAGTTTCACTCATGAGAATGGAGTATCAGACCGATTAAATAATATTGAGAGACACATTACGTATCGCTTCGTTGGAGTTTTACGAAGGATAAAGTGGAAAAATTAGTAAATTCAAAATTCAACCCAAGTTAGATAAACGTACCTTTTTCACTTTCGAGTGATTTTCGGGAGTTTCATTTGTCATGTTTTGTTCGGAACAACAAAATGTTTCCGTTTTTTTTTCTTGTTTTTTCACGCGATTCTGAACAACCAGAGAGAGCAACTTCCAATTTTACGTTAGAAAATAGTGTTGCTTTTTTGAACAACATAAAAACGACTTGCTTTGAGCACGTTGCAGTTGTTGTACAGCAATTTATTTTGCTGTTGAGGCTCCCAAATTTTCGCGTAAAATAAGCCCCGCCCCCACAACACGAAAAAACGTTAAACGAAATGCGATTGTTGCTTGTTTTCACAACATGTTGCGAGTGTTGTCTCCGAACAAATACAATTAAATATGTTCAACGTGTTTGGAATTTAACTTAATTAGGATGATCTAGGCTTTGAAGCGGGTAAGAAGCTTCTTTAGTGGTCCTGTTCAAAGAAGATATCCTTAATCTTTTAAAAAACGAATCTATTATCAGGTTTAAACTTGACAACACATACATTAAAGTTCTTTGTGGCGCTTTTCCGCAGCACAGCGATATGATACCGCGTTTTGAAGTTTGAAAACCCAGTGGGGTATCAGTTTTTAGCTTTAGATTTTTCTTTTATTTTCCCGATCGAGGCCGGCCGATGCGTCCTCGAAACCATAGTGTCCGCGCAGCGGTCATAAATCTTCGACTCGGTCTAAAGAAACTCCATCAAACAATGATCCGAAGACACCAGGACATTGTTTCTGAAAAGAGTTGGAGGGACATTGTTTCAAGCCTCCACCTCGAAAAATACTCTCATTTTCACGTGGATGAAGGTCAACCGTCCGGATGGGGTCTTTTTTTCTAACCGTGCGTTGAGCTCACCGAAGGCCGCTCGTCCACTGACCCATAGACCCAGAGCCGGGTCGACCCGCGCCACGCCGAAATCATAAAGAGGGCCTTAAAATGCGGACAGGTTTATGGCGCTCTATCAGGAGCCTTTCATCGAGAGTGAAATCAGTCGGACTGCTCAATTGTCTCTGACTTAACGGGCATTACCGCACAATACGGAGGATTTGCCGTAACGCTATTTGTGCGCTCCGCGTTTCGACCTGTCACAACTAACAGTAACATCTTTTTGTGCTGTTATCCTGCCGGCCAAACAATATGCAACGGAAAACAAATGATCTCGTCATGGTCCTTGTTCCAGGCAGGGGTTGGTTTTGTCGTCGCGAGGGGGTGAGATTTTTCGCCGGGACTCTCGCTTTTGCGACACACTCCGCTTCTCGGAAACTTCCAATTCGGGCTTCACGGTTTCACTTTTCCGTTAATAATTTGGTCGGACACCGCCCTTGGACAAAAGTGAACAAAACTGAGAGTAGAATTTGGCCTCAACGCCCGTCTGACGTTATTTATGTGATTCTCAAAATAGATCAGCGACTGTGAAAATTGCCGAGTTTACTAATATTTAAAATATCGTCAGAGCCTCGTGCTTCGAGGCGCCAGAAAAAAGTAAAAAAAGTTTCGGATCTTTCGTGGAGATCTTATTTACCAAGTACAATTTTATCATAAAATTCATCCTAAAAATGAAAAAATTCCTCTTCATATTCAAATTAACTTAAAAAATTAACTACTGTAAACGAAAACTAATTTTTAATTTTCAACACTGTACAATCATACAGAAAATGTATGTAAAATTTTAACAAATTCCATGCGTTTCCTTTAATATTAGTTAGTGAAACGTTAACAGAGATCCTGGGACATCGCAATCAAGAAATGCCCTTTTTGTACCCAGCGCTTCAAATGCCTTGTAACCCAAAAATGATCAATTCATAGATTGGCTTTCGGATTGTTCTCCAATTTGCTGAGGATCTCACCTCAATGATCGGATATTCACGGTCTGGAAACTGTAATTTTACTGTTGGATATGGCACTAGCATGAAATCGAGGGGTTTTTGAACACTGACACACAAATCGCTGATTAATCACAGGAGCGATCGGGTTCATTTAGCCGTTCGTTTTGGATCTGGGAGCGCAGCCTCGACTGTAATCGGATTTTTTTCTTCTCTGTAGTTGTGGCTGCCTGGGTGATCCGCGGATTTTTGGTCTTGCCCCCGTGAGAGCATGAGTCACTGTCTCAAGCAAGGATGCCAAGTCTCTTGGTAACTTAACCTACACTGAAAAAATGGTAGATTTTACCATGCTCTGATTCAGTGATACGAGTATGGTAGGTAATAAAAACCAGATTCTATGGTAGCATTTACCATGGTATGGTATGTATCGCCAGAGTTCTGCTCAAAACTACTATAATTCTGGTTATTTTTACTAAATAGCAAGAGATAAATACAATTAGCATGCTGGTATTACAAAAATGGAAGCTATGCAACCTGAATAGCAGAGATGGTTTGAATGGTTGCACATCAATAATAAACTTTGGAGGGAAAAAAATATTAGACCTATAAGTCTAATTTTAGGGTTCCCTGATGTAAAAAATCATTTCAAATACGTGCATACATTAAAAAAACTAATAAAAAAAAGATCCTGTGTATTTTAAATACGGGTCTAAACTGACCCGGTATTGGCAAATTAGTGGAAAAAACTATTTTGGCAGACTGGCGTCAAGCCGCATGTTTAAGGAATTACGTTTATAAACGACGAAATAAATAGCATATTGAAGTATGTTACTCCGTGTACAGTGTTTGAAACTCACAGGCGCCACCGCGCCAAATGCGCCTAAAAAATCGGCCATGGCGTCTAAAAAATGAAGGCTCTGCGCCAGCGTGGCCCCTAAAAATCTGGATTTTCATAGGAAGTCACAGAAAGAGAGAAAAACAAATGTATTTGAATAAAAAAAAAAAAAAAAAAACTCAGAATTGTCAGCACTACAAGTGAAAGCTTTTTCTATTCTTCACGATTTCATTCCTAGTTCTTTTGTTTTCCCCAAGTTAAAGCTACTTATTAGTTCTGGTACGAAAACATCTTCCGTCTAACTTGTCACTAAATGGGCCGTAATATATAGGCAACAAGTCAATTTGGCCCCTTAAAAATCTTCAATGGCGCCTAAAAATCAGGCTTGATGCGCCACATGGCTCCTAAAACTCAAAGGTGAGTTTCGAACACTGCCGTGTACAATTCTATGTGTTAAACAAAGCAAAAACTACGGTTCGTTTTCACTTAGTTTGTAAAAGGTAGCAATAAGCGGCAACTTAGGAAGTCAGTGGCGCGTTGTGGGTGCGAATATCTCCCCGTTCGTGGCGGGTATCGCAGCGGCTTTGGTCCTGTTCTAGCCTCCAGCGTGTATAGAAACAATTAAAATTAACGGATCTGGGCTAATACCTTCGATGTCACGTTGCGCATCCATTCCCACGAGAGCCAATGAAAATTTATCAAATTGCTTCGCCAACAGAGTCATCGATTGCACCGGTGGAGATTGCACGGGACGGAACGATACCCAGTAGAACTAGCAAAAGGAAGATGTCGTTCTTGCATTACTAACTGAAACTGTGGATTACATACGATTGTTCTATTTTAATATGAATTTTCAGCAATAATCTAGAGGGAAGTTTCATTAGAAATTGGATGAAGACGCACTTTCCAACTCCTACGTTTCATAAGAACGTTCTTTTTCTGCTGTGTCCTCTTCCTCTGCCTTCTTTTCCCTCCTTCTCCTTTTTCCTCCTCTTTTTCTTTCCCTGTATCTGCCTTATTTTGTTTTTCATCCTTTTATCAATATATCTTCTCTTCCTTCTGTTTCCTCTCTTCTCTCTGTTTCCTCTCGTCTTTCTCTTCCCTCTCTTCCGTCTCTTTCCTCTCCTTCCTCTCTTCCTTCTGTTTCCTCTCTTCCTTCTGTTTCCTCTCTTCCTTCTGTTTCCTCTCTTCCTTCTGTTTCCTCTCTTCCTTCTCTTCCTTCTCTTCCCTCTCTTCCCCCTCTTTCGTCTCTTTCCCCTCTTCCCTCTCTTCCTTCTCGTCCTTCTTTTCCTTCTCTCCTTTTTCCTCCTTCCCTTCTTCTTGTACTTCCTCTTCTCCTTTTTTTGCGTATACCTATTATTATTATTATTATTATTTTAATTTCTTCCTCCTCTTTTTCTCTCTCCTCTACTTCTTTCTTTATTTCATTCTTCCCTTCCCCTATTCTTCCTTCCATATTTTTTCAATTTTTTCACGGCACCACCGACTGCAAAGGGCAGAAAACCAATTTTTCAGCCATTTTAGCGCATGAGCTTATACGAGGTCCGGTATTCTTGGGCCTTGTCTTAGCATGGAGCCCCTTGCAGACCGGGGTGACGGAGCCAATCAGAAACTTATCTCATAATGCCCATGTGCTCCCTACGCTCTCGAGCTTGCAAGTGAGGATGAGAGAATAGAAATTAATGCTCTTTTGCAGCGTTGCATCTCGTCCCCTCCATCTGTCAACCCACCAATGCACGGAGAAATAGAACTCAAGAGACCGCATGACGTCATTGGTGTGAGCTGATAATTGCTGGAACGTACGTCCGCGCTAAGCACCTTTTCCCGGACAGTCGTAAACAGTCCATTTTACAGCTTCATAGCCTCCTCGTGAAGGGGGGTCCGGCTGGGAGGGGCTGGAGGGGGGCGGGGCAAATGATCATTAGCAAAACTGACACCCCCTGGAGCCAGTAACTTACGGCGTATGACACAGAATTATGTTTTGCATAATTAAAGTTGCACCGAGCGGTGTTGTCTCGGTGAACTGCAACACGCTCTTCGTTGAGCAAGCGGAGGAAACGCGCATGGTTCCCATCGAGAATAGACCACTGTACAAGGTGCGAAATTAAGCACCACGGTCTTTGTAATGCATCGAAATTTTACGTAAAATACAATGGATGCATCATAAATTTCAAGTCAAACTTCAAAGTGAGACGAGAACGTTTTTTGTTTTCATGAATTCACACTCCTAAGTTTTTCCAGTAAAAACAAAGATTTTTTACAATTTAAACATTTAAAATTAATGTACTAAAGACATGTAAAAAGGAAGGAACAAGGAGAGTTCACGGATTTGAAGAGTTATTCTTTCCCAATTATTGAAAACCCCTGAACTCTTGGCCATAAATTTACAGAATTCTGTAAACCGTCAAAATTTGACTACCAGCCTAGGCAGTTGACAAAATGCCTGAAATTGCATTCGACACTCCTATTGCTTTGTGACAGTATGGAACATTTAAAACATCTCAGCTGCTTTGGAGTTCAATGGAGCATTGAGCGGTTTTTTGCGGATGCATCTTGTTTGCAGCTCCTCAGCAGCCTATGGTTTCCTTCCTTTCGCTCCCCTCCCCCTCATCATGGAAAAATCTTATCCCTTTGCAAGGACTCATGAAAGAGCCCGACGACAGTTTTTCTATTAGAAAAGGAGGATTCAAAGAGGATGCGCAAGAACCGACCGACGCTACGGTCATTTATGAGCGGTCAGCGGGGTCCATACGTGTAAATTTATTTACTTTAAACCCTCGCCATTGAAGTTGGGCCAAGACTAGCCGGGCGATCTTACAGGCGGCACACGTAATTATCAGCCTCATTTAGAATTCTACTTTTTTATACTGCCGCATTTATTTTCGCTTGTCTTCGGCCTCTGCAGTTCTTTGCGGTAAGTTCGTGTGACGGACTTTATAGGCTTTATTTCACGCAAATTGACCGTAAATTCGAGAGGCCGATTAGAAAATTTCTGCCCAACCTTACGACGCGCGCGCGGAGTGTGGGGCGAGGGAGATGTTTCCGCAGCAAACATCGTAAAAACATAATGGTGCTTTTGTTACATTGTAGGTTGAAATTGGCTTCAGAGAGAACTTTTCGTCTATTAATTATGTATTTTCTGTTCGCTTGCAGTTGCAAAGGTCAGCTGGGATGTGAGAGGCGCCAGTGGTGGTGATAAAGCCATCTTCTAGCATGTAACCTGTCTTTTGTTCCTGTTTTTCCTTCTTGCATTTTACATATTGGATAAAAATAAGGTAAATGACCCTTTCTAGAATCGCTTGTAGATTGCCATGGTAAGAAGCAAGGGGCATTATCGAGACATCTAATTTGGACTGAACTTTGCAGAGGCGGATTAGGGTGTAATTCATTGCTTGAGAGTCCGATTCGATACAGAACCGCGACGAAAGCTCTTCTTTAATCAGTTCACACTGCGAATTAATTTCCATAGTTTTGAACTAACGGAGGTGTTATTAATAAGCCCAAGACGCATGGTGTGAAAAGACATGTTTGTGAAGTCATAGCACCCCAGCTTTCAGAGGCTTTATTTTTCTCTTTTGCTCATCATTGCCCATCATTATTACTCACCTCACCTCAAAAATCACTTTCCTGGTTTTTTTTTTTTTTTTTTTTTTTTGCTCAGGCATGTTTTATATCTGTTTATATCCTACATGTAGGCAGAGATAGCATCAACTTAAAATGTTCTTTCCTCCTTTCTTTTCTTTGGCATGGCTTGGTGATACGTTTTCCTTATGCAATCAGGAATGCATTTTGTTTTCAGTAAAACGGTAATCGAGTGCCGTGCACTCCGAGGCTAAAGGGCAATTGATAGTGAGGCTAATTGGGTGTTTTAGCTTTTCGGAGCCTCCTTTGCCGCAGAAACAAAACTTTCGCTTTAATCCGGAATTCATTTTGAAGTCAAACTCGACCTCATCTCATTGTCAGCATGCTGCAGAGGTTCAGCGCCTCGGCTGTTATCAACTGTTCGTTCTTCCAATCTAGAAGACTCGTTATTTTTCAACAATTAAAAATAATTAACAGGGGAATATCCAAACTATTTGCGCTCATTATTTAGCGCGACAAAGTCTTCAGAAATGCCTACTGTCATATTATAACTTCTGCATGTATAAAAACGTCAACTTAATTAGTAATTCTTGGTGGTTTACTGTCAGCTGGATGGGTGCAATGGACGAAGGAGACAAGCTATAGACTAACTAACGACAACTCACAAGAGACCCTATGGTTAGTCCATCATTTTCCCCCTTTATCTCTAACAGTCACCCGATCAAACTAAGAGGATCCCTCCATTTTCTCTATGTCTTTCTTGTCTATCGCTTTGTCTATCAATTTCAATAATCGGCCTTCTGTTTGAATAAAATTTGTACTTTTAATGAGTTTGTATTTTCCATAGTTCTTCACTTTCAATCAATCGCGATGAGTAATTTTCTAATTTCCCCGTTAACTAGTTGCATAATCCAACGCCTTAATGACCTGTACTATATAGAGCGTATTCTATACATCAAACAGGTGATATTGTATCGATACCAATTGGTTCAACATGTAAACATAGCCTCAAAAGTCAGTTCAGAAATCTGAGGGAACGAGTCTCTTGTGATGATTTTTTTATTCCTTTGAGTATAAAAAAGCAATGAAAAGTGAAATTGTAAGGAATTGATTTTCAGCTTTTCCAACTTAAATCCTAAAATTTTTGTTTGAGGTTATATTCTATCGTTCTGAACCAAACGATACATTGAACCACTATCGAATACGATCCGTTGATTCAGAGTCGATTCAAAGATCTGATCACGCGCCACCAAACACGACCCCACCGGAAACAGACTTGTCCGAGATTTTTTGAAGACACGGTGGAACGTGTGTATAAATTAATCCAAGGAATATTTGAAGAAATCCATGGATCGTGGAATCGTTTCCCGATGCGGAGTCACAGAGCCCAAGCTGCTGCGAGACTCCTGTTTACCTATGATTATCGTCGCCTCCCTCACAAAAGGGCGTAACTACACTCGACGATGAACCCTATTTTCCATATAACTCAGTGCTTTCTCGGGCTCATCTCAAATCGCAGTTGCGCCCTTATATCATCCAAGCGACGTTATACCCTCAGCATTCCACGTTTTAATGCGATTACGGAGTTCGTCTTCATTTTCCATCTCACTGCTGGTCCGTTGGGTGTTGTTTCGGGCTGGAAATTTTCTCTCTCGGCTGTTGTAAAATTGTAAGGAGGCTCACTTGCTTTCACTCTCTATCTCCGATTCGGGAAGATCGGATACAAATGAGCGCAATTAAAGTGTACAAAAAAGGGAAGTTGGGGTCAACTTACAAGTTTATAAAAAAAAAGACCTGGTAAGAAAGTTTCGCTACTTACGCAACTGTGCACTGCGAGAAGCTAGTGCGAGATGCGTTCGGATCATTAGTTTCCTAATAGCGGCGGAATAGTCGACCGAAGAGTGAAGACAGCGAAACCGGAAACTGTGGAGAAAATAAATCAATACACTCAATCGATAATCGATAGCTGGGCTGCTTTAAGTAGAAAGAAACCAAGTTGCATCAGCTGATGCCAAATTTCAACGAAATACACGGAACAATGGATTGCTGATTTAGCAATTAAATTGTTAAAAAATATATCCGACTTGTTTCAAATGCGCATTTTACAATAGTGGAGGGCTATTTCAACCACGGGGTGATTCAATTAGCATTTTTTATTGTATAATCGAGATTGAAACATGCCGGACACTTCTCTTAACTACCAAATTGTTGAATCAGTAATTTCATTTTCCCCGTGTTTTTTCTTTTATTTATTTTTTTTATTATTTTTTTTATTTTTTTTGCGGAAATGTTGATTGTGTTTCAAATTTCAGAGGATTTTTTCTTTAACGTGAGGCAATTTTCCTGACATTTTAAAGAGAATCCACATACAACAGTTTGTTAGTAAAAATATAAAATATTCGATTGACATTGACGATGGCTGACGAGTTTTGGCTCCTTTCTGCTGAACGCGGTTCAGATATACCTTGCAATCTTGCATGCATTCTCAGTGATCTGACATTTCAGTCAAATCTGAATCACGACTTGAGTTCAATGATAAAATAGAGACCCGAGTCAATAAGAGGTAGACTTCACTCCCCTACAGATAAACTTAGGTTGCTAGTTGCAATAATTCTCTTATCGAGCAATACTCGAAACTTGTATGTACCTGCAAATCTACAAAATATATAACGAATCAAAAAAACAAAAGACGGTCAAAGCCCCATTCACAGAATTCACTTCAACGGTTGAGATGGTTTTATTTTTACAAGGACTAGATGTCAGGGTTCATTCCTGGCTACCTTTTGCCGCAATCCGAAAACCAGGCTTTCAAGGAATAGAATTTTTTAGAAAAATGCGCAAAGCGGATTAATGAGAGATGGACTGGACGGAGCAGGCTACATTGCCGGATTTTCAAGAAATCTCGAGAATGCTGTTGATCCGATGTGAATTTAGGCGGTTTTACAGGGTTGTTGGCAATGACCTCCGTTTAAAGAGCGCCGCGTTCTACTCGCTCTATTTGAATGTGCCTCTCGAGGCCTCTAGATTAAGCAGCGCCTCTGCATTCCGCGAATAATAGCTGCATCTGAAATGCGATGAATATTATGTAAAACGAACAAAAATGCCATTAAAAACTGCTCATTCCAGCCGGCTGCGTCTGTGGTGACTCTCCAGTTGCTAAGTAGTCCGTTTCAAACCAACTGAAAAATAAAAGCGAGAAAAAGAGCAGTAACCATTCGCGGGAGGAGAAGTCTACAAGCCAAAAACCGTCTATAATCAAATTTGAATACTAAATAGTATTTAGTTTACAGTATATGTAAGTGTTGTATATAGCATACAGTGCCGCATCACGGAGATTACTTTCTCACAGTGCCTACAGGGACGTCCTATTAATAATTTTCTCGTCGAATGCACGGCTGATGAAGAACGGTGCTTTTGAATTAATTTGAAAGACATCGTTTTATCACCGATAAATAGGTTTTCAACGAAAGAAAAGCATTAGGCAACTCAAAGAGATTTTGTATTTTTCTTTTTGCTTAACGAAAGACAATATATCTTCATCAAACTATGTTTCTCAACAATTAGCGGCTCTGGTGCTTGCACTAGAGCTGCTATTCCGGACGGTCCCAGCTGGGGAGTATCAACGGACCATGTTACATTGGAGAGACCGCGTGTTGGTTGATGGGAATCGGCGCCATTTTCTGCTGTTTAGGGGGGACTGATTTTATTTTAATCGATATCTTTTTCCTGTGAGCGAATGCTATGTTGTGTAGTGTATTTTTGGAATCATGGTGATACTGTCAATAATTCAAAACGGATCTGTGCTTTAATCTCGCACTGGAAAAAATGTACTTTACGTTTAAAATTTGAAAATTCAAATCTATAAGTTTTCGCGCTTTTTTCGGAGAATGCCGTGGTTGGAGCTTCCTAGTCATACTACTCGACATCAGCTGATAGCAAACAAAGGTTACCAAGGAAACCGTAAACGCGTAACAACTACCTACCGTCGCCAGAGCCGCTTTCCGACGCGAATGCGTTGGAGCTTCCTGCTTGTTTTTCTTTTCACTTACGCTGGAGAGCTGATCAAAAAAAACCGTGAGTGTGTGTAAATACAATCTGTTGAGCCATGTAGCAAAAGTATCTTAAAGAAAACATTTTTAGACTGCATACAATCACAATAAATATAGATATCATACATAAAAAGTCTCCAAATTGATTTGTTTTTGCTTTTTTTTTCCTCGAGGACATATATTTTGGTATTAAGATGAGGTCAGAGATGAAACATGCAAGTCTGTATAAACAAAAGCATTTCATTTGGACTAAAACAAAACTGAACCAGAAAATCATTATTCAACCCGAAGACTAAATTTATGAAATTCTAACTATTTTTTGATAAATATGACAATGTTGGAGCTGAAGGATGGGATTAACGAGTGATTGTCTACATAGTTAAAAAGTGAGTAATAGTTGAGCTTCTACCGTTTTTCTCTCGCATTTTCGAGCGGCTGCCTATACGTGGACTCGAAATTCTACCATATAGGTTGCGCTGACTCGCTTTTTAATTATGTTAATATCAACATAACGTTTCCTCGCCCCCATCTACTCCTCCCTGCCCAAGATGTGTCTAATACTTAAAGTGACACAGCCAGATGGCCAAGTTCAAAATCAGAAATGTTTCCTAGAATCTTGGATCAGTCGCATTTCAAGTAGCATTTCGCGATGAACAATGTTTCCGAGGTCACGGATGTTCAGTGGCGTGGCGTGCTTTGCGACACATCGATTGATCTGCCGTTTCATTCCATGGTAAAGAATCGATAAATAGGGTGCTCGTAATGAACACCTTAATATTCGATTCTTTACTATAGCTTCAAATGGAGAAATATCGATAATCGATTGTTCACGCCACGCCACTGCGGATATTCTAAAAGCAAAGACGCATAGGTTGTTCAAAAATTAGTGAGACAAATGCTATAATTTCAACATGAAGCTAGGCAGATGCTTCTTTTGTATCGATTGAAAGACAAGCCTAATAAATTTCCAATAGGACGCAGATAAACTAATTTTGTTAAACATTTAAACGAATTATAAACTAGTTTCACTAAGCTCTTCCAAATTTCTTCCCTATTTTTCTTGTGCAGTTTCGTTGTCAGACAAAATGTTTCTTCGGATCTGGGTGTTTCCTTGGAAATAAAAAAACCACTTATTGCGACGCACACACACCCTCCCTCACCCTTACACAAAAAAAGGTCTGAAAAACGCAAGTGGCGAGTGGCTGCCTACGAATTTTAACGAAAATTTTCGCTTACTAAAATTGGTTTTTTAGTGAAAAAAAATCAGGGGCGGATCCAGCAATGTGGCAACACAGGATTTCCTCCATCTAAACCTTAATGAAATAATCGATTCTTGTCGGAGCACCTGGCCCCTCCAAGAATCGATACATTTCATACATTTAAATGGAGTGAAAACAATGCTGTTAATTTGCTGGATCCGCGAATGGCAAAAATCTTTGCTTTGGGTCATCTATGTCCACCACTGATTTTTTGTCTTTAATCCAACCTTCCTGATTTTCTCGTGCCGCAAATAACAGGAATATCTCGTTCGACTCCGGAATACTTGGCAACGGATCCGGAGAGCACGACTCGATCCTCGCTCGTTCGAGATGTCCTTAGCGGAAACGTCTCAATAACCGCGACTTGGCGAAAGGGAACGAGTGAGGGGGGGGGGACTTAATCCCTTAACCCTTCAACTCCTCCGCGAGGCTGTGCTGGCGCAGTGGCGGGGCGTGCTTTGCGATATATCGATCGATCTGCCATTTAAACGTATGGGAAAGGATCGGTAAACAGGGTGTTCGCAACGAACACCTTAATAATCGATTCTTTACCGTAGCTTCAAATGGGAAATATCGATAATCGATACTGCAACATACCAATCTAAGCATTCCTCCCTTCCCTCTACCATAACAAGCATACGTCTGTTACTTCATCAAAAATACTACACCATTTGAATGCCAAATAACCCTGACGCAGGATAAAGAATCGTCGTCAACAAATTATTCAAATTATGCGCTGAAATTATTGATCGAAATGAGAATATGACGCTATTTTCGGATGAAGTTGACACTGACGCTCTCTGGCGGCGCGGAGTGTCAAACAATCACTGATCCACGCACCATGGAATCAGGAGTGACACAGCCTCATGTGAAATGCAGCGAAAAAAACCGAAAGAATAACACCGAATGGTGGCACGCGGTGTTGAAAAGCGGCGAAAGAAAGGAGTGGCCACTCTCAAATCTCCTAATCCGTCATTTATCCAGTGCCGAAAACCAGGAAGAAAAGCAACCATTAGCAACTTTCCTCAGCGCGGCAAGTGCCCGTCCTTTGAACTAGACCGATGAAGTTGTCACATTTCTCGGTGTGCTGTGTTTTTGTCCGTTTCCGAGTGAGGAAGGGACCCTGAATGTGGCAATTCAACACTCCTGCGTGTACAGAAGACAAGCGCAGTCTGAATGCGTTCCGACAGAGAGAACACAAAGAAAAAGAAGTCCATTAGTGGGATTATTAGGCTTGTTTTTGTTCCAGGGTGAATTACGATCGATCCACCTAGGTTCGGGAGCCTTTCACCTGAAGTTTGCGCGTCGGCGGAGATGTTCCTCTTTTGTCAAAATCCAACCAAGGATACCCCGGAGAAAGCCTGGAACACAATCAGCCTGCTTTAATGTTTTGACGGTGCCACGCGTAAGGGTGTCAAACCTGACTTTTTTTGCGCGCATTTTATTTTATTTTTACCTATATTTTCTTCATTGCTATTATCCAAATATTTTATTTTAAGTACAGCATCATTGGAGGTAAAATCGTTCAATTATATTTTGATGGATTTGAATTTTTTTAATATTTACATGCTAAAAACTATACGAAGATTGACCAAAAGCACGTGGTAATCATCTTGGCACCGAAGGTTTACGTGAATTACAAATACAGCGACGAGGATTGAACATCGTGATACCGCTATTACTACGGATCACAAATGTTGTATTCTGCTATTGGCCTCTAGTATATTTCAAACCTCCTCTTCACCCACCCAAGAAAAAAAAGGAGACGATGAAATAAAGAGGGAAGATTGCATCTTAAATATTTCGATTTTTTCTATGTTGGAATCAAAATAAAATGTTCTCATATTGTTATGAACATGTTTTCCCACAAAAAATGTTTGTTTGGAGGGCAACATTTTTGTGACTAAATCATCATATATACTTATAGACCACCATTTTTTTGCATTTACAGAAAATTTAATTTTTTTCTTCCTTTTTTTTGTATTGTTATTACTCTCTCCCTTTCTGTTTTTCTTTCCCTCTCCTATATCCTTGGGTTCCGGCATCGATTTAACTATATTTTAAAGTTTTGATAACTAAACTTGTGTCAAGGCAACTTTAAAGACACTGCTAACCAAACAATAAATCATTTTGATATCAGTCCACACATTCAAAAAGTACCATGGTCTGGGTTGCTACGATACCGTGTGCCGTTATTTCCCGACCCTCCTTAGTGTAATTTCGTTCTGGTGCATCTATCTTCCAAGTTAGTGTGGTACTCCTGTTGAACAGCTGCCCCGTCCGTCAGGTGCTGCTTGCAGCGGACGCCGGGAGTACTGCACTATCTTGTTTCGCTTGTTTACCTTTCGATTTCTCGGATGATTTTGCGAAAAAACCTTGAACTTTGGTCGGTTGGTCGGGAGCCGGCACAGATTTTTCGTGTGCGCGAGAGGCCAGCCTTCGGGCTGGCCATCATTTTTCTCTTGATTTTTCATTTGATGCGCTGAGATCACAAGTGCCCTGATTGCTGACTGCTGGCGACCTGAAGCTGCCGATTTTCTTGTTACAACTTGTAACTCTTGTAATTTCCCCAGAGTTGGGTAAGTCTAATGTCTTGTTTTAGTTTGTAGCTGCGTGTCCCTTTAGGACCGCAATCCCGATCTCTTGGTGCACTTAGGCCAATTTCTAGAATTATGTAGTACGTGTAGCCTACAGTGCCAGGTTAGGTAGCGCATGGAGAGCGCTGACCAGTTGCCTTGGACATTATTGTTTCTTGACTAAGCAAATATCAAGTTGAGACATTTCGAGCTGGGCCCGAATACAAGTTCTACCAGTTTGATTACTCCCTTTTCCAAATTATGATTCAAGCTCTTAAAGCTCCCCAAATTAACAATCGCAGGGCTGAAAGCCAAAGCGAGACTCCGCTCTTCCAACGTGGAAAAGATGAATTTGTATCTCCTATGTAATCCTCGCATTTCATTTTCAGGTCGTAGGCTGACCCTAGCGTTAAGTATTTTCCTGTTGCCTTTTCTTTTAGTCTTTTGTAGTTTAGCCCCTATGGCAGAAGTGATATGCTTATCAGCACATGGCCTTAAGCCTAAATTCTCTGTTATCAGCAACTCGACACCTAAGTACCACAAAGCCCCTAAGGCAAAAGGATCTCTATTTGTACTTTTATTATTCTGAATGTTGGATAAGAATCAGGCAATCAAATTTTGTCAACGTAAAGTCTTTTCTAGTCAGTTAGAGTCTAGTCAGTTAAAGTCGAGTCTTACTGTAACTTGTGAAGCGAACAGAGTTATTTTTAGTGATTATAATGTGCGTTGCCCATAAGGCCTAGAAAATCAGTTAGGTATGTTTTGCCTGAGCTTTGAATTAAACAATGTGGGAAATGTTTCACCACAGGGTTCCAGTTCCGGTTCCAGTGCAGTTCCAGTTCTGAGTTCTAGTTCTGGTGAAACTCCAGTTCCAGTTTGACGTTTTGAACGATGCTCTTACCCAGACAGTTTATCCCACCAGTGCATTACACAATCTCTCAGTGTTGAACTTTTGAATGCTGCACTTACCGAGCCAGTTTCCAGCTGCCTGTTATCGTGAGCTACCCCTCTCCTTTTGTTAAGCCGATTACGGCCATGTTGTTTTAGTATCTTTTAGTAAAAGTGAAATGTATATGAAACGTGTATGAAATGTGTAAAAAAAAAAATAAAGCCAGATATTTTTCCAAAAACATTGTTACAAATGGTAGCAGAGCGTGGTTTCGATCCACGGACCTCTGGGTTATGGGCCCAGCTTCGGGTTTGTTTGAGGTCTACAGTTTTGTTACTCAAGCAAATGGAAGGATTTTTTTTGTTCGTCTCTTTGACTTCTCGGATTTTTGGAAAAATATCTGGCTTTATTTTTTTTTTTACACATTTCATACACGTTTCATATACATTTCACTTTTACTAAAAGATACTAAAACAACATGGCCGTAATCGGCTTAACAAAAGGAGAGGGGTAGCTCACGATAACAGGCAGCTGGAAACTGGCTCGGTAAGTGCAGCATTCAAAAGTTCAACACTGAGAGATTGTGTAATGCACTGGTGGGATAAACTGTCTGGGTAAGAGCATCGTTCAAAACGTCAAACTGGAACTGGAGTTTCACCAGAACTAGAACTCAGAACTGGAACTGCACTGGAACCGGAACTGGAACCCTGTGGTGAAACATTTCCCACATTGTTTAATTCAAAGCTCAGGCAAAACATACCTAACTGATTTTCTAGGCCTTATGGGCAACGCACATTATAATCACTAAAAATAACTCTGTTCGCTTCACAAGTTACAGTAAGACTCGACTTTAACTGACTAGACTCTAACTGACTAGAAAAGACTTTACGTTGACAAAATTTGATTGCCTGATTCTTATCCAACATTCAGAATAATAAAAGTACAAATAGAGATCCTTTTGCCTTAGGGGCTTTGTGGTACTTAGGTGTCGAGTTGCTGATAACAGAGAATTTAGGCTTAAGGCCATGTGCTGATAAGCATATCACTTCTGCCATAGGGGCTAAACTACAAAAGACTAAAAGAAAAGGCAACAGGAAAATACTTAACGCTAGGGTCAGCCTACGACCTGAAAATGAAATGCGAGGATTACATAGGAGATACAAATTCATCTTTTCCACGTTGGAAGAGCGGAGTCTCGCTTTGGCTTTCAGCCCTGCGATTGTTAATTTGGGGAGCTTTAAGAGCTTGAATCATAATTTGGAAAAGGGAGTAATCAAACTGGTAGAACTTGTATTCGGGCCCAGCTCGAAATGTCTCAACTTGATATTTGCTTAGTCAAGAAACAATAATGTCCAAGGCAACTGGTCAGCGCTCTCCATGCGCTACCTAACCTGGCACTGTAGGCTACACGTACTACATAATTCTAGAAATTGGCCTAAGTGCACCAAGAGATCGGGATTGCGGTCCTAAAGGGACACGCAGCTACAAACTAAAACAAGACATTAGACTTACCCAACTCTGGGGAAATTACAAGAGTTACAAGTTGTAACAAGAAAATCGGCAGCTTCAGGTCGCCAGCAGTCAGCAATCAGGGCACTTGTGATCTCAGCGCATCAAATGAAAAATCAAGAGAAAAATGATGGCCAGCCCGAAGGCTGGCCTCTCGCGCACACGAAAAATCTGTGCCGGCTCCCGACCAACCGACCAAAGTTCAAGGTTTTTTCGCAAAATCATCCGAGAAATCGAAAGGTAAACAAGCGAAACAAGATAGTGCAGTACTCCCGGCGTCCGCTGCAAGCAGCACCTGACGGACGGGGCAGCTGTTCAACAGGAGTACCACACTAACTTGGAAGATAGATGCACCAGAACGAAATTACACTAAGGAGGGTCGGGAAATAACGGCACACGGTATCGTAGCAACCCAGACCATGGTACTCATTGAATGTGTGGACTGATATCAAAATGATTTATTGATTGGTTAAGTAGTGTCTTTAAAGTTTCCTTGACATAATTTTAGTTATTAAAACTTTAAAATATATTTAAATCGATACCGTAACCCAAGGATAGGAGAGGGAAAGAAAAACAGAGAGGGAGAGAGTAATAACAATATAAAAAAAGGAGGAAAAAAATTAAAGTTTCTGTAAACGCAAAACAATGGTGGTCTATTCGAGTACGAGTATGTATGATGATTTAGTCACAAAAATGTTGCCCTCAAAACAAACATTTTTCGTGGGAAAACATGTTCATAACAATATGAGAACATTTTATTTTGATTTCAACATATAGAAAAAATCGAAATATTTAAGATGCAATTTTCCCTCCTTATTTCATTGTCTCCTTTTTTTTTCTTGGGTGGTTAAAGAGAAGGTTTGAAATATACTAGAGGCCAATAGCAGAATACAACATTGTGATATAATAGCGGTATCACGATGTTGAATCCTCGTCGCTGTATTTGTAATTCACGTAAACCTTCGGTGCCAAGATGATTACCACGTACTTTTGGTCAATCTTCGTATAGTTTGTAGCGTGAAAATATTACAAAAATTCAAATCCATCAAAATATAATCGAACGATTTTACCTCCAATGATGCTGTACTTAAAATAAAATATTTGGAAAATAGTAATGAAGAAAATATAAAAATGAAATAAAATGCGCGCAAAAAAAAGTCAGGTTTGACACCCTTACGCGTGGCACCGTCAAAACATTGAAGCAGGCTGATTGTGTTCCAGACTTTCTCCGGGGTATCCTTGGTTGAATTTTGACAAAAGAGGAACATCTCTGCCGACGCGCAAACTTCAGGTGAAAGGCTCCCGAACCTAGGTGGATCGATCGTAATTCACCCTGGAACAAAAACAAGCCTAATAATCCCACTAATGGACTTCTTTTTCTTTGTGTTCTTTCTGTCGGAACGCATTCAGACTGCGCTTGTCTTCTGTACACGCAGGAGTGTTGAATTGCCACATTCAGGGTCCCTTCCTCGCTCGGAAACGGACAAAAACCCAGCACACGGAGAAATGTGACAACTTCATCGGTCTAGTTCAAAGGACGGGCACTTGCCGCGCTGAGGAAAGTTGCTAATGGTTGCTTTTCTTCCTGGTTTTCGGCACTGGATAAATGACGGATTAGGAGATTTGAGAGTGGCCACTCCTTTCTTTCGCCGCTTTTCAACACCGCGTGCCACCATTCGGTGTTATTCTTTCGGTTTTTTTCGCTGCATTTCACATGAGGCTGTGTCACTCCTGATTCCATGGTGCGTGGATCAGTGATCGTTTGACACTCCGCGCCGCCAGAGAGCGTCAGTGTCAACTTGATCCGAAAATAGCGTCATATTCTCATTTTGATCAACAATTTCAGCGCATAATTTGAATCATCTGTTGACGATTCTTTATTTTTTGCATTCACCAGAGTTCTTTGGCATTCAAATGGTGCAGTATTTTTTATGAAGTAACAAACGTTTGCTTGTTATGGTGGGGTGCTTCGAAAAAACATCGGTATGTTGCAGTATATCCCCTATTCACTGGAAGAAAAATTCGCTTGGATCTAGCGTCCAGACTCTTGAAAATAACGACAAGAAAAAAAAAACTATTGATTTAATAGGATTTTTGCTTAAATCAAAAAGAAATCCGCTTTAAGTAAGAGGCTCGGTTTTCAATTTAAGCAAAAATCCTATTGAATCCTGAGTATTCTTTCTTGACAATGTTTACAAGAGTCTGAAATCTAGATCCAAGCGACTTTTTTTCCAGTGTTAAATATTTTATTTCGAGAACCATGTATGAATATTTTTCCTTCAAATATTAATTAAAGGAATTTGAAAAGAAAATTCCTTGAAAATGTGAAGAAAAGTATTCAAAAGTTTTTTTTATAAAAACAAAAATCATAATGTAACAACAAATATAATAAGGAATTTGAAAACATTCAAATGTCCATACGTCGCTTTCTCTTCACTCATCACATATTTGGAAAGAAGGGGCAACGCACAAGTGAACGACTACTAAAGAATCAAATTTCGCTTTTCATTCGCCGAAAGTGCAATTATACTAGAATTCAATACCATTCTAAGAGCTAGTCCATACCTGTAAGTTACAAAAGGAAATTCCTTTTTATGAAATTACAGTTATTTATATCCAGAGGATTTTTTATTCAATGAGGAAAACTCACAGCAGTCACCTTCGAATGCCCCTAAGTTCTCAGAAGTAAAAAAAAGTAACATCTAACATAAGTCGCGAGAAAAGTGACAATCGAGGCATAATACAAATTGTAAAAATATTTTCGAGCAGGTTCATAAGAGCAACCAATGAAAACATCAGTTTCCGCGACTTTTTAAAAACTGATAAATGATCGTGTCGATGTGGTTTAGAGCATGCCTATATTTGCCTCTTTCTACATCGTTCCTGCTTGACTTCGAGAGAGAAAAGTACGGTTTATTTGAGAACAACTAATTTGCATGAGGTGCATTGTATTAAAATGGATCAAAGTTTTCCTTGTTTTCGCTCACCTGATTGAATGTTGCTAGACAAAAAAGGAAACAACACGCGAGATGACGTTTAAAAGAGGTTAAAAAACATGGAAGGGAGTGGAGCTTATGCTTATTCAACTGAGGAAGAATTTTAGCAATCTCAATCTCTTACAAGTCTGAGCGTTATAATACGCCGTGAGTTTGATCGAGCAATTATTTGGCATTGATAAGATGATATTGTAGTGCGGCTTAAAATTCTTGTGTATTTTTCTCATTCGAGTTTCGCAGAATGATCGAAATCACTGAATTAAAGAAAACACGCAAACTTTTAGTTATATTACGATAGCAAGTTCTCGTATGAGAGCAGGAGGAATGGTAAAAAGCCTCTCTTGGAATAGCCTCATCACGTGCGATTTCTTGAGGAAGTGCGTTTCTTTTACAGGTTCCTGATCAATATTGCCGTGCTAAGGAAAAACGCCGTATGAACATTCGAGAATTGCCGAATTTCCTTCATTAAAATGTTTATTTTTGGAGAAATGTTTGAATATTTTTCCCTGAAATTTTCAGAGACTTACGGTTGAAATCGAGAGCAAAATTATCCGAAAAATTGGAGGAAAAATGTTCATAATTTTACCGGGTAAGTCGTGTTTTACCAAAAGAAATTTGGCAACGCCTGAAGGTTCATACGGCGTTCTTCCTTAGCACGGCAGAATAAAAATGCTGCTATTTTAAAGCTAAAAGTCAACGATGTCCCACTCTTTATCTTGCAGTTTTAGGGAATATTTACTTTCCCATTGCAGAGACCATAGTTTTTCTACGTTCGACCGTACCTAATACACTACGGAAATTTTATCGTTACGTAAATGCCATTATGATAGATGAGGAAATCTAAAAAAACGACGAGAAAAAAGTTAGGTAGAACTTGGTAACTATTCACAGAAGCACGTCCCGATTAGATGCGAGGCATGGATCTTTTGAGTCGTTTCCAGCGGTGCCTCTCCAAACATCAGATGCATCACGATCAGACTTGATGCAGCCACAATTGCGGTCGAATCTATCAAAAATTCCGATAAAGAGAACGTGTCTCCGCATGATAATCGGTGCTCACCTAAAACCGGGATCAATCCAGCCAGGACACCTATAAAACCGGATAAAAGGCCCCCGAATTCGAACATATCGGGATAAATGGATTGAAATTATCTGCCGCGCTATGTAAAACCCGCGGAATTACGAAAGGTTTCCATTGGAGTCAGGTGGTTCTCGCTTAGCACGGAGGATCTGGACCATTATCGACGCAAGATGCGTGTTGCCTCATTCTTCGCTTTGTTCGCAAGAATTTTCCATTGTCCCTCTTACACGGATGTGCTAATTTTGTCGCACGCTTTTTGATACATGCCTGTGCGTGTCTGGGTATAATTTTTCGAAACCGTGGTTTTGACTCAAAGCTTCCATTCGAAGGTATTTTGATGCCCCCAAACATATTTTACTTTTAAACGATGAAATACATGCCTTTTGTGTAGTAAATTCTTTGAGAGGCCCAAGGATTTATACAGGTTTGGAATGTAGTTATTTTCAATACTTCGTGGTAGAAAAGATGTGGAATTTTGAATTATCATTGCACTTACTGATTTGATCGTCTACGACATTTGCTGAACGCAAAATGAGTATTTATTTGCATCTATGACGCAAAATGTGTAGGTGTTTCTTTGCATTTGTGACGCAACATGGGTATTAATTTGCATCAATGACGATGATAAATATGAACTTTGGACCTGACAACTTCTTGGTAACATTTTCATTTTTCAATGGAGGAAATGCCACAGATTCCTATTGAAAGTAGATTCGCAGTTTTAAAAAAATAATTAACTATAAATGGCAAGCAAACTCCGATAAGTAATGTAAATTCAGTCAAAATAAACAAATTTGCTAGCCAGAGAATTTCAGCATATTCCAGGTTCTCTCTTCGTGGGCCAAGTTTCCAATAAACTTTTTTAACTTTTTATAAGACATGAAATAAAATTGAAGTCACTTTTGTGGAATGTTTATTTCAAGGAAAAAGAAGGTAGTGGAGGTACTACAAACCTACCTTAACATTTTCAAAACCGGCAAAGTTTTTTCGTTTATATTTTCAATTTTCTTTGGAGGAAAATATTATAATCCTTCTAAAGTTTCACCTTCGAATAATATCCAGTTATATTTTACTCGAGATTTGTTAAAAAATTCCATTTTATGATGTTATGTTGAGGATCTCTATATGAGGTCTCCTAAGAATAACATCTGCTTAGAAACGACTATGAATACGGCCCAAAAAAACAGCGTGAAGTATTCATACAGTCTTGTATGCGCTATGCGTTTCACGCCGACCGCTGCTGCACGCACTAAGTTTGACGTAATGCGTGAAGTATCCATGCAGTCTTGTAGGCGCTATGCGTTTCACGCCGCCCGCTGCTGACCGCAGCCGCTGCGGCGCAGCGACCGCACTGTCTTTGACGCAATGCGTGAAGTATTCATGCAGTATTGTAGGCGCTAATATGTGGTACATGCCGACCGCGCGCCGTGCCGAGGGTTTATCCTGTTCATCTCAAGTTCTCGTCATCATTGCTCTCTGCGCCGCGCCGTTCCAGGCCAAATTCTGTGTTCGGTTTCTCTCTTAGTCTTAACTCGACTAATTAAAGGTGCTGTCTATTGTACCACAGGAAGACGACAAAATTAGAGATATACTCTCGGGAAATGAGAGATTTTGTCACTTTTTCTCGTTGATAATTTTTTCTCTGAATCCGATTTTTCTTTACAGCTACATTTAAAAAAATTGCAAAATTTGCCTTCCCCTAAATTTGCCGCCATGAGCCGCGGCCCTGATGTTGGATGATGCGAGAGGTCGGAATGTACTACTTGGTTGCATAAAGGGGGGCAAGAAAAATACGTGCGCAAAACGAAAAGTAATTTTTGCATAATATTCAAGTAATCCCACGATGAGGAATAAGAAAGACACGTGGTCGTATTTTTTTATTACCAGAAATCTTAATGAGGGATAACCAATTCATCACATAAAACGATGAGATGCTATGCGATTTCTTCGATTTTTCTCATTTTTCACGCCCTTGGTCAATACGCAGTTCAACCCCAAGAGGACACTTCTCGCCCTTAAAGTTCCACTAATCTAATTGTAGCAAGCTCATCAAGAGACTATCTCCTTTCGAAAGCCGCAAAATCATTGAAAACGGCTCTGTAGAGCAGTAGAACGAACCGTGATGAATAATGGTAAGTTTGGGGGTCAGAGAGGTAATAGTGATAATGTTGCAAAAAATTACCCGGAAGATTTCAAGCCTAAAGGAGGAGATAACGTAGCTTAGGTAAAAAAAGGACGAGGAAAAAAATGAATAGGATCAGTGCCCCATCAACTCACTGTTTGCGTCAAAATGGCCTCCTCCCAACTGTTGGAAACAGTAACTACTATCATTATAGCTACACCTTCTTCCTCTTCCTCCCTTTCGGTGTGAGCATGGAGTTCCCGAATTTGTATTGCTTTTCAGTCGGGCGAGTAAAAAAGAGCACAAAAAATCGGGCGATGAACTGGGTGGCAGGGGCGGGGGTGGGAGGTAAGAGGCAGGAGGTAGGTAAGATCGAGTGTAAGTATAATAGAGCGGAATTGAAGAAGCGCTTTTGTGAAAACCCTGTGACGCGGAGCGATTGAAGACTCATTGAGTAATCCCGTGCCATAGAGGAAGACGATACGGATATGCTCTGTTGTCAAGTTTCAGGATGGAATTTCCCGGTTTTATATCTAATGTATGGATCAGTACCACAATTAAAGGGCTTGGAGGACAAGGTGCAAAAGTGCAGTTTTTTGAAAAACTGAGATATTCATGAACTCAACTAAAACTAGTTCAAAAGTATATTCTGTGGAATATTTACAATTAAATTCAACTTTAAAGCATCAAAAAGTAAGTTTAAACTTTCTCTCCGCCATGAGGCTCCATGTAGTTTTGAAATTTGAACACACATTTCTTGGAATAGCAAAAACTGCATTTCTGCGTGTCCTTAAAGCCCCTCAAAGATCATAATCGTGCTTTATTCCTAAGTTTCTGTCAACTTCTCTTAACATTTTGAGAGATTTTAAAAAAATTGCGCTGACTTGGAACCCATTCTTCTCAAATTGTCAAAATTTCAAGCAACCACATTAAATTCGCTAAATAGATTGGAGCAGCTTCGCACTGAGGCGAAGTGAAATGATTGAACGTATGTACAACGTAAACAAATTGAAGTTGATTCAACATTCTGGATGTGAAAAAAGTGTGCGAGAACTTATAAAATGCTAAATTATCCGCTACAACTGTTACTATAGCAATGCCGAGATGTAAAGCTTACTGCTGTAGCGCCGTAGCGGGTAATTCAGCATTTTATCAGTTCTCGCACACTTTTTTCACATCCAGAATGTTGAATCAACTTTTTTCGGTGCCTTTTTTCAACCAGTAAGATTGCTTTATACTCCTTATGTCTTCTTTGCCTATCGCTTTGTCTATCAATTTCAACAATCAGCCTGCTGATAAGGCCACATTTTAGTGTTCGGACTTGGTATCTGAGGTTAAATCGGACGAAACGTATCAAAATAAATAAGTTTTATCAGGACAACTTCGGTTCCCTATCATCAGTCTGGCATATCCGGACACACAAATATTGGGCGTGCTTTTATATTCCACGCATCGACGTGACAACAGTGAACTCAGCTTGTATTGTGCGCCCGGGCCCTCCGCTCTATTATCCTTGTTCAGTCTAGCATTTAAATTAATGTTTTTAATTTCATAAATTATTTATAGTAAATAAGCCAGTTCGGCTTAATTTCTCTTCCGTCGTCGCGCCGTCAACCTGCGCTAGCTCCATCACACTCCATCCTCCACCTCAACCTCCGCTGCTGCCGCCACGCCAAGCCGCATCGTCCAAAGCTCTGTCGTATTACGGAAAAGAGCAGTAACTCCACTTTTCGCAGAGCTTTGATGCGCATGAAAGCACGTACTGTTTAGGCACTCACGTTCGTGTGGAGTTACTGCTCTCTCCGTGGTGTTACGTCCTCCGGGAGAGCTCAGTGGCTACACAAAAGCCTGGCCACTTCGTCCAAAATTCTGTCTGTTACTGAAAAGAGCAGGGCTTTGAAGCACAATTAATTGGAAATGTCCTAAAATCAACCAACAGAAATTGGGTTAGAACCACGATTTTAGAGAATAACCCCTAATTTTTTTTCTCTGCGCGTGTACATTTACTTGCGTTTTACGTGCAAAATCCTCAAAAAGGTAACTAAAATCGTATATGTTCACATTTATCATCTCATATTATTTTTAAGCCCTCAAATAGTCAATGCTCCCATATCGGAAAGAGGAGTTTACAGCATTAAAGGGCCGTTTCACAGCTCAAATATTATTGAACCATTAAAAAGCTGAGGTTGACGTCATTTAGCTTGTTTACAATTAATACAACAGTAAACAGCAGTTATAGAAACATTGGATTCTGGCAGATCTTGAGAGGAAATTACAAAATCAATATAGTTTCATCAAAAAACACGATGTTCAGACACCTAAGCTGCGTAATCCAGCAGCTGATTTCTTTGTATTGCTCATTTCTTTGTATTTCATCTCATTTAATCTCGTTGCATTTCGTTTTACATTCGTTCATATGAAAGTTCGCATTTATTTATTCGTTGCATTTATTTAATTTTCGTCATTTCGGCGCACAGTGGAACGAATTGATGGAAGATATTGGACATGAAATTTTTTGCTAAAATTTCAAATTCTTATGTTTATGTTGTCACAAATTCAATTTTTAAGGGTTTTTTCGAGAGGTAATTTCACGCCAAAACCAATGAAACCATCCATAAACTGTTTTGTTTCAAAATTTCAAAACTATAAGCTTTTAAAGTTTCCAGATTTTGTCCTACTTCTCCTATTGACTTGGTCCAGTGTGTGGCGCCTTTGGCCCGAATTTCGACGATTCTGCATCTTCAAAGGACGTGAATGACCTCCCTCATCCGAGGCTCCATTGAGTTTTTCCTCGACATAATTTGATGACTAGACGAAGAAAGAGAGAGACAGCCGCATGGATAATCGATAGTTAGAGGGAGAGAGAGCAATGTATTAGCCATGCCGGAACGTGTAAACAAACTTTGAAATAGATTTCCACGAGGCATTATGTGGAAACCTGCGTGGCTACCAACTGGGCTACTGGTTTTCCCACACGCGGGCTCCACTGGCTGGACTTGGGAAAAACGAATTGCCAAATTTATGGTAATTTTTGTTTCATGCAAAGAGTAGATTTTCTACAAGACAATTCCCAATTGACAACACCAACTTTTTTTGGCTTAGGTAACCATTTTTTTCGGTCATGGAGACCAAATTTCGAAAAGCCGAACCTTAGTTTGGCTTCTGTGATCGGAAACTTCGGTTACTGGAACCAAACAACGCCGTGCAGTAGTTAATTGCCGCACGATTCCATGCTCGTTGGGTTAAATATTTCACTCCGCTGAAAACGAAGCTCTATAATCAATCGGCTGTATTGTTCAGTTCATGTAACCATACTCCTCAACTTCTTCGGTTTATTGGGTTGTAAGTGAAGATATATGTCGGTGGCATGAACCTTAACTTCAGAAAGAGTTGGGCGGCATTAGCCAAAAATACGAGGGAACTTAAGCATAGCGATACATGATTCTTAGCAAAAATTTCACGTAAAACACGATTCGCACAAAGAAGGTTACTGGAAAAATTCCTAACCAAAATATATTATGTTTCCTAGCTCGCAGGTCCAAATACCTCTCGCTCATAAAAAAACTAAAGTTTACGTGAATCAAATCGTTGTAAAGGTCACCATATTAGTCTGTGCGGTATGGATTTAAGACGACCTCAATATCGATAATTATAGGCTCAACTGTTGCACCTTGTTAATACTTAGAAAAACACAAGGCAAGATAGGAACATTGCTCGATTCAGAAACCTACCAAAACCGCTGTAGTGAGCAATTTGATTCAAGTAGACTAGTGTCTTTCAAATTTTCCGTAAGTAATGTGAACTAAAATCGTTCATAGGTGCTCTGGTTAAGAGTTGATTTCAATCATTTTCGTTGCGCGAATCGTGTTCTACAAGAAATTTTGCTTTGCGAAACATGAATCAGAATGCTTACATTCGTACCTTATTACCTACTGGTTCATTGAACGAATTGAATAATATGTGACTTTCACCCTTGGGCCGCTTTTTTCCTATTTAAGGATGATTTTCATGATTTCTATTCCTGGAGGGCCTAAAACGGCAACTCTGCGTCTCCCTCCTGGGCTTTCTTCGAACGTATCTCGGTGGATTTACATGATGTGACTAATTGATTTGAGGCAGCCAAGGCGACACCGCTGGATGGTGCTCATCGGCCCCAACTGGCCACCACTCACCAGAGCCCAGGAATTCGTTTGCAGATGCCCTCTCATGACGTCATGCGCCTCTCATTCAAGCTCGGAGCCATGAAAATTGAATAAAAATTAGCCCCTTCGTCCCCCCCCCCCCACCACGGCGCGTCGAGGGCGGAATATTTCATCACCAGTCTCGATTTCGCTTTGGGGGAAATCGATGGATGGAGGGACCGGAAGTCCCTATTGGCATTTTATCGAAGGAGGCAGAGGGGCCAACATTTTTTAATCGAGTTTATTTCAAAATTCGATCAATCTTATAAATGGGCTGATTGGATTCAGCTTAATCGGCAAAATTTGTCTTTTACGTAAAAAAAAGACCGCCATGATAAGCAGTAAGTGGGGAAAAGTTGATTTAATTTCAGACAACGCATCAGAGGGGCTACAATATTCTGTAAGAGAGCCGCAATAAGCCGGGGATAAAGCGGGTGTATAGAAGGCGATGCACTCACCAAAGAGGATAAAAATCTGGCCAATGAACTAATGTGTTAGACGCGGATTGAATTGTTCGCGAAAGCAATCGGAAGCATGGTAGCATTTACTCTACTCCGGCCAGTAGCATAGCGGGTTTCTTGCAATGTATACGTATGTCATAGTCTATTGGTAATCACCGGCAATTTGCAAGCGGCTCATATTGTTTTCGAAAAGTCGCATTAATGTTTATCGGCATAATGAAGGTTTGATAGGTAACGGCCCTCAAGAGTATGATTTCGACTTGAGGCGCCTTCAATTTTTGTGATACTCTACGCTTTGTCACGGAGTTAGTTTAGTTGCTAGAAAGTTCGCACCCTCCTTTCTTGGTTTCGGGTGTTGGAGGTTTCCTGGTATACTTAAAGTTTTAAATGGAAAACTATACTTAACGGCAATCTTTAAAAACTGCCGTTATTTTACAAATTTGCGCAAAAAAACTTCTGCGATAACTTGAAGGAATAATGTCGGTTTGTTCTTTTTTTAGAAAATAAAATAGGAGCGGATATTTTAAAACACCGCGATCCAGATCCATGGTTGGAGACTTTCACCGTTGATACGGAGTCTCGGAAGGAAAGAAGCTGTTAAGGGCAGGGCCAGATTTACTTGCTTGCCGCCCATGGGCCGCCTGTATTTTGCCGCTTCCTTCTCAATCGTTTTGAAACATCAAAAAAACCATCAAGTGAACTTGCCGGAGGGGGAGAGGCGCATAAGACGCGTTTACTCATGTTGGACACATTTTTTGCGAAAGCCCTGTCAACACTACTAGCAAAAATTCACGCAACTTGGCGCAAAAGTTAAGTTCCGTAAACTTATCTCTGTGTGGACAAGGCCTTCCATTTACATGAAATGAACGAAAATATTGTGAAAGTACAAACAGAAATGTGCTTATAATAATGTGCTTATAATGTGCAAATAATTTTAACTTCCGCCGCCGCGCCGCGCTGATTGCACCGTGTTTGGCGTAATGCGTGAAGTATTCATGCAGTCTTGTAGGCGCTATATGCGTTTCACGCCTCCCGCTGCTGACCGCAGCGACCGCACTATCTTTGACGCAACGCGTGAAGTATTCATGCAGTCTTGTAGGCGCTAATATGTGTTACATGCCGACCGCCGCGCCGTGGATTTCTCCTGTTCATCTCAAGTTCTCCTCACAATTGCTCTCTGCGCTGCGCCGTTCCAGGTCAAATTCCGTGTTAGGTTTCTCTCTTAGTCTTAACTCGACTAATTAAAGGTGCTGTCTATTGTATCACAGGAAGACGACAAAATTAGAGATATACTCTCGGGAGATGAGAGATTTTGTCACTTTTTCTCGTTGATAATTTTTTCTCTGAATCCGATTTTTCTTTATAGCTATATTTAAAAAAATTGCAAAATTTGCCGCCCCCCTAAATTTGACCCATGTGGCCATTCCCTAAATCCGGCCCTGGTTAAAGGGAGGGGTATGGATGCTGCCCTAGGTGAATATTTTGATCGGAGCATTCTGGTGGGGCTGGAGAGGAGACGAAGCAACAAAAGAACCCCCGGGTTATTTCACGGCGAATCAAATCAAGACGTCTTCAAAGAGACGCGCCGATCGCGAGGGTAGTCGGGGGCGTCCGCCTGGATCCGAATAATTTCTCCGCGTTATTTTTTCATTCGGGCCTTCGCGAGTCGAATCGGGGGAGGCAAAGGCGGGGACAAAAAACGGACTCGGTCTGGAGCCACGCACCGAGCAGGAAAAAATATGAATTACTCCACAGAATTCGGTGAGCATTTAATTTGGGGATGAATTCAGGGCCACTGTTGCCTCATTTGGACGTTTCTCTACCGGACAGAACTATGTGCGGGTGGGAAATATGGGGTGGGGGGGGGGGGGGGGGCTTGCGCGTCAGTGGAGGGCCGTATGAATGAATGGGAATTATAAAGCGCTAGTCTGCCGTGCCAGGGTGGCAAAATTTCATGAAAATTTAAATCTCGAAATTGTTTGTGAAATTTCAGAAATTTATGAAATATATTGAAAAATACCGGCTGCTTTTCATGTTCCGCAAAATGTGAAAAATTGTGACTTTCTTCTATTTTCGTGTGTTTGAGTGCGGGTTGCATACTGTTGCCCCTGAAAAATTTGAACTAATTCAAAGCCTCGTGAAATTTCATGAAATATTTCACTGAAATTTCCAATCTTTCATTTCTTTCTTACGTTTCATGCCACCCTGTGTTGTGCTAAGGAAAAGCGCCGTACGAACATTCGAGAGTAGCCAAATTTCCTCCGATAAAATGTTCATTTTTGAGGAAAGCTTACGAATATTTTGCCTTGAAATTTTTTGGAACATCAGGTAAAATTGCGAACAAAATTGTCTGAAAAATTAGAAGAAAACTATTCACAAATTTTCCCGAGAATTAGTGATCTACCGAAGGAAATTTGGCAACGCCTGATGGCGTTTTTACTTAGCACGGCAGCAGTAACGTCAGCAGCGACGACGGAGATGATGACACAATTCATTCTCCTTATTAACTCATGAGCCCTATCCACAACGCTCTTTTGAATTGCCCGCGGCTCATGAGTCCTGTATAAAGTTGGCACATGGTTCCATTTGACGAATTTCGAATCCCGCTTTTCCAATTCTTCAAAAGAAATCAAGTTCACTTTAACATTGTTTCCTATCCAGCTCACCGTGAGCACACCCCATCTTTCCCACCCGCACCACCAAAAAAAAAATAATTTGCTGTCTTAGCACCTAGGATGTCAAAAATGTGTCTGGTCACCCAAGGACCATTTACTGCCCCCGCAGTTAAGTCTGCATCCTGTAAATGACAGTTTAACTGTGTGGGCAATCAAGGCAGCATCTAAGGATCACCCGATACATTTTTGGCATCCTAGATGCAAAAATAGCCTTATCGTTTTTTTCGGTGTAGTTCTGTTCGGTAGAAATACATACGTGTGCTTAGTTTTCAAATATTTTCAGAGCAAAAATATAATACAAGCGTTTGGTTAATACAGGACAATGAATACAGAGTACTCTAAGCTTTCGGTTAATTATTCGGTTTCCAATTGTATACGTCTTTTTTTATTAAACTAAATTGAACGAAAATTACACCAAAATCAACACAGGTCTTGGATTGATTTGTGTTTAACATCATGAAGTAAAACACATGGACACAGATACTTTTCTTAGGGTGGATATTTGGGACCAGAAATTGTGTTGAGGAGGCGAAATTTGCAATTGATAATGTGTTAGACGATGAATATAGATTGGTTCTAAAATCATTGGGAAGCAATGTCTTCATCTTTATAATGGACAGCAACAACTCATTGGGCGGCGTTGCTGAATAAGGGATTGTGGCAAAGATCTGAACCGGAAGCTTTCATCAGGTGTCTACTTAAATTCGAATCAGCTTACCGGCCACTCTGATTAAGCACTGAGAAAATAATTTCAGGAAACGATTAAACTCTTTCTGCTTTATGTAAACGTCTCAATCCTTCAAGCTCTGACGGTTAGCCGTTAAAGCTAATTGTTTCATACCCGACATGGGGATTATTTGGGAAAGTATAAACTCACCAATTTTGGTGTTATAACAGAAAGGTAATGCTGAGACCAACAGCTTTAGGGTTCAGCCCTATAGCTTTAGATCCCATCTCTACAAGCTGTAGGGCTCAGCCCTGCAGGAAAAGAGTTATCTATGGTTTTTGTCTCTTCTTCCCCACAAAACATGATTATGGTGAGACGGAAAAATATAGTTGACGTAATACAGTATTATTTTCGGTTCATAGTACATCATTCCACTCTTGCATGAAAGACAGATGATTTTTCTAGTGATAATTTGTTTTTTTTTTTTGAGCGTTTTTAGGAGTCCACATATTTGTGTTTACTCTGACCTTTTAAGCATCGAACACATCGTCTTATATACTGCCATGCTAAGCAAAAACGCCGTATTCATATTAAGGCGTTGCCAAATTTCTCCCTTTAAAACTTTCATTTTTCAGAAAATGTTTGCATTTTTCCTTGAAATTTTCCGATTCTGTAGATCATATCGCGGAGAAAATTCTCTGAAAAATTGAACAGAAAAATATCCACAAGTTTTCCTGAAAATTAATATTTTCAAAGAAAATTTGGCAACGTCTGAAGGCGCTTAGATTTTTTTCCCTAGCGCGGCAGTAAAAGTCTCGACTGGTGAAAAGTATCAAAGTAGTCGAGCTCGGCGCGCTTTCTCTGAAACGTCACTCAAAAACGCGTTGTCTCCAAGCAGGAAGTATCGGATGAGACCCGAGGAAAATCCCTCGGACGGACCCGTACCCCTTTGTTTTAATCCCTCCGCGTTTTAATCCCGGATCGTTGAGAGTGTCTCGTGTGATGTTGCTCCTATCGAGTTGAGCACAAGTTTTTCCGTTTGAATAATCTGCCGAAGAGCTGATTTTACTGCCCCGAATGGCAACATCGCTCTCTGCCACTTCCCGAGTAAATGTGGCTAAGCGGCTTATGGCTTAGCACTCTTGATATTGTCCGGGGTTAAGTTTACACATCCGGAGTTGTCTTCACTAAACTGTCTTTTATTTTATTTTTGTACCGTTACTAGATCAATAGTGAAAAAGGGGTAAATCAGTGTTTTTTTGACAATTGAATAAATGAGGGGACTTGGAGGACATGGCGCATAAGTGCAGTCTTTGAAAACAATTTAGATATTCATGATTTGAAGTAAAACTAATCATTATGCATATTCTGTGAAAAATTCGCTTTCAAATTCTCAGGAAAGTGAGGAAATCAACCTTTGAATGAGATAACACATATTTTTGACACAGATCAAATGGAAGTTAAATCATACAAATCACGTCATTCATATGTTCGCATATTAACGAATGAGGGGATTGGAGGACGAGGCGCATAAGTGTAGTTTTTTCTATTTCTCGGTGTTTGAAATTCCAAAATTACATGAATCTTTTCGACAGAAAGAAAGTTCTAACTGACTTTTTGATGCTTCAAAATTAGAATTTGAGAGCGAATTTTTCACGAATATGCATTAAGACTAGTTTTAATTGAAATCATTAATATCTCAATTTTTTCAAGAAGTGCACTTATGCGCCTTGTCCTGCAAGCACCTTAAATGTTAATTTTGAACACCCATACCTTGTTCTTGAGTTTATTGCCAGACTTTATCTATTGTGTGATTCGCTTTCTTCGTATAATATTGAAGAGGAAACATGCTACGCATGGTGCTTCAACTCATACCTTATCAGGTAGCCGAATTAAATTAAAAAAAAAACAGAATTTAGTTTGGTCAGAGAATTTTTCCTTTTCTTGTTTCTAGCTGATTCATGGCACCGTCCCTTGGACGGTTAGTTACAAATGTTTTCAAATTCAATTTCCGATGGGGAAGTAATTTGATCCTTCCCAGAGGATTGAGAATGACGAGAATCATCGTCACCCCCATAAGTCGCTACCGCCATCCCCGTCTCACCCCCGCGCTAATGACCAAGCACCCTTTCTCGACTGTCACTCTTCATCATCGTTCTTCGCTTTGCGGAGGTGATTGAAGCGTCATCGCGCTCAGTGCCGCCAAAATTACGTGTAAATTCACTTAATATCAAGCGGAAAAATATAGAGGATAGATGGATAAAATATTAATATATTTTATAAAATAGGTATTTACAAAATAATGAGTAAAGCGACGGCATGAGTCGAAAAACGCTTACCTCCGATTGAAAAAAATCACCTCGAGTTTAATTTTTTTTTTTTTTTTTTTTTTTTTTTTTTTTTTTTTTTTAAATTAAAATTTTGGTGAAGAATCTAAGGGAGACTTTTTTCACCGTAAGCATCATGAAAGAATATTCAATTCCTGATGTTATGCTGTGAAAAAATATCCGAACATTGTTTATATCTAAAATATATTTATCCTCATATTTTACTCGAATTCTGATCACAATATACAGTTCAACTACTAGAAAAAATCCTCATCAAGGTTGAAATGGTGCATTTCCACAAAAAAATCAACCGCCACTCGACGAAATCAATTTCGCTTGATTTTTTTATCAGTTTTCTACAGGATGAAAGTATTTATAACAAATTGCATGGTAACGTTTCTTTATTTTAATTTTTTGGGTACATTAGTCAAAAAATCATTTTATCCGATAAACGGCCATGAGGAAGGTACGTAAATAGAAAACACAAGGCCAGGTATACTTGGTGCAGAAGATCATGAACAAAATTGTCAAGAGGAATGTACATTGTACCTACCCAAAAATAGTACATAGTAATCGTGAAGAACACTAGATTAATAACTTGTACATGAAATCGAGTAGGAACACTAAATAGGAAGTGATTAACACATTTAAAAATGATGTTACATGTGCGAAAATATAAAATGATTTTGATTGCCGTCAGACTCGTCAGGTAACGAACGTATTGGGGAGTATCCACTCGAAAAGCAACAACGATGACAAAAAGGAGTATCCGCCGATTTTTATGACTTGCATACTCACTGCAGCAATTTTGATGTAGCATGACGTTCCTCTTAACATTTGGGCGTATTTTCGCCAAACAGAACTATGTGCATTTAGACATGAGCCCTGCGGCCGATGAGAATATATGCACAACAGGGCTTACGTCATAATGTACATAGTTCCGTTTGGTAGAAATACGTCCATTTAATCCTCACCCCAGGAGCCAGCATCCCGACAATACATTTTATTGTCATCGCAACTTGCAAAGCCAGCATGATCATGCGCGAAACAACACTCATCCCTCTCCGCCATCGTGCGTCTGCAAACTAAGTCACATGGCTTCACTCTGATGTCGCCTTGAGTTTGAGCAAACATTGCACACACAACTGAGAATATCAGTAAGGAATACTTGACGAAAGCTATCATCGTCATGGATTGCGAGCAGAGTCTATCACCGACACTTGAGAGCACAGATACACTTGATGTAGAACCACGATTCGCACTGCGCGAAACGGCTGGAACTAGTTTTTATGCGGCGAGCGTGTGGAAGAATTTGCCTCCTATTTTGAAGGTGATGAAGGAGGGAGCCGGTTTTTGGCAATCGTCTCTCGAAATTTTAACAAATCCATAACTGCCGGGAATTCCCCCGCTCTATGTTTTGTTGCCATCAAACTTTAGTTGCGGTTTTGTTTTATCCCCTCCAACGAAATGATGCGTAATTTTCGACGTCCTTTATGCAGAGTGGAAAAATGGACGTGAGGGGTATTATGTTCAAAATAATTTAATCAAAACGAACTAGGATGGTAGTACTCGCGCGCTCTGTCTTTTTGATTAAATCAATTTGTACAACACACCAAAAAAAAAATGATATTGTTGATTTAACAATTTTGTAGTTGAAAGAGTATCAGACTTGTTTCAATGTAGATTTTACAATAATAAATGCTAAATAAACCACCCCTAAGATTAAAATAGCTTTCCACTGTTTGTAAAATATATATTTGAAAGATGTCGGACATATGTTTAACCAATTTAATTGTTAAATCAGCAATTTATTTTTTTCTGTGAAAGTTCCTTTTCGCATAAGAACGCACAATACTGTATTTCATCACTTAATATTTTTTTAATGTCTCTCGTCAACTTTTCGTAAACTAATTTAATTCACTCAAAAATTATTTGATTACCGAAAAAACTTATTTTAATTAAGCCGGCGATGGGGTCCATCGCCGCGCCTAGCGTTTCTCTAATGCCCACGTATTAGAGTTCCCGTTTGATGTTTCCTCTTATTTTGTTTTCCTGGGAAAAATAACGTTCTAAAACCTTTAAAGTTGTCTGTATTCACCTATTCTTGCGTTGAAACTGCCTGATCAATTATTACTTCCGAGAGGGCGACCCGACCATTATCGGTAATAAGAAGGCTGATTACATCGCGGTTCCTGGAGGTCGGTTGTTGAATCGATAGGTATCGAATGATCCTGATGGATAAATCTCTATCTCAGCAATGTTTTCTATCGATCCTGGTCATTCAATATCGGTTCAACAATCGAGCCGCTGGTGGTTTTGTGAGAATTTGTGAGACCTCTTAATTTCCGAGCCTGACTAATTCCTCGTTACCGAGATTGAGTCTTCAGCAACGTGAGAATTTGTCAAAATCGTCGGAACTCTCGTTACCGACAAATTACGTGCTGTGTCATGCCGCCGCCGCAAAACGACAGGCGCCTGTGATCTCGATCCCGTTCGATCTCTCGAGAATGATTAAGGATAATCACTTCATAAATCAATGATGCTCAGAAAACGAAATATAGCAGCCAAAAAATATACTTTGGGAAACGCGCGTATCCGTCCCGGCTGGTTCATGTCCTGGTTACACGCTCAAACCGTCAAATTCCGATCTAAATGATGACGAAGATGGCGGTCGAGAGTTATCTAGATTGATGATTAAAATTAGTTAAAACATCGTGTTGATTGAAATAAGCATGAAATAAGCACGGTTGTGTGGAAATCAGATGAAAAATGAGCCCCACAGCTCCATCATCTACCATCAAATTTTTGCAGGCCGCAGAAATTTGATGGTAGATGGTGCGCACCAGTCATAATTTGATCGGAAATTTATGGAAATTTGAGCGTGTAACCAGCACATCAGATATTTGGATCGTATTCAGCAAAAAGGAACCAGCGTGATTACAGTGTTTTCAAAATCGTGCAATCTTTCCTTACGTTGTTTCCACAAAAAATTGAATGTTCCCTAGAGAATTATATGTTTTAATCGATGTTATAGATCAAAGTGCTTTATTAAAGTTGCGCCCAAGTTGAGAAAGACCTTGGAATGTCATAGATTTGCTGTTAGGAAGTATGCTAGATTACTCCAGCCGATGGTAAACTTTTTAATCTTAAAACAAGAGGGGATCCTCTAAACAGAAAAACCGATCTAGAACCTGAAAATATGTCGAATTCTGTATTTACTTTTTATATGCTTGTGTAGTTTGGGTGGAATAGACTAAATTAAACCAGGTAGTTGGAAAATTAGTGTTCAGAAAAATAGAGATAAGCCATCTGGTGGAATCTTACTCTCTTTAATAGCGGAAGAGTTGTGCTTGGGTGAAGAAGTTTGAATGTCCTGACGTGAAAACGTTGCCAGTTTGTTTGCGCTAGTGTTCTAATATCGAAAACTTGAATATCAAACCCTCATTTTTATAACGAAATAGTAGAGGCCTCTCCGAAGAAAAAGTGAAGTTGATTTAGCACTCTGGATGTAAAGGAAGTGAGCGAGAACTTATAAACTGCTGAATTACCCGCTACAGCAAATACATTAGCAATGCCAAGATTTAAAACTAACTGCTGGTAATTCAGCATTTTATAAGTTTTTGGTCACTACTTATTTTACATCCAGAATGTTAAATCAACTTCACTTCCTTCTCGATGCTCCTTATCGAAATTTAAAAAACGTAGGACCTTCTTCTGGAACGGGGCTAATGAAAAAACAAAACTATGAATATGGCCCTAGTAAGTGGAGGTTTGTCAGTGGTGCGGAGGCACAGGAACTGTATCTACTCGATCAGGTTTAAATCCCAAATTAGAACCATTTGTTGAGATATACATTTTTATCGTAGGACTTAAATCTCCGTTAATTAGGTTGGTCGTTGGTGAGCCTCGTTACCTGTCCTATGGGATGCTTCTCGACCTCGAGTATTGAGCGCGTTCGTAGCGATTACAGATCAGGGATACGTTGCTCTACCCAATCCTACGCAGGTTGGACCTTTCGAATTTATTCCCTCGTCCTTTAACAAGGGAACAAACATTCAATTTGTAGATGATAGCGCCCTCCGATAAGAGATCTAGGATCATATTGATTTAAGGTATTTGAGACATTGATGATTCCTCAGCGAGACGGATTTATTCGGACATTCTTGCGAGCTCATTGCTTTCGAGGTTAGTTTAAGCTGGAGTACGTAAGTAAGGGCATGTCCGTAATTTTGGAGGTTAGATTTGATCAGGTCATGAATATCCTAAATTCCAAAAACGAAGTCAACCTATAAACTCTAACTATCCAAAAATGCACTTATTTACTACTTCTCGTTTTTTTTAAAATGAATAAAGCAAGACTTTGTATTTTGCATACATCATCTCAATTTTGCGGAGAAACGCTCATTTGAATCAGTGAGTTCGTAAACACACCAACTCGGAAAAAAAAAAATTGTTCGGGAAAAACCTAAAACTGCGCAACGGGCGAAGAAGTTAGTTTGAGAGAAACCTTTTTGGTGCCAAAGGACAAGTACTTAGAGACTTTGTAAAGCACCAAGTTGAAATCGATAAACCATGTTTGATGACAGAGAATTAAGCGTTTAAAAATTTCCGAGTTGGTGTGTTTTCGTTCTCACCGGCTTTTAGATACTGAACGGCTTTCATAGTCTGCCCTGAAAAATGTATATTTTTCGACCTGAATAGCGCTTGAATATTTATACAACTTGTTGGTACAAGGTGAACCGAAAAAAGAAAACCGCAAAATCGGATGGTCACCCGTTTCCCTTGAAATGACCAAAAATTGGTATTCCCAATGAAATACTTCGATTTTTCCCTTTTCCTGTCGCCGTTTCGAGCACTTCCGATTGCAATTTCGAAAACACCTTTTCGTGCAGATGCTTCTATCCATATGTGTTACTAAACCGTAAAAAAGTGAAAATCGAAAAAAACCCGAGTTGGTGTGTTTTCGAACTCACTGATTCATTTATGAACATTACCGGTCATCTTGGATGGACATTTCAAAGGAAAAATTGATGGTGACATTTTCCTACTGTTTTTTCTCATGGTGAGATCGGCCGCTCTTTTGGGAACTTAGAGTTCCTTGACTTGTCCAAAGATAATCTCCTTGTTCAGGTACTCCATTTTGAAGGATACCAAATTTTGACCGATTTGGAAACAGAGGTTTCTGATAACCAAGATTAGTAATAGGAGAGGTTTTGATTTTCTCATTAAATTCCTATGCAAGTCATACTAACCAGGCAAATAATATGATGAGATCGTGCCTAGAAAAATCATTATAATATGGTTGGAGTTGTAAAAAAAACGAGCCAAATTCATTCCCCAGCTGTATTGCAGAATTTCCGAATTGTGTACGCACAAAAGAATAACCAAAACCAAAAATGCCGAAATTTGACAATATTGTAAACATGCGTATGACATTAGCAACCGTTCCAGGGCGGCGATTCTATAATAAGTTTGGGATCAGATTTAATATCTTAACTTGGCGCGGTGGCGTATAACAAAGATTAATGATGGAATTTTTGCATCGGGCTAATCGTATCACTGTTTTCGTATTGTATTTGCTCGCACGTAATCGCGCGTCGTTCATGTTGTGACGTCATTCGCTCCGCCCAGAGCTTAGGGCGTTGCGTCAAATTTAGTTGTACTAGGGGTAGCAGAGGAAATTGATGAAAAGAGGGACTCGCTCACCATTTTAATATTAATATCTACCCTTTGTTCGGGATGTTTAATTATAACTCGCGCGGTATGTAATGCACAATTCGGATCGTGTAAGGGTGGTGACTGGGTTTAAGATTGATGGAGCAAGGATTTGCTATGGTAAAACATAAATGGATATGCGGCTACCCCCTCTTCTCTATGACTGCCCTGCGGATTTGGGAAGTCATGTGGGGAAGTCATGAGAAGTCGAGTAAAACTTGCCCATTATGACGTGTTAGCTTGTTCCATAGAGGAAATGTGTAAAACAATGTTATTTCGAGCCCAAATCTTCATTGCGTTTGAAAATATATTGATGAAATGTTAGGATAAAAAGATTTGAATTTTATGTCAAACGCAAGTGTCAAAAACTTCCGAGAGCATATTGGATAAATGAAATTAATTTTGAATTCGAAAATTTTAATCTTAAAACTTGATAGAGGAGAGGTGGGTGGCTCCTTTAGTACGTACTGCGAGACATTGTAGACCAAATAATTCATGATTAGACTAAATGCAGATACAAATCGGTTGGTACCTATAATAGTCAACCACACCAAACTTATTCCAAATTTTATACATACACGTACATAAAGTCGCTTTTATAGCGCCGCCTCGCGCTCTGCGACGCCCAATCGCCATTGCCCCCTATCCTCCCAGAGATCATCAGGCAATTGGCACCTTCTGATCTCCTCCTCCACCCCTTGTCGCCAACCTTTCACAGGACGTCCACGCCGTCGCCTTCCGGGAGGAACCAAACTTTATAACTTTCCAAACTTTCCAAATTTTATAACCTTCACAAAACTCGTGGCTTGGTCTTTATTAAAGCAAAAAAAAAAGGCAGTTGCATATACATAAATTGTAATGTCAACCAATCGCAATATTAATTGTCCTTGAAGTAACCCGCCTTTCTATGTTCGGGTGTTCGGGTGTTTAGCGAATTCCTTTCTATGCAAACCTTCAAATTGTATATTAAAAAAAAAAAATTGTAATATTAGAGCGGGGTTGACCTCCGTCTTTGGAATGTGTGATTAGAATTTATAACTGCAGGAAACCCTATTTTACAAAAAAGAAGGCTTTAGCGACAAAAAGAGAAGAAAAATTATTTTTTTAATCGCGCGGAGGATTCTATTGTTTATTTCATAATTTCTCCCCCACCCCTCATTTTTTCGACTTTTTTTTTAATTCTGATCCAAATAGGTTTTTTTTAGAGGGGTGGAGTTATGTCTTACCCATGGTGGTGTCAAAAATGATTTCGCTCATACTTAAGGGTAAGATTCAAGACTTTATATCGGAGGGTGGCTTGGTATCTAAATATGACAGTAATACAAAGAATCGCATACATGCGGTTTAGAATGCGATGAAAAATATTATTCCGATGCACTCGTAACACAAACACTTTGACACCAGGCTAAATTATAACTAGTTACTGTTTTCAGGAACCACTGGGGTTTTGCACTTTCAGGACAAGACCCTGCCAATTTTCATCGGTAAATTCTCGTCGGGAGGGAGGGAGCGAAAGCAAAACAGTCTATTAGCAATTCAAGTCTCTTGGGACTCAGGAATTGCAGCTGAGCAAACAGGGGCTCCGATAAAACTAGGAGAAAAATGGAATCGGAAAACGATTAATTCTCGCTAACTGGCTGTTAAGCCCCTTTCCCGTCTGGGCAAAGCTAATCCTGTTTATTTTCAAACACTGTCACAATGGCCAATCGAAATGCATCAAGTTGATCAGGGTCGAAATGTTAAATAACTTCCACGTTTTGTTGCGAGCATCTGATATTCCTGGTGCCTGGTGCCACTCAGATTTAGGAGAGCTCAGACGAGGCTGCCTAAATGTTGAATGGTCCTGTCAGATTTGAGGATTCTTGAGAAGGGATTTCGTACCCTCTCTCCTCGTTTAGAACTTTTTTTAACGATTACGTCAAAGTTTTGTACTGGAGTGTCTGTTTCCCGGCAAAAAATGATACACGCATTTTGCCCGGATTTACGAACCCTGGCCAGCGGGCAAATTATTGAAATTGCTAGACAAAGCTATAGACACAGAAGACATAAATGATATGCAGGGATTTATTTTAGTGGAAATGGGTAGTTGCAATGGACAAAGGGGGTATATCGTAGACTAACTAACGGCAACCCACAAGAAACCCTATGATGAGTTCATCATTTTCTCTCTTAGCCTATTGGAATCCAATACATATAAATCCAAACGGGCTTAAGTGAAAATCCAGATACGACCTTACGTTAAAGGAACGACGATATGTTCAAAAGGGAAAATCTAGTTGGATCAATCATTACTCCAATGAGATGTGGTTTATACACAATGTCAAGTCACCGGGCCTGCGTCACACCAGGCAAGTTTGGGTCGATTATTGAATTCCTAGATACTAACCTCGAACGATATACCCCTATTTCGGCAATGCTATCTATCGATAAAGGTCATTCGATAACGTTTCAACTATCGATTCTGGACCCAATTCCACCGTACTAGGGAATAACGTCGTTTGAACCTTCAGGCGTTGCCATATTACCTTTGGAAAATCATGAACTTTCGGGAAAAATTGTTCATATTTCTCTTCCAATTTCTCAGATAATTTTGTTCGCAATTTTATCTTCAGTTCCTGAAAATTTCGAGAAAAAATTTTCCCAACATTCCTCAAAAACAAACATTTCATCGAAGGTAATTTGGCATATCTCGAAGGTTCATATGGCGTTTTTCCTTACCACGGTAGAGTAGGAGTGTCTGGTGGGGCTGGATGCAGCGCATTTGTGGATAATCATCTCGTCAAAGGCTCCATCTGGGGCTTCGGATGGAGTGTGACCTGATATTTTACGAATGAATTAGCACTCTACATTCATACTCGCGGCGGCCCAGCTGCCTGTTTGTTCTGTTTGTAACCTTGTTAGTTCTTTTGTTGACCCCGCCCGGCTTTTGTCACCGGCGACAAATTCGATCTTCGGAGTGACTGCTCGTGGCTAATGCCCTATTTTGTCCGCGTTCCCAAACTGAAAGTCTCCGACGTTTTTTTTCACCGCGCAGCACTCTTTTTTTCTCTTTTCGTACGTTTAATCTCATTCATTCATGTATTATGTATAAATAAAGGCTCCGTTCGCATTATTTCACCGATGGTAACCTTCCAAGTGCAGTAACGGGTTGAGCGGAGACTTCAGAATAAAAAAAAAAAAAAAAAAAAAAAAAAAAAAAAAAAAAAAAACTTGTCAAACGATTTGAGTCTTTTTTGACAATATCAAAGCGTGTCTTCAAGAAGCTTCTTGCTCCGTCTCTACGTTTCTTGGCCAGAATCAGCCTAATTATATCAGACGATGCCAAATTGTCCCTCATGCTTTTTTTTTAGTTCAACAGAAATCTAGTCAACATTCTGACTTGAAAATTTGTGAGTTAATTTTTCATGAACCGGGGAAAATTTATAGACAAATGTAATGCATTATGTTGTTTGGTTTTCTGTTATCAGTTATATGCAAAAACAAAATGGCGAAGTCACGTTTGACCGTGGGATGAAAAGGATAATGAGGAAAAAAATATGATTTTAGTAAGATGGTAATCATTAATGGACTCTACGGTCACAAAGACTCTAACTCTAATAATTGCATTTACCAAAAGTATGGCAAATACTAAGAGATTTTCGCTGAACTTTACTGCTCAGTATACCACTGTATCAAAAATCAGTCGGACTAATGCCAGAATTTACAACACTTCTGGTAGAAATCGCCATATTTTTTCTTCCGCAGATAATCTACAGGAGCCCACAATCTCGCAATCGCAAACTATTAATAATTTAAATCTATGAATTCTAAAGTCTTAAAATGTATCTCCATGTAAAAAAGGAAGGAGAGCACAGGCAGGAGAGATTTGTGTATGCAGCCCGCCAAACACAAACATGGAAGAAGGCATAAGGGGGATCCTGTCCTTCTGGAGAAGCTCTACCGTGCAAAGTAAAAACGCCGTATGAGCATTTGAATGTTGCCAAATTTCCTCTCAGAAAATAGTTATTTTTAAAGATGGTTATGAATATTTTACCTTGAAATTTTAAGACTTATTAGATCAAATTACAATCGAAACCCTCTGAAAAATTGGGAGAGAAATGTTCACAAAATACCCTGCAAATTTGTGATTTTTCGAAGAAAATTTGGCAACGCCTGACGGCTCATACGACACTCTTCCTCAGCATGGCAAAGCTGCTTGAACACACTCTCGTATGGCTCCATGTGAACAGTTGTTATGGTCTCTTACAGATTCTTAGATTTATCCCAAGTCCTATTTGGCATCTTGGTTCCACCCTAATATAGCACTCCAGATTTGATAAGATTCTGTGTCACTTTAAGGACCTACAGACCCCTCGAGCCCTTTCGCATGTCGATCCAACCGGGTGGGTGCCTTGACCCGGAGGCGGTGCGCGGAGCAGCGGCGGCGGACCGGTATCTCACAAGCTTTAATGCTCCAACTCTGTTTGCTGAATCCATTCAGCTGTCAATCATGGCAACGCGGCGCTTTGAAGAGCGGTAATTGGTGACGCACTGTCAAATACCTTTTGCGCCCCCTTAAACTGGATCAGGCCTCGTCCTATGAGGGTGACAATCATGGCGGCCCGGAATGAGAGGGAGGTAGCGCGGGGATTCGCTGCCGAAAGGAAAAAGTGTATAGTGTGCGCGCTGTCCCAAGGGTCTCGAGGGAAGGTACCACCGTAAAGTTCAAAATGCACCGAAGCAATTTAGAATTATTTCCTCTAAAGAAATATTTTTGAGGGACGGATAGTATCCAAAGGAAAGAAATCGTGAAATTTTTCTAAATTTTGCGGGGGTGCTGTGATATAGGTAAATTTTTTTGGTAGCACCACGCTTGTGAGGCTTTCCTACATTTTAAACCATATATCACAGTGTAAATTTCACATAGTGTAGCTGAAAATCAATTGGAAATGGGCCTATTGCGAGTCTTACGAATTTATGCTTTACTGAGCAAAAATATCATGATCCACTAAACGCTATGCTTGTCGAAACTATAATAATTATCTGGGGGGAAAAAACATGGTAAAATGTTTGGTTAGTGCATATGATGGCCAACTGACCCCTTTAGCTAATCAATTGGAAGAATAACAAAATTTACACGGTTTGCTCCAATTGAACAGTGTTTCGGACAGAAATGGACCATTTCTGGTAGATGGGAACCGACTTATTTGCCATTGTTCTCCGCACACAAACAGGTGCTTTTATAAACACTTCCATCACTGAAAATATGATTAAAAGTGAATTTGATAGATTTGAAAAAAAATTCTGTAGCTTAAAGAGAATTGGATTACATTTTGCAATGAGAAACCACTATTTCTGGCCAATTTTAGAAACAACATACATGCCATTGGTTTCCTTATACAGATAAGTGCTTTAATGGGAGAGCCAAAGATAGTGGTTCCTTTTTGCAAAATGTAATCCACTTGTCTTTCATTCAATTTTTTTTCTATTTATAGAAAATATTTTATAAGTTAAAGATGTGTAACAATTCAATGATTTTTTTCCCTTTTTTTTTTAATTAAAGAAAATAAAATTTTTATCGGTGAAAAAGTTATATTTCTTTGGCAAAATATGAATCAAAAAAAAAGAAACAATCATTTTTCTCAGTGATGAATTTGGAGCCTCTGCTCTAAATTCTGTCTAAATACACCTTTCGATCCTATCTCACCGGCTAATGCATCCACTCCTGAGGGATGGTCCTGAGATCGAATGTCAACCCTCATCGCGGGTTGAATCTCGACCCGGTTACATAATGTCACCCGCCCGATTTTTTCCGCCCTCTTTTCGGCATCTCGGAATTAAAAACAGGAGCCCGATCTCCTCGGGGTTCGGGGGCTTTATCGGCCCTGAAAAGCAGCGCCAGCGAGGGAACGCTAAACACTCGCTAATCACTGGATCTCATTGTTGGTTTTCGTCAAATTGACCCGCTGAGTGCAGCACGCCCTGCAGCTCGGAGATTTACCCGAGATCGTCTTGAGTGGCAGACGGATGAGGCTAATGCCCAAGAAACCTCGTCAAAACGAGCCCGGAGCAGGCTGTTTGAAAGTGTCTCCACTAAGAGCACACTCACCTTTTTGTAACAGCCAACCTTTCTGAATAGTTGCACAACACAATCGGTCGTTTCCCGGACGAGAAGACGTAACCTTTTTTTCAAGGTTGCTATACCGACCCGGTAGACTGATTATTGAAATTAGTAGACAGAGCTATAGACAAAGCTATGGACAAAAAAAACATAGCGAGAATAGTGGAGAATAAAGCGATCCTATTGGTTGAAACTGGTAGATTTTATAGACTAAAGGGGGAAAATTATGGACCAATGAAAGGGTCTCTTGTCGGTTGTTGTTAGTTAGTCTTTTACCTACATCCGTTGTCCATTGCAACCACCCGTTTCCTCCAATAGGATTCCTTTATATTTTTTTCTTCTTCTTTGTCTACAGTTTTGTCTATGAAGTTCAATAATCGGCCCGCGGGGGGCTTTTTTGATGGATAATCCATGCTCAAATCGGGTAAAATTAAGTCTTTCAGTCATTTCCCGGACGAAAGAACGTAACTTTTTTTCAAGGTCGCTGAACTTACCCAGTGGGCCGATTATTTAAATCTATAGACAAAGCTATAGACAAAGAAAACATAGGGAATATGGAGCGATCCAATTGGTTAAAACTGGTTGTTCTAATAGACTGAAGGGGGAAAATGATGAACTAACGAAAGGGTTTTTTGTTGGTTGCCGTTAGTTAGTCTTTTACCTACCTTCGTTTTCTATTGCAACCGCACTCACTTCCATAATCCCTCCATGTCCTTTTTGCTTTCTTTGTCTACAGCTTTGCCTATCGATTTCAATAATCGGCCCGCTGGCCAGGATTTGTACATCGTAAGTCTAGACAAAATACGAGTTTAATTTTTTGCCGGGGAAACAGACACTTCACTACGAAACTTTGATTTAATCGTATACAATAAAACGACCTAATTTTTTAGGCTCTCCTGAAAATTCATATTTTACTAAAGGAAATTTGCCAATGGCAGAATGTTCATAAGATGTTTTTCCTTCTCACGGCAAGACACGATTGAACATAGCTGATCCCGGGCGACTTTCACACACCCTTCGCTCTCCGTCCACAATCCGATCGACCGCACTTATCGAGTTAAATTCAATCTAATCGTTGTTGATAGCGTGTAATTATCATGATGGTGGAAAAACAAAAATTATTGGTTCTCGTTGACCCTGATAGTCGAGGGCTGCTTCGCTGCCAAATTGGCTCCATTATATCGATATAGGTAATTGTTTTCAACGAGGAAGTAAGATTAAGCACTAATTTTTGGCAACTATGGGAAGCGGGTGGTTTTGAGTAAATACTCACCAACTAACCTGCTGGCGTTCCGGCAGGATTTAAGCAGTCAAACGCTTTGTGCGTCAGGTGGTCCAACAATCTAAGTTCTTAGTCCAGTGGTTTCCAAATTTGAGATTTCTTAAAAATGTTGGCGGAACTAGAAGTGTTTGGCTAAGAAACGATTCTCTCCCAACTTGAGAATGCCAGATGTTTATGGAGCAATTTGGAGCTGCTTTTAGCTTTTGCCAAAAAATTAAATTAAATTGATTACTGAAGATGACGAATGTCATGCAGTCATTTTGCAAAAGCTCTTACACTTTCTAAAAGAGGCGGTGAGAAAGTCAATGAGTGGATTGATAATTACAACTTATTTTCATCGGAAAGTCCTCAGACTATCTGACGTTGGCATGTTGGATTTGGCAGGCAAAAAGTTCTAAGAGATTTTCCCTTACTACTGCTCACTTTTTTTAGTGATGGAAATAATTCATCTTCATAAGGTGTTTTAAATTAATCTTGTGAGGAAAAGATCTGCATTTCATTTTCAACTAATGCGAAGCGTTATTTGACGTCATCGAACAATCACTGCACATCAATGGACGTCATTTAGCGTCCATTGGAAGCTGTTCGTTTCTCCATTCAACTTTTATTTCCTCAAATTTTAACTAATGCGAAGCGTATTTACCGTCCATCCGAACAGTCACCTGACATCAATGAACGTCATGTAGCTTCCAATGGACGCATTGGAAGCTGTTCGTCTCTCCATTCAACTTTTATTTCCTCAAATTTTAAAGTTGAAAAGTAAATATCTTTTAGTTTTGAAGTATCTTGACAGGGTAGTTAGACATATTTTTACATTGACGTTTTTTTTTGAACTGTAAATAAATACTATGAAGTTGAAAGACTTTTTTAAACTTCAAAATGGAAAAGTTTTACCTAGGGGTAGAATAAGCCAACTATACAGAGCCTGATACTTCGTTTTTTTAAAATGTCAGTATAACAATAATATTAATTTTATTCCTCAGCATGTGTGTTTTGATGGAATTTTATTTAAATCAGATGAAAAATATCGGATTTACGATTTTTTTCAATGAGTTTTTTCGAGAGAATTTCATTCAATTGAGAATGAACCTGAACCGCTTACCTATTAAATTCTCTTCTTTTTTTTAAAAGCCGTAGATCATTAAAATAGAGAAAAACTGTAATTTCATGCATGAAAGCTTTAAAAGGACGGGCGTTTACGGAAAACACGTTTGCCAGCGCGTAGAGAGCGGGAGAGAAAGTCTTTGGGATCAAGCCTCGCCGCAAAATTAGGAACCACTAAAATGAACACTTTTCGATCTAATTTTCCCAAGGCATGTGTAACCTCTGTCAAAAAAGCGCATCACGTAACGCTATTAGGACTGATAATTTGATTTGAGGAGAGAGCACTTACTTTGTGGTTGAGGGAGGATATCCGAGGGCAAAAACCATTTTAAATTAAACTGTTTACGGACTGATGAAAGGGCCTCTCAGTAATTTCAGTTGAAAATCGCTCGTGCTCAGGCATTATAGATGAACAAATTAAAAATGAGGAGAACATGAGAGCAGGTGGACGACATACATCGTTCAACAAAAGGCTTACAATTTTCCTAAAAAACAAATACACAAAAACCTCACGAAGTTTATGTAAAACCACTGAGCAAGTTAGTTGCTTCATTGCTTCAAACTCTATCCTGCGTTTCCAAGTCGGTCATCTTCATCATTTTGTCTTTTTTCCCCTCAAACGCTTCATAAAATATAACTCAAATCTCTACCAAATGTTTTATTCCGTCATATTATTACAAAGTAAAGTAACGGATACTCCTGAAAACTAAGAGTGAGCATCCACTTTGAATAGGTATCAACGGCAATCTTTATTATTTTTTTTAAGGTTTTCAGAAGTCTACCTGAAATTTTTTTAATCACGTGACTTCATTCCCTTCAAAATCAAAGTATGTGCCGTCAGAAATGCTGGTTGCTAATTTTAAGGGCACGTGTACACTAAATAAGCTGTTTAAGCTCTTGTCTGTATTAAATCCTATGCTGGATTGGAGATCCAAAATTTCTCGGGATTAATTCATGGACGTTATTTGGCAGATTTTTTCTCGAAATTTCAGGGCAAAGTAGATTATTATGATTACTGTATAGATAGAGCTTCGCTAATTTGCGGCACAATGTTGTGGAATGCATTTTGAAAAAGTATTGATTAGTTCATGCTCAGCTGTTTTTCCTGTCTTGGCGTTGAAGTCTCCAGATAGATTGAATGGTAATCCGTCATGTTAAGGCATGAACAACGACCCTCTGATGAGATGACGATATCCTTTTGATAGTTTTAGAAAGAGTTGATTAGTCAATAGTAAGAAACCAGTAAGCACTCTTAAACTGCTGTAATGTTGGATACGAGAGCAGTAAGTGCAATGAGAATTCGTCTGTAACATAATAGACTGATTTGAGTAACCTCACCGGGTTCCTTCTTCAGTTGGTCCAAACTACTACCTTATCTTCGTTCTACTATCTTTTGTTAAGATGAATAATAAAGTTATTTTCATTCAACTGAAGAATGAATTCAAACTATTCTCAGCCATTTTGAAGAATGCGATTATTTTTGATAATTGTATGAAAACAGAGAGACTTATTCGACATGATCCTCCGCTTAAACACTGGGAAGTCTTTTCCTCTAAAATTGTATTGTTTTTTCGGAGGCGCAACAAAATGTTCGTACGATGGGTTGGATCGCATTTAGCAAAAAGGAACCAGCTTGCTAACAAGGTTATAAAAATGTTCTTCATAGTTATCTAGAAAATCACCAAGAATAGCAAACAGTTTCTTCCTCCCATCAAAAAAAAAAATGTTAATTTTGAAGAACAAAAATTGTGTATAGCAATTAATAGTTTCTTCCTCCCACCAAAAAATTGTTGATTTTAGGACAGATTGTGTAAATTCGAAACGTACATTGAGCCTTTTATGTAACATGCGGATGTGAAAATCACTTTTCGAAACACGCTTAAAATCTGTTTTTTCCACAAAACTTAACGTTGGCTCTGCATAATGTAAGATCTCGAGATCATATCTCAAGTATTTTTTCAAATTTTTCGATGTCCAAAACAGTTTTTGAATGTGTTTGAAAGGTATTTTCACATCCGCCATTGTACTATAGTCCTCTATATTCAATATTTTTACAAGAAAAGAAGAAGTTGCACTATTTTGGAAACACTGTAATCGCACTGGTTCCTTTTTGCTAAATGCGATCCAGTTGATGCATTTGACACCTGCCATCGGAATCCTCCTCTTAATGACGTCACGATTGGCTGGGTCTACACGTATGGGCTCATGATGAGAATATTCACAGCTCGGGTTCCGAATGGGCAGTTCTGCGACCACAGTAGGTGATGGAGGAAGGGAAAGGAACTGGCGAAGCCCACTAATTTCTAGCAGCTGCTCCTAGATGGCACTGGAGATGCAGGTGACGACCAACCTCCTTCGCCGCGGAACGTGCGACTTGGTATTATATTTAATTCCATAGCGACGATCGGCCAATTACCGCCTCGACTGACAAGTGTAATTGCACCCTCGTTTGACTGGCCCGCCACTACTCTCGGCGGACCTCGCGCTAACTAGCTCGTTTAGGACTGCTGTGGTTTAGGTTTGGGTTAAAAATACAGTTTCAGATTGAAAATGTTCTTTCTTCAACTTTTTTTGTTAAATGTGATGTTGCCATTTTATCAAATATTTTACACCTATTGCAAGTATTAGCACAAAGGAAATTACAAAGGAGTTGGAGGTGTGAATTGAAAGCTTATAAGATGTCGGGTGTATTCCTAGAGGAAAGAGAGGGATAAAAAATGTATATCAGGACAGGAGACAATGCAAAAGTGATTAAAATAATGTAATGTAAAGGCAAAAAATATGGGGAGTAACTATATGCACAAACAAATATAAATTAATTATCTTCTTTCCCTTGCTAAACAAAAAAAAAATAAAAAAAAAATCCAATTATCTACAGACACTCTCAATACAATTCTGCAAAACTGTAAAATTGCTCTATAAATAACATCAAAAAATTATTTTGATAATCCTTAAACAATTGTGAAAATTACGTATCGATCAAATGTATTTTTCTGAAAATCTTGCCGGAGTAAATCACCAATGATAGCCGATTTCCCTTGGACAAAACTCCAAATATTCACTCAAAATTCTAAAGAAAGTATCAGTTAGACTCTATTCTTTAGAAATCGTGGTTTTTATCTTGTTTCAGTCGACACAAAAATACAAAAAAAATTGAAAAATAGAAACTTGGCAAGAAACCCTCATATTTTAAGGATCTGAAAATTGTCGGTGTGACTGAACAATAATTTCCACGAATGATCTTTTTTTAAGTCTCTGGAGGACAAATAGCTCCTAAGTGTAAGTCCTAATTACCACTTGTTGCCATTTCTTCTGGGGCAGGCAACAAATTTGACACCTGTTGTTACAAACCGAATATTGCGTAATTTGTGCTCAACACCTGCAGTCTTTTGCTTCTGTACTGCTTAAATAGTTTGTAGTCGTCATATGTTTCGATGGCAACAAACCAATAGAATGTAAGTCAGAGACCTGCTAATCTGAAGGGGGAAAAAAACACATTAAAAGAATGCAGTGTGACCTATGATGAAAGAAATTCCAGGAGCCTAGTCAAGATTCAACTTTTTAGCGATGCAAGATTTTTTTCCCAACAAAAATAGATAATCCTGGAAATGTGGTCTGAAATTCACGTTTAAGATACAAAAATCACACTTCTTTTTTTTCTTGTTTTAGTATTTGTTTTAAAATTTCAAGCGAAGAAGTCATCAGATTTTTGTTGCACGTAGAGAAAATACGTCTTATTTGATCCGTCTTTTTACACAATTCCACAACTTAGTTTTTTTTCTCTTTCTTTGAGTCAATTTTTTTTATAAGGGGGTAAGTCCACCCCAAAATTTCAAGATTTCCAAGAAAAGGTTTCTTTTGAAACCACTTTAAGACATCTTTATTAGGAAAACATGGAGACATTTTTCTTGTGACCCTCCAAATTCAACTTGAGCTCTAGGAAGATTCTTTCTACGGCTCGACCATGTTGTACCAGTCCGAAGGGTCTTGATAACCCCCCCCCCCCCCCCTTACATAAAAAAGTTTCCCCGAAGAAACGCCATTTCCCATAACCGTGTTTTATGCTTTTGGACCTTGTTTAAAATTTTTGACCTAATACCCCCCCCCCCCATGAAAATGTCTGGTTTTCGCCTCTGCGTCCTCGTGAATGAGCTGAAGAACTGTGGCAATGTTCAAGCCTCGTTGATCTTACCCTCTCAAACAAATAATTCGATTCATCTTCGGAGGGCCGTGAATCCCAAATGGTCATTTCTGAAAAATAATTCCAGCCTCCTGGTTTAAATAAAACTGAAGAAAAGTTTTGTAACGACTGTTAACCGTCGCATAGTATATCCCAACCTCAATTTTATTGAAGCTAATCAACCCGTCCTATCTCGCCTGTCAGACTTAACCTAGCCACGAGTCTGACAAAATTTTGCAACATCCAGTTAGAAACCACAACTATAAGCAAACTGAAGCCGAACAAAATCCAACGAAGCAGGTCCACTCAGGACACGTTGCGTCCAGCAGTGTCAGCGATGAGGTGTGAATGATCGATTATCGATATTGCCCCATATAAAGATATGACAAAGAATTGCTTATTAAGGTACTCGTTCTAAGCACCCTGTTTATCGATCCTTTTCCAAAGGTTTGAAAGGAAGATCGATCGATATATCGCAAAGTATGCCACGCCACTGACGTTTTGCGATGAATCGATTGATCTGGCATTTAAATCTAAAGAAAAGGATCGATTATGAGGATATATCTTACCAATCGATTTTTCACCATACATTCAAATGGGAAAATGCCGATGATTCACTTCTCGTCACTGGTTGCGTCCACAAGCGGCCTAGGCATTGCCCACCAGGGATCTTTTGCGCAATGCCTTACATAATGATGAGTTGGCATTATTAATCATCGCGTGGATATAAAAAACCGAGGGCACCTCGGAGGATGACCAACAATGGACCACGCTCCTGGGCCGCACGCCCCAAATTGGATGCTCCGATGGGGGGAAAAACAAATAGATAAAAAAGAAAAAGTAAAATTGGAAGTGCGGTCCAAACTTTAGACAGAATGATCGCACAGTGTGCCTCCAAAACATTGATGTACAATAATTTATTTTATAGGCCCACATGGGTTTTAAAGAGGATGTAGGGTAATATGCATTGCTATTTCACCTGTAATTTTTGAGGTGTAGGCCATAAAACTTCCTCGAGCCAGTACCCATAGCCTTTGAACCCATTCAAAGGCTTGTGCCGGCACTTAATTATGTTGAACTTCAATTTGACGGTTTTGATGCTAGTTCTGTTTTCATACTCCAGTCTCTGATTGATAGTACTGATACATTTAATAAAATTAAAGGAACAACATCAATGATTAAAAAGGAAATCCTTGATTAAAAAACATTTTTTCGAGTGCAAATTGTTTCTTTCAGTAGTATCTTGGTTCTTTTTAGCAGGAAGACAATTTTGCCATCGATGAAATTTGTACCTTCTGTTTAATTCCTTTTAAGAAACATTAATTTCCTCCATACACTGGAAAAAACACATTGGTTCTAGAGTCCAGACTCTTAAAAACATCGACAAGAAAAAATACTCTTGATTCAATCAGATTTAAGCTTAAATCAAGAACCAAGCCTCTTAATTTGAGCGGATTCCCTTTCAATTCAATCATAAATCTGATTGAATCAAGAGTCTTTTTTCTTGTCAATGTTTTCAAGAGTCTGGACTCTAGATCCGATGTGTTTTTTTCCATTGTACAAGTCTTTCACCAAGGAAAATAATTGCTTTACATTAAATAATATTCGTTTTAATCAAGAAAAATATTTTCAACTATGTTTAGTCTGAGTTTAACTGAGTCTTTTTTTTTTGTTTTCTTTTTTTTCTTTTTTTGGACGAAACTGCTCAAGGTAGGATCACAAATTTTACGGCACCCTGTATCAGCTGGGTGTCCAAAAGCCGGAATTTAATTACCTCAAGCGGGGCGGCAGGCGGCAGTTTTAAAAGTGGACGGCATCGCGCTGTTGATCTTAGACAAACAAGCGAACAATACGGCCGAATATCCACCAGGTAACCGGGTATTGTTCTAAACCCCGGCTATCGACTATCAATCTTTATTGGGTCCGATATTAATAAACAATGGCGGTGCCTATTAACGGTGGCCACGTTCTTTCGGGCCCTGTCGAAAGTGGCCGCCTCGGAGAAATTGTCACGCTCCTCGTGTTCGCTGCTGGGAAAATAAACGATTTTTGGTGAAATCTGGCAACCAATGCCAGCAAGTGTGGACAGTTTGACGACCAGTATACGGCCGAAGCGCCGCAGAGTCGGGCGAAGAAAAATGGACCTTCACTGCATACCGCAATCGGAGGATTCTTCTGGGCATTATCGAAGGGCAGGAAAATCAACCAACCCCTCGCATTTTGGATGGTGAAAATTTAGGAACCTTTAAGGTGATTCAACGGTTGCCATTCTGTGTGTCAGATTGACGTGCGATAAATCGCATTAATTTGTTCTATAATTTCAGCTGCTTGTCATTTTTTTTGAATTTTGAGATCGCACTTCTGTGTCGTGAGACTAAAGAATTCATGAATCAAATTTGACAAAGAAATGCTGCGTATCAAAAGCAGGGATTTTTCAGAGGAAAATGGATTCTTCGACCCTATGTGATATATTTTCCTTCCTCGTGAATGTCCTTCAAATAATTCTGTGTCATCAGGAAATACCGGCTGCTGATTTTAACCACACGGATACATAAAATTAGCTGCTCAATCTTTTGTCTGTGGTAAATCCTGTGCTGGATTGTAAGCACAAAATGCCTCGGGATTATTTCAAGGGATAGAATTTGCAGAATTTTTCATGAGATTTCCGTGTATGTAGATAATTATGACGAATCTATAATTGGAGCTCTGCCTGATAAATTTAATTTGCGACTCAATTTTGTGGGATGCATTTTGAAAATGAAGTATTGATTAGCTCACGCTGATCTAATTTTTCTATCTCAGCGTTGAAGTCTCCTGCTAAATAAAATGGAGATTATTTATGTTAGGGTAACATAGTTCATGATAGGGTAATATAGTTTATGTTAGGGTAACATAGTTTATGTTAGGGTAACATAGTTTATGTTAGGGTGACATAGTTTTTGTTAGGATAACATAGTTTATGTTAGGGCATTTTTGTAGCAACAACCTTCTAATCATACCAGACCCTGTTGATATTTTTACTGCTCTATCAGAAAAAGTAATGACGACTTAATTTCTTGACTGAAGCTTTCTGCTAAGCTTGAATGATGTAAATTTAAAGAATCAAGTAGCCGTAATAAGAATATAAATAAGAAAAGGGCATTTTTTTTACTTATGGCTCACGCCGATCTCTTTTTCCTGTCCTGGCGTTAAAGTTTCCGAAAAAATAAAATAGAAATCCATTATGATAAAGTACAGACAACGAAGAATATCGTTTCAAGATTTGAAGATAACTCAGAAAATTTTGTTTTCTTTTACATTTGAGTTATTGGAGCGAGAATTTACAGGTAATATCTAAAACATAATCTCCACAAGATTCAGGAAAAATCTCCGAATCTCAATAGAAAATAAAGTGATCAATTTGCTGTCTCAGAATCAACAAAATGAATGATTTGCACTGATTCAAAGTGAAGTTGATTTAACTTTCTAAATGTGAAAAAAGTGTGCAAGAACTTAGAAAACGCTGAATTATCCGCCACAGCAGTTAATTTTACATCTTTGCATTGCTGGAGTAACTGGTGTAGCGAGTAATTCAGCATTTTATAAAGTTTTCACACACTTTTCTTACATCCAGAATTCTTTCTCTCTTTTTTCGGTGAAGCTTTTACTATTTCGTTATGAAAATGAGAGTTTTTACAAAATTAAAGCGGTAACTTTGGAAATAGGTATTTACTTGAGATTGCAATGATTTGCCGATACAAAAAAACGTAAATATTAGAGAAAAAATCCTTTCTTTGATGTCACAATCAAACATAGGTATTCCTTATTGTTCCCATTTTGTGCATCCGTCTTTCTCCCTGTTTTTACTCGTTAATATCCTCTCTCTGTATCGATATCTCCTTTTTAAGGTGTTATTAATTACCAACCAATCTTGCATAGGATTAAAATTTTTCCCCGTTGAATACTGTGATCTCATGTACTCTACTATCACTTTTTTTTCGGTGTGATTATTAGCTTGGACACGTATGAAAGCGTCCTATCTGCGATGACGAAAGCAAGGCTGTCGATAGTGAAGGCACAGGCCATAAAATTTAACGATTGATCGGATGAAAAACAGTAGCATTCGCAGCATCACCTCTCAGGTCATAGTATCGTGCAGATCTATATTGGATGGGTCGTGGAGCCAGGCGCCAACGGTTATCTGATCCAGACTCCTGAGCCAATTTATGAGCGAGATATCTTATCAGTTGTCAAGTTCTCGTCATGAGAGCCAATTGGTAAATCCAGGTGCAATCCGAAAATCAATCGATTACTGATAAGGACCAATGGCAGAGGGTCCTCAGAACAGCATTGCCACATCCTCGACTGAGAGATTTGAAGAATCTAGGGAAAACGATGCGATATCGCACTAATCGGCGGCAGAGGAGGAGGAATTGACTCTGGCGCGTGGATGCACTCTGCAAATCGGTCGAATTATTTTTTTTTCCTCTTCTTCTTTTTCTTTCTTTTAATGCAGAGCGATCCCTAATTTCTCTCTAAAAACTATACATGTCAAATATCGACCTCCTCATCTGTCGCAAGCGGCAGGTGCTTGTTTTTAAACCGGGCGAGTTGTCTTTCTGCATTTGAAACCATTGACTCGGTATCTGATTGAAAACCTCCCAATAGTTTGTCATTTATTCGTGTATGTCCTTTCTTGTTCACAAAAATTATCTTAAACGTCTCGTAGATACGATTTACAGACATTTTTTTTTTTATCGTGCTTCACTAAGACCGGAGAGTCAAGCTTGAACTAAATTCACTCCTTGAAAAAAGAGGAAATATTATTTTTCATTTATTTTTCAAGTGATAGTGGCAAAGAATGTAGGTCAGAACACTCCGGTTTGAGTGTTGGCCAAAAGCTGCCAAAATTACATCTACAAGAGATGCCACGGCAGGTTTGAATTGACTCAGCTATTCATTTTTTACTTGTCGTAAATTGAAGTAACTTGGAATTTTTAGTTTCATTTTCTCCAGAGGATAGATGAGAATTTAACTGACTAAAATTCGTCAAACTTCTCTTACACGTACTTTTGACTTCAACCCCATTTTTCTTGTTATTATTTCTTGAGTAAAATTCGGCCATCTTCAATTTTCCTGTTATTATTTCTTGAGTGAAATTTGGCGATGTTCAATTTTATCGTTCTTAATTTTTGTGCTCAGATAAGCGATTTTTTTAGATGAATAGATTTTTTTCGAATTATCAGTCCATTTTTTTTTTTTTGATAACGGTCTGCTTGAGGGGCTCAGAGGGTTTCCATAATCTACTGAACCCTAGGGGAAAAAACACATTGGTTCTAAAGTCCAGACTCTTAAAAACATCGACAAGAAAAAGTACTCTTGATTCAATCAGAATCTAGCTCAAATAAAAAACCAAGCCTCTTAATTTAAGCGGATTTCGATTTGATTCAAGCAAAAATCCGCTTGAATCAAGAGTATTTTTTCTTGTAAATGTTTTCAAGAGTCTGGACTCTAGATCCAATGTGTTGTTTAACCCCCGTGAGAGAATGAGTCCGAAAACGACAGACACACAGTTTTTCCTCGGTTCACAGATTTTCCGTCATAATTTGACAGAACTATAACCACACTTCGGGCATAATCTACCATTAGCGTCAAAATATATCGGTTAATCTTAAAATATATTTGCTCGAGTTCCTCTCATTTGAAAATTTTCAAACAGCTTAATAAGGTCATTTTATGAATGAATTACTAGGATTGCATGTATTTCATACCCGAACGGCATAACTGAGTCTTGGATTTAACTTACTTATGGTATGGTATTTATTTCTTTTGGCAGCGATTCGGGCTCCGGTGTTGATTTTGAGACATCCGTGAGAATCCCGGGCTTCGGTACCTCACAAGATTCAATAATTCACCGCGGATATTCAACGGAATACTCAGCGGAGGCACGCTCGGCAAAAGAGAGCTTTTGCACGGAGCGAGATAGAGCCCGCTCCGGAGCATGCCAAGCCAAGGATAACCGAGTTGATATACATAAAATGGAATTAACATGAAATTCAAATTTGAAAATGCAAAATCAAACCAAACACCGGCTCGTTGAAAGAGGGGAGCGTTGTCACTTGGTGCGAAACAAATGGCTTATTTTGACGTAGAGATTACGAGATAATCCGAGGGAATCATTTGCGAATCGCACATGTGTTGATTCCGTTGGCGGTACCATTTGGTCGTGGGTTCCGGGGGGTGCTCTGCCATACTCAAGAAGAACGCCTTATAAGCATTTAAATGTTGACAAATTTCTTCTAGTTATCAATCGAGTTTCTAAAAATATCTGGATTTTTTTCTAATAAAGTTAAAGGTAATATTGTTCAAAATTTCTTTAAAAAATTTCTCCAAATTTTAAGGAGAATAACCTTTAATTCTACCAGAAATCTTTTTTTATCGAAGGAAATTTGGCAATGTTGAAAGATTGATACGTGTTTTTCCTCCGAGTGATCGTGTGTATCGTCTCTCCGGCAAAAAGACATAACTACACTTAGCAATAAGCTCTTGCGGTGGCTTAACTTTGTGTTTTCCAAGGAGTAAGTTAGGATGAAGCTAAGGCCCGCGGTGAGGCGAGTGACTGTTTGTTTTGCTTGAGTACCGGTGAGAAAGTAGTGATTGTAGATGTGTTTATTCCGACACAGATTAGCATAGTCCACTCGGTCACTTTCTTCTTGTTCGTGTCAACATTCCTGCATTGGCTTTGCTTTGTCTTCGCTGAAAAGTCGCACTCGAGCGTTTCAACTAGTCAAGGTTGAACTGTTACACCCTCCATCCCTCCTTAGAAACTACATATTCATTATCTCTAGAATATATTTCAAAATGTTTCAAAAAGTAGAATTAAGTTGAAGAATTAATAATAAATGAGATAAATTCAGATTACTTTAAAACACAGACGCTAAGAATTATAAGCGCTTCATGCTGGTCTGATAAGACCAGCAGGTGTGTTGCCTAAACATAGATATAATATAGTAGAAAAAATAATATTGACAACATAAAAATTTCGTCAGAAATCTCAGAAGCCAATATTAAATATTCAAAGATTCAATTATTTAACAAACTACTAATTAAAATTAAAAAAAAACTTCAAAAACTCTGACTTCTCAAAGTTTTTTTTTTTTTGCTTCTTTTAGAAAATCCTTGATTGAAAAGGCTTTCTACGGCCTAAATGGATTCATGGAAGATAAGTGCTAAACTGAAATTTACGTCATCGTACACTATTCCTATTTATATTGCTGAAATTGACCTCTACTACCGTCAGAGCTTCGACTATTTATGTATCAATATTGAAAAATCAAAAATAATACAAAAAAAATCCTAGTTGTCAAATACATATGTGAATGGTGATCCCGAGATGCTGGCTGCCACCGCAGGTACCTTTACATTTTGGGAGTGCACGCTTCACTGCTGGGGCAATAAAGCTTACATTTTTAAAATATTAAGTGCTAGAGAGCATACTATTTTTCTTTGGTGTAGGTTAGATTTGTCAGTCACTGTGACGTGAAGACAATTGTAAATTAAGATTTGCAGCTCAGGATGGCATCAAAGTTGAAAAAAAAAGTTGAAAGTTTCACATATTTTTTGAGAGGGAAAAAGGCAAAATAATTCTAAGCATTATAACCAGAGATTCCAAAAAAGGGTCTTTATTCATGCATGTGTAAAACTGGTAGAGCGTTGAGCCGAGGCTAGTGCATTGGAAATGACTGGATGGGTACCTTTCATATTTGTACGTAGTTGCATCTGTATCAACGCCTATGCCAATAATCATGTCTACAGTTGAAGCTATAGCTTGGTTTTAGGCAATTTTGTTGCAATGGTCGTGTCAATTACTAAACTCCGAGGAACATTTTAATATTTACACTTGCGCGTATGTAGATATGTATTCTCATATACTTAGATAACTATCCCCTGAGGGAAAGTTAAATCTAATCTTGCCTGCATATAGATATTCACTAAAAATATTGATTTTTTTTTTTTTTTTTTTTTTGAAATCCTTGGGAATGGCAATCAATATATTGATATATGTTCTTTGACTGACACTCCGTAAAAAAATGCGCATCATATACTCCAGTATAGTCAGTAAAGTCTCTGGAAAACAATATTTCGATAAGTACTGTGCTCTCACATGTCTTACTCCAGTATGAAAAAATTCATGTAAAGTAACAAACTTTTAGCTGAAAGTAAATAAAGATCTTAAAAAACAAGAAAGTCAAATATATTCTAAGTTATATATATTCTGAAGTTAGTCTTGGATGCTAAGTCAAAAGGAATTTGGCGGAGCAGTCAACAAAACCAGACCCGGCTTCGCAGCAGCGTCCAATCATTGAATAATGAGCACAAAGAGCAAAAATAGAGAAAAACAAATTATAGGATCATTTGTCAAAGTTGTCCTGCGTGGACTGCAGTCCAACAATGAGCAGCTCCGTCGACGCCCGTTACAATGTTACATGTATAAGTAATGAGTTCGGACAGTCTTAAAACCGCAGCCTCCTCAGAACCACTGGAAATTCTGCGCTGCCCAGAGTCATTAGAAAGACAGAGGAGAGAAAAAAATTAAATGAAATTATTCAGAAGAAAAAATGGTGCGGAATGCAATATGCACCTCATTTCGATCACTATCACTGCCCCTGATCTAAATCCGTTGTCGGAAGATTTTAAATTGCAAACGTGATCAATTAATCTAATAAATTGCGACGGGTGGCTTTGCGGTAAGAACATATTTTAGGCGGTCAAACGAACAATTTATCTTCCGTTTTCTTTGTTGAAAATCGGTCTTGTCTGATGGCTCTGGTAGTTAGAAACTCTGGAAAGTTTCCTCTGTTTAGTCGAATCGTTTCAATTGGCATGATTAAGTGAGGCGAGTTCGGAATAAATCACAACATTCTGAAAGTTCCTTTCACTAATCTGCTTTTTCTTAATCAGCAAACACAGATTCTATTCTTAGTCTTAGAATACACTCTCAAAACAACGCCGACCAATGAATTCCTTATATTTTCCACGCGAAAACTTGCTTCACCAAAAAAGTAAGTTAACATTGCTCGAGGAGCTAACTATCAGTGCTCATTGGATGGTAAATAATACGGTGATGGCAAAATAAATGCTGATACTGCCACCCGAGCGACAAATACTGATACAATATCGATTACGAAATGAAAATTATGATTTCCCTGAAATTGTTTCAAAAACTGGAGGCATAGGTTGCAGTCTCGTATTAACCGAGGTGCACCATGAATACAGATGTATGATTTTCCTAGAATGCCTTCAGTTGAAAAAACTTAAAAACTTTCTTGTTAACTACTCGGAAAAGTAAGGAAAAAACTTCATTTAACACGACGAAATTTCCATTCATATAGCCCGTCTATTCGCTCTTCTTATTATTGAGTCAGAAGATGCTTGATTGGGTTCCGCCTGAACATTGGTGGATGCAGCAAATTGGCAACATTGTCTTTTCTCCGTTTGAACCTATGGAAATGTATCGATTCTTTACGGGATCAGGTGCTCCGACTAGAATCGAGTATTGTGTATAGATTTAAAGAACTTGCCACCATTCCCTCCCCCCCCCCCTCTCTGGATCTGCCGCTGTGTGCACTGGAAAAAAACACATTGGATCTAGAGTCCAAACTCTTAAAAACATCGACAAGAAAAAATACTCTTGATTCAATCAGATTTTTGCTTTAATCAAGAACCAAGCCTCTTAATTTGAGCGGATTTCCTTTGAATTTAAGCAAAAATCTTATTGAATCAAGAGTATTTTTTCTTGTCAATATTTTCAAGAGTCTGGACTCTAGATCCAATGTGTTTTTTTTCCAGTGTGTTGTTGCAGGAATGAGTCAGAAAATATAGTTCTACATTGCAAAATACGGTCCATTCGATTTCTGCTAGGAACTTTCCAGCTTTCCTGACCCGTGCTAAATCCGTATTTTCGCGAAGCTACACAAACAGCGTCGGGGAGATCGCATCGTTGGCAGGAATTGCGGAGATCCGCGGAGATACACCTTTCGCCGACTCCCGGAGCCGAAAGGCGCATGTCGGATGGCTAATAGTGATTCCTTGTAGCCGGCGCAAAATTCCGGGGCCGGGACGCGCCGGGGCGGGCGGCTGCGGGGGCGGGGCGGGGCGCATCTTTGGCGAGGTGCAAGTAATGTTTAGTAGCTCAACCACTTAGTAGCTGTCCGGGCAATCGTGCAGAACCACGCCGAACAATGGTCGCGATAGCAGATAAGATCCAGGCTCCCATTCGGTGCAATTTTCGCGTACCACAACCTCCAACCGAAGCCAAAAGCCCTTTGTCCACATGGAAGACTGCCGTGCTACGGAAAAACGCCGTATGAGCCTTTAGGCGTTGCCAAATTTCATTTGATAAAAGGCGAATTTCCCGGTTAACTTATGAATATTTTCTTTCCAATTTTTCAGATAATTTTGTTCGCAATTTTGCCTGAAGTTCCGGAAAATTTCAAGGAAAAATATTCATAACCTTCCGCAAAAATAAACATTTTATCGAAAGAAATTTGGCAACTCTCGGATGTTCATACGGCGTTCTTCCTTAGCACGGCAGAATACCTCTTGCACATTTGTCGTTCTTCTGCAATAGGGGCGGGCGTGGCAACAGGGGATAAGATGACGGCTCTACAAGATTTCGGTTGCCGTACAGTGGCGGAGCGCGGAGCATCGCTTATCGATGTTTTCCTATTTGAGGCTGTGCTGAAGGATCGATGGGTTGATTTTCGATCCTTTTATATAGGGTTGAATGGCGGATCGGTGGAGTTATCGCGAAGAGGGACGCCACTGTTGCGGTGCGAGCACAATGCGCCCGCGCGAGTCATGTTCGCCGGACGCAGGATCGCCGCTCATCGGTGGCATCGATTAGGCGTGTATCAGCGTGTTGCATCGCAGATTAAAGCCACGGAACAAATCCTTTGAAACCTCCCTGAATTTTTCAGCGGCGCGGCGCGGTGGCCGGAAGGGAGGTTGCCGCTTTTGCGGAGTATCCCTCTGGACAGAACTTGGGGCGGTGACTGTAAATTAAGGGATGTCCTGCCGTGCTAAGGAAGAACGCCGTATGAGCCTTTAGACGTTGCCAAGTTTTCTTTGATAAAAACTGAATTTACTGGGAAAGTTGTGAATATTTTTTGCCAACATTTTCAGACAGTTTTATGCGCAATTTCATCAAAAATATCTGAAAATTTCAAAGGAAAATGTGCGTGAATGTCGTCAGAAATACATGTTTTATCATGGAAAATTTGGCAACTTTCGAAAGTTTATACGGCGTTCTTCCTTGGCACGACAGTGTATTCAACTCAAGAAAGAGTAAATATACAGGGTGACTCACTTTGAGAGCTCTTTTTGAGCTTGGGAGATGATTTCAGAGAAAACCAGTGGCACCATCGTGTTTCTCGCGAAGCGATAAGTGATCTGAAAAAAAACGAAATCTGAATTTAAAGAGGGGGTTTGGGGGTGTTTTGGCTCCTGCAGTCTGGCCGTTTAACCCTGGATCATCCTATATAACATGATTCAGCTAACAGCTAGCTTGTTCAATACAAGGGGCACTTTGGAAAATAACAACGATGTTATTTCAGTTCAACATCACGGTTTTCAAAAAATTCTTAAAGCGAATAATTTCGTCAAGAGTTAACACCATTTAGACAAAAGACCTCATCCGGACTCGGGGTTACGCCTTTATTTACAAAATTGGGGGATCAATATCGATGTATCGATTGATGATGGGATGACGCGGCCCCTAAATCGGTCCATTGTCAAGAAAATCAAGGGCAAAACAGCCGAGTTCCTAAGATTACGTGCAATATTTCTCACTTAACTCTTCCCCGGGACACAGCGAGGCACGAAGAGTGCATTCCTGGGAAGAACAAGGTTGCAGGGCTGAGAATTCAGGTGGGTCTCGGAGGCGGAGGGTGGAGGGAGGTGAGCCTTTTCCCAGACGCATTCTCGTCTTCCACACTTTTCTCGCCTAAATCCGCATTTCTTCCCGTGTCGCTATTTTTTATAACCCCCCTCCCCCCTCCGGCCCACCATAAGGGTGACATTCGGCTGGGACATTCTGCTCCGGCTGGAAATTAATGAATGCGAGTTTTGAGTGTATTAATTACAATCCTCACACCGCACCATATCAGCGGAACCGTAAATTAACCAGCCTTCTTTCCTCATATATTTGTGTCTCCTTACGTTTCCGCGAATTAGTTGCGTACATTTTTACACTTAGAAAGCACAGGTTTTTTTATTTCCCTTTTGCTTATGCGTGAATTGTAATTGTAACTGCATTTCACATCGTTTTCCTCGTTGATGTTTGGAGAGAATTTACTATGGCTCCTCTATTCGTCTCTGCAACTGATTCTGCCAACCAGTTTCAATTTATATGGCTGCCAAAGAATTTATCAACAGACAAAAATGAACTGTATAGTCTAGCTGGTTTTACGTTGCAATATTTGGGATTTAATGAAGTGTGTTATGCTATTTTCAGGACTCAGATATCAAAATTTTCTCTATAGTTTAAATTGTTTTGTGCAATCGTTCTTCAACTAAAAACTAGGACTTCGAGAACTGCTATGTTTCCTAAGCACTTGAAAACTGAGCACTCCCCATACAACGCATAGGGTACAACAAATTTGCCGTACGTATACTGGGGCGCCGCCGAATGGAATCCCTGAACGGTCCATTCCTAGCCTCTGCTTTGCCAAAAGTACGAACCAAGTGTGGACCAAACGTCAGTTTTTAAAGTGGCGGCTTATGTATGTAAGAATCGCGAGCTATGAGTGGTAATTTCGGGATTTATTATTTAAATCGTTAATTATTTTTACGAATTTTGGCAAATTATGTTGACTGTATTCATTACGAAATAAAAAATGTACGATTTGCCCGGTTCATGTAAAATATATTTTTATTTTCTGAGCGAAAGCCGGAGCTATACGCCATCGCCAGTTACCACACACACCAGCCCCAGGAGTACTGGACAGAAAAGTCTCAAAAATTTACATGATTGTGATTGGCACTCCAGAACTTGGCGTCTCTGTTTTACTCTATGATGGCAAACTGAGATGCGCGTTTTTGCAGTTCGGCCGTTGAGCAGTGGCGACTCTTGCGAATCGGCAACACTGCTTTTTCTCCATTTAAATGTATGCAAAAGAACCGATTCTTGGTGAAGCAGCGTGTCTCACCTGAAGTCGATACTTTTAATGGATTTAAATGGAGAAAAAACAGACTTGCCATCTTGCAAAACCACAACTGAGGCCTTGATACCCACTGAACAGCAAAAATGTATTAAGATGCGAGAATGAAGATGTTAAAATGGGAATAGGAGGGGGCGCAAGATTAACTTGGCGAAGCTTTGACGGTGCCGGAAGTAAATCGGAACCATCACGGTGGCCGCTCGGATCCTGGTGAAAGAGATCGTTTCCGGACGAGAGAAGTGAGGAGAGGAGAGGTGCGGGGGTCAAGCCAATAAGTCACCGTGGATAATATTACCCTCCTCGCAATTTCTCACGGCGCACAGTGAAACAAGTCGATGAAAGAGGTCGGGCATAGTCCGGACATATTAAAAGCTTTCCTTAGAAACACTGGTAAAAAAAAAAAAAAAAAAAAAAAAAAAAAAAAAAAAAAAAAAAAAAAAAAAAAACACATTGGAACTAGAGTCCAGACTCTTGAAAACATTGACAAGAAAATGGACTCTTGATTCAATCAGATTTAAGCTTAAATCAAAGGAAATCCTTTTAAATTAAGAGGCATGGTTCTTGATTTAAGCTTAAATCTGATTGAATCAAGAGTTCATTTTCTTGTAATGTTTTCAAAAGTCTGGACTCTAGATCCAATTTGTTTTTTTTTTACCAGTGCAGTTCCTTCCCTTTGAAAGCTCCATATGATTTACATTGCGTTTAATGGAGGCTCAAGGAAACCCGTCACAGAAAGGACAATTGAAGGGCTTGGAGGACAAGGCGCATGAGAGCAGTTTTTGAAAAACGTTGAGGTATTAATGGTTTCAAGTAAAACTAGTCTTAATGCATATTCTGTGAGCAACTCGGTGTCAAATTCCAATTTTTAATCATCAAAAAGTCCGTTTGAACTTTCTTCCAGTCATAAGGATCCATGTAATTTTGAAACTTCCAAGCCCCTCAATGTTTGCAAACCGTGAGTAAAATTCAGCTGTTCAAGTTTGGATTTAAAGTCTGGGATATCATTGTTGCGAATAAGTAGCACTGAGCTGTATAAGGCTAAGGCACGACTATGAGGACAAACCTAGAACCTAGATGTTCAAAGTTATTTTTATTTTTTAAATTTTATATTATTTTACTGCACACCCTTTCAAATGTACAACAAGATAATAAAAACATCAAAATTTGCAGATTTTATGAACGAATTTACGTCTAAGCTCTCCCAATGGCTCACTTTCTTGTGCGACGGACTCAAGAAGCAAAAGAAGACGTGGCGCCGTGCACAGTTCGCAAATCGCCGCGGCAAATCGCGAAATTTTCCCACAGCCACAGCTCCGATATGAAATAAACGGATTTCGCTGAAAATCGGGCGACAATAACGCGATCCCATCTGATCCCTCTAGTCCTGTTTCGAAAGTGACCTTTGTGCTGGTCAGCATCTCCTTTTCTCAGAAACGGGGAATCGATCCGTCGTGGCGCTGAATCGGGCGTTCCTCTTCCACGCTCGATGACAGTCAAGTTTCATGACGCCAAATACAACTCACTTCCTGGATCAGAGTTTTTTCAGTTTCAATTCGAGGGATTTTGTTTTGAATACAAGCGTAGCAAGATAAAAATCGTTGGAAAGGGAATTCAAACTTTCAACTTAAATCAAAGAAAACAACATTTTTAATATTTGAAACCTATTTCTACTATCAAAACTCACCAGGCGGCTATAGATTTATGATAAATTTAAGGAAAATCACAGTCAAAAGTTGAGGAATTCTCAGATGTAGACTTTTCGTACGGTCTACGGTAAGGACTGAAACAATTAATTTTGTCCATACCGGAGACCGTACAAAAAGTCTAAATCTAAGGGATAGGTACTCAACTTTTGACGGTGATGTTCTTTCTTATCGCAGATATAAAGTAGTCTAGTGAGTTCTGACGGAATAAAAGGGCTACGAACATTAAAAATTTTATTTTTCTTGAATCCAAGTTCTTTTTCATGGGTCCACAGTAAGGACAAAAAGTCAAATAAATGAAAAGTTTTTTGAGCCAACTGAGAATATTTCTGAGTGTTTCACAATGCGTAAAGGTTGGAATTTTCTGCGGTAAAATAGGAGCATAGAATTTAATGAAATAGAGGTATTCACTGAGTCGTCCTATGGCGGCAAGGAGAAATAATTCATTTTAAAACTGAGGTTACAACAGAATTCGCACGTGCAGAAGAAAAGAGATCTGGGCTCCACAAAGTAATATGATATTGTTTACTTCCTTGCGCTCCAGCCACAGAGATCACGCAACCATTCGGTAAGAGCGTAAATGCAGTCTACGACCTTTTGTTGTGCGTTACCTTATAAGGTCGAGAACAAAGTTAATTTACGATGTTTTAAACCTTATCTTTCATACTTGCTCATTAATGATTGATATTTGAGCACAAAAAAAGTAAAATTCAACCGTGGGTCAACTTTTTTGGACTTTCTTTCAGACTGTAGTGAGGATCAAGAAACATACATACTTGACTGAAATCAAAAAACAAATTGTCATGACCACTTAAAAAGGACATGCAATTCTGTACCTCATCGGCGCGGTGCATCAAAAAAATCGGCAAACTTCCTCCCGTCAACTGGGCAACGTCAAATATAATATTTTGTTGAGATTGTGTCCGGTTTTCATCGTGCATTATATTTAAGATATAATGACATACTGGTTAAGAAAAAAAAATGTCGAAAAAGTGTAGATGCGAAAAGTTACGCCTGCCACTAAATTTGCCGTAACCCCTCAGTCAATTTTTGTAAAAATGAAATGAGTATGGTTTCAATCGGTATAAGTAGATTTTATCCGCATAAAATGTGACCAAGATCATTTTTTCAGCATCATTAATTTTAAAAAAAACAGCAGCATCAGGCTATACTTTCTTTGCGGACAATGATTCATGCGTTTTTCCTTATTTTTAAAAGTATGACAGACTGTGTATACTATACTAATAATAATCATGTCTCCGCTTTTAAAACGTATTCCGTGTTAAAATAATGAAAATGACACAAAAATGTAAATAAAACCGTCGGCAGCAGACATCAAAACTTACTACAACCTCACCAAACCTTACAACCTTAACCACACAAACCCTCAAACACACAACCTTATTACAACATCAAACCTTATTATGTGTCAACCTCAATTAATCGAGAAAGTTCATCTGAACTTGGATCAGAGCAAAGGAGAATCAATTTTGAGGTTAAATATGTAAGGGTGAAAATGTAGTGCCCCGGGTGTTGCTGATTAAATCCAGTTAACAACTCGAAAAATTCAAGCTTACGTGTGAACGCCCCAAAAACATGCGGAGAAAAATAAAGAAGAAACCCATGGGTAATAATAAACTGGAGACCCGTGAGGAGGATATAAAGTTTTATGGGTACAAACGCATCATTATCAATGGGTCGGAGGCCTCGTCAGACTTGCCCAATCGTAAGTTCAAATCTCAATTGCTCGTAAGATTTTTTGGTATCTCAGGATTTTCCTGCACAAATGTGTGCCTTCTGTCACAACTCGTTCGTTTTGCAGTGCTACTCAATATTCGATCGTCTTTCGATTGTTTTTGATGAGAATGTTGCTGAATTTTAGCTCATAAAGCGATAAATCGAATCAGTATCGGAGAAGGAAACGACGTATGGACATTTGATAGTTGCCAGTTTCTCATGAAATATGGGGTTTTTTTAAACTTGCAGATTTAAAAACTTTGAGCGGGGTTTTCTCAAAAATTGGAAACTCGATACCCACTGTTTATACATATTTGTAGCTTCATAGCTTCATACGCTGAAAGAATAATATGGTAGATTTTACCTTGCTCTGACACGGTGATCCAGGTATGGGTAATAAATACCAGGCTCTATGGTAGCATTTACCATTTTATGTTAAGTATCACCGGAATTCTAGTAAATACTATTATAAGTCTGGTTATTCTCAGAAAGTACCACCACTGTAAAAAAAAACTAGTGGACCTAAAGTAGATGTTACCATACGCGGACAAAAATTGGATTGCTGTTTTAACAGGTTAATAAAGTTAAAAATATGTCCGACATGTTTCAAATGTACATTTTACAATGGTAAAAAGCTAATTTCACCACGGGGGTGGTTGAATTAGTATTTTTTCATTGTAAAATTTACATTGAAACATATTGGATACTCTTTTAATAATTTATTTTTTAAATTAGCAATCCATGTTTTTCCGTATTTGGTAACATCTACTTTAAGTCTATTTGATTTTTTAAACAGTAATACTATTTACTGAAAATAACCAGGATTTTAACAGTTTTTACTCGAACTCTGGTGACGTGCGGTGGTTTCAAATGTACATTTTACAATACTGGAAACCGCCGTGGTTTGATTCGAATTTTTTTATTGTAAAATCTACATTGAAACGTGTTGGACACTTTTTTGTCAGCAAAATTGTTAGATTAGCAATTTCATTTTTTCGGTGTACACTGGAAAAAAAAACACATTGGATCTAGAGTCCAGACTCTTAAAAACATCGACAGGAAAAATACTCTTGATTCAATCGGATTTTTGCTTAAATCAAGAACCAAGCCTCTTAATTTGAGCGGATTTCCTTTTGATTTAAGCAAAAATCGGATTGAATCAAGATCATTTTTTCTTGTCAATGTTTTCAAGAGTCTGGACTCTAGATCCAATGCGTTTATTTTTTTCAGTGTACCTTTTTTTCAGTGTACATTCTAATATTCTCTGGAAAGTGCATGTTTTTCGAGATAATCCGGCAGCGTTGGACGCGGATGCGGCGTTGTTGCTCGACGCGGGCGAAGACCGGGCCCAGGACCAGGACGAGCATAATTATTTTTACCTGCACGGCGCGGGAATAAAAATAGAGGGTACATCGATAGTTTATTAAATTAATGTTCCGGGCTCGAGCGATTAAAAGCGCGGAGTGACACGTTTTTTTCCTCGCGGTCCCTGTTTCCCCGGGCCCTCATCTTTTTAACGATTACATCCCGAGCCTCGCCGGGCCGCCAGAACAAAACCCGCCAGAAGTCCACGGGACATGCTCCGGTGAGATCCTCGCCGTGGATTTTATGCCTTTCTGTCGATATGTATTGCTTTTCACCGAGGTGAGATTATAAATCAAGAGCCGATCGTTCTGCCTATCGCTCAACAGTAATAAATTAAGCTTTAAGCAGTTTATACGTCCGGGACCGCTCGAGCGATCACCCACCGGAGTGACGCTTGACGCCTGACGCGCCCCGCGAGCGCCCGCGCTTCCACCTGATCGCCATCAGCCCATCGGGAATGTGTCGTCAAACCGAAAATATGCGGAAATCATTTGAAAAAAAAGGTATTCTCAAGCGAATTTTTGCCATCGAACATCATTCATCAAACGAATGAATGAATGAATGAATGAATGAATTTGCAGGTGTCTGAAATTTGATGAACTCCGTGTTTGAATGGACGCTACCGAGTGAGCTGAACACGAGGATACCCTTGTTCCATAAATTGAACAATAATTGAAGGGCGTGTGACAAAATTATCTATTCTGCTAAAATACATGCGTTCGGGAATGTGTCGTGAAACCGAAAATATGCGGAAATCATTTGAGGAAGACGTATATCCTCAAACGGATTTTCGCGATCAAACATAATTCATCAAACGAATGGAGGATTTGCAGGTGTCTGAAATTTGATGAACTCCGTGTTTGAATGGACGCTACCAAGTGAGCTGATCATGGGGAAATCCTCGGTTCATAAATTGAACAATAATTGAAGGGCGTGTGACAAAATTATCTATTCTGCTAAAATACATGCGTTCGGGAATGTGTCGTGAAACCGAAAATATGCGGAAATCATTTGGAAAAACGTATATTCTCAAGCGAATTTTCGCGATCAAACATCATTCATCGAACGAATGGAGAATTTTCAGGTGTCTGAAGTTTTATGAATTCCGTGTATGAATGGACGCTACCAAGTGAGCTAAACACGAGGATACACTTGGTTCATAAATTGAACAATAATTGAAGGATAGATGACAAAATGATCTACTCTGCTAAAATACATGCGTTGATATAGGAAAAGCCGCCAGAAAAATCGGATTCAGGAAAAAAAAACAAAAAACAAAAAAAAAAAAAAAAAAAATACAAACGAGAAAAGATGACAAAATCTCTCATTTCCCGATAGTATGATTCTAATTTTATTGTCTGTCTGTGATACAATAGACAACACCTTTAATTAGTCGAGTTGAGACTGAGAGAGAAACCGAACACGGATTTTAGCCTGGAACAGCGCGGCGCGCGGCGCCGAGAGCAATGATGACGAGAACTTGAAGATGAAAAGGAGAGAGCCTCAGCGCGGCGCGGCGGTCGGCATGTAACACATATTAGCGCCTTCAAGACTGCATGAATACTTCACGCATTGCGTCAAAGACAGTGCGGTCGCTGCGGTCAGCGGCGGCGTGAAACGCATAGCGCCTACAAGACTGCATGAATACTTCACGCATTGCGTCAAACACAGTGCGTGCAGCAGCGGTCTGCGTGAAACGCGTACCGCATACAAGACTGTAGGAATACTTCACGCATTGCGCCAAACACAGTGCGGTCAGCGCGGGGCGGCGTCGGAAGTTAAACTTATTAAACCACACTCATGTTTGTTCTTTCATAATTTTTTCGTTCATTTCATATAAATGGAGGGCCTTGTCCACACAGAGATAGGTTTACGGAACTTAACTCTCGCGCCGAGTTCCTGTAACTTTTGTAAATAGTGTTGACAGGGCTTTCGCAAAAAAATGTGTCCAACACGAGTAAACGCGTCATATGCAATCCTTCCCCTCCGGCACGTTCACTTGATGGTTTTTATTGATGTTTCAAAACGAATGAGGAGGGGGCGGCAAAAAACAGGCGGCCCATGGGCGGCAAGTAAGTAAATCCGGCCCTGGATGTGAATTCGAAATTTAAAATTTATGGATTTCATCGTATTCGGTGAGACCAACGAAGGAGTCGAATATCATTTAAAATAATGCACAATCGTCGAATATTTTTCGCAAAAATTCGCTTTTCTTGTGAGGGTTGTCCTTTAATTACGTCACCGACCTAGAGTCTTAAGGGGGTCTGGAGGTGAGTGACTGGTGGGTTACAATAGGCCACAAGACAAGGTACGAATTTAAGTATTCTGATACACATTTTTAACCCAAATCTCACGTAGATCGCGATGCATGCAATGAAAATCACCGAAATCAACTCCTAACGAAGATATTTAATGTTTCTTGATGCGTTAATTTAAACCTCCCGCTCATGAAAATTCAATGCTCTTTACGTGAGTCAAATCGCAGTCATATGAAGACTAAGTGGACAAAAAGAATATGAAAATATCCTATTGGTGGAAGCGGGTGGTTGCGATGGACAAAAGAGGTAGGTAATAGGCTAACTGCGCGCAACCCACCAGAGACCCGGTAGTAAGTCCATCATTTTCTCTCTCGGTCTGATAAGAAGCACCCAAATTAACCAATAGGATCACTTCATACATATCATGTTCTCTTTGTCTATCGCTTTGTCTATTAGATTCAACAATCAGCCAGTTGAGCTGGCAGAACCGTCTAGCTCGAGTCGACCTTATGCAACCACTGCCGTCTTATTTGTTTCAAATTGAATTAACTAACATGGCTGACTCCCACGGACAGAATCTGATAGGGGGGGGGGGGGGGGCATCGGATAAGGCGGACGGTGGTAAATTACGTAAAAGAGGAACAAATTTTGAAGTGGTTCCGACGCAGCGAAGATGAGGTGTCGCCGTGGAGGGCGGCTCTACATACCTCCGAGTTAGTTCGACCGTGACCCAGCTTCCGAGAGGAATCTGGACCGATCCCCGATCGCGCATCAATAATAGCCACTGTTGCCGGTAGAGGGCGCTCATGTCACCTTGCATACGGGCTTACTATTCCACAAGACTGCGTTTCACAGGAAAATGATCATGTGACGGCACGAGCCCTTACAGAAAGAAACTGAATTGGTTGAGACCATAGACATAAAATTTCAGGAAACTTCGTAAAATAAAATTTCGTGAAATTTTTTGAAACTTCTATAGCAGACTTAGCTAGAACGCATAGAGGCAGTAGAATCTTAAAATTGAAAAAAAAGAAAAAAAGAAAAAGAAAAATGAAGAAATACATGAAAATACCACCGGTTACATTTCAAAGTTTCTCATCGAATGCTTGGATAATCGTTGCGGGTTGAGTACGCTGCCCCTAAGAAATCTGTTTCATTGCATACATATTAATATTTCATTTTGTGTCTTTTGACTCTCAGTGCTAAGCTTTAGTAGATATTTATAAAAAAGTTCTCTTGAAAGTTAAAGGAAACAAAATGAGCCGGCAAGGTTGGCTTATAGTGGTCAGCGCGCCTAACTCCAGGTCAATAGGTCCCGGATTCGAATACCGGTAGTGGATCTGCAGAAACAGATTCTACTCGGCCTTAATTCTTGAAAATTTGAAAAGCCTGGAACATGGATGTGCCAATATCCCTTGATGTTTACGGACAGTAAAATGCCGTCTAAAGTTGGCTGAAGGTGCTGGACACGAGGCCAATCAACCAGCAGAAAAAAAACAAAAACAAAATGAAACGTAGCAAAAGGGACACTTCTTACGAAAATTGAGTAAAATTCGAAAATTTGAGGACAATTTATTTTGCGGAGGACGAATTTTGTGCTCTCGAATCGTCCTCCGAAGCGGAAACCGTCTCCCAGCGAAAAAAAAATCATCCGCGAAGGAAAATCTATTTTTACCAAGGTAACTGTACCATAAATGTAATACTGAGCCTCCTTATGAAAATGCGCTGTGTAAAGAGAGTCTGGCAATACAATGCTCAGGATAAAACAAAAATCCTTTGCAATACAATACAAGTTACTTTACAGGTGAAAAAATTAAACACTAAGAAGTGGCCTGAACTGTACGTAACTAGGTTTCATGTATGTAAAAGGCTTAGTTTTGTACTGGTACGCATTAGAGTTCAAAACAATTTAATTTTGACTCTAATTTCAAGTTTTGGAATTTCTTGGCTTTGTTTCCCGCGAAATGGTGTGGACCCAGCACCATTTCTCCACCTTGTTACTTTACAGGTATACTTGATATTGTCGATGCTGATATGGCATCTGTGGGCGCACTGTGTGATGCCGTAAGTCCAACCCAGGAACGGTCAATGTCACGGTGATAGGCGCTGGACTGCTCGTTTACGGAAAAGTGTCGCATTTGAATGCGGATCACTTTCACTCGTTATTGGAAACGACCAACAAGACTCGTCTCCTTAAAGCGCTCGCCATGTAGTATACTAATTCAATAGCCTTTTCCATACATATAACTTTCTTCACCGTATATCTCGTACAGGCCAAGAGCCGTATTCATAAGTTATTCCATAAATAGATCCTTCTCTGAGGAGGGCTACGATATGTATGGTTCACTGGAAAAAAAACACATCGGATCTAGAGTCCAGACGTTTAAAAACATCGACAAGAAAAAATACTCTTGATTCAATCAGATTTAAGCTTATATCAAGAACCAAGCCTCTTAAGTTGAGCGGATTTCCTTTTGATTTAAGCTTAAATCTGATTGAATCAAGAGTCCTTTTTCTTGTCAATGTTTTCAAGAGTCTGGACTCTAGATTCAATGTGTTTTTTTTCCAGTGTTTGAAATATGATTTTAACATGGCACCATGCCCTAAACATTGCACCGAGACGAGAACAACTGTTATGAACTTCCAGTAAAATTCAACATTATACCTACTTAACTTTGCAAATAGATCTTAGCAAGGGAGCGCGATTATTTATCTCTACAAAAAGTTGTCTATAATTTAATTAAATTAAAATAGCCCGAATACTGCCGCGCTAAAGAAAAACGCGGTATAAAAATTCGAGAGTTTTCAAATTTCCCCTGATGAAACAATTATTTTGGAAGGAAGGTATTTTTCCTCCATATTGTCGGATATTTTAGATCAAAGTACAAAGAATATTGTCTGAAAAGTTGAGAGAAAAATATTCAGAACTTTCCTAGTAAATTAGTATTTTTTCAAAGGAAAGTTGGCAACATCAGACGGTTCATACGGCGTTTTCCCTTAACATGGCAGAATGATGCAACTAAAAACACAAGAAAACGGGTAACCAATGCTAAAGAAATGCAGTGTCATACTTTTAACGAACCTTAGTTACCCGTTCTCTCGTGGTTTTTAGTTGCATTAAAATTATGAGCTATAGAGCAAAGCACACTATAATACACATAGCGGATCGTAATCTAAAATGAACGGTGACCAACCGCAGTGGCGAAGCGCGAATGGTCGATCATCGATATTTCCCCATTTGAAGCTATGGTAAAAGATCGATCCTTAAGGTATTCGTTCCGAATATCCCCTTTATCGATCCTTTTCCATGGGTTTAAATGACAGATCAATCGATATATCGCGCACGCCACGCCAATGACCAACGGTACCAACAGGGATTCACCACAAGTCAAGCGGCCCCCTTCCAATCTTCATTTCACAGAAACCTTTGAAAGACTCAAGGTCACTCCGGCACGGCAAATTAACCGAAGACAACCGCAAATTGAATACACTCATAAAACACCTATCCACTCGGGAAGTTGAGGACACATACGTCGTTTTGGGATGAATACTGCTGAGCGAGAGGAAACCAGGGCGCTGTTGTTTCAACATTGTGACCCTAATTATAAGTAGATGCAACAAAACAATTGAGTGGTTTCGTTCGAGATCGAGAGTGAAAACCACGCGCGAAGAAAACCTTCGATTTCAAACGGAAAAGGGATTTACAGCGAGTGTTTGTTTACAGGCCAGACACCTGTGGTGTAATTAACGGCGTTTTATCTCTTTTCTGTGACGGATGGTGGGATGGCCAGGGCCAAGGATTACGAAACAACCTTTGTTTGCAAATAAAAAAGTCGAACAATCGGGACTCTTTGGAGGGTCCTGTGAAACAAAAGTGAAACTGGTCAGCGAAACTGTCATGTGGCGGAATAGTAACTGTTTTGGGGTGGGAAATTTTCGAAAACCGCACCGGGGCCCGCTAAAACTAGTGTTCCAACCCTCAGAGGGCATTGTTCGGGTAACCGTTTTCCTCGAAAACCATGGCATTTTCTTGAGAATTTAAATTTTCCTTATTTGTGCACAATCTTGAAACAGTGGGTCCAAAGTAATCAACTATTATCTATTACAAAAAGGAACAGTTCTGGGAAATCGGAATAATTTGCAATATGCAGGAGCGATGTAGCGCTCAGACCATTGTGTAGACCACATTTTACCATGGAAACACATGTTTGAAGTTTCCAAATTGATGGACCCTTATGGCGGAAATGAAGGTTCAAACTGACTTTTTGATGCTTAAAAATTGGAATTTGGGAGCGAAATTTTCACAGAACATGTAGGAAGACTAGTTTTGATTGAAATAATTAAAAACCCGATTGTTTCATAAACTGCACTTAAGCGCGTTTTCATCCAAGTCCCTCATATGTTGTGGGTTAAACAGTAAGAAGCTGAAATAAGCAAGATCGGTGTAGTTATGGTGTTGGTTCTTCCCGAGCTGTGTTGCCAATTTTGGGGATCGATGTCTTACCCGAATATGGTTACCTCTACTCATTATATTTTAGACATTTCAGATGTGTTTAATGTGATTTTCGTGGATTTCACCTGAAGTAGACCATGTCAATTGACTGCATATTTTGTGTGTGACAGACCCATTCTCACGGTCCGTCACCATCCGGTTTTGCTTGCGCCGGCGGCTCCAAGTGGATGTTCTCATGCCAAAAGAACTATGTTGCAAACAAACCCTGGCCCATGGTTCCTTTTAGCATAAATACATCAACATTTTCTCGGAACAGTAAAAACGGCCCCAGATGGACGAGGTCGAGGCAACCATGATGAATGTATGGAAAAAGTCAATATAGGTACCTCAAACAAAAACGATGAAGGAATTAAGGAAATGACTCTGGCTCCATACTGCCGTCCTGAGTAAAAACGCCATATAAGCCTTTAGGCGTTGCCAGATTTTACTTCAAAAATCACTTATTTTTAGGAATTTTTGAATATTTTTCTTCCAATTTCTCGGATAATTTTTTTTGTAATTTGATCAAAACTGTCTTAATATTTCAAGGAAAAATATCCATGACTTTCCTCAGGAAGTCTTCCAAGGAGGCAAATTGGCAACTCTGTAATATTCATACGGTGTTCTTCCTTAGCACGGTGGTATAGATTTCCTTCAAAGACGAGTAGAGGAAGCTGTGACTGACGCAGTGACGCCAAGCGACCGGACCGATCTACTGATCCGTCGATGGAACACCTCAGACCTTTTTCAACCTTTCAGCAGAGCCGCAAAATCTCCACGAAACCGTATTTTTCCCCGCCAGAACACCATCCTGCCCCGGCTCCAAGTGACAATGTGCCGATTATAAAAAAAGGAAGTTTCGCACTTTACGCTCATAGGCGTCGGACCTGTCTGGGGCCCTGGACAATCTGGGATAGCTCACCAGACATTATCCGTAACATTAGTCAAACGGGTCGTTGTTTTTTCTCACTCTTCCTTTTAAAGGCTACGCAACTGATCATTCATATCCGTCAATGCGTTTCGGCCGAGGTGAGAGGGATATTTTTCCTCAAATGCGATTCCATCCCCTGCTGACCGCCGTCGCACAGTGGGGCCAGGAAATCGGACATGATGTGAACACTTTGAAAACTTATATTTTACTTTATTACACAATGTAAGGGTTTATAATTGGCTTCTATAGTATCCTCGTTAACGTTACTATTTAGAGTATTCCTAAAATTGCAAGGAACTAAACATTAAAGTTTGGAGTTTTAGTCAACAGCTTCAGGTTTCACCTCAGCTGATGGTCAAGTCTACAGTGCGTTGCCTAACATGTGGCTTATGTCCGATGTGGCGATAAGCATCTCTTTCATGACGCGACGGCGACGGGGTAGGTTGGTCTGGCGAGCCCTCTTTTTTTGGTATATGTGTCTTTCCGAGACAACCTTTGCGTCTCCTGTCCTTTTTGGATCCTCTCATTTCCATTTCTGATATTTTTGTCTGTTGGAGGATTCGGCTGTGATGGACGATTACGACCGTTGACCGAGGCTTGAAAGACTCACCATGCGAGTTGAAAACAGGCAGGGAGATCTCATACGTAAGTATTGGAAAAGCGAATAGCAATTTTCAGAGCCTTACGGATAAAGCTTGATAATTATTTTTTCATTTTCATGAAATGAAAGAGCCCCAAAAAAGAAGAGATTAGAGTAATCTATTGATAAAAGTTTGCGGAGAGGAGCACTTATTCTTTACTTTAAACACGATCAGCCGAGTGCTCAGCACATAATGTGCAAAAATACAGGAATACAGAAATAAAGATATGTCTAGCATTTGTATGAGAGCTGCCCAAACATCATGCTGTGAAATTAAATCTTAAAAAATTAAATATTACGTAACATAGTGATATTTATATACAAGTGATAGTGATGTTAAGGTGATGGCGACGTTTTCTACGTCTTTGGATAGAGTTGAGCAGTTCCTCTTGCAGTTTGTCTGCTTTGAGTCAGAAGTTAAAATTTCAGTGAGGTGTCCAAAAGAAATCAAACATTTTGAATCGTGTAAAATATGCATTCTTAACATTTGAAACGGTTACAATTAATTCCAAAATGAAAATTGAAAAAATGTATAAACAGAGCGATATCATCTTCATTATTACTTTTTCAGCGGGGGATGAAGATACGTCGTTGAAATCTCTAAATTTCAATTGCAGGGATATTTAAAATCAACCATAATTTTTTTTTTGAAGGGGGGGGGGCGTGAAAGAAGCTTCAATCGTGACACTGAGCCCGCCAAGTAAGTACACTGTAGATTTCTCTGGATATTTTTCTTCTTCTAAATGACTGAGGAAAGATTCTGACTTCGTTGGGAATCCTTAATCTTTCATTCCAGTTCCCCATTGTTTGTCAAATGAACGTCATTGCTGAGCTGCGGTCTACTTAAAAAGTAATTAGAATCCACAATGACTTCATTAACCCCCTCGATTGTTTTGCTCGAGATTGCTGATAAACCCTGCATTCAGAGGGCAGCGCTGAACGAAACTGGCGGACTAGGGAAAAATCGCGTACGAAAACTTTGAATTTTTTTTTTTTTTTTTTTTTTTTTTTTTTTTTTTTTTTTTTTGCTTATTATAAAATTAAGACTAGCCAGAAGACTTGTTAATATTTGTTTTTAAATCTTTCAGATGAAGGTCATAATTAAATCTGCAATGCATTTGAATAGAAAATTGTTGAGCTTGCGGTATTGATTTTAAGTCATGTCTTTTTTGTTGTTGTTTTTGAAAATACAGCGCAATCTTTTCTTCATCGTTTAAATGGAACACGCGAGAAATCAGCTAAGGCCCTGCAAAATATAAACGAACCGAGTTTACATAAAATTACACTTTTCATAGAACCATGAGATACTTTTCAAAAATGCCATTCGGTCTGTTAATGACTTGCCTATTTTTCGTATTGTAAGCCTTTTTATTCTAAGGAACAAGCTTTCAGAGTACAAACAAGTGGACGAAATTATCAATTAGACGTATCTTTGCTAAACGGAACCAGAGACAGGTGGGAAAGTAGGGGTAAGCTCGTTAGTTGAAGGCTGTAAGAATCAATGGTCGTGTGGTGTAAGAAAGCGCCAATGACGTCAGCGGCGACGACCGGGCCGACGCCGAAGTTCCACGGATCCGAATCTTTACCTCGTGAGCCCTGTCTACAACCCTTTGCTACATGCCCACGGCTCATGAGTTGGCGAATACCGTTGGCACTTAGTTCCATTTGGTGCAGTGTAAAATCCCGCTTTTCCATTTCACCAAAGGGAATCACCTCTCTTTTACATTGTTTCTCGTCCAGCTTTCTAGATCACACCCCAACTTTCCCACTCATCTACATTTCCATCCAGCAGAAATACGTCCAATTCATTATAAACGAGAGGAAAATATTGAGACAGACTCTTGAAAAACGAACTGCATTTAAAAATCGAATGAAATACCTGACTCGATTGCTTGAAAGATTCCTCTCACATTGGTCCGACCATAAAATTAGCACTTACTTTCACAACATAACTTACCGTCTCGAGGGTAGGGGCAGTTAATGGAGGTTGAATTTGCTTTAGTTTTAAGTGGCGTTTGCCTCAATAATAACAGAGAGAATGTTTCTGCGGACGGCGAAAGGGGGAGGGTACCCAAGGCGTGCTGCGATCCTTCCCGACGCAACCTGGTTTGAAATCAAACCTTTCATTCATGGATGAAATAATCGGCGAAAAAACGGAGACCAATGATTACTTGGAGCCTCACGTACCGGTTTGGCGCCTGGTCTTCGACTTCGACTCTGGGAGACCTCTTTACGGTTCATTCAATAAACCCTCCTCAAAGGCACTGTTGCTTGATGGCATTAGAAAACTTCTTCTAATAGGGTTATTTAATAGCTATAAAAAGATTAGGGGCAGACTTTTTGGCCACTGGGCTGCTCTAACTTCCGAGATAGTGGTGTAGCTGGGGGGCGGGGAGGATCGACAAATTTTCCCTAAAAACGTCATATTCTATGGTTTTCAGTAATTTTTTATCCATGCGCAGTAAAAAATTTTGCGGCGGTATCCGCACCCCGAAAATTTTGACAGCTGGTGCCGAGATTTGCGGTCCCAGCTGCCGAAAATTCGGCATATTCTACCAAGGATTCGACAGCTCTGCCAAAATTCGTCAGCGGGTCCGCAAATCTCAGCTCCAGCTGCCAAAATTCTCGGGGTGCGGATACTGCCGCAAAATTTTTTACCGTGTATGGCTACCCTTCCATAAGACATTTTTTACTGTAAACCTCCCCAATAAGAAATATTCAGCTATGCTTTTGTCCAAAGGAGGCTTTTTGGGTCATATTTTTAAAGTCAACAAATTACCTGCCGGTATCCGTTTATGTCATGGAAATTATTCCGATGTATCTTTCAAAGAGAGTAAAAACATCAAAAAACATCCTTTAAAATATTTTAAATAATTGCAAACTATTGTCAGTGGTATGGTTGAATAATTTTCCAGCAGTACGTTGAATTGGCAGTAAAGAATCAAAATGTAATTTTATCTTACATGCAATTTTAAAGAAATTAATGCACGAAAATCCGACAACATGTTCGCGGGTCCGGTTCGAAAGCCTCATCTCCATCCGCGAAACTGGGAACGGGGCGAAGGTCAGGGATGGTTACGCCTTGCGCCTAATCTGCCATGCTAGGAAAAACACCGTGTCAACATTTACTAGTTGCCATATTTCAAATTTCTTCCGATAAACAGTGAATTTATAAGGAGTCCTATTAATACTTTATCTTGAAATTTTCAGACGATTTAAAGCTGATCGCGAATAAAATTTTGTGAAAAATTGGAATTAGAATATTCCCCGAGAGTTCATGCTTCATCTTAAGAAATTTGACAACGTCTGAAGGTTCATACGACGTTCTTCCTTAGGACGGTAGTAACGCTGTCGTCGCGAAGCGTTGCGGCGCGTTGCGTTTTCGCGGGGCCTGGCGCTGCGCTGGTGGCGCTTCGAATCCCGTCGCGGCTGTTTCCCGCACCTCAATCTGGGACGCCACCTCGCCGCGCCATGGAGGGCCCAACGGCATCCGATTCGCGATAATAAGACTCAGGAGCACCCGTTGCCGTTTTCTTCCTATCAGTGGAGAAACGTTTCCCCAAGAGTGCGTCTTCAGGGAGAGTATATAATCATCCAAGTTCTTTTCAGTAACAAATGCATGGGAAGGGTCTGTGACTCTCAAATTTTCGAAATTGACTTATCTTCAAAATTCCTCTTATGCACTGGAAAAAAAAACAAAAAAAAACATTGGATCTAGAGTCCAGACTCTTGAAAACATTGACAAGAAAAAATACTCTTGATTCAATCGGATTTTTGCTTGAATCAAAACGAAATACGCTTAAATTAAGAAGCTTGGTTCTTGATTTGAGCTAGATTCTTGTTGTATCAAGGGTACTTTTTCTTGTCGATGTTTTTAAGAGTCTGGACTCTAGATTCAATATGTTTTTTTTTCCAGTGTGCTGTTGAAACAGAAATATTCCTCTATATTAAAACTAAGGAAAAAACTGTAATTTTCAAAATTTGACGTTGGTTCAGACAAAATAGCTGCAAGGAGCATTACTCTGCTAAAAAGCCAGCGAGAGCAATACTTTTAAGTAAAGTGGCGCCCTTTTCTGCCAATTTTTTATCCTACTAGTTCGTTGTTAGACCAAAACGAGACCACAAGAGCATGCAGAAAAGATCACTTACAGCTGTTTTGCCCCACATGAAAATACAAAAGGCCCTTTTTATATAATTGAAAAAAGGGTCGTCGATATGCTATCAACGAAACGTCATAGAGAGTCTCCTAGATGATCATTAGTCCATCCGCCTGATGTTGCAGTCCCTCATAACATCAAATCAATTATTTTTAAACAAAGAGAAACTTCCCTGTTCATATCATCCATACGTCACCAGACTGACCACACTGGTACTAAGGTATACAAAACCATTGTAGTAGGGGGAAAACAATGGAACCACAGGCAAAACCCACCCACAGACTATATTAACCTGCCGATTTTATTTTGGAGGCTGTATATTCAACATCGAAATCAGCTGCCAATGCAGTTTCATTTTCGAAGGCGCCTGATGACAACATCATTAACAAATCAGACCTGGAATCCAATCCGAAATGACCCTCTCATCAGCAGAAATGAAATAAGGAGAGGTCGGCAGGTCTCATTCATATGAGAATGGCAACATTCCTGCTGCCGAAGCTCAGGTATCGTGAATTTAGTCCGTGCAGAACTTACTAGAACAAGCAAAACAAATAACCGATACAATATGAAAATTAGGTAATATATATTAAAATTAAAAATGAGGTCAGAGAAAATGAAAGTAAGCAAGTCAGAACTTCTACAACATTGCACAAGATGGCAACGCGTGGACAGTCTCAGAGGTTAAGAGAAGCTGAACTCCACCCCCAAATTGACAGAAAAAAGATTGATTTAGACTCGGAGGGTGGCTGTGACGCCACTTTTCCCAAGAGACCTCGGTTCTTCCTCAACTGGCGTCGAGGAGCCTCAGGCAACCAGACAGATACGTGCACCAGCAGCGCAGGTATTTCCAGACCTTGCGAAAAAGTCAAGAGTGTCCAGCTTAGCTATCATGTTTTAGGTGAAGTACTAAATAAACAGTCATCCTAAAGGAGAGTAGTCCTTACTTGCGTCCATCTCTTCACGAGTTAATCGAACGATACAAAATATCCATAAATATTCAGTTTAATTATATGTAGTAAATGCACTGTTTTGCTTATGTATACTTTTCTAACCGCGCGTTTAAGTCTCCTACGTGTTTTGCATTGATCTTACAAACATTGTTATGCAAAGTCTCGTTTAAATTACTGTCAGTCCAAATATGAATTATTGAGATGTTTGTCAAACAATTAAAGCAACAATATTTAAAACAGACATCCTTTATGATAGGAAAGAGAGTCAATCATCTGTTCATTCCTCCGACGATCAGCCATGCCAAATACATTATATATTTATTACACTAGCCGTTCTGGGCGCGCTTCGCGCGCCCGGCAGGTCTAGCCGGGGGGCCGCGCCCCCCTAGACCCCCGGTCACTCGCTCCGCGAGTGACATTCGGCCGATTTTGTTTTATTTGATATTAATAAAATAATTGAAATTTTTGAAAAACAGTAAAAGCTTTATTAAAACATTTAAAAATGTATTTTTGAAAAACTCACGCTTTCACTAATTTGACCAAATTATTTGATCAAATTATTTGACCTAATTATTTGACCAAATTATGTGATCAAATATTTGACCTAATATTGACCAATTTGTGATCAAATTATTTGATCAAATTATTTGACCAAATTATTTGACCAAAAAAATTCACCAAATTAGTGAAAGCGTGAGTTTTTTTTTTTTTTTTTAAACGGTTCAGGCTGAACCGTTCAGCACAGCGCAGCGTCAGTCACCGGGTGGGAAGAGAGGCGGGGTGGGAACACTTCCCCTCGAGTGAAATAGAAAAAGATGGAATCGCTGAAAGTCTGAATCCTTCGAAGTTTATATTAATGATGATAAATGAGGAAAAAATAACCGTAAGAAGTGACCCGAATACTGCACAGGAATGTTACAAGGTGGAGAAATGGCGCTGGGAAGTTCCAATAATTTTTGGAACTTCTTGGCATCTTGGTTTTGATTTCCCCGCGAAATGGTGTGGACCCAGCACCATTTCTCCACCTTTCTTATATAAATTTACATATTTTACATGTTTATATTTATTTTATTATTTATTTTCCAAAAACATATCTTCAAATACGCGGTTTGATGATATGATGCAATCCACTGTTTTGCCTGTATACTTTTCTAATCGTGCGTTTGAGTCTCCTAAATAATTTCTTTTGATGTGACAGACATTGTTATGTGAACGTCCTGATTCACTTACTATTATAGTCCAATCATGAATTTGTTTTCTAAATTTTGAGCTTTCGGGCTGTCAAGTATTAACTAACACCAACATTGAAGATTGTCACAAAAAATATGTATCACAAAGATTGATTTTGGCACTAGCAAGAGGGGTGGTTGCATCAGCCAGAAAGGTAGTTGAATCGTGGTAGAATCTGGAAGATAGTTCATTGAGTAAATGTGTTTGTCATCGTTCTTGATGACATTCAGAAGGGGACATATGAAACAAAATAATGCTACCCTTTCATCATTGAAAGAAAGGGAATAAGGAAAAAAATGCGTTTTCGGGTTGACCCGTTGACCACGAGAATGAGGTTGAAATTGAAGGGGCTCCTAATTCAGAGGGACGACAAAAGAGGACAACGATGAATAGTAGAAAATATAAGAAAGTGAGAGCTGATGGAGGCGCATGCTTTGGGATTTCAGTTTTTTGTTTTTTGACCTGGACTTGCATGAAATAAGGGATGTAACATAAAAACGAAGGTCATATCACTTTCTCTGGTCCACTTTCACTGCTCAGTTCAAGGTCCTTTTTTTACTCAACCTTTTTTCCGATCAAAGGACACCAGAAACAATAAACCAAAATAGAAACCTTCTGCCCTCGTGCCATTGTAGGTGTTGCTTTATTAACGTGAAGTAAAACCGCGGGTAAAGGGCTGTTCATTGCCGCCATTTGTGTTTTTTACTAAATATTGACCTCAAGTAAGATTTCACGCGTGCTCATCGCATAATACGAACTATGAGACAACCGAACAATCCTCATTTATTGTGTTGAATTGTCCGCACAAGCATTCTATTCGAGTTTTTGAAAAAAATCAACTCAGTGGACTCAAAACAAGCTTCTATTTTTTGAATGCCTTAATTAAAGCCTCTCTCAAATCACATTTCAGATGTAAGATATTTTGATTACTTCTGCACGTCAAAATTTCAAATAAATAAGAAATCGAATTTCGGAACTTTTGAGATTTTCCTGAACTTTCCCCGGAACTTTTGAAATTCCAGAAATGTTTCGGATCTTTTGCATTTTCATGAGTCGCCTGGGGCTGTATCGAGCGGGGGCTCCTATCTTCTGTATTTACTATGCTCTTTATTTTCTCTATTTTTCTTTATCGTCTTTTTGCATGATCTCATTTATAAATTATATTAGTAGTGTTTTGCAAAGGTAAATTTAATGAGGAAATTGTGTGGTGTATTTTTTAGTTTTTTCTTTTCTTTTTAAATTTGTATGTTAGTTGAATCACTAAATACAAAAAGGGCCCAAGTCCAGAAAACCAAATTGTTCAGGAGACACAAAAAACTGTTTATTTCGTGGTAGATATTTTTTGGAATGTCATTATGTTTAAAAAAATATCTACCACGAAATAAACCGTTTTTTGTGTCTCCTGAACAATTTGGTTTTCTGGACATGTGCCCTTTTTGTATTTAGTGATTCAGTTCCAGACCCATATTTTTGTACTGATGAATTAATTGCGCCGATAAGACATATTTTGGGGCTCTAGTGGCCCTGTATATGTTTTTATAACTAATTAAATAAATAAATAAATAAATGTATACATTTTTTGGGCCTTTTGCGGAACTTTTGAAGAAATCTAAAAAGAATCCCGGAACTTTTGAGGGGCATGGAATGAGAGCACTGACTCAATTCTATATGGAGGGATAGGTTCCCAGATGATGCTTAGAGCGAGAGAGGGCGAGAGATAAACCCAGGGACTGACCGACCGGGGGCAGAGCTCCGGGCTGTGGTATGCACTCGTGACAGCCCGGATCCTGGACCGGGAGGCTGGTTGCTCCGAGGCCAAGGGTTGTTGAATTCCTTCACGAGCGTATTTAACACTTGACTGAGCCCGAATGAGCCTAGAATTGAGTCATCCTCCCACCGGAAAGTTTGATTTATAAAATGTTGACATTGGAGTCGCTCGAGTCCTCCCAGCGCGGATGGGGGTTGACGAAAGGGCTGTCTAATTACGCGTGAAAGAGACGTTGATGCTCCATTATGAAGATAGAGAAGACGAAAAAATATTCAAATTCCAAGGCTCATTTCATCAGTGCTTCCATTTCTCGGAACTAGTACAGAATTTGGAACTTTTGAGAATTTCCTTGATTTTTCCCGGAACTCTCGAAATTCCCGAAATGTTCCGGATCTTTCGCATTTTCCGGAACTTTCTCAGAACTTTGGAAAAATCTAAAAAGAATCCCAGAACATTTGACGGTCGTGGAGTGGCAGAAGTAGGAACAAAAAAGTTCCGAATCCCAGAACTTTTGGCGGACATGGAATGGGAGCACTGCATTATATCGCTTAAAATGAAAGATGCAATTACAGCGAACCGATGGTTATTCATGCGAACGGAGCAGAATTAGGCATATATTGACGGTGAAACTGCGGACCAGTTTTCCTATCCCGCCTCGTCTTTCAAATGGAAAACGCTTCAACGTCATTTCTTGAAAAATTGGTGGAAGGAATGGATTAAAACAAGTAATAGTTTTTTTTAAAATAATTTTCATTAATCAGTTTATTTGATACACTGGAAAAAACACATTGGATCTAGAGTCCAGACTCTTGAAAATTTTGACAAGAAAAAATAATCTTGATTCAATCGGATTTTTGCTTGAATCGAGACAAAATCCGCTTAAATTCAGAGGCTTGGTTCTTGATTTAAGCTATACTTTTTCTTGTCGATGTTTTTAAGAATCTGGACTCTAGATCCAATGTGTTTTTTTTTTCCAGTGTATTATTTATCCCCGTAAGACTTTTAAATAATCCATATTTTATAGAAGCGAGGCATTTTGAAATAAATCTTCTCTCAGAAACAAACATTCTGGGAAATATAATTGAAAGATAGAACACGGTGCGTACGACTTACACCTAAACCCGCGGATACTTCGTTGTTTAAAAATCGGTTAAATTCGTACGGTTAATTCATCGGGGGGAGGAAGGGAGGATTGGCAAAATTTGATCGCTTTGGCTTTTCCTCGAAAACCTGAATTGAATGGGCTCAACAGATGTACATTCCTCTGGAATAAAATTAATTTTTTCATCCTTTTCAACTTCCCCTCGCAAAATATTCTCTTTTTTGCTTTTAAACTTTGACCCGGAGCTGCCTTCCATTGCTTCTGGATACAGAGAAAAAACGGTATCAAATCTTCACAAACCGTTTGAATTACACTCTTCGTTTCTGAACAATAATTTTGCAGGTATTCCTCTGTTCGGTAATAATAAAATCCTCCAACGAAAGATTACGATAGTCTTATGAAGAACAGTATTGTGAGGATATTAGCGAGTCTGGTCTCATGGCTAAGAATTTGCCTTCTTAAGAACGTCCGAGAAAATAGAGTGAATAAAAAATAATGAAAAGGAGCAGTGGCGCGGCTTAAATGATCGATTATCGATTTTTCCCCTGTGAAGCCATGGTAAAGAATCGATTATTAAGGTCTTTGTCGGAAACACTCACTTTATCGATCTTTTTCATGTGTTTAAATGACAAATCGATCGATGTATCGCAAGGCGAGCCACGCCACTGAAAAGGAGCCGGACGGAGCAACGCAAGTATAAGGCTTAGAGGGATTGGATGGATGAGTTTCTCAAGGGCTCATAAGATTTTGTCCACGCTGGTGGAGGGAGGGCAAGGAGGCGGAGGGTGCTGTCATATCCTAATCATATCCCGGACCCTCCAGGAGAGGTCCAGTACCGACTCGTTGTTTTTCACGGCCTTCGCGATGGGCTATGGGCGAGAGACGGAGAAAAAAATCACTCTCAAAAGGCGCCTCTCCGTTCTTGCTCACAGCTCATCTGCCGATCAGCAATCTCCTCTTGTACCTGCCTTGAGAGATCATCTATATGGCGCACAGAGAGGAAAAAAATTGTCCCCTTGGATACAAAACAATGTTGTCAATAATCTTTTGTTCTTTTATAAAGTGTGTTTTTTGGTTTTATTTGTTAAAAAGGTGACAAGCAACCGTCACTTTGTCTATCGATCATGAACGTATCGATTAAGCGGATGTGTCACTCGATGTAGATAGACAGGAGCAAAACAAGGGGAAAACACGGGAAACAAAGCTAAAATACATCAATAACAAATCCTGAGACGTTTCTACTCAAAATTGAGTCATTTTCAGTCAGTTTTTTATAGGTCTCAGGCTTTTTCATCGATATTTTTTAATTTTTATTGTATTTTCCGACCGAAAATGGCTCAATTTTGAGTCGAAACATCTCGGGGTTTTTTAGTGTTGTATTTTAGCCTTGTCTACCGTGATTTCCCCTTCTTTTTTTCTCGGGCTGATTCGGAAAAATGTGCATCTATGTAGATATACGCATATAGACATTGATTTCTCCTCCCCTCCCATTTTATGCAGCATTGCAGCAGTCATTTTGCACGAGGGCATATGAATTTGGGGCTGGAGAAAGATAAAAGGAGGAAGAAAGGGGGATGCCTATGCAAATAATTAAATTTAATTTTTCTTAATATTATTCATTCGCCCTCAAGCATTCGTTTCTTCTTGTTAATAAGATGAATTATAAAGCTAACGTATTACAACTTTTCTTTTAAAAAAAACTTTTTTTAATGACAAAATATAACGAAAATAAGGACAGAATAAACTTTTCTGGTTCATCAATTTTTTTCTAATGATATTGCCCAAGTAGCATTACTAAAATTTAAATTTTCCAAGACTAAAAGCTTCATGAAAATATGGAGTACTTCTGCGCGAGATAGTGTAAAGCGCTGAGCTTTTTTGACATTGTCGTAAGGTGTTCCTCATTCACCCTGCAGATGCAGGTTCTTGTTCAAATAATTTCCCGACAGAAACTCGAGTGCCGAGCAGCAAGGCCCAGAAGCTCGAAGAGTTGGTCGCATCGCCCGTCACAAATTTTTTCGTGAAGACATAATAGTTGATGCAATCTGAAATGGTTTTATCTGCATTTGCCCGGAAAAAATCCTTATAGGTCCCGCTGTTGCCAAATTACCAAAAAATGACATTGTACTCCGTATTACAATGCGATAAATTAAACGAATTTTGCAGCAGCGTCACATTTTCGGTTGCAGCGCACTCCAACTGAAACGTAATCCGGTGTCAGACATAAACGGTCCGTTTTGGGCTCAGGTTTAGCCAGATGATCTGGTTAAAACTCGCAAATTTAATTGTGGGACCATAAAACCCTCTGAGATCCGACAACGCATGAATTTAAATAAGATTTTGATTTTTACTGAGTGATTGCATTTCGGAGGATTAAATCGAGAATCCTCAATCGCATGCACGGTATTGGCTTTGTTCGGAGATGACAGGTATTTAATCCTGTTTGCAGATCTTTTATTGGTCGAACGAAGCGGCGGTTTCGGCTTTTATAAAAGACACGACGTGTCTTCTGCAAAATTTAACTGTGTCGGATTCGCTGTTTGCCCAATTGAGAAACTGTGGATTAAACGAGGCTTGTTGAGAGTTCTTGAACCGAAAAAGTATGCATCGCAACGTCTGATTAATTTTATATTTTCGTGATCATAGAAGAAACATGTGAGATTGCCGCTTCAACATACAACAAAATATTGGATCAAACTTAGGTTCAGATCGAAACTTAACTCCCTTTCCGCATTATGATTGGTTGATGAGCGCCTTGCTCAGCATCTTATTTATTGGTCCGATGATGATTAATGGACCTCAAACCGAGCAGTTTGCAAAACTAGTCATCAATTATCTTTTACTGAGTAGATTCTACAACTTTTTGATCATCTGCCATCGAAGGCACATCTGAATGTTGCCTTCTCTTACAAAGGACAAAGGGCACTCCGTGAGCAAGAGAAAGCAAGGAGAATCTCTAAAATGTATCGTCCAAAAAAATGTTTTAAAAAAAGGAAAAGGTAGACAAAGAGGAAGAAGAAGAGTTAGCAAACATAAAGTTCCAAAAAAATGCAGTTGTTTTCGTTTTACGAATTGTGTTTTATGTGGAATCACAGCAAAACAGGATACAAATCAACGTTCTCCCAAGTCGAGAAACTGCCTACCTACGCAAATCGTAGGCGAACATATGAACGTAGAAACATTTCGGTGACGGAGGACGTCCAAGGGCGGAAGATGTGTGTTATTGCGCTGCGCTTCAATGATAACCTATGGATAAGTAGTATAATAAAATGAAATATTGTATTAGTTAGTTTTGTGTATCGGTCCAACAGATAAATTAAAAATTACATATGTTCCGTTTTCATTTTTCGGATGTTTCTGCGGTCGGCCCTTTCCCAACTTGTAAAGCTTTTGATAAAATGCTTGCCCTACTGAGAGAAAAAAGAAAAGATGTAGTAGATAAATACGTTCATTTAGAAGGAATACTTCATAATCTATGAAGGTAGGAAGTAGGAGAAAAGGAAAGAAGGGAAAGATCCACAGGAATTAGTAAGGAAGACAAAATATTAAATATTCCTACGAATTCGGGAAAAAGATTTAATGATTTTGAGTCCACGATACATTCTAATCCATCGATAAACCAAAGATCCGTTGACATGATCATATGTATAATTTTTCAATATGCTTTTCAATGGCATGCGGCCTTGTATTTTTTTATTTTTTTTAAGCAACCCCAGAAAACGCACGACTATACAACATTCAAGAAAAACAAAAAATTGTTTTGGGACGACTGCAACTCTGCTTAAAGTTGCGTAACTTAGTATTTATTTATTTCATTTTTTATTTATTTTACTCATTTTTTTTTCGAGTGTTCAGTTGCATGTCGGGAAATGAAGGCCGGGAACGTGAGAGGCTTCCCACAGCCGTGCGCCATTCCACGCGTGGCACCTCCATAAAATTTAGGCTCTCATGCCGCGGTCGGGGGTGAGAGGGGGGGAGGAGGCGCGGGAATTTATGGCCTCCGCGCGACACCAAGAACTGCAGTTAATTTCGCCACATTTCTCCTGACGCGCGGTTGAAATAATGAGTGGTGAATTTATATCACCTGCGAATGAGACGGCATTCCCTTTGCTCTACCTATTTCCGCAACGGGTCGGATCTATAACGGGGGAAGCGGGGAGATTATTCCCATCGTAGAATTACAAACATGTCACTTCGGAAGGGTAAAAGATGACCGCATGAGTTATGGCCGAGATGATGGAAGGACTATTTCTTAAAACAATTACCGGGCTCCCCCCCTCCCCCCTATCCCTGCGGAGGCAGTCGCGGCTCTCTCGCCGGTGTAGCTTTTCTGAAAGAATGAGCAGGAATTTTAATTTTTAACACTCCGGTATACCGCCAAGACGGCTGCCTCACAGTAGGGTTGTTCCGCGAGTGCGGAGGTTCAACTGCAGGACATCAGCTAGACCGCTTCGGCTAGGCTCAATGTGATGTCTGGACGCAGGACAGCATGTCGATCGGAAAACACATATCGATGGCCGAAGTACAAAATCACGTATCTCTATCGGGGTGTTTCAAAATGTTTGATGCAAATTTAATTTTTCGAAGAAAAACAAGCAAACTTTATAGCTTGAATTTTGCGTTTAAAAAAGAAAAGAATAATTGGGTTATCATGCATTGCTGTTCTTACACACTGGTTTTAGACCAACAAAATGTCCCCTGTTGGTGTTCTAAAGGGGGCAAATTCGGCCAAAATTTGGAGAGAAGATCTTCCGAGCTTTTGAGCTCCAGGTTCGAGCTTCGAGCATGTGACTCGAAGTTGAGGTGATATGGATCTCTGAAGTTTCCTGATCACGCATCCGAAAACTTGAGGTCAAGCTGCCGAAGTTCGGGTCAGACATCGAGGCACCTCGGTATGTACCGGAGTACTTCAGATGTGTGACCCGAACCTTCGGTATATATCGAAGTACTTCAGATGTCTGACCCGAAATTCGGCAGCTCGACCTCACGTTTTTAGATACGTGATCCAAAAACTTCAGAGATCCATATGACCTCAACCTCGGGTCCCACGCACGAAGTTTTTCTCTCCGCGTGTCTTCGAATTTTTTGAAAAAAATAAAAATAAACGTGTGAAGTGAATTTTCTTGAAAATTTTCTCGGTTGATTTCCATTGAGCGACGCTCGTCGGCGGTGGAAGCGGAGCTATGCGCGCTGGAAGTGGGATGGACGAGGGGGGGGGGGGGGGGGGTCGGCGCAGCGGCCGCGGTCGGGCCAGGACAGCTTCTGAAGATGGCGATGACGGCGATTTATCAAAAAAGCGGCCGGTGACAGGCCGCCGGGTTTTTCTGCACCGTCCTCGTCCGGGGCATGTCTGCGCGTCGCATCGCGTCGCGGCTGGCTGGAGTGGCCCGAGTGCCCGGTCGATATCGATTTATCAACTGGTTCCGCCGCCGCCGCCGCGGCCACCACTCCGACTTTGCACTCGCCCCGACCCCCGAGGCCAGAGGAAAAAAAGCCCGCAGCTTTTGCCCAGCCGCAGCCCTCAGCCGCCAAAGCCCAGAGTCTTAGCTCAAAGTGCTCATGAAAAGCCAGAGACAAGAGACCCTGCATTGACCTCTTGACGACAGGTGGAAGCCCTACACGGAGAAAAAAACTTCTTGCGTGGGACCCAAAGTTCAGGTCATATGGATCTTTGAAGTTTTCGGATTGAGCATCTGAACACTTTAGGTCTAGCTGTCGAGGTTCGGATCACACACCTGAAACTTCAGTTCTTACGTCTGAAGTACTTCGGTTTTCACATCTAAACAACTTTGGTTCTCACGTCCGAAAAACTTTTTTTTTTGTGGTTTTGTGGTATGACTTTTTACCGGTATAACTTTTATGGTATAATTTTTGTGGAAAAACGCTTTACCTGGAGGCCCTACACGGAGAAAAAAACCTCGTGCGTGGGACCCGAAGTTTAGGTCATATGGATCTCTGAAGTTTTCGGATTAAGCATCTGAACACTTTAGGTCTAGCTGTCGAGGTTCGGATCACGCATCTGAAACTCTAGTTCTTGCATCTGAAGTACTTCAGATGTGAGAACCGAAGTTTTTCGGATGTGAGAACCGAAGTTGTTCGGATGTGAAAACCGAAGTACTTCAGATGTAAGAACTGAAGTTTCAGATGTGTGATCCGAACCTCGACAGCTAGACCTAAAGTGTTCAGATGCTCAATCCGAAAACTTCAGAGATCCATATGACCTAAACTTTGGGTCCCACGCACGAAGTTTTTTTCTCCGTGTGGGGTGATGAGCTTCGGGTGACGTCACGAGCCAAAGACGTTTCCCAAACTTTGATTTGTTTGCAAAACGAAACTGCCAACACATTGTTAACCATAGGTCAACGGTTGAATGTTGAAGTCCCGAAAGTAAAAGCTTCCATCATTGCGAAGATACTAGTGAAGGGTCTCTTGTCTCTGTGAAAAGCAAAGGGACCAATATTGGACTGCGTTTAGCAGAGTTCGAACCAAGCCACATCAGCTATTACCGAATTTTATCGGGCAATTTAATTTTCAGCATGAAAACGGTTGTGGGATTTTTTGCGCTAATTTCAGTGAATTTCCTTCATAGTGCGAAGCAAATTCCTAAAAATTAGATTCTCTGAGAAACTGATAATTGTTGAGAAGAACCCCCAAGGAAACGTGTTGAAACTTTGGAACTGAGAAACGTCCTTCTTAGAATTGAGCTACTGAGCTTCTGCTTAAGAGTATCATCGTCACTAGCTCGCGCAAAACTAACTAAATAATGAGCAAAAGCGGCCTCATTACACTGCCTACTTCCCGAGCAGGAGCGCATGGAATTACGGCCTAAATTTTACGGGCACCATTGTTCCCTCTTCATTAATAGGAGAGAAAAAAACTGCATTAAACTTTCGTTGTCGTCGAGCAAAAGTGCCGATTTCGTCGCAACGGATTTTGTGGAGAAAATAATTAGAGGGGACCTTGGGGTTCACGGGCACGGTTGGCGCGGGGCGGTGATGTCAGATTGCTTGATTTAATGCGCATATTTTTCAGCAAAACGATCACTAAGAATCGTGGAGAAACGGATAAAACTAAGAACAATAATCGCGTCAACAAGACGACCATAAACGTCGTTTAGCAAGAATTTTCGAAAAAAGTCGGGAAGCTAAGTTACTGAAAACCTTTAGACTTTTTTAAAATTAAGACTTTCAGTTTGAAAGGATTTCAGTTAATGAGTTTTGGTTAGTGTGTGTGTTCTCACGATTAAATAGAGCCCTGACATGAAAGTATCACTGTTCGTATTTATTTACGTAAAACGTGGTCACGTCAAAACCTTCAAAAATTAACCCACAAAGTAATAATTAACTTTTTTTGTATTTTATAATTTAAATGCCCCTCTTCACAAAAGACTGAATTTTTTATTTTCTTCGAAAGCTCAATTTTTTCGTCGATTGCAAAAGTCCGTACCGTTAGCAGTGTGTTTTTTTTCAGTGTAAAAGATTTCTTTAAAAATTTCCGTGTAATTTAAGTATATCAATCCAAAAATAATTGCATTTGTTGTCAGTGGCTGTTTGTGCTGTGTTGATTTTGGTCTCTTGGAATTGGAAAGTTTTACCTCTTAATTTTAATGTGAGCTGTAAACACTGATTTCTCTCTTCTGAATATAGATTTTCGGCATTTTCAATTTGTTTCATAAGTAATTTCGATGAAAAATCATTTCACGCGGCTTTTTAATTTTCACCACGTCCATTACGAACACTGGAAAAAAAGTCGCTTGGATCTAGAGTCCAAACTCCTTAAAAAATTGACAAGAAAAAATATTCTTGATTCAATCGGATTTTTTGCTTGAATCAAAAGGAAATCTGTCTAAGTGAAGAGGCTTGGCTCTTTGATTCAAGGAAAAATCGGATTGAATCAAGAGTATTTTTCCTTGTCAATGTTATTAAGAGTCCGGACTCCACATCCAAGCAACTTTTTTCCAAGTGAAGGGAAAACTGCACAATCTGGCAACCGCGGGTGGAAAAGCAGGCAAGTTTCCTCGAGCACGGGACAACCCGCGCACGACGCCTTACTTACATCGGCAAATATAATACAACAAAAAGCGGGGTTGCCAAATTTGAGGATCGCGGGGCGGCGCCCCGCGGAAAAATCGGAAAGCCCCGCGCGATCGGGTGCCCCGGTCGAAGAGTTAATTACGGGAGGTGTCCCCGGAATAACAATGGAAGACCCTCCCGGGGGGGGAGGGGGGGCTGCTCGCGGGTCACAATGGGGAGCTCATTAGTACCCGCCGTCGATGGTCCGCCTGATTAGGCCCCCGTCGATATATCGAATCCGCGCCTATCTCCTGCGGGAAATCTATCGAAGCCCCCGATCGATTTAAGGAACGTAATGAGTGCGTGGCCGAGCACGCTCCCCCGGATTTAAGTTGGGGGACACCGTGCTTGTAGGTGGGTGCCCGGTGCCCCCTGGAATGTTAAAAGGCCCCGTCCTGTGTTGCCGGATTTCCCGGTTAAAATCGCTCGGGGATAGGGGTGTTCCGTGCGATTTGGCAGCGGTTGGCGCGTCCTTTCTTTCGTGACGAAAAACGGGGTAGCGCATGAGCTGTAATCAGGATATCCTAGATATCGGAGGGAGATAACGAAATCTTTACAAACGATTTACCGTCTTTTTTTTCGCTTTGCACGTGAAGCCATTCTCTCTCCCCCGAGTAAAGCGCGTCCTTTTACGGTGACCGGGCCTCGTCTCCCCCGAGGAGCGTTTGCGTGACTGGAAAGAAATTTCAAAGGCTTGCGAACTTGACTCCGTGGTAAGCCATTATTAGTTTTCGGGTTTACTTTCGCGGTCATTAGACCTGCGGAACGAGCGAGCGTGGATTAAAGTGTTTCCATAGATTGTGTCCGGCCTAAGTCACGGGCAGTTATTGCCTTTTCGGCATCTATCGATTTATTATCTTTGATGACATTGAAAAAGGATATGTTCTGGTTTGAGCAATCAGGGATTTGCGGTTTGAGTAATATTCCTCTAGTCAAATTTCGTGAGAAACATAATGGTGCCACCGGTTCACGCTAAAACAGCCCCCTAGCTCAGAAAAGGTTCTCTAAGTTCAGATGGTCAATGGAGAGGATGGTTGCGTCCAGCTGAAAGTCCACTTCTCTATCTAATCAAACTCTTCAAAGACAGATAGGGAGAAAGTACACTCGCAAAGTTTGATTGGGAGCTCCAAAGCTGGAACACCCTGCTTACATTTTTGCCCCCTATCTGTCCACGGAGAGTTTGACTAGAAAGGTGGACTCTAAATGTGGCGTTAAATGACTCCACCATCATGACCAGAACTTTGAGAGCTTTTTCAAAGTTTGAGAACTTTTTCAAAGCTTGAGAATTGATTTCAGAGGCAACCAGTAGCACCATCGTGTTTCTCGAAATGAAAACATGTACTGTAAACACACATCCTTGACACATGCGAGAACCTTATTTGCCCCTATATTTTAGTCAGTATCCTGTTCGCATCGATTATTATTCAACGCAGGATTTTGCTCCCATTTTGGATTCATCTCACAATCAGTCTCTCTCAACACTGATGCAAGGCATCAAATCCATATTGAAAACTTATCCGCGTTTCATTGACGACAAGCACGAAGCCGCAACGCCCTCTCCAAACCGCATCGATCACAATTAAAAACGGATCGACCCGAAACGGATGCACGCTTGAATTTGCTCGACAGCCGCCAAAATTTTCCGGCCTACCCCACAGGAGCGCGAATCTGGCACGCAGCGCCGCGGCATACGGAAAGCGGAATATTTTGGGAAACAATTTTTCACGGTCCCCGTCGATTCCTTTGCGGTGCGCGCGCACGGATATCGAAAATCGGAGGGGTGAGCACGTAGAAGGTTCGGATAAAAAGTTTCATTTTTTCATAGACATGAGCTCGCAAATTGAGACCAACGAGGCAACAATCCGACGGGTCGCTTTTGACGTAAATCTTGTTTTCATAATCCGACTCCTGGCTCTGCTGCAGGGTTGCGGGGATGAGGGGGGTGGATTAGGGGGGCAGTGCAAGAATGAGCGAGGATGGAACAAAAACCTCGGCTCCTGGCGGGCAGCTGTCGCGACGCGGCCGAAAGAATCGAATCTGCAGGTAGAAATAGCGAGTCAAAACTCAAAACGTTGGATCATGGCTGAGCATCCAGCATCCCTTCTTAGAAAGATCTGATCACTCCTCCTGCACCCTCATCTCGCTGATCTGCAGGCTCCTCCGATGAATTTTTGAAGCACGGCACATTTTGGACATAAGATTCTGTTCAACTTCCGATTTGAAATTTCATTTGAGCGTCTTGCATCATTTATTTCACACTGAAAAAAGCTATGATTTATAAAGCAATTAATGTTTCATATGGAACACCACTAATAGTAGTAAAGGCAACAAATAATAATAGAAAATATACCTTAGTGGTGGTACACCTTAGTATGTTACGAGATATCCTCGTACGGTTCACAGACCGAGAATCCTTAGTTCATTTACGACTAATAGTGGTGCTCCATATGTACCACTTATTGGTTTATAAACCATAGATTTTGTTTGGCAGTATTATTTGCCTCAGAAAATTTAAAAATTTGGATCAACTTCTTGCGGAAATTTTTATTTGATAATTCTTATGGATCCTTCAAAATTATCTTGTTATAGCGTGCTGAACTTGACAGTATGTCTACGTAAAATGAGGGCGATTATTCTAATTCAAAGCTTGATGGCAACGAAAAAATAGAAAAAACTGTAATTTGTGAGATAAGAACAGCGGGGCGATTATTGAAATTGATGGACAAAGCTATAGACAAAGAAGACATAGGGAGTATGGAGCGATCTTATTGGTTGACATGGTTGGTTCTTATAGACTAAGGAAGAAAATGATGGACTAACTGTCGGGTCTTTAGTGGGTTGCCGTTAGTTAGTCCATTACCTACCTCCTATGTCCATTGCCACCACCTGCTTCCACCAATAGGATCCCTCCAAATCCCTTTTGTCGTCTTTGTCTATAGCTTTGTCTATCAATTTCAATAATCGGCCCGCAGATAGACGTGAGATGTTTAAGGAGTGATCGCAAGTCATGGTCATCTCCAATTGCTCTGCGTTTCTTGTTAGCAACCTCTACTCTTCACTTGATTCTGATTGAATTTAATTTAAGTGTTAAAAAAGAAAAAAACCACATAATTGACACGCAAAAATTGATCGTACTCATGTAAATGACATTAAACTCACCGTGCAAAAAAAACCAAAACTTTACAAACTATACGAGATTCCTTCTGTAATTTTTCTCAGATAGTTCTTACCCTATTTGATACTAATATCTGCAATCAGTTTTCTCTATTATTATAGCCCCCAAATTGCAAGGCGGAAGTCTTACAGTCACCACCAGGGTGGTTCTTAGATTGTCGATCTCTTTTCCTTTGAAACCCGCCCCAGCAATAAACTATCTTGCTTTGAGTCAACTCCAGCGGCCGAACTCCGAATTCCGTGCTTGTTTGCTCAGCGCGTGCAGGCGCATCAAAGCCAACAAAAGAGGGACACCTTGGCGGTAGCACTATTGACATACTTGAAAATAAGTCAAAATCAAAATGCGCAACCGAAGTGTCAGGCATACTTGCCAAATTGTGTTGGATATTTTGGTTTTAACACATTCAAAATGGAAGAAATGAAAAGGGATGTCTAGTGATAATAATCTATCAAACGTAATATGAATAGGGTCTGTATACAGGATCAAAATTGAAACATTCTTCAAGATACGTTTCTCACTCAAAATTTCATGAAAAATACATGAGAATTAATAATTAAAAAATTCTAAACCAAATTATGAGTGAGACTTAGTAATCATACAGAACCATACAATCAGTAAATTCAAACTTTCTGCTCAAGAAAAAACCAGAATTTGCTTGGGTCGATTCGGTCATTGGAAACACATTTATCATAAATTAATCAACCTATGCTCAATATTACACACGTTTCTCCTCTACTCTGAAATGTATTTGTAAAGTTATCAAGGAAATTTCAACTTACAAAGAAAATATTTCGCCGAAAAGAGAACCAAAATTAGTCGGACTGCTACTTAAGACTGGTCAACTTCATTTTTCTGGCATTTTCATTTAATTGACGATCACAGGTAATGCTGATTTCTCAATTATGAGGTGAATTTGGAAAATTTAGATGCTCCCATATCGTTTTACATATTAGCTTTGAAGAGGAAATACTTGTATTCACTTTTTCATTCAGAAAAGTCTTTCTGAAATGAAAGAACGAATCGATAGAACCAAAATACTTTGATGATATGGAACTTATACTCTCGGCATAAGTATTCGAGTTCTCAACATGAACTATTGAATCCGTTGAAAATAATTCCGGGAATTCGCTCATCTCAATTGTCTAGTTCAGTCTGTATCATCCGTGTATAGTTTCTACAGGAAAGCGTGAAACTTCGTCAGTAGTTGCAGAGACACAAATTTTCAAAAATTTCCACGAAGGGAATGTCCGGTCAAATATGTCTCACGAGAAAAGTAGGTCCAAGGTAACCAAAATCACGGAAAATCACGGTTCGTTTTTAGAAGATTTCCCAGTCATGTGGGGGTTCAGGCCCCCTGTAAAATTTTTAGCAGGGGTATTTCTTCATGATGGGATTTTCGTGGATATTGAACATAGGTGGAACTAGGGGGCCTCTGCCCGATATGGCACCTGAGCGAAAGACGGTGGTCATTTATCACATACCGATTCAAAATGCCGCATTTGATTGTGCTTTGTATGGACACAAAGGCGGGACTCGAGGGGAGTGATTCGGTGGCCACTGCGATGACGAGGGGGTGTTCTCCCCTGCCCGTGCCGCCTTGGGATCGACGTGCGATGTCGCCCCTTTGGAGCCCTTCCGCCCCCAGCCCCCCAGCCCTCCATTGCCGTCTTGTAGATGATGTAATCTATAACGATACAAATGTGCTGGACTTTATTGCTCCCGGACCCAGTCTCAAGAGAGTGGTTTGTGACGTTAGAGACTATTCAGTCCCACAGAATCGCAACCGCTACCAACGGTGACTATTACATTTTGAGGAGGGGGGCGTCAATATGTACAAATTAAGAAAATCTGTCTTCTTTATAAACTAAATTCCGATTTTGCGGAGAAAAATGCTGTCATAAATAGCGCATGTACACCCAAAAGTTTGTTCAATTTTACGGATCACTGATACCGCAATTTAAAATGTAGAAATAAAACATATTAGTCAAAACTAAGATGGCATGTGAAACTTCTCCAGATCTACAATAACTACGCTATAAAGAATTGTAAAATGAGCTAACATCCCTGAATGGAAATGAAAGGAACACAAGAAAAGGGGTTCTCAGTTCTTTAATTTTATAAAAATCTTCTTTGCGCGCCTGAGGCTGTAAAGATGAAGAGGAAGCTGTCAAGAACTTCTTACAGCTTACCGCTGGTTAGGATGATTTGGGTAGCAGGTCGTGACTCAAGAGACACACTTTCAATTAATTCGATGCATGAGATATTAAATTCTCAAGAAAAATTGATCATTTCTAATAACAATTGTTTTTTTTTTTCTGTCCAACTCATGGTTTTTCCGAATCAATTGAAAAATCCAAAGTCATCCAAAAAATTCTTTCAGGAGGTAGATGCATTTTAAACGAATCATAAGAAATTAAAAAACTATCTCTCATTGTAGTAAGGTGGATTGATCAATAACTTAAGAAATGGCATGAATTGGACGAATTTCTTCTAAACAGAACCAAGTGGCGGGCAGAGAAGGAAGATGAGGGAGGAATTGGCAGGTGTGGGGGGGTTAACGACCAGCTTCTCTTATGCTCACAATGCTTTTCCATGGCACTTACTTACATTGACAGAATGCGCCATCTGGGACTCTAAAATCATCAAAAGGAACTGAAATTTGTGGTTCTCCAGTCTAACAGAAATACGTCCAATTGTAGATTCAAGTCATTTAAACACACGTGCTTCTTTTATGGATGTATTTATGCTAAAAGGAACTATGTGCATAGGGTTTACGTGCAACATAGTTCCTTTTAGCATAAACTAGGGGCTTATGGGGCTGCTTCGCAGCCCCTTATTTTTCCTGTACACTTTTCACTTTCACTCTTGAAGTTGACCACTACGTGACGGTACCCTGGAGGCTCTCCTTCGGATGAATCAAAAATACCGGCAATTTCGTCCGCAGAAGGAGTACTTGATGTTCTTTTATCCATGGCAATGTTATCAATGAATCGTATGCTAAAATCTTGACAACTGTGAGTATTGTCGATCATTGTCGATGCTTTTTTGTAAACGTTTGAATAAGGATTATGAGACAGAATATTACCCAACGAAAGAAGAATTTCTTCTTTTAATTCATTATTTTCGTCGCGTGCAGTACGAACATTCAAAGATGTAGACGTGTCAACTATATACAGCTGTCCGTAAACTGGAGATTCTTCATTGGGGGGCAAAAGGTCAGAAATGTATCTAAAATTAAAAATAAAATTTAGAGATGAGTAATAAAATAATAACAACACTATTAAACAGAATTTTAAGTCTTATTATTTTCTCTGAACTGTTTATTTTTAAAATGTTTAAAAACAAAACGGAATAGACAAAGTCCAAATAGTAACTAACAGAGGAGGAAAGATTTAAATGCAGTATCCGGAATGCAGCTGCATTCCGGATGCGTTAAGGGGTGGGAAGGAGGGAGGGACGGACTGAGAAACTGAAAAAAGTACGTTACGTAACGGTAAATATTAAATAAACTTACCTATATATGGATCCTTGAACTTTAAAGCAATAAGGTCCATCACCCGGAATATCAATTCGATTTGCAGAGAAAGAGGCAAAAGCAACAGCACTATTATAATTTCTGATATGCTTTATGAAATTTGGAGAATATAAAAATAATGATTTCAAATCGGTATTTGTCCGAATACTCGGTAAAGAAATTAAGCCATTTTGGCAGCAGTTATTAAAATGACCATTGGACATTTCACCCTGAAAATGGCGAGCATTACAATGATGACAAATTATATTCATTGAACCGACTGAAAATTTGGTGACAAAATTTTCATCAAAGTTCTGATCATCAATTTTATACTTCCGAAATGAAGAAATGAAACTTTGATTTTCTATACTAATAACAGAGTTAAGTTCTTGCTTCACTAAACGAACATGCGAAGAATTCTGGAAAACGCGACCACGTTTTGGAGGACGACCGCCTCGGTCATTGAAAATTTCACTCATAACAACTGTTAAATTTAAAATTGAAATTAGTAAAAATTATTATTATTTTAACAAAATCATAACTGAAAAGTTCAATTTTTAAATTAAAAAAAATAAATCAGAAGAAAAAGGATGAAATCAAAATGGAAATTAATAATAAACATATTTATACACATTGAAAAGAAACAGCGTGAAAAGTTCTGATCGGAAATGAGAAAAAAAACTTGGAGGTTATTGACTTATCCCGGAGCGCAAAAATCCCGGGTAGCAATGTTTTCATCGATTCCTATGTAATTTTTGACGCTGAATCCGAATTTCAACTTTGCGCCATTAAATTCGGACCGGAAAGTTGCCAAATTTGGCAAAAATGGCCTAAAATCGGCCTTTTTTCCGGATTATGACCTGTAACTTGCTAAAAATTGATCTGACGATAAAATTAGTTATTTTCAGAAATAAAGCTCGTTAAATTTCCTATAAAACAGTTTCTATACTTTTTTTTGCTCAAGGCAAAATCAAGCGCGCTGGCGGGCTCCAAACTTTGAAAAATGAGCGAATATTTGGTTTTTTCCGGGTTATGGCCTGTGACTCGTCCAAAATTGATCTAACGACAATTTGGTTGTTTTAAAAAAAAAGTTCGTTAAATTTCCCATAAAAAAGTTTCTACACACTTTTTTGCTCAAGGCAAAACTAAGCGCGCTGACGGGCACCGAACTTCGAAAAATGAACGAAAGTCGCGTTTTTTTGTGGTTTTTGCAAAAATCCCGGGTAGCAATGTTTTCATCGATTCCCATGTAATTTTTGGCGCTGAATCCGAATTTCAACTTTGCGCCATTAAATTCGGACCGGAAAGTTGCCAAATTTGGCAAAAATGGCCTAAAATCGGGCCTTTTTTCCGGATTATGGCCTGTAACTTGCCAAAAATTGATCTGACGATAAAATTAGTTATTTTCAGAAATAAAGCTCGTTAAATTTCCTATAAAACAGTTCCTAAACACGTTTTTGCTCAGGGCAAAATCAAGCGCGCTGGCGGGCTCCGAACTTTAAAAAATGAGCGAAAATTGTGTTTTTCGCGGTTTTTGCCCGATGTCTCCTGTTTTAATCGTCCGACGAGTAATTTCTGGACAAATTAAGTGCAGATGATAAAATTTACACTTACTGAAATGAATTGATGTAAATAATAAGGATAACCCAACACATTACAGTATGCGCAATTTTCGCACATTTTACGAAGTTCGGAGCCCGCCAGCGCGCTTGATTTTGCCCTGAGCAAAAAAGTGTATAGGAACTGTTTTATAGGAAATTTAACGACCTTTATTTCTGAAAATAACTAATTTTATCGTCAGATCAATTTTTGGCAAGTTACAGGCCATAATCTGGAAAAAAGGCCGATTTTAGGCCATTTTTGCCAAATTTGGCAACTTTCCGGTCCGAATTTAATGGCGCAAAGTTGAAATTCGGATTCAGCATCAAAAATTACATAGGAATCGATGAAAACATTGCTACCCGGGATTTTTGCAGGCTATAGCCCCTTTCATGGCTTATTTGCCTGGACTTAATGAGGAAAAATAGATCGTATTCGATACATCAAACGGGTGAGATTGTATCGATATCGATTGGTTCAAAACATAAACATAGCCTCAAAAGTAAATTCAGAAATCTGAGAGAACGGATCTTTTGAAACAGATTTTTTATTCTTTCGAGTACAAAATGCCAATGCAAAGTGAAATTGTCAGGAAATTTCTCATTTTCAGCTTTTCCAATTGATATCCTTGGAGTTTGGTTTGAGGTTATGTTCTATTGTTTTGAACCAAACGATACATCGAACCGTTATCGAATACGGTCTATTGGCAATAGGAAAAAGATGGAACCAATCATGAAAAACCGTAAAAAAAAAAAAAAACGCGGGAAAAGAAAAATGTAGGTTGATGGCAGTTGAGTGTCGGAAGTAACCTCACTTAATGATGATTGTTGAATGAAAACAGCTGATAAAAAGACAGCATACAGTAAAGTAAGATGCGTAGCAACAAAACTTTTCCGAAAAACAAAAAACAAAAAACCCCCACTTCCCCTCATCCAATTTATGAGTTTTTAGGGATTTAAAAATCGGGGACGAACCCCAGAAAATAATTTATAGTTTTCCCGAAGCATTGAGAACAACACCTTTCAAATGAACCAACGCCCCTCGCAATTAGTACAGTCGTTGATTCACAATTTCATTCTATTTTTCAAATTAGATATTAAGATACGTCCTTGATCAAAATATCGTACATAACCACGAATAAAGCATTTTTGCGATTTTAATGCACTTTAAATATTCAAAAAATGTCTCCCCCCCCTCTCTCTCTCTCAAACGGAAAATTGGAGAAAATTTAATTCTTCAACAGAGACCAGGTGAGTGCGTAGAATGAGATGGAGCCAGCTGGAGTGGAATCTGAAAATTCTCTTAGTCCGCGGTATCGATTATGATTAATAAAGAGTCGGAGGAACGCAGTCGCCTTAACTAGGAGCGCCGCGCGCCGCAGGAAGGGTGATCCGTGGTCTCCAATAAGCGCATCTCAGCATGACCTTAACGTCTGTGGCAAACTCCAAGCTTGCCGTTGTCGAATTGACCGCCCAAAGTTGTTCACCGATAAATTCAGGGACTTTTCGACCGGTTAAGTTGGCAGCAGAGGGAAGGTTTGACACGACCCGCGGCGCCCCTCTCATTCACACCGAAAATTCTCCATAAATAATCGTTTCACCCGGAGTTTTGATGTCTTATTACTGACCTCCTGCGTTTCTCGTTATCGCCTGTCCACGTGTCATATCACTCCAGCTTGGACCCAACAGTGCCAACAGTGTTACCTACACACCTAATCTCAACGTTGCCATTCGCTGGAGAACAAAAATGTTGAATAATTGACGAGAGAAGATTCTAAACCTAATGGGTCATTTGCGCTGGTAACAGAATTGATGTTTGATGGTTGATTCTTGCAGATTAGCTGAAAATAATAAGATCCGTCCTAAGAGCAACTTTCTACGCTCAGTATCAACCGAGATATCGCCCTTTAAAAAATCCGACTTTTCAAAGTGCGATATCTTTATTTGGAGTATTTGAGTAAGTAAGGGAAAAAAGAACCTTGGTTTCATTCGAAAATAAATTGCTCTTATTTCCAACGCAACCAAGATCAACTCTGTAGCTGCCTTAGTTCAAAAGTTACAGTACCAATCTCACTTCTTTTGGGCCAGCCTCTGTAATGTATGAAGTTTCTGGATATCTCAACTAAAAATACCCACATTTTCTCTGAAATAAATAATTTATCGATAAAAATCTTGCATCTTTCGAGTGTTCACACGGCAGTAAATGAGACCCTATACAGTTATTAAATCTTCTTCCCCTAAGTCTATGACCACCCGTCTGAACTAAATTGGTCGCTACGTTTGTCCTTTGTCTATCGTTTTCTCTATCAATATGTATTATCAGCCCAGAAACGGCTGGCACATGGAAAGGAGAACTTCGTGCATGGGATCCGAAGTTGAGGTCATATGGATCTCAGAAGTTTTCGTATCACACATACGAGAAATTGAGGTCCAGCTGCCGAGGTTTGAGTTAGACATCTGAAGTTCTTCGGTACATACCGAGGAGTTCGGGTCACACATCTGAAGTACTCCGGTACATACCTAAGCACTTCAAATTCCTGACCCAAACTCCGGCAGCTGGACCTCAAGTTTTCGAATGCATGATCCAAAAACTTCATATATCTATATATGATCTCAACTTCAATTCCCACGCACAAAGTTTTTCCTCCGTGCAAACCCTGAGCGCATGCAATACTGCCGTGCTTAGGAAAAGCGCGGTATGAACCTTCAGGCGTTACCAAATTTCCTTTGAAAATGTACAAATTTCCTGGTAAACTTATGAATATTTTCTTTCCAATTTTTCAGATAATTTTGTCGGTAATTTCACCCAAAGTCCCTGAAAATTTCGAGGAAGAATATCCATAATTTTCCTTAAAAATACACATTATATCTGAAGAAATTTGGCAACTCCCGAATGTTCATACGGCTTTTTTCCCTGACACGGCAGAATAGCTTCATTGGTGGCAAAGTCAAAGGACGCAAACGCCGCACTGTGACAAGAATGACCCGTTGCACACTTGAACCTCAAGCCCGTACGCACGGACACTTCGTCGCTCTTCTGACGGAATGACGTATCTCAATTTTCACGTGAGCCCTAATTCACATATAAACCCACCCTTTCTGGGGCTCGTGCGAAAATGAAGATACGCCCTTACGTCAGAGGAGCGACGACTTGAGGAGCCCATTCACAGTTTTCGTCGCCGGGGCCGAGGATCATCCCGGCCGCGTCGACTTTATCAACTTTCATTCAAATTGGAGAGGAACGAATTAATCCTGTTTTCCATTCATCCGCCTCGCCATGTCCATCACTCTTTTCCAATTCGGCTGCAGATGAAAGTACCTCTCAAGACTCGCAACACCTGACACAAGTTTCCTGCCCAACAGAAGTTAGAGGTCTTGTCAACACAAGCAGGGTTGTCAAGTGCTCACAAATGAATCGTTCCTGGACGAGCTACGATTTTAAGCAACACAGCCTATGTCGACGGTGTAAGTCGGCAATCACATAACTCGGTTTGCGACGTCGCAGGTTTCCTGTCAATGTCCTGTCCAGTCCTTCAGTTTTTAAACGGAACCCCCCCCCCCCCCTTCAAGCCAAGAACATAGAGTGCAGAAATAGAAGAAAGGAAATTAAGAGGAGAAAAGGAAAAAACACAGAGCGTAGAAGTTTAAACTGGTTACCAATATTTTAGTTTGTCTTTGTTGCCGTTCGTTAAAGTCTCCGGAAATAGCTATTTAGAAGCCCGACTAACTAATGATTCCACTTTACAGTAATTGAGCTTCATAGAGGGATGATGGATATAGCTGACAGTAAGATGAGGGTGCCATCCCTCTCCCCTCTCCTAAATGATACTTGACTTATTGGTTAAAACGTTCACGCAATTACTATACTATTCGCGATATTTATGTTCGGTGTTTCTCTGATTATATCAAAGTACACGTTGATCCAGGGTTGAACCGTCAGGTTGTAGGATTGTGTTTCATGGGTAAAAAGCAGGTTTTTTTTCCTCTTTTAAGGTTTTTATCTGAAAGCACCAAGCCTTCACAGTCGGAGTCACGGTCTCCCTAGATTTGTTGGAGAAATCATATCTTTTCTGAATTTTGGTTACGCTTACGAAACGTTACTAACAAATGTCTCCCTATGTCTCCATTGTTTTTTGCGCTTAATTCGCCGCAAACTGTACCAAAATCATCAAAAAATAAGGGTTAATTTAAGTTTCATTCCTTTATTAACTAGAAGTAACACAAGAACACAAGTTGTTTTATCAGTGTAGAGCGTCTGATTTTAAGGAAAAATAGTCATAACTTATTCCTGCAAAACCAATTATTTTTTGAGAGGATATTGGGCAACATTCGAATGCTCTTACCAGGGTGGCAAAATTTCATGAATAATAAAATCTTGAAATTTCATGAGAAACATTTCATGAAATTTCAGAAATTTATGAAAGATCTTGAAAAATACCGTCTCCTTTTCATTTTCCGCAAAATGTAAAAATTTTGACTTTCTACTATTTTTGTGTGTTTGAGTGCGGGTTGCATACTCTAGCTCCTGTAAAATATGAAATATTTCACAGCCTCGTGAAATTTCAGGAGATATCTCACTGAAATTTCCATTCTTTCATTTCTTCCTTACGTTTCATGCCACCCTGGCACTTACGACGTTTCTCCTTACCCTGGAAAAAAAAACACATTGGATCTAGAGTCCAGACTCTTAAAAACATCGACAAGAAAAAGTACTCTTGATTCAATCAGATTTAGCTTAAATCAAAAGGAAATCCGCTCAAATTAAGCGGATTCGTTTCGATTCAAGCTAAAATCTGATTGAATCAAGAGTATTTTTTCTTGTCAATGTTTTCAAGAGTCTGCACTCTAGATCCAATGTGTTTTTTTTTTCCCCAGTGCGGCAGTGCAGTAATGATATGTTACAAAGAAACTTTGATCTCTTTCCCAGACGAAGCTGAGTGAATAGGGTTATACTTCCTGGCAACGATGCGACGAAAGCTCTTCCTGTTGGGATTAATTGTTCCTGGTAGCGGGGCAAATGGACAGGGAAATCAAAACTCGATAGTAGAATAAATAGTGAGTATTTATATTCGTGATCGGCCGTCGTAAGCGTGTTCCCGAAAGCGGAGCCGACTTCTGAAGCAGCGCTCACGCCGAAATTAGAATAATACGATGCAGAATACTGCCGTGCTAAGGAAGAACGCCGTATGAACATTCGAGAGTTGCCAAATTTCCTTCGATAAAACATGTATTTTTGAGAAATTTATGCATATTTTGCCTTGAAACTTTCAGAAGCTTTAGTTAAATTGCGAACAAATATTCTGAAAATTTGGAAGAAAAATATTCACAATTTACCATGAAATTCGTGTTTTATCGAAGGAAATTTGGCAACGTCTGAAGGTTCATACGGCGTTTTTCCTTAGCACAGCAGAATACTCCTCGAGTGCTGCACCTCTTCATCCTTCCGACCAAACTCCTTCAGGAGTCGAACTTACCACAAGAACCGTCCACTCCAGATTCGTCTCCGTCAAACGGGCATGCTACCGTGCTAAGGAAATACACCGTTTCAGCCTTCAGACGTTGCCAAATTTCCTCTCACAGATCATGGTTTTTCCAGAAAATTCGTGAATATTTCTCTTCCGCTTTATCAGAGAGTTTCGGTCGTAATTTGATCCGAAGGGTCTGAAAATTTCTAGGAAGAACATGCATGACGTTCTTCAAGAGTAAATAATTTCGGAGAGGATATTTGGCAACATTCGATTGCGCTTACGGTGTTTTTCCTTAGCATGACAGCATACTTCCGTACCTTCCTTCCTGGAAAAGAGAAAGCTCTGGCCCGAAAGATGATCGGAGACTTTCATCACCGTCCGAAACAAAAAGTTGAACTCACAGTGTAAAAAATCGAATTGCCGATGACGACGGCCGCATAGAGTGCTGTATTATAGGCTGAGGGTCGTATTCATTTTCGTTTCTCAATCAAATCCTTCCCTTAAGAGATCCGGTATACACTTTGACTAAGGGAGGTTTAAGGAGATCCTTAATATAGCACCATAAAAGGGACAGTTTTTGCAAATCTCGGGTGGAATTTACTAATTAAACGGTGAAAATGGACTCTTACGAGGGGTTACAATGCTTTGCATTGCAAAAAGAACAAAGTATATGATTTTGATAGGCTTTACAGTAAGTGTGAACCTACCTTACAGTATAAAAACTCGCAAATTATTTTCTTCATTTTTTTTTACTTTTCGGACTGGCAAATCATTATAATTCCTCGTGCAGATCCATTTCCAGAGTTAAATTCCGAGCTTTATAGTAATTGTGAACCTACCTTACAGTATACAAAACTCGCAAATTATTTTCCTCATTATTTTTTACTTTTTGGACTGGCAAATCATTATAATCCTCGTAAAGATCCATTTCCAGAGTTATATTCCGAAATTTTACTCGAATTTTGCCAAAATTGTCCCTGCTTATGATATTATGATAATAATGACTCATATCAAGGGTGGAGGAGGAGATCAGAAGGTGCCAATTGCCTGATGATCTCTGAAGGAAGGGGGCAATGGCGATTGGGCGTCGCAGAGCGCGAGGCGGCGCTGTGAAAGCGTCTGAATGTATGTATGACCCATATCATAAACTGGATTACCTAATACCTAGCTTTATCGATGGGTAATCGCTACGAGGAACATTGGTCAAAGTCTTGAGATTTGAACTGATAACTCGCAAAAAGACAGCTTTTCAACCAATGAAAATGCGAATTCAGATAGTTGCCCTAAATTGAATACAGAGATCGTTGCTTACATGAACAGCACATTCATTGAACTCGCCACGAATAAGGAAATCCGGATTTTAAGCGCCCTTCAAACAGCTAATGAACGGTTTTAAGAGAGTTGGTGTCACTAAGTACGCCAAAGCGTTTTCCTCCTTTCGTTTTGGAGAGACAAACCGGTCGCATCAAAGCTATTAATGATACGTCCTGTCAGTAATGAAATCATATATTATCAGTAATGTTTTTTTCTTTTTTCTTTTTTTTCTGCTGTTACATTTCTTTCTCTTTCCTCCACCTCTTCCTTTATTTACGTGTAGCATCGTGAGTTCAACTCAATGTACTTAAAGACATTTTTACTCGGCTTCAAACCATTGTGCGTTACATTTGAAAAAAAAAAAAAAAAAAAAAACCCGCTACAACAATCATTTTAGCAATGCCAAAATGTAAAACTATCTGCCATGGCGCACAGTGGATCGACTCAATCAGAGAGGTCGGACATGAAATTTCTGTCTAAAATTACAAATTTTGATGTTTATTTTGTTGAATTTTAAAGTTTGAGGAATGCCACTGGAATAAAATTTTACAAGAAAACCGATGGAACCACTTTCAGAACCTCAAAGTTTTGTATAAACGGAGTTAAAAGCGTTTAAAGTTTCCAAATTTTGTCCGACCTCTCCTATTGACTCGATCCACCGTGTGGCGGGTAATTCATCATTTTATAAGTTCTCGCACACTTTTTTACACCCAGACTGTCAAATCAACTTCACTTTTTTCCCGTGTGAGCTATTAGGCATTTTCTAAAACGTCATTTTTGCACTAAGCGTACCCCTTGGTAAGTCGGTAAGACGACGCGACGTAGCGATTGTCCGTGCTGTCACCGACGTCGCGTCGGGCAACCGGGGGGTCCGAGCGAGGAGGTAGGTCCAGACAGCCGTCAAAGCTAGGCGACAGTGGTCCTCTGCTTGCGGTCCCCAGAATATTTACACTCTAAACAAAGGTTCTCCTTATGAATGAACTTAACGCGGAGGAACATGGCGTCGCGGTCGAGCGTCGGGGACGGAAGGCCCTTGAGCCTCCACCGCACCGACGGGGAGCTCTGCTGAGTCACCGCTAGAAATCGGACATTCCTCGTCCTCAGAGGGCCCCATTAATTGCAATTCATTTCAATTAACGTTCCCGGCTTAATGGGGCCCGCCGAGGATGAGCTCTGCCGTGCTAAGGAAAAACGCCGTATGAGCATTCAAGAGTTGCCAGATTTCCTCCGATAAAATGTTCATTTTTGAGGATTGTTATGAATATTTTTCTTTGAAATTTTCAGGAACTTTAGGTGAAATTGCAAACAACATTATCTAAAAAAATGAAGGAAAAATATTCAAAAATTTACCAGGACATTTGCGTTTTATCAAAGGAAATTTGGCAACGTCTGAAGGTTCATACGGCGTTCTTCCTTAGCACGGCAGAGCTCCTCTCGCGCCTACTCTGCCGTGCTCAGGAAAAACGCCGTATGAGCCATCAGGCGTTGCCAAATTTCCTTCGAAAAACAACGAATTTTCAGGAAAATTTGTGCATATTTCTCCTCTGATTTTTCGAAGCATTTTGTTCGAAATTTGATCTAAAAAGTCTGAAAATTTCAAGGAAAAATATCCATGACTTTCTTCAAAAATGTATATTTTCTGAGAGGAAATTTGGCAACATTCGAATGCTCATACGGCGTTTTTCCTTAGCACGCAGTACTGGGCCCCCGTCTTGAGGCCCCCCTTCTTCACCCCCGCCCCATCATACACTACCCCACCGCTGAGGAAAATTGGGAGTCTATGTATAATGGTAGCAAAAGTCCGGGTGGTAATTGAGTGTGGACGCTTGAACTACGTTTTGCAATTAGTGATGAAAAAACCTATCTGCATCTGAGGAATCGAAGTCAGGAGGAGGAAGAGGAAGATCGGAACGAACGGTAAGAGAACTAAGCAGAGGAAGAGGAATAAGGAGGAGAAGAAGAAAATGAAGTAGAAGAATAATTAAAGATATAGGAAAGGAGAAAGGAAAAAGAAGTGGGAGAAAAGAGGTGGTAAAGAAAGCATTATCGTTTAAGCTACAGGCATACTATGAATGCTGTTATGCTAAGCAAAAATGCCAAAAAAGCACTAGAATATTTCGGATTTACTTCTGATAAAATTTGACTTTTCGTGAAAACTTTCAAAACGTTCCCTCTGAAACTTTTGGAGAATTCTCTTCCCAGATTGGTCTAACGTCCTTGAAAATTCTTAGGTGAATATAGTAAAATTTCTTTCGAATATATATTTCCCAGACGGAAATCTGGCAAGATTCGGATGCTTTTACACCGTTTTTCCGTAGTTCGACAGAAGACGGCCCGCGGTTCCTTTAGCAGGGTGCAGAATCATTTAGCAATTCGGTACAATTGATTTTTGACACCGAATTGCGTGTTTGAGCCTTTCTAATAGAGACATTCTCTTTTGCCACCGGGGCGCCTCTAGTCTCAAAACAATAGCAGAGTGAGTAAACAAATAATCATTCGAACGGAGAAAACCAACAGGAGACAAAATCTTCTCACCGGTTGAATGAACAAATCAGCCTGACTTAAAAATGAAAAGTAATTGATGAGTCTCGTGGACTACTTCACTTTTACCTGCTTTGAATATTTGTTCCGACCAATCGAGACCTTGAACAATACTCCCGGAAAAATTCACCCGTTGACCCAATTCATGCAAAAGAGCAGGTGAAAACCCTGATCTAATTGCCAAATTTCTACCAATCAATAAAATAGCTTTCTTTACTCTAAATTAGGTAAAAACTTAGCGAGAGTCACGTTTGTAGGATTCTTTACTTATTTTTTTACGGACAGTAGAACAGGCGCAAACCCTCAAAGCCCTTAAAAAAATTGTTCTAAATGTTTTTAGGTGTTAATTAGTAAAACAATATTATGGTAGCAAGCATTATAGGAAAACAAGAAACACAGCTAGACTTAAAAAACAAATAAACATAATTATTAATAAAGACTAAGACATTTTTACCGTTCTACCAGGACTAAAGGGTGAATCAAGTCCAATAAGAGTGTTCGTGTGCTCGAGTCTTTATTTCTTCTTTAAGGAAAAAAAAATATGTTCCCCCAATAAACTAGAATTTTGTTCTTTAAGATTCCTCTTTAGATTTGTCTGCAGTCTCACCCACGTCACCATCGATGAAGTCTTATTAAAAATTCCAAGAGAAGTAAGTCTGGCAACGCCTTGAGGACTTCCACTTTTATCTTGTTCAAAGGCCAATATTCGTCGATTCTGTGAAAGGGGTATCCATGAGCTAATTGTGAGCCCAAAAAGAAAGCGAGGAGCCCTCCTCGACCTAACGAAAATTAACGATTCTCGCCCATTCGTTCCACTGGCCCGGCTCATCACTTTCTTTTTCAGCTTTGTTTTCCAGTTTCGTCCAAACTAGGCTCGTTCCTAGTTGACGAAAGAGTAGTTTTTAATTCCGACAGACTACCGACCAGCACATTCCTACGGCCTTGCTCTGAAAAGAATTGTAAAATCTACCGACGTAATGTGCTGTCAATTTCTTGATGAGAGATCTCCTATGTCAATTTGAGCTCTTGACACCCCATGAAATTAAAAAAAAAAAACTGCCAATTATTGATTCGCGAAATCTCTTACGATTCAAAACAGAAGTAGCTCCCCATTTTTACTCCTCTCAATTGAAATATCTTATTCATTTTTTATTATTTATTTTTTGAGGTTACAATTAAATTTAGTGATTTTCCCCACATTCAGGATCGCTATATCTTCCCTTTCCCTCTGCTATTTCCCCCTTTTTTGCCAATCACTTGCCTATCAGTTACAAGAACTAGCCCGAAGGATAGATCGGTAAAGTATGTGCCTCTCGGTAAGATCGCTCCAGTTTCTACTTGAAACCAAAAATGATTTGCAAAATCCGTCCAATAGCTCATGGCGGTACACATTCTTCGGGAGGCTCACCCCTGGTTCTCGGTGAATTCCGATTTCACATCACCGCGTCTTTCAGTGTCGTGGCGTGCTTTTGCGATAAATCGATTAATCTGCCATTCAAACCTATAGAAAAATATCGATGAACAGGGTGTCCGCAACGAACACCTTAATACTCGATTCTTTACCGTAGCTTCAAACGGGGAATTATCGATAATCGATCATTCACACCCCGCCACTGGTGTCTTTGTCACGCCGATGCCGACTCGCGAGGCAATCAGCTAACCGCTAACCGGCCGGTCGGCTAACGGTCGGATGAGGTTTCAGATCGATTTTTGAAAATTGGAAAGTCAAAAGTCGCGGGGGGGGGGGGGGGGCTGTGAGAGGTGGCGCGAGCCGCGACGCGACGCCTTGCCGCGCCGCTGGGATGAAGCGGAATCCCGCTGGGATCCATTTAGGCGAGCAGGACAGGACAGGGCAGGCGCGGGCAGGCCGTAAACCAACAACCTCTGTCACGTTGCACTCCGGCGTTGCCGCCATTATCGTCTTCTTTGCTCGGGACACCGAGACTGTAGAGTTCCTCTTGGACTGAGAGTGAAGACACGAGGATCTGATTGGCTCCCGTACACTGAAAAAAAGAAGTTAAGGACTGTACGGCATACCGTCCGTTCCGGGCTCAGAGGACGAAAGTTGCGGGTGCTGGAGCCGTAGCTTCGATTGCTCCGGGTGCCACGCCCGGAACTTTCGAAGTCCGAGCCCTGAACGCGGACGGTATGTCTATATTGCTCGTAAGTGCGGCTTTCACGGCCGGAGTTTGTTTTTGTTGTTTGCTTGTTTTTTTTTCAGTTTAGACCGTCACAGTATTGCAACCGGAAGAAAGGTTACATTTTCACGGATGGCTCAGTTGTGCTGGCCATAAAATCGCGTTTAGATTATTAATTCTTGTAAATTAGCTACAAATAATATGATCCACCCAAACAGCAACTTTTTACGTTCAATATTAACCGAGATATCGCGCTTTGAAAAATTCGGGTTGTGACGGCATCCACCGCGGTAGTAACACCCTTGGTTTCTTCCACCTTCCGCTCATTCGTCGAGGAGACACGAATTTCCACTGGTTACGCGATGTGAAACTCTGATGGAAGCAAGATATAACCAAATTCGTCACTGCCGTGGTGGATGACATCACAAACCAAATTTTTTAAAGTGCGATATCTTGTTTAATATTGAACGTAGAGATCTGCTGTTTGGACAGATCTTATTATTTCTAGTCAATCTACAATATTCGAGCATCAAAATACGATTCTGTTACCAGCGCAACCGACCCATTCTGAAGATTATAAACTGGGATGGACTTGCAAGGAATTAGGGGTATGTCAGGAAACAAACGAATTGAGATAGGGACCGGAGAGAAGGAATTCAGAGATAAGTTGATCAAAAATTACGAAAAATGCTCAATCTGTGTAATCTTTGTTCCGGTTTTTTAACAGCCATGAGCTGACTTATCTTGACGCTCCCTTAAAAGTAAATCTACAGGAGAGCAAACTTACGTCCTTTCCGAAATATAGTTTCTGTTATAATCCGATCAATCTGGGGCCGTATTCATGATCATTTCTTAAGTTGCTCCCTTCCCTATGAGACCTCATTGGATTTACATTGTAGTATGGGAGTTTTAAAGAGATCCGTATACATAGCGTCATAAAAAGGACAATTTTTGCCAATCCTCAAGTTTCTCCGTGCTCTGATTTGGCAACGTTATGGTTTGATCCGGTATTTGCTGCACCATCGTCACCATTGACGCTTGGAACATGAAAATGTAGCCACTGCACCGACTGAGCATTGAAACTAGTGGACGGCTCATAATTACATTAACATACGAAGTAATCCCAGTTGCCATGCATACGTTTGTAAAAGTAAAAATGTAATAATTCCAAAGTTCATTCACTGCCTCTCCAACTCCTCCGCAACTTTTTCGCGAGCGAGGAGGTTGAGTCGATGGTTTTTAACGTGCTACATTTAAGTTAGTGAAAATATTTAATTAAATAGTTTACTTTGGATTTTATCGACGCATTCAAAAAGATTTTGCACCAAATCATCATAAGGAAGCGTGTCTTGTGATGCCTCAATTATATCCTGTGTATGACTCGCAAAAAAGAAAAAATGAAAAAATACATTGAAAACGGACACTGTGTTTGATTTTTAAATAGTATTGTCCAACTTAATTTGTGGTGATCTGATAGAAATTTTGGGTCGATCCAATAGCCGGTCGTGTTCACCAATTGTTCTCAACATAGGTTGGTACAACAACAAACGAGTGTGTTAGATCAATTCAAAGTGTGGCTGGACAACATAATATGATATTTTTTGCAGAAACCACTTTAAAATTTTGTACCACTCCAATTATGCAACTTTGCAGATAATTTTTAGCACACCAGACAAATAACACAAAACACCTTCATAAGCATACGGGATAATGAGTAAAAATACGGATAATTTCTGGGTTTATACCATCGTATCTCTAAATTCCAAATCAAGGAAAATGTTGCACAATCTGAATAATTTTGTGAAGTTCGTGCGTAGTTGCTACAAAATTATACTCAAATTGTCGTTTCCTAGACAATGGAACATAACTGCTTTCCAACACCACAAAATATCGATATGCTTTTTCTGTTCAGTTTTAGGTGAAAAAAAATGGTTGGAAAAAAAAAGATTTTTGGTCAGTTTTTCAGAAGAAAAATCATTGAAATTTTCAGCTCAGAAACGTCGAGCAGTATCCTAATAAAATGACATCAGAAATTATTAATTAAGCTACTTTGAGACGTTACGTTCTCTCGTCTACAGAACGACTAGGTGTGTTGAACCTATGAAGTTATAGCCGACCGCTGAGGTGATACCTGTCGTCTTGAACGGAATTCGCTTTTTCAACATTGTGAATTCAGTTTAAACGAAGAGGGGGCAACAAGGCTGCACCAGCTCTAACAACCTCTCAGATAGGGCAGCTTTTAGTTCCTGCGCGCCATTTTTATTTATCTTCCTTTGAGTTTTCCGCTGGAGTCTCCGATCGGATATTGATGACCGGGAACGACCGACATAAATCACACCTTCACTGGCATGCACCTCGCTCGGATCTCCGGTCTGGGAACGATTGGAAATCGGGAAAAACAACCCGCGCTTTCCGACGCCGGGAAATTGGAAGCCGTCCTGTCGGTAAATTTAGATTTTTGATTGGAATTTAAACGCGGTAATTTGTTCCTGCCCAGACCATCTGCCCACTTCCCAACGCACTTATTAAATAAATGCCTAAATGAGTCGGTTTACTTTTTGCCTAACCGGGCGTTAAAGTCTCCGACGCTTGCGACTATATTCAGACGCATTTATGCTTTAAATGAGTTATATGCAATAAATTATTCATGCTTTCCTTGTTTTTCATTTTTCTCTCCCTGTCTCTCTCCTTCGTTTCCTCTCCCTCTTTTTCTTTCCACGCGGATAAAAATGATATTGCTGATTTAACAATTGCGTATAGTTAAAACAGTGTCCGACATGTTTCAATGTAGATTTTATAATAGAAAAATGCAAGTTTAACCACCTCCATGGTTAAATTTGCTTGTCGCTATGCAATTCTTGGTTAAAAAGTTGTGCATCAAACATCATTATGCTAAAATTAGAGTAGACATCCAAAATAAACTTTTGACGTACTTGATTGAATTTCTCAGACTCATATAGTGCAGGCTGCAGGGCCTCTATCAGTAGCGATTCTTGAAAGTCAGCAACAGTGCTTAACCTCCGTTTGAATGTGTGTGAAACAATCGATACTTGGTGAAGCAGCTTGCTAATCTAAAATCGATATTTTCAATGGATTTTAATGGAGGAAAAACAGCGTTGCAAATACCGTCTTCAGGCGAGACTCCCCGCATGCATCCAGTTCGATTTTTGCGAGCCTGATTCATCACAAGCGGAACGAGGTGGGAGCTTGAGGGGGACAAGGTGGGCCGTGTATAGCAAATCGCATCTTTTCTCTGAGGGGCAACACAAAGTGTTTTTGCCCGACGAGCCGTGTGATTTACGGTGAGTAGATAATGCGACTCTGACGTCAGCTCAATACAATACTGCCCTATTTAAACTAGCCCTAGATAAATGGGTTCTGCGCGACCTGATTGACTCAACCCAGTGCAGTGGGTTCGTCTCATTGGATTTCGGATCAAAGAACACGGACATCCGATTGACAACTATCTTACACAAATTTTGATCAACTTTAAGCTTTGTCATGAAAAAATACCCCGAACCTCAATTTTTAGCCAGGCACATCCGTTAAAATTGTTCACGGATCGCAACAGTCTCTGTGGCTCTCGACTCTCTTTTAAAATTCTTAAAAATAGGCATTATTTCACTTAATTTATTCTATTGGAAATTACAAATTGACGGCGAGACTCTCAAATCACCAATCTCGTCCACGACATTTTAAAATCTCCACTTCGATTTTATTACTTTAAAGGAGAAAGCAATCAACATCATTCTTTGAAGATTTCGCGGAATTTTATCCGTGCGAGACCAGCAATCATGACAGAGTTCTCAAGAATTGACGTTGAATAGCTTTCTAAGTTTGCAACGTTGCAAACCGAAAAACGCGGTTAAGGAGTTTCACCGTAAAATTTCTGCATTATTTGCAGGAGCGACGCATGAGCTTTGCAGTGCTCATAAAATTGTGTAACGTCCTAATTTTTCGCAAACCCTAGACTTGCAATCAAAATATTCATTCAACCATTTTTACAGAATCAGGAGTACAATATGAAAATATTTTAGGAGGAAAATATCAGTGAGACATACATATTCTGAATAGTTTTTTTATAAGCTTACACTTCGTCTCTACGGAGAACAATTCAATCGCTGTATGAGAAGCTCAGTGGAATCATTTTCGAATGTCGAAGCGAGTTGAATTATCCAAAATGCTGGATGTATTGTCCTACTGAGCCTCGATCACCTCGGGTAGGTATCGAGACCTACTGAGCAGAAGGTTTGGGGGGAGAGGGTCCGAGAAAAGGCCCTGTTTTCACTTTTACAGGCGGCCTTTTGTTCGGGCCCCCGCCCGCGCCGAGCGCAGCGCTCCGCCTTTGAATTTTGACAACTTATTTCTTCGCCGAAAAAGTGTATCGAATCTGATATTACCACTGGCCTAATAATGCCGTGGCCTAATTTTCAGGCCTAATGCCGATTCACTTTCGAAATGGTCGTGGACTCGGACGGCCTTATAGAGGCGTTCTCTGTTTGTGTAAGGCCTTGACGAATGCCGTTTTCAACGGGACCGATCGGCGCACGGTTCAGTTCGGCGTACGAGGTAGGTGGGTCACAAAACCGCCCCCCTTGTTTCCGTAATTTACTTTTAGGGGTTTGACTCGTTTTGCATCACTGCCCAACACTGCTGCCAATCAAATGAAATAGTCTCTTTTAGTGTAAATTGACCAAAACAGTTCGAATAAGGACTTTTTCGACAAAACAGCGTATACTCATCATGTCAACGCCACTAGCATATTGTGCAACTCTTTTTTTACAAGCATCTGAAATCCCCCGCATTCTACATTTTTTTGCCAAAATATTTGAGCCAATAGAAAGAGAATTTGAGGCTAATTGTAAACTATAGTATACAGAGAGTACAGAGTAGTTTTTAATGTTTTTGGTGCAAAACGAAAGAAAAAATACGATTAAAAGTGAGAAAATGTACTTTTCACTACTTCAGCAGATGCAAAAATACTACTTGCTGTTGTCCATTTAATATTCTGCCAATGCGACTTATCTGAAATTGAAGACAAAAAAATGACAGAGGAAGACAATTATTTTCTTCCCTCAGCATAAACCTTACCAAACTAAACTTAACTCGAGAGAACAGACAGCGAAAAATATCAGAGGATAAATTCTATCCAAGCGAACAGGCTCAAATGAGAGAAAATTGATCAATAAAATATACTCCCAATCGTTCACATCAAAGAGTAGTTGGACGGCAATACTCATCGGTTCCCATTAAGGATAGCTCGTCAAATGGGAAATTACTAAAATTCTGTCGTTAAGTCTCATGACACAGGACATATGCTAAGTTAGAAGAGATACTGCTGAAAATGAGCTCACTGCAGACTATCTGGAATAACAAGCTACTCAAAGGATAATATCGACACAAGGGTCAGCCGGACCAGACTCTGGAGACGTATCCGAGTCCGAGGTAGCCCAAAGAAGCCGAGTCAATAAAAAGTAATAGCTTGTGGTTAAAGCTTTTATAGCGGTGATTATTATCACGAGTAGTTTTGGCTTTCAATTTTCAAGAACCCTCTGCCCTCACATCTATATCTGTGTGATTATTAGCATGGTTTGGTCCTCCACTAATTGTAAAATCGCAAAAGCGATTATTTTGAATGGCGTCCATTCCTCTTGACAGCATTTTAACCGCACCTACTTATAGACTGATTTGTGATAGTAGGAATCAGTTTCAAAAGACTGGATCATTCTTATGTCCTTTTTTCCATCAGAAATGCCATTTGCAAAATATTAACTCGAATCGGTTTATTTGTTGTCTATCGGTTTCATTTTTCGACTTTTGTCCGGCCTTAATGGCATACTTTTTAGACCAGAGGAAATATAAAGAATTCAATTTTTTTCCTCCACTAAGACGTTAGTGTTTTTTTTTTTTTTTTTTTTTTTTATTTCCAATACCAAAATTTTCACATCAGCATGCCGTCAAGGATGTTGTTTCAATCATGAAGCAATGTGTGAACACCGAAAAAAGTATCAGAGGCAATCCCTTAAAATTTTGGCACTACATCGATGGACTAGATGCTATGGGCACTTCCAATTAATTGGGATAGAGCCGCATCATTTGGGTTATTAACCTAATTTATTGGGTACTACCACAATTAACTGCAAATGCCCTTATCATCCAACAACGCCTACCTCTTTTTTCTCCTTGCACTTTTCGTAAGGTTGAAAAAGACATTAAAATCATGCCTATCTTTTCGAATTCATTTTATGTTGAAAAAATGAAACCAAGTTCACTTTCGGTGATAATCGAGTTTTAAAAGCCACTTGTGCTGCAAAATTCATGAACAATTGAGACAGTGGTGGTTTTGAACAAAACTGTTTTCAAAGTCAACTTTGCAATGAAGCTGACCTTGGAAAATACACCCCATGACATCAGCACAGACTTTCTATACGTAAAGACAGATCGTAATTATTTAATTGTAAAAGCTTTTTCTTGCAATCATACAAAAATTAACGACTCAAATGACGAAAATGGAATAAAACAAATTCTTTAGTTTAATTTTCAATTCATGAACCAATACACCAAATGAACGTTCCAACACTCAATGAAAAATGCTTCCCCGCGTCATTATGAATGCACATCTTTCCGTTTTTCGGATGTCGAAGGTCCTTGTTTCCCAAAAACATATTACCATGCGTCAAATAGATAAGACCATTCATTGGTCCTCCGCTCAGATGCCCCATCCCGAGTATCAAAAACCTGCGTTGATAGTCAAGCTCTTGGGATCGAACCAACAGCCACGGTCCCAGAATCCCAGCGCGAAAGATCTGATTCGATCATTCTCAGATTAAGATCAGTCCCAAACGGATCAAGAATAAATCTTTCTCATCCAAGAAAAAAAAACCTCGATCTATGTATCGATCCTGGATCCACTCAACAAGGGTAAAAGGTCGAAATTCGATCAATCGAACTCGAGAGGAAAGTCGTCCTCGCCGTTGTCTCAGCCGAGCTCCAGTAACTCATCCGAATTGTTTTTTGATACAACCCTGCGCGGAGTGGGAGGGGACGGGGGTTAGGAATAAACAAAACCCCGAAACTGTTTATTACGACCCCATGTAAATCACAGTAATTCGTTGGGTTTGTCGTTGTTAGGACTGTCGTTTTGTCCCAATAAGCTGCGCGAAGGGGTGGATTCGGAGTTGAAGAGGACTAACCCGCGTGATTATCTCTGCTGTTTTATCTTTTTTTAATAAACCCCCTCGGATTCGGATCCGAAGACGGGCGATCATTAAAATCGAGGGACAGGGTACGAGACTCTTGGCTGTGTTAGGCAAGAAAAGCGTATCTGCAATGAGGACCCTGGTTGGATGTGTGGTTCTGGCTGCGTTCACGTCTTTGTCTCACCTGAGGGGCCCCGTTCGCCCGATCGTCCGGACAGCAGTTTTAGTGTAAAATATTACTCGAAGCACAGTTGGAAGTGTCTCGTCCGATTACCATATAAATGCCGCGCGCAGCCTTTCATTGCATCTTGGAATAAAAGTGAATTGCCAGGAGCGCCACATAGTGCCCCGACGCGAGCTTTCGTACTGTCATGCCGAGGAAAAACCTCGTATCAACTTTTGAATGTTGCAAAATTTCTTCAGAATAAATACTTATTTTTAAAGCAAATTTAAAATTTTTAATTTTATTTTAGAAAAAAAACACTGTAATGTGGTCCGAGCGGCGAGGCATGAATGATCAATTATCGATATTTTCCCATTTGAAGCTATGGTAATAAATCGATTATTAAAGGCGTTTGTTGGGAGCACCCTGCTTATCGATCTTTTCCATAGGTTTAAATGGTAGATCAATCGATATGTCGCATAACACAACACGCCTTTGGTCAAAACAGAATGGTGCAGGTGGTTAGTCTTGCATCATTTCATTTTTTACTCAAATGTTCATTTTTGGAATTATTAAACTTGATTTCCCTGCAGAGTGAACCCAGGACTATTCTACCATCCCCTAACCCAAAATTGCATTGTAAATAAAATTCCCTAAAAAAAATAAGAAAAAAAACCAATAAGTTTTCCAGACAAACTTTATTTCTTATTACTTCATCGTTAGGAACTTGACAACGTTTCAACGTTAACATAGCGTTCATGCTTGGCGTTGTTACATTTTGGAGTTACTGGTTGTTTTTCTCTAGTCAGGCACTGGCGTTCTAATTAAACTAAGGCTTACCAAATTTGAATAACTGTTCGAGGCAGTGACTTGAATTATTCGCACTATGATTATCTGAGAACTATGTCTTATCATTCACTATGCCGTGAACTATTGCCTAAATTAGTGAACGATATTTAGTTTGTTGAACCACAACTAATTTGAGCTCAATGATTTTGCAATTTTAACGCGTCATTAACGACAATTTCATTGGTGCATTTCAACGAGGGAACGAAAAAATGAGATGAGCGTAAAAAACGTTGTGATTGGTTGAATCAGGGCGCAAGGGAATCTAAGTTTGAATTAAGATTAATAGGACACTATTTCAGTTGAGTTAAACTACTATCAATAGGAATTAAATCATAGTATATCCTCTATATTATCGTTATTTTCGGGCACTTTGCGGTCCAAAGTCAATGGAAGTTCTGAAGGTTAAGAAGTTGACTGTATTCACTATTTGAGGTCAAACATTGTTTTCATGCCTGTAAATAATCTACAGACTTTTTGAAATAAAATTTTTATTGCATCCCCCCCCCCGCCCACCCTCCTCGAAAAATGTTTAAGAAAGGGGCTCAGTGTTCATGTTGTGTCACACCCGACAGAGGATAAAATCGGCATTTGCGCAATTTCAGACATGCCCTGACACTGGAGCACCGAGGGTTAGGACACGTAATCCACACTTAAATGCAAAAATTTCACGATTGTCTCCCCCCCCTCCCCTTGCTACAAAAATTTCGCTCTTTATTTCCTCGCACCTCGTTTGTCGTCGATGTATTGGGGGCTCAGTATATTTTTGTAAGTTTTATCTATCGAATGCATCAATGCCCCCTCCTGTCCCCTACCTCGGGCCGTTCTCAAGGAGAAATACCGATCGATAAATTTCTAAACAAATACTGAAAACGAATGCATTCTAATTAATTAGTGAGGCGGCAATGGCAAGAGACGGGACGGGACAAAGGACGATATCCAATCCGGATTGTTCCCCCGCTTTTCGCCTCCTCCCCCCCTGGCCCCCCTTTTGCGCGAACCCGTTCCCGACATGGCTGGTAGTGTCGCAAAGCCGACAGAAGAAGACTAATGGAAACAAAATAAGGATGGCACTGCATTGTTATAATCTGATTACTGTGCCATTCCGCGCCGAGCGACCGATGCGACACCTAGCGTGTTGAAACCGTACCGCGGCCGCGTGTTTTGTAACTTTAACTCATCTTAATAGCCAGTTTTCCCCACTCCCCCCTCGTCCGGCCGCTTTCGCAAAGAGCAAAGTTTTATGTTACGTCTTTTGAAATGTGAACGTCGTTAGTTTTAACCTTCCCTCGCCTCTTGCGTTGGAGCCCTCTCCCGCCGGAGATCGATGGGACAGGAGGAGGAAACGAAGAGGACGTGATGGAGGATGAGAGGAAAAAGCCAGAAAGGCAATGAGACATCCGCTAATTACAAGTCCGTTCTGCGGATCAAAATTCTCAAGCTCTGTCGTCTGATAGTTAGAACCTTCCATTATGATAATATTAAAGGGGATTTTTGGTAAGTTTCGATTCAAATCAGGGGCCATGTTTCATTGGGTATTGATTGTAATCTACTTTACAGAGGGCTGAGTATTGAAATTGATAGACAAAGCTATAGACAAAGAAAATCAGTCTACTGGTGGGAGCAGATGGATGTAATGATTAGAGGGAGAAAGTGAAAGACGGACCAACAGCAACACACGGAAAACCCTACAGTTAGTCCATCAGTTTCCCCCATAATCCAAAACAACCACCCGTTTCAACCAACGCAGTCAGTCCATTTTCTCCTCTGTCCTATTTGTCTATTGCTATGGCTATCGATTTCAATAATCAGCCAGCTGATGCTATTTTTAAACGGCAATATCATAAAGAGGTCATATATTCTCTTAAAAATCGACATATATTTGCAAAAAATAATTGTTTACAAGCTATAAACGAATTGAATCAAAAGGAGCCATGCAACTATGGAGTTCGCCTTCAATGTCCCGATTAGGCAAACAGAGTGGCGTGGGAGCAGTATTAGCTTCATGCAACAGTATAATTACGGCCCTGCCCCTGTTTATTTCTTATAAACTAGGATTTTCCTTACAATGGTTGACGCTCATTCTACCAACTTTGACTTCAATGCCCCCGCTGATTGTGTAACATTGTCTTCCTTAAAACGCCTCCTTTCCTCAAGAAGGCCGCACTTGATCAATATTGTGATTAACAGCCATCTAAAGAGGTTTTCATCATAGCATAATGGAAAGGTCAATTTTTACGACCCTTAAGTCAATTTCTACGGTACAACTTTGGGAAATATCCCCATGCAAGGTACGTATGTGATTTGCTGCTACGACCATTACAAAATACAGACGAAATTTTTTTCCGGTTATACAAATTCTACTTCAATTTTTTAAAACTAATAGAATATTGACCTGTAAATCTGTATTTTGTATTTTTTGTTTCAGCAAATCATCTTAGAGTAATTAGTCACTTGCAATGGTGAATGTCATAAGTTTTATCGCAGAATTTCACTCAAAATTCGTAAAAAATGGTCTTTTTACGACTTTTTGTTAAATCTCTTCAAATCGTCCTTAATCTTATTATAAACTTTATTGGACTCCTTCTGAGAAATGTATTTGTTAAAGGAGCGAGAGTGAATACGACCCTTTTTCTGATCAGGCAAGAAAAACACTAAAAAATGACACGAAACTGTATGTAACAAGTAAAATGGAAAAATGGTGTTCTGATTAGGTTTCATTCAATAAATTTTTCTGGTAATTTGAGAGGCTTCAACTCGACAGTGTAGCATTTTAGCAAAATCCATATCTTGTTTATACTGCCTATTGCCGTTTTCTGCTTGTAGTTTCTTTAATAGCTTATTAGTTCATACTTTACTTTTGAAAAAGAAAAAATATGAAATAAAAGTTTGTCAAAAATGAACCTTTCATTAAAAAGATAAATAACGGATATTAACCGTTATGTATGGCCTTGACTTATCTTAGGTACCAAGGAAAAAACGACTCAACTTAATGAAAACGCAAAAATAAATTTTGAAAATTAGTATTGAAGACTTTACAACAATAACGTCTAAGACTTTTTGAAAACGCGTATTTCAATTCGTAAAATTTCCCTCTGTATTATCCCTCCGTATAGTAAGTAACATAATTTTCCCGCAAAACTCCCGTTCATTTTGAACGATAAATTTTGAACGGATCTCTGATTCCTACATAAAAAAATCCCGTTTAATTGATTCAGACGGTTCATTTTTCTCGTAAAAAAAGGTAGCGGCGACAATCTCGAAATGCTGCAAATTAGTTGCTTGATTTTAAGGGCCAGTCATTGATACCTCTTGATGCATTTATTGGTACATCTTCATTTATATTTCAAACATGTTATGAGAAACGCAGAAGTAGGAGGATTTTTTTTTCTCCACGGAGAACCACTGCGGGCGGTGCAGGGTGCACCTCGGCGCACGTCGCATCTTTCGAATGAATGAGCGTACAAGCTCCGGCCCTCTAACGAGAACCAGAAGGAAGCGACAAACGAAATGACAGCGAGCAAGAAGAAAGGGGCTCCGATGACCCGGCGGAGAGCGGAGTAGGTGTCAAGGAACTAGCGCCGCGCTCGGCGGGTTCACGAACTAATCTCCGTGGAGGGGAGCCGGCCGCCACAAGGCTAGCCCCGGCCGCAGACCAGTTCCCGTCGTGACTTCAGTTCAGTCGCAGAATCAGCCACGGTCAGACCACGTTTCTCGCTCGCAGGATGTATAGTGCTCTATTTTCCAGTGTTGTGTTTTTGGCTACCCCAGGATACGGCCAGTGATAGTGCGATGTTTTCTCCAAGGATTACGTGTGTTTTGTGAGCGATGCTGGCTCTAAGAGCTGGATAACTTAGCTGTTCAGCATGCGCGTAGACCCAGTTTTGTTGGCTCTGCTGGGCGCCTTCCTCGGGGCCATCTCGGCGGCCACGAGCAGAGCCCTCCGCTATCAGGCCCCCTACGAGTGTAAGTGGATGAGTGTCGCGCTCGACGGGAGTGAATCGGAAGTGTCTTCGTCGGCCGATCCGGATCAGGAAGTCGGGTTGACGTGTCGTTTGAAAACAATCAACTCGGAGATAGAAAACACGAATTTTAGTATAATTCAGCCGCAGCACACGGTGCGACTTCGGATAGAATGCGGCGACCTCTTGTTCATCGAAAGCTCCATCTCCCCGGGGAGCTTTCAAACGCTCATCGACCTGAAAGACCTCTCGATCGAGTACTGCAAGATCGCCAACTTGTCCGCGGGTGCGTTTCGCGGTCTCCGCGAGCTTCGGAACTTGACCCTCCGCACGCACAACACCGACTGGTCGGCGATGACCCTTAACCTCGCGCCGGACGTGTTCTCGCAGTTGGGTCAGTTGCACCGGCTCGATTTGAGTGTCAACAACATCTGGTCCCTCCCCGACGGGATCGTCTGTCCCCTGAAGAACCTCCAACACCTCAACCTTACCAGAAATAGGATAACAAATTTAGATGCCTTCAAGTTCGGCGGCAACCCGTCGTCGGCGGCCGCTCAAAAATGCGGGCCCCACCTCCAAACCTTAGACATTTCCAATAATAGTTTAGATGCCTTACCATCCTACGCCTTTAGTCATTTATCGCGGCTCCAACATTTGCACTTGCAAGGGAACGTCATCTCCTTCATGGCGGACCACGCGCTCGACGGTCTGTCGAATTTGGGGTACCTCAACCTCGCCGATAACAAACTAGTCAACTTGCCGCCCGAGTTGTTCACCGACATCCGCGGTATCAAAGAAGTGTACTTGCAGAACAACTCGATCAACGTTCTCGCGCCGGGTATCTTCAACGGTTTGGACCAGCTCTTCGTTTTAGACCTCTCGAGCAACGAATTGACCGACGAGTGGGTCAACAGTGCCACGTTCACGGGGATGATCCGGCTCGTTCTTTTGAACCTGTCCAGCAACAACATCGTCAAGATCGACCCGTCCATGTTCAAAGACCTCTACAGCCTCCAGATCATCAACCTGGAGGACAACGCCATCGAGGCCATCGGCGAGACCACCTTCCGCCACCTCCACAATCTCCACACGCTGATATCTGTCGCGAAACAAGATCAAACGCGTCGAGTCGGATACTTTCGATGGCCTCATCGCCCTCAACGTCCTCTCCATTGACAACAACGTCATCGAGTACATCGACCCGGAGGCGCTGAAAAACTCGTCGAGTCTCCGGGACTTCCATCTGAACGGCAACAAGCTCTACGACATCCCTGCTGTGCTGAACCAGGTCCCTAACCTCAAAACGCTCGACCTGGGCGACAACTTGATAACGGACATCTACAACGACTCGTTTGTGATGATGGAACAGTTGGTTGGCTTGCGGCTCACCGAGAATAACATCAGTAATGTCACGAAGGGTGTTTTCGATAAGATGGTGTCGCTTAGGATCCTTAACTTGTCTAGCAATAAGATTAGGAAAGTGGAGGCGGGTACCTTTGATTTCAATGCTAATCTGTTGGCGATTCGCTTGGACGGAAACTATCTGACTGATATCGGTGGTTTGTTCTCGAAGTTGCCCAACCTGGTTTGGCTCAACATCTCTGAGAATCTTTTGGAGTGGTTCGATTATGCTTTGATTCCGACCGGGCTCCAGTGGCTCGATATTCATAGCAACCGTATCACGGAGCTTGGCAACTACTTTGAAATCGAGAGCCAGCTCCATTTGACAGTTTTCGACGCGAGCTACAACAGATTAACTGAAATCACAGGTAACTCCATCCCCGACAGTGTGGAAAATCTTTATTTAGCCCATAATCAGATCGCTAAAGTTCAGTCTTACACTTTTTTCAAAAAGCCGAATCTCACGAAAGTTGACTTGAGTAATAATCAGATCGAGAGTTTGACTCAGAACTCTCTGAGAATCTCAACTATCCCGAAAGACAAAATGATCCCCGAGTTTTTCATAGGTAACAACCCCTTCCAGTGTGACTGCAACATGCAGTGGCTCCAAACTTACAGCATCGATCAGGAGCGTAACAAACCCAATTTAGTCGACTTAAATACCGTCAATTGTAAATTACTCTACAATCGAGTGAAAAGCTACGTGTTGTTGCACCAAGCGACTCAAGATCAATTTTTGTGCCAGTACGATTCTTTTTGTTATCCGTTCTGCCATTGTTGTGACTTTGATGCGTGTGATTGCGAAATGACCTGCCCCACCAACTGCACTTGCTATCACGATGTCTCGTGGTCGGCGAATGTCGTTGACTGTTCCCGCGCGGGCTACGCCGACAACCTCCCCCTGAGAATCCCGATGGAAGCAACTCAGCTGTACCTTGACGGGAACCACATCCGAACGATCGGAAGTCACAGCTTCATTGGCCGTAGAAAACTGCAGATTTTGTTCCTGAACAGCTCGAGCATCGAAATCATTCACAACCGAACTTTCAACGGTCTCAAGGAGCTCGAAGTTCTGCACCTCGATGATAACAAGTTGAACGCCTTGAGGGGATACGAGTTCGAGGGTTTACGCAGCCTTAGAGAGTTGTACCTGAACAACAATCGGATCACCTCCATTCATAATTACACTTTCAGCTCTTTGTACGACCTGAAAATCCTGAGGCTGGACCACAACTACATCAAAACTTTTGCAGTGTGGACCTCGGTGACCTCCAAATTGAACGCCCTGACCCTCGGGTCGAACGCGTGGTCTTGCGAGTGCGATTTCGTCAAGAAACTCCACGATTTCGTAGTCTTCAACAAGGCCAGTATCGTCGACATGTCTGATATCAGGTGCGTCAACAGATCCGGCATGTTCGATAGCGGTTTTTTGGTGATCGAAGAAAACGTCTCATCCTGCGTAAACATCCAGAACTCGGTCCTCAACTCGATAACCTCAAAGTCGAGCGACTCGGACGAGAACAACAACATGTCGAACTACATCGAGAGCGCGCTGAGCAACAATCTGCAGAACAAAACTGTGATTCAGAAGCAAATCATGCAGGACTACGTGCCACTGCTGGTCGTTACGGTATCCGTGTTCTTCGTTATCATTATCTCGACGCTCGTCGTTCTCATGTACAAACAGGAGTTGAGGGTGTGGTTCCACTCTCGGTTCGGCGTGAGGCTCTTCTACAAGACGAGCGAAATCGAGATGGACGACCGGGACAAGCTCTTCGACGCTTTCGTCTCGTACAGTGCCAAAGACGAGACTTTCGTGGCGGAGGAGCTCGCGCCGATCCTGGAGAACGGGGACCCTGCGTACAAACTCTGCCTCCACTACCGGGAGTTCCCGCTCGGAGGTTACGTAGCGGACACGATCGTCCAAGCCGTCGAGTCCAGTCGGAGAACCATCATGGTGCTGTCCGAGAATTTTCTCAAGTCGGAGTGGTGCAGGTTCGAGTTCAAGTCCGCGCACCACCAAGTCCTGCGGGACAAGAGAAAAAGACTGATAGTAATTTTACTCGGCGATCTGCCGCAAAAAGATTTAGACCCTGAGATTAAGCTCTATCTGAAAACGAATTCTTATCTCCAGTGGGGCGATAAGTTGTTTTGGGAGAAATTGAAGTTTGCGCTCCCGGATGTGCCCAACAATAGGCGGCGGAACCATTACACGAATCGCCATAATGTTCACCATGTTCATAGGCACCATAATAGGAATCATAACCATCACATGCATCAAAATAATACTGTTAGGTCGGTCGCGATCCATATTTGATGAGTCTAGTTTAATTATTTCGACTGTTTTTTTTTAGTGTTTGCTTCTAGTTCCTTTTTGTTGAGTCTTTTGATTTTTCATTCCTGGTTTGCTGGAAATGATGTCAGAGTAAAGACCATGCATCTTATTACCACGACTATTCATCAAAATTGTACACTAGGTAAAAATAATATTATTTTCAGTTGTGATAACACGCGGAGGTATAAAGTTTCTAGCTGTAACAGGAATGCTCAGTTGAGCCCGAATCTAAACTATTTTTCTACAGCCATTATAGAAGTTCTAATGACAGTGCATCTATCACTGGTGAATTTTTCTAGTTGCATTGACAAAAAAAAAATTGTGCTCAGCCATGACTTAGACTTCTTGTAACAGCTAAATACTTTTTTTCCGTGAGTCACTCATGGTCAACTTTTTCTGTTCTGATCATATATTTGTTCAGACTTCTTAAGCAATTATTGTTTTTAATGCAATTTCCGATATGCTTTCAAGCAATACTTATTTTGTAAGCACAAAGAAAGATGTAGAGGTCAATTCCAGCTGACTGCAAACATGATCTCAGTTGGGTTGTTCGTATACATTTTTGGCACGAAAAGCACTGAGTCGTTTTCGATGTTGTAATTTTATACAACGAACATCCCTGATTAAAACAAAGTTAACAAAAATTACGATTTCATTGCGATTCAAGTGTCTTTAAAATATGCACGAACATCCCTGTGCGATTCCAAGTAAAACTCTCTGCCCACACATCAAAACATTGATTTCTTCAGAGAGAAGAAATTCAAACCTTGCGTTTGTAAATAAGTATTATCTAGTCTCTAAAAGTCAAGTCACCCAAGTGAATCGCATCCTGATTTCTTAGTTTCTAGCAGAGCCCTCCTAAGAAAGGAAAAAAAAATATTTTCAATTTTTCTGACAATATTTACGATCAAAATCGACCTAACAGACTCATCGAATGTTTTGTTGTTATTGTGTTTTAGTTGTTTTTTTCTAATTTTCTCTCACAATGAACGTACCGAAAAGAAGGTAAATTCTCTATAATGTCTGACAATTTGTCTCCTCGCTCCTTGCACTAGCGTTATTTCAAACATATCAGTAGATCTGTTTTTTGTGTTGAGAGTAGGCACGAATTCAAATTAATTTTTATAAATTGCGAACTAGTCAATTTTTATTTTAGGAAATTAATGATTCGACTCTTGGAACATTTTATCAAACTATCTCAGCTTTTTATCCCTGATGTTTTGATATATTTTTACCTCATTAATTGACACATTCGCTTTAACCATTCAAAAAAGTACGTAACATTATACATTTATTTGAAAGAACGTTATTCCGATTTGAAATTTTGTTTGTAACATGTAACATTGCTTTGAGTGCTGAAAAATAACTTATGTGAAAAAGAATACTTCTGCCGAACTTTTTGCTCACTTGTGATGATATTAACGGCAGTATATTTTTGTTTTGTTTTTCAGTTCAATTTTACACATATTTTTGTATCGTAATTTCTGAAAGTCGTCGATCTAGGTACGACAATCAATAGGGTTTCCCACATATTTTCATGCATAGATACCTATGCCTTAAAATTGCATAATTTTGCACTACTTTTCTGACTTGTATACCTTGTAATTACCTAATTAGACAAACTTTTTCAGTCGTAAAATTAAGCCGAAATTTGTAAAGCCAACATGTTCCATCTCATCAAATCGAGTCGTTCCGTTCATCACATCAACTGTCTACGCTGCATCACGTGTCAAGTTCTTAACGTCGTTTTCATCACCGCGTTTCACTAATCAACTAGATTTTCATTCGCAATTTCGAGAAAATTGATGAAAATTCTGTCCTTGAGGCTTCTTATATCATATTTTTGTCTCTCATTCATCAACGACCAGGTGATCTACAGTTCGACAAAGTGTTCTAAAAAATCCGAGTCGTGTAAATATACCCTAGTTTTAAAAAAATGTGATATTTGTAAAAAAAAGAAAAGTAAAATATTCTTCGCGTCCCTGTGTTATCTATCGTTTCAAATCAAATTCGAAAATGAGAGTGTAAATAATCGTGTACAGTGTATTAAATTACTTAGTGAGCCACCGTCCGAATGTATGCCGTCCTATTGTTGTCCAAGAACATCCCAGGTAAAAGCATTTATTTCTTTCTTGCTCTCTTTGCGAGTAAAGGAAGTTACATCATATTTTCATTGTCTTCTGCCGTGATTACGGTCAGTTTGAGTGTATAATTCTGTTCGCATGCAAAAGCTCCATTTTTTTCTCCAGTCACTCTTTTATACGATTCCAAACATAGCATTAGTCTTAAATGCTATCAAATTTTAGTGGTTGATGGAAAGATGGACTTTTAGTGGTTTCTTGATTCCCGATTGTACATAATCATCTGGAAATTTAGTAGCCAGTGCTTGATTTCTGAATGTGCTCATAACATGCCTGATAAACGTAGCTGGACGCATGTTCCCTCACACTTAGAGAAATCCAGTACTTGTTACTAAATTCTAGCCGACACAGCCGCCTATCTTTCTATACTTGCGTTTAAGTCTCCAAACTTGCAACATTTATAAAACGATTATGCAAAACTAAGTAGGAAAATTCCATTTCTATTTCACCCACTGAATGTAGAAATAATTGGGACTAATCAACACACCCTCGCTAAGAAAATGTGTTGCTATTTTTTTCCTGTGATAAAGACAAACATGCGGTATGGTCGAAGAGATTATATATAATCAGGAATCTAGCAAGACTACCGTTCTTTTTGATAAGTGCATATCGTACGTGTAAAAAAATGATGTTTAAAAACATCTCGTGAGGTCATTGATCCGTTACCTCTCCTGCTGTGCTGAAGAAAAATGTCGTATGAACATTCCAAGTTGGCCCCGCTAAAAAAATGTAATTTTGTGAACAGTTTTGAATGTTTTTCCTTGAAATTACTAGATACTTTAGAGTAAATTGCGAATACAATTTACCGTAAAATTCGCATTTTATTACCTGTAGGAAACTCTCAGCGTTCAAGAGCTCATGCGTCGCTCTTCCTCAGCACGGCAGTATTTGAACAGCGCTTAATCCGAATGTATTTCATCGATTTAGCTTTTAGAGTTGGTCGCATGGAATAGCCTCAATTTTTCTCCGTCCCCACGGAGAAGAATTCGAGGTATTCCATCGTAAAAAATAGAGCAGAAAGTCTAGCACGAAATTCATCCGAAACAGGTTTCCTTCCTCCTTTTGATTGTATTAATCCGAGTAGGAGTTATCAAGCGAGGATCTGTGTGATTTTCAAACCTCGTTTCTGACGTACCTATAAAAATAACCGATTCGAGAGAGGCAGCTGGACCAGGCGCGAGAGCTCTCTACATGCTGTCAAATTTTTCGGGGAAAAAACGAGTGCTTTCAAGACTCACGCCTCGAGATCCTCACCAACCGAGGATGAGGAATCTTAATCCATCCGCCATTTTTTTTCTTTATTTTTCACTCCATGCCGGAGTCGCAGTTTCAAACCAAAGAGTTCAAACATTAAGTTTGAACTAATCAAAAATTACTCAAACTTCCATAGATTTTGCAACGGTGCCCGTAGGATAACCGCCGTCAATTCTAACTGCGGAATTAGAATTCTCCTTACTTACGAGATTGCTTTCATTCTAATCCACATTCTTCCCTCTTGGAGGGGTCGCTTTCAACTTTTGACGCCCAAAAAAGTGGTACGGAATTGTCCAACGTGCATCGATGCAAAATGATTATTTTTTCCGGAAAAAATCGGTGAATGCTATGTGTACGATTACAGTATGCTGCTTCGTAAGTAAGTTTCTACAGACAGTAAGTTAATTTTACGGATCTCACGTGCTTGGTCCAATTTTCTCTCTCGCTAGGTAGAAAATTCCTACGCCCTGCTCGGATTTCTCTCATACACATTTTTGTATATTGAAACTCTCATCGAATTTTACGTGTGCCTGTGCATGAAAGCTGACTGTAAACCTGTATATGACATTCTTGATAACTTGTTTCCTGCATGCTTTTGGAAGAAAATAAACCGAACATTACGGTTACGAAACGAAACTTTACGGCAAAACAAACGGAGTTCAGTCAAATAACATGCGCCTACAACCAAATTTGCTTTAACTGAAGCGATGCTCAAATGCTCAATTTTTCGTCTTTGTCCTATGACTCTTAAGGCGGTGTAAACCTGGCTCAGTATCAGACTTTTATCAACATTTTACAAGAAGACATGATCAGTTTCTCAATGATATCACAATATATATTTTTCTTTACAACAGGCACTTTGATAGGCAATTTTGGGTTCATTTTTACACTTTTTTGAAAAAATAAATTGTCAAATGCAATGAGTGTTATCATTACTCATCAATAACTTAATATCTATGCATCTTCAAACATTTGTATACCACCGAGAAAAATGTCCCTTTGAAACCGAAGGAACATGCCCGTATTATGTTCTCACGACTAAATTCCAGCTATAAACCCATCGTAAGGGATATCATAACAGAACGTTAGAGGAACATGTTCTTATGTTCCCTGGTGATGCGTAGTAATTAAACCTTCGTTTTCCTCGTGACCTAAAATTTTGAAAACTCGGTTCCTCGATGTCCTTTTTTCGGAAAGGCCCAGTTTCAACCCTGATCCTCCCCGGGGAGCTAATCTTTTCGCGTATTTTATTGATCCTCGAAACTTTGGTCCCTCTCCGCATGTGGCTTTTGATTTCATCACTTCCCGTTCGCGAGACTTGAGGAATGCACGTTTATACTGCAGATTTATGATTCTCGCATTAAATATCATTTTAAGGACAGTCGTGATATCTGTGAAAGTGATCTTTCGGTCACGTGATAAACTCGTTAGTTTACGTTCGGACTTGCGTAACGTCGGCGCTATGGTCATTCACCGGCCGTTGCCAACTGCGCCTCAATGATTCCGAAGCCATCAATGTGAAATTAGTTGCAATTTATTGCCATCAATGTGAAATTAGTTGCGATTTCATAACCGGAAGCAACATTGCATCTTCGAAGAGATGCCACGCTCAAGCATTGAGCTTTCGGTCCCCGAAAGTTCCGTATCCAAAGCCTAATTTGCCGCTACGTACGAAAAACATCGCTGGTTTGTTTCGTAGGTGCATAAATTACTCTTTAAGTATCCGTTCAAATATCTATCTTAACTATCGCACTTTGTAAAAAAAAAATCAAAAATTGTCGAGAATAAATATTCGATAGTTCAAAACATTTTTAAGGATAGCTCTTGTTACGGACGCTTTGCAAACAGCTACGCAAGGAAAGTTTACCTAGATAGTTGTGTGAAAGATGTTTAAAAGTGCACTCTGACTGACTTCAGCACTCCCAAACATCTATTACACACCTACTTTTTTTATTTTTATTTATTTTTTTTTTTTTATCACTACTAAATAGCCCATTGTTTGAGACCATCGAACTCGGGTCGCCTGGCCGGGAACGGAACCCGGGACCTCCCACTCATAGAGCTAACGCTACAACCACTACACTTAAGTTTACTTTCTTTGCGTAGCTGTTCGTAAAACTTTCGTAAGGAGAGCTATCCTTAAAAATGTCATACTCTGTCACACGACATTCGAAACAGAAATAAATTATTCTTGAAAATTTTGGATTTCGTAGGAATCGCGATTTTAAGGATTTCTTTAAATCTCCCCCTATCCAAGTGTGAAACATAAGGGGCCTCCAAAGGAAAGGAGCTCATATGGGGATTCCAAAGGAAAGGAGCTTCATAAGGAACAGCAGTTAATATGACACTCAAGAGTGGAGTTTACTCTGCAAAAAGAGCGATTCCCGCTCCGCATTGGAGTGAAATTCACATCGAAATTTTCCATTTAGCACACTGGAACAAAAACACATTGGATCTAGAGTCCAGACTCTAATAAACACCGACAAGAAAAAATACTCTTGATTCAATCGGATTTTTGCTTAAATCAAGAACCAAGCCTCTTAATTTGGGCGGATTTCCTTTTGTTAAGCTTAAATCTGATTGAATCAAGAGTATTTTTTCTTGTCAATGTTTTCAAGAGTCTGGACTCTAGATCCAATGTGTTTTTTTTTTCCAGTGGTGTATTTAAATCCATTTGGTCTACTCGGAAAATGTGTCGAGCTTTTCCAGGGCTCTCTGGATTCCGTTTGAAAACGGAGTTGGCGTGATGCGCAGAAGGCGGTTTCCTCCGCATTGGCGCGGATAGCATGAAACATTTGCAGATTTCTGGAAAGTTTCCCCGGAGAGGCACCCGGGATCCCCGGTTCGCGGTTCGGTCATCAAACGGTCACGACGAGCTAACCGTGATTACCATTGCCCCTGAGCGCCGTTGTCGGCTTTCGTCATGCGGAGCCGCTCTCTCGCGACCGGGCCAATAGAGAAAGCCATTATTTTTTTATCATCTGACAACTATGGCGCCAAGTTCACAAGCACGAACCCGCAGTTGCCGAGTTCCTCGAGATGGATGCATCCTCGGCTTCGGCGCGATGCATTCTCAGTGCAATCCTTGCTTTGTGAGTTTAGGTCAATATCGCGAGCTTTGGGTAAACACCTTGCCAGTCGTGTGTTAGCACGAAAATTCATCGAGTAAGAAAATCAGATCTTGAATTAATTTCTTCGATTGAGTGGCCTTTGGCTCAAGTGGATGCACTCTCAGATTTGGCAAAATGCATTCTGAGTGCAATCGATGGATTTTGATTTTAAGCCAATTCCGAGATTGAGAGACTGAGGATCTAGCTTTAGACCGATGACATGTGTTCACACAAAAATTCAACTTTTAAATGAAAATCCTGTAGTAATTTCTCTGATAGCGCAGCTGATTTCTCTGTATCTTCTAAATACAATTCTGCGACTTGATGATCTAAGAGTAGTTAATGCTTTGGCAAAGCAGACATCGAAGGACCATTTAGTGACCATAATGAGATCGCAAGAAACTAACGGTTCTTTCCACACTGGCGTTCACGGTTTTTTTTTTTTTTGTCTAACAAGCTGTCAAAAAATTGCATTTTCCCTATGCCACCTTGCAAAAATTCCCATCTCCTTTACATGTGTAACATGAAGTTTGAGTTAAACCACCCAGCAACTGATGATGCCTGTAAGCGCAATGTACTGGAGGTCCGTTTCAGATAACTTTTCCTCTTTTGCTGTACACGCGAGATAGGGAATATCACACAACAAAACTGGGAAAGTTATCTGAAGCGGGCCCTTCTTTGACTGTTTTGCCGGATAGTTTTTTTTTTATTATTTTTTATTTTGAGCAATTATTTATTTCTATGCAATTTATTCAAACCTTGTCGAAAACTGTTAACTATTGGACGCTTTTGTGAAAGGAATCAATATCTGAGCTTCCAAAATTTATAACTTTACTTCTATGTGTTTTTATTTTAACATTTTCCTTAGAAAAGATTTGCGATGTATCATTGAGGAGTGGAATTATTTCTGCCTGCTGTGTCGTTACTACTCCTTCAAAATTTATCGAGAAAAAAGTAGATATATTACTTAAAAAATAGAGTATTTACTCGGTTTAAGCTTGACAGTTATGAGTAATTTTCTTTAAATTTAAAAGTGCAAGCCACACAACAGCGTTTTTGTATTTTTTTTGGCCTAAATGGTTCTATCGAAAAAGGGAAAATAAGGATCATTTCCATGCTGAGCGATCGACTCGCATGCAATAATCAAATAGCAGGTTCTAAAGAGCGCACTCTCTATCGCCCTGTCAAGAGAAAGCACAGTATGCAGGGAGAGGGTAGGCTTTTAACAGATGTTGACTTAGTATATTTAATTCTTCCTCAATCACGTTTAGAGGAGGTATATCATGTCAAAATTATAATAAAAATCGAACTTTAAACGTGTGGAAAACGAGGATACGCGGTTCATATGACGCCGTTTTATTAAGTTGAGGTCTAAGTCGCTGTCCTCTCAAAGCCTATTCTTAGCAGGGCAGTGTACTCTCTCGTTGACGTATTATTACTGTACTAAAAACTATTCCCCAATCTGTCACAAGTTCAAGAGATGTTCCACTGAGCTCATCTTAAGAAATTACATTCCAGAAATCTTCATCTGTGTGCAATCGTACCGCATTACTTTCCCCTTCCCGAGGTGAGGATAGGATATTTTCCTAGACCAAGGATGCTGTCCAGCTGCCGAATAAACCGCGGACCTACGCATGGTTTCCGTTGACGATACGCTGTTTTATCCTCGAGTGTTTCTCTCCTGATATTGCAACGACGGCCGGTCTCGTCCACGACTTATATACTCTGACCGCATTGCGTCGAGTTGCGATCGGGTCCCGCGTGGCGCGCTGGAGTCGCCGACACCGCCTCAGAACCGGTCCCCTGCACCGCGCTAGCCATGATTTTGGGAACCCCTTCGCCTTTGACCCCGGCCCCAATTCTCTCGCTCCTCTGACGTAAGGGCGTAGCTCAATTTACACGAGAGCTCTGTGCTCCGTGTAAATTTACACCTTCTGGGGCTCATGTGGATATGGAAATATGCTCGATACCCTCTCGTTACCTCCGAAGCCCCTCGCGCCGTGCCGTCCTCCAGCCTGTAAGCATGTTTCGTTATTTACAGACTGTTTAGGCTAATTCTGCTGCAAACATTGATCGCAAGTCTTGTCATTTTAAGTGAAGCGCTTGGCCACATGACTTAATGTTGAAGTGGATCTTCAGTTTTTTCGCTATGCACTCTGGGCACGATCGCTGTTTTTCAAATTTGAACCATTTGGTGGATGATTTCATATAAAGTGAAATTTCAGTCTGTAGATTAGTCATCAAGGCGTTTTCCTGCCGTCAATCATGCTGTAACATCTTTAAATAAATTCAATCAAATGCACTGTTTCCATTCTGCAACCGATTTCAATGTATGAATGTCGATGGTTAATTGGGAACAGTACTTTTAACTTTGTTTCAAGTCTTCGGAAGATGATTTTCGGCACTAACGTATTCCTGAATGACTCATCAACAGACTGAAATTTCAATTTTCCGAAAATAATTCATCTAGGTAAAGGGTAAATTTTGATTTATATTGATCGCATCCGGAATGCATTATGTGCAAAAGGTGAAGATTCACCTTTATCCTTAGCATTTTGGGTAACGATTCGATGTTCGACCGATCAATTGATATAATTTCCGGATTTTAGAACATTTCACTTGAATTTCTGAGCATCACATCATGCTGTAGTTTTTTTTTTTTTTTTCACGGTGCACTCAATAATGCCAGTGCCTATCAAAGCGCCGTTGAGAATGATAAGTCAAATAGGTTTTTCGAAAATTAGTGGTTGCTGATAACCGTAATCACTTCAGTGCCAGTCGAGAAGCCCAAAGATAACCGTCGCCCGATTGCGTCACAAACAAAGCAACTTGTATGTATTTATGCTAAGGAACTATTCTCGTAGAGATTGCGTGCAACATAGTTCCTTTTAGCATAAATACGTCCATTTTAAACTCTTATCAAAAGTCACTGTGTGCCTCGACAACTGGGGTTCATAGTTCGGTCGCAATTCACGATTGAAGCATCTTGGTTCTTGGTTGTATGACTGAACTCTTCTTTTTTTTATAATTATATTTTTTTTTTTTCAGAAAAAATCATTTAACATGCGATTTTACAGAACTCCAACTTTCAAATCTGCTTGTTTATTTTCTTCCATTAGCATGCATTCTTCTTTTTAGTTGTCCATTATGACAACTGATCTACCTCCTCGTCTTCGTCTTAGCGTACGTTCCGTTCTTCAATTTCTTTAGCTGTCTGGTTTTTTGGGAACTTCACCAAATGCTGTTGTTATTTGTTCGTCATTGGTCAAGTTTCCCAGTTTATTGTTGTTTATTGTTAATGTATTTTTTTGTTTACTTTGTCGATACATACGAATATTTATGACCGTTCATGAACATGTCGACGAGTTTAGAGAATCAATTCTTGATAAAGAATTACATCTTTCAATTTTTTTTCTTCCTCGTTCCAAGGTTGGAAACTGGAATATCGCGAACTCTGTCCATTAGTATTTTTCATAATTTTATAGATCAAGATTTTGGTTTTTCAAGATGATTACCTTCATTTTCCATTTTTTTTTAATACCTATTATTTTTTAACCGTGTTTGTACCATAAACACATGTTGAATTGGTCTCTTGAAACAACGTAATTGAAAGGAGCAGCAATTAATTCTGCCGTTCGATTTTTCATCGTAAACGAAGCACAAATTACGTACACCGAAAAAAGTCAAGTTGATTTAACATTCTGGGTGTAAGAAAAGTGTGCGAGAACTTTTAAAATGCTGGATTCACCGCTGCAGCGGTTACTTTAGCAACGCTAAGATGTAAAACTAACTGCTGTCGCGGGTAATTCAGCATTTTATAAGTTCTCGCACACTTTTTTTACATCCAGAATGTTAATCCAACTTCACTTTTTTTCGGTGTAACTGATAATATGTTTCTATATCATTGAAAAAATTCATCACTGTTGGATGAAAGTAAACCCAGTCCTCTCATAATCGCAGAAGGTTCAAAATATTCCCTCTAAAATTCAACACTAAAATACGTTCCCGACCCAATGCATGACCTGCCCTACGTCATTTTTAGTTGCTTTTTCCCAGTGGCGATTGTTCGTTCTGCTAAATTCCTTGCAAGCGCCCTCTATGGTTGTAAATGTACAGTCGCCGCGCTGCCCGAAATAACTTCTCTCCAACTTAAAATAAAATCTGAGCTTAAGGTGGAGAAAGTTGAAGTAGGAACCGCGGATAGTATTCCCGTCTCAGTCGTAAAGTCGCGCCGCACAAGTTGTTTCCACAACTTTTCTCCCAGTTTATGCCTTTTTTATTGAAAGTATTTCTCATAGCTGACATCATTAAATTTGGCAGAGACAGAGCTCGCTTCCTTAGCGTTGCCATATTCTTGAGTTCTGAGTTTTCATCACTTTAAAATCGATACCATGTGTAGCTATGTTTCACCTCGTTTTACCGAACCCTACAAGAAGAAGAAAAAACAACGATTTTACCTTGCATCTATCTGCAATGACAAAACAGTTCCTCTTTAAAGTAAGCCAGGGTGAATAGAATATGTTAAATTATTTCAGAACCCTTGCCCATTCTGTTTCCCTCTACACCAGATGGTACGAAGCCTGTCATTCTGGGTGCTCAGTCTAGTGAAATTTAGAAGTTTATCGATATTTTTATCGATATTTGATTTTGGTAGACTTCATTGCTTTTTGTTCACGGATAAAGGCCTTCGCTTCATTTTTTTCCTCCATCAAGACGTAGTAATGACGTGAAAAACTCTACCGACGGCTCCATAGTTAACCAACCTTTTAACAACTCATCGGCTTAAATCTGTCGAAATTGTCTCCCTCCCATTTAAAACGATACTTTCATGAGTTTAAAAAGTGAGTTAATTTATTATTTTAAGCGTAGCGTATTACCAGTCTCAATAAATAAAATGCGCCAAAATTATGGTCTTGGATTTTTAAGTTTAAGACCCGAAAATAGCGTTTTTAGGCTGATTGCGAGTTCGGCAAGATGATTTTCGCCCTCGTTCTGACTCGGCGCCCGAAAATAAATTTTCAAGATTTGATGTTTCGCCTGTCAAACTCATCATTTCTGGGCGGAGACATTCCAGCTCGGTGGGAGTTTTCGCGCAAAAGCGGACCCGTTTCCACGAACTCGAAATCCTGAAATAATTTTACGACGGAGCTTAGAGCCTGACACGAGTGCTTGGATTTTACGACCTCATTTTTCCGCGGGAAAATGGCTGGAAAGCGATGGGCGATCGGGTTTTTTTCTCGCTGTCAAGATCCTGCATAAATAGCGCGCCCTCGTAAAGATACGGACGGACAAGTGGAAGTGTTTATACTTCCCTCCGATCCGAGTGTCGCCCAAATCCAGGCTCAGACAAAGCACAAAGACGAATAAAAAATATTTATTATTGCGCACGGCCGAAATCCGGCGATCTATTGGTGCGACTCGAAAGCACTCAACAAGTAGCCAACCCGCCCCACGCGGGGGAAAAAGGAAACTCGGCGTACGCGTTTCCTCGAATCGAACACGGCGGCCGTTAAATTAAAGTGTATCGCTTTTATTGTTATGATTTTTCAGAAAGTCGACGTAAGTGCGCGATTAGCGTCCCTCGAAAGTGAGTCAGAGGCCGGGCGGAATGTCTAATGTTTCCTTCAATGATCCGCCTATACAATTAAACCCGTATGTATATGTATAAACGCCGGCATATTTAAACGAGTTTGATCGCCGTCATTTTTCACCGCGTTATTAGCCCCGCCGCAGTTTTTTTTTTTCGCAGACCATACGCGTCGCGCACTAAAAGATTAAATATTTACCATTACCCGAGCGGGCGAATGGATCGATTAACATATTTATTTCATTATCAGTTAATAAAACCGATATTATTACGGCGAAACGGCCCGTTTTCGTCCGGCGATTGTGTAGTTCGGCCCCGAGGAGTCGGCGGGTTTTTTTATGGGGATGCTCACTCTTGTGTTTTCTTGCTTTCCCGACGGCTTTTCCCCCGAGACAATATCGGAGGGAATAAACTGGAATTGATTACAGTTCCACGGTCGCCGGGCCGATAAATTCCTCTATAAAACTGTCGCGGGTGTCCGGCCAAACGTGTGAGCTGTAAATAACCGCCCGTAAGAAGCGACCCGTGAATCGTCCTCTGTCATGGAGGAATCCTGCAGGAATTTGTCCTCGTCTCAAGGAACCGTCCCCGTCCCGTGACCCGTCTGTAACTAAAACCACCCGCTCCGACCCCACTCTGGAAAATGCTGGATTTCGGATTTCGGTGCCCCAAGCTCAAACGTATCGTTACGGCATTCCTCGCCGACGTGTGTAAATACTTTTTTTTTCTCTCCTCCTAGCCCCCCCCCCCTTTCAATGCATTTTCGCTGGTATTGTTCATCCTTGCCCGTCACTTTCGGAGACCCTAGTTGAAGTATTTTATTCCTCCAGTTTTGCGGTTTTGACACTTTTTGTTTATTTTTTGGAATGTCCAATACAAAAGAGAGAAGAAATTATGTACTCGCATGTCCTGCATAGTCACGAAGACCTCCGTCTGCACAAAGTGGATGTAGGTACGAGGAAAAAGAACACCGGCTTTGCTACAGCATGCGTCATAATGCGGTGACTTGCAGAAAAATCGTCATCCGGTACAGTGACAACATGATGAGTGGACTCATCGACGATATTTCCGTTATTTGGAATTTGTATCATGTAAAGAAAACTAATGAAAAATCCGCTTTAAAATTCAACAACTTAGAAAAAAATGGAATTGCTGATTTAACAATTTTGTAGTATAAAAAAAGTCCGGCATGTTTCAATGTAGAATTTACAATAAAAAAAATGATAATTTAACCTTCCCCGTGGTGAAAGTAGCTCTTCACTATTGTAAAATGTACATTTGAAACATGTTGGACATATTTTTTAACAATTTCAGTGTTAAATCAGCAATCCATTTTTTCCCCTGAAATACGGAACTTTGAAAGTACCACTGCACCATGAAGATTTAACGGCTGGTCACAGGTCTCTGAAGTATGGTCCGCTTAATACAATCTGATGGCTGAAGTAATGACCTCCTGTTTTTGTTCAGTTAAAACAGGAAAACTTTCAAAATTTGAGAGGTTCGCGTCATCATTGAATGAGGCCGGATGCGTCTCTTTGACAGTATGAATGAACGCGGCCTCAAAGCTACAATTCAATCATTGTCAGTCCGGTACTCGTAAAGTGAAAGGGCGTAACTCTTAATTTCACATGAGCCCTGAAAAGCATCTATTTATTCGGCCGACAGGGCTCACCTCCAAGTTGAGTTACATCCTTTCATCAGCGAGGCGCCGAGGTTAAGGGAGGAAAAAGCCGTTAATCTAGTGACTCGTTCGAATTTTGTACGATTTAATGTATTTCTGCAGTGCTCAGGAAAAAACCGTGTGATCATTCGAATGTTGCCAAATCATCTTCTGTCAGGGCTAAAAAACCTGGGATTGTCAGCGATGGAAATTGACTTGAAAACCTAGAAAAGCAGGGAATGTCCATTAAAAGTGAGAAACGTCAGGACTTTTTTCTTCTTTCCTTTATAATTATCTAGAATAAAAATCGACACAAAGAACGAGGTTTCAACTGCTTATCTTTCCGTTTTCGTATTTTTAAGTTTTTTGCTACCAGTGTGGAATTCAGAGAAATGGTCGGAACTGCTTAACTTCTATAAAATTTTTACTAAATATCTTTACTCATCCAAAGAATCACAAGTAATTGCAAGGAAAATAGTTTCCACGAAAAAAATTAAATACAGTCGGAGTATATTAAACATTGCAATTGAAATGCGCATTTAGGTGCATTTGGGGTTTTTTGCATTTAGGTAGCCATCGATTTTCCTCTAAATGTTTACTTAAAACAAGTCCAATTTTTCTTCTTTTTCTTTCCATCGCCTCGATCGATCGTATTTATTTATTAAAATGTATTCACAGACGCTTTTCTCAGAGGCGTTTCGGGTTTCATCCATCTTCAAAGCCATATGATAGTAAGTATTTACAAATCATACATACAGAATAGAGGAAAAGAAGAAGAAAAAAAGGAAATTTTTTAGAAATAAATGAGAATCTCCCATTTCGGGCTGTCAAATCTTGAACAACGAGACCAGTTGCACGTGCTAGCCTAAAATCAACGCATATCGAGGACATTTTCACACTCACTAGGTGAGAGCATGAAAAATTCGCGAACACCAAAAAACTTAGAAATCTCACTCAAAATTGTGTTTAAGCTATGGAAATTTGGCAACGTCGAATGGCTCATACGGCCTTTTTCCTGAGGACGACGGATCTGCAAGCCCGTGGACGGAATGTCACCGGGAATCAGCGGCGAAACGATGCGCGATCAGATTCGATTATCTAAATTGAGCGTCTCGGTAATTTTTCACGCGGCCATAAAAAATGACAGGCACTCAGTCGCGGGGCCGCGTTTTGAGAGGAGCCGGGTCTCCCGGGTGCCGGGCCCGGCCGGGGCGGCTCGAAAGTGGTCCGAGGTAGCCGCCGAGAGCCGGGTCTCACCTGAAATCGATAGCTCGAAGATCGGCGCTCAAAACGGACAGCCTCGTAATCGAATTTGGTGGGTCATTTACATACGTAAATTAAAATTCCTCTCCCTTTACACGAACGAGCAAAGCCTCTTGCGCCTCTACCGGCGGCGGTGCCGATTCACGCCCGGATAAAAGTTCGCTTCACACTCACCTCCCGAGTTTCGGTTCCGGTAGCCCCGAGTTCGCATTCACAGAAACCGAACTCTGGTTTAACCCACTGAAATTTGATGCCTATTGCCAAAAATTTCGGCTACCTGAACCAAAAAAATTTAGTGTTTAAGCATTTTCAGCCAAAGTTCAGTCCCTGCAACCATTTTTTTTCTTTAAGCCGCAACCGTGGGGTTTGAAAGTTGACGCGATTCATGCCTCGTTAAATTTTCCAAAATTCAGTCATCAAGTAATTATAGTTGTCTTTTTTTCTTAAAAGAGCATGTGCCGCAGGTGAATTATCCAATCAAGGATTTTGTCAAATGCCTAGGCAGGTAGTCAAAAATTTAAATCTCTCGATGGTATCTTCAGCCCTGTGCTGTGAGTTTTAGCACTTTAACAAAAATGCATCTCAAAATTTGCAGAATGTCATAAAATACTGTGTTTTTAAAATTTTAACAATTAAAATTTAAGAGAATCATTTGGAAAAGAAAATACAAGTAAGGCTTGTAGATTACAAGAGTTGTCTGTGAAAAACTTTGAAAAGTTCTTAAAATTTGGGTATCTGCCAAGGCATTTGAAAAAATATCCGGTTATCAATTTTTGATAAAAATATTTAGCTATAAAGAAACACGTTTAATTGGCAACAGCTTACAACTTCCCGAATGCAAGATATACGACGTGTTCTCGGCCATCTAGAGGAAGCTCTTGAGAGAGAGAGATAGGATGATCGAGGAAGAACAGAGAGCAACGGTTCACTTTAATATAGGAGCATGTCATTTTTCAAATATACGCACGGAACGCATATTTATTGAATCGTTTATCATTCTGAATTATCGTTTTGACGCTCGAACTTTGTGGTGAAATGGTGAGCTTGGTGCCGCGTACATCAATAATTAAACGGTGATAAAAGTAATATGCAGGCAAGGAATTAATCAGCACGTGACATCGCCGTAATTGGAGACGATCTATTTGCATGATCGCCCCATCCAATTTTTCAGTAACCCGAAGAGATACTGAGATACGAATCGTTACCTAATAAAAGTAAAAAGTATTCTTTACAGGGAACCTTTTGTCGTACGTATCCCCAAAAATTAGTTGACTGCGTTTGATAAACGCTCTTTGACAGAGTCTTTGTTGAACTGCATGGCTATCATAAAGTCGTTTTATCGATACTGGTAAAACTTTATAATTAGTTTGCTTTTACTTTCCAAATGGAGATGCCTTTTAAAATCTGACAGGTCATTTCACTCCTCATAGCATTTACCAATCTTATGGGTAGAATCTACCTCAGTTCAGAAAATGCTGTGTGGAATCAGATTACCTCAATTTATTTGTCTACCTTCGCGTAGAATTAAAAAAACAAACGGTATAGCTCACCAGATTATCCACGTTTTTCACGTGTGACACTAAAGCGATGTTTTCATAAATAATAAAATTTAATATTGCTGTGCCTCTCATATTAATTTAAAAATGATGCATTTGTTTTCTTACTTATGCATACATAATGTACGTGGTAATTCTAGCAGTAATGTCAAGAATTGATTCTCTACCTTTTCGTCAAATTGTGTTCAGTTTCCTGGGTCATATCTGTTCAGATACGAGTGATGTGTTCAATCATTATTAAATTTTCCGATTTATAACCGGAAATCGATGCCGACGATTTCTGAAGTCCAAAGTAACTCCGTTACAATGATACTAACAGTATTTTCTAAGATAAATACTACATTTCTTGGTGATTTATATACTACTTGCTCATTGGAATTTTCGAGATTTGTGATTCCATAATTTCTTGTTGCATTAATTTTTCAATGACACCGATTTTTTCTTCCTTTTCTCTTGTCTGTTTCGATCGAGCTTCAATGACTACTTTCTTGCCCTTTGGCAAGTAAGTAAAATGCATATTTTGGACTTCTGAAATCACCCGCATCTTCTTGTTTGAAACTACTTATTTTATCGATTTCCATGCCTTGTTTTACTTAATGACTTTCTAAGAATAAATGTGATATGATTGTAATTTTTATATTTTTGTATTTTTGTAATGACTTGTCAATCGTTAGACTGTAAAATTTCGTGTACTTAATGTATATTTTTGTAAATTTGTTACATACTGTATTGTACAGACATAGAGTTTATGTTAAGAAATTATTTTTAATTGAAAAAGAAAAGACGACACAAAATAAAAAACAAATTATAAAATTGAATCCATTCTTTTATTTTTTTGAAATTCCAGAATGCCCACTGTGGTTCACAAATTGAGCCTTAATTTAAGAAATACTTCCAAAAATGTTTAATAAACTTACTTATTGTTCAATCTTTATCCAAAACCAGAAAGTATTCCAACAAAATGAATTTGAGTTATAAATTGCAATTAGACAAAAAAAAAAAAAAAAAAAATTGTATTTCCTTTGGAAAATACACTAAAACAATTTCACTTCTACTCTGTTGCAGAAGTTTATGCACGCTTGTTTGTGATAGATATAGTGCAATAGATAGAAACCAACCCAAATCAAGAAAAGATATGCTTTATAAATAATATTCCAGCAGAAGAGTCAGTGTTACTCAAATTCAACACCCATTTTGTTATTCAATATATTTTTTCTCGACTTAGAATTTTCGTCAGAAAAAACCATCTGATTTTTCCAAAATTTGACCTGGTTTTTTTCTGATCGATCTGGTCTTAAATATTTGACTATGCAATTCACAAACTTAAACGCTTGGAAAGATTCTACCCCTCCATTTGAGTAAGAATTTACCACATGACCGAATGTCACCAATGCCACACGAAAAATTATTAAATGTTTGTTTTCAAACTCATTTTGGAGCATTTTAAACGTTTGTCTTGGGTGAAAACTAGGATTGTGACGTCATATTGCAAAAAAGTCGAGAAAAATCAATTGCCGTCACTTTAGTATTGCTCGTAATTAACCAATTCAAATGGCCCAACAAATTTTTAGTTCTCGTAAGCAAAGTTTGAAGTCGTCAAACCTAATCCTCATTCAGTCCAAATCAAAGTCATTTTATCAGGAGGGGGAACTTCTCGTTAAGATATACTTCAACTGAGAACTTTTGTAGGTTACGAAAATCGAAACATACACTTTTTTATTCTGTCAAATGGGCTGAAAGATTATCAATATTGGCACAATATTTATTGAAATCTTTTATGGAAGCACTGAAATTTTGGCAAAAGGATTATCTAATACAATACTGATTGCCTTGAAAACTGTAACGACGCTTTCTTGCGCTACTTTTGACTTATCAGATGAAAATAATTTTCTCATGTTTTATCATGAAACGAATTTATGTGCATTCCTCCCTCAATTTTGACTGCTTTTGAACTCGAATGCAGAAAATTGCGGTGTCAGAGAGAACATAAAACTAACATTGTGAAGACGCATAACCGTCAATTTATTTATTATTTTATTTCTCTCTTTGAATATAAATTTTAGAAAAGTAACGAAAGAATTAAACTGTTTTCATATAATTTTTAATCAAACAATAATAGTGAGAAAATAAACGATGAACATTCACTTATCTAGGTTCTACAAAAGCATACACCCAATTATTTTATTTTCAAATAAAATTTATCGAACGAATACAAAAAGTGCATTAATTTTATACATATCAGTGCATTTGAAGACTACAGGCGAAGATTACATTTCGATACCACGAGGACAATATGAAAAAAGGTAAGTATCCTTCTGCAATAGATTCCTTATCATTGAAAGTTTTTTTACTATAAGCGTTGAAGCATCTGATTCAAAAATCCACCCTGGTGACAAAATCACCATTGGTCTCCTATACTTTCATTTTCCAGTTTTTCACCAAGTGACAGTCGACTCTGTACTCACCTAATTCGCACTCAATTCGTCATTCCTCCCACGAAAGAACGTAACCACATAAAAATGTTGTCAAATATTCCCTTGCAAATTGGATTTTTACGAGAAGAAGCTTGGGCATTTCTAACTGAAAATTTCACTGATTTTTCTTCTGATCCCACGCCAAAATGAGAAAAATATTGGACTAAAATTGTGCAGGTACATCCATGTGAAACGTTGAATTATTTGAATCAATTTGGCAACCTTTGAATAGAGTTACGTTCCTTTGTTCAGGAAACGACGAACTACGCGGCAAAAGCGGGGCACTGCTCTACTATTTAAGTAGGAGAGTAGAAAAATGAGCGATGAACCAGTGAAATGAATGATCAAGGACAGTGCACAAGGCTCAGGTTGAAGCAGAATGAGTAATCAGAACAGCGGCAGATTGTTTGTTTTTTCTTTTGGTTTTTTCACGCTCAATCATGGGCTATAAAATGAGCCATACTTTCCTCGTGAGAATCGGCCTAATTAGTCCACTCTCACCTCGTTCCCATCACAAAAGAACGTAACTCCATTTCAATGCTGCCAAATCCCTCAGCAAATCGCATTTTTACTGAGATAATTTGGGCAATTTCTAGCTGAAAATTTCACTTATTTTTCCTCCGATCTCATGCAAAAATTAGAAAAAGTTTCGATACAAATGGCTGGGTATATTCATCGTGATGAGGGAAGGGTTAAAGAGACCCTCAAAATTTAGTATTATAAAAAGGACATTAAATTTGCCAACCTCGAATTAAATTCAGCAGTATGACTTTGGAAATTGACATTTTGAGGATTTCAATGATTTACCACCACAAAAAGTACAGAATATAATGGAAAATATATTTCGAGCCTCGTAAATTTTAAGGTATGTTCACATCCACCTTAAAGTTTGTCAAAATGTTAGGATTTTTTTGTTCATGTTTCGTACTTTTTGCGAAAGAAAATTATTTGAATCCCTCGTGAGGACCCAATTCCATAATGATAGGTACTGTTAAATTGTACGTAAGATTGGCAAAAATTGCCCTTTTTATACACTAAAAACACTTCGGTCATATGAACCGATGTACGGTGTTCAATATCGGTCGTATTGTTCGGTTCATGTTCGGTTCTGAGAACTGCATCCACGGTTCATGCAACCGAGCATTCAAACCGAACAAATCTAACGAAAAAGCTCAGTTGCATGAACCGAGAGATCAGGTCACATGTAGCAAAGAATACAGCCAATATTGAACACCGTGCATTCAGTTCATAAGACCGAACTTTTTTTCTCAGTGTGATGCTATCTTCAGGGCTTCGCTAAACCTCCCACCATCAGAATGTCAAGCGTACGAGGCCTCCTAAGGAAAGGAGCTTTTTCAAGCACGACTATAAATACGACCCTTTGAGAGAGAAAAAAGTGGGAAAAACAAGGAGGAAAAACGGGGAACAAGGCTGAAAATACATAATTAATAAAACCCCCCTGCTAAAAATGTTCCATGTAGATTCACGTGGAAATGACCCGATTTCCATGTGATTTCATGGAAAAATTTTCATGGAAATCAGCCACATGGCAATATTTCCCGTTCCATTTTTCCGTTCATTTTTCCGTGTCATTTTTTCATGGAAATCATCCACATGGAACATTTTTAGCAGGGCCGAGACGTTTCGACTCAAAACTGAGTCATTTTCAGTCGGAAACAATAAAAATTAAAAAAAAAAATAAAAAAAAAAAAAACCGGCCACCAGATCCGGCCACCACCATGTAGGGCTCAGGTTTTTCATCGTTTTTTTTAAAAAATTTTATCGTTTCCGACTGAAAATGACTCAGTTTTGAGTCGAAACGTCCCGGGTTTTATTATTTATGTATTTTTAGCCTTGTTTCCCGTTTTTCCACCTTGTTTTTTCCACTGTTATCATTGTCTCGGGCTGCTCTTAAAAATGTGTATCTATGAGTGAGGAAATAAAACACATTGGATCTGAGTCCAGGCTGTTGAAAACATTGACAAGAAAAAGGACTTTTGATTCAATCAGATTTAAGCTTGAATCAAAAGGAAATCCGCTGAAATTAAGAGGCTTGGTTCTTGATTTAAGCTTAAATCTGATTGAATCAAGAGTATTTTTTCCTGTCGATGTTATTAAGAGTCTGAACTCTAGATCCAATGTGTTTTTTTTCCAGTGTTGATCGGAAATCCCTGAAGATATCCGTTTCCTGTTGATTCCGAACCCGCAGCGGAGGACTGGACTGGACTCGAGATCGGGGCATGAGGGCGCGGATGGTCGGTGGAAGATGAGGTTCCCGCGGACGAGATGGGGCGAAGCTCGGGCTGGCGTTGCGGCCGAGTCCGAGTCCGAGGCGATCGAGGCGCGCAAGTTAATAGCCTAATAGGTCGGACAGCTCAAGCTCAGTCTTGGGCCCGGCCCGACGGCCTTGTTAGCGTCTGCCCGCCGAGAGAGACGCGGACGCGCCGCACTTCCAACCTCCTCGGCCGTCCTCCGGGAATAGCCCGCGTCCCTTCTAGAGTACCTTTATAGAAAGAGACGGCCATTCGTATCTTTTAACAACAGGAAAGGTTTGGCATAAAATTTGTAAGACCATCGGCCGATAGACGCAAGGAGTGGGAATGAACCTAAACTGTCTGGATAGGTTCTCTAGTCCCTCTTAGTATCAATGTATCACTGAAAAAAAAATCTCGGTGTATTTACTAAGAAAAGGGTAAAATTACCAAGAATTCAGGGTTCTATTTGATCCCAGTTTTTTCTTGGTAAAATTACCATTTATGGAATTGGTAATTTTACCGAGAATCTCGGTAAAATTATTGAACTTTCTCGGTAATTTTACTGGACCTTGGTAAAGACGCCAATATTTTTTATCGACTGTGGTAGAATTACCGAGATAAAATGGCAAAGTTACCGGGAATTGATTACCAATAAAAGTGGTATTCTTACCTGAAGAAAACAGTAAAAATACCGGTTTTTAGGTAAGCTTACCAGTCTGTCTTGGTAAAATTACCAATAATTGGTAAAAAAAAGGGAGATGGTAAAGGTACCAACGGACCTTGGTGAAAACGCCGAGAATTTTTTTTCAGTGATAGAAAAAGTACGGCCATTCGTATCTTTTAACAACAGGAAAGGTTTGGCATACAATTTTTAAGACCATCGGTCAATAGGAGTAAGGAATGGGAATGAACCTAAACTGTCTAGGTAGGTTCTCTAGTCCCTCTTAGTATCAAGTGACTACATTTTTTTGGGTCCTGATCGTAGTCATTCCTCAAACAGCTCCATTCCTTAAGAGGCCCTTTAGTTTACACATCGTTACTAAGGGAGGTTTTAAGGAAGCCTCTAATAATAGCATGTTAAAAAAGAGAAATTTTACAGATCGTGCGACGGAAGATTCAGGAGTATAACTTTGGGAATTGATCCTTGAGAGAGATTACAATGATATGCCGCCACGTATAGTGCAAAGTACGGGACAGAAATGTAATGCGAGTTTTGCAAATTTTGTAAAATGGAGATGTTGCATGTGTGAGGAATTTGCGATTTGACAGTTGATTCTTATGTAAAAGTTCGCGAGAAACACGATGGTGCCACTGGTTTTCTCTGAAATCAACTCCCAAGCTCAAAAAAAGCTCTCAAGTTGAGGCCAAAATGGAGGGGATATCCCACGCTATCCTGAGAGTCCACCTCTACACCAAGACAAACTCTCCATGCAAAGATAGGGAGCAAATACATTGACAGGGTTGCCGTGATTTCAGTTTTAGAGTCCCCAAATGAAGTGGCAGCCCTGCGTCAATGTATTTGCTCCCTATCTTTGCATGGAGAGTTTGTCTTGATGTAGACGTGGACTCTCAGGATAGGGTGGGATATCCCCTCCATTTTGGCCTCAACTTGAGAGCTTTTTTTGAGCTTGGGAGTTGATTTCAGAGAAAACCAGTGGCACCATCGTGTTTCTCGCGAACTTTTACACAAGAATCAACAGTCAAATCGCAAATTCCTCACACATGCAACATCTCCATTTAAAAAAAGCTGTGTGAGGAACAAGTGCGAACACAATCCAAACTATGGTCGCCATCCTCAGATGCACGGCGCCTGTGCGGCGGATTCCCGCTTGGCAGTGCGCGGCGCGGCTACGCTAGGCGGGGGGCATTGCACCTGCCTGTAAAACCGGTGACCAGTAATCAGAGCCCAGGTGAGCCCGGGTGAGAAGCCTGGTTAAGGTGTCAATAATTCGTCGCTCGCAACCCCGAACCCGCTAAGCAAAAACCGCCGATCACTCCAGGGCCCCCCATGGGACTTGCGCGGTTTCATCCGGCCGGAGGGACCATGAGTATGCTCACACTGCGCCTCGCTAAGCAAAAAGCGCCGTATTTGCAAAGCATGGTTGATGGCGTTACGTGGTTCTAACAGCACTGCTCGTCACTATCTCGGCGCGTCCGCCAATGACACCTCTTGGCAGTGGCTCCTGTCGCTGCGCCGCGCCGCGCCGCGTTGATTTGCGGCCTCGAGTCCGAAACGATCCGACCTCGATCGATCGAATCCGTTCCGATCATTTGCCAACTTTTGAGCGAGTGCGATCAATTTTCGATTGCGATTGATACGCTCGTTTGGATGTCAACTAAAGCAGAGCTGATTAATTTAACGCCGGGATTTTTGAAAGGACGGATAAAGATAGCGTCAACTTTGCACTCTTATCACCGAATAATTACTGGAAAAAAACACATTGGATTTAGAGTCCAGACTCTTGAAAACATTGACAAGAAAAAGGACTCTTGATTTAATCAAATTTAAGCTTAAATCAAAAGGAAATCCGCTCAAATTGAGAGGCTTGGTTCTTGATTTAAGCTTAAATCTGATTGAATCAAGAGTACTTTTTCTTGTCGAAGAGTCTGGACTCTAGATTCAATGTGTTTCTTTTCCAGTTTAGGTCTAAAGACACTCTTTATCGGCAGGACTGAAGGACTGAAAATTATTGATTAAATAAACCGAAGGCTCGGTTCGACGCATTGAAGTCTCGGTTTGTCAAAACGGAAAACTTCTGCCGAGATGGAACATGCTCCGCAGCTATACAGATTAAACATCTCTCGGGGATTTTATAGGAAATACAACCCTCATGTCTTTTTTACGTGCCTGCTTTTTCTCTGACAATTCTTTAAGCTTCCGTGTCATATACATGAGATAAAAGTTTTCTCACTCAACTGAAGTGTTTGAACCAATGAACACACAAACAGTGTTTACATTTTGCAACAACGATAACTTATTAGAACGTAATTGCAAGTTTCGGATCAAAAATCATTCAGAGTAGCATCCTCCGAGATCTGAAAAGAACCCCCCCCCCCTTTCCCCTCCCCTGCCAAAAAACTAACTTTTTTCGGAAAAATAGGTATAAATTTTCTCCTCGCAGTGTAATCAAAACAGACCCAAAGCTCAAAATGTCAGAATCCCATGGGAAATAGAACCTTTCTTGCCTCTTTTACGTGGCTACTTTTTTTCTAACCATTCGTTTGAGTCTCTGTGTCATTTACATGGGAGATTCGTAATGTAGGGGGATTATTGCCAATCAAAAGCTCAAAATGTCAGAATCCTATGGGAAATAGAACCTTCTTGTCTCTTTTACGTGGCTACTTTTTTTCTAACCATTCGTTTAAGTCTCTGCGTCATTTACATGGGAGATTCGTAATGTAGGGGGATTATTGGTACGTCTGTGCGGTTCTACGATTCGCTCATCACTTTTAGGCTACCCATGGGGCTCGTGAGGACCAGTGTACAAACAATTTGTGTTCTTGGGCGGGAGATTAATAATAATCACACGCAAAAAGTGTAATTTTTGGCAAAAACACCCATCAAAGTTTGTTCAAAACTAAGATCTGATGTCGGTAATAAGAAAATCCTTATCACATAGAAAACTCCGTCACAATCTTGCTTGTATACCCGGATCAATAACTGGAGCGAAGGGGCTATCATGAAAACTTAAGATTTGCCAACCATTCAAAGAGCGGCACACTTTTTCTGTGGTGAAAGAGTTGATGGCAATGCTCTTCCTATGGGTAGGTGTTCTCTAACTGTAACGAACGGTGATTTTCACCGAGAATCTATTAGTGCTTCCTGGATGCACTCTGTCACTGACACTCAGGCTGCCGCACCGTACGTAAGGTGTGTTCTTCGCGCATGCGCATGAAGAGTAATCATAGATGCTTGCCAAAAGCAGTGCTGCCAACTTGATAATTATCTCACCATAGTATCAAGTTTCTAAAAATGCTCTGACTCAGGGAGAAACAAAATAATACTGTATATGCGATAAAACAAAAAAAATGCTAATCATTGGTTCTATTGGTGACTATAGCGAAGAAAAGAGTCCTTCCTATCTCTTCAAACGGTTTGAAATTTACTTCCAATCACAGTCATGTTTCATAATTTTAAGGCCTATTTCATCTTTAAACTCCCTCATTTAAGAACATTGGACTGAAGACTAAAGGTCACCGTTCCGTCGTTGCAACTTTTTTCAACAGAGTCTTTAGCTTGGCAAAGAGAAGTTTGCGCACTCATTGTTGAAATTAATAGACGAAGTGATAGACAAAGAAGACATGATGAGCATGGAGCGATCACTGGAAAAAAACACATTGGATCTAGAGTCCAGACTCCTTGAAAACATTGACGAGAAAAATGACTCTTGATTCAATCAGATTTATAGTTAAATCAAAAGGAAATCCGCTCAAATTAAGAGGCTTGGCTCTTGATTTAAGCAAAAATCCGATTGAATCAAGAGTATTTTTTCTTGTCGATGATTTTAAGAGTCTGGACTCCAGATCCAATGTGTTTTTTTTTCCAGTGATCCTATTGGTCTCGTGGATTGCCATTAGTTAGTCCATTAAATACCTCCTTTGTCCATTTGTATCACCCGCTTTCACCAATAAGATCGCTCCATACTCTCTATGTCTTCTTTGTTCATTGCTTTGTCTATCGATTTCAATAATCAGCCGGCTGGACTTACATCATGTCACATTATCGTCGGAGCTGCTCTCATATAATGATAGTTTGATCATGAGAGAACCCAAAGCGACTCGCAGTTCTTTATAGCATGCCCAGAACAATGTTGCTTGGGCAGCCGAGCTTGCGTGTGTTTGTGTTTGTTAATGGTCGCTCCTTACAAAGCCTATGAAAACTCGAATTTAATTTTCTCAGCCCATTGAGAGGCCGCGCTGAATAGGGACCCCGGCTCCTCCGGGCCGTAACGAACGTGTATGCATAATACTCTGTAGAGCTATGCATAAAATTCCCCTAAATAGTTCTGATATGACAAAATGTCATTTTCTGGCGGCCATTGGCGAGCAGAAACCTGACGCACCACCAGGCGTGACCGTTGTTTTCAGGCGACCATCTTGTCGCCCCGCTACGCGGTCTGCGCATTGCGCTCCCCATTGCTTCCGATTCAAGGGACGGTGTCTATGTGATGTTCCCTCTCACGGTTTTGTGCCTTTCGCACTGAATTAAAAAGGAGGGAGGTGCGTTCGCGATTTATCTCGCGAGGAGAAGACTGCTGCAGGCTGATTATTGAAATTGATAGACAAAGCGTTAGACAAAGAAGACATAGGGAGTATGGAGCAATTCTATTGGTTAATATGGTTGGTTCTTATAGACTAAGGGAGAAAATGATGGACTAATTATCCAGTCTCTCGTGAGTTGCCGTTAATTAGTCTATTACTTACCTACTTTGTCCATTGCAACCACTCACTTCCACCAATAGGATCCGTCTACATCCCTTTTGTCTTCTTTGTCTATAGCTTTGTCTATAAATTTGAACAATCAGCCTGCTGGCTGACCGATGGGAGTAGTAACGCCCAATTTTTACTGAATTGAGTTTCCTTATAATTCCACTGATCTGATTCGGTGAAAACAGCAAAAATTTGTCTTGTATTTAACTAAATATTAAGAATAATATTAATTTTATTATTAATTTTTGAACAAGAAGTCGTGATAAATTGAGATAAGATATCTGATTTTTTGAACGCGATTCTATAGAGATAAATTGCGACAAGATCGAGGACAATTGCTCAAATGTTGATGATCCTAGCGCTTTTATCGACAAGAAATCGTGAAGAATCGAAACTTAATTTTAAAATATCGCAACTTTTCCGTTGAAAAATGCTACTTTGGTAAGTGGAAAAGGTCCTTATTTGCGGAAGCTATTTTTGTCGGTCAATGTACCGGTTCAATTGAACGAAGACGAGGTTGGCAGTTTCACTGGGAGGCGATTTTTGAGGGTGCACAGTAGATCGAGTCAATTAGAGTGGTTGAACATAAAATTTTTGACCATAACTGCAAATTTTTATGGTTTTTTCGTCACATTTTAAATTTCAAGGGGTGTATCTAGAAGAAAATTTTGCAAAAAAACCAATAGGACCACTTTCAAAATCTCAAAGTTTTGTCTAAATGGAGTTATAAGCTTTTAAAGTTACTAAATTTTGTCCGACTGTGGAATCGGAGCGTCGCACAGTGTATCGAGTCAATGGGAGAGGTCGGACAAAATTTGGAAACTTTAAAAGCTTATAACTTCGTTAAATCAAAACTTAGAGATTTTAAAAGTAGTTCCATTGGTTTTCTCGCCAAGAGGCACCCCTCAATATGTAAAATTTGACGTATTTAACAACAAAATTTGCAGTTTTAGTCAAAAATTTCATGTCCGACGTCTCCGATTGACTAGATCCTGTGTGGGGCGTCGCGTCGCGGGATTTTCCAGCTTGGGTTCAGGCGGCCGACTGGCCCATGCCCCATTCTGCCGTATTAAGGAAACACGCCGTATGAACATTCGAGAGTTGCCAAATTTCCCTCGATTAAACATGTATTTTTGACGACATTTATACATGTTTACCCTTGAAATTTTTGGATGTTTTAGATTAAATTGCGTACAAAATTGTCTGACAATTTTTGAAATTAATATTCGCAATTTTCCCAGTAAATTCGGTATTTATCGGAGGAAACTTGGCAACGTCTGAAGGCTCATACGGCGTTCTTCCTTAGCACGGCAGCATTGGCATCCATCCGAAGCGACCGCGACGCTGCGCTGCGCCGCGACGCGACGGAGGTGCAGGCGGTGGCGTGGAGCGGCGCCGTCGCCGACCGTGGCCGGAACATAACTCTTAATTCGATGATTTTTCGGAATTGATGAGAACGCGCGCTTTAATAAATTCATCAATCATTATCGCGCGTTGGCCTCTCGGCTCGCTCGCGCTTCCTCGCCGCCTCGCCCGCAATTCCACGGCACAGTTGTCGCTTTCCTCCAAAACCTACTTTCTCGCACGCTGAGCTTCGTCCCACTAAAAGCTCCGGTCGCTCCCACGGGGAAGATCATCAACGATACTGCCGTGATAGATGAGCGAAGTAGAACCGAAGAGCGATGAGCGAGTAAGTGCAAAAATGAGGTTTCCAGAAAACTGGCTTAGAGGCTTCTGACCGGGAAATTTCATTGAAAGAAGCCTCCGTTCTTTGTCAAATTGCCCCCAATTATCCTATAAGCCACACTGGAAAAAAAAACACATTGGATCTAGAGTCCAGACTCTTAAAAACATCGACAAGAAAAAATACTCTTGATTCAATCAGATTTATAAGCTTAAATCAAGAACCAAGCCTCTTAATTTGAGCGGATTTCCTTTTGATATAAGCTTAAATCTGATTGAACCAAGAGTCCATTTTCTTGTCAATGTTTTCAAGAGTCTGGACTCTAGATCCAATGTTTTTTTTTTTTTTTTTTTTTTTTTTTTTTTCAGTGGAGTGCTTCCATTTTCCGGATCTAATTCCAAATTCCAGAACTTTTGAGATTTTCCTGAATTTTTCCCGGAACTTTTTTTGGTGATTTTTTTGGCTTTTATTCCTTCATTGATAGGATCCCGGAGCTTTTGAAATTCCCGAAGTTTTCCGGATCTCTTGCATTTTCCAGAACTTTCTCAGAATCTTTGAAAACATCTATGATGAATCCCGGAACTTTTGACAGACATGGAATGGGAGCACTGTCAAGCATCAATTCGTCGCCTGGCTGACAAAGCGGCGTAACTATACATTGAGATGATCCCGGGAAAGCATTGTGTTTTATGGACAACAGGGTTCATCGCCAAGTGTAGTTACGCCTTTATTTCAGGAGGGCGACGAGTTAATGGTCCTAGATTAAATTCCTTCTGGGAGAAGGCGCAGAGGGCTGCCAATAAGAAGGTGAAGAGATTGTATTGAAGCTGAAGATTATTGTGCTTGATACCCAAAGGATTGAACGAATTCCTAGTTGGACCACATTTAGCAGAAAGGAACGAAGCCACATTAACCAATGCCAAAAACTTGGCAATTTAATTTTCTCACAAGGGGAAGTTGGTGCGGATTCTTTTCAAAATTTTAAAGAATTTTTTTCGTACTTTGCAGAAAATTCATTGAAATGGGCACAATAATCCGCACTACTGTTTTTATGCAAAAAATTAAATTGCCTGGTAAAATTCGGCAATAGCTGATGTGGCTTGGTTCGTTTCTGCTTAACGCGGTCCATTTTGTGTTTGCTCGGAGAGCAGGCGAGTGTGGAGCAGAAATTTGGCATCTTTGAGTGCGGTAATGAAGAATAAATAAAAATGATCGGCCTGGGCGAGTTCTCACATCTGTGAGACGCGGTGCGATGAGTGTTGACTTGGTGACCCCGCTGAAACTTCCGAGCTGAGCTCACCTGAATTCGCCGCCGGGCGGTGCTCCTTGCCGCCTCGCGCCCGCCTCTGGTCGCGGCCCCAGGCATACTTACACACTGCCCTCGTCTTCGTGGCATACTTGCTCGCCGACTCTCACCGATGCCTCGTGCATTGTGGCATACGAATTCGCTATCCATACGCAATGAACGGCCCAAGCTCGAGGATTTTTCGTAATCATAATATTATCCATCAATAATATTCAATCATAATAAAATTTAGAGCAAGAAAAAGTTATTTCAGGTGAAAGAAAAGCACTGAAAAAATGGTATGCTGTTTCAGCACCTAGGATGTCAAAAATGTGTCTGGTGATCTTGAGATGCTGCCTTGATTGCCCACGCAGTTAAATTTGCAATCACAGGATGTAAAGTTACCTGCGGGGACAGTAAAAGCAGCATCTTAGGATCACCAGACACAGTTTTGACATCCTAGATGCTAAAACAGCATATTATTTTTTTCAGTGGAGGAACACTGGGAAAAAAGTCGCTTGGATTTAGAGTCTAGACTCATAAAAACATTGACAAGAAAAAATACTCTTGATTCAATCGGATTTTTGCTTCAATCCAAAGGAAGTCCGATTAAATCAAGAGGCTTCGCTCTTCGATTCTTCAAGTAAAAATCCGATTGAATCAAGAGTACTTTTCCTTGTTAATATGTTATTAAGAGTCTGGTCCCCAGATCCAAGCGAATATGTTTCCAGTGAATCTGCTGCGTGCTGATAATTGAAATCAATAGACAAAGCTATAGAAAAAGGAGAATGTAGCGATTCTGCGTTGGCCTCCTGTAGTGTGGTGGTTATGGCGCTATTCCTCTACGATCGGGAGATCCCGGGTTCGATTCCTGGCCAGGTGACCCGAGTTTGATGGTCTCAAACAACGGACATCGGGGGGACATCGGACGGAGGGGGATGGAACATCAGGGACGGTAAAGCGGAAGATTTGAATTTACATCTCCCGTGGGATATTTGAAGTGTAAAAAGAAAAAGGAAAAAAAAAATTAATCCCCACTTTCAATGACAAAATCCAAGGAATGGTCAAATGGTAAAAGACAAAAAATTTAAAGCAAGTTTAAGTCATTTCTGGTAAAAAAAAAAAAAAAAAAAAAAGATTGTTGAAATGAGGAATCTGCTGCGGGCTGATAATTGAAATCAATAGACAAAGCGATAGAAAAGGAGGAATGGAACGATTCGATTGGTTGGAACAAGGTCCATTTAGATAATGGGGTTGATATAGTCTACTACCTACGTCCGTTTTTCATACTAGCCACCCACCTCCAGCAATAGGATCCTTCCGTTTTCTCTTTGTTCCTATGTCTGTCGATTTGTCTATCAATTCTAATAATCAGCCCGATGGTGTCCGATAGTTGATTTCACTGATTTTTGGGTGTAATCGGCAGACAATTTGGTGCAATGTTCAGTTTGAAAAACAAATCCTTTTCCTTGTAAAAATACACTTCTTGGGAAGGTATTTTGCGACGTTAAAACGTATGAAAGTTTAATCTGGAAAATGACGAACTAAGTCCTTAGGTTTCTAAATTGAGCAATCAATGAAGGAGTTGTAAGCCTGTGACAGAGTGATGTAATCTGCTGAATTGCATGTGTTTGAATAGGAAATGTCGTCATATGAAGTCACAAAGCGATTACATTGCTCAGATTTTAGAGAGGAGTTTCTCAAATATATTGTCTCTGGTTCCAGTCGGAGAGGTATCTGAACACCTTCGGCGGCCGCCGCCTCTTCCTTTTGAACACGCGAGATAGTGCATGCTCGTTCCCTCCGATTTCATAGTACGGGGCCCGGAACAAAAGGACCGCTGGTGTTGAAAGCGAAAAAAGTGAGACGTTTGGAAACAATCTCAGGTAAGGCACAGCATCCCGGCTGGACCGTCTGGGAGGAGATCCCGAAAGTCAGGGTGTACGGAATAATATCATGGATGAGCGAGCAATTATCACCCACCGAACTGGCAACATAGCCACCCTATTATTCCCTTTTATTTGAGTATAATCGCCAACCTCCTCTTTATTGGCCCCCGGAGAATCTGTCTTAGCTCGTTAGGAAGCCGGCCCGCCACAATGCACCGACACAATGTACCAACGCATGCGTCGCAGCCTCCAACTTCTGCTCCTGGGCCACGTTGTCAAAACAGATGAAAGTATCCCATTCTCAGCCTAACACGGAGAAATAACGCAATGAGACCACCAGTCACCGATTGCCGGAAAATTCATTTTATTTCACAGTCTTTTGGTAATTTACCGCGCAAACTGTGCGCCAAACGCGGTGTGCACTATTACGGTAGTTTGTTTTTACACCATAATATTCAACGATCGCAGGAAAGCAAAAGTATCACAAATCATTGTTTTTTTCTCCGAAAAATAATGCATTGATTATAACAAAGTCTTAAACTCTGGTTTAAAAACCCCTGGAGCGTCAATCCTCGTTTTAGTTGTTTTTTCTACTCTGCATTCTGCGTTAAAGTCTCCGAAAAAGTGCATTGTCATTTGGCTCTAAATGCTTGTTATCTCCGACCTACAAAAATGGCAACATTAAATCTTGGACATTTCTCGCGTCCAGGCTTCTATTTCTGTTGAATTGAGATAATTCAAGGTTGGTAGAGAAATCAAGTGAAACTGGAGTGTCCAGGTGAAACCTCCTTGATACCAGTTACTCATTCTCGGTATACCTTTCGTAATGGATCAAAACTAAGCTGAGGTGCATAGTTTAAAGGCACTGGGCAGGGAATCATCACGATTCACATTCGGGAAAAATGTCTTGACAATGTATGCATTGGGAGAAAATGTGAGCAATCTTAGAAACATCTGATAATGCTTCGGATTTGTCTTTACGGAACGTTTTCGTGAGATCTGTCCGAGAGTATTGATATTGAGTTAGTCAATATTTTTCTCAACTTTGCAAGTGAGACTTTTCCTCGAGACAAATCCCATGAAAACGTATCGTGAAGACAAACCTTGGGATGCGCTAAACGACTAATATTTTTCACTTGTGACAAAAATATTAACCCAATTTCTTGATAAATATGGCAAATGAGCATAACTGTCCCGCCTTCAAGCTTATACCGGCTCATTCTTTGATCGACGGCCATTCATGTATACTGCGTGCTATGACCAGTGAAATTAGCATTGTTACGTGTAATTAATAGAAAAGCGCTGTCCAGATTTTTCCGGAATTAGTTCCGGATGTGCCGGCAGAGAGTGTTGCTGTGTTTCCGCATGGTTCTGGCTTTCCGCTATGCCGCCGCGTATTGTTCACTAAACAATGACATGTCGTCTAGTTAGTTCGGGAGGTATTTGCTTTGGTAATCGCTCAATGTTGATTGACGGACGGCTGGTCTTTAGAAGAACAGAACTTCTTTACTATCCGTCCACGAGGAGGAAAATAAAAGGAGGTCTTAACCAGCGGCCACTTTGCGTAGCGCCACGTATACCAGGTTACTACAACCGTGATGACAGAATAGACCGCTAGACAAGGTGTGACTTTCAGCATTAGGATACACGTTTTCTCATCAAACTTTCACTTAAAACATGATTTGAGCACTAAAATTACTTAAAATAATTCATGAACAAAATATTAACATTTTCCGTATATTCAAATTTGCTTCTAATTTTAATTGGATTGCATTTCGCAAAAGGGAACCGAGAGCATTCCAATGTTGCTAGGACTGTGCAACTTACACTCTTTGCAAAAGATTACTGAAATCATGCAAGCAATTAAATTTACAAAGGTAATTTTCGACTTGAATTCATAGGTTACTGGGAGTAAAGATGAGACTTGTTTAGTTGATCAGTTTATATTTGCAAGGTAAAAAAAGTTGCACAATTTTTGCGACATTGGAATGCTCTTGATTCCTTTTCGCAAAATGCAATCCAATTAGTGTTGGTTTATATTCTATTTCTATTGCTCAGTTCTTTATACTTGAAACGCACACTAAACTTTCAGAACATTTTCATTTTTTTTTTATTTTTCACGGAAAATAAAATTTACAGGTAAAAAGGAAGTTTTAACCAAAACTGTAAAAACGACCTTTAAGTTAACGTCGATTGCTCATCAGACTTTGAAAAATTACGATGTTGACGTAGCAGCGTTAACAAAAATGCGAAGGTACGTTTAACAAACATGTTGAGGTGCTCTCTTTGAGTTTCACCTCTCTCTCTTTCCGCTGAAACGTCTTTTTAGCCTTAAAACATCACTTATTAGCCGCTGCTCCCACCTGATGTCAAGAATTCCACCAAAATTTATTTTTCTCCGTGTGGCAGACTTCCCAGAGCCTTTAAGTTGAGATATCGCACTCGAAGCCCCGTTACGAGTCGGAACCAGACAATCACCGCTCAAGGGGTGAACCCGGGCATGGTACTTTTTGGAGCACGCAACGTCTTCCCATAAATTCACTCACAACCTCCTGAAATTCGAAATAAATGAATTAAAACGTAGCTTTCCGTGATAAAAGAAAATAAACAAACGCGGCCGTGCCGCATCTCGTGACTCCAAGACAGACCGATCCCCCACAGTTGCCGATTTGCGTAGGATACCCACGATGGTTATGAGTTTACGAGTGGGGAAACTGATTTTATGTGAAAGAATTGACAACGCTGGCTAAAACTTCAGTTTATCAGGAGTTAACGGACAGTTTGATATTGAGATCCATCCAGGAAGAGCTCCTTCTCGCTCAGGGCTTGGATTTTGAAGTCTGTAAATTTCGTCGGTGTTTTAACCGAGGGACTCTTCTGCCGTGCTAAGGACAAACGTCGTATGAGCCTTCAGACGTTGCCGAATTTCCTTCGATAAAGACTGAATTTACCGAGAAATTTTTAAATGTTTTTCTCTCAACTTTTCAGACACTTTTGTTCGCAATTTGATCTATAATATCTGAAAATTTCAGGGATAAATATGCATTGCTTTGGTCAAGAATACATATTTTATCGAGGGAAGATTGGCAACGTCTAAAGGCTCATACTGCGTTTTTCCTTAGAACGGCAGTCTTGTGAAGAAATTGACGTATTTGTGTTGGTAAAAAAGGCCGACGGATCCAAAATGACTGAGTTCGTGTTAATAGTTTGCATTAAAATATATAAATGCAATCTGTAATTTACAGGGGTCCTTTCTTATTGAACTCATTTTATAAGAGTGCAACATGACTTGCAGATGCAAGTTTAGAAACTTGAACTAATCGTCGAAAGCTTATGAATATTATCTAAAGTCAAAGTGCATTGGAGCAAAAACTTGAACAAAATGTAGGTATTGTTTAGTTCTTTGCACTAAATCAAAGTGCATCTGCGATTATTAAGTCAGTCGTAACTAAACTGGGATGTAATAAATATTTCTAAATTGTAATGAGCTATGTACGAACTGGCAGCGTAGCATGGTTTACAAATTTTCAGGTCAGTATTATACGTCTTGATGGTTTCTTATTATTTACAGGTATCATAGTGTCTCGTTAACAGTAGAATCATAACGACTCTCAATAGACAAAAAAAACCAAGCCTCATCTTTTTCTTTTATTACTATTATTAAGGTATCTTACCCTCCTAAATACCTCGTAAGGAAGTAAGAGAACACGGACTCCATAGTCCTTAAAAGCTAATTTTCCCTCCAAAAAATGAAGAAAAATTGCCTGCTTTTTTGGATGTTTCCATCAATATTGTCTCAAAACAGAGCTCTCAATAATATGAAATAGTGACGTATCCTCAATTCGTCGTTTCTCTGCGTAAGGGCGTATCTCAATTTTCACGTGATCCCTGTTCTCTGTATGTTTCTATGCCTCCGTGGCTCTATGGATATTGAGATACGCCCTTACGTCAGAGGGGCGACGATTTATGGAGTTAAAAAGGAGGAAGGGGTGAAGTTTTAAGGGAGTATTTCCTCCTCACTTAGGCCTCTTCGCTTAGTCTCAGTAAACATTTCACATTTGAGGGGCTTGGAGGACAAGGTGCGTAGGTAAGTGCAGTTTTTGCTGTTTCTTTTATTGCTACTTTTGTATCTAAAGTTCCGATATTATATGAGTCCTTACGGCGGAAAGAAAGTTCAAACTGACTTTTTGATGCTTAAAAATTGGCATTTGGCAACGATTTTCTCAAGGAATATGCATTAGGACTAGTTTTGCCAGAAATCATGATTACCTCAATTTTTTCAAAAACTGCACTTATGCGCCTTATCGTCCAAGCCCCTCATTTTATCTTTCCTCTTGGTAAAATCTCTTTCAAATGCGATGAAAACGGAGGCTAATCTCGGTGATCTTTCTGGATCCGATTAATTCGACAACTGCGTGGCCCGGTTAGTTCGGGGCACAGACCTCTAATGAGCCGGAATTATTTTCTCCCGAGCCAGGAAGGATTCTTCGCCGAGCAAATTGTGCCGACATCTCGGAAATGCGTCCATGTTTTGTCGGCAGCCGTCGCGTCGCCCCAAGAAGTCGCCGCGTCGCGACGTGTCGTAACTGTCACCCGAATTCCCGCGAATTTTCGACTGGAATTTTCCCATACTTGGTTGCCGTTTGACCGTTGCTCCGCGCCCCGCCATCGAGACGAGGATAGGCGATGGAGTCGAGTTTGGCAACAGAGACATATTTCGGCGCTTTTGATGGTCTCGTAAATTCTAGCCTCTCGAAATATCCACCTCACTGCGCCACGCGGAAGTTAACTCTCTGTAGAGTACTTTTATGGACAGAAGCATGGTCGCCGAAGGGTCCACTTCTGCGTGCTGATTATTGACTTTGACAGAAAAAGCTATGGACAAAATGGGCAAAGCCAAAATGGAGCGATCCTATTGGTGAAAACGGTGGAGTGCAGTGCTATAGACAAAGAAGCAAAGTAATTGTCTGACAAATCGTCGTTTCCCGTACACTACCGTGCTAAGGAAGAACGCCGTGTGAACATTCGAGAGTTGTCAGATTTCATCGATAAAATGTTTATTATTGAGGCAAGTTATGAATATTTGTCTTTGAAATTTTCAAGAACTGTAGGTGAAATTGTGAAAAAAATATTCTGAAAAATTGGAAAAAATAGTCATATGTTTACCAGGGCCAAAAGGATTTATCAAAGGAAATTTGGCAACGCCTGAAAGTTCATACGGGGCTCTTCCTTAGCACGGTGTGGTGGATCCGGGGGGCATGGTGGCATGAAAAAATGAAACATGAGTGGAGACTTTAAACGTCGCAATCTGAAACACGCATAGTTCGACTTCTGCCATCGATTTTAGCTCATGACTACAATATACTTTTGTTTATTTCAAAAGTAAGTAAAAAAATAAGACAACTACCCGACGAAATGATGGAGAATTTTTCCTGCCAATATTGATGCACTATCAATATTACTATCGTCCGCGGTCTTATGCTGATGTTTTTCTAAAAGAATTCTTATTATTTTCCAAGCCTAATGGGTGGTAACTAGCCACCACGTAGAATGTGTCTATAGAAATAATTTTCACTTTTTTTCTAAAAGTACACTGAATCACTGTTCCAGCCATCGGCTGACAGGAGCATGAGCTAAAAGGCGATCAGTTCCTTTTGAGTTCATTTCAAAAGGACCGCCGCCCGGCACTCAGTGAGCGGAAAGCGGTAAATAAGGGATCAGAAAAAAATCCAAGCTCGCAAGTTTTTAGTGACTGTCTATTCTTTCGAGTAAAATAAAGATAGAGAAAAATAAATATGATAATAAAACTGGGAAACCTTTTGATCAAGAATCAAGAGGAGCTTTAACTGAACTACAGGCAACTTAAATAGGGATTTGAGCGTTGAGGATATTTTCTCATTGATTTTTCAAAAGAATAAAGTTTTTCACAGAAAATATTTGAATAGACTGAAAGTTCATGATACCTTTTGATACTCCATATGGTTGATAAAATGTCACAGGAATCCGCACAAACGTTCTCTTGCAACAAATTAAATTGCCTAGCTACATCTGGCAATAACTAACGTGGCTTGCACTGGGGAAAAAAACACATTGGATCTAGAGTCCAAACTCTTAAAAATATTGACAAGAAAAAGTACTTTTGATTCAATCAGAATCTAGCTTAAATCAAGAACCAAGCATCTTAATTTAAGCGGATTTCGTTTTGATTCAAGCAAAAATCCGATTGAATCAAGAGTATTTGTTCTTGTCAATGTTTTCAAGAGTCTGGACTCTAGATCCAATGTGTTTTTTTTTTCCAGTGTGGTTGACTTGGTTCCTTTCTGCTGAACGCGGTGCATTTTTCCTTCATCTGTTTGAAGCTATGAGGAAGCGCATTTCTCTTTCAGTTCATACAACATATTTTTCCAAGAGCTTGATTTCAGTGTCCCACCGTGTGTCGGAGGAGCATGTTGGAAGATTGTTCATAACAAAAAATTTCTCGGGAGGAGAAAAACCGAGGCAGATCGGGTGTGCCTGTTTCCCGCGAGTTTGTTGACGCGCCATGATTCCTTTTGAAGAGTTTTCCTTGCAAGCTCCTGAGTTCCTGACAGCCGTGCCATAAATCAGCCGAGTCGGTATCCGACCTGGTTAATTAAAATTGACAGCACAATGAACGGACGCATCCAGAGACCCGGTCGGCTAGGTGTCGGCAATATTAAACCTTCCGCACTTTTAGAAGGTGTGATGATGATTAAACCGGCAAAGCCGCTTTCCAGCCTCAGTCTCGTCTTCGTGTCACTCTCATTTCTCTCGTCTCTGTATTTTTAATTCATAACTCCGTCATCGATCCTAAGGTTTTTCATCCCGTTTTCTTCTGACCTGTCTGCAATATAAGTGATCATAAAATTATTAAACGTGACATGCACATGCACAAGCTACTATTTGCAGAAAAAAATGTTAATTCTTTATGTAAAACCCTGGGTGTCAAAAATAAGTCCAGTGATCCTTCACGGAAGAAAAAGTATCTCAATCCCAACTATACTCCTGGCTGATTTTGATGCCAGGTACAAGAATAGTTTCACCAGTAAGAGGTTCGGTTGAGTCTGCTTTTTTTTTTTTTTTTTTTTTTTTTTTTTTTTTTTTTTTTTGTCGCAGTATGTGTTTAAAATTTCCAAGGAAACACCCAGTTCTGTAGAAACGTTTTGCCTAACATCAAAACTGCACAAGAACAATTTGGGAGAGCTTAGTGAAACTATAAAAATTATTATTGAATGACACAATTCCTATGTGGAGCCTCACATTTAACTCCTGAAGTTCGCTGCGATGAACCTGTCAGAAATTTTTGGTGCTAACTGTGTGCGACTTTCTACTTCTTGAGGTCGTTACCATGACGAGGCAGAGGCAGGAGAAAGATCACAAGCTCGTCTCCTTCGGCGCTCAGCGTCATTCTTCTTTCTTATTTTCTCCGCTGCAGCAATTCCATTTATTTGTTAATTGTTTGGGAGTAGCCAAAGAGCTAGTCTGGCCGTGGGTGTCGTCGATTCCCTGTTTTAGGAATATTTAATTGGCGTCTGAAACATGAATCATAGCTTGACGGGCACTCTGTCAGTCGCGAGCGACTGGGTCACGAAATGGGAAAAAATTGGGAATCAAAAACGGGAAGTGATCATCGAGCCACCTAGTGCCTAGCGCTTCTAGCTCTCAACTCCCAAAACGAAGGGAACATAGTTGTCGGATCTTAGAGGAAAACCGTGGACGGGTTCGCAGCGTGGGACACAAGAAGTACCCAGCATTACTGATTTCTTGAGTAAAATGGTTAACTTTTTCGCCAAAGCCTGACCGGGCCGTCACCACGCATAGTCCGTTGCCTACACAAAAAAACCTTCGCATTTTTTTCTTGGAATATAGCCGCTTTCAGGGCTCATTGGTGGTGCCTTCAAGACTAATTCTGGAAGGGGAAATTTGTAGTTTTTCCCAATTTAGAAAAAAACATTTAAGTCTAACAGAAAAATTGATAAGGAATAACATTTTTCTCCTGAAAATTACCTTCCATTTAAAAAAGTTGATCAAAATCGGATCAATAGCAACCGAAGGACAGCGCTTTGAAAAAAAAACCAAAATGGCGGACTTTAACGGCCGCCATCGTGCTCCAGTCGCGGGTTAGTTTCGGTAATTTTCGTTGTAAGCATCGTGTTCTACGTGAAATTTTGGTTAAAAAACATGTATCAAAATGCTGAAATTCACTAGCCTTTTTTTCCAATATTTAATTTTGCTCATCATTGCTCATCATTTGCTCACCTCAAAAATCGCTTTCATTTTTTTTGCTCAGGCTTGTACTCCCCACAAATCGAACTTGAACTTTCAGAGAGGTCATTGACCCTAGCACCCCCACTTTGTCCGATTGACCTGAAAATGGTCTCAAACGACGCAGAATCATTTGCTCACCTTTGCTCAGCTCTTAGTTTTTTTTGTTCACCCCTCCATCCCCCCCAAAATGAAAGGCGGCATTTTGGGGGACATCAAAGGCAGCACCCCCACTTTGTCCGATTGAGCTGAAATGGGTGTCAAACGACGCAGAATCATTTGCTCACCTTTGCTCAGGCCTTAGTTTTCGTTGCTCACCTCCCCCTTCCCCCCCAAAATGAAAGGCGGCATTTTGGGGGACATCAAAGGCAGCACCCCCACTTTGTCCGATTGAGCTGAAATTGGTGTCAAACGACGCAGAATCATTTGCTCACCTTTGCTCAGGCCTTAGTTTTCGTTGCTCACCTCCCCCTTCCCCCCCAAAACGAATGGCGGCATTTTGGGGACATCAAAGCCAGCACCCCCACTTGGTCCGATCGAGCTGAAATTGGTGTCAAACGACGCAGGATCATTTGCTCACCTTTGCTCAGGCCTTAGATTTCGTTCCTGACCTCCCCCTTCCCCCCCAAAATGAAAGGCGGCATTTTGGGGGACATCAAAGGCAGCACCCCCACTTTGTCCGATTGAGCTGAAATTGGTGTCAAACGACGCAGGATCATTTGCTCACCTTTGCTCAGGCCTTAGTTTTCGTTGCCCGAATCCTACCTCCTCCCGAAAACGAACGGCGGTTAAACATAGTCGGGGCGCTGCCTTTGATGTGCGCCAAAATGCCGCCTTTCATTTTCGGGGGGAAGGGGGAGGTCAGGCAACGAAAACTAAGGCCTGAGCAAAGGTGAGCAAATGATCCTGCGTCGTTTGACACCAATTTCAGCTCAATCGGACAAAGTGGGGGTGCTGCCTTTGATGTCCCCCAAAATGCCGCCTTTCATTTTGGGGGGGAAGGGGGAGGTCAGGAACGAAATCTAAGGCCTGAGCAAAGGTGAGCAAATGATCCTGCGTCGTTTGACACCAATTTCAGCTCGATCGGACCAAGTGGGGGTGCTGGCTTTGATCTCCCCAAAATGCCGCCATTCGTTTTGGGGGGGAGGGGGGAGGTGAGCAACGAAAACTAAGGCCTGAGCAAAGGTGAGCAAATGATTCTGCGTCGTTTGACACCAATTTCAGCTCAATCGGACAAAGTGGGGGTGCTGCCTTTGATGTCCCCCAAAATGCCGCCTTTCATTTTGGGGGGGAAGGGGGAGGTGAGCAACGAAAACTAAGGCCTGAGCAAAGGTGAGCAAATGATTCTGCGTCGTTTGACACCCATTTCAGCTCAATCGGACAAAGTGGGGGTGCTGCCTTTGATGTCCCCCAAAATGCCGCCTTTCATTTTGGGGGGGATGGAGGGGTGAACAAAAAAAACTAAGAGCTGAGCAAAGGTGAGCAAATGATTCTGCGTCGTTTGAGACCATTTTCAGGTCAATCGGACAAAGTGGGGGTGCTAGGGTCAATGACCTCTCTGAAAGTTCAAGTTCGATTTGTGGGGAGTACAAGCCTGAGCAAAAAAAATGAAAGCGATTTTTGAGGTGAGCAAATGATGAGCAATGATGAGCAAAAGAGAAAATTGCAAATTTTAAAAGTGGGGGTGCTAACTTCACAGACATCTGAAATTCGTACCTTATCTAGTGGTCCATTAACCACCGTTTTCAACCAATATATTGGTTTGACCCATTTTCCCTTGGATTCCTTTATCCATAGCTTTGTCTAACCATGTCAATAATCAAGCGGGAGCGTAGACAGACGCTACCGTTCGCGAAGCGGGTCGGCGTTGCGCCAGACGGGATCCCACGGTGGCCAGTAGCACCACCGCACCGCCGCAACCGTCGAGCAGGGAGCAGGGACAGGACAGGCTTCCACGCTGAACCCGCGTCCATGGGCGAGGGCCGATCCGAGAGCGGCTCAGATTTATTAGTTGTTAATCTGCACTTGAGTCTCCGGCCAAACCCGCGCAAGTCCACCGAGAACTGTTCGCGATGAATCGACTGGTCTGCCATTGAACCAATGGAAAAGGATCAACCACTAGAGTGACCATAATACTGTCGTGCTAAGGAAGAACGCCGTATGAACATTCGGGAGTTGCCAAATTTCCTTCTGTAAAATGCTTATTTTTTAGGAAATTTATGAATGTTTTTCCTTTACATTTTCAGAATCTTTAGGTAAAATTGCGAGCTAAATTATTTGAAAAATTGGGAGGAAAATATTCATAAATTTACAAGGAAATTCGCGTTTTCTCATAGGAAATTTGGCAACGCCTGAAGGTTCATACGGCGTTTTTCCTTAGCACGGCAGAATAATCGATGTTTTAGCCTTGGCATTCAGATGGGAAAGTATCGGTAGCCAACGACTCGCGCTCATCGGGAGACCCGCGTGCAAGTCTGTGGTTCTTGCGTCTACCGAGACCATTCACCCGCCTCCTGTATCCACGTCTTGTCGGAGCCCAAGGAGTGACTCTTACCTGTGTTCCGGAGTCTGTGTTTCAGCCGTCCGTTCTTAATGTTTCAATGGGCATCGCTCACCTGTATCTCGGATTCCGCGCAGCCTTGTCGCTCTTGCAGAACACCATTCCGTTCTCATCAATTCACGGGTGGTATGTAGAGTTGCGGGGGAGGAGGGGGGATTAAATTTCGTACTTTCCTCCTCGTCTTCCTCTCTCTCTTTTCCTCAATTTGTTCCCGTGATTATTTTCTTCTTTCATCCTCTTCTTACTTTTCCTTTCCTCCCTTTCCTCCCTCGTCTTCTTCATCTTTCAGAGAGCTGAGCCAATAAAAGGTGGAGCACAATTTTAGAGAAGTACAGCCACTGAGAGGTCTTTTTCTGGTGGCTTGCCATATTAGGTTTTGTGACTCTTTTAGGTTTAAAAAAAAAAAAAGAATGGTGGACGTCACATACAGACAACTCAAAAGTGCAGAAAATGAGGTTTTATTGTATTGTATCGCCGTTAACTTTACTCAAGTCAAAGGTTTAGGCGTATTTATTCCTTTTGGAAACATGAAAATTGAAAAAAATGTATTCCATTGCAGGCATTCCATTTGATAAAACATTCGCAACACAGATTTTCCTCCTATGCCAAAGTTGGCAACAGGCACAATAGGCAGTAAACGTCAAATGTTTGGAAACATATCCCCCACAATTTCACCAAAAGTTGTTTGCATTTTTTTTATCCTAAGGGTCTCCACGAAACTCTGTGGCCAGATTATCCCCACAATTTTTCCTAAAAATTCGGTTTAGAAGTGAATTCTCCAGCGCTCCTACTCTTCCCTTAAAAATACTTGAATTCCTATCGAGCATTGAACTATTTAAAGTTGCTTGTTCATGAAGCATGCATTCTCACGTGACTAAGCCCCCCTCCCCCCCCCCCCTCCCGAGGAATCTTCTCCAGGAGGGACCATTACTTTTCGTCTCGTGCCGATGATATACATGATGAAACAAGTGATAATAGCTCGGCATCCTTCAATCGGCATGCTGTGACGAGTGGGGCCTATTGCTCGGGCACGCTCGCTCAAGATCATATCGATTGGAATCTGATCGGGAAACCGATCTCATTGAATCGGATGATCCTCGTGCGAGGAAAAATGGTATCGAGGGCTCTTGAGAATGGACAGAGGCGGATCCAGCAATGAGGCAACACCGGATTGCCTCCATTTAAACCTATGCTAAATAATCTATTTTTGTCGTAGCACATGGTCCCTCCAAGGACCGCACTGAAAAAAAAATTCTGGACGTTTTTACCAAGGTCCGTTGGCACCTTTACCATCTCACTTTTTTTACCAATTATTGGTAATTTTACCAAGACAGACTGGTAAGCTTACCTAAAAACCGGTATTTTTACTGTTTTTTTTCAGGTAAGAATACCACTTTTATTGGTAATCAATTCCCGGTAACTTTGCCATTTTATCTCGGTAATTCTACCACTGTCGATAAAAAATATTGGCGTTTTTACCAAGGTCCAGTAAAATTACCGAGAAAGTTCAATAATTTTACCGAGATTTCTCGGTAAAATTACCAATTTCATAAATGGTAATTTTACCAAGAAAAAACTGGGATCAAATAGAACCCTGAATTCTTGGTAATTTTACCCTTTTCTGAGTAAATACACCGAGATTTTTTTTTCAATGCATGGCTCCTCCAAGGCCCGATACATTTTTACAGGTTTAAATGGAGAAAACACGATGTCGCTGATTTGCTGGATCCACCAATGAGAATGAATCTCGCACCGTATGAAAGTCAGACGCTCACCAGTATTTCAATAATGAAAGTCGCAAAATGCGTATGGAAATTTAGAGCGGTCATATCATACATTCGAGAAGAGACGGCTGTTTCAGGAACCATCTGTCAATAGTTAAATACAATCATGGCTATGAGACACTAAGCAAGGTCTGCATTAGAAAAAAAGTCACATGTTTTCTCTTCTCTCAAAAACACGATTCGGATACAATGGGAATTTTGAAAATCAACTCTTGAACGAGAAATGAATAAGTATTTTTTACTCGAACAAATGAAAGACCATACAAATGACTTCACTTATGATTTTACAATTTAACCAATGGCGATTGTAAACACTTACAACTTGTTCGGGAGTTAATTTTTAGGCTTCCCGTCTTGTGATTTATTTTACCCGTGAAATAAAGAGAAGTTTAAAAATGCATTAATTCATGCCTTGTCTATGTGCCCATCGCTCTAAAAAGCGTCAGTCATAATTATTTCAAAAATAAACGATTGAAGGAGTCAAAGAGATCAAATGCATGATAATTGAGGTATTAATTCGGTATAGTCGATCCAATGATATTTTAAAAGCAGAACAATAAAACTTCATGAAAGAATACTAACTTTTGGAAAAGTATGCGAAGATAAACTAACTCCATTCATCGAGAGGAGCCATTAACGGACGTATTTATACTAAAAGGAACTATGTTACACGCAGTCCCTATGCACATAGTTCCTTTTAGCATAAATACATCCCACTTTACTTCTTCTTAGACGTATTCCAATACTTTTCAAACATGAGGATAATAGCCAGTTACGTTCGTCTCATACGAGGTGACATAAAGATTTGAACGCACGATTAAGAAAGTAGCACAGGTCGACAGGGAAAACGCCGCACAGCACCGTGTCATTCCGGGGGAAAATCAGGGGGACTCCGACTAGAAACTTGTTTTTCTACAATCAGTTATTTTTATTAGAATAATATAACTAAGTCGGATTGACTTTTTGTAGCAGCACATGCCATTGGTTGGGGGCATTAATTTTGAATGACTCATTTCCGCCATCATCTGGAATGCCTTGCTTATGGTCGTCTTATTGCTTCATCGAATTTGCATTTTTATAGTTGTTCAATTGTGCATTCAGAAAATTTCGCTTCTCTCGAAATCTGAATGAGCTGGTTTCCCTCAGTGAAACCCATTAAATTTTATTTCGCCGTCCCCACGTAGTTTTATTAAATAATTATGAGGCTTTTCCGGCCGACAAGCCAAAGGCGCACCGCCCGGTGACATGGCGTGCTTTGCGATGAATCGATGAATCTGCCACACGAACCTATAGGGGAAAAAATCGATTATTAGGGTGTACTTTAATACCTAATTTATTTATTCTTTGCCACAATTTCAAATGGGAAATCGATAGCCACTACTATCGCTTTGTCTTTGTTACAATCCAGAAGCCGTGGGTATGTTTCATTGATTCTCATATTAAAATGCTCATCTATGCTCTGTCTAATTCTCGAAAAAACTAGTCACCTAGTTGCACCTTCCAAACAAGCTCTTGGGGGCATATACTGGATTCCTACCTACAAATCTACTAGTTTTTGACTCAGGTAGACTTCTCGCTTATAGTAACTAAAGCCTTGGTAGCATCCACCACACTGTGACAGATATCATGCACAAATATGGTGCATGCCTCAGGACTTAGTACTAACCTCACCCAAAAGTGCACTCGGGTCTGTTCACTACACTTTTTTCTCAGTGCATTTAAAAATTGTTGCTTTTTTCTTTTCATTGGACTGCAAACAGGTTTTGATCATTTGATTCTTGAACATTTTAACGTGGAACATTATTTTTTGGACCTAAGGACTGGTCATAGCATTAACTGAAAGTAGCCCTTCTTAGCAAGCTGATCACGAAAAGTTACTTTTCCCCAGACGGAGGGACATGACACAAATCCAACGTTGCAAAATTGACTGAATTAATTCAATATTTACAGACACGGTCGTTAAATTTATTTTCGCGCTAGCTTTTGAGTGTGCATGATCAGCATAAGAATGTGTGTCATTTTCATGAAGAAATGCACAAAAATCCTGTGGTAAAAATACAATTTTCGAGTGGAACTTCCGCAACGTCTACCTGAAGTTGAGTTCTTTCGTCCTGGGGACGAGTTATTCTGCCGTGTCGCGAACCGACCAATGAGCAGGGCCGACGCCGAGACCACAGAGGTCGGCGAGACACAAAGTTACACCAAATGGAGACAAGCATGATCGGTCATCCTGAACTTCATTTTTAATTCAACTCTCTGTACAAGGAGAGCAGGAAAAAAAATTGCATTCCCGAGAGCCGAGCGCGAACGCATCGTATGTAACTGTCGCCTCCCCCTTTCGCCGAAGCGAGGGACGGTGCATATTAATGAATAATAAATGTTAACAGGTAAACGATAATGGGGGAGCGGGCAGAGAGGAATTCCTTCAAATTCAGAGTCAACAAATGAGAAAACTGTAAATGTTTAAGGACGCGTCGCTTCATGCCAGACCCTCCTCGCCCCAATCGGTTACAAGATATATTTAATTGGCCCTGTTTTATGATTCCCTTGTTGTTGTTTCGGTTCTTCAATTTTGTATGCTGCCGTGCTAAGGCAGAACGACGTATGAACATTCGAGAGTTGCCGAATTTCCCCCGATAAAATGTTTCTTTTGCAGAAAAGTTATGAATATTTTTCCTTGAAATTTTCCAGAACTTTAAGGTTTAATTGAGAACAAAATTATCTAAAAAATTGTAAGGGAAATAATCATATGTTTATCAGGAAATTTGTGTTTAATACAGGGAATTTGGCACCGCCTGAAGGTTCATACGGCGTTTTTCCTCATCACAACAGTATTCGCCTTCCTCCTCTCACTTACTCACGCATGTAATCCGTTGCCCGGGTGACAGTGATCAATTAATCGCCTCGGCTGAAATAATTCATCAGCCACTCGTAAACGGCTAATATAACGCTTAAATCAAGCGACTGAAATGTATATCAGATTCCGAAGATACGTTTGTTCCGAGTCGAGGACTTATGTCGTTGCTTTTGTCCGTAAATCGGGTCGATGTTCGACGCCGAGCGTTTAGATTTATTTAAATTTGTCCGGGTTTTTATCGATTTCGAGATTGCATCGCCGCGCTTTTAGGGCTCGACATGGATGGCTCAGTGACATAGAATTTGATACTAGTCGTTACGAACTTTCCTTGTTAGCGTCGCTCAGATTTAGTTATTTTTACTTTTTTTTCATTATTTAACGAGTGCTGACAAAATGAAGTGTATCTGCAGCCGTAATAGTTTCAAGGAAGGTGTCACTTTTTTTTCAAAATTTTCCGATTTTTTTTCCTTTTAAAATAAACTGAAGAGCTTTACATTTGGGACTGAATGAAAATCTCGCCGGGAGATCAAATGCAAAGGCCATCCGAATCCATGTTGATATCGTCAAGATTTGGTGACTCTTCCTTTTTTACAGGCAATTGTGTGCACCTACTTTATACATCTGATCGCCATAGACTACTTCTCGAACGATTTGGGGCAAACTGCAGAGAGGATTGTGCATTTCTCTGCAAGTTAGATCGTTAAAGAACTAGGCAAATCTGCGGCGGTATAAAAAGTATGAAAGGTATGAAAAATTGGAAATTTCCGTGAAATATTCCCAGAAACTTACGGGCCTGCAATCTTATTAAATTTATGATATTTTTGAGATGTATTTTTCAAAGGCTAGGTATGCAACCTACACTTAAATGCAAGAAACCTTGATCTCTGGCACCTAATTCTCAATTATAAATGTATTGTAACTTATAATTTAACCATAGGCAAATCCAGTAATATTGACTTAATGAATTTTTTTGAATTTCAATGAAAAATTCATCAAATGCTCGTTTGCGTGATGAGGTCAAAACTTTTCATGCGTTTAATTTCAAAATCTTTTTTTTTTTCCCTAAAATTTTAAAACATTGGTATCGAAAGATTTCAAACTTCTCCGTTGCGTTACAAAAATGTTCAATCATCAGCACACGAAGTTCTAGAAATTAGCCAAAAATAAAACTTAATTGAATCAGGAGAGCTTATTAACATTCAATTTCGGAGAAGAACTCACTTAGTTTTGCTCCCATTGTTGTTGAATTCTGGAATTGAGTTATGGCCTTTCTCTTTATGCCTTTCTCCCCATAAAAAACATTCACCAGGATAACTGCATCTGTGTTAGTTAAGGACAAAAAGTGGTGAAATACGTCCACTTAATTCAATATCAAACCGGTCATTGAAAAATTAGTCATTGATTGCCCTTTGATTTTTTGGTCGGTCATTCCTTTCCGAATTCTCACATCGTTATCACAGTGTCACCCTGGAGAGTCCTTTTTTTTATCAGTTGGAAATAAAGTCGGTGAATGTCTGATGCGCGTCTCTAATTGGAACGGTAATTGGGAAACTTTAACGGATAAAAGGAAAATACGGCAGAGCGAAGATGGGTCTCGGGTCCCTGGTGAAGGTGACATAGTTAAACAATGCAAGAGAGCATCTTCGAGGGAAAGTAATGCCCCGCTCAGTCAGAGGGGAGAGTGATATCTCGGAATAACATCTAAAAAATGCGGGGCATCTTGGAACCTTTTGCTCTGTGAAAAGACCAGAATTTCATTTCTCATAGCCCCAGAGCTGAGCATCCTTTGATTTTATTCAAAACTGCTACTTAACGAAAACTAACAACTCGTTAACCCTTGTTTATTCTTACCACCCTGAAACAAAGTTTGGACACCATCATGAGAGCCGTGCATTCTCATTTGGTCGCCTGTGACTCTTCAGTGGAGCTTCACGCATACCATTCAAAGAGTAGGTATCCGTGAAATATGATTTTGGGAGACAAATATGTGGGTATGATGACTAATTTACCCGTAAGGCTGCCTATTTTGAATTCCTTTCCCATATATATGTAGTTGGTGGGCCAAAAGAAAATTCAAATCATAAAATAGGTAATGTGTAAAAAGTGTGCTAGACATTCATACTTTTACAGGAAAGAAATTACAGAGTTTTGATTATCGGCGAAATGTGATTACAAGCCAAACTAATGTATGTTTGATGTCTTTAGTCATTCGAATGGCTGAGCTTTCATTAAAAACATAGAACAAAAACAAAACATCTTCAATATAGAAATATATTGTATTATTTTATTATACCTACACAAATAATTCATTCGATTCAAAAGATGAGTCAAATTATTGTCGTTGCAAACAGAAATGCATTGGTTCAAACAAAAATGTAGATCTGCGGCCGAGTCGTTCAGAGAGTCGGTGATTTTGCCAACGCACGCTAAATCTCTTGAAATTTTACTCTCTAGAAAATTCCCAGCAGTGGATTTTCCAAACGCTGCCACTAAATAAATTGTCAATCCCCACCCAGGCAGCCCTCCATAACTGAACGTATTTCTGCTAAACGGAACCGTGCATTATAACGTGAGCCTTGTTATGCATATATTCTTATGGGTCTCAGGGCTCATGTCCTAGCGCATATAGTTCCGTTTGGCAGCAATACGTCCGACTATAAGCCTCTCCGTGCAATAATGCCAAAAATGCAACATTTTGAGGGAGGGTCTAATTTTGCATGGAATATGACGTCATAAATACCCGTATTTGTCGGGGCTGGACAGCAATTACCAGTCTGAAACGATTTCGAAAAGCGGTTATAGTCTAGGGTAGCCGAGTACTCCTCCAGACATATTTGAGCCGCACCCATAAATTATGGATCTGTGCGGATGTATCCCCGATCAGCACACGAGAGCCGAGTTGCTAATGATTTATTTATATTAATAATACGTTCAGAAACACGACCGAGTTATTGCAAAATTAAAATGTTCGCGAGTGAGCGTGCGCGCGCATCCGCTCTCTCGTCGCGAATTTATTCAACTCCGCACGCAATCGCGCATGGCCCGGCCCCGAGGACCAATCACAAGCATTCTTTCAAAACAAAACATTCTAGCTACATCTCATCGGAGCAAAAGTTTCGCTCAACAAGTGTATTTAACTTTGAAAACTGAGAGGCATTTCTACTTGGAAATTGCACCAAAATATTCTTAATTATTCGTAAAAATCAGCAAGATTTTAGACACGGATTGCACACTCATATCTCAGAGAAAAAAAATCGTTGGTGTCAATTTTGCAACATTGGAATGGAGTTACATTTGGACTGCATTATTTAATTTGGAGCTATAAATTCCGGCTTTTCTGGAAAAACACTTATGTGCTTAGGGAAACTAATGGAACATACGTTGTTTTTAAACCGGGCTAGAATTTATAGTTCCAAATTGCAAAATGGAGTCCATTTTTTCTTCTGGAATAAGACGAATCGAGGCATCAGGCTGATATTAGGATTAAATTTTGCAATAAGGAGGCACTATTTCTGGCGCTGCCGAAAAAACAATTATCTGCAAATGGAAACAAATTGCACATATGTTGTTTTTTAAATAAGCCAGAAATAAAGGTTCTTTATTGCAAAGTTTAATTGAATATGGTACCTCTCCATATTATGAAAGATTGTTGTACATCCTTACTTTCAAGTTATGTTGTCAACCAGGTGTGCTGTAAAAATCTTCAATATTTACTCTCTAGGGAAATGATCCTCTAAGTGACCCAGTCGATTCGATGAAAATTCCTGAGCCGTGGTCTGAGAATAATGAACTGTACCTAAATATTTCTAAAACATGTTTGTATCCATTAAATTGATACCTTGATTTGAAAGCTCAGTGACCATTATATACTTTGAACTGCTGATGGAACTTTGCAGCAGGAAAAAAAAATAAATAAATAATTGATTATGAACTTTGGTAAGAGCAAAACTTGTGAAAGGTAATTATGACTTCAGCGACTCTAGATCGACATATCTTGGCTTCAATCTGCAGGTGGGGAACGCTATTGAACTGCTGCTCTTCCCACATAACGAATTTATGACTGGCCAGTTACGAGGCTGACAAATATTCCGCGCCGCGTCGACTCTTTACAAGTTGAGCAGAAAACTCCAGACAGTATCGCTTCTTGATCAACGATATGTTCTCTGTACCATTGAGGTCGTTCTTGCCAAATTGCATCGAAATGAAAATATATCATCTTCAATCATTTCATCTTATACAATTAGCGGACTCGATCATTTCATTTCAAAACTGTATGCTAACCGTATGCGTATGCATTTTTCTCAGCACGGCAGAATAGGAACCCTCCACAACTATTTGGTCTTCTTTGTCTATGGCTGTGTCTATCAATTTCCAAAATCAGGTACTCTACTCGGAGAAAAAAACTTCGTACATGGGACCCGAAGTTTAGGTTATATGGATCTCTGAAGTTTTCGGATTGAGCATCTGGACACTGAAGGTCTAGCTGCCGAAGTTCAGGCCTGACATCTGAAACTTCAGTTCTTGCATCTGAAGTACTTCAGTTCTTACAACTGAAGTACTTCAGTTCTTACATCTGAAGTACTTCAGATGTGAGAACCGAAGTTTTTCGGATGTGAAAACCGAAGAACTTCAGATGTAAGAACTGGAGTTTCAGATGTGTGATCCGAACCTCGACAGCTAGCTCTAAAGTGTTCAGATGCTCAATCTGAAATCTTCAGAGATCCATATGACCTAAACTTCGGGTCCCACGCACGAGGTTTTTTTCTTCGTGTACATCGGCAACAGTGCGATACGTCAGTAAGGAAGACGCGTGCGCTGCAGGGTGAAGCCGAAGCGTGAATATAAGCTTTGCCGGGACTCCGTTAAGTGACGTCACCCGATCCCTATCGAAATCCATCGATTCCCGAACTAATGGCAACAGTCATGGATCCGGAGACGCGGGTGATTGCCCAATGCCCAATGCCAATGCCCAATGCGCATTGAAAATGAGTGATACGGCAAACGGTCGCGTTTATCGCTTCCCCGAGATCTTGGGCTCGGGCGCGAAGCGTGAGGAGGCGAAACGTCACATGGCCCCGCGACGCGACGTGTCGGAGTGCCATTTTGACGTGCTCAGGAAAAACGGCGTATGTCACTCCAGACGTTGCCAAATTTCATATAATAAAATACAAATTTCCGAGGAACCTTGTGGATATGATTCTCTCAATGTTTCGATGAATTTGCCTCGCAATTCAATCTACAGTACCTGAAAATTTCCAGGCAGATTATTCATACATTTTTTCCAAAATAAATGTTTGATGGAAGGGGATATGGCAACATACGGATGTTTTTACGGTGTTCTGTCTTAGCACGGCAACATTCCGATCAACAGAAAAGAGCCGTGTAAATTATTGCTCCATGATTGAGGCGAGGTCGCGATGACCTGCAGTTTGACGCCAGGCCAGGACATCGTCCCCGGAAAGAGAAACTTCGGGACTATCCATGTTTTTGGTATCGGTAACCAAAGTCTTGGGTGAGAAAATATGTTTTAATAGAGATTCCTCAATGCTACCCTCCGCAGAATGCTGTATTACTGAGGAAATTATAGTAATGACCCAATTGTTAAATTAGAGTTTCCCTCAAAAGTAGATAGTTAGAACGAGGATCGACGAGAAGCAAATTTACATCAACTCACAGATTCAGCCAAAATGAAAAAAATCGTCTCAATTGTATCGCTTAAGAATAAATTTGTTAGTGCTTAAAAGAAAAAAATGTCCCAGAGAAAATGATTATGAGCTTCGATTTATGAAACTATAATACATGTTGAGATGATGGAAACCCTTTTTGGATAAACCAACCGCTTACAGGGAGGATAACAGGTTTTCCACGAAAGAGACTGTCATCAGCGACTACGATATTTCGAATCATATGGTCATCTAAAAAAAAAAAGCTCAGCTCGCCATTTAACAATGAAACAGATTCAGTGACCACTAGAGGAGATTACACCGATTCATTAATGACTATTATTTACACTTTTTTGTGCTTTTCGGCGTGATGCCCGAAACGAGATAACTCCTAGGGGAGCGAGGGCTATTTATTCCGCCGAGATTTTTCACCGTCAATCGGCATGTGGCCGCACTTGCCGCCCGATAGGGTTGCCATGCAACTCGGAAAAACACCAGCTTCCGAGAGAGCGATCCCCCATTTCAGCCGCTATTATGCAACATGGTAACAAGGAGATTTCAATAACAATTAGCCGCCAATTGTTAGGCGAGGTAAAGTGTGCGTCCGGAGGGAGAGGATGAAGCTTTCTCCACTACCACTCGAACATCACTCCCCTAACCAGTCGATAATTCCACCCCATCTGCTCGGCCATTTGTTGCCTCGGCACCGCGACGGCAGGAGACAGGACCCCTTGTTAAAACCACGCATCATTCCATAGTATCCGTAGGGAGAACCGCTGTTTTGATTATCACTTACAACATGAAGCCGTCTGTACACGAGTGCGAGGAATCCTCTCCTCCCATCGAAGCCGAAATCTAACTTTTCGTCCTGGATGGAGGATTTTGATGAGCTGTGGATATTGCCAACTGTTAACGATTATTTATCGCTGTTTTGAGCTCGGTCCTTTGTCGCTGCCGACCCTTGTTTGGAGGGCTAATCGTGGCTGTTCCCTCTTTTTAAAATGATAAATGCACGCGGACGAAAACGGGTTGGGTTGGTATGAGTGCTTTTTAAAATGACGATTCGATTGTCGTTGTTGGTTTGCTTTTCGGTTCATGATTCTGTGGCGTGCGCTTTCGTGACAAAGGGTGTTATTTTTTATAAATTCGATGGTATTATTTCAGCTGATTAACTTGAACCCTTTTCAGTATAATGCTCTCGTGCCGGAGCTGTAACTTAGTTTGTATTTCATGTATTATTAAGTGAGTGTCGACGGGGATACTTCATATGTCATTCTTATGATAATCCTTTCACCGATGTATCAATTTTTCAGGGTCTTGAAAACGACATCAAATTGCTGTAGGTTTCAAAATCTATTTCAGCACCCTGTAAATCAGATCCGAGGTCTTTTCAGGAAATAGTATTTACAAAGCTCTCCCAAAATTATTTTCAACATTTTCATGACAGTCACGGGATAAAAAATATCATAGGAAACTCACCGTCCATATTTACGACCGTACTTTAAAAATGCTGTTACGTGAGTATATTAAAAACACTCTTAAACCTCACAATAAGTAAACCACGCTCTGGAAAAAAACACATTAGATCTAGAGTCTAGACTCTTAAAAACATCGACAAGAAAAAATACTCTTGATTCAATCAGATTTAAGCTTAAATCAAGAAATAGCAAAAACTCTCAGCGGAGACTTTAACGAGGGGTCAGAAAAGTAGACGCTAACGCCATTACCGTTCTTTTGGCCGGCTATTTGCGTGAGAGCGTGATATTTTTGATGAAACGTAAAGGTAAGACTACAGACGGAGACTTTCATTGGTGACTTCAATGAAAAGTCAGAAAAGAAGGCACGAACGTCCCTAACTTCCTACCAATTTTTGTACTTCATATAACGAATTAGCCGAAAATCCGAAGATGTTGTTACACTGGGAAAAAAACACATTGGATCTAGAGTCCAGACTCTTAAAAACATCGACAAGAAAAAATACTCTTGATTCAATCGGATTTTTGCTTAAATCAAGAACCAAGCCTCTTAATTTGAGCGGATTTCCTTTTAATTTAAGCTTAAATCTGATTGAATCAAGAGTCCTTTTTCTTGTCAATGTTTTCAAGAGTCTGAACTCTAGATCCAATGTGTTTTTTTTCCAATGCGGCAAAAAAATATTCTTAACGATTTTCGATACGATGTGCCGTATTTTTTCAGCCCAATCGGAGGCGGTTGCTTGGCGATTTCCCCTCGTAAGTACTTAGCTAAACGCTACCCACATAAAATCAATTTCAGTCTCAAACCGTATCTAATTTGCCAATCTCATGCCAAATTCTAGCCTTGAATCGAGGAAATTCGAACTGCCAAAAATACTCGGCTCGACCAGGTGAAGGTGTCTCCTAAACCACTCGACAAGGAAGCATCGAATCGTCCGAGCACAAACGGATTAAAAATAAACAAGAAACAAGTCCGAGAGAATGGAGCGTCCGGAAACGGGCGAAATCCGATTTAATCGATGCACTTCTCGAAAATGGACCGCTGTCAGCGCGGAGAGAGGCTGGGATGACACATCTCGCTCGACAATGGCCGAGTCGGAGGAAGTTATCATCGGTTTTGTTCGGGGGTGCACCCGAAAACTCTCCCTGACGGGGCTACAAACAGCCGCGCGCACGTAAATAAGCTACCCCTTTCACGAGAGGGTGACAATGGGGTTTAGTCGGATTTCGTCCGAATAACGGGTGGGATTATGTGCACAAGGCCGAAGATGAAAGGGTTAATTCGCCCAGGTCCAGCTCCTTTGTGGAACGTGAGATTTCTGAATGAAACTGACTGCTGCGGCAGGTACGCGGAACGCTGCTTATCCGGCTGATTCTCATTGTGCGCGTGTTTTCCCAAACTCGCTGGGCGATCCGATCTGGCATGCGGCAGTGGCAGACGGGTTCCCAGCGCGTGACACTTGTTGAGGGAGTATTTAGCACATCTCGTTGGAGAGAGGAGGTTTGCCGAATTAGGGAGATTCCCTCTTTTGGGGGCACCCGATCGCGAAAAATATGACAGGGTCGAGTGCCACTAGTAGCAGGCCTGGGACCTCTCGTCTTTCTCCCATATGCTGGAGATACATGGCTTTTTCTAAGCTCAGCGACAATTTTGCGAGTTTAGGTCTCCGATGTAAAGCCGCGAGGGGCCGTTCATAAATGCGTAACGCTCTTGAGGGAGACGGGGAGGTTGAAGAGAGCATGACGCCATTCGGTTTTTCTGTCTTAAAGGATAGGATCCGGCCCTACGCCTCAAAAGCATTACGGGAGGGCGTCCACCACTCCACCCCCCCCCCCCTCTCGAAGGCGTTTAATTTTCAGCATAAAGCTGAAAATCTCAAAACAGAGGGAAAAGGTTCACATGAGCACAAATATTTTCCTTCAAAGAGGAATGATGTTTGGTGCATTGGTGCAACACTAGTTACGACCATTCAGGAAGGCAGCAGCAGACGCGTTTCGGCCTTATTGGGCCAATCTTCAGTGCAGCGCAGCCTCCTGAATTTCCTGCTACCGATCTCGGAAAGGTCGGGCTACTAGTTTTGCACCAAACAGCGTATCTCCTTAAGGGAAAATGGGCCTGTTGCAAACTTTTGCTAGAGCAAAAATAAGAGTTGTTTCTTGTAGATAATGCCTCAAAAATCACGATGAGCGCATCGGCAAAGTCTGAAATGCACTCATAACTTCACAATCTGCGTAAGAAATTTGCGTTTTTTTAAGCTTCCCGCTTCAAAAACGATACTACGGCGTAGGTGAACATTTTGTTAGAGGAGTCGCTCCATCGTCGGCGATATTCATCATGGCCGACGCTTGCACGCAGTTCCGCGCGTAATTCAAGGAGAGTTCAAGGTCAATCCATTCGGGCGTGGAAAATATGAACGTTAACACACCGATTGTTATCTGGTCTAATCCAGTTCAGGTGTATTCTCGTCCCATCAAACGTGTTTTGGCGGATTGGCGTCGGCTATGATGATTATTGCCGACGATAGAACGACTCCTCTAACAAAATGTTCACCTGTACCGTAGTATCGTTTTCGAAGCGGGAAGCTCAAAAAACCGCAAATTTCTTACGCAGATTGTGAAGTTATGAGTGCATTTCAGAGTTTGCCGATGCGCTCATCGTGATTTTTGAGGCATTATCTATAAGAAACAACTCGTAGTTTTGCTCTAGCAAAAGTTTGCAACAGGCCCATTGTGCTTACGTGCGAGCTTTTCCACTCTGTATTGAGATTTTCCGCTTCATGCTGAAATTTTAAGGCACGTTGGTTGAAAAACTCCAACAAAAACTGAAAATAATTTTGGCGATAGGAACTTGGGCACATGGTTGACAAAATTGCTGAAAATTCTGAAATGCTGTATGCTGAAATTTTAACGCACGTTTGCCGAAAAACTCCAACAAAAACTGAAAATAACTTTGGCGACAGGAATTTGGGCACATGGTTGACATTGCGCCGCCACGGCAAGCGCCTCCCACGACGGGCCTGACTCAAAGGATCGAAACGACAGTGGTCTCACCCACTTTACAGACACTCGAGGTATATCCATGAGATAAAGAGCCCTCAACAGTGCTAGTTGGGTAAAACAGCGGATGTAACCAGAGTTTCCAAGCGGAGTTACTGGATTCTCGTCGAGGAGGGCAGCGATCCGCGGAGGGCGCTTGCATTGAAATTGATGAATCTACTGGGCGCATGGTTGAGCCGGGGGTCTGCCGGAGTCGCGTCGCCGTGAATGGGGCAGTAAACAAATGAGAACGGGACAGGCGGATTATCCGGATCAAGGCGATAAGTCAAGTGCCGAGTACCGATTCGCGCTAATTAACGCATTCGTCTTCGCCGGGGCCCGTCCTATCCCGTCCCCATCCAAGCAAGCGCCACCAGAGAGCGCTTTCACTTTTCATTCATTCACTAACGCGAGTCAATTACGATTATTCAATCGCTGATCATATTCACTCCGCCGCCGCAGCCGACCGTATACGCTGAAGTGGTAAGGAATAGAGTCCCTTTATACTGAGAGTCAAGACAATGTGAATCCATTTCTGATTGGTTTCCGTAGTGTTTAGGCCCCCACAGTGTCACCAGAGACAAGAAACCCTCCACTGGCCTCTTCGCGACAGGTGGAAGCTTTTACTTTCGGGGATTCAACACTTCCTTATCAACAATTATAAGGGAGTAACAGTCATCGCTCTTTTTTCGGCTGTTGACCTACCTCCATGGTGGATGATGAGCCTCGGGTGACGTCATGAGCCAAACAAGTTTCCCAAACTACGGCCATTTTCGGCTTGTTTGCAAAGCGAAACTACCAACACGTTGTAAACATCAACCATGTAGGTAAGCCAACAGTTTTATGTTGATGTCCCGAAAGTAAAAGCTTTAACAATAATCCTTAATTGGCAGAGAAAAATATTGGAAACAATATAACGCGATGAAAACCAACTGAGATGCCTTCCGGAAGATTAACTCAACTCCAGAATAATGCGCGGAGCGTGGAACCATGGAAGGGTATTCGAAGTTGGGTTCGAACCCAACATGCAACTATTTTAACTCCGCGGCGGGCCGGGTTGCATACGCTCGATTTTACGGGCGAAATCTGAAATGTGCCTACGGCTCTTGCGATAGGGCGTCTCTGCAATTGGATTGCATTTCGCGATAAGGAACCACTATCTCTGGCTCTCCCATCAAAGCACATATCTGCATAGGGAAACCAATGGCATGTATGTTGTTTCTAAAATGGGCCAGAAATAGTGGTTCCTTATTGCAAAATGTAATCCAATTGGTGTTTCCTTCGTGCCTGACAGCTATTTCGGTCGATTTTTTGGACGCTCTTGTTACACAGATTTGTAACGGAATTTTATTAAACTGAGATGCTTTCCGAAAAATAAACTCGGCATTTGAATAATGCTCTGTGCGTAATACAATAAAATGTTGGGTTCGAACCCAACATGCATCTGTTTTCGTGCGGGGTTTCTGAAATAAACTGTCTTTTCGCGTGACATGTATTTGACAAAAATTAAATTATCGAGTCTTCTCAACTACTATATTATTGCATCTCAAGCACAAAAATAAACCCGGGCATTATGAGAAAGTTCATATTTCAAACGTAATGGTAATTTAAATCTATCATCGATTCTCTCATTACTTCCATTCGGTTTTCTTACTCTTTTTGATTTCCCTACGTTCAATCGAACTGTGCAGACGTTTCCACGATAACCTTCCCTCGACGAAGCAGATATTCGTTGTAGCTAACTTCCTTCAAGAATTGATCTAATAGAGAGCCTTATAGTGATTGCCGATACACCGCAGTCCAGGGTATCATAATTATCCGAGGAACTGATGAAGGGGAGGGGGTATATTCGTCTGTGCCGTTCCGGTGGGATCCGGCTTCGGCATTTTTCTGAGACCGCGAGCGATGCCAAATTTACCTTAAAAATGATATTTTATATAAAATGAACGTCTAGACATGCCGAGACTGATATCTTAGGAAGGGGAAAGTATGTAATTTTTTGGGCTCCATTAATAAAAAAAGAATCTGAAGTTTTGTTGACTGCGGGCTGATTGTTGAAATTGATAGAGAAATCGATAGACAAAGAGGATGCAGGGAGTATGGAGCGATCCTATTGGTTGAAATAGTTGGTTCTTATTGGCTAAGGGAGAAAATTATAGACTAACTGGACTGCATTTTGCAATTTGGAACTGTGAATCCCAGCTCATCTGAAAAAACACTCATGTGCATAGGGAAACTAATGGCACATGCGTTGTTTTTAGACCGGACCACATTTTATAGTTCCAAATTGCAAAATACAGTCCAACTGTAGGGTCTCTCGCGGGTGGCCGTCAGTTAGTCTAATACCTACCTCATTTGTCCATTGCAACCACTCGCTTCCACCAGTAGGACCCCTCCATGTCCCTTTTGTCTTCTTTGTCTATAGCTTTGTCTATTACTTACAACAATCAGCCTGCTACTGCGCAATGTGTGGAGCAATTCACCACGAAACAAGGAAATGCTGTTGTCTTATCGATACGAAGAGTACAATCGCCTAGATTTTCGATTTTTTTTTTTTTGCTATTATCAAAAATCTATCTCTAGCGTACTTTTTCGAGAAAAACTCTCGGTGATTTTTTCAGAAGATGCCTTTATTAAATACTGCAACGCTCAGGATTATCATGAGTCCAAGTCAACCAGAAAAATCCCGATTTCGTGCGGTCTGACGTCTATGCCACGCATCCGTTCCAATCAGATCAGGAGGTGGTCCCATAAAAACAAACATCGGACAAAAACCACAGGGCAACCATTGATTTTTATGATTGGGACTGGTATTATTGTCTCTAAGCCTCCCGCATAATCACATTCCCTTATTTTTTCCGTTTCCATCTCCTTATTTTTCCTCCTTTAAGTGGGGTGATATCGATTTCCGCGGTATTTACCGTGGGTTATTTGATCGAGCTATCGGTGATTAGCAAGCACTCAAGCAAGCACGGCCAATTATAGGAAGCAGCAGATTATAACCTAAGTTGTCGCATTTACTTAAAATTTCACTCAAGCTTCATTTTTTTCCAGAATAAATTTAAGTAAAATACAAATTTTCTGGAAAATAAAAAAATTGAGTAAAAAAAATATGCGTCTTGGTAAAAAAAAAAACGGGAAAACGTTGGATTTAAGCTTTTCAAAATCCATGCAAAGAGGAACAAATTTGAGGGTAGAAAATAAATGAATCATCCCGTTAAAGTAAAAAAAAAATATTTTACAAAATAATAATAAAGGAAATATTAAATGTGCCTTAAAATATCCAACCGAAAAACCGTCAATTCGACTTTGCTATACTCAATTCAGAAAAGAAACCATACCCTTAAAGTGATTGAATCAAAGGATCTTCCGCGATTTTTTAGAGTCATCATAAGTTTAAAAAGGAAGCACTTTAGGACACTCTGAATCTTCTTTTTTACAGGTAAGGCTTTTTCCTTGAATGGTGGTTTGTAATTACGAACAGATTTTCGATATTTTCTCGGGGTATCTTAATATTTAATTTGAAAAATAGAATGAAATTGTGAATCAACCACTGTACTAATTGCGAGGGGCGTTGGTTCATTTGAAAGGTGTTGTTCTCAATGCTTCGGGAAAACTATAAATTATTTTCTGGGGTTCGTCCCCGATTTTTAAATCCCTAAAAACTCATAAATTGGATGAGGGGAAGTGGGGGTTTTTTGTTTTTTGTTTTTCGGAAAAGTTTTGTTGCTACGCATCTTACTTTACCGTTTGCTGTCTTTTTATCAGCTGTTTTCATTCAACAATCATCATTAAGTGAGGTTACTTCCAACACTCAACTGCCATCAACTTACATTTTTCTTTTCCCGCGTTTTTTTTTTTTTTTTTTTTTTTTTTTACGGTTTTTCATGATTGGTTCCATCTTTTTCCTATTGCCAATTTTTCCTCATTAAGTCAATAACCTCCAAGTTTTTTTTCTCATTTCCGATCAGAACTTTTCACGCTGTTTCTTTTCAATGTGTATAAATATGTTTATTATTAATTTCCATTTTCATTTCATCCTTTTTCTTCTGATTTATTTTTTTTAATTTAAAAATTGAACTTTTCAGTTATGATTTTGTTAAAATAATAATAATTTTTACTAATTTTAATTTTAAATTTAACAGTTGTTATGAGTGAAATTTTCAATGACCGAGGCGGTCGTCCTCCAAAACGTGGTCGCGTTTTCCAGAATTCTTTGCATGTTCGTTTAGTGAAGCAAGAACTTAACTCTGTTATTAGTATAGAAAATCAAAGTTTCATTTCTTCATTTCGGAAGTATAAAATTGATGATCAGAACTTTGATGAAAATTTTGTTACCAAATTTTCAGTCGGTTCAATGAATATAATTTGTCATCATTGTGATGCTCGCCATTTTCAGGGTGAAATGTCCAATGGTCATTTTAATAACTGCTGCCAAAATGGCTTAATTTCTTTACCGAGTATTCGGACAAATACCGATTTGAAATCATTATTTTTATATTCTCCAAATTTCATAAAGCATATCAGAAATTATAATAGTGCTGTTGCTTTTGCCTCTTTCTCTGCAAATCGAATTGATATTCCGGGTGATGGACCTTATTGCTTTAAAGTTCAAGGATCCATATATAGGTAAGTTTATTACCGGAACCAGAATGCAGACTGAACATGGAAAAAACGAAGAAGAAAAAGCGGAAAAATTAGATGAAGTTAAAACAGGAGCAGAAAAAGAAGAAGAACCAGAAGGAACAGCTACTGAAGAAGAAAAAGAAGAAGCAAAAAAAGAAAAGACAAAAGGAGGAAAGAAGAAGAGCAAAGTTGTAGGAAATATAGGAAGAAAAGCAGGACAGAAATGGCAAAAGAAGAATCAACAATTTAATCGAAAAAAAAGCAAAGTATTTAAAAAATAAAAAAAGATCTTCTTTAAAATTAGTTTGAAAACAAATGTAAAACCTAAAAAATAATTTTGTATGAAGATTAAAACAAAATTTTAGTTTAAAGTTTACTAAATAAAATTACAATTTTTGAAAACATTTGTTATATTTATTCTCTCAAAAAAATAATTAGACCCGATTCAAAGACAAAACAGAAAATTAAATGAAAATAAATAAAAAAAAAAAAAAAAACATGTGAAAGTGAAAAGTGTACAGGAAAAATAAGGGGCTGCGAAGCAGCCCCATAAGCCCCTAGTACGATTTAAAGCTATTTCAAACCGTTTTTCAGGCGAACTTTTTGCGCAAACACGTGATAAATGTGATGCGGCGTGATGTGATGTTCGAAAATTTTGAAAAATGTCCTAAAATCCAGAAATGGCCGATCGTTCAAATTTCATATTGTTTTCCATACTGCCGTGGTAAGCCGTATGAGCCTCAGGACGTTGCCAATTCTTTTTGATAAAACATGAATTTTCATGGATAGTAGTGAACATTTTTCATTGAATTTCTTAGAGAATTTCATTCACAACTACATCTATATTATTTGAAAATTGCAAATCAAAATATTCCAAACTCTCCTTAAAAATAAACATTTTATCAGAGGGATTTTGGCAAATTTCGAATGTTCATATGGCGTTTTTCCCTAGCAATGCAGCATAGTGCTGAAGTACCATAAGGGTTACATGGTGCAAGTTAAAATTTCGCACAATCATAGTGACGTTTACTCGGGACACATCTCGATCGGCCGAGAGTGCCTTCATTTTTTCCCCGATGCTCCGCGTGGGGGAAGGGGGGGGGGGTGTCGCCATCCACGCATGGGGGCCGGGAAAGCATGAATCAAAAAGGTGTGAGAAACCGCGGCAAAAATAAAAAAAAAAATGAATAAAAAAAATCGGAAAATCGCAGAGACCGCAGCTGCAGCGAACCAAGAAATGCGGTACCTTTGGTTTTAATGAGTGTCGAGGTGCGTTGATTTATTTGTTTTCGCCTTCCTGCCCCTGTTTTTCCCACTCTTTCCGCCGCGCCGCGACGCTCGCGCTTTTCAGCAGTGGCGTGGCGTGACTTGCGATGTATCGATTGTTCCGCCATTTAAACCTATGGTAAAGAATCGATTATCAAGGTGTTCGCTGCGAACACCCTGTTTATCGATCCTTTTCCTAAGGTTTAAATGGCATAACAATCGATATATCGCAAGTCACGCCACGCCACTGCTTTTCAGCCGCCTCCGCGCCTTGCGATGGATCGATGGATCCCCCAATGAAATCCATGGGAAAGGATCGATTTTCAAAGTATACCGTAATATTCGATTCTTAACCACAGCTTCAAATGGAGAAATATCGATAGCCGAGTATTCTCACTTCGCCCCAGGAAGAACCCCTACCGCGGTTTACACTCGGTACAGCTGCCTGTTAATATTGTCCTGCCTGGGAAAAACCGCGCAAGTCTATTTCTACTTTTTCTTTTTCTCATTTTTCAGTAAAATGCACGTCTCCAGCAAGCACCATTTTTATATGAAACTGTCGAAAACTTTATTCAAAATAGTAATGAAAACATTTTCGAGTTATTTTTGTCAAAAATCTAAACGCATGGTTTCTCGCAGTTTCATTATGGATTGGTTAAGAAAGTCTGTCAACCCCCCGTTCTAAAAACTATCCAATCGAAAGATACGTATGATTTTTTTATGCTAAAAGCGTCTTTTTAAAAACTAAGCATGCCTCCAACTTAACAATCCGGATCAGACGAGCGCAGACTGAATGATAGACAACTGAAATGAGCTTGGTGCCAAAGGAACCAGCTATACGATAGTGGCTCCAAAATCTATTATTTTTGTGACGATATAAATGATAAAATCGTCGGGTTGAAATGAACCTGACATGTTGCGTTTCCTCTGCTGAGTTAAGTTCTTGTGTTCACCAGGTTACCATCTTTTTTACTTGAATTCGGGGTTTCATGCACATGTCGGGTTTTCGGAATGATCGGCGGCGGGATATCTCAAGAGACTGGCAACATGAGACCATAAAAAGTGCGACCACTGCGCGACTTGGAAACGAAGGGGGATAAAGCAGGAAAAAAACCGGTAACAATGCTTCGGTAGGAGCGCAAGTGCAGAAACCGTCTTTGTCTTTTGGCGTGGCGATTTTTTTCCGCCCGGCTCGCCAAAGCTTCGTTGCCAGAAACACGTATCCTCCATCCGCATCTGGATCGGTCGTCGGTAAAATCCTTTTTGCCCGCCACCGATGAGCCCTGAAGTGCGAGCACCTCCATGGACCGCAGGGCTCATTGGAAAACGGACTTGTTAGGATCTTACAGTGAGCGATTCATCTGACGTCTCCAGCGATGGAGGACTTATTGTTATTTGCCTTCCGAGAGACCGGAGTGGTATCATACGTGTATTGGCGAAAGATTAGCGCGGTTTGTTATGACGACCGGCAGTGGCGTGGCGTGCTTTGCGCTCTATCGATATTCCTCCATTAGGAGCTGCGGTAAATAATCGATTATCAAGGTGTTCGCTGCGAACACCCTGTTTATCGATACTTTTCCATAGGGCTAAATTGCCGATCAATCGATGTATCGCAAAGCACGCCACGCCACTGACGGCCGGAATAGCACCACGTCGCATCACAGGTTGCGAGAAGGGGGTGGAGATGGGGTAAGGGAGGGGGTGCCCGCCCCCTCGTTTGGCCCCCCTCGCTGGAGTTTTATCAACCCGGCGAATCACTCACGACCCAGGGTTGCCCCTCTCGTTGCCCCCCCCCCCTCGAGTTTATTGTTCAGCCCCCCTAGACCCCCAGACTCCCCCTGTCTTCCCAACGTCTTTGATGTTTCGTTTTCGATCGTAAATATCCATCCTAGAAAAATGGGGTTTCCTCCGCAGAGTGCTGTGAGGTGTGAAAATGCTCAGATCCGTGGATTGGATGGTTGGGAAGCAGGGCAAGGGTTAAAAGATGGTGCTCGAGCAGAAAATGGATCCTAAGACGGGGTGAGGATAAAAATCAACGTAAGACACACTCACGTATCAAACATGCAGGAAAAGCTTATTGGAAATATTGCTATTTCCAAAACCAATTCTCTAACTTAGAATTCATTATTTACGTTAAACTCGGTCGATACAATCTTCCGCTTGCACTGCGGGCTGATTATTGAAATTGATAGACGGAGAGGACGAAGAGAAAATGAAGCGACCCTATTGGTGGACGCGGGTAGTCGGAGCATAGATAATGGAGGCAAGTAAAGGATTTTAACTAATAGCGATCCATGAGGGATAATATAGTTAATCCATAATTTTCCCCCTTATTCCATATCAACCACACGCGTCAACCAATGGAATCGCTTCATTTCCCTTTCTCTATAGCTTTGTCTATCAATTTCAATGATCAGCCTGCTAAAGCCTCTTTTGTCCCTAGAAAATCCGAGTGTTACAACTACGAGTGCATAGGAGTAAAGTCCACTCTGTGAAGCGCCAAACGTTGTGAGCGTCCAAGTCCACTTTTGACGGGATGTTGGAGTTTGTGCAAGTCCACCATGTCGAAAATGCAAAGAACTCGATTGTTTATCAGGCTAATACTTACAATCATTCCATTCTTTACTACATATATATGATTTATCATCACGCAGGCGTCGTGCTTGAACTAATTACAAATATTAAAATTCCGCAACTATATCAGATGGGATCTTGCAATCAATGATATGATGTCATTGCTGCAATGCCTGCTGATTGGTGGACACGTCTATCTGCCTCTCAATTATTTTTTCAATCAAAAGTTCGAGCCGCTGACATTCAATCAAACGGAACAAGTTGCACTGAGAGAACCAATGTCGCAACGCCCAGTGCAGGAGCCGGTCGGTTTAATGGCCCTAATCGGTCTCTCAGTAGTCGCTTCGATTTGGGCGCGCATTAATCAGGCAAGTGATAAACCCAGTGAATGGTCCACCTTCGTTGTCGGTCTTTCCGTGAAATTTGCTTACAATAAGTGGTCAAGATAAGGTACCAATTAGAGTTCATTTAAGGGCTCATTTATTGTAAAATACACACAGAGAAAATACGTTTTAGGAACCCCGCACAACTGATTTGGAAGGAATCAACTCATATTTTCGAAAAAGTTGAGTTAAAAATTTTTTGAGTTCCACTAGTTGCTTATTTTCTCCTGCCAAAAACTCAAAATAAAGGGGAAAAAATTAGTACGTGACAAAGCGAATTTTATTTAGAGGTTCGGTACTACTTTTGTGCCCAAACCTCCGAGCTGCCACTCTTTTTGAGTTCGGAACTTCCGATTCGGTGACTAACGAATCGCAACGTTGGTGCGTGATTTTGGTGCCACCTCACGAGATGGTTCTAAAAAAGGTTTGACCTTTCGAAAACCAACGGATCTGATTGGTTGAATCTGGTACAGACTATGTCCACTGGTGTTGGTGATTAATGAGACAAACCGGAACAGAACGTCCCAAAGAGGTTCGGGACTTTAAATAACATTCGCTTTAGAGAGGGGCTAAAGGGGTTCTATCTAGTACATCCGATATGGAACACCGTCCTTACGGTTTTTCTCGATTTTTTTTTCTTCGTGAAAGCCGTGGATACGGGGGGGGGGGGGGGTCAGGAGCTCGAAACGAGTTGGCAGCGTGGCGCTAGTCACTCCGCCTTGGCTGCAGCGGCGTGCCTGAAAAAAAGGAGTTATTTGGACTAACGAGACTGTCTGTTTTGATGGGAGCGAAGCAGCGTGGTGAGCTAGCGGAAGAATTAGTTGCGCCGCGCTGGATGTTGATATAGGAGAGCTTTGATCGGAACCTCCTGGAACATATGAGAATGCGCGGACAATGGCCGGGCTTGCGCGTTGGCTCCTGCTTTCAGGCCCCAGAGGCGCTGTTGCAAAATTTCTGCGGAAAATCCCTCCGACCAGGTGAATTGAATAGTATGTTTGAGACAGTCTTTGCAGAAACGACGTAAATACTTCTCATCAGTGCTGCTCGAATTGTGCCGCTTCCTATACGGCGCAGGCAATAGGCCTCTGCACTGGAAAAAAAACACATTGGATCTTTTTTGTTTACATCATCATACCAGACAAAACTATATCCTGATTCCAATGCCTCTTTTTTCCAATCAAGGGAAAAGGAACAATTCCGGGGGATAATTGTGATTGTGATTTCAATACTTTTGATTCTGGCGCGTGACACTTTAAAACTCTTATGTATGATTCCTCATGTACGACGATCTACTGCTACAATATTTTGGCTCGAATACAGGTACTTGCAAAAATAAATCATTTGGTTTTGTGCGGATTGCATTTTATTCGATCTCTGAAAGAAATAGCAAAAACTCTCAGCGGAGACTTCAACGAAGGGTCAGAAAAGTAGACGCTAACGCTATTACCGTTCTTTTGGCCGGCTATGTTTTTCGCTAAGCTAATTTTTAACGAGGTCACAAATTGTTGGCACAAAGATTTGGTCACCTCTAACCTGAAGATATGGCCAATTTGGCACAGGAAAAACTAACACACACACAAAAAAGAACAACTGCATGAGTGTGTTACTCCATGTTTTACTACCCATATCAACCCACGATTTCGGTCACTTTTTCTTACTGTGCACCTTAACAAGATACAAGCGGCCGGTATACATTGGCCGACTATCTTTTGCACCAGCCACCGCGTGCGGTAGTTATCTTAACTACCATGGTTGACTACCGGGTTGGTTGTGTCCTCTATCGTGGTAGTTATCGTAACTTCCGCACGGTAACTGGCGCACAGTCTTGTCGTCACTTCAAGCCGCTGGTTGTGACGACTATCTTATTTTTTCCCGTGTACTAACACACCGAACTCTGATGTGCTGGCTACACGCTCAAATTCCCATCAATTTCCGATCAAACGGCGACTGGTGCGCACCATCTACCATCAAATTTCTATGCGGCCTGCAAAAATTTGATGGTAGATGATGGAACTGTGGGGCTCATCCTTCATCTGATTTTCACACAACCGTGCTTATTTCATGCTTATTTCAATCAACACGCTGTTTTAATTAATTTTACTCATCATTCTAGATAATTCCCGACCGCCATCTTGGTCATCATTTTGATCGGAATTTGACGGAAATTTGAGCGTGTAACCAGGCCATAAACAAAATTTGAACCTGATGCGGTTAGAACCATCGAAAATCGATGATTTCGAATACAGGAAGAATGACGTATCCACGGAATGAGTCTAAATTCCCAGTCGGTTTGGCAACAGCGATCTAGCTGGAATAGCTCGCATCAGTCAGGTAGCGCAGCATCCATCAGCGCGTTCAACGGCTGTTCACCGCGCGAAGGCGCGCGCGAACAATGTCGAACCCGACGTTGTCACGAACCGCTGAAGCCCCTTTTCTCCTCTCACCCTTCCGATCGTAAATCTCGAGGATTTACCCGCGGACTGGCAACGCCGCGGCCTCGTCGGCTGGCGACCACCCGGGCAGGTGTGAAAGCGTGAAGGGTTCCCAGTTTTCACAACTCCCCCTCCTGCCAGGGGCTCGGACCTCCCGATGCACCGGTTGACGACATTATCATAACCGTATTTCCAGCAGTCGGCCAATATTTGTTCGCCCTGTCAAAACCTGGTCACCTATTCACCGGTGACGGGTGACTTCTGGCTCCTTGACCTCCGCTGGTTCGCACTCCCCCTCGCTTGGAAACTAATTGAATTTGCCCCCATTAGCAGGTCCCATCGGGAGCAGCTAAGGGCCGTTTGTAAGATCTCTTGTCAACCTCTGGTTACTAAACCAGTGGTCAGACTTTGACCAGCAGTCTATCTAGTAATCAACCTATCAACTGGTTTGCGAGTAAGGACAAAAGCTGACCGGGATTCAACCTGAAGCAAACCGGGAATCATACACACTTACCTCTAGTTAAACTCTGGTCAGCTGAAACCACCACTTTAACAAACATGGGACCATAGGTCTGACAATCGGCCCTAAGAGCTCTCGATGGACACACTGGAAAAAAAACACATTGGATCTACAGTCCAGACTCTTAAAAACATCGACAAGAAAATGTACTCTTGATTCAATCAGAATCTAGCTTAAATCAAGAACCAAGCCTCTAAATTTAAGCGGATTTCGCTTTGATTCAAGCAAAAATCCGATTGAATCAAGATTATTTTTCTTGTCAATGTTTTCAAGAGTCTGGACTCTAGATTCAATGTGTTTTTTTTTTTTCCAGTGTAATTGTAAGAAACTGAGCAACGCAATCGTGTGAGGAAAAATATTGGTTCGGAAGTCAACGTTGCTTCTCGCCCAGTGATGATGGATGATCAAAAATTCGAATAAAACTCGCCGAGAGATGATTTAATAATATCGGGTAAAGCTTCTTGCTCAGCGAGTTTCCGCACATTAGACTAGGGTTGCTAGGACAATTGACAACCTCTCATTAGGCGAATCTAAGTGTCGATCTGCGGTAGAAACTTTGACACTTTCGAGAAGATGGCGGGGCAGGGTCTCTAAAATACATCGGGTCAAAAACGAGGCACACCGCAAAAGGTATCGGTTTGTATCAAATCGCGGGTTGACTCGTGAGAGAACCGGTTTATCCGTGGTCTGTGACGCTGCACTACTATACATGTCTCGATCCGTCCTTTTGACTCGGGTTGACACAAGTGATTAGGAGGTTAATCGGACCACCTGACACTGACAGTCGTGCGTGTTACCCTGGAATCCATGGATGGTCCACCTTCGGACCCGAAAAACTGTCACTCGGCCCTGTCACGAGAGCCCTCGCCCTTGGATGCACGCCGGGAAGAGTGACTTCACGGACGGAAATGCATCTCAGTAGCCGTCGCGTCCTATAGCACCTCGAAGGGTGTCAAGTAGAGCAGGAAATTGTTAATTTTGGAAGAATATGCACCAAACATGCTGCCGGTTTATCGAGGATAGCAGCAACGCCCAAATTCTGTAAGTCGAGCTTCCAGAATTCGTTCAATCTATACACTAGTAAAAAAAAATCCTCTTGGTTCAAGAGTGCAGTTTCTTGTCGTCGGATTTAAGAGTCTAGACTCTTGTTTCAAGCGGATTTTGAAATGAATCAATGCAAAATCCGCTTGAAACAAGAGTTCAAAACTCTTAAATCCGGCGAAAAGAAACTGCACTCTTAAGTCAATGCACCGCGGCATTGGTCCAAGAGGTTTTTTTTACGAGTGTAGTTTAACGGACGGTTTCAGCTAAAGCTGAAAAAATAAACATCTATAAATAATAGATACAACGTTTTTCGGTTAGCAATATATATGTTTTGCTGCTTCAACATAAATAAAAACCGTCTTCGTTGAATCAAAACGAGGTCTGTGAGAAGGCAGCAAGTGCATAAAAATAGCTGTCTCACATAGAATAGCAGTAAGTCCATATTATTCTGCAGGAGAGCTACACTTATTACTGTCTTGAGTGGAATCATACCCTTTTCTTTCAATTTCTAACTCAAAAATGTGTCATAGATTTGCATGCTAAATTTCATTACGGAAGCGTTTGGAACATTTATTTGTCCAACTCTTAAAGTTACTTCATTTATTGTATTAATTTAATTAACTTAATGCTTGCACTCTACACAAAATACGGAAATTGGTAGGAAATAGGGAACGTTGGCTTCTTCTTTTCGGGCCTTTCACAGGAGTCGCCATAATGAAAGTCCTTGCTTATAGTCTCACTTACACGCCTCATCAAAAATATCACGCTTATACTCCAATATCCAGCCAGAAGAACGGTATTAACGCGTCGGCATCTACTTTTCTGACCCCGCGTTCAAGTCTCCACTGAGAGTCCCCATATAGTCTCTCCTTTGCGCCTCTGTGATGGGACATCCGAACGAAACCAAATGATGTATTTTTGCAAGTACCTACTTTAGAGCCACAACGTCGTCGCAGTAGATCGTCGTACACAGAAACACATACATTAAAGCATTTCAGTGTCACGCACCAGAATCATCCATTAGATGCTCTAAATCATCCTCCAAAATCTAGACACGAGTATACAGTCAAAAGCACTGTTTCCAATGAACCATCCATATCGATAAAATGAAATTAGTTGAAAACTAGAAACAGTGAGATTTTAGATGATGATTTTTGTCACGAACGGTCCTTAATGATTTCCTCGGAGACCGACGTTTCGACTTTCCCAAAACAATGTATCTGGTGGTTAAAATTTGAAATATTAAGAATGCATTGCGTCAGAGGCGAGGATTCATCTTTTAGGAACGGCTGTGAATATGGCCCCTATTCATTTTCTCGGTGTGTTGTGCGTGTGCACTGACACCTAGTCACGTGAACTGAGGGGAGAACAAACATTTAAAATCGAATTTAATATTTCCATGTCCCGTGTCGTGTCACGCCCAGGCCCAAGCGCAACCAGACCCCGAACACACAACACCAATTGTGCAAATGTACTATTACACCCCCATGCTAATCACTTGCTTGGAATAAGTAATATCTCGCAAAATTATGATAGTCTCTCGCCCTGTCTCCACGGGACGTTTCGCGGATTTTTTCCCAAGTTCGAATCGCAGGAATGAAACCTCTGGGCTTTTTCCCGTTGAAAAACACCAACAAATTTCTTCTCCTTCATTTTAAGTCGTTTCTGGGTCGCCACAAGGACTCTGGGTTGGTACTGCGATTATTATTGACTAACCAAATATTTTTCTCAACTTGAAAAGTGAGATTTTTCCCTGGGACAAGCCTCATGAAACGTCCCTATCGTGCCTTGCGAATCACTCTTGGACCAGCTTCAGAGGGAGATTTGGATGTTACAATTATAGAAACTAATATTTTAGGCTCACTTTAGAAACACTCTATATGCTGTTGATGTTACTGCGCAGACGAATACGTCTCTTTTTTTCTCCTCTTCTTTTTCCTCACCTTTATTTTTCCGTTCTTTTTTCTCTCATCTCTGCTCTTCCTCCTCTTCTTCATTTTTATTCCCATATCTTTCTTCCTCTCTTTCAAAATTACGGCCTAACATTTTTTCCAGATCGCGAGGACCTTCCAGCGGATCGATGTACGAGTTGAATCGATATCGAATGACCTTGACCGATAAAAAGCATTGCTTACACAAGGATTTATCGATCCGGACCATCGATTCAAGAATCGACCCCCTGGACTGCGTGGATGGAGTGGACGCAAATCACTGGTTTATGGACGTATTTCTATCAAACGGAACTATGTGCATTATGACGTGAGCCCTGTTATGCACATATTCTTATGGGTCTCAGGGCTCATGTCTTAATGCACATAGTTCCGTTTGATAGAAATACGTCCTTATGATCGAGTCACTTGGCGCCTGCGCATCGTTGCGGGCTGGAAGCTCCGGGATATTCCATTGGAGGGTAATTTAGATAGTCGGCGCAGTTTTATGATAACCGGGGTGACCTTCCAGTATTTTAGCCTGCCTGGCCTTCCTGGGTTTCGACTTTCGAGTTCCAGCGTTCGCTAGTATTTCGTATCATTGAATATTAACGCTTTCGGACGATTTCTGTCGAGTCACTGACCCCCACGAGACCTCCTCTCCCCCTCTTGTTCGCCTCACTCGAAACGAAGGCCAAAAACAACACGTTTGAAAAAGCTGATAACTCTCAAATGTCGTAATGTCTCTGGCTGGGGCGTTCAAGTATCACAAATTGCATTTTTGCCCATACTGGAAAAAAAAAAAACACATTGGATCTAGAGTCTAGACTCTTGAAAACATTGACAAGAAAAATGACTCTTGATTCAATCAGATTCAAGCTTAAATCAAAAGGAAATCCGCTCAAATTAAGAGGCTTGGTTCTTGATTTAAGCTTAAATCTGATTGAATTAAGAGTTCTTTTTCTTGCCAATGTTTTCAAGAGTGTGGACTCTAGATCCAATGTGTTTTTTTCCAGTGCAGGGTATATGTATGATAAGGGGTGCATTACGGACCAATAGGCATGGTCAGAATTTAAGCGCCACGCCACATTTTTCCTCATCAAAATTTCACGCATGACAATTTTAAGGTATCAAAAACTTCTAAGATTAAGTCTTTCCTTGCACTAAATGAAAACTCCCGCCGTGGAAGCCGTACTTACGGGCAATAATAGCTACACCGTCCACGTTCCGGGTTCAGAGGCCGAAATTTCCGGGTGTAGCATCCGGCGCAGTCGAAGCTACGGCTCCAGCACCCGGAACTTTCGGCCTCTGAGCCCGGAACGGACGGTATGTCTATATAGCCCGTAACTTTTTTCAGTGTGGACAGGACCAGGAATACACCAGACAACTCATCATCCCGCAATTCGACTGAATTTCACTAGTTCGATTCAATGAAACCAATTGAACTTGGTGAGCTTAATTTATTTTGCGGAAATGGGTAGGCGCCGGAACAGGACGCGACGCGAGACGCCTCAGACTGGAAGATAGCGGGAGATTGACAAGAGATGGACTACCGCAGCCTCTTGTACGATTCTCCGTAGGGTGGTTCCGCTATTGGGTGGTGGCGGGTTGCTGGAACTGCGCGTCGTTTGGAACTCCCACGGAAGCGGGTTGCTTGCTAGGGCCAAGCGTTTAGCGGATCGGAGACATTGTTCAAGATGCGACTGAGGTCTGAGAGCATGCACAAGTACTGAGAACGAATTGCAGTCAACGAAGCGAGAACTTCATTTGAGACAACGCGTCATTTTGGCCAACGTTTTGACTTCCCTCGTAGGTCATCTACGAGCCAACTTCTAGCATACTAAAATTCTAGATGCAGATTGAAATAAAAAAGGACCGAGTGTCCTCGCTACAGGATACAGGAATAAGTGACTAGTTGCGTTTCATTGACCCATGCAGTGGCGTGGCGTGAATGATCGATTATCGATATTTCCCCATTTGAAAGTATGGTGAAGAATCGATTATTAGGGTGTTCGTTGCGGACACCCTGTAAATCGATCTTTTTTAATAGGCTGAAATGCAGATCAATCGATGTATCGCAAAGCACGCCACGCCACTGGACCCATGCAGAGGGCAAAGGGAGTGGGATTTCTGGGGGGTGGATTATTGAAATCGATGGAAAAAGTGATAGACAAAGAAGTTAGATGAAAAATGGAGCGATCCTATTCGTCCAACGGGCAGTTGTCACAGACTTTGGGATAAAATTATGGACCAATTGTATAGAGTCTCTCGTGTGTTGCCACTGGTTAGTCCATTACTTACCCCAGTTACCTCCTTTGTCCATTATAACCATGCGCTTCTACAAATGGTTTCACTCCATTTTCTCTTTGTCTATTGCTTTGTCTATCAATTTTCATAATCAGCCCGCTGCCTGGGCCAAGGACAAGGCGGGTCGCTTTGAGACAAAGTCAACGGGTGCAGGAGCAAGGCTGTTCTACCGTGCTGAGGAAAAACGCCGTATGTGCCTTGAGACGTCGTCAAATTCCCCTCGACAAAAGACGAGTATTCAAAGAAATTTAAGGATCTTTCTCTCCCAATTTTTCAGTAACTCCAGTCTCAGCCTAATCGACGGTGTCCGAAAATTCCGAGGATAAAGACTCGTAGCTTTCCTCGAAAATGAATTTTATATAGAGAGAAATTTGGCAACGTTCGGATGTTTATGAGGCGTTTTTCCCTGAGCATGGCAGTATTAGCCGCATAAATCCAGTTCGATGGGGGAACAGTTAAATAGGAAGAGATAAAAATGATTGAAAAACGCGCCGGGGACGAATGAGATAGGGAGTGAAGAGCGCGAAATAGATGTCCTGTGCCGTCGTGCTGTGGAAAAACGCCGTATGAACCTCCAAGCGTTGCCAAATTTCCTCGGAAAATACGAATTAATTAGGGGAATTCGTAAATATTTTCTTTCCAGTTTTCCAGACCATTCTGTTCGCAATTCAATTTAAAATGTAAAGGAAATTTCTATTAAATATAATTATGCATAACCTCCTTCCGAAATAATTTTGTTATCAGGGAAATTTGGCAATATTTGAATGTCGATTCGGTGTTTTTCCTCGAGACGGGAGTGTGGACGTCCAGGCTGCCGTGCTAAGGAAGAACGCCGAATGAACTTTCGAGAGTTGCCAAATCTCCCCGAATAAAACATGTATTTTCGAAGAAAGTCGTGCATATTTTTCCTTAAAATTTTCAAATATTTTAGATTGAATTACGAATAAAATTGTCCGAAAAATAGGAAGGAAAATTTTCATAAGTTTACCAGGTTATTTGTATTTTATTCAAGGAAATTTGGCAACGCCTAGAGGTTAATGCGGCGTTTTTCCTTAGCAAGGCAGCAGGACTCCCGAGTCCCGGGGCCCGAGCGCGACCTGACCTTCCCGGCAGAAACAGCCCACACGACGCCGCCGCGGCAGCGGCCCTGTTAAGTTGTATTTCACACTTATCGCGACTAAATAAATAGGATTTCTCGTCGTTTTTCAACTTCAAATCAACTTCACAGCAAATAAGCGAGTGAGGCCTCGGAAGTAATTTCCTCCGTGTCCGTCGCTTCGAGTCCCCGCTACATGCGTCCAGTAACCCGGCCCGCTCCCATGTACTCGGCGAAAACCGCCTATCTACCGGGGATTGCCGATGCACTTGGGCGGCTCTTGGACGGGGCGGTGTACCGCACCTATATACGCGCACATGCGATCGGCCGTCCGGCTTGTTCGTCTATATACCCCGCAGTTCTCGTTTTCTTTTTCTTTTTCTCTTTCATCACGCGCGTTTTTCATCTGCCTCTCCTTGTTTTTGCCTCGCTCTCCAGCCTTCCAGGCCTGGTTGCCACTTCTCTCTAAAATGCAGATAAACAATGTGCTTTAGAGTCGAGTACATGTTAGGGAGAATATAGTCGTGTCGATAATTTTGGAGTGTAAGTCATAGAGCTCTCAGGGCCTAAAAGGCAGCCAATCTTTCCAATCCAGCCAATCACGGCATTTCATTCTCCGTAAATAAGAACTGTAAAGCATTGGAATCACCCCCACTAGATTGTTAAAGTTTACTTCAAATACGTTTTCTTTCTCTGCCTGTGTTAAAAGTGAACTCCTTCCTTCACGTAAACTGGGCTTCTTTTAAATTACAGAACGTGTAAAGTACGATAGTGAATCTTGATCCACCATCTGATTCATAATTTCATTAAATTCAAGTTCAGTACTAACAGAGTTTAAAGTATAATACGTTGTTTTGTATATCGCGTCTACAGTTTTAAGTTAGAAACTAACGATTAAGAAATTAAAGTTTTTTTAACTAAAAAAACTGAATATAAGTTTAATCTGCGCAGATTTCACTAAAAAAAGAACAAATTTTCTTTACAAGAAACGACGCTCTAAGTCGAAATAATATCTCGCGAAAAATTTTATTCGATGTAAGATTCTTTATAGTCAGAATTTCGGAACAACCTAAGCTTTTTTGGAACGAACTAGATACCGGAACGATCTTTCAACTCAAAATAACACGAAGAATATTGGAAAAAAGTACAAATTTAGGGCTCTGATCCAGCGTGCAACTACTTTAACTCCACGGTGGGCCGGGTTGCATACACTAGATTTTGCAGTTGAAATATGAGATCTGCCCACGGCCTACGCGCGCTTGCCATGTACGGCTTTCTCGACAGGGTACAGGTCTACAGGTGGTATGAGCGTATGCATTCCGGCCCACCGAGGAGTTAAAATAGCTTCATGTTGTGTCCAAACTTATATTCGTATTTTCTTATTCTTTCACGCTCAGTGAATTATACAAATGTCGGGTTCGTCTCTCGGTAGGCATCCTCAGTTTGATAATATTGTCGCACAAATCTGTGCGACAGGAGCGTCCAAATAGTTGACCGAAATAAACGCCACACTCCGCCACTAAATTCGGAAGCCGTGGGTCACATTTTAGATTTCGCCCGTAAATCGAGCGTATGCAACCCTGCCCACCGCGGAGTTGAAATAGTTGCATTTTGGGTTCGAACCCAACTTCGAATATTATCCCCCTGCATTCTAGTAAAATGGAAGAAACAATTACACACTCCTACAAGATTTTGAGTGTTAACTTTTCTAATGAAATACGACAGATTTCTTCAAAAAAATTGCTGAGTCGAGTGCTGGACGTCCTCTTGTATTTTAGCGGTTCTCCGTTTATACCCTGGTAAAAAGTGGCAATGATCTGTGTTCCAAAATACCATAGACCTATAGCCGGCTGTAAGATTTCATACAGCGTCTATAGCCGGCTATGCAATTTCTTATGGCCTTTTATAGCCGATGTCGATAAAGCTATAGCCAGGTGATAAACTGTATAGCCCGCGATAGGAACTATAGCCCGGCTGTATGATTTTTCTTCGCTTGCAATGGCCAGCTGTGTGATTTTCTGTCGCTTCCCATAGCTGGCTGTAAGAATTCTTAAGGTATTTTGAAACGCAGCTCCTGTAGCCAATTTTTACCAGGTGAGCATATGAGAGAGAAGAAGAAAATTCTAAGGAAGTGGAATGAAGGAAGAAAGGTGTTCAGAGGCGTAGGAACAAGAGACTATGGGTAAAAGATGAGAGAATTCCCACCTGACAACGCTACCCGAGACAGATACCCGGTGCAAGGTGGTTGCTCTTCTGGACAGCGGAGATCTCAGAAAATCCCGTCATCCCACTTGTTCTAATTTCAGCTTTCCTTCCCCGCTCAGCTTGCTCAAGCTCCTCTTGCATCTTGCGTCTGCCCGGAATCAACTCCAAGATACCCCGATCCTGGCATTCCTCTTACTGGAATGATTGATTGAATGTTTCTCTCCCTCCCCTCCCTGTCAAGCCAACTGTTGAGCTCGGCCACGCGTGGTGTGAAATGGTTTCATAGGTGACGCTGATTATGCCTTTGTCACTGGTGGAATGTAAAGTCACGACAAAGTAAAATTCAGATGGAGTGTCATCCGAATGTAGATAATTTCGTCCTTTAATGAACTCTTGCATGCGTCAAGATTTTGCGATTTAAGCACTGACACCCATGTAACATGTCGCGAGAAACACCATGGTGTCACTGTTTTTCTCTGAAATCAACTTCCCTGATTAAATCGCAAACCGCATCGGGTCTCCAGCGGGCTGGTTATTGAAATCGATGGACAAAGCTATAGACAAAGAAGAGGAGGAAATAAAGCGATCCTATTGGTGGAAGCGGGTGGTTGCAATGGGCAAATGATGTAAGCAATAGACAAACTAACGGCAACCCACGAGAGACCCTTTAGTTAGTCCATCATTTTCTCCCTTAGTCTATAGGAACCACCCAACTCAACCAATAGGATCGGTCCATAGTCCCTATGTTGCTTTGTGCAAAGCTTTGTCTATCAATTTCATAATCAGTCCGCTGAAGAAAGGAGCTGTTTGAGGAACAATTATGAATGCGGCCTCCCCCCCCCCCCCCCCCCGGACAATGCTCAGCGAAGGTGCCGAGTGCGGAAGCCAGTAGAGCAGAACCCGGGCCGTTTTGGGGGAGACCCTGCCAGCCTCATACCGTCGTCCCGCCGACGTAAGGGCGTATATCCATAACCTCGTGAGCCCCGAAAAACATGGAGTTATATGCAAAACAGGGCTCTCGCGGAAATTGAGATACGTCCTTACGTCAGAGGGGCGACGATATGGGCGCGAACGATTCGGCGAAACGAAACCAAACGGTCGGCTACGTCCGTGTGTGATACTCGTGAGCAGTGCGTGCGAGTATTATCGCATCCCCGCGAGAGGGGGGAGGGGGGGAGGGGGGTCTGCTTTTAATTGAGCGGCCCCCGCCGTTCCCCCTGCCGACACCTCTAACTAGACGTCGGCGCTTTCCACTTCCGCTAGCCGGCCACTTTTCCCCCGGGCCCCTGACGGAGGATTGCCCGATCTATGAGAATCAACCTTTTTCTCGCGGGGACACTGAAAAAATACATGGTGGATTTTACCATACTCTGACACGATGATAGGAGTATGGTAATAAACGCCAGACTCTATGGTAGCATTTACCATATTATGGTATGTATCACGAGAGGCGGCCTCCTTTGTTGTAGTGGTTGTAGCGATATAACCCTATAACCAAGAGGTCCCGGGTTCGATTCCTGGCTAGGTAAACTGAGTTTGATGGTCTCAGAACATGGTCACCTGGGGCTGGTGTTAAGCGTGGGATTAGCCGATAGGGGCTATTTGAAGCTTGAAAGAAAAAGAAACGGAAAAAATGGGGGGAAAAGGAGTTCTGATGAACACTACTATAATTCTGGTTATTTTCACTAAATTGTATCACTGTGTAAAAAGTCAAGTAGACTCTTAGTAGATATTACCATACTTTTTTTTCAGTGGAGCTGAATGAGGATCTCTCGATTTTGGGATCGTGTGGTGCGTAGCGGCTTTTAAGAATATCTGTGAAACTGACCTGGGGAGGTGATTTGGAGGTGATCATTGGGTTGGAGGATGGAAAGCGCAGATCAAACGCTGCGCGGATTATGAGTACTTCGGGGTGCGGTTGACCCAGGATGGAAAGACGGAAGCTAAAAAGCTAAATGAGAGAGTGCTTTTTGCAAAATGAAGTCGAGCTTTACTGTAAATCTACCCTTAGTGAGACTATAGCATCTATCAAGGGCACGTACTAGGCTTATTTGTGTCTTCGCCTCTATCCTTTCAATGCTCATAAGTTTCGGAAAGAAGTATCAAGAACACGAAGTTGCCTCGTATGTATCCTTTCCCTTGTGAACTTGTAGTGTGACTCAGACTTTTAGCTCTGTTTAGAAAAATCCTAATTTAAATCACCTTCCTTTTGTCTTGCAAAAAAGTCATCTCATCTGATTCACACGCATCTCACTCCTTCATAGTTATCCTAGAATTTTACTTTGCCCTTCCTTACTTTATTTTTTATACGATAAGTAAGTAAGCAGTTTTTGCTTGTAAATTATTTATTCATACACTAATCAAATTGTATTGATTTCAACGGTGAAGATTACAATAAATTTAACATTTAAAAAAGAGGAAGAACAAAATGTACCCTCTAAAAATTGTTTGTTCTAAATTCGTATCGAGGCATCTGAAAAAGCACGGGCTGACTTTGTTTCAGAAATCGCAGGCGAAGACACTCGCACGACAAGACTGCCGTGCTAAAGGAAGAACGCCGTAGGAACATTCGAGGGTTGCCAAATTTCCTTCGATGAAATGTTAATTATTGAGGAAAATTATGAATATTTTTCCTTGAAATTTTCAGACATTTTAGATCAATTACAAACAATATTATCTGAGAAATTGGTAGACATACATTCAACAATTTTCCTGAAAATTAGTGATTTGCCAGCGGGAAATTTGGCAACGCCTGAAGGCTCATACGGCGTTTTTCCTTGGCACGACAAGACTATTCACTTTGCTCGGAGTTGGAGTTGGAAATGGGTAAATTAAACGGAAAATGGGCGCGAGACATCTGAAATTGTACCAATTTCTCGTCGCTGAAGGAGAGCGTACGAGAGGATGTGCGGGAGAGGAAGGAGAGGAAGATGAGCACAGGATAATTATAGCCCTAACCTCTATAATTGCGTTTTCTCCGGCTAACAAGGGACTCCGGGATCCCGGCGGACGGAAGATCGGTCAGGCTTTTGGATCGGGGGGGGGGGGGCAAGGGGCAAGGAGGCAAGGGCAAAAGAGGGCAGGAGAGCTGCTCAGTGCTCTCAGTCAGACGAGCAGTGCTCGGCATCAAAATCCAACATGAAAGAACTTGTGTCCAGGTGATTAGAAATGGGGCAAAGACCATCTCCAAACCTCCAAACCCGAACAGTCGAATCGACTTCGGATAAGAGAAACAATTCGATCGATAGATATTCCGCATGAAGGCCTATCAGTCTAATGAAGGGTGGTTCCACGGTAACGAGAATGGGCCTGTTGCTCAATTTTTTTTCTATTGTTTGTATTGAAAGGGCTAAAGATCCTGATGTCACAGGAATTTTTCCTGAAATTTTTGACCTCTGGCAATCCTCAAAAAATCAACTTGAAACGCCTCAAAATTCGGATTTTCAAAACGGTCACTTTTACTCGAGAGCGGATCTGGCACTTTCGTGACATCACAGTCTCTCTATCATTTACAATGTACGGTATTTCTCCAAAGAATTGGCGGCCGCTTGATGAAGAGATCAGGTTTGTCATTACACTGTGACGTCACGAGTGTGCCGGAGAAAAGTGACCGTTTTGAATAGGTTGGTTCCTAAGACAGCTTTTTTGAGTTTGGTAGGGAATTCAAGATTTTTTAATAGCACCATCGTTCTTTCCGTGAAATTTGCTATTGAAATTAGTCATCAATTCGCAAATCCCCGCACCTTGCAACAAGCCCATAGTAGTGTCGCTATTTTATTTTCAAGGCAATGATACAATTAAAGAACATAATTAAAATTGGAAATCCTCTTCATCGTGCACCTGCACAAGATTCAAGTACAAAATTCTAAGAAATTATCATCATAAATACTTTCAGACGATAAAATGGGTGGTGGTTACGCGTAATCGGCAAAGAAAAAATGTCTCGTCGATACGTAACTGACAGGACGTTTTACAGTCTAAAAGTCATGGTAATGATAATTTCTCATATTCAATTGTATTAATCAATGCAGGACCACAACCCAAAGGAAAACTAATCAGAAAATATCAACCGTGCGCTTAGGTTATTTTGTACTCTACTTCCCATATTAATACAAAATGTGGGTTACTTTTTTTTACGGTGCATGCATACAAAAAGTTATTGAATGCATATTTGGACTGCATTTTGCAATTAGGAACCATAAATTCTGGCTCATTTGGAAAAACACTTATGTGCATAAGGAAACTAATGGCACATACGATGTTTTTAAACCAGGCTAGAATTTATAGTTCCATATTGCAAAATGTAGTCAATTTGTTCTAATCTCCTCTAGCCTCTACTCCAAGGACGCATAGTGTCTTTGGAGAAACACATCGTTCGCTCGTTATCATCCGAGCTCAGAGTTGACTAATTAATTGATTAAAGAAGCAGATATAACGTTTTTACGTCAAAACAGTCCCAGTGTATTCTCTCCTCGCGGTGTAGTATGATATTAAAACAATTAACGCGTCTCTTCACGCTTACGGATTTATGAATATGAATAAACTTTTCGATTCAATAAGGGAGAACCTAGCTTTTCGGCCCCAATTAAGTTCCTATTCCCCAAATTTTCACATGAAAAATGAGATTGTTTCCAAAGTGCGTCATCACATAGTAATGAGAGCAAAGAACGTTAAGAGACTGCTAATTGGAAGCCCTTAATATCTTCAACCATCAAAAATTACATGTTTTCGCCTCCCTTTTGAAACGTTACTAATTATTAACAACTTGAAGGGGCGAGCTACATTAGCTCATACTAATAATGCTTTCCGAAATTACGCCATACTTTCACCCGCTTTGTCCAGATATATAATTTTGTGGCCACATTTTAATCGTCATAATCTTAAATTATTATTTTCTCACTAATTATTAACATGCCATTATTATTAACTAACTTCAACAGACATCCCCTTACACCTCTCGATTTTTTTCTTTTTTTGACGATACAACTATTTGCGCTGTAGAATTTTATTTTGTATTTTTTCTTGTACTCACAAAAACTAAAACAAATACTTTGTAACTGCCAAAAGACGTAGTAAAACAGCCACGTCCTCTTATCGGTTTTGATAATGTTTGCTTACCTTCAGACCTACATGCATGCTACTATCTACGCTGACAATAATTCAAGATCAAAACAACTTAAAATTTGTTAACATCAGAATATTTATTCAAAACGCACAAACAGGAAATAAAATAAAATTGCATTACAGGTCAGCACAGTGCAATTTTGCACAGTTATAACTATATTTAAAAATCTGTTGCTTTAAAAAGGAAATGGGTGCACAAATAAGGATCAACACAATGGTGTAAGAATTCAAATTAGACATATTTACTCAGAGTTTCCGTTTTTTCTTCTTTATTTAGCAGGTTAGACTCGTGATTAGATAGACAATTTTACTGGAGTTTTCTCCTTAAAATGCATATTTATAGCGACGTAAAAGCTTTAATGGAGAATTCGCACAAGAAAATCAAATTGGTCAAATGACAATGGATCAGCTGATTTCCACAGAAGTTCCTAGAATTTCCCTCTGGTAAGGGAATTTGGATGTGGAAAACAAATTTAAAAGTGAAACAACTTTCGTTTAGGGACGTCATAGGGCGGGATTTCCCGTTGTGACACATATTGTATTTTATCAACTTAGGTGTTCCTGTCATTGATAGTCCGAACATTGTTCAATTTCAAAAGGCGAGGATATTACCATACTCAGTTCACTCACAATCAGTAGTTTCAATCTAAGCATTAAATTCATCATTCAGACACTTGCGAATTCTCAATGATGTACATAGGAAAGTATCAAAAATGTTTTCCAACCAGGAAATGTAAATATGCAAACGGATGTTAGCGCGTGCTTCTAAAACAGAACATAAATAACCAGCAATGCGAATAGAAGTGTAATAAAATGAGCAAAATTCGATGTCACCGCAACGAATCAAAGTATACTACCATTATCCCACCCTGTCCTCCCAGGTAATTTCTTTTCAGCCCTCAGGGGCGGGGCAGTCATGCTCCAACCCTCCATTCAAATTCACTCGAAAAAACAATAAATTTAGCTGATTAAGACCAACAATGGACGTAATGTATAGTGGCTGCGCCTTCCACCAGCCGGAAGTAGTCACTGTGCCCTGCTGATAGTCCACGCTGGAGTAAAAATTATTCGATTTTCTGTCTGATTTCAAGTATACATTTGGATATTTAATCCTACATTGCAACAGCAGTTTTGCAAATTCAAACAGTTTGGCTAACTAAAGTAATATACTTTCACGCTGAGGGAAAACGCCGTGTGAGCCTTGAATTGTTGCCGAATTTATTATGATATAACACAAATTGGAAAACTTCCAGATGTTTTTCGTTGAACTTTTCAGGAAATTGTATTCGTGATTGTAATTAGAATGTGCGCTATGTTTTATGCAGAATAATTATAACTTTGCTAAACTAATAATATACCATAACCAAAAATTAGTTTGAGTGTTTACGCGGCGTTTTTCCTTTTTATGACAGAACAGTCAGTGTGCTGCCTCATATGCCCAGACGCTTAAAGTCATGAATATCGTTGCAATGTCGCAACAATGTCGTTCTGTCACTATGTTTGCCCATGCAAAAACGGTGCCAACGTTTTGACCATTTCCGGTGCATTGAGTCCATTCGCTCTTTGGAAGACCCACGCAATTTTTGGCACTCTAATCAGTTATCAGAGAAGCTGACATGATTTATAATTTTCCCTCTCACGGTACCGCTTAATTCATTTCGATGTAAGGAAATGATACATTCAATGTTTATAAGGTGAAATCAATTACTCCGAAATTTCCTCTGCCTTGACGCTTCACTTTATCTCATACAACCCACTCGTAATATATTGATTCATTAACGCATCAGTTTTGTTCATCTTGAAAACCGTTTCGGCATATTGATTTCATTTACCATTTACGCTAATTATTTTTGAATAATTTAAATCTAACATTTTCCTGACGAAAACCAAATATTTTTATTGTTTAAAATATTATCTAAGCAGTTACGTGGATTGCACACTATTTTATCACTATTCGCTTACTTTCTTAACCGCGCGTTGAAGTCTCCAATATACTGTCATGCTGAAGAAATACGCACGCTGTGGCGTATGAACTCTCGTTGTTGCAACTTTATTTTTTTACAAAAGACGGATTTTCTTGTAAATTTGTGACAGTTGTTGTAATCTTGGAGAGAATTTCGTTTGCAATATGATCTAAATCATTTGAAATTCGCAAAGAAAACTATTAATGCTTTTCCATGTACTTTGGCAACATTAGAATGTTCATACGGTTTTTCTACATGCGAACTTACCGATTTCCTTTTGTTAATAGTACATTTTAAAGAATAAATTAACAAATAAAAAATTGCACAACAGATTAATCTATTCTGGTGCTGGAAAGTCGACGTGCACGGAAAATTGTACAAGCGATTGCACTTGACCTTTCCTGGTTCAAAAGAAAATTAAATAGACTCAAGAATGTTGACTCGTTGATCGATGTTTTCCACTTATAGTTTTCCTTGTAGAATTAAAAAAAGTTTCATGCTCGCTCGGTTGAGGAGAAGGAAAGCGAAATTGACAGGCTTTTACTAATATTGAAAGATTTGAAAGAATGGTTATAAAGCTACAAAAATATTATAGTTCCTTTCGGCAAGATGTAGTCCAATTCACTAGGCCTTCGGGTCTCCGTGCTGTCCTTGGAAATTCTAATGTGCACCAAAGAAAGAAATATACATAACAAAAAAAAAAAGAAAAGAAAAAAATTAAGTCCAATTTGCAAGTGAAATAATAGCTATAATTTCTTAGACATTCAGTCTCAGCAAAAGTTCAATTCTGCCGTGCTAAGGAAAAACGCCGTATGAACATTCGAGAGTTGCCAAATTTCCTTCGATAAAATGTTTATTTTTGAGGAAAGCTATGGATATCTTTTCCTTGAAATTTTCAGGGCCTTTAGGTGAAATTGCGAACAAAATCATCTAAAAAATTGAAACAAATTATCTTGCAAATGTCCCCGAAAACTCGTGGTTCACCAAGCGAAATTGGGCAACGCCTGAAGGCTCATACAGCGTTTTTCCTTAGCACGGCAGAATTCACCATTTGGTTCGATGCAAGTTCGTTTATTTACTCCACAGTTTAACCGTGCCCCCTTACCTCTCTTCCCAACTTTCCAACTCTCTCGCTAGGTGTTCTCACACGGTCTAGGCGACGCGCACGAGTTAGCGGAACAGGTTCTGTGAAATAAATTGAGGAATTGGAGAGAAACACAAATAGTTACAAGACACCGAATCCCGATAGTTAATAGGCGACAAAGCTCCAGGGACGGAGAGGGATGGTTGGCGGATGACAGATGCTAATTTTTAACGAGAGCTCATGGAAAAGGACTTGTTTCTTGAAGAGGCATTAGTGGTAGTGAGCGTGTAATTCAGCATTTTTACAAGGTTGCGATAAGGTCAATGGTCCTCGCTGTAGGGATGTTCGACCATTCAACTAATCAATTATTCTTAATCGGTATCCCACCTATATTGACAGTTGATTGCCTCGATCAATCGAGTTTTGATCAAGAAAATAATTAGTACACTGATAAAAATAAGTATTTTTGTGTTCTTGTGTAACTTTTGGTTAATATTGGAAAGGAACACAAATCAACACGAATTTTATGTTGATTTTGGTACAATTGCAGTAAATTCAGCGCAGAAAACAATGTAGAGACTGGGAAAACGCATTCCTCCGATTTGCATATTCACCAACGTTCTTGGTTTCGTTTTTTATTTTTCTCATGAAAACTATGGCATTTTCTCTAGAAATTGTCATCCAAGGCTAGGCTCATTTTGTGTTTTACTTCCCGTACTAGCCAGAAAATTTGGATCGGTATCGATTCATTCTTACAATTTAATCGATGACTCGAGTTAGGTTAGATTGATCAACACTGGAAAAAAACACATTGGATCTAGAGCAATTAGATTTAAGCTTAAATCAAGAACCAAGCCTCTTAATTTGAGCGGATTTCCTTTTGATTTATGCTTAAATCTGATTGAATCAAGAGTCCTTTTTGTTGTCAATGTTTTCAAGAGTCTGGACTCTTGATCCAATGTGTTTTTTTTTCCAGTGAAGGACGAACTTGGTAAACTACTTGATCAAACTTTCTCTTAAATGTACATCTAACCATGCATTCTCTTACATGCAGTCAAACTTTCCTGCGAGGCACATCCCCATACGAAATTTAACAGAATATTACTTAAATCAAGAAATTTTTTGAGAACATATAATTTGCTGGAATGAAGTTAGTTAGAGAAAACACTTTCCATAATGGTGCCCTGTAAGTAGGAATGAGCATTGGTTTTCATTTTATGAGTCTAGAAGCAGTTAAATAAGAATTTTCGCAGTAGTTCCACAGAAATCTTACCATCATCGGCTTACTGTATACCTGTTGTGGAAGGATTAAGGTTGCGTTAAGCTACTGTCGGATGAACATTAACATTGCAAAATATTTGATCCAACTAATCTCTTAATTCTATATAGTGAACAGAACCGCTGTGAACAGGCACTTATTTGCACCTCCTCGTGTACGTAGAGAGAGATACACTGATTTGGCCATTTTATATTTTCATTGCGTCAATTTAACGGAATGTAATTACGTAACAGATTTATTCGATCGTCAATATTGTTGAATATTGAATCGCGTTTTTACAAAGCATCACCAATCATTTGCATAGGTCATTGGCACTATCAAACAATTCGACTATGAGCTGAGTAATCATCTTTTTACTGATATATTAAACAAACTGGGTTTCATTGAATTCCAAAATCAATATTTTTCATAAAATATCGGCAAAAATGTCAAGTCAAGTCGGAATACTTCTAGTTTCAGCATGGTTTAGAAAAATTCATTTAGTTGAAGAGCTTAAAAAAGTTCTTGAGGTTTGTCTAGTATTCGTAAGGGTTAAATCAAGGTAAAACAAAAATAAATAAAACATATTACAAATTGCTAAATGAAGGAGGAATTCAAAACCTGGTATGCGTCATCAGGTGTTGCTATCATGCGCAGTGCTACCAGTCAGTCTTCTGTTCATGTTGATCTTCAAGGACAGATTTTTAATTTCCATTTTCCGATAAGTACACGACTTTGAAAATGTCTCACTTTTCAACGGACAGTAGTTGGTATGCAGTTCCTTGAATTGTGCGTTTTACGTAAAGGAACGGAAGGATCACAGTCAATATTTTGATTATTCCACGTTTTCAAATGGGCCACCGCCCATCGCCGTATTATGAGTTTCCGATCAGTGTTGACATGATCATGCTGAAATCAAGGACAGTGTAGGCAGCACCCAACACATTTATTTTACGGCAAAAAAAAAAAAAAAGAAAAACGAAAGAAAAAATCTGCACACCTAATACTTTCCCCCACTCCACATTTTACACTTTAAAACATATTTTCGTGAGAAACCATCACCTTGTCATGGATTCCCGTGTGCATTTGAGCATGCAACCACCCTTTATCCCCATACAATCCCGTCATTTTCCCAACACGTCTTTGCCTAATTTGTGAGCTACTTTGTAATTTAACAGCGCTAGGTAAGAATTTCGACGCACCAAACTGTTCCGCGTCGAAACAATGCAGAAGTTCGACGTCGTTAATCACCGAGTCAAAACTAGAAATTTAAAACATCGTAAACGCCAGGAAGCGTTGCCAAGATCGCGGATAGTGAGCTTAACCTGAAAAGAGTCAACATTCTGTAGCCTCTAGAATTTTTCACTGGGAAACTCTGTCTAAACCGTGGTTTTAATTTTAAGGCAGAAGCGGACGTTTCTCGGCTACTAGATTGGTGTCGAAGAAGACAAGGAGTTATAGAAATCTTGGCGGCTTCTGATCGGAGTTAGGATGTTCTGGATTGCGGCTCATCATCTGATAAGCGCGTAAATACTGCCGGGACAAATTTAAAGCTCCATAAAATATAAGCTTCTCGGCGAGGATATGAATACCCTCGTGGCATCTGGGAAAGTGTTAATTATGTTAGTTGTTCATGGTGCTTTTTAAATCGTAAATATTCAGTTGGACTGCAACCGAGGTGGCTCCTTGCTCGCCTTAACCTCGGCCTCAGCGCTGAGCCCTACCGGAAACGGATATTCTGAATTTCGCTCCTCTAAAACTAATGTGTTTTCATTTCTGATACCATCTCGCTTTTTACCCGGCTTAATTGTCCGTTTTGCTTTGCACACTCTTCTTTGCGCTCTTTATTTTATTATTATATTTATTTTTATTTTTATTTTTTATGGCCGTCTCGATCTTCCGAGGTATCACTACCGGTGCGAGGATACTGATTGGCTCAAGTTCAGGATCGCGGCGTGTTTTGAAGCACCTTAACGATTAGGCCATTTGATGGAAAATTGGATTAAACGTCAAATTTATTACTGGTAAATGAACTGACAACAAAACTGGTCGTTCAACTTGACCGTTAAGAATTAAAGACGGTGATTTTCCAAAAGCTATATTTCCCTATTCGTAGATTTGAATTTTATCCTCTCTCTCTTTCCATTTTCCTTCGATTTACCTTCTTTTTTGGCTTCACTTCCATCTCTTTACCTTGCCTCTTCTACTTTCATAAAAAAAGGATCAATGAACATCAAACGGATCGCAATTAGCAAGAAGGAATCGACGCAATTGCAGTTTTTACAAAACCGTGCAGATTCATCTTTGCTCTAAAACATACTGAATTGTGCATCTATGGTAATTCACAATCAGCTTTCTTCAAAATTTACAGTTCATGGCAATAAATAAAAATTCCTTTCCCGTTATTTTTTAATTTACAATGTTGAGGTATATCTCTAGAGTTAATGCCGAGTATCACGTCACCTTGTTATAAGATGCAACCAACATCAGCGATTACTTTAGTATTATGCTGCCATGCGAAGGAATAAGAACGCCGTATGAACCTACGTGCGCGTCGAAATTTCTTTCGGTAAGATACGAATTTTCCGGAGAACTTTTGACAATTTTCCGTCCAATTTTCCGGAGAATTTTCTTTGCAATGAGATCTACAGTATCAGAAAATGTTAAATGGAACTATTTATTATTTGTCTCAAAAATTAATTTTTTAAGAGGGGAAATTTGGCAACTTTCGGATGTTCATACGGCGTTTTTCCTTAGCACGTCAGTATGACCGATTTGTTAAATTCTAACACTCATGGGTTACAACATACCACGAGAATATGAAAACCCAAGACTGAGCTTTGAAAGTTTTTGGTTTGGATACATGTATGCGATTCTCGCTTGCAAGATCTGATGTTACGAGAGACATAACTACAAGGCCATGCGAGGTGGTTGCAACTGCTCAGAGCGATTGGCCGCGACTGGTGGATCTAAGGGCTCCAGCCTCTTTTCTTCTTTAATTCAATATTCCGTCACCTTCAGCATTTCTCTTTGTTATATCCTGACTATTTTGGTGCATACAGGGAAAGACAGAGTAAGCAACAACTTGTGCGACTCCGAAATTCTAAGTGAGGTCCATCAAATACGTTCATTGACTGCAGGCCTCATGGTAGGCTGTATGGGCTCAAAAAATGTAATCAGGAGAATCAAAACATAGCACCTCCTTTGAGTGAAAATACTTGACAATGATTGGCGAAAGATATACTCTATTCGTCCACGTACCCTTATGAATCACTGAATAGCATTCTTTATTTTTAGTGCCTGGCATAACATACAAACACACAGATTTCTACAAGACCCAAATTTTCGGGAATAATTAAAATATGTTTTTTAAGCAATCTTAGAGGGCAACTTGCGAATTTTTCGTCTCGGAAAAAAATGATTTCCACGTTTGGTCTAAAACACAAAAGTCAAAAAGAATTTTGAAAACCTCATTTTGTCAAAATACTTCCAAATTGTTGAAAAAATGATTTAATGATGGTTTTCACGTATATTCCAAAAATATTTCCATGAGTTTTTTTAAGAAACCCTCTCACACTGAATAATAAATTATTTCAGAGCTTTCAGAGTCTTTTAGACTTTTTTTTTTTTTTTTTTTTTTTTTTTTTTTTATGCTTAAAAATTACTACGAAGCACATATTAAATTTGCATGTGCGTCACCATAACTTATCTCCTTACAGGTCTCGAAAGTGACTTTTAAAATATTCTTTTTTCTCCCCATTTTAAAGCAACATCCCTGAAACGTTTTTGTATTTTTAGATGCATTTTAAAAACAGCTTAAATCTAAATGCAACAAGTTAGTGTGCAATGGATAGCCGAAAGGTCAAGCTGATTCGTATCCTTGGTGCCGAGCACTTCCCGACATATTCGTGTCAGTGTCACTGTGGGCATCACTAGGCCTCCTTCTCAAGCGTCTCAATGCTCTTCTGACTGTTTGACTCCTCGCCGCCCTTCTACTTAGACTGGCCAACCGGCGCCAATTCAAACGGCCCTGGGAGGGAGTACGCTCGGAAAAATTAGTTTTTCCCAACTGCTCTGCCAACGCGTCCACTTCTTTGTCTTCCTGGACTGATACCGCATGTTTTGAGGGTTGCCGTGGTTTTTTCATATTACCGCCCGCAATGCCGTAAGTTGCCATTTGGATTTCAGCCATAGCGGAATTTTTAGACTTCTGCTTATTCTTGGGGGCTCTGACCTCAAGCGCTTGATCTTGGTAGTAGGATTCATCATCGAGGTTCAAGGCATAATCAGCGACCTTTGCTTGTATGCGATGTTGCATCAGCACCCCTGAAAAAGAGCAATACGATTTTCATGCCGTCATTACGTCGCTGATACGTGCAATAAAACTGAATGGAGCATTGTAGCAAGAGCAGAGTCCAGAGACTCTGATTTTTCTGAGTTAGTAAAGAAGTGTAATGCTGACATGAAATAATGTATGCGTACTATTTTTTATAAAGTGCAGATTTTGATTTGGGATTGATTGCGCGGGGGAGGGGGGAGTTGGGCCTAGTTCACAATAAGAGTGATCGGGCTATTGTTCGTATTACTATTAAGTTGTTTTTGTTTTTTGTGATGGACGAAAGTTGGATGGTTTCGGGTAAATGTCCACAGAATTTAAGAAAATTTCATAAATATATGAAGTATAATGTGCAAACTCTTTCCCTTTTAGATCTTTCTTCATATTCTCTTGTAATTACAATTTTTGTCAACAGTATCGCAATCTTTGTTCTTCTTATAGCTTCAATTCATAATATCTGCTGATTTTGAAATGGAGCAAAATTTTCTTAAAACTCCAGGAATTTTGCGAAAACCTACGATCATTACTCAAAATTACGTTAATTGTCCTAACTCATCAATCACAGTTATGATTTTTGATTTATTTCAAAAATATTCATGTCTGGAATAACGCTTAGTTCACTCGTGACCAAGCCTACGTTATAAAAGAATCAATTTAAAAAAAAAAGACTTGACCATGAAAATTTCCCAAATCGGTTGCGAATCTAAATAAAGGTTAAAAAAAGGCCATTTGAGAAAACTGATCAAAGTATTAGAGGACCAACAACTCTTCCCTCCCCTTACACAATTGGAATTTAAGAAGTTCTATCAGGAGGCATATCATACTCTATAATATAAAGTCATGAGGGTAGATAATGATGCTGATTGTGTTACAAACTGGATTCTTCTCCCCTCCTCGCCCTCCCTCCCCCACGATCGCTTTCCCTCACTTTTATACCTACTTAGATACTGGTGAAAGTACCAGTTTACCCTCTGTAATCAATTATTGAACCTAGTTTCCCCTTTTTCCTGCATTGATTGCGATAACAATTAATAAATCCCAGAATCAAAGTTTCCAGCAAGTCGGCCTTTCAACCCATTCATTGAGGGATATTAAGGGGGCACCGACCCCTTTTTAGCCGCAGGCAAATTCACGTTGCTTCATCAAGACGTAAATCGAAACAGGGTATGTAAATCCAAAAAGCGGGGAAAATGGCGCGAATGATGCGCTTCATGATGAAGTTAGGCCAAATATTCTTAATTTATAAATTTACTTTTCCTATATAATAGAGGCGCGAAGCGTTCGGAGGGGGGGGGGGGGCGTGAAATGTCTAGAGTGCGCAGACTCCTAGATAGGCCTATACAAACTTTGATTGATTTTACTGACGTTACCCCTTTTGCTGAATAGTTAATTGAAACACATACATAGGAAAGACATATGAAGAAAAACAAGTATGAAAAGTCAGCGAAAGAAATTGATACTTTTAGTACTACTAGTACTAGTTTGTTAACGAAGAAAATAGTTTATCTCTTGTCACCGCATCATAATAAATTAGCTTATCTTGGATTGTAGTTGGTTTTTTAAGTGGGGCTCCTGCAACTCTTGTTTCTCCTTTTCTCTCTTTAGCGCCACTCCAAGTTTCAGAATAACTTAAAAAAGTATGTGAAAGAGGAAATAGTGAATACATTAATTATTAATAAATAAACTTGTTTCATATTTATGTTTATTTATTGAATTCTCATTTCAATCAAATTTGTTGAAACCTAAAATTCAGAAATAAGGAAATAGATTTTCACGCTACTAAAATTCAACCTTGAGAAAATTTTGCGCTCAAAAATTATTTTTATCGTGAATTCCTTTGTTTTATCTTTTGACGGCAAGACATTAAAGGAACGTAAATACAAGCTAAAACTCGCAGGGTCATACAAAATAGAAATAAGTAAAATGTTACCCGAAGTGTTGAGAGGTCGCGTTATGCGTTCAGCCGACTCACTCTTGTTCGGAGTCACAATGCCAAGAATCAGGGCACAAACACAAACCAGAAGCCATTGGAAATTTGGCGCAGGAAAAATGACGGACATGTTTGAATGTGGTCTGATCAGAGGAAAATTTTCAGGTAAAAAATATCATTCTCAAAACAAAGTTTGACCGTATGAGGAGATTTTGAACTCACTATGACTTGAGTCCTCAACACATAACACTCAAGTGCTCTTCTTCGCAGTATGTTGCAGATGAAAAACTAATCTAGAAAAGTGTCCGAGGTCATGACGCAAATAGAGGCCTTTCAGGGTCTTTCAACTACGGATTTTTCAAGCGAGGAACCTGTTATTTTTTTCTTTGCTGTGCTTTTTTTTGAATCTCATTACGTTGTTCAAGTTCCTATTTTAGATAAGTGCACTTCTAGGAGGAATTGAGCAAGCAATTTCATTTTTTGCATGATAAACCGCAAAAAGTACGTCTGCCCAAGCAGAGAATGACTGAAAAAATTCGCGCGTCATTGCTTTTAGAAACCGAGGACGTATTCAACTCTCAGCATTGAATACGTGGGTCAATAGTTCGCTATTTTTTCTCCGCATCTACTTTGTTTTTTTTTTCATATTATTTACATTTAATAACGTTTGAGAGGCAGGGATAGACGAGGAACAAAGAAGTATCAGGCGTGTAGAATATGTAAGAAAAAAATGAAGTATCCCATCAGAGAGTGCTTAATGAGCTGAGTCTATAGTTTCTTTTTTAGAATTTTTTTCTAGTATGTAAAGAAATAAGATTTATAAGTGAAAAATGTATCACCTTGTGTCATCAGTGCGCATTTTCCATTTAAGCACATGTATTTCAGCAGATTTGGTCCTTTTGTCATACTCTCAAATACGGAGGGATTTCTCCTCTTCCCGACTAGGCCAACACGTAAATGAAGCAAAACCTGTGCTTTGATTATAACGATTTCCTAAAGTTTCCATTGCATGGGTGGAGGGGGGGTGAGTTATTCTGATGTTTTTTACAAAGTGCGAAGACAAACTCTCCATGCAAAGATAGGGAGCAAATACATTGATAGGGCTGCCACTTTATTTGGGGACTCTAAAACTGAAAACACGGCATCACTGCTAATGTATTTGCTCCCTATCTTTGCATGGAGAGTTTGTTTTGATGTAGACGTGGACACTCAGGATATCGTGGGATATCCCTCCATTTTGGAGAGCTTTTTTATAGCCTTGGAGTTGATTTCAGAGGAAACCAGTGGCACCATCGTGTTTCTCGCAAACTTTTACACAAGAATCAACTGTCAAATCGCAAATCCCTCACACATGCAACATCTCCATTAATATGTTGTTGTTAAAAATTGAACCACTCAATGACCACTAGGGCCGGATTTACCTACTTGCCGCCCATGGGCCGCCTGTATTTTGCCGCCCCCTTCTCATTCGTATTGAAACATCAATAAAAACCATCAAGTGAACGTGCCAGCGGGGGAGGAGTGCATAAGACGCGTTTACTCGTGTTGGATACATTTTTTGCGGAAGCCCTGTCAACACTACTAGCAAAAGTTAAGTTTTGTAAACCTATCTCTGTGCGGACAAGGCCTTCCATTTATGAGAAATGAACGAACAAATTATGAAAGAACAAACATTTAACGTAGTTTAATGATTTTAACTTCCGCTGCCGCACCGCGCAGACCGCATTGTGTTGGACGCAACGCGTGCCAGCGTGAAGTATTCACGCAGTCTTGTAGGCGCTATCCGTTTCACGCTGACTGCAATGACCGCACTTGTGTTTGATGCAATGCGTGAAGTATTCGTGCAGTCTTGTAGGCGCTGATATGTGTTACATGCCGACCGCCGCGCTGATGGCTTCTCCTTTTCATCTCAAGTTCTCGTCATCATTTCTCTCTAAGTCGCGCCGCTCTGGGCCAAATTGCGTGTTTGGTTTCTCTCGTAACTCGACTTATTGAGGGTGCTGTCTCTTGTATCACTAAGAGACGACAAAATTAGAAATCACTATACTCTCAGGAAATGAGAGATTTTGTCGCCTTTTCTCGTTTGTAATTTTGTTTTTCTAATTCCGATATTTTTTTATACCCACATTTAAAAAAATTGCAAAATTTGCCGCCCTCTAGATTTGCCGCCATGGGCCGCGGCCCATGTGGCCACCCCCTCAATCCGGCCCTGATGACCACACGTCCAGCCTTCGTTTTGAGGGCTCCGGGTTTAAAGTCCGGCAACTGTGAGGAGAAATGAAGGAATGGGGGATTGATGGCTGCATAATCGGTTAGCCTTCTTTGATTCGATGTTGAGTTTAATTCGGTTTTTGTCTTGTGTGGGGGTTATCGATCCCATTGTTATTCAAAGCTCAGCGACCGACAGAGCCGTCTTTTATAAGTTCTCTTTCATCACCACCACCAGCCACCAGGGTCCATCTGCTTGAATAATAGGAAAAAATTTCATTCATATCCAAGGCACCTGCTAAGACAGATATCACTGAGAAAAAAAGTGCAGTCGTATGATCCGTAAAGAGCAGTGCTCTACTAACGATTAGACACTTTTTCAAGGTATGAACTCCAGCACTCTGTGACAAGTTTCCTCCTAAAAATTCTACGTAGAAAAAGATTTATACGACGGAATGCTGCATGACGGATTTTTTTTTAAGCTTGCCTGATTGATCGTATGGGAACACAATTTTAATTTCAATTTAATGTATAGTGTACAGCCAGCTCTGTTCTCAATACTTTTCAATTATCAATGGGTTTTGTGCAGAATATTAAGACCATAGTGTTTTTCCTCCCTTTTTTTAATTTGAAGAGTTTTAGGTCATAATCACGGAAAAAAAGTACCTATCACAAGCTCAGCTACACTCCCGAATAAATTTGAAACATTCCAAAAACGCCTTCAACGCAAGTGGATTTTGATCTTTTCGCAATCGGGACATGGTAATAACTGAGAACTTTAAACGCTCATTTCTCACTTATGAATAGTTCTTGAAAGTTTTCAATATGTTCATCGTTTTATAGGTGAAATCTTGACGATGAATTATGTATTATGGTATTTAATTTTATATTATGTTTGGCGGTTTAAGAAGTTAAAAGTTCTATGGATGAAAATATAAAACCTAAATTTTAAAAGATTTTTTTGACCTAACTTTTGATTGCTATGGTAATTGGGGTTTGTAATGATAGAGGTGCCATTGTGTTTTAATGAAAATAAAATTTAAAATGTAAATAAATAAATGACAAATGAAAAATAAACGGTTTGAAAATCCGCAACTATTTCACTAAGACACCCGAGTGAGGACGTTGAGACAAAAAAAAAGTATCTAGTTGCGACCTCAATGTCTCACTTGAACCATTTCAATGACGCTGGAAGAAACAAAAAAGTATGAGAAAAATGAGGAAAATGGAAGTAAATTATTTCGAAATAATCCTTAAAAATTCTCTCTCTCTCGACACTAAAATGAACTAATGTACTTTCCGAATCTGCCCGTGTCTGCTCTAAAACTTGTCACCCTTCTCTTGGTGACGGTTTGTGAGAGATATGGATTTCTTTTCACAGAAGTGTATTCTTCGAAAACATTTTCCGGTAAAACTCCAAAACCATGACTTTCAAATTCATGGATTCAATACGTTAACACATACTGGTACCGAATTGGCATTATGGATTAAATTGACTCTCTCAACCCTTCCATATAGCAATACATGCGTGGTACTACGTGTTTCATAATAGCGTGATATCAATAGGTAATGTCAAAAAATGCGTAACTTCGATTGCGACGGTCAAATTTTTTGAAAAAAATTGAAATGAATACTTTTCCTGAAGTGTCCTGTGAATTCTCTTTACTCATTTCGAAAATTTCACAGTAAATATCAGAAGGATATCTTGTTTTTTTTTTCGAATAGGTAAATGACAACAACATAATCCTTTGCTTTGCAACGCTGCGACGAATGTATATGTCGAAGGCAAATAGTCAAATCAGGCATTTTATCAAATGCCTAGGCCGGTAGTCAAATTTTGACAGTTTACAGAATTCTGTTAATTTATGGCAAAGAGTTCACGGGTTTTTAATATTTCGGGAAGAATAACCCTTCAAATCCGCGAACTCTCCGTGTTCCTTCCTATTTACATGCCTTCAGTACATTTAAATGTCAGCATTTTGACAATTTTTTGTTTTATGACGTGCTGAAAATTTCATGATAAATGTGCATTCAGGATCTTAAAATCGTTTAAAATACTATTGTATGCTGCATATTTTTACAGAGAATTCTTTCTCACAGGAGCATCAAATTATTTTGTCTAAAATTGGGGTAAAAAATCAAAATTTCAATTTAAGTAATAATATTTAACTATTTGTCAAGGCCTTTGACAAAATGCCCGATTTGACGATTTGCCTTTGACGTATATATTTTTCGACTGTAGTCATCGACATTCAAAATTTTCAGGTAGTAGCTGGATTTCTTATTTCTTTTTAAAATAAAAGCAGCACGAAACTTTTTGAACACTTGGAGCTGGAATATATGGTTTCCTAGGTTCTGCCATCGTTTAGTTTTTGGATTTGCTTTTTCGGAGGAGGTTGACTCTCAATGAAGCTAATGGTTAAACGAACAAGAGTACTTGGAGTACGAGTAGTTTTTTCCTCATCTGGAGGCGAGCCTATATTGAGCCGATGGTCGATTCAACCCAACCGCTGCAAGTTCTTTGTTTTAGAGCGGAGCGAGGCAGGTCAGAGTGCTTCACTCTATAATTTTGGACCTTGTCTGGGATCTACATCCACCGGCCACTACGAGAGCACTGCATACCATTCACCTCAACCATAAACTCAGTTGCCAACTTGCAAGGTAAAATATTATCGAAGTTTTGATAATACACTAAACAAATGCACGCATGACAAGGGCAAGAAACTGTTAAACCCTAGCCAGGACGTTTTTGCCCAATCATACGCCCATCCAACTGGAAGTAAAGTAAAAATTAAAAAAATTAAGACACCAAAAAGAGTATCCAACTATTTGAGGTGGGAATTCGTGCAAATTAACATCTGTTTTATTATTCTTAAGATGTATGGCATTTAATGCATTACAATGGCCGTTATAATTATATAAGCCCAAGATTCGCGGGTATGCAATTTTTGGAATAGTTCGAATAATTTCTAAGATGATATCAGAGGAAATTAAGCTAGTACTAATTAAATCATCACAATATCCATTACTGAAACCTAAATCAGGCACAGGTTCAATTCGTATATTCCTATATTCTGTCCTATATTCGGTTCGTCAAGTTGAACTTCCGCTTGTACGAATCAAACGTCCGGTTATAAGAACCGTCCCCCGTAGCCCCCAGAATATGTCAGACGATATCGAATAGGCGAAATTCGGTCCATACGAATGATCAATTCATTTTATTTTCCCCGTACAACTTGACAGCGGTCACTGGAACGATGCATGATCCAGAGAACGGTCGGAAAAATAATCCATGTTGATGAACGTAAAATCTAGTACAATCTGGCGAGTGAGGATAAGTTTGCCTCACTCTACCTTTACTTTACGTTCAATTGAGGAGCTCTTACCCCCTAATTATGCTCAATCGAAATGATTTGTTTATTTCTACCCTCGACTCGTTTGCCCTCTCCTCGCCCCAACGTGATGCCCTGTCAGAGAGACAGTGCGCTTGTCGGCTATCGTCGTTGAAAGATAAACATTGACCTGATGAAAACCTAAACTTGAACAATATTGCCGTTTTTTGCGCCTACGCAAATGCGGTGCAATTTATTTTTCAGCGCTCTTTACAGGCTGATTTAATGGCTACGTCATCCGATATAAATCGAACCCTTGGTTCAAATGCCCTTTGCGCTATAGTGGTGAATGCGTCCAAATGTTTCTTACAGTTGAAAGTTCTCGTGTTTAATGAGTCTTTAATTGATTTAGGACCGGTTAATGACAAAATTCTAATAGATTAACACAACTAACCCACAGAGAATTTCAAAATGAGTTTGTTTTGGTTTGAACCGAGATTTCGATATTATATCGAATGACATCATCACTAAATCAGTCTATTAATTAGCAATGAGTCGTTCATTGTTACAAATTTAATGGAACCTCAAAAGTTATAGGTGTGACAGGCTGAAAATCTTCGATCGGAAATTATGAGGTGCTAGTTGTAATGAGTCTTACACGAAAGTGTTATTAAAATTTTCGTTTCGAAGGGAAAAAAATGAAAATTACTTTTAACTCTTGTTCTTACTTCGATCAAAATGTCCAAAAGTTAAAAAATAAGCAAATATCATACATATAATAATGATAAGAACAGAATTTCGTGGTAAAATGAAAACTGAAAATAGAAAGAAACGAGGCGGCTCTCGAGTATCTACTTTGGAAGATGATAAAAACTAGTATGCACATGTGTTCTCTCTACATGAACACAATAAACAGATGCAACCAAAAAAAAAAAAAATTATATCGAGATTCACTCAGATATTTTTAGTTTTGAAAAAAGTGGCATGATTTCCCTTTGGATCTGACTTTAACGACCTTGCGATCTTGCCACCACACGTTAAAACACGTTTCAAACACGTATTCCTCGAATTAGAAAGAACTGCACTTGTGTGCCTTTTCCTCCAAGCCCCTCCATTATTGATATCGAGCGGTTCAACAGTTAATCCGCAGGAGTTCTACATATAGGTTCGCGGCAGGAAAAAAATAATGTTCTCAAAAAAATGTTTCATCTTGACGCAGATGATCAACTCATGAAATCTTTGCACTTCGCCCTGGCCACTCAGCGCGGTGCGGTGTATCCTCTCTCGACGAGCAGATGAAACTATATAGACAAGAATCATCTTCCGTTTCCACAATTTCATGGCGGCTACCTAAACAAATACAATGCCAGTAGGGAGAAACGAAGATCTATGTTTACTCTTGGCGCTATGACTTACCCCAAGACCTCGTCGTGAACCGACAGCCCGTACCAGACAGAGAAAAGTGACCAGTTTGTGGAATAAAAAGAGAGAGAATATTTTGTCAATTCAGTCTGTTGCCATTTGCTTTGTTGTAAAAGAGAATTTCTGGGACTTTGAAGAAGTTGCATGGGAAAATTTTATGAAAGTGCGCGATTAATTTTTTTTTAAACTTTTTTATATTTATATGTAGCATGAATATAATCAATGTATATTATATCTGATGATTAATATGACTATAAATATTTTATAATATTTGAAAGGTTAGAGTTATTTTATTTATCTCTTCATTTTTTAAATTTTTTTTTTCAATGTTTTGGGTCTAGTTCCTTGTGTTTTTTCTTGTTCTGCTCATTTTGTGTCCTCTATCAGTTTAGGGTTTCCCATTTGGGTAGATACTGACGGGAAAATACTTGATTGCTGATTGATTGCTCCTTTTTAATTGATTACTGTAATGGGCAATTCGAGGGAAATACATTATAATGTGAACAACTTTACCACCTTTAGACGTTACATACAAGGTGGTTTTCACTTTCTAACCGCATAGATTTTAGTTGATCAGATCATTCTGTTACGACTCCTCGAATTAATAGTTCAATTTAGAAACTGTTCTCGTGCTTAGTTCACTTAGTGGTTTTTTTTTTTTTTTAAGATCAAATTTTTCGAACTTTCAGACACCTATTATAGCTTCCTTTGGTGGTCTTAATAGAAAATGGGGGTAAGGAATATCCTATTCCACACATTCAGCAAAAAGGGCAAAGTTATCTCGAGCTCTAACTGATTTGAGTTCTCAGTATGCTATCAATGAAATATGTTGGCTCTCAGAAATCGGAAAAAAAGTCCATGAAGAGAAAAAAACGCACTCCACTTCTTGACGTCATGGAAGAATGTCTCCCCCGATCCTCTCACGTGCAATTCAATGCATCGGATTCAGTTATTTTTTTAGGCAGTTATCCTGTAGCATTTTTTACATGTACATGCAAAAATGATATCTGCCTGCAAAAGGAACCCAATGCAAACAGACTTCTTTTGCATAGAAAGGCGTCCGTTCTACAATTTTGAAAGCGAGGATATCCTCCTATTTACTCAGCTCAGTAATAATTTAAGCGCCGGGTGCAGAAAGTTCACTTCTCATCGAGGTTTCAGAATCAGGGCCGGATATACCTACTTGCCGCCCATGGGCCGCTAGTATTTCGCCGCCCCCATCTCATTCGTTTTGAAACATCAATGAAAACCATCAAATGAACGTGGCAGCGGGGGAGAGGTGCATATGACGCGTTTACCGGTGTTCCACATGGCCACGTGTCCACATGGGCCGCGGCCCATGTGGCCACCCCCTTAATCCGGCCCTGTTCAGAATGTCTGCAAACATTTCATCCATTATGATCTAAAGTTTTACAGTATATCAAACTCTAAAATGTAAAATCATTAGAATTATGCGTAGCGCATTACGCTTGAGGCGCAAAAGCGCTACGGCTTTTGCACCTCAAGCGGCTTTTTGCCGGCTTCAGCAAAAAGCTGGTAAAATATTTAAAAAACCAACCGGTAGCTCGAATAGGATGTCTCTTTAAAGCCTAGTTCAAGTATCATGAATGTCGGCAATATTTTAATCAGTTCATATAAATTCATTTTTCCTCTCCACTTATTTATTAATTCTATTTATTTATTTATCCATTTTATTTCGTTTTCTTTTTTTCTTTTTTATTGTTTTTTATAGTTTTATTTTGTTTCATCTATTCTTTTATCACTACTACCTGTAGAACAATGTGGCATTGTGGCATCTTAGAGGCCGTGGCAAATAAATTAGATGCTTCGTCAAAAGTCGCGAGTATATTTTCAATGTAAACGAAGCAGCAGAGAATGGTCCGACAGCCCTGGGTCGAAACACAGGGTGCGCTTTGTAGAAACCTGAGAGGAGCGCAGGTGTAAAATTAGGAGCTAATATTTGCTCCTGTCCTCTGGAACTCCCAATTTTTGTTTCCAGGTCCGACCGGTCGGCTGGATACAAAATCTTTGTGATGAAACAGTAATCGAAGTTTTCGACTTCTCAGGTTTTATATTTTTGTTGGGTTGAGGTATCGATTATAAATGTGAAGAGTTTCGGTACATCGAATTGAGCATTTTAGTTCCTCGCTCAACGCACCTGAGTCAGTTGGCACATCGTCACCTTCCGGCCAAAGTATCACAAGCCCATGCGACATTTTACTTTTATATAGAGAAATTGTTGTTGAATCTGTTTGAAAATTTACTGAATTGTATCGGCAGCATAAAAAAAATTCAGAGAAATTTTCGGACAACTTCTTTGAACAATTTCTCTGTAAAAAAATAAAATGTCGGCGGAATTTTTGAAACGTCGCATGGCGCTAGTGATACTTTGGCGGAGGGTGACGACATCTCTATGGCTTACAGCCTCATTAATAAACGACGTGACACGTTGCAAACGTTGGAACGTCAAGCTATTTATATGAAACCCTCATTTTAATATTTATGGCAACCTTCATGTAGATTTTTCTTTAACAACGATAAAAAGAGTCACTCATACTCTCAATCTCAATCCCAAAATTCCATCCTTAAGTTACATTTTATCACAGCAAAATCCTCGGTTTACGCTAAAATCACCCAGAGAGAAATAAAATTGAGGATATTTCGTTCAGTTTCCCCTTCTTTTTAATACTGTCATCACAACGACCTCCAAGGTTACAGGAATTTTAACAAAATTGGGTGGAATAACGGGTATTTCTGGGTGGGAATGGAGAGAGGGGGGGGGAGAGGGAGACGGGGGAGGGGGGAGAGGGAGACGCAACGATTTAATTGGTCTTATTCATTCAGTAAGAGCAACATTAAAGCCGTCACTTTTTCCTTTTTCCGAATTCATAATGCGTAAGCGCACTGCCCGTTGCGGGTACATTCCCGGTTACAAACTAAAATCTCTCCTACTGTGCTCAAATTATGACCCGAGTAGCAGCGTATTTATTTCTACCATCCACCGGGTTGACAAAGACGTTCCTCCAAGTAGAGGCACGAGGAAGTAAAAATTAATGTACAAGTGCGCGCGTGTGTAAGGTGCAATGGTAGTAGGCCAAACAAAGGTGCCACATTTGTATACTGTTGATTTCACACATTCAACGTCTAACAGTGTGACACTGTTAATATCGTTGCATATTATCCAAAGGCTAGGGATATTTGTGTGCAGAGTGTTTCTTTTTTCTGCTGGTTTTATGGCTTCGGGTCCAGCATCTTCAACCTAATGTAAACAATTTTTATTGTGCATGAGACATCGAGGACTATAGGCACATCCACGTTTCAGACTTTTCAAATTTTCATGTATTAAGGCCGAGCAGAATCTGTTTCAGCTGGTTTTATGGCTTCGGGTCCAGCATCTTCAACCTAATGTAAACAATGTTTATTGTCCGTAGACATCGAGGGCTATAGGCACATCCATGTTTCAGACTTTTCAAATTTTCAGGGATTAAGGCCGAGCAGAATCTGTTTCAGCAGATCTACTGGACACGCTTCAGACCTGAAAATTGACGAAACATACCTGATTCAATCGATTTTTGCCGTAGATCAAGAAGGAAATCCGCTCAGATTCACAGCTTTTCTTGATTTCAGCAAAAATCCGTTGATCAATACTATTTTCTTAGTCGATGTTTTAAGAGCCGGACTGTAGATCCAGTTGTCTAGTTATTTTTTTGTTCATGACTTGTCAGTTTCATGAAAATTTTACGCCACTACTGGGATTTCGAACCCGGGACCCTAGAAGTTGGACGCGCGATCATTAGGCCAACCTGCCCGGCATATTTTGTGTTTTACTTCCCATATTAACCAAACTTTTGTGTTGAAATTTCTCTCTGTGTATGAATACGACCCTTTGATCGGCCCTTAATCCAGCCAATCCGACAACACCCCCGCGCGCGCTGTAGGGGCGAGAAAGTGAAGGCACCCATCAGTCAAGGGCCGCCCGGCTCCACGGCCAGGGACGGAGCCCTTGAAAATTCTGAGCACGGACCGGTTTATGAAAATTTCTGTAAGTTAGGAGGTCACCCGCCCGGGCGCCCTTATCCTTCCCCATCTCTCGCGTCCGTTATCGTCGCTCCTCTGACGTAAAGACGTAAGCTCGTATCTCCTTTTCCTACATGAGCCGCGGAAAGCGTTGCGTTTATACGGAGGCTCGGGCTCACGTGGAATGGGAGATACGCCCTTACGTCAGGAGAGCGACGTTATCTCCGGCTCATTGTGAGCAATGGACGCCACGGATTAATTTGACACGATGCCCCCCTCCCCCGCCCCCCGGGGAGGAGGGGGAGGCGTCGGAGGTGTTTTGATACGCCCTAACGACGTCTCGCCGTCGCAGATTAATTCCGCTCATTACTCCTGAGTTTTGGTTAATTGGAAACGTGTTTCGCTCGGCGTCGGTGTCGGTAGTGCTTTTACGCTATGGAAATGCCTGTGTTACTTTTGTGTTAAAGTAGGATGTAAAGCAAGAAGCCAACATTAAATGTTGATTTTGAAGGCAGCTTATGTTTCGTTTCTGCCATGCTAAGGAAAAACGCCGTATGAGTCTTTAGACGTTTCCAGATTTCCTTCAATAAAAACCGAATTTACTGGAGAAATTGTTATATTTTTGGTCAAATTTTTCAGATAATTTTGTCGCAATTTGATCTAAAACGTCTGAAAATTTCACGGAAAAATATACATAACTTTCCTAAGAAATACATGTTTTATCCGGAGAAATTTGGCAACTCTCGAATGTTCATACGGCGTTTTTCCTAAGCATGGTAGCTTTAGGCCGAAAACGATTGCAGAACCGGGAAAAGCCGGCCGGGTTGGCCTAGTGGTCAGCACGTCTGACTGTATAGGTCAATAGGTCCCGACTCTGAAATCCGTGAAGTCGAGCAATCTTTTCGGAACTAACGAGTGGATCTGCTCTTGATACAGATTAAACTTGGTATTCTTGAAATTTTAAAGGCCTAGGGCTTGGCTAACTAAGTCTATCGCCTGATGTCTTCGGACACTAAATAGAACATCTGTAGATGGCTGTAGACTCTCAACAGAATGTAGGCTGATAACAAGAAAAAGAAAAGAAAAAGAAAAGGGAAATCCTAGCACGATGATGTCCTTCCACGGTGTGCCGAAAAGAGATGCATAAATAAAAAGAGAGGAAAGGAAAAACGGAGATAAAAGAAATGAAGAGGAGAAAAAGAATCGGGAAAAACAAGAAAAAAGAGAAAAATTGAAAAATCATGATGTTTCAATTTTTTGAAAAATGCAAGCTCATGTAGAAATACACGTGTAGAGTTTGATATCATTCAGTACAACAGTCATATCTACACTGGAACTGTTTCAAAAGAGCCCGTTTGTATAAAGGCTGAATTTGGGTAACAGATATCGCCCCGTTTTATGCTTTCTTACCGATCGTATAGATCTCGCTCGAAGAATGAAATGTATCGAATCGCTCGATCGATTCATCTCGCTCGAAAGAAATGTATCGAATCGGGCATGATACCCTCGAGAATGAATATCGAATCGTCGATCGATTTATCTCGCTCGAAGAATGAAATGTATCGAATCGGTCGATCGACATATCTCGCTCGAAGATATGTATCGAATCGGACGATCGATTTATCTCGCTAACGCGGTTGGGAGCTCGGCTGGATTTATCGGAACAAGAATCTAATTAGTTAGGAGAGGAGGATTAAATTAATGGGCCTATTTTTTGGAGGTTTTTGTTTTTGAGGGGGGCTGGAGCGCGGCATCGTGGACGCGACCAGCGTGCGCATCGGGGCCACGGGTTTACTCGTATTAAAAGAAGGCCCAGTTTAATTATTCTTGCTTTTCATTAACAAATCTGAGCCGAGCGCACCGCCATTGACCCGGCCCGGCTTCTAACTCGTCATAAATTATTTCACTACCTCCGACAAGCGCCATCCCGGGTTGCCACGCAGCCGTGCTAAGGAAGAACGCCGTATGAACATTTGAGAGTTGCCAAATTTCCTTCGATGAAATGTTTATTCTTGAGAAAAATTATGAATATTTTTCCTTGAAATTTTCTGACGTTTTAGATCAAATTACAAATAAAATTATCTGAGAAATTGGCAGGAAAATATTCAAAAATATTCCTGAAAATTAGTGATTTGCCAGGGGAAATTTGGCAACGCCTGAAGGCTCTTACGCGTTTTTCCTTCGCACGGCAGCACGCACCTCAGTCGCGGCCTCCTCATTCTGCCGTGCTCAGGAAAAACGCCGTATGAGCATTCGAGAGTTGCCAAATTTCTCCGGATAAAACATGAATTTTTCAGGAAAGTTATGCTTGTTTTTCCTTGAAATTTTCAGATATTTTAGATTAAATTGCGCACAAAATAGTCAGAAAATTTTGTAAAAAATATCCACAAATTTTTCAGTAATTTCGGTTTTTATCGAAGGAAACTTGGCAACGTCAAACGGCTCATACGGCGTTCTTCCTCAGCGAGGCAGTAGAGGACTTGAGAGCTCATTTCGGGCCGTTTTTTCTTCATAATTTTCATCATTTTTTTTTTAAACATTTCGCCTTTTTCACGACGGAAAAGTGTAACTCCATTCCAACTAGCAATTTGTAACTCCGCGAGGAAACTGTTGTGCATTTCTAACTGAAAATGTCATCAAGTTTTCCTCTGATTACACGCAAGAGTCTGAAACATTTTGGACGAAAACTGCACGATATTGTTCCTGCAAAAAGAAAAAATAATGTTTGAATGAATCATGCAACACTGAGAATGATTTACGTTCTCAAAAAAACGAAGATTCGCAGATTTTAGTAAGTAAATCGGGTGAATAATAATAGTTAAAAGTTCGGTTTATCTAACCGATTGGCATTGTATACACTAAACTGAAAAAATGTGTGTTCATGTGTTACTTTCGGTTGATGTAACGGACATTAGAAAAAAAATCAAGCCCATACTTCGTGATAAGTTTGGTGCAACCTGCGTAAAATTTTGCACAGAAATAAAATGAGAAAACCGCAAAATTTCAGGATCAACCGCGGAGGTTCGAATTATCGTGTTTTCCTTTGCCCGTGTTAATGGAGGTTTTGTCGAACGAAGTTCGTTCTTACGGTGTAATTAGTTAATCAGATAACGCATTTTGTTTGTGCGGACAAATTTTTTTTCTGAATTTGGTTAAATTAAAAAGATTCTGCAGTGACAAGGGACCGAGGACTGAATTGCTCAAACCATAATCAATTCGATGCGTTGATAAATTGCACATGAAAAACAAAATATTTTTCGGAGGAGGAAGAACTTTCACATTACCACGCATAACTTTTTCTGCGCCCCACACTAAGGACGAAAAAAAGAGGCTTGAGCGACGCAGAAAATATGAAAAAACGAAAATGCACAAATTACGGAGCCCGAAATTATGAATACGACGGAATACAAAACTTAAATTAAGAATGGGAAAAAACAAGGCTAAAGTACTTAAACATTAAAGTAGGTATAGTTGCATGATTACAACCGGTATCAGGTCGCCGTTCAATTTTTTGTTACTTTAAATTGTTTTCCTCGAGTGAAAATGAGCATGCAGAGCCTTAAAATGTCCCGTTTTTTAGTACTCATTTTCAACTTTTTTTTATCTTTTTTATTCTGTGGTGAAGAGATGAGATAATGCATTCCTTTTATCTTCCACGCAAACGGCTCTATGACGGTAGAGGATATTTTTTTCCCTCGCACCAAAAAATTTGATCATGAGTTGGTAGAATGTGGAAATTACTAAGAGTGCCAGTAGATTGCAATTTGCAACTATTTTCAAAGAATCCGTCGAGTTTAGCTCGGAAAAAATTGCAAATCTCTGGATTTTTCGATGTTTCCCGTTAGGGTTTCGTGGTCTGTCAGCGTGAGCGGTGTCATCGAAAGTCAAACGGACGAAAACAGGCATTCTCTCCCGCAGGCAGCATCCTTCTCCGAAAACCCTCTTATTCCACACCGTCATTGTATACCCGCTACGAAAATCTAATTTAAAAAAACCGACGTGCGGCCCAAAAGTCTTGACCACCGCCAACCGAGCTACGTGTGCGCAGGGGGCAAGTTCCCAGTAGCCCTGTCCCCCCTTCCCCCTTACCCCCTCCCCCTCCCGCCGTCGAGATCCGTCTCAGCCGGGGTTTAATTCTATAAACAGCATAACTCATTCCAAAACGGATTCTTCCCAAGAAAACCAACCCTCGCTCGACTTTCCTCCAAGGTCGAGCGTCGTAGCTGGAAGAAAAAATAAAGACCGGTGGCCGCTCGGCTCGCCGGCCGTTTGAATCAATCAGTCATGCTTCCGAGACAACCCCCCCTCGCTCTCCCCTGTGCCCCGCGGCCACTACGTGTCTTGGACTTATTAAACGGTGGACAGCGTGACATTAACCCCCCCCCCCCCCCCCGTTCCCCATCTCGGCGAGGAGTGAACAACATCCGAGAGACCCAAGTATCAGATACGTGGGCTCAAAAAACAAACAAATTATCTGGGCAGCCCGTGTGATAATCGAAGGTCATTGAGCGACTACCGAACGCCCCGTAGCGGGGGGGGGGGGGGGGCAGAACGGTCAGTAGCCCCTGAAGAAAGGCCCCGGGAAGGTCAATACCGTATTGTTTACGGGAATACGGGAAGGAGCATCGGGGGTCTTTACCCCGAAATCGTGCCCGGATTTTGGCGTGAACGCGGAGGAGGCTGCCGCCTCGCATGGGATTTTGTTCTTGAAACAAAAGGAATCGTTGAGCTACTGTTTCCGGATCCCTTTTTAGATTTTTTTAGATTTTTTTCACAAAAGAAGGGATAAGATTCCTGTCGTGCGTGTGCGGGTTGTTGACTTTTCAAGGACACGGAAATACAGCCCTCGGAGACGTGGAATCAAAAGGAGCAACTAGCAAGTGTGTCCTTTTTTTAAGTTTCTTCTTTTTTTCTTGATGGGGACAAAGGAGAATCCAGAGAAACAAAGGTTGAGAGCGAAAGGCAAAAAAACAACAGAATCTGTTAATTCCTGATAAATCCCAATCGATTGTGATATCAGGTGATACCGCTCTATTCAAGTAAGCAGGTAGAGTCTGAGCTGATGCTTTAAAATGTGAATAAAGTACTGTGTCGGTTGATCAGAGCAATTTAATTTCCAATTTTGAATTAAAGCTATAAAATAGCTTATACGTTATATTTTTGCAGATCATAAATATTTTTTGGGTAGAAGACAACATTTTTGAGTATAAAGAATCGGACAATCCCACACTAAAACTAATCTTATGTCCCAAAATAAAAGAAGTATTAGTTGATTAATTGCTTGAAAGTGTTAGCAAATATTTTATTTCCCACGAGTGTACAGAAAAAGAACTTAAACTTACGAAGAACGGAAGATTTACAATGAAATTTTGTAATGTTGAAATGCAGTTACCTTTTTTCGTCTAGAGAACGACAGTTAGTATTGTTTGGATGATATTTTGTTTCTTCACTGAATAGTTGAAGATAATACAGATGTAGACAGAAGTACTTTTCCATTTAAAGCTAATTTTAAGGTCTTTCAAACTTTCTTACGCATCTTTGCAAATGAAGAATAAAATTTAAAACCTGCTAAGCGCCATTAGAATTGGCTAAACTTTTGCATCGTCCTCCTTTTTGTGGAAGAATCTACATGCAATTATTTTGGGACTTTTTTTTTTAAAAAAAAAAAAAAACTTTCTCTAGATTCCGATCTCATTCACATGCCAAGAATTGTTATCATTAAGACACCAGATCCTAATCAAATGATAGAAATGGTTAGACATCTTAGCAATGCTCTAAGGCGGTTACCGGAGTTTGAATTCACTCTTCAATTTGCACAAATCTTCAAACGTCGCACAGTGGACCGAGTCAAAAGGAGAAGTCGAACAAAAGCTGGCAACGTTGAAAGCTTATATTATCGAAAATATGAAGCAAGAAAGTTTAAGAGTGGTTTCATTGGTTTTTTCATAAAATTTCCTTTCAGAAATACCCTTTGAAATTGAATTTGTGACAAAATAAACCTCAAAATTTGAACTTTTAGCCAAAAACAACCTTCTCTACTTAGCTCATTCCACTGTGCGTCTTGTCGTTGATTTCGCGACCAAAATTCCCTAAAAATGCTTGAATTTGACCAAATTCCCTAAAAATGCTTGAGTTTCTTCATAAAAAGCTGTCCTGTATCCCAGGAAACTCCAGTCTTATTTGCACAAGATATAACAAGGTGGAGAAATGGTGCTGGGTCCACACCATTTCGCGGGGAAACAAAGCCAAGAAATTCCAAAAATTAAAATTAGAGTCAAAAATAAATATAAATAAAAATATAAATAATAAGTCTAATTTTAATTTCTGGAATTTCTTGGCTTTGTTTCCCCGGATGTTGATGGTGATGAGATGGTGTGGAACCAGCGCCATTTCTCCACCTTGTTACATACAGTTCGGGCCACTTCTAAGTGTTTTTTTTTTTTCATTTGCACAAGATACTATGTGGTTTTTCCCGCCTCCATATCAAGAAGCCAACCATCATGAGGCCCGCTACGATTTGACTTGCAAAACCCAAGGAACCTCCCGTGGAAACCCGGTGCGATCCTCACCCTGCAGACGCTTTCCGTGCAATTAAACAAACACTTTGAGGACCGGAGCTACCGGAACTCGGTGTTGGTCTCACCTCCGAGGTGGCATACCACCGCGACGTTGCGATCCGGGGGTTTCGCGACGATTCCCAACGAGGGATCGCTTGAAATTCGGCAACACCGCGAAGGACCTCCCGGGTAGTCTCCGATGCTGAAGCCGTGATACGCGGCTCTCATGGCTCTCCAACCCTGTGAGATAGACAAAAGATCGTGATCACGAGACCGAAAGATCATGAGAATGGATCCGGTGACATTTTTTCCACCGACCGTTGCTCCGGTCAGCTTGGTCTGGGAAAATCCTCCTACTTCATTTTTGGAGCCCAGCGCTCCGATCCCGTGATTTTGACGCTCCGCCTTGATTATTGACACTGATGATAGACAAAGCTATAGAAGAAAAGAAGAAGGGAATACGGGCCTAGGATCCTATTGATTGAAACGGGACGTTGTTATAGACTAAGGTGGAAAATAACGAACGAACCATTAGAGTCTCTTCGTGGGCTGCTGAAGTAAGTATATTACTTACCTTTTTTGTCTCTATTTTACAAAACTTACCTTTTTTGTAGGCTTATGAAGGCTGCCAAAGAAGTTGCTTGATTGGGTTCCTCCTGAGAGGAGACGAAGGGGACGCCCGGTGAAAGGGTGGCGACAGGGGGTTTTAGAAGAAATGAGGGTTTGCCAACTCCCTGAAGGGCTTTGGGAGGATAGGGGACTTTGGCGGCTAGGGGTCGCAGAGCGCCAAAGAGCGCTATAAAAGCGGCACATACATACATACCTTTTTTGTCTCTATTTTACAAAACTTACCTTTTTGTCTCTATTTTACAAAACTGACAGAAAATTGGCCAAGTTTGTGCTTTCTGGTTATGAAGGGACGATTTTTGGTGGTTTAGATTTCCGACTATTCTCTTTTCCAACATCCTCGACTGCCTTATTGCCACATTGTGTCGGATTATCGAGTCACCTATAGGTTTTTTTAGGCATAAATACGTTCATATTTAGAAATTTGACTACGTCGAGCGAGAGAGGGTGTGAGTCTATGCAAAGAAAGAACGGAAGATCAACGCAACGAAAAGAGTTTTAGCGTGGTCCGCGATGGTATGGAAGGGGGGGAGGGGCTTTTTACCCCGTGAGATACGTTATAATTGAATTACGGATAACGAGAAAAACAAGGGATATGCAAGTGAGCTGAGAGAATGGAAGTCACTGAAAAAGAGCTATTGAGCTATAGGAGAGGGCTGGAGGTGTAGGAAAGCGGTTGCCAAGAAGTGAGAAACGTGGCTGTTCGGAAATGTGCTGCTCCTCGTGGTCCATGAGTATCGTCTCCTTTATTGCACTTGTTGGAAAAGAAGTCTTGCTATGAAATCGCTACTGAAACCTTCTTACTGAAACCTACTTACGGACGGTGTGAATAATGACTTTACTCATTTTTGGTAACCGGTAATGTAGTGAGGAAAATCATAATTTTCTCCTTCATATGAAGACGTTATTGATGCAGATGCTTTTGAATTTTGTGCCATAGAACAGCGTCAGAATTAACTGGGGGTTCCATGATAATGATAATACATTTTAATTGAAAATGAAGGAAAGTGAAGATTCGAAATTTTGGTACAGTTTTTTTCTTTTGTAAAATAACAGACTCCGCCATCCAATTATGAAACTTTCGTAAAATAAAAAGAATAAAAAAAACTCAATTATCTAAGAAGAATAAAGAATGGCAAGCATTGAAACTATAGTTTTCCGAGGAATCGCTAAATGCGTGTAAAAAATAAAATTGAATTCCTTTCAAACTGACATTATGTGCGCTTCATGTCACCGATGAGCACCAAGAAAAATGCCATTTACTCCCATTAGTCACCGATCATGAGGACTTTTGATTATTACTCAGGTATTTGCAATGTGTCATCGATAATTTCACCCTTTTTTACTGGTATTTTTAGTCTTTGAAAGGAACAGTCGGGGAAGTGCTTTTAAAAAAAGGCAAAAGTTACTTTGGTAGGTACTAGGGGCCGCAAATATTCCAACAACTGTAACGTATCTACAATACGGTTAAAGTTCAACACTGAGAGAAAAAAATTATGGTTATAATCACCATATTAATGGTGTTCGACATGAACTAGTAAAGAGTAATATTCATTACCAATGATGGTGATATTTTTACATTGAGTGATAATTTTACTGACGTAGTGGCAAAATTACCAAAGTGGAGATAACTACACTTCTTCCATCGGTTTTTACTACTGTAAGTTAAAAACTCATATGAGAGGCGACTAATATTGTAATTTTAATGGAGAGGCTTGGAGAACAAGGCGCATAAGTGAAAGTGATGCCAATTCGAGAAATACTTGTTTGAAGTTTTGAAATTACATGGATCCTTATGGCGGAAAGAAAGTTCAAACTGACTTTTTGATGCTTAAAAATTGAAAATTAAAATCGAATCTTTCACAGGATATGCATTGAGACTAGTTTTACTTGGAATAAATGGATTGCATTTTGCAAAAAGGAACCACTAGCATTGCAATGTTGCTAAGATTGTGCAACTTCTTTTGTCTTGGAGGAAAAACCCGATTATCCATTAATAGTTTCTATTTTATTCGCTAAAAACTGTAAATTTAAGACAAAAATTACCATCTAAATTTCATAGTTTTTCACGATTTCCGTAATTTTATTGCAAAAGATGAAGTTGCACAATCTTAGCATCGCTAGTGCAATGCTAGTGGTTCCTTCTTGCAAAATGCAATCCAATTGATACCTCAATTTTTCAAAAACTGCACTGATCCTTCAAACTCCTCAATTGAATCGGTCAGTCATACAAAAGGGCTCAAGTGCCAGATATAAAAATACGAAGAAAAGCTTTAATATTTTAGAGCTCTGAGATTAATAAGGGGTCAATTAAAACGATGATCACCATTTTGCTCCGATTCTCATTTTTGGCGCTCGAGCATTTTTGTAACTGACCGATTCAATTGTGCATGGTTTTTCTTCCAGCGCGGGAAAACTCGGGGACAGACAGATAATCCCTTTGAAACCTCCATAAACTCGAGCATGTTCCCGGTAATTTGACCAGTCTTTTTTTTTCCTTCGGAGGGACGTTTCGAGAGAATGTGGCAACCGTATTCTGTAAACGGCAATCGGGAGAAGAATTCCTTTGCCCGGAGCATCTCAGTGTATCAGCACCGAGTTCAGTGATGGTTGACGCGGGTGCCAGCCGGTGCTGGATAAGCTCGCTTGCCCCTGAAGGATAGGCACAACGGGCACGAACAATGGCAACCTGGGTGGTTAAGCAAAGGGGCCAGCTCCGGGGAAGGGGAACGGGAGTTTATTTTTCATCATCTTCTCTTCTTTTCCGTGATTTGTAGCTTTAAACCTCTTTAATTCTTACTGCCTATAAATTACAGCGTACTGCAGTCTGTACTCCTTCTCTCCTTCTCTCTCCCTCTCTCGCCGCGTCATAGAATAATTTACAATTTACGGAGGATCTCTTTCCGATTTGCGCCACCCCGCCCCGGATTCTGCTCGCTAACCGGAGTGGAGCCCCGTGCCCCGTGCTCCTCCGAGCGAAACGACTCATGATCGAGTATCGATATTTCCCCCATTTGAATCTATGGTAAAGAATCGATTATTAAGGTGTTCGTTGCGAACACCCTGTTCATCGATCCTTTTCCATAGGTTTAAATACACGGAGAAAGAAATTAGGTAGTATTTACCATATTCTGGTTAATAAACGGCACAACCAGAGAGTATGGTAACATTCATCAAAATTATCGTGAAAGTATCGGTGGAACCCCTTCACTTTCAGGGATTCAACACTTCCTTATGGACAATTACAATAAGGGAGCAACAGTCATCACTCTTTTTTCCGCCGTTGACCTACCTACTTGGTAGATGATGAGCTTTGGATAACGTCATGAGCCAAGCAAGTTTCCCAAACTTCGGTTTGTTTGCAAAACGAAACTGCCAACACACTGTTAACCATCAACCAAGTAGGTACGTCAACAGTTAAATTAATGTTGAACCTCCGGAAGTAAAAGCTTCCACCATTGCCAAAATACTATTGGAAGGTCTCTTGTTTTTGCCTATAACACGTAAAAACAAAATGGCGTAATGCTCTCCTCGACGCACCCCCCCAACCCCCCTCGAGCGTTACGTAATTTAGGGACGTCCCCCACAAAATATACGGTCAGATGCCTGGATCAAAGGGTTTGGGGGTACAGTAGAGTACCCACACGGAAAAAACAAGTTAGCGCTGAGCCCTATATCACTTTAGGCAAAATATCGGTAACTACAGGCAGTAAAGTTGAGCCCTATAGCTGTAGGGTCCAGCCCTATAGCATTAGGGTCCAGCCCTACAGCTTCAGGGTCCAGCCCTACTGCCTAAAGTTGGCGCAATTTTACCTAAAGTTTTAGGACTCAGCGCTAAGTTGTGTTTTCCTTACCGGCCCGCTGCGAAGGGGCACAAAGAGTGTACGCTCTCGCGTGGGGCATCAGCCGTGGAGAGCAGACTTGCACACTTGCGCAGGGGTGCGCACTGCGCAACCCCTAAAAATAATCTGATCGGACCCAAATTTTGCACAGCTCTACTCTGGTGATCTGTGGTCTTTAAGGTTCTCTACTGGGAGCCGATATTCCAAACACACAAAATATATTAAAATTCCCGACAGTGAAATTACGAAAAATCACGATTTTCTCTTACAAAGGGGGTGGGGGGTGTGAGTGCGCATCCTGCAAAAATTAAGGGATGGATTAGAAATTTTTATTAGTTTTATTCTTGTCACCTACATTCCAGAATCTCCACTGGGAACCAAAATCCGAGACTGAAAATGGTTAGTACTCACCCCGCTCCAGGTTTGATTCAGTATCTGGATTACCATCCCATGTCTATAAATCAGGCATTAAGGACGTCGATGACGAAACGGTTGACGCCGAGCACGCAGCAGGTTGGTATCAACTCGGACGTATTTATGCTAAAAGGAACTATGTTACACCCAATCCCTATGCACATAGTTCCTTTCAGCATAGATATGTTCACTTGTGAGACGGCGAGGTCGATTGGTTCACAGACGTCCCAAATATTTCCAACCACCCCTCGGTGTCCTGAGTCATCCTTTTATCTCGTCTGCCCGTTGATCAATGGGCCTCATGTTTCATTCATAAATACGATTACACACATGCTCTCACGTACGGAGCTCCTTTCAACGAGATCCACAGGTGATTCGGAGGCTCCTATAACCTGCAACAATGTGCAGAGCGGCGGTAGCTGGATCAGGACCGTATCCTTGATGAATTATTATTACCCTTTCGGGCATTGATGAGGGACGCTCAACATCCAAGGCTCGGAGTTATTTCGTGCGCTCGCCTTAAATGTTTGGGTTGTGCCTGTTACCGTAATCCACCGCTTAGGTTTTTTTGCGTTCACAAATTCTTGATAAAACACTAGAAAAAAAAAACACATTGGATCTAGAGTCCTTTTGATTCTGGCGCGTGACACTATGCTCTTATGTATGATTCCTCATGTACGACGCTCTACTGCTACAATATTTTGGCTCCAATACAGGTGCTTGCAAAAATAAATCATTTGGTTTTGTGCGGATTACATTGTATTCGATCTCTGAAAGAAATAGCAAAAACTCTCAGCGGAGACTTTAACGAGGGGTCAGAAAAGTAGACGCTAACGCTATTACCGTTCTTTTGGCCGGCTGTTGGAGTGAGAGCGTGATGTTCTTGATGAAACGTAACGACAGGCTTCATGGTGATTTCAATGAAAAGTCAGAAAAGAAGGCGCTAACGCCCACTGGAGAAAAAACACATTGGATCTAGAGTCCAGACTCTTGAAAACATCGACAAGAAAAATACTCTTGATTCAATCGGATTTAAGCTTAAATCAAGAACCCAGCGTCTTAATTTGAGCGGATTTCCTTATGATTCAAGCAAAAATCTGCTTGAATCAAGAGTATTTTTTCTTGTTAATGTTTTCAAGAGATCTGGACTCTAGATCTAATGTGTTTTTTTTTCCAGTGAACAAGTGGCGATCGGAACGTCACATGTCTTGAGGTGGCACATTGCCGGAAAGTTTTCATCGTCAATTTTGAAAAAACCGCTACGTCGCGTTGCTAGGCAGCGGGCTGATTGTTGACATTGATAGACAAAGCCATAGACAAAGAAGACAAGAAGGCTATGAAGGGATCCCATTGATGGAAGCGGGTGGTTGCAATCGACAAAGAAGGTAGATAATAGACTAACCAATCGCAACTTATGGGAGACCCTAAAGTTAGTCCCTCATTCTCTCCCTTAGTCTATAGTAACCAACCATCTCAACCAATGGGATCGCTACATACTCCATATGTCTTTTTTGTCTTTCAATTTCAAGAATCAGTACGCTGGCACGGAAACTAGCGATTATTTTAGAAGCTATAGAAATTGAATCAGTGAGAACGAAAACACACCAACTCGGTAACTCTAAAATCCTCAGTTTCATTAAGGACAGTCAATTTCATAAAGATCATTGAAGTTAGCGAATCTGCTCCAACTTGGACCCTTAAAGTTTTCTTAAGTACTTGTCTTTCGACACCAAAAATTGTTTTCTTGGACTTACTTCTTCACACAATGTGCAGTTTTGCGTGCGTCCTCATTATCTTCATTTTTTCGAGTTGGTGTGTTTTCGTTCTCACTGATTCAATTTAGGAAATTAGTAATTTAGAAAGCGCAAGGTGGTTATTTTGAATTAATTCAAATGTGGAAAACCTGCGTTTGCCAGCTTACTAGAATCGCATTTGCGTCACGTTGAAAGCGTTTTGCAGGACCCTGACTAATTTGTCTGGCGACTAGTTCTCAATACGGATCAACCCCAGCAGTAGCATCCGGTTCGAGCCGGGTTCCGTGAGTTCCATCACAGGTGCATTGTTCAATTCGTCGCCGTATTTCAGCTTCTTCGCTGAATAATCCACTGGAAGCTGCGATTATATCCGCATTGCGATTCGCCACCGGCAACATCGTGCGTGGCCGCCTTACGACTGACTCATCCCGAGTGATGAGTGGTGAGTGATGAACGACGAGCTATCGGTGATCGGTGATTGGTGAGCGACTTGCGAATTCGCGGTATGCACCGGACCTGGCTCCCGGGCTGCCTTGCCGGACTGGGCCTACGTTGACAGGTTATGCGATGTATCGATTTTCTGCCATTTAAACCTATGGTAATGAATCGATTATTAAGGTGTTCGCTGCGAACACCCTGTTTATCGATCCTTTTCCATAGGTTTAAATGGCATGACAATCGATTTATCGCAATTCACGCCACGCCACTGACGTTGACGGTTGACGTTGTGGGTAACAACACCGCATAGCTATATGGACAGGCCGACAGGGTTGAATTTTTCATGAAAAATAATAGCTTGAAATTTCATTTGAAATATTTCATGAAATCTCAGGAATTCAGGAATAATTTGAAAAACAAATTATGGTGTTTGCTTTTTGATGTCTATAAGTGCGTGTATTGCATATCCAGTCCCTCGAGATATTTTCATATTTTTCACAGCTCTGTGAAATTCCTCGGAATATTTCACGAAAGTCGAAAATGCCCAATTTTTCATATTCTTCAATTCACTTGTGCAACTCCGCGCGTATGTTGCTGAACTCCTCCTGATAAAATACTCATTCATGCGGAGAGTCAAACATATTTTTACTTCGAATTTGTAGATTCACTAGAACATATTTTAAATCAAATTTGTCGGAAATGAAAAGAAAAGCGCACACAGCTCGATTCGGGAGATAAATGAGTCAAATATGAGTTCTTGAGTCAATTTTGATGTAAATACGTTCATATTCCGTCGTATTTTTGGTGTAAATGTAAACCTAGCCGCACAGTTCGATAAGGGACCGTTCATAAAATACGTAACAATGTAGGAGTTTTAAGAACGGGCAAGGGGGGGGGGGTTGAAGAAAGCGTTACGCCACTTTGTTTCCTGTATTTAAGAATAAGGAGCAATATCACAAAGGCGTTATAAAGCGGGGGGGGGGGGGGTCGAAAAATCCAAAATTTAGTGTTACGTATTTTATGAGCGGCCCCTAACCGTGAATAATCCCCCCGAGCTGCCGGAACCCCAGATGACTCGGCGATAATTTGCCGATCAATTAGTACTAGATATTCCAAGTGACCGCGAGAAGCTGAGTGAGGGGGGATGCCCCCCGGGGGATCCGACGGGGGGCCGACTAGGCGCCTCTCGGGTCCCTGGTCCCCGTTTATCACACGTGCTCCGGCGTCCACGGTCGCAACCACCCGTATTAATATCTCGGCTGATTTATGCTTCTCTCCCTTCGCCTCCACAAGGCAAATAGAGGCTTTGGGCTCATTGTTTCCGATCGAGGCGTATGAGTTGCCCATTTTTCCAGCGCTTTTGTTGGGTGTCACTTTCGCTCTCCCAGGACCGCTGAATTTATGGCCGAGTGAATAAGGGACGCTGCGCACCCTGGGACCATAATGAGGTGTGTTTATGCAGGTAATTATGTGCGTTTTCTGAGTTGTTAATGTGACTGCGGAATTAGCGACTCCGTCGGGTAGCGCCGTAAATTAGGGGGATACCAGTTTTTTTCTGGCTTTTCAAGTGATCGCCTCTCGGTAAATTGGAATTTTTAGAGTCGATTAGAGCGTGTCTCCTCGGACCTTCCGACCGAGGTGGGATGTTATTTAATGTGTCTATGGTAATGCGCGATTTCAGCCACGTGACCTCCATCTTTGCTCAGGAAAACGACGGAGTCTATCGTTCAGACCTTCAGGAGAAAAATCAGACTAAAACCAATGCATAAAATTCTGATCACATAAAAATTTGATTCACATCAGATTTGTCGCGAGAGGTACAGAAAGTACGCAATGGCGTGGAGTGCTAACCGCAACGGTGATACAATTCATCACGTTTCCTTTATGTATTCGTAACGTTTTTCCTACTTTTTTCTTCTTAATCATCCGTTCTTTTACTACCGGGTAAGATTTTGGAGGACTCCACGCTGGACTCACTGACGAGTGTGATAGACTGATGACGTCTAATAAGACCCAAAACTTTATAGATCTCTAGGTTTGAATCCAGTTTAGAAATGGATTGAATTTTGGAAAAATGTATCAAGAGCATGCCAATATCACTAGGATTGTGTGCCTTACTTTGTTTGCAAAAAATTACGAAAATCATGCAAAAAATTAAATTTACAAAGGTAATTTTTGTTTTGAACTCATAGTTTATTCGCGAGTAAAGATTAAACTTGTTTATAAGATCAGGTTATATTTTCAAGGTAAAGATGATACGCAATCTCAGCGACATTAGAATGCTCTTGGCTTCCTCTTGCATAATGAATCCAAATCGTGTTTTAATGCATTTGCCTGAGCTGAAAATTCTCACTCCTCAGTTTTTCACTGGTAATATCAAACTGAAATTCTTTACTCTAATTGAGAAATTTGTTTTTAATATTTTGACCTTGCTTTCCCAAAGAATACTTTTGACTCGGCACTTTTCTACCATCTTGTTACTTACGATAGAATTTACCATACTTCTGGTAAAACTAGCCTATTATTTGTCATTACTTTCTTTCAATAAGCTTTTAAAACACACTGGAAAAAAAGTCGCTTGGATCTAGAGTCCAGACTCTTAATAACATTGACAAGAGAAAATATTCTTCATTCAATCCGATTTTTTCTTGAATCGAAGAGCCGAGCCTCTTGATTTAGTCGGATTTCCTTTTGATTCGAGCAAAACGTCCGATTGAATCAACACTGGAAAAAAACACATTGGATCGAAACCAGACTCTTAAAAACATCGACAAGAAAAAGTACTCATGATTCAATCAGAATCTAGCTTAAATCAAGAACCAAGCCTCTTAATTTAAGCGGATGCCGTTTTGACTCAAGCAAAAATCCGATTGAATCAAGAGTATTTTTTCTTGTCAATGTTTTCAAGAGTCTGGACTCTAGATCCAATGTGTTTTTTTTTTTTTTTTCCAGTGAAGAGTATTTTTTCTTGTCGATGTTTTTAAGAGTCTGGACTCTACATCCAAGCGACTTTTTTCCCAGTGAAGGTAGGGGAAGCAATCCAAGATGATTTGAAAAGAAACTCTGATTGACGGAATGCTGATGAACGTGTAGCCGAGAATGGCTGCCAACAACGGGACCGAACTCCGCGGCGGGAATCCAATAGGAAACGAAAACACACTCAACAAGAGGAGGAACCAGTGGCGTGGTGTGCTTTGCGATATATCGATTGATCTGTCATTTAAACCTATGGAAAAGGATCGATTAACAGGGTGTTCGCAGCGAACATCTTCATAATCGATTCTTTACCATAGGTTTAAATTACATAACAATCGATATATCGCAATTCACGCCACGCCACTGCCGCCATCGATCCGCCGATGGAGTCATCGATGGAATCATCGGGTGTGCGAGCGGAATGTCGCCTTCACATGGAAATGCCGCGGCTCACGAACATGACGGCTCGCGAGGGGCAGACACGAGCGCCGGGCACCGATGCCGCAACGGTCGCCGAGCCGAGAGTTCCGGTCCTCACACCCGGAGATCCCTGTCCGAACCGGCCGCCTTGCTCCCGAGCGACAACGACAGATTTTCGCTTCGCTGCGCCGGCCGCCCTGCAACACGCTGCACGTTCCTCGAGTTGGCGCGATTCTTCACGCGGGGTTGGCCAAGGTCAATCGGTCTTATTTCTTCCTTTCTTACGCCGGCGGGTTGATTGTTGAAATCGATAGACAAAACGATAGACAAAGGAGACTTAGGGAGTATGCAGCGATCCTATTGGTTGAACAGGTGGCTCTTATAGACTAAGGGGGTAACTTATGGAGCAACCATTGGATCTCTCATCATATTCTTTTTGTCTCCTTTGTCTGTAGCTTTGCCTATCAATTTCAACACTCAGCCCCAGCGGTTTTAAAATGACTGATTCCAATAAAAACCACAAACGGAAATTTTTCCCATTTGGGTTCTTTTTTTCCCGAAGACATGCAGTACGTTCAATGAGTTCCGTTTGAATATTTTGATCAAGAGACAAATCTATTTATGCTTAAATTCTTACTCTGTATCTCGGGGTCTATTCAGCGGGCTGATAATTAAAATTGATAGACAAAACTATAGACAAAGAAGACAAAAGGGATGTGGAGGGATCTCATTGGTAGATGCGGGTGGTTGCAATGGACAAAATTTAGGTAACAGACTAACTAACGACAACTTACGGCAGATCCTATAGTTAGTCTATCATTTTCTACCTTAGTCTATGGGAACCATCCATTTCAATCAATAGGCTCGCTCCTAACTTCCTATGTCTTCTTTGTCTATTGCTTTGTCTATCAATTTTAATAATCAGATTGCTGGTGTTTGTGACGGCCCTCAGGAGCTTCGGGCTCCAAGTTCCCTGGAAAATGTATCCGTCAATAAAAGTGCTTCAATAACTTTTTTCAATCACATAAAAAAAGAAACAAATGGTGTGATGGAAACTGCGACCATCGTGAGATTTTGAAACGAAGCCAGCGGAACAATTCCCGACCACATACTGAAGCGCAGAAGATAATCAGGCGGCAAGACACCACCACACCAAAGTAACGAGACCTCCGACCATAGGACATAAAAGTACGTTCTCACCAGCCCGCATCGTGGTTACCTGCGAGCTCTTGAGCCATCACTGTGGATGTTCTTCATCAGTTTTGAGGATAGGACTCCGTCTCGGAGGCAAATCTACACTGAAAAAAAATTCTCGGCGTTGTTACGAAGGTCCGTTGGTACCTTTACCATCTCACTCTTTTTACCAATTATTAGTAATTTTACCAAGACAGACTGGTAAGCTTACCTAAAAACCTGTATTTTTACTGTTTTTTTCCAGGTAAGAATACCTTTTTTATTGATAATCAATTCCCGGTAACTTTGCCATTTTATCTCGGTAATACTAACACAGTCGATAAAAAATATTGGCGTTTTTACCAAGGTCCAGTAAAATTACCGAGAAAGTTCAATAATTTTACCGAGATTTCTCAGTAAAATTACCAATTCGATAAATGGTAATTTTACCAAGAAAAAACTGGGATCAAATAGAACCCTGAATTCTTGGTAATTTTACCCTTTTTTTGGTAAATACACCAAGATTTTTTTCAGTGTACTTGAAAGCTGTGTGATAGATAATTTCTTTGATTCAGTTGAGAATGCGACATAGATCTTCAGCGTTAGTTCCAAAAAATATCTCGATACATGGAAATTAATGAAGTTGCTGATTTAACAATGTTGTAGTTAAAAAAGTATCAGACATGTCTCAATGTAGATTTTAGATTGAAAAAATGCTAATTTAACCACCCTCGTGGTTGAAGTAGCTTTCCACTATTGTAAACCGTTTATTTGAAACATGTCGGACATATTTTTTCAACAAATTAAGTGTTAAATCAGCAATCCATTTTTCCGTATACCGCGCTGGTCTTAATGCCTGACCAAATGAGGTTGATTTTAAACTTTTTGGTACCAATTTTGATTCGAATCGGTTGGTGAATTGGCAATCAATTAAGTCCGAATCTCGAGGGTGCTACCTGCTTTCGTCATCAAATTTCTAATTTCCGGCGTGGAAACAGTATCTGCAAAAAATCCCTGAAGTATCATTCGACCATTCCCGCGATTCAACCCAGGGATAATATCAAAGAAACGTCCGACGAAAACAAGACCTGAAATATGTTGTCTCTGGGTGCGGCCAGAGACAAAGAGAGCCATTATTATCTCGGCAATGGTGAAATATTTTACTTTCGGGGCTCCAAAGTTTGACTGTTGACTACCTACCAGGTGGATGGTCAACAACGTGTTGAGTCTTTCGCTTCGCCAACAAACCGAAGTTTGATAAACTGGTTGGGCTCATTACGTCGCTAAAAAGCTCATCATCCACCTAGGTATGATGAGTATTGCTGCCTTACAATCGTCAATATAAGAAAGTGATGAATCCCTGAAAGTATAAAAATGTCCACCTATCGTGAAGAGATCAGTGAAGGATTTTATTGTCCAAGCAGGGTGTCTAGCATCAGGATTTCCTTGATTTTCCCAATTTTATCAGGATTTGAGGTGAATCAGGATTTAATCCCAATTCCATCAGAATTTGAGGAAAAATCTGTCTAAAAATCAGGATTTGAGAAAAGTTGGCTGTTCAATCGGATTTTTTTATGCTGTCGCATACGCTTATGCAGAAATTTTAATTTATCTCCGCAAAAAAGCAGGATTTGATCAGGATCTGGAAAAATTATGACATCAGGATTTAGCAGTCAAAAATCAGGAAAAATCAAGATTTCCCAAATTGAAAAAAACTAGACACCCTGCCAGGGGTGCGACAGTACCTATGCAACAACGAATGATAGACGCAAGTTCTGAAACCGATTTTCGCTTGGCGCTCTCAGTTCTCGGATCCGTTCCCAAGTTGGGAAATTAGGCGGTTCTCGGTGGTAAATCAGGCATGTCGCATTCGCATTCGCATTCCCATTCCCTCGACGTTTCCCATTCGCTGACGTCGTCGTTAAAAAGGGAACCACGTCCACGGATCTGCGGCTGCGGTCGGCGGAGGTGCCAATCCCGCGAGGAACGTGCCGCGATCGTTCCGCGCTTCGAAACTTGCATTTTTCACGGGGGATTCGACTTCGGTCGAGGGCCAAACCGCTAATTTTCCGCTGCGACGAAGAGGCAAGCTCACACATCGCCGGTCTCCAACCACTTCCTTCAAAGACACCGGTCACCGTCATTCTCCTCGCTCGCGGCTTTCTACACGCGGGGGCACTGCATTTACAACTAATCGAAATCTACAGCGGGCTGATTATTGAAATTGATGGACAAAGCTATAGACAAAGAAGACAGGGAATATGGAGCGATCCTATTGGTTGAAATGGGAGGTGTCTATAGATTGAAGAATAAAATGATGGACTAACTGGACCACATTTTGCAATGAGGAACCACTATTCATGGCTCATTTTAGAAACAACATATATGCCATTAGTTCCCCCATGCAGAAATGTGATTCTACAGAAGAGCCAGAGATAGTGGTTCCTTATTGCAAAATGTAAACCAACTGTAGGATCTCTCGTGAGTTGCCGCTAGTTAGTCTATTATCTACCTTATTTGTCCATTGCAACCACCCGCTTCCAATACTAGGGTCCCTCCATCTCCCATTTGTCTTTGTCTAAAGCTTTGTCTATAACTCTGCCTATAGCTTTGTCTATAGCTTTGTCTATAGCTTTGTCTATCAATTTCATTAATCGGCCCGCCGGGTCGGATTTATCACACATAGGGTGGTCAGTGGCCCAGACTTACCGTACCAAGTCATTTCCCCGGTTCTTGTGGGTTGGACCAAGTCCAGGGCCGCGGGGACGAATAGGGAACCGACACCAAGGAATCCAACTTTTGTGGTCCTGGAGCCCTCGGTCTCCCTTAGGGGATAAGACCTCTTCGGGGACCTCTTCGGCATTAACGTCAAAGTTCGGAAATTATCTTATCGGAATCGGAAAGTACGAAATTTTTTGCTTCGGCTCGACAGCTTGAAATCCAAAATCAATCCATCCATGTTCGAAATACTGACCCCGATCCCTAGAGATGAGGCGGAGGCCTTCGAAAAATGCAAGTTCGCTAAATTTATCTAGATGCTCGGAAGGAAAAGAATCTATCATTGCGTTATCGACCCCAAAAAATCCGAATTTGAGGGTTCTTTTGCCCCAGAAGCTTCTCAGATTAGATACAGAGGTACCCCATCCTGGTTAAATTTACAAGTTACAGTTGGAAAAATTCACAAATTCCGCGGCTCCTGAAATGCCGTGAAACAGAGTGTCAGTGTCCCTTCGCCCTTCACTCGGTTGCAGCGTTCTACACCGGCGAGAGACGGCAAAATGCGGGAATCATTCAGAGACTTTAACGCAGCGTAAGAAAAGTAGGCGTACCAACAAATACGAATTGCTCGACCCATGGAGACCTTCTAATAAAAAAATTTGCTCACTGCTGAACCACATAAGTGATTTATAGACTAGTAGTGCCACAGATTTGTTCCTCACCTGTAACTTTCGAACAGCGAAAAACGCAATTTGCAATGAGAGCGACTGATTTTAATTACGGTTTCATTGAAGTATAAAGCGGAGTATTCGGAAAAGTTTTGAGGAAAACTGTGCTAACAACGTGAATTCACACCAAAAGTTGTGCGTTTAGACGAGTTATCAGACTTTTAGCCACACCCGTTTATACCTTACAGGATCTGCTTCGTGGTTGCGTTTTGGACGCACAACAAACGCATTTTCAGGTTGGAAATTGGCAGAGGAGGGCAGCTCTTTACTTGCAAGCACTGTTTCCATTGGCTCTGGAGGGATATTGTCATTTACTGCTGTTTTGCCTAAAACTACGTCACTTTTTGCGCACATACGGCTTTCTCATGTCTCTCGTTTTGATACAATTAAGATGAATTTCGCTGTTTTAGCAATTTCAGTGATTTCATCTAAAAGAGTTTGGACGAATGTTGAAGGAAACTCGATTTCGAAAATTTGAAACTACTGCTCTCTTCGCTATCACGGCAGAGCAAAAAACACTTTTTATAGCTGATACAACCATCGTCGGCTATTGACGGATGGATCGCTTTCGTCCGATGGCATCGATGGCAACGGTGCTTGCCGAGGCAAAATGACCTGACAAGCCGCGAGGAAAAATTCGTTTACTCCCGTTTCAAACTGAACCAGCGTCTGCGGCGGCGGCTGCGGCAAGGGAACGTGTTTGAGATCGGCTGCGTCCGGACTTGGCACTTGGGGCCAAGCACGTATTTATTAATTATTCGCTCCAATCATCAGCTTGTTATCGCGGGAGCTTTAAAGGCCACCCACCTACTGACGCAACACCTCACAAACGTGTACATTTTGAAAAAGCACTGACGTGTATTAATTGATCGAAAGTAATGAAATGCAGGCTATCATAGTTCCACATTCCTTATCGCATCAAGTTCGTCTGGATATTTCATGGCCTCGGCGACTTTGGTCTGCACAACATTAGAAACGGACCAACTTTAACGAAAACGTGGGAGGTCGCAATTTGGATGAATCTATTGGGAGTGCTTTTGAAGGCGCACATTTTCTGTTATCAAAAATTCAAAGTTGAGAAAAAAATGTTTTAACGTGAAAAGTCCTTTAACTTTGTCTTTCATAAACTTAATTCATGGAGATTGATGCAATGCAGTTCTTGTATCTGATTCTAAATAAAATTTGTTGAAATTAAAAAAAAAAAAAAAAACTTTCCTTTACTTTGAGCTTTATGGAAAGATACAACTTGTAATCTATTTTTTCGGTTCAAACTTGATGCAAGTGGGGGCGTTTCTGATAAACTATGTCCAAACCTCAAGGGGAAATCCGAAGTGCATTTCACTCCTGTGGGCTAGTGATTACACCGAAAAAAAATGATGCTGATTTAACATTCTGGATGTAAAAAGTGTGCGACAACTCACAAAACGCTGAATTAACCGCTATACAGTTCCTTTAGGAATGTCAAGATGTAAAACTAACTGCTGTGGCTGTTAATTCAGCGTTTTGTGAGTTGTCGCACACCTTTTTACATCCAGAATGTTACATCAGCATCCTCATTTTTCGGTGCAATACAACCGCCCGTTTCCACCAACAGGATTGCTCCATTTTCCATCGGTCATCTTCATCTATCGCTTTGTCTATCAACTTCAATAATGAGCCTCCTGTGGAACTTGACAGGCTGTGTTGAGCGAAGGAACGAAGCCGTGAGCCACTTGTTCGGAACTTGGAGTTACATGGGCATGACGCAAACGAGGTTTCAGTAATTGGGGAACGGGAACATTCGAACATTGGCGTCTTTCCGTCGACAGAGAGTGGCCGAGCCGAGTCTGCGCTTCATCGCCCTTGCGCAACTTAGAATTATCGACGTTCGATTTTGAGCCGAGAGCCGATACCGACGGATTTTTATGACTCCTCTTTTATTGGAGTGATGGATCGGCGAACTTTCGATTTTCCCCGCAAGGTCGCGCGCCGCCGGGGTTGCGGAACTTGTCGACCCCTTCACCGTTGACCAATTCGCGCAGTGTGTCAAGGAAATGTTATGTCTTCGAGAGAGTTAGATGGATCGGGTCGCCGCGCAGTGGAACGAATCAATCAAAGAGGTCAGAAATGGAATTTTTGACTAAAACTGCAAATTTTGATGTATAGATTGTCAATGTTTACAGATAAGTCGGAAAAGTAAGTCGTTCCTTATTGCAAAATCAAGTACATATACATCAACAAGGTTGGCCTCATGAGCCTACTGTTCGGTTCCAGTAATCGAAAGTCCAGTTTAACAAATCGAATAGTTTGAACGATGTGGAACACTTCCGTGCTAAGGAAAAACGCCGTATGAGCCTCCAGGCGTTGCAAAATTACCTTGGTAAATCACGAATTTTCGGGTAAATTTGAGAATCTTTTTCCTCCAATTTTTCAGATAATTTTGTTCGCAATTTCCTTTGAAATTCCTGAAAATTTCAAGGAAAAATATCCACAACTTTCTTCAAAAATGAACATTTGGTCGAATACAATTTGACAACTCTTGAATGTCCATACGACGTTTTTCCTTAGCACGGCAGAACACAGAACGTTCGGCCTATCTAATCATTCATTTTTATTTATTATTTTTTCACTCCAGTGGGGCTTTGGCCACCAGCTCATGCTTGATTTCAAAAAGCGTTTCTCTTCTTTAATTTCTTCAGTGCTCGAAGATTGGATTTATTAACAATGCACGATTTTCCCTCGCAATTTGGCGTAGTGACCAGGGCGGAAAACCAGTCGAAGAGGCCATTACGCGAGGAAGCCGTTTTCAATGAAACTCAATTTCCTGAAGGAATCCGTAGCTGGACTCGGTCCGACCAACGGACTTGATGGACCAGCACGGATGAGCGTGGTTCCCCAGGAACGTGACATCTCCGCGCGGCTGTAATTTCTGTTTGTACAAATTGATGACTTCAATTTTCTACCGTTTTGTCTGTTTGCTCTCAGACCACCCCTCTCGTCCCAGCCTCCAGCATCCCTTCCTGTCCGGTTTCATCTGGACCTTCTAGTTCTCTCGGTTGCCAAATTGTGCCGCATTTCGCAAAAAGGAACCAGCGTGAATACAGTGTTTCCAAAACTGTGCTTCTCGCTCCTTTTCTATTCAAAATACTCATGATGAAGTTACACAATTATTTTCCTTCAAAATTAACAAGTTTTGGGTGGGAAGCAAAAACTGTTCACCATCCCGGGAGATTTTTTAGACAATGATGAAGAAGTAACATTTATAAAACACTGTAATACTGCCGTGCTAAGCTAGAACGCCGTAAATCCATCAAGATTTTTCCGCGATTTTTGGAACTTAACACTTTATGAAATAAAAATTATTTTACCTATGCACCCAAAATTTTCAGGCTAAGTTCTTGACAGTGTTTGCAAAGGAGTTCTGTAAAAACATTGTCCAAAGATACACAAGTTTTTCTGCCATGATACATTGTTTCCAAAAAATTTAAAATGGCATTTACGGCGTTTTTGCGTTGCACGGTAGAATAGCGCTGGTTCTTTTTCGCTAGATGCAAACCAATGCACTCTTGAGGTTAAAAAAGGAAAAAAATAACAACAAAAAGAGAAAGGCTGTAATGAACAGGTATTGCAAAAGCTGTTAGGGATGTACTCATACATGTCCGTCTTTTTCTTGTGTTAGATCCTCTTACTCCCTCCCACCCCTCCTCAAATGAGTTTACCAGACAGCCCTGGAGCGCCCTTCTTCCCTAAGTAACTAAACTTATTAATGACCGGCACTTTTCTTAATTTTAATTATATTTAAAAAAAAGAAAGCAAAGGTATGGTGTATGTCATTTTTTATTTAATTTTAAAAATTAATAAAAGAAAAGTAATCCTTAACGTTTTATTATTTGTTCATTAACAAGTTTTTTTCTTCATTTCTTGATAATTCATTCGTCTTTCTTGCTCGAGATTTTTTCGATTCCTTCAATGTTTTCCGGATTCCTCCTTTGCAGGGATAAAAAAAAAAGTTTTTCCGTACAGATCTGACAAACTTGTTCCCTCCGGTGCGCCTCGCTTTCCTTGACAATCACCTGATTTGACGCGCTTCAAGCCTTACTCCTGATCAATGATCATGACGACAATCCTTTGTTCATCTCATTCTTTCCTCTTCGAACGGTCCTAGCTGCGTGTGATCGCCTCTCGGAGAGCTTCGCAACATTTTGATGCATGCATTCAATGAATTAAGATGGATGTGCCTCGATTAGCTGGAGATAGCTGCACCGAGAAACGATCGAGTTGTCGGACTGTCCGTAACACATTCACTCCTGAAATTTAAATAAAACACTTTTTAAAATCAGATATAAATGTTTTCCATCATTGGGACAGTTCCGGCAAAGTTGAAACATGCACGCTGCATATCATGGAGCATAAGGTCATTTGCATGGATTTAACCAGAGTCAGTCTAGCTACATCAAACCTTGAGCAATGTTCGGTTTTTTCTAACAAAAGTCTGAGCAACATTCGCTCTAATGGAGGAAAATGGATTGATATGACATAAGCATAGTCAATTTAAATACTCGACAGACAAAAGGCACAAAATATCTTCAGAATCAAAATTTTTGAAGCAAGTACTCATGCTAAGTTTAATCATCAACAAAGCAATTAAAATGATGTTTTAGAAATTACCATTCCCAAACATGATAACAAGTGGACGTACTTCTGCCAAATGGAACTATGTGTATTAAGACATGAGCCCTGAGACCCATAAGAGTATATGCATAATAGGACTCACGTATAATGCACATAGTTCTGTTTGGCAGAAATACGTCAATTGCAGGAAGAAGATCACAAATTGATAAAATCTCAAGGTCAGTTTTACCAGCATACTCCTGAGAGCAAAACCTGAGAACCGCACAGGCGGAGGGTCGTCTCACTCTGTTTAGAATCAATCAGGATCAAAACATACACAGCAAATTAGTGAGAACAGAGTATGAGTAACTATTGCCTGTAAACCAATTGGGGTGATTTGAACCAAATAGCGAGCTCTAATAGAAATCGTGTTCCAGCTCTGTCATGATCGGCAAGAGAAAAGAAGAGCTATTTTTGCTAAGCAAAAACCGCTTATCATCCGGTAAAACCATTATTTGCACACGTAGTTTATTCTAGGGCAGAAGAGTTGTACGCACCTTTTCAGTTGCAACAAAGTGCAAATCAGGGTAGACATTTGAGCCAATTTTAATCTGAGTAGAAGCGACCCTAGTCCAATTTTTAAGGTTTAAAGGGTGTACAAGTCCGCGTTACTCGATGCATGCATTCATTGCCGTATGAGCTTCCAGACGTTGCAAAGTTTCCTTTTACGAGTTACGAATTTTCACGGAAATCTGTAGATATTTTTTCTTCAATTTTTCAGAAAAATTGTATTCATAATCAGACCTAAGTCACCTGAAAATACCAAGCGAAAGTATGCATAGCTATCCCAGAAAATATTAATTTTGTTGTATGAAATCTGGCAACTCTCAAATGTTTATAAGCTGTTTCTCTTTAGAGCAGCAGGATAGGAGGAGAAGGCGGGTCGAACCTTATGGCTGTACGGACCAGGTTGCCACATACTCGGCGTTGGGCGCTCTTGCCGTGAAAACGAAAAACGTCGCGAGATCAATTAAAGGTTGCCAAAAGCTTGCTTGAAAAATCAACAATTTTCAAGTAAAAATATGAATTTTAGCCCCTGTTATTTTCAGGCACTTCAAATCCGAAGTGGAAACAAAATTCTCTAAAGAAATTATGAAGAATACTTTTCACGAGTGTCCCTCGTAACTGTCAATCCTCCTAGGAAATTTGGCAACGTCTGAAGGGTCATACGGCGTTCTTCCTTAGTGCGGCGGAGCTGGCGGTGGCGGATCCGCACGATCCGCCCACACAGTGGATCGAGTCAATCAGAGAGGTCGGACATGAAATTTTTGACTAAAACTACAAATTTTGGTGTTCATATCGTCATATTTTAATTTCAGGGGTGCTTCTAGAAGAAAATTTTACGAGGAAACCAACAGAACCACTGTTTAGAACCTCAAATTTTCGTATAAACGGAGTTATGAGCTGCGTTTAAAGTTTCCAAATTTTGTCCGACCTCCCGTATTGACTCGCTCCACCGTGCGGCGGGTGCTGCAGCGGCGGCGCGGCGGCCTTATCCGATTGGGTTTAAATCAAATAGCGCTGTTCGCTTGCCCGTTGCCCGTTCGGGGCCGTTCGGCAGAAACAATGGTGGCAATCGAAAATTGCGATCGCGGTCGCGCCTCCGATGCGAACGCCGAACGCCGAGCCACGAAAACGGGGCCCGCGCCCCCCCCCCCCCCCCCCCCCCCCCCGCTCGGCGTCCCAAGGAAAAGTGTTAAGCAATTATTCAAATGTGCAAAAATCATTGCCGACTGCAGCGCCGCGTTGCGAAAAGCCCCTCCGAGTTCCGACTCAAATCCGCCTTAATGCTTGCCCAGGGACGCGCGGAGTTTTCTACTGAATATGACCGGCTGGCCTTCAATACTTTGGTTAGGCAATATGCACTGCTTCAGAGCAGCATTATTTGCCTGCATTTTTATGAACTTGAGTGTGTTCACGGAGAAAAATAGAACCGCGCTGAGCACCAACTTTGCTTCAACTTCCGCCGGATGTAGTGGAGTGCAGGAAAACATGCCGTCTGGTAGAGGAAGTATGCGCAAAAGTACAGGAGGAATGTACTGAGGACAGTCGCCGGCTGTGCCCAAGTGCGAATTGGAAGGGTAAAGCAAAATCATCATCCACCGCATGTGCTGAGATGCAGATTCTGGTGCTCAGCGCGGTTCTTTTTTTCCCCGAGTTACGTAGCTCAAATCAAGAGAGGCTCACGGGTGAAAGGAGAGGGGGATGAAGAAGAACAAGAGGCAGAGGAAGCTGAAGAGGAGAAAGGAAAGCGAAAATGGAGATGAAGAAAAATAGAGAGAGAGAGGAAGAGTAAAAGTTGTGCATTGCCCTCGGTGATGCACAGCAAGGGAGAGGAAAGAGTAGTTCACATCATGAACAACAAATTCAGACTTGGCGATTGCGTAAAAACTATAATGATTGCAAGTATAATAGGCATTGAAGTCGATCTGAAAAAACCAGAGTTTGGTTTTACATGTATTCCTTTCCTCCTCTGATATAAGGTATATTTAACTTTGCCAAAAAAAATGGTTAGCACACATCATGACACAACCTGATCGTCACGTCTATTAGTTCAGTGCTCAATTTGACTTGAGTGGACTCATTGGTCTCATTGTCACTCTCTTTTGATAGCGGGCAGACCAAAACTACTTTTCTCTAACTTGAGATTGACAATGTATCCATCGGTTCCTACGTATAATTTCGATTAGAAAATTTACGGTGTGGTGCTTAATTTTGAACCGTGTCTAGTGTCTACACGGAGAAAAAAACCTCGTGCGTGGAACCCGAAGTGTAGGTCATATGGAGATCTGAAGTTTTCAGATTGAGCATCTGAATACTTTAGATCTAGCTGTCGAGGCTCAGATCACACATCTGAAATTTCAGTTCTTACATCTGAAGTACTTCGGTTTTCACATCCGAAAGACCTCGGATCACACATCTGAAACTTCAGTTCTTACATCTGAAGTATTTCAGATGTGAGAACCAAAGTTTTTCGAATGTGAGAGCCGAAGTCTTTCGGGTGTGAAAACCGAAGTACTTCAGATGTAAAAACTGAAGTTTCAGATGTGTGATCCGAACCTCGACAGCTAGACCTAAAGTGTTCAGATGCTCAATCCGAAAACTTCAGATCTCCATATGACCTAAACTTCGGGTCCCACGCACGAGGTTTTTTTCTCCGTGAAGACACGGTTCAAAATTAAGCACCACAATGTAAATTTTCTAATCGAAATTATAGCAGGAAACGATGGATACATTGTCAATCCCTTAAATCAACTCATAAGTTAGAGAAAAGTGGATGCTGAATCCGAAAACTTCAGATCTCCATATGACCTAAACTTAAGGTCCCACGCACGAATTTTTTTCCTCCGTGTATAGTGGTCCATAATACTCCCATAATGATCATGAATCCATAGCCGGGTCCCGGGTGTCTTTGAACCCATTCAAGGGCTCCGTCGAGCAAACGCCTTGTCTTCAGTTCCTGCCGCACCCGACCTCTCGGACGCGGTCCGGTCATTTCGCTCAACTCCTCCGTAGATCATAAGGAATAGAGCGCAGGGGATTTCGCAAGGATCACAACGGAGCCGGCGATCTCGAATCGAATTTGCAAACTACGCACATATACCAGTCCGGCCTAAGCAGGTTCCAGATCGGGGCAATAATTTAGGGGCGCGCAGTCGCGGTCGGCACGCGGATTGACCCAGTTATGGGACAATCGAAAAGGAAGCGATACCGATCAGACTTCGGAGTCTTTCAATTATTTGACAGCGTTGCCCGAAACCAGTGATGCCGATTTTTGAACTTTGCCGCTCGATTCTCGAAATTCACGGGCAAAGCGAGTGGTAAAGACAATGCAGGAAGGGCGCAATCGACGTACAGGGACCAAATAGAAGACGTCAGGATTAAAAAATTGTGGTAAGAAGAGGGAACATAGGCGTAGCTAGGTCATTTTGCTGGGGGGGGGGGCTGGCCCCTCATCACGGGCGTCTGGGCAGTGCGTGGCGAATTCGATTATCGATTGTTATGTCTTTAAACCTATGGAAAAGGATCGATAAACAGGGCGTTCGCAGCGAAACCTTAATAATCGATTCTTTACCATGGTTTAATGGCATAACATCGATACATCGCAATTCACGCACGCCATGGTCGGGGGGGGGGGTATCCAGCACCCCAGCACAGCGGGGGATGGGGGGGGGCTCCCCCGGAAATTTTTTGAGATTGTATCTCTATTTGAGCGCATCTCGAGGCACTGGTGGCGCTAATCTTCCTTCAATTTCTGCCTAAAAATTACCCAGTTTTATGCATTTTAAGGTTGGAATGCTTTGAAATGATTGCATTCAACAGGTTTTTCTATTTATAGGCATCCTCTCACGGGCCACGGCGACAGAGACTTACCGTTTAAGAAGGTGTTTTTGCACCATCCAGAATTTCTGGGGGGGGGGGGCAGATGATACTATTTCCAATTCTGGGTAGGAGGGGGCCAAGCCCCCCCTGGCCCCCCTCCCTACGCCTCTGGGAGGGAATAGCCCCCTCCCCCCTCCTGACCGTCGGTATGAGAAGGTTGAAGATCATTCGGGGAATTCTTTCAAATAAAAAATAGTGTTATTCTAATTAAAAGAAAACGTAATTTACGTAAAAATCAACAAACTATATCCTCAATTTTTGTGGTTTGCAACTTTTCCTTTATTATACTTTTCTGTTCACCACTTTCTTCTACCTTGTTTTTGCCCGCAGGAAGTCTGTAACAAAAATACGTAAATTTTACTTAAAATTTACGTAACACAATTTATTTAAAAATTTTCTTCAATTTTATGTCAAAAAGCCCCAAAAAAGATTTTCCTGATACGAATATTTCAAGAGTTTACGTAAATTTCAAGTGGATTGGGAGGTAATTTTAAGTTCTCTTAAAATTTACGAGTTTTTTACAACTTCTCTCAACAGCCACTGCTACTAGGGCATAAATACATTCAATTCTTACCTTGTCTAGTAAGTAATCCACTGTTAATACAAGAGGCTACTCTGCAACTAGGCAACGCCACTGGTCGCTGCGTCCAGGCGAGCCCTTTGTTCGGACGTCTCGTCACTCGGCCGCAGTAAGCGCGTAACTGCACTTCCAGATGAGCTTTACTATCCGTATGAATCCGGGATTTTTAAGTTTTACACGGAAATTAGGTTACGTCCTTTTCGTTGCACTAAGCTCGAGTGGGTACTCTTGGGATTGCCCTCACGTTACGGCGCGGCGCGGCGGTATCCAACATGCTGGACATTTGCACAAATTTGTTGGGGATCCAAGACGCACGCGGTAGCGCCCAGTGATCTATGCACTAGATTGCCTATTACCTTGTAACGCATACTCTCCGTTTGTTCTAGCCCCTTTAGGGGCATCCGGGATGCAGGATGTCTATTATTTTCACCTGGGGACCTTTGAATTTATTTCCTCTGTGGAAAGAAACCTAACCCAAAACTAACTACTTAAATTTTTGAATTTTATACAATACGAAATGGCCAAACTATGAATTTTTTTAGAATACGCAAATCGGCTGATCTCTGGCGATATGCAATCTCAGTCAACCAGCAAAAAAGAGGATACGCCACGATCTGACTCATCACTAACCTACTCTTTTTATGTCAAGGTACGTAAACTAAGTCTATTTTCACCGAATAATTGGTTCTTTTTCGTCGTTTTTACACAATTTCAGGGGGGAAAAACACGGAAATTTTTCTTCGTCTTAACCGGCTTTGGTTACGGGTTCGTCATATCCGTATTTTTTACATTGACTCTTATGGAAGTGGTCAAGGGACTGACCAAAAAATGATCGTCTTAAGCGGATTTTCGTCATTAACGAGCTTTTACTTGTACATTTTTCGGATTTTCGGCTAATTCGCTATATGAAGTACAAAAAATTGGTAGGAAGTTAGGGCGTTTAGCGTCTTCTTTTCTGACTTTTCATTGAAGTCACCATTGAAAGTCTCTGTCTGAAGCCTTCTTTCACGTTTCATCAAAAAATATTACGCTCTCACTTCCAATAGCCGGCCAAAAGAACGGTAATAGCGTCGGCGTCTACTTTTCTAACCCTTCGTTAAAGTCTCCGCTGAGGAGTTTTTAGCTATTTCTTTCAGAGATCGAATACAATGTAATCCGCGCAAGACCAGATGATTTATTTTTGCAAGTACCATGTATTGAGAGCCAAAAGTATCGTAAGCAGTTGAATCGTCGTACATATAAGGACTCATACATAAGAGCATTAAGTGTCACGCGCCAGAAACAAAAGTATTGAAATCACAATCACAATAATCCCTCGGGACCGTTCCTTCTCCTTTTGGAAAATTGGAATTTGGATAGGTTTTGTCTGGTATGATGATGTAAACAAAATGACGAACAAATTTGGCCAAAGGAGATGCTTGATTGGGCTTCTCCTGGGAGGAGACGAGGGTATGCCAAGTAAAGGAATGACGACAGGGGGGGTATATTAACAAAAAATGACGAAGTATCGACCCCTATAAAGACCATAGGAGGATAAAGGGGTAAATACTGCCGTGCTAAGGAAGAACGCCGTATAGACATTCGAGAGTTGCCAAACTCCCTTGATAAAACATGTGTTTTTGACCACATTCAAGCATATTTTTCCTTGAAATTTTCAGATATTTTAGATTAAATTGCGTACAAAATTTTCTGAAAGTTTTAGAAAATAATATTCGCAATTTTCCCAATAAATTCGGTTTTTATCGGAGGAAACTTGGCAACGTCTGAAGGCTCATCCAACGTTTTTTCTTAGCACGACAGTATAGTGGCTATGTATCGGAGAGTGCCAGAGAGCGCTATGAAAGCGGCCTTTACGCATGCATATACATTGCGTCCTCCGCCGGGTAAGAGCACAAAAATGTGGGCAGTCCTCTTGAGGAGATCTGCAATGGAGCTAGGTTTCCTGCGTAAACTTAGATAGGCTGTCAAGAGGCAGAAAAAATGGGGACCGATGGCGAATCTGCGATGATGCATCGCGGATTTTCTCGGGTATACATCACTTACTCGACGGTGTCATCGCGATGGTGGATGGTGGAATCCGGGACCCTCGACTCTCACCAGTCACCCCATCCGACCTTCGGGACTTCCATGATGGATGGAACGCAACGCAGCCCAGCTATTTGCTGATAACGCATCGCGCCTTTACACTGCTGCAACCAGCGGCCTATGGCCGCTATGCGGCACAACTCTCTGAGAAATATTCCATTGAAATCGGCCTTGCCTTTTGTGGAGAATGTCACGTGATAAAAGGTTGGAAATGAGGCTTTCATATAGTTCTAAAGTAAAGAACATTTTCAATCCCGGGTTCGAATCCCGGTGGTGGCGTCTAATTTTCACGGAATTGACGAGTAGATCTGCTGAAACAGATTCTCCTCGGCCCTAATCCCTGAAAATTGGAAAAGCCTGGAGCATGGAGATCCCACGATGTCTACGGATACTAAACATTGTCTAAAGTTGGCTGAATAAGGCGCTAGACACGAAGCCAAACCAGCAGGGAAAAAAAAAAAAAAAAAAAACCACACATTTTCAAGGATTCTAAAATTCAATGACTCTGGATATAGATTCTTGCAAGGAATGACGATGATCTGCCACGGTAACAAAATTATAAATACAAAAGAAAATAAGTTGATGCGTGGACAACAGCCTTCTCGTGCGAGAGAGAAGGAAAAAAAATTGTCGAAAAGCACGAAAAATGATTTATTGGAGGAAATTTTCCAGTCATGGAGGACGGAGGGTCCAGACACCCCCCCCCCCTACCCACGCCGCTCTACGTGATACCCTCGCGATGTTTTCGTATGTCTCCAGCGTGTTCAAATACATTTAAACACACAGGTGCAATGTAATTGTCAGTGCTCGTGACACAACAATGGGATAAGTACAGAGTCTGAAGCGAGGTTCCCCCACGGGGCGGGACGGGCATCCTGCGGGCTGATTATTGAAATTGATAGACAAGGCTATAGACAAATAAGACATAGGGAGTATGGAGCGATCCTATTGGTTAAAATGGTTGGTTCCTACAGACTAAGGGAGGAAATGATGGACTAACTGTAGGGTCTCCCGTGGGTTGCCGTCAGTTAGTCTATTGCGTACCTCCTTCTTCTATTGCAACCGCCCTCTTCCAGCAATAGGATCCCTCCATATCCCTTTTGTTTTCTTTGTCTACAGCTTTGTCTATCACTTTTAATAATCGGTCTGCAGGGATTGAATCAATGGGAATGAATCAAAATTGAATAAGTGAGGAAATGATGGACAAACTGTAGGGTCTCTCGTGGGTTGTGGTTAGTTAGTCTATTATGTATCTTGTGTGTCTATTGCAAACAACCGCTTCCACCAATAGAATCCCTCCATACCCCTTATGTCTTCTTTGTTTATAGCTATGTCTATCAATTTCAACGATCAGCCCGCTTCACTTGTTTTACAATCTTGAAAAAATCGGGACGGAGTAAGGTTCTTGCAATGATAGTGTAGGATGGGAGGGGTATTTGCCCCCCGAGATGACAACTGTCAGACATAGGACATGACGGGTCAGAGGTCGCACCTCGCCGCGTTAAAACAAAATGGACTCAAGCGCCCCGTGTTTGCGCCTAATGACTCCATCTGAACAATCACCGCTCTTCCGCGGGCCCTCCTGTCCTTGCATACATGCATCTTTCACGCGCGTGTCGCTGCATCCGTTCAATTTCGTTACTCGTCACCGCCTGGCAGTTGCAGTCGTAGCCGTTCTGACTTGGTAAGGAAAAGGGCAGCAAATTGCATCCTAGGAGGAGCTTTGAGACACATGATAGCAAGTGCTACCTGTAGCTCATACAGAAATGCACAAACGGCTCTCTTCTGTAACACGGCAGCGTTGGAGGCATCAGTGGCGTGGCGTGCTTTGCGATATATCGATTTGCCATTTAAACCTGTAGTAAAGAATCGATTATTAAGGTGTTCGCTGCGAACGCCCTGTTTATCGATCCTTTTCCATAGGTTTAAATGGCATAACAATCGATATATCGCAATTTACGCCACGCCAATGGGAGGCATGTGTTCCCGTGTTAAGAGCAGACATCGTATGAACATCCGAACGTCAAAATTGAATCCTAGATAGCAGGAAAAAAACCAAATCATTACAAGCTTTTCAAAATCCTCCAGTTTTATTACTTTGTCTACTTGTATAAATTTTCAAATGAGATTTCCTCATTAATATACTCTAATTATTGAGAAATCTCCGTTTTTGTGTATATAAGTGCACTGAATTACTATGGTGAGGATAGATGTTGTATTAAAATTCGTGTGGTGTCAAATTTCCACGGATAAAAACTTCACTCGAAGACTTTACCTTTGCTTTGAAAATAAGAAACATTTGTAGAGTAATAAAATGTACGTCACATTTTCCTTTAAAATTAAAAATTATTTAGCAGAAAGAAGAAAACTGTTTTCTGTCCGAGGCTTTTTTTATCGTATGAAGATGAAGCATGCTCTATTTTTACAATACCTACTATAAACGCGTCGCCGCTCTTCTCTCAAATGCGATCCATTCCTCCTGACGAAACAATTATTCTCGAGGAGAGTTGTGAAGACTCCCTTCTTCCATGTTCACGATAATTTTCCCCAAAAACACCTGTTTCCGTGAGTTTCAGGATTTTTTTTACACCCCCCCCCCCCTCTCTGAAAGGATTTTTTGACGTAGGAGCCCATGTAAGAATTCTGGCCACTGGTGCGAAGGTAATCTAGATGGGAATTTCACAACGGAGTCGGCTGCGGTTACCTGGTGTACGCAAAGTTATTGGCTGAATTCTCATGTTCTCGCTATCTTTATCACAAGTTAAAACCCTTCCGTATGGACGGGGTCAAGCACCAGCTCGTCCGTCAATATTTGATCACTGTAATCATACGTACCCTTGCCTCATATAAATAACACTTGTCTAGATGCTCCGCGGTGCAGGTTCCGCGATGCAAGTAGCGCTACCTGCTGTGCCAAGAGAAAGTCGCCGGGATGAAGTTATAAATTCGCCTGAAAAAACTCGGGTTTCAGTCCAGCGCGTGATGCGATGTCGCAGAGAATTCCAGCTCCATAGTTGTCAGTTTCCTTCGGCTAATAAACCAATACTGCCGTGCTAAGGATGAACGCCGTATGAACCTTCAGACGTTGCCAAATTACCTTTGATAAAAACCGAATTTACAGGGAAAATTGTGAACATTTTTCCTCCAATTTTTCAGATAATTTTGTTCGCAATTTCACCTAAAGTTCCTAAAAATTTCAATGAAAAATACTCATAACTTTCTTCAAAAATAAATATTTTCGGGGAGGAAATTTGGCAACTCTCAAATGTTCATACGGCGTTCTTCCTTAGCACGGCAGAATAGGTGCACAGGCCTTGGTGGCATTGGCTCCCAAAAAGAGATACAGAAATTCGTAAATTCCAGTGAAAAAAATCCAGTGGCTTACACTAAGCAATTCAGGAATCGCTTTCCGTCGTTTTTCGCGTAAAAATGCCGCTTGTAATCATTGTAGGTTGTTTCTATCACTGTATTTAAGTAAATTGAAGCAAAAACTGTACCGAAATTATACATACAATTTCAGTTTTTCAAGTTTCCTATTTTGCGGTTTATTGTGTATTTAAAATCAATATTAATAATTTTTAGAATTTGACAAAACACGGAGGCCAATTTTTCTTAGATTAACGTTTTTTTCTGAATGTAAACTCCATACAAATTTTACTGAAGTTAGAGCAAAAAATAATTTTCTAAATCGTGTATTTTAACAATTTCTTTAACGGCCCGAAACAGTCAATGCCACTAAAAAGGTGCAAACTTAACAGCCTCAAATGCACGTTTCTCAAATACGCACAATACACAATCATACGCATACAATACAAGTTCAAAATTTTACATGAAAACGGTTACCATTTTAAACATTTCCTTTTAGAATCCATGACTAAGAAAACAGCGTTTTTCATTTGCATCAACTCAAAATTTTCCACTCTCAAAGAGACAGTAATCTCCGAGAGTCCATTTCAGCACCAATCTAACCTCTTTACGTTACGCGAAATGAAATATTTTTTCTATTCACCTAATTGTTGTGCAGGTTTTTTTTTTTTTTTTTTGCATTGCATTTTGACTTCAATTTCCCACCCAATATTTATTGACGCATCCTTAAAGATCCCTGAAAATTAGTCATCCTGCTCAATGAAAAAATCAGAGCTTTGCCTCTCCTGTAAAATTTGATTTCGTGCACTGAAATTAGTTACGAGCTATATAGACATACCGTTCGTTCCGGGCTCAGGGACTGAAACTTGCGGGTACTGGAGCCGTAGCTTCGATTGCTCCGGGTGCTACACCCGGAACCCGAACGGTATGTCTACATAGCCCGTAAGTACGGCTTCCACGGCCGGAGTTTTTCCTTTACAGCGTGGCCTTACGTTCTTCCACTAGAAACAGATGCATTTATGCTAAACTATGAAACGCGCAAATCCGATCTACAGGGTTATTCAAAAGTCACGCACCACTGGCCAAAGCTTTAGTTCTAATTATGATATCGATTTGCGATATAAGACGTTTTTCCTCATATCGAGGGGGAAACGTTTTTAGGTAATTTCGAGTTTTTGGTCCCCTCGGGGGGAGGGGGCAACTCAAAAATTTCAAATGGCCACCCCCCTCATGGCCAGTGGTGCGTGACTTTTGAATAACCCTGATATATGCAGTTTTTTTCAGCTTTATTCATCGACACATCGGCGTTGGGAGCATAAGTACGCCCAGGTGAGCGTATTGCGCAAACATGAGCCGTTGGTTTCCTCGTCGAAAATCGGAACGTTGCGACCCAGATTGGATTTCAGCGGGATCGACTTAGACGTTGGCTCGTCATCCCGGGTGAAAGGGAACAGAGTGCGCATACGCGGCGCGGACGAGCACAGATCCAGCAGGAAGATTGTCGAAGCCCAAGTCGAAGACGATGACGCAACTTGTCACCGGGCCCGGGCCCGGGCGCCCCATAACAAGCCACGAATCCCTCGTCCTCGGCCACCGAGTCCATTCCCGATCCCGCGGTTGCTAGATGATCCGCTAAAAACTCCCCAGGATCCTATTCGTAGTCGCGCCTCGAACATCACATCCACGCTGAAACTACACTGGAAAAAAAACACATTGGATCTAGAGTCCAGACTCTTAAAAACATCGACAAGAAAAAGTACTCTTGATTCAATCAGATTATTAAGCTTAAATCAAAAGGAAATCAACGGCAACCCACGATTAGAGACCCTACACTGGAAAAAAAAATACATTGGATCTAGAGTCCAGACTCTTGAAATCATTGACAAGAAAAAGTACTCTTGATTCAATCAGATTATTAAGCTTAAATCAAAAGGAAATCAACGGCAACCCACGATTAGTGACTCCTAATCACTGGAACAAAAAAAGTCGACACGACTTTATCAACAGAACTTAGCGGGATTATTCTTTTGAAATCAATTCGACAAGTTTGGGCCAATTAGGACAACTATGGAATAGAGTTACGTCTTCGTCATGGGAACATCGAAAATACTTACATTGGATCTAGAGTCCAGACTCTTAAAAACATCGACAAGAAAAAGTACTCTTGATTCAATCAGATTATTAAGCTTAAATCAAAAGGAAATCAACGGCAACCCACGATTAGAGACCCTACACTGGAAAAAAAATACATTGGATCTAGAGTCCAGACTCTTAAAAACATCGACAAGAAAAAGTACTCTTGATTCAATCAGATTTTTGCTTAAATCAAAAGAAAATCCGCTCAAATTATGAGGCTTGGTTCTTGATTTAGGCAAAAATCTGATTGAATCAAGAGTACTTTTTCTTGTCGATGTTTTTAAGAGTCTGGACTCTAGATCCAACGTGTTTTTTTTCCAGTGCACGTTATCACGTGTCTCTTTTACGCTGCTTAAAAATCTCCGTTCCAATTTTATTTTTGTAAGGGAGAAAAAATCAATATCAACCCTGGAAGTTTTCAGTTTCCGGCTTTTCCGGAGAATGCACACTGAAAAAAAAATATCGGTGTATTTACTAAGAAAAGGGTAAAATTACCAAGAATTCAGGGTTCTATTTGATCCCAGTTTTTTCTTGGTAAATTACCATTTATGGGATTGGTAATTTTACTGAGAAATCTCGGTAAAATTATTGAACTTTCTCGGTAATTTTACTGGGCCTTGGTAAAAATGCCATTATTTTTTATCGACTGTGGTAGAATTACCGAGATAAAATGGCAAAGTTACCGGGAATTGATTACCAATAAAAGTGGTATTCTTACCTTAAAAAAAGCAGTAAAATTACCGGTTTTTAGGTAAGCTTACCAGTCTGTCTTGGTAAAATTACGAATAATTGGTGAAAAAAAGTGAGATGGTAAAAGTACCAACGGACCGTGGTTAAAAACGCAGAGAATTTTTTTTTTCAGTGTGCTTAAAAATCTCCGTTCCAATTTTATTTTGTAAGGGAGAAAAAATGAATATCATTCCTGGAAGTTTTCACAATTTCCTGCTTTTCCGGAAAATGCACAAGGCGGATTTGGTGGCAAGCATCAAATTCGGATTCAGGAACCAAAAATACAAAAGAACCATCTTTAACCTCTTCTAACCTCTTTCTTGCATTCTTTAACTCCTCCGTACTGGCACTGGACTTCAGCAATTTCTTCGCACTGAGAAGACAAATCACTGAAATTTGAAAAAAATGACATTCAGTAGTTTTTCCACGGAGAAAATAAAGTATGAAAGGAAATCTGCAACACCGCAAATCGAGGTACGCGTTTCTGCAGTTTCACCATCGAAATGCCTTGTTCAATGGCGTGGCGTGCTTTGCGATGTATCGATTGCCATTTAAACCTATGGAAAAGGATCGACAGACAGGGTGCTTGCAACGAACACCTTACTTATCGAATATCTATCATAGCTTCAAATGGGGAAATATCGATAGTCGATCATTCACGCCTCGCCTTTGGCCTTGTTTAGATACTTAGTATAAAGGGTTACTTTTATCTACGACCAGCCTGTTACACCCATTAGGGGTCTGCCACGATCTAACGTTATATTCATCAAATTTTGGTAAACTTTAATGGAAGTGGGAACGGTTTGCAAATCTAGGCGCAGGAATTAATTGCGGTAATGAAACGCATGCGCAGTGCACACCTTACGCTAGCTAGTTGCTCGTGAAGGCTACGGCAGGGCTGCGGCAAGGAGGTGAGGACGCTGGGAACCCCTGGGTGGTAAGCTCATCAACAGCTCTGCCTCCTTTCCGCAGTTAATATACTCGGCTTGGGTCCGCCGCGGCAAGCTGCGTTGCCATTCTTCACGAAAAATTCCTTGAATAATCCGGCTTGCTCAGAAGGAACACCGAATGAACACATGAACTCGGAAATTCAAATCTCACATGAACACCAATTCACTAACTCTGTGTTCATGTGACATATCCGACGTGAAGCTCCAGGTGCGTACATTTCATTTCCGGTTTTTAAATTCCACACTAACACTCTTTTTTTGGGGGGGGGGGGTGGGGGTATAGGGATGAATGAACTTCATGACTTCAAGACTACTTCTAGATACACTCTGGTATGAAGCCGAGACAGTAGTTTCAAACAGCCTGCGTCATCGGACCGACTGATGCACTTTACCTCTGGGTGATGCAACTATACGTGCTCGAGAGTAATCAATGTTGCATATCCGAAAAATTAAGGCGTCCTGTCAACGTGTAACGCGCGTAAGTCAACCTGGTGTCACCAGTCAAAAACGCCTTCAGTTGCGCGCGATACCTCACCGCTCACACCGGAGATAAAATATGCATCAGATTAAACGCGTCCAAAACATGAAAAATTATTTGAAAAAAAAAAAAAAAAAAAAAAATTAAAATTAAAACTTGCTTTCCGGTGTGTTCTCAAGGTATGTCGAGCACCAGAGTGCGAAACGGCGTATCTCTCTTTCCGACATTACAGACTTATTTTCCTCCTTGAAAAAACAGTCAAACGTAATTTCTCAAAAACTTTCTTGTTTTATCCTCTTGGACAGCAGAATATTCTGTGAGAATTTCAAGCTTGCAGGTGTCTTGTTTCTCTCGGAAAAGATAAATGGGAGCGGAAATTTTGAGACACCGCCGAGGAGATACGTGGTTTGGCGCTATAGCCGGACCGATGTGGGTACATGTAGAGTCCCTTTATACTGAGAGTCAAGCCAACACCCCTCATGGAGTCACAAACGGGAATAAAGATTACAGAAATTGAACGTTTTTCGTAATCTTTGTTCGGCTCATTCTCAAACTCCTTTCTCCGTTCCTTCTCTCATTCCGTTTGTTCCTTGCCGAACCCGCAACTCCCTGGTCCATTCCAGATTATAATCTTTGCAATATGTGAAAATTTAATCTTTATTCCCGTTTGTGACACTGTGAAGGCCTAAAATACGGGAACCAATCAGAAATGGGTTCACATTGTCTTGACTCTCAGTATAAAGGGACTCTACATGCAGGTAGAGCGGGAGGAGTGGCGGAAAGTTGCAAAGTCGGCGGCAGATGCGCCAGATGGCAGCAGTGCGGGCTCTGGCAGTGTGTCGGCCGGTGTCGGGGAGACGTGAAAAGTGGTCGATAGTGGGCAGGCGAGTCGCAATTTCTTGCACGATTCTCTCGTTTGCGAAGCGCTGAAGAGGGAGGAGCGCTTGTCATTATGGGTAATTCACTTTTATTTTTTTCTCCTCGTCTATTTTCATTCCGAGGATGCGCAGCGCGGCGCGGCGTGGCAGCCCCGGCCCCGGTGCGCCTGCGCGGTGCTTCTTGCACTCCGGTGTGGCGCTGCGCTGGGTGCTCGCCCCGGCCCGGTCCGGGTTCCCTTGTTCCGCTCCGGGATTCACCACGGCGAAGCCCGAGCCATCACCACCGCCATCGCGCCGCACGGTGGAGCTAGTCAAGGGAAAAAGTCGGAATCCATGTTGAAAAGGACGCAGGGCCGGATTTACCAACTTGCCGCCCATGGGCCACATGTATTTTGCCGCCCCCTTATCATTCGTTTTGAAACATCAATAAAAACCATTAAGTGAACGTGCCGAAGGGAGAGGGGTGCATTAGACGCGTCCACTCTTGTTGGAAACATTATTTGCGAAAACCCTGTCAACACTCCTAGCAAAAGTTCACAGAACTTTGCGCAAAAGTTAAGTTTCGTATACCTATCTCTGTGTGGGCAAGGTCTTCCATTTGAAGAAATGAACGAAAAAATCATGAAAGAACAAACATAAATGTGATTAAATAATTTTAACTTCCGCCGCCGCGCCGCGTTGACCGCAATGGGTTTGGCGCAATTCGTAAAGTATTCCTACAGTCTTGTAGGCGCTTTGCGTTTCACACCGACCGCTGTTGACCGCACTGTGTTTGACGCAATGCGTGAAGTATTCATGCAGTTTTGTAGGCGCTATGCGTTTCACGCTGACCGCACTGTGTTTGACGCAATGCGTGAAGTATTCATGCAGTCTTGTAGGCGCTATGCGTTTCACGCTGACCGCACTTTATTTGACGCAATGCGTGAAGTATTCATGCAGTCTTGTAGGCGCTGATATGTGTTACATGCCGACCGCCGCGCCGCGCCGTTCCAGGCCAAATTGCGTGCTTGGTTTCTCTCTTAACTCGACTAATTAAATGTGCTGTCTTTTGTATCACCGAAAGATGACAAAATTAGAAATTACTATATTCTCAGGAAATGAGAGATTTTGTCACCTTTCCTTGTTTGTAATTTTTTTCTGTTTTCTGCTGTCCTTGTTTGTGATTTTTTTTATACCTATAAATTGCAAAATTTGCCGCCTTGGGCCGCGGCCCATGTGGCCATCCCCTGGATCCGGCCCTGAAAGGACGATGTCTTGAAATCAGGAACCAATAACTTAGGCTCGTTTCAAAAAGGGAAATTGTTCCTTCTTTTCCCTCTCCTCCCTCCTCATCTTCTTACATCTCCTCTTCCCCGTTTTTCTTTTCCTTTTGGTTATCCGCTTTCCCGGTAGATTCTTTTACTTGTTTTCACACTACCTCTTCATCTAGACCAAGTAATGAAAACGAGAAGATGAGAATCAGAAGAAGAAGAAGGAAGGGGAGGAGGAGGAGGAGAGGGAGAAAAAGGAGAAGAAGAGGAGGGCCAAGAAGAGGGAAAAGAAAGAGGATACGAGGACGAAGAAGGTGAAAAATAAGAAGAAGAGGGAAAAGAAAAGGAATACGAGGAAGAAAAAGAGGGAAAAGAAGAAATGGGGAGAGGAGACAACGAAGACAAAGAAAAAAAAAGGAGACTGAGAAGTAGACAAACACTAAGATGAGGAAGAATAAGTGAAAGAGAAGGAGGATAAAGAAAAAAAAAGTAGCGGAGGGAGAGGAAAAATAGTAAAAAAATGAAGGAACGTACACGGGAATTTGGTAGAATTTGAGTAAATAAAAAATGAGATAAATGATGCTACCCCCATGATTGATGCATCACAGGATGGCGTACTTTTTGTGCCTTTGAGAAAAAGCCTGCAGGAAACTTCCCTGCTAGATCCCCAGCACTAGACTCCGTGTCAGATCTGTTCCAGTGGAAGTGCTACTTGCCATTTTTAGCAAAGCAATAAGACCGGGTGCGACATGATTGAGGTCGGCGAAATTGATAAAGCAGATGGAGTCGTTAGGAGCCAATTGAGCTCGAAGGAATGCGCGGTGGGATAAGGATGACGACGACTCTGCGATAATTAATGAGGCATTATGGATCTGAAACGAACGCCGGCACCGGCACCATGAACGGGTCTTATGCAAGTGAGAGAATGGACGGAGAGGAGTTCGGGTCCAGCGGCGTATTGGCGCTCCACTATGCGATTGAGTGATGTCATCCAGATCGGGACTGGATCAGGGCTCCGTCCTTTTGGGCAGAAACCGCGTGGCTGCTACCGAATCCCTGTATGGATCCATGGGTTTTGTCTCGGACCACGGGACTTCGCTCGCAACAGTGCTGCCAGTTGCTTTGTTTTACTTAAATTTCAGGTGAGCCGTACCGTTTGGCTGCCGTCTCAAGTTCGTACCGAGAGCAGCAGTAACACCCAAATTTTTTCAATCGAGTTTCCTTCCATATTCGACTAATTTTTGTTACGCTTTTTTGATGTTGCATCTACTATTTGTGCGGGTAAGTCCTTAGTCATCCTGCTGGCCACGCTTTGTCTATTTTCCTGTATTCACAATATGCACGGAAATAAACCATTTGAAAGATTATCCAAACTTGTTTGAGTTATGACCCCCCGGAATGCTCTCTCGATAGAGGGACGAGAGGAAGAAGCACCAGAAGGAGAGAGGGGATGAAAGGTGGAGAAAGAGGCAAAGGAAGAGGGAGAGGTAGAGGGAACGGAAAAAAAGAATAAGACATGGAAGAAAAAGAAGACAAAAAGTTCTGAGACATGAAGGGATGAAAAAAATGCAAGAAATGTTAGCTCCTTTACGGTTGGCGCCCCTCTCGATTGCGTTCTTTCCGTAGCCATCGCGACAAGCCCTCACGCTGTATTACTTACCATCGTTTTCTTGATATAGTCATGCTGATTCTGATTAAATCCGTTCAATTCCAATCAGTTTCTGCAATGTTTTAGTTTCTTTGGTTTTGTCTCAATAAATCATCGTTACCAAACGAAAAACTAAAACTTGGCGCTTCCTCTGAAGGATCCCTCCGAATGCCAGATGCGGAGTGCCAAAGTTACGTCACACGGCGCCGTTCGTCACTCCGGCAACACAGCGCCAGAGCGTGACTGGTTCCTGTTGGTGTTACACTTCACGCGCCAGCTCGCGACCGGCTCAGCGCCGTCGAATCTCGCCCTTTAAACCAGGAATTTCACGAAATCCCGCGGGACTCGGGGGAGTTGTCGGCGGTTAGGCAACGGCAGAGAGCGCCAGCAGCTAGCCTCCTCCGTGAACCCGGCGCATGTGCAAAGAGCCCTCCACCACTACCCAGTGCCCCATGCCCGCTTCATTATTAGTTATAATTATCGTCCTTTATTCATAGCCAACTGGGTTTATACACATTGTAATCGCTGACACAACCATTCCTGGCTTCGACACCCTCACGTGTCCCACCCGCCCCCCTCCCCTCCACCCGTCCTTCCTTCCGCCACTAAGGGGCTCGGACGGTAATGCACCCATGTTGGGTCTGCATGGACCAGCTTGAATTGGACAACTTTTTCCCAATACAACGCGGAGGAATACAGGAAATGTTGGTCGAGTCAAATTTGGTGACCATGTCTTGCGTAACTATGGCATGAGGTATGGTTCTGGTGTTATGAAATTGTATTTCTGCATAAGTTGCGGATTTTCAATAGTAAAGTGGATCTTTAAATACGAACTAATCTAGATAAACCGTCACGATTCGAGTCTCTTCAAAATTTTACGTGAAAAACGATTCACACAACGAGAACTTTTCTTTTACTTCCTCCTCTTCACTCGTATTTATTAATCTCCTTCCTCTTCTTCGTCCTCTTCCTTCTCTTCTTCTCCTTTCTCTCCTTCAATGTGTTCTTCCTCTTTCCTTTCCTTCTTACTTTCCTTCTATCTTCTTCGTTTCTTCTCATTCCCTCCTTTCCTTTTATATTCTCTTCCAGTCTCTAATCTCCTCATCTCTCCTTCTCCCTGCTCTTCCTCACATTCTCCGAACACATTGATTTTTTCAATGCAGATTAATTCTTTCATAAATAAACCACAAACACTAGTTCTTTACTGCAATATTTAGTCCAAATGGTGCACTCGTGTCTGATTATCGTTAACATTTTGGAACCAAAAAAAAAAGTCTTCATACCTCAGTATACATCTCTTTGCCCTCATCTTTTGCCTTTGAATCTTAAGACAGCGTAACCAAGAGGGACCAAGAGGTGCATGTTGAGATGACAACATCACCATTGAGAGGCACGTTTGCTTCACTGCCGTGCTGAGGAAGAGCGACGTATGAGCCTTTAGACGTTGCCAAATTTCTTTCGATAAAGCACAAATTACGGGGAAAATGTTTCAATATTATCCCCCCATTTTTTCAGAGAATTTCGAACTTGGTTCGATCCGAAGTGTCTAGAATTTCAGTGGAAAATGTCCATACTTTTTCTCAAAGATAAACTATTAATCGCTGGAAATTTGGCAACGTTCGAACGTTCTTACGGCGTTTTTGCCTTCGGACGGGAGCTCAGCGACGGGGACAATTCCATTTTTCAGGACGTGCCACGCGGCGCAGGAATCATGACCGAGCGTAACGAGGAGCGACCTATCCCCGATCCCCGATGAAGTTGTTGCGGAGCAATTTAGACGGGCAGTTTAAGCGAGGCACTTACGGGGATTTAGGATGATCACCCTCCTTCGGCGAGGAATTCGCTCACCTTCTCCGCGGCCGCGAGTCCCCGTTGCCGTTGCCGTTGCTCTTGCGCCATTGAATTCCCGGTCGCCGCGCCGTTCCAGCTATTCATTTCGGCTTAATTACCGAGCCACGGTAATTTCAGCCGATTTCCCAGTTTTCAGCCGATCGTGCCCTACGTCCGCAGCTTCGTGCGGAGCATTCTTACGCTCATCCGCATCCCTCGTTGCTACATCGTTCCGCAATCTACTTCTCGCCTGAAACTGAAATATAACAGGTTATGCACCGGGAATCAGCAGTCTGATTGTTGAACTTAATGTCGGCACGACAAGAATAAGAAAATCGATATATTAAAAGGCGCAGATAGGGCTATGTCTGTTCTTATCTGCCGAATTAAGCCAGTTAAAAATTTCAACAATCAGGCTGCCTGGGACTTGAAAAAAAACGAGGGCGAAAATAACGGAATTAAGGCTAAAATAGACTTTAAAAACCCGAGGCGGTTCGACTCGAGACTGAGCCAATTGTCAGATCGGAAAATAATTTGAAAATTAAAAAATATCGATGAAAAAACCTGAGACCTATATGTATTGCCGAGACCCGAGAAAAAAAACCTCGGCTGTATCAGGGTAAATACGTCATTGGACTGATTATATTGATATCAAAAGACGAATACATAAAGAATACGAAACAGGAGTGACGTAGGCAGATAGATTTAAAGGGAATATTAGACGTACGCCCCCCTCCCCTTGCCCAAAAACAAGGAGAAATGAAAAGCAAGAAATGGAGGAAAGAATAAGGAAGGACGCTTATATTTGGTAGTCATTTATGACAAAATTGACTCACACTTATATAAATTGCTTTAAAATTGTGTACATTTTCATTGGAATTCTTCCTCCTCCGTTCAAAATGGCTGGAACCGCTTAAAAAAGTATGATAAGTATGAAAAGTATGATATTTTCAACTTGATTCCCAGTAGATTTCAGCGCCAGCCAGTAGAAGTGTGGTTCAAGCAGTCAGAGCCATGGCTAAGACAGACACACATTCACTGGAAAAAAAAACACATTGGATCTAGAGTTCAGACTCTTGAAAACATTGACAAGAAAAAATACTCTTGATTCAATCGGATTTTTGCTTGAATCAAAACGAAATCCGCTTAAATTAAGAGGCTCGGTTCTTGATTTAAGCTAGATTCTGATTGAATCAAGAGTACTTTTACATCTCTGAAAGAAATAGCAAAAATTCTCAACGGAGACTTTAACGAGGGGTCAGAAAAGTAGACGCTAACGCTATTACCGTTCTTTTGGCCGGCTATTGGAGTGAGAGCGTGATATTTTCGATGAAACGTAAAGGTAAGAGTACAGACAGAGACTTTCAATGGTGACTTCAATAAAAAGTCAGGAAAGAAGGCGCTAACGCCCACTGGAAGAAAAAAATTTATTGGATCGAGAGTCCAGACTCTTGAAAACATTGACAAGGAAAAATGCTCTTGATTCAATCAGATTTTTGCTTAAATCAAAAGAAATCCGCTCAAATTAAGAGGCTTGGTTCTTGATTTAAGGAGAAGTCCGATTGAATCAAGAATATTTTTTCTTGTCGATGTTTTTAAGAGTCTGGACTCCAGATCCAATATGTTTTTTTTTTTTTCCAGTGTTTGGTTCTTACGACCAGCCATTGGAAATCGCAAAACTGTCTTTGAAAAAATACGAAATTCCAATGAAATCTGTAAATAATTCTCTGCCGTTTTTTTAAATAATTCTATTTGCAATCGAATCTGCATTATGAGACAATTTTACGAGAAAACGTATACCTCTCCTTAAAAGTCAATATTTCACGAGATGAGGTTTGGCAAAACCTAAGTGATGATACGTCATTACCATGGCAAAAGTTGATGGGAGAGCCTAGAGGGAACCCAAGTTGAGGATTCAAAGGTTGCCGCCCTGCCGAAAGGCTCGGTAAGCTGGCCTACGGCGGCGGCGCGGCGTAGCGAGGATCCGCATCCGTGACGCAAGCGGCAAACGCAAGGCGCAACGGTCGCCGGTTGTCGGCGGCCGGTCGTGATCCGACTCCAATCAAACGGAGCAGAGCAGCCCGGGTAATTGTTTACATAAGCCGGTTAAGGAATCCGCCGGGGCCGGGGCCGCGCTCCTCTGCGGGGCTTAATTAAAATCATAAGCACCCAAAGGCCCTCGATCAAAACGAAAATGGCGCCGCGAGCGCGAGGCGTGAGGGCGAGGGGGAAAACGACGCCGCGCCGCGCCGCAAGACCGACGCAACCGATAAGCACGATCGGCATCTCCACTTCCACCTCCGTTGCCGCCGCAAGCTCCCAGGGCTTTTCCGGACCCGACTCAGGGACACCTAAACTACGCACTCGCGTATACGGCGCCCACTGTCGTACAGTGGAACAAGCTAATAGAAGAGGTCGGACATGACATTTATGGCTAAAATTTCAAATTTTCATGTTTATTTCGTCACAAATTCAATTCATTCGTCACAAGGTGTGTCTCTGAAAGGAAATTTTACAAAAAAAAAAAAAAAAAAAAACAATCAAGCTACTCTTAAACTTTTTTTTCATATTTTCAAAAATATATACTTTCAAAGTTTCCAGATTATGCCCGACTTCTCCTATTGACTCGATCCACAGTGCGTCGGAGCACCACAACTTTTCCCATTTCTCATACTTACTTAATACCTCATACATCACCATGAATATTCCTTTTCTCTACTTCCTCTCCTTCTTCTCCTTCGTCTTCTTTTTTCTTCTCCTTACCCTTCTTATTGTTTATCATCCAACCTCTCTTTTTCCTCTCTTCATCCTTCCTAGGGTTTCTCATCCTTCCTCTTTTTTTCTACCTCCGTATCTTCGCTTTCTCCCTTTTCCTCCTTTCCCTCTTCCTCCTCCTCTTCTCTCTCTTCTCACTCTTCCAACCTCTCTCTCCTCCTCTTTTCTCTTTTTCCACCCTCTATTTCCTTTTCTTGATGATTATTTACCACTATCCTTCTTCTTTTGCTTACTTTTCATCCTGTTCTATCTCTTCATTTTTCTCTTTATTATTATTACTTATACTATAAGCTCCGGGACCTCCTAAAGTACACATGGAAACGGTCAGTTCCGAGTTCAAGGTAACTCGATTTTGTAATGAATTTGTTCGAAAATTGAAGCGACTCTGAAAGAAAGAAGAGAGACTGAATACGGCCCCATGTGCAGCAGCGCTCCTGACTTCAGCGGTACTGCCGTACTAAGGTAGAACGCCGTATGAACCTTCAGGCGTTGCCAAATTTCCCTTGATAAAACACGAATATACTGGTCAACTTATGAATATTTTTCCATCAATTTTTCAGATAATTTTGCTTGCAACTCTGCCGAAAAGTCCTGAAAATTTCAAGGGAAAATATTCATAAGTTTCCTCAAAAATGAACATTTTATCGAAGGAAATGTGGCAACTCTCGAATGTTCATACGGCGATCTTCCTTAGCACGGCAGTATAGGTGAATTAACTTCTCCCTCCTCGGAGCTCCCCGGCATTACAGCACGGTACCAGCCCGAGCAATCGTTTTATCAATAACTCACCTTTTAATTAGACATTAAACTGTGGTCTTTTATAAGTTTCATCTCTAATAAAAGCGCTGGCTGCACGAAACAGCTCACTTGACATCGCACCGGTGCCGTGAGTGGCCCCGTGGATGTGTGCCCTCTCACGGCGTAGAGCAGCGTAACCAAAATGTAAAGTGAATGTATATGTGCGGTTCTTTTTTAGCACGACACCCTCAGCCCTTCGTGCAGATACAACCACGTAACTCTAGCATGGATCCGATGTAGATCAGATCTGATGTTTTTGGATAGCGCGGCGTATACACGTGCCTCTTGCCCGGCGAGGTGCAGTTTTCGCCCCTCAAGATTGAACACCTTGAGTGACCCAGAATAAAATTTCGCGATAGACGCATAACACTGGAAAAAACACATTGGATCTAGAGTCCAGACTCTTAAAAACATCGACAAGAAAAAATACTCTTGATTCAATCAGATTTAAGCTTAAATCAAGAACCAAGCCTCTTAATTTGAGCGGATTTCCTTTTGATTCAAGCAAAAATCTGATTGAATCAAGAGTCCTTTATCTTGTCAATGCTCTCAAGAGTCTGGACTCCAGATCCAATGAGTTTTTTTTCCAGTGAAGGCAAAGAGGAAATGGAGCAATCCTATTGGTGGAAGTGGGTGTTTGGAATTGACAAAGGATATAAATAATAGACTGATTAACCAACGGCAACCCACGAGGGACCCTATAGTTCGTCCATCATTTTCTCTCGTCCATAAAAGCCACACGGGAAAAAAAACAACTTGGATCTAGAGTCCAGACTCTTGAAAACATTGACAAGAAAAAGGACTCTTGATTCAATCAGATTTAAGTTTAAATAAAAAAAAATCCGCTCAAATTAAGAGGCTTGGTTCTTAATTTAAGCTTAAATCTGATTGAATCAAGAGTATTTTTTCTTGTCGATGTTTTTAAGAGTCTAGATTTTAGATCCAATGTGTGTTGTTTTTTTTTTCGTTTTTTTTTTTTTTTCCAGTGTATAGTTTGTCCATCATTTTCTCTCGTCCATAAAAGCCACCCATTTCAACCAATAGGATCGCTCCATACCCATTATGTCTACTTTGCCTGTTGGTTTATCTATAATTTTCAACGAACAGCTTCTTTCCTTCGAAGGCCTCGTATGGTGCATTTTCATCAAGGAAGGTTTCAGAAGGTTCCACAAACGGGGAGATCCGGGAGGCTTTCCCGAAAATTTCGAAATTTTAAAGTATCTAAAATGCAGTTTGAATCAGTTTTTAAGTCCTCTAAGTCTAAAACAACCACCCGTATCAACCAATAAGATCATTCCATTTTTATTTGTCTTCCTTGTTTGAATAGTCGGCCCGGAGACTGGTTATGCATTGTTCCAATTGCGGGACCAGGAGTATTTCACACGGGTTGGAGCCTTTGTGTGGAGGCTGAGCTAGTTACGGGAGAATGCGCTATGGGGATGAGCTGTTACGTATGCACTCGGCGCGGAATGCACGCAACTCGGCACCTCGGAGTTGCATTTAATTACACCTCGATGATATCTAATCACGAGTATCCGAATCCCTTTGATTGCAGCATTGCCAATCGCCGCGCCGCGCCGCCCCATGCGCCATGCCCCATGACACTGCAGACGCCCTACTTTCGGCTAAAGTGTTGTTAATTAGCACTTGAATATCGACTCATCGACACCCATACTGCCGTGCTAAGAAAAAACGCCGTATGAACCTTCAGGCGTTGCCAAATTTTGTCAACAAAACAGATGAGTTACGTCGGTTCAGCAGCTGATCGTAAAACTGAAAATGTTCGCTTTTAAATGGCGTGGTCCCTCAAATACAAACAAAATAACAAAACCTGTATTGATTTGACTTACTTTGAAAAGTAGACTTTTACTGTTCCTCAAAGATAAACCTCGTCATTTTCACTGACAATTTTCGAATTCAAATCTGTCTACTTTCATGAAACAAAAAAGCGAACTGTTTTCAAATGAAACAGAAGCAGGCAACACCGTTTCAGCAGGTGCTAATTTTATATATCGTGCTTTTAATTCGGAGCTCAAACTCGACGTGTTAGCATCGCTCTGTTGCAACTGAGATGACCGTTTTGAAAACATCACGAGCCTCCCAAGGTTCTCCATTAACTGAAATCCTGAGAGTGCTCGGTAGGGCGAAGAGGAGGCGTTCTACAAAATAATGCAACACATCGAGCTGTTCACGACGTTGCTCACAATAGTGGAACCGTGCATCACACATTAAATTTTAGAAGTCAAATATTGAATGTTTTATACATGTTGCAGGCAGCCAGCGATCGCTGACACTTTTCAATCGGAAAGCGCGTCAAATCGCAATGGTTCGCATTAACGTAGTAAAGGTTTCGCGCAACCTCGGCTTTGGAGCGCCTTCAACAGCCGGCGATACTCTCCGCTTTGTCAGGGAGTTGGTTTAGTTGCCTATCCGAACCGAATCCAACCCATTGTAAGGTCACTGATTTCACCCCACGCACTCGCGAGTATGCTAGCTCTGCCGTGCTAAGGAAAAACGCCGTATGAACCAGTAGGCGTTGTCAAAAATCCTTCAATAAAGTACGAATTTGTTGGGAACATTGTGAATATTTATCCTCCGATTTTTCAGAGGATTTTATTCGCAATTTAATCTACAGTAGGTATCTGAAAGTTTTAAGGAAAAATAATCATAAAGTTCCGTAAAACTGAATGTTTTACGTTAGGAGGTATGACAACATCTGAATGTTCATACGGTATTTTTCCTCAGCACGGCAGAGCTGGCACCATGCGTCTGAGAAGATAATTGCACCTGTTCTTATATTTTAAGCATAGCGATGAGTACTTTCTATCTTTTTTCACTTTTGAATTTGCACATTTTCATATTCAACACCAATATGTTGCGGTTTTCCGGCGCTTGCTAATTGCCCGTGACATAAACGTATTTTGACTTTACATGTTAAATAATCTTACAAATTATGGTATAATAGCATATTGAAGCCAAATGACACGCAAATATTTTTGAGTTTCTAATTCTATAAAACGGCCTATTGGCGGATTAGAATTTTTCTCTGCATGTGCGGAGTATCATCATGCAATCTAGAGCGATGATTATTTTGTTCAGCTTTGCTGAATTTTATAAGGTCTTAAGGTTTTTTACAATTTTACTTCCTCTGAGCAGTTTCTGTCTCTCTTAAGATCGGCCCGCTCCTCTCGCTCTGATTGGCTTAATTTCAGTCGTGTAAAGCCCACGACCAGGAACCAATTAGAGCGCTGTCACAGCTCTCCTATGCTAAAACAGATAAAAACGGCCATACTCTATCCAAGTAGGATACTCAAGTCTCATCGAGCGAGGGACCGGGGGGGGGGGGGGGGGTCCAGAGTATGGAAATTATCGGTTTGAGGACACCTCTGCCTCGGTCATGGCCGGAACGAAGCTCCCGGGGTCGTAGGTGAGGGGGGAGGGAGGGGGTGGGTCACTGGGGGTGCAGTGGTGGACTAACGACCATCATGCGCGCGTCTCTCCGTCTCGTTGCGGGTTGAGATATACGGTCACTGATATTTGTATGACAGCAGTAATTGGAACTAATCCTGCCACTATTACCCCATGATTAATGGCTCGGCGTCACACGGTTGCCTACCCTGGAAAAAAATGTATACTAGGGAAAAGTTCAGGGGATCCGTTTCTTTTCTTTTACATTATTTTTACTGAAATGTGTCGATTTACATGAATATTTAGCCCTTCAGATTGTTGCCTAATCTGATAATGGGTCGTTCAGGTATTAAGTAACGCACTTTTTGCGATTTGTTCACCCCCCTCCTCTTTTATCACATCCGTATCGCAGCCCCACTCCCCCCTTTTGAATTACCTAACGCTTGCCTGACCCCCTCTCCATTTTAAAAAAATGAGAAAACAGCTTGAAAAAAATTTGCGGGTTTTTTGGAGATATTTCGCTGAAATACGACGAAAATATGAAGTTTATTATAATAATTTACTTTCGGCGTGATAGTGTGGATTCACAAAGGGGAAATAGTCGATTTTTAACGACCAAAAAGGGTTAATTTTCTGTAACGTCAACAGAATAAGGGGGAAAAGGCTTGGGAGTTGAATTTATATTACTTTTGGCGTTTTAGATGCCAGCTGATCGTTGAAATGGGTAGACAAAACGATAGACAAATAAGACAAAAAGGATATGATTGCAGTGGGCAAAAGAGGTATGTAAACTAACGGCAACTCACGAGAGACCCTACAGTAAGTCCATCAATTTCTCCCTTGGTCTATAAGAACCACCCAAAGACACCATCTCGCATATTAATCATTAGGATCGCTCCATACTCCGTATGTCTTTTTTGTCTTTCGTTTTGTCTATCAATTTTAACAATGTGGATTGTCAGCCGACTTTTTTTCGATAAACTGCCAAGCATCTATGCAATGACGCTAAGATTGCTAAGGCTTGCGTTCATTTCGCAGTATCCAAAACTAGAACGGAGTTCCTTGATTCTCTCAATTTTCTTCCTTTGCGTCTGCCAAAGTAATGTGTCATTGCGTAAGTAAAGTCTAAGCGAAAATGCAAGCCACAGCTATCTTAACATCCCAAGTTCCGGAATAAATCCAGGGATTATATCTGCATTGGCATAATACATGACAACCTACTTTCGCAGTAAAAGAAAAAGCCTGCATTCCTCGCAATTTGACAACGCCGTCCAAGTTGAAACAGTCAACCACCGACTGGAATACTAATGCCACATTTTTCCTCTGCTCCATTCTTTTTTCTCGTTTCGGTTTTGCTTATCTCATTACGACCGTTTTGGATTTTCACGTCTCTACCGAGAGAAATCCAGTGGCTCCGTCAGATATAAAATCCGCTCGAATCCTCTTGAGCCCCGCGCAGCCGCAGCGGCTGAGGGTCAACTCGTAATGAAAACTTTAAATTTTACCAGTGAAACAATCGTGAAGACGACGGTTTTCTAGGAAAGCTGACAACTTTGGTGGAGACGGGTTGCGGGTTGTGTCTGACATGAGTGATTATGACCAAACGTTTGTGCATGCGCTGTGACGTGCGTTACGGGAATTTTTGAGCCATGTCGCGCCGACGAATTCCTCCCGGTTCATCTCGAACTTCTGTCCGAGTTGAGGAAGTCATTGTGCCAAGTATATTTTCATAACTCCCGAAGTATGCAAAATAGATCCATCCCAGGAAAAATGCGGACAGCCTCATTTCATTGTTGCTTACACCTTGGCAAACCGGTCATTTCTACATTAAGCATTTTAATAAAGAGTCTGTTTATTTAGCGGAATAATCAAGGTTGAATTTAGTCGTGAGGTGGTTGAGTTTGAGACAATTCTTTACAAGAAGAACTAGTTTGAAGAACCATTACGAATAACACAAACGGAAACAAGCACAATATGGAAATAGAGGGAGGAAAAGGATGCGCGTCTACGACGGCGCAGAGATACAACTATTCGTACTCGATGGACGTCCGTGCTGCATCTGAAAATTTGAAGGCGCGATGACGCGAAGCGTTGGCTCTCAATAGTCTGCTATTTGCTGCCAATGAGGTGTCGCTCTGATTCGAGAGAAAAGTTAAAAAAGAGGCCCGAGCACATCTCTCCTACTTTCAGCTGTGTTATTTACGTAGTGCTTGAAGCACCATTAAGAATAACACAAACAGAAACGAACACAATATGGAAATAGAGGGAGGGAAAGCATGCGCGTTTACGACGGGGCAGGGATACAACTATTCGTACTTGATGGATGTCCGTGCTGCATCTGAAAAATTGAAGGCGCGATGACTCGAAACATGGGCTCTCAGTACGTCTTTCCTGCATGTCTCCGGCTGTGCTGATACTCATTTTTTCTTCTTTTTTCAGGTTCTTGTCTGATTCTTTCTTAGGATGGATTTGCAGACCCACGTCTCAAACTCGTGTAAACCGCAGCACTGGCTCGTTTCTTTTGGATATAATGGTGCTTGGATGAGTTTAGTGGCTTCAATTTCTTATGTTTTCTGTAATTTCATAATCCATTGGTTACTTCATTACGTTCAATTTTACAACTTTTACTCTGTCCAATTAATAAACTTTGAGCCTAAAAATAGCGGAAACTTGGGCTGCTTTGCCAAAATTGTCTGAACCCTCTCCACGTATAGGGTAGATGCCCTACCAGAAAATTTCACATTGCACCACTTTAACCAGCCAAGGGTCTACGCCCTCAGATGCGAGTCAGTCCGGCCTTGCTGCGTAGAATTCACTTTTTATTCAGATTTGCCTAACATGAGATTATTATAAAATCGTTGATTCCGGGTAAGTGGGGTGGGACACCTGACTAATTTTGACTAATAGGAGGAAATTTTTCAGATTCGTTGAAGTTTTGTCTCCACTCCTTCCCCACGTCAATTTTGCTTCCATCCTAAACTACCACCTTGCATGATATTTTGCTGCAAGTACACCCCTATTAGCTAATTTATCGATCATTGGATAGTAGTGGATTACTGAAGTCATCATTAGATTCTCCTTGATCTCCTGAAAAAATAAGCCCAAAAAGCTCAAACGTACAATGGAGAATTTGCATCCAAACTTTTAATTTCTTCATCTGAAAGTGCTTAAAGAGCTGATTTCACAGTATTTTTTATATTTTTGTTCTGATATGGGAAATAGTATAAAAATTGATTTAAAGGTCAGAAAATGCACAGCCTGGTGACGTCATCTGGTGGCATTTCCTATTATAACACATGTAATTTAGCAGATTAGATCATTTTGTCACATCTTCTCCAATAAATGCTCAATTTATGAACCGAGGGTCTCTTCGTGTTCAACTCACTCATTAGTTTCCCCCTAAACACGAAATTCATCCAATTTCAGACACCTGCAAATTCTCTATTAGTTCCGGGTTCACTCTATATTCGTCCTTATTTGACTCGACTTCGATCCGAGAGCGATGTATGGATCTGTCGTCGCATTCGACGCGCTCCCCCGAGCTCGGTCTCCGCCGCGAGGTGACAAAACGAAAAGGGCCCAGGATCCAGGAATGTCCTTTCAAAGCTTCCGGTCGACGCAGTCAGGGTTCCTTTTCCTCGCCGCCACCGGCCACCGCCCCGGAATCCCCGGATAAAGGTCCGATTCGAGCGAGGACAGTGACTCCCCCAAATCGTCCACCCTAAGACATAAGCGCGTAACTCGATTTCCACCTGAGCCCTGTTCTTCGTTTAACTCTATGCTTTTCGAGGCTAGTTTGGGAATAGAGATACGCCGTTAGGTCCGAGGGGCGACGAAATGTCCGACACAAAACGTCTCTAACCTTGCTCACATTCCGATTCCGATAGGTAACCTTACTTTTCGACGGGGCTACCGTGAGCGACCACGCACCGGAGGAAGGAGGGGGATCTGAATGGTAATCGGGATTTGATTGTTACATCCTGGACTCAACGTAAAGAACTCCGCTCCGCTATAAGGGAATCGCCGGGCAGTGTTGTGACTTTTCACGCGCTGAAAAAAACTCTGGTTCGAATGGATTGTATTCGATATATGGTTCGATGTATCGTTTGATTCAAAGCAATGGAAAATAACCCCAAGGAAAAATTTTAAGACTTAAGTTAGGGAAGCTGAAAATGTGAAAATTCCTAGCAATTTCACTTTTCATTGCCATTTTGTACTCATTAGAATAAAAAATCTATTACAATATCCGTTCCTCCAGATTACTAAAATGATTTTTAGGCTTTGTTTACTTGTTGAACCAATCGATATCGATACGATTTCACCTGTTTGATGTACCATTTAATGGTAAAAATACCTCCAATTGTGGTTATGACTCATATAAATCAAATGCTCCTATTGAACATCACTCATTTGATAATTTTAACCGTGATTGGATAACATTTACCGAAAGCAAACCAGTTCGATTGCAGTGTTTGTTCTCTAATTCATGCATCTTCATATTAGGCTGAGAAAAATGCCTTGAAGAGCAAATGATTTTTGTTTTGCCACCAAAACAAGCTTGAGTTTTGTTACTGTGCATATATTCAGTAATTTTTAATGCAAAGAAGAAGTAAGATATAAGTGCACATATTTGAAAATGCTGAAATGAAGCAGATTTACTTCCAGCAAATGCGACACAATTGTTTCCAAGTGCACTGCAGAGGAGGATGTGGACAAAGCTTGATTTCCGACTAAAACTTTTGGGATGATATAGAACACTGAAAAAAAATTCTCGGCGTTTTCACCAAGGTCCGTTGGTACCTTTACCATCTCACTTGTTTTACCAATTATTGGTAATTTTTCCAAGACAGACCCGTAAGCTTATCTAAAAACCGGTATTTTTACTGTTTTTTTTTCAGGTAAGAATACCACTTTTATTGTTAATCAATTCCCGGTAACTTTGCCATTTTATCTCGGTAATTCTACCACAGTCGATAAAAAATATTGGCGTTTTTACCGGGGTCCGGTAAAATTACCGAGAAAGTCAATAATTTTACCGAAATTTCTCGGTAAAATTACCAATTCCACAAACGGTAATTTTACCAAGAAAAAACTGGGATCAAATAGAACCCTGAATTGTTGGTAATTTTACCCTTTTCTTAGTAAATACACCGAGATTTTTTTTCAGTGAAGAACAATCATCGTCCTCCGTGCTTTGACATCAGAAGTATTAAATTAAACTAGCACAGATTAATCTATTCCAATAACGTGGCATGCCCCTCTCCGCCATCTTGTTGTTAAGATGGTGCGCCATTTGAACGCATTGCCACTGATACACTAGAATCCTAGGGCAGGTTTAAATCAAAAAGAGCTCTCTATTGGCTGAGCGCTTAAAAGTATGGTTAGTACCTATGATGAACACGTCCATAAGCATCTTCAAATACTTCACAGTTTGATGATAATAACTTCCGCTATCGAAAAGATTGAAAAAAAAAAGAATAAAATCTTTGCAGGGGGGGAGTATTAGTGGGGGTGGGTGTGGGTGATGGGTGGGGGGGGGGGGGGGGGGGGGGGGGGGGTAGGTGGGGGGGGGGGGGGGGGGGGGGGGGGGGGGGTTTGGGGGGGGGGGGGGGGTGGTTATTATAAAGGTTTGTTTTTTTTGGGATGTTGATGTAGGTTGGAGAGTGATAGAGGGGAGTAAGTTTGGAAGGGGTTGGGTGGATTTATAAGATGAATATGGGATTTTATAAAAATAAGGAAGGAGGGTGGAAATAGTAAGGAGAATGGATGGGAGAAATTGGGATGAGGTGTATATATATTGGTAGATGGGGTGGTAAGAAGATTTAAATTGAGTGTAGGTAAAAGTGACGAAAATGGGGATTATTGGTATGTGAGTACAGGTAAGATTTAATAGAGAAGGTTATTGGGGAAATATAGTTTTGAGAGATGAATGTTGAGGAGTGATAGATTAGTGTTGATAGGTTGTATTGTTGATGTAAGAAGTAAAGGGGATGGTTGTTGAAAGAAGGAGGTGGGAGGAGGGGTTATTGGGAGTCAGTATCTGGAAAATTCTATAAGTTAGACGTTGTTTTTTGTAAAGTAGACATAGTAGGGGTTGTGTGATAAATCATGGATAGGTTTTTAATATATAATTGGATAACGTATAAGGACTGTAAGATTAAATAAAATAGATAAAGTAAATTATACTATTGAGGATAGAGATTGGTAGAGGAATTCAAGAGCCAAGCCCCTTAATTTGAGCGGATTTCCTTTTGATTTAAGCTTAAATCTGATTGAATCAAAATTTTCAGGGATTAGGGCCGAGTAGAATCTGTTTCAGCAGATTTACTCGTCAATTCCGAGAAAATTAGACGGCACCACCGAGATTCGAACCCGGGACCTATTGATCTAGAGTTAGACGCGCTGACCACTACGCCAACCTGGCCGGCAATTTTCATTTTAGATTCAGAAATAAGGCCGATTTCTTGGGATCATATCTGGATCAAATCTTGTAATACGGAAGGATTCGTCGCAGTGTCCCTCAAGAGCAAGCCTTACGCTCTAGGTACAGGAAATAGACTTTCGTGCGACCCCTGTGATGAGGTGCTAAAAGAGACGGTGATTTTGTATCGCATCCCCAATATTTTGCAGTGGACCACCCTTTTCAAGCCCTTGAAAAAGTCATGACACCACACCAATAAATAAAAGCAAGTGGTTGAGCTCTGCTCAAAATATTCTGTCGCACTTCCCGTTTGTTGCCAAATTTATTTTTTTTATTTCGTTTCATCACGTGATAAGGTAACTGTTCATAGCACTTTGGAGAAAGATTAGATAGTCAATCGATCGACTGATTATGTCTGGATGTTTGGACATTTTTTAAAGAATTTCCAAGCATCACATTGCAATGCAGTAACGTCAGGAATATAAACACACAATTTGACCTAGAATCGTTTTGAAATCGCTGAAAAAGTGTGTTTCAATAAGGCAATCAATCGGAAGGCAAAACGATTTGCAATGTTCACTTGGACGTAATTTAAAGTTATTTAAAATTACTTTTTGTCAAACTGTGTGTGCAAATACTTGACGTAGGTGCTTCAGTATGATGTGATGCTCAAAAATGTTTGCTGAAAGTCTTAAAATCCAAAAATTATCGTTTATCGACCGATTGATCATCGAGTCGTTTCGAGAGTACTAAAAACCCACCTTAAAAAATATGCAAAAATTTGCACCTCTGCACCTCTATGGATTAACCGCTGATAATTATTAAGATGGAGCTTTTTCAAGGCTCTAAATGCAATTACTTTTTTGGGAACCTCTCTGCCATCCGTACCAATTATTTTGATTTAATGTAACCATCTACTTAACAAGAAAAACTGGTTAATGCGGCCACTTTTAGCATGGGTCATGATAGTTTTTTGGCAAAACTGTAAGATGTCTAATAACCACTAAATTTTTCTCCCATGATACAATACATCAAAACTAAGTAGGAGAAAATATTTCCCCAGGATATCATTTTTATAGCGTTTAAATAAAGCAGAGGTATTTTTAGACGCTTGGAAATGTCTAGTTTTTTATTTTATTCACACTAAGAGTGATTCATGTCTGAGTCGAAAATAATTATTTCTTCTAACCATTAGGCAACTACATTTTTCTTTTCCTGCACCAACTAATGTTATACTTCCTGAGCTCTCATATTGACAAGAAATAAAAAGCTAAGAACATCATAGAGACGAAAGCTGAGACTGACATGATGGCTGCCGAATTCTCTCAAGAAACAGTTTTACTCAGAATCATATTGCGTACTATTTACAGGTTTTACGTGTTGGTCTGGCAACAAAAGGCCGGGCGTGCATTGGCGTCAGGAAGTCTGGAGGGACGCGTTGAGGGATATATGGGCTTCCATGAAACTTGGCGGGCCCCTTCCACATTCTGAGAGCATCTGGAGTTGAAAGCCTAATTGATGTGTAATGAGGAGACATTTAAGTCTTAATGAAGTAATCTATACTAACATCACTTTTGCGCTACTCCTTAGTTTTAAAACAGCACTCGCCCTCATACACTCTCAAAAAGATTGAAAGAAAAGAAGAAAGGAAGAAAGAAGAATACATTCTCAGAAGTTTTAGCGGTCATTTTGATCAATGTTATTCCACATCTGTGATATTTTTGTCAACGTAGATTTTTAACATGAAGTATTGTTGGAATCTCTGAAGCTAGTTAAGGTGACAAAATCATTGAAAAGCTATACAAAATTATTATTCGTAAAATGAAATGCAATATATTGACTGGAATAAGATTTTTTTTTGGTTACGCTTATAGCATGAACTTGGCGTGCAAACAGCCTCCCCAATTATTTTTTAGAAAGCCTGTCAGAGTCTTTAATTATTACAGTAGGAAATCATGTATATGCCAGTTTGCCTCAATTCTATGTAGGCAATACAAGCTCTTACGTGGTCAAATAGTTGTATCGTCGTGAAATGGTATGCGCTTACTCGAGACACACACAAGTGCGAGCTTTTTACAAGACGGGAAGAGGTTACTTCAATGTCATGATTGTACGCCTTCAATTTTTAGTGTAGGCAACACAAGCTCCTACGTGGTCGAATAGTGGTATTATCCCCCATATAACAACCGGATGGTTTCCTGTCGGCGAATTCGTTGCAGACAAACTTTGAATGTAACTTTTGTTGGAATCCGTCAACTTATTCAAATTTTTAATGGTGTCTTTCAGTCGCCAGAAAAAAAGAAAAAGGAGAATCAAGAAAGGAAAAGAAAGAAGAATAATAAGAGCGTAAAAAGCACAGCAGAGTAATAAGAATAAAATAATAAAAAGGAGAAAGAAAGAGGAAAAACCTTAGAGTCGTTTTTTCCGTGTATTTAAGAGAAAACATTCGTTCGATCAACCGTTATTATTTTTTTAAATAGGTACAAATGTTGAGCTTCTTATACAAATCCTATAAAAATAACGATGGGTGGATTTTTAATATTTGACTACGTACTTTCCTAGAAATTTGACACAACGGATTTCGCTGTTTGCATGGCAAGTGCAAATACATCAGACGCACAAAGAATGTTAGTCATTTAAACTTTTTTTGATACTATCGCATTGATATTTTATTAAGAGAAAGAGCTACTCATTTCATTATGGGGGAAAAAGACGTCCCAAAATATTGCGTGTAAGGTCAACCCCGCAGAACGAATAAGGAATAAGGTAGACCCCGTGATCTTGAGACCACTGTCTGGCACATGTTAACTAAACCGCGAATGAATGGAGAATCGTAAAGGAATGTGTGATGAGAGAAGTGTTGTGATTCTCTCAACATTACAGCACACCAAGTTTGCAATCACTATTCTAAACCGTGCGTAGACGGAGAAAACACGAAAAAAAAAAACCTAAAACAAAGCGGAGAGTGAATCGAAAGGACAGACGAACAAAGTGGGCATAAACAAGGCCTCGCAACCACAACGGGCCAGGCAATTCCTCAGCTGAAAAAAAACCTAGAGGGGAAGTTAATAAAACCTAAATCAACCTTATAATCTGACTATCGAATATCCCGGGGAGAGCCATTCAGAGCTTATATTCAGGAATTCCTCTCGTAATTAAATTTACGCCCGGGCTTTTGTGTCGGGGGCACGGTGGCATAATGAGAGGGCTCACTTCGGGGACACTTTTCAGGATCGTAACTGGAGATCGAGAGTTGCTAATTTTACAAATTAACCCCCACGGATTGGCTTGAATTTGGCGAATTTTGCCGCGTGCTTTGGCAACGCCGGAGTGGTGGCTGGTGGATTGTCGTCACCTTCTGATGTCAAACTGACACCTCGCGACGATTCAGACCCAGGAAGTAGCTGAGCCTGGGGACCTATTCATGCAGTCTCTGTTTTGCATCCACGCTCGCGTTCTAGTGCTCCGAGGGGCAGGAGAAGGAAGGACGCCATCCTGCCATGCCGAAGGTGACAGAAAGGGAGGCTGGGCAATGGGATGAGGTATTATGGAGAGAGGTGTGAATACGATTGACGAGGTCCTTTGTGGCTACCTCAGTTGCACGAAAAGACCAGGCACAAGCAACGTAAAAAAGTTGCAAAAATAACGAGCACAAGCCAAAGGCAACACGTATCAGCCGAACTGGGGGAGGGGGGGCTACCTGGCTGCAACCCCCCCCCCCCCCCTATGAAATTTACTCAACCTTCGCCAGAAAATGTGAGGGATTTGGCCGAATAATTGGATTGCGTTTTGCAAAAGGAACCAGGAGCATCGCAATGTTGCTAAGATTGTGCATCTTATTTTGTCCATTAAAATACTAAAATCACAAAAACCTGATTACCATTAACAGTTCCTGTTTTACCCGCTAAAAAACTATAAATTTAAGACAAAAATTATTATGTAAATTTCATATTTTTTCATGGTTTCCGTACTTCAGTCCATTTATGTCTTAAAATTATAGTTTATAGGGTAAGATGAACTTTTTAGACGACCACTTTTTATTTCCAAGGTAAAAAAGTTGCACAATCTTGGCATCATTGCAATGCTTCTGGTTCCTTTTTGCAAAATGTAATCCAATTATGTCACATATCTTTCATCCTTGATATCAACCACTGTACTAATTGCGAGGGGCGTTGGTTCATTTGAAAGGTGTTGTTCTCAATGCTTCGGGAAAACTATAAATTATTTTCTGGGGTTCGTCCCCGATTTTTAAATCCCTAAAAACTCATAAATTGGATGAGGGGAAGTGGGGGTTTTTTGTTTTTCGGAAAAGTTTTGTTGCTACGCATCTTACTTTACTGTTTGCTGTCTTTTTATCAGCTGTTTTCATTCAACAATCATCATTAAGTGAGGTTACTTCCAACACTCAACTGCCATCAACTTACATTTTTCTTTTCCCGCGTTTTTTTTTTTTTTTTTTTTTTTTTTTTTTTTTTTTTTTTTACGGTTTTTCATGATTGGTTCCATATTTTTCCTATTGCCAATTTTTCCTCATTAAGGCAATAACCTCCAAGTTTTTTTTCTCATTTCCGATCAGAACTTTTCACGCTGTTTCTTTTCAATGTGTATAAATATGTTTATTATTAATTTCCATTTTCATTTCATCCTTTTTCTTCTGATTTATTTTTTTTAATTTAAAAATTGAACTTTTCAGTTATGATTTTGTTAAAATAATAATAATTTTTACTAATTTTAATTTTAAATTTAACAGTTGTTATGAGTGAAATTTTCAATGACCGAGGCGGTCGTCCTCCAAAACGTGGTCGCGTTTTCCAGAATTCTTCGCATGTTCGTTTAGTGAAGCAAGAACTTAACTCTGTTATTAGTATAGAAAATCAAAGTTTCATTTCTTCATTTCGGAAGTATAAAATTGATGATCAGAACTTTGATGAAAATTTTGTTACCAAATTTTCAGTCGGTTCAATGAATATAATTTGTCATCATTGTGATGCTCGCCATTTTCAGGGTGACATGTCCAATGGTCATTTTAATAACTGCTGCCAAAATGGCTTAATTTCTTTAACGAGTATTCGGACAAATACCGATTTGAAATCATTATTTTTATATTCTCCAAATTTCATAAAGCATATCAGAAATTATAATAGTGCTGTTGCTTTTGCCTCTTTCTCTGTAAATCGAATTGATATTCCGGGTGATGGACCTTATTGCTTTAAATTTCAAGGATCCATATATATGTAAGTTTATTTAATATTTACCGTTACGTAACGTACTTTTTTCAGTTTCTCAGTCCGTCCCTCCCTCCTTCCCACCCCTTAACGCATCCGGAATGCAGCTGCATTCCGGATGCATTTAAAAAATAAAAAAAGATCTTCTTTAAAATTAGTTTGAAAACAAATGTAAAACCTAAAAAATAATTTTGTATGAAGATTAAAACAAAATTTTAGTTTAAAGTTTACTAAATAAAATTACAATTTTTGAAAACATTTGTTATATTTATTCTCTCAAAGAAATAATTAGACCCGATTCAAAGACAAAACAGAAAATTAAATGAAAATAAATAAAAAAAAAAAAAAAATGTGAAAGTGAAAAGTGTACAGGAAAAATAAGGGGCTGCGAAGCAGCCCCATAAGCCCCTAGTTGTATTTTAACCAGCTAAATACTCTCTGTGCAGTCTTTTTGACCCATATTCATCACGCGCGCTTATTTTCACAGAATGATCTTTACAAAAAGAAAAAAGAATCATTGAAGTTTTCAAGAGACGTTTAGTCGTTTCCCACGTAGAAAATAAAGCACGACAATCTGTCCGCAAACAGAGATACGCATTTCTACAGTTTCACCATCGACTTGCTTATGGAGCCAACTTGTATGAAGAGTTAAAAAAGATTCTTTCCCACGAAAGTGAAAGTGAAAATCTCTCATAAAAGTAGAAAAAAGGACCTATAAAACCAGCATAAAGCCCAAAAATGCAAAACTGTATTCCTATCACGCGATAATCATAGATCAGTCGAAGCAAGATCACACCCCAACCAATCCTTATTATTATCCTAAATTGATAAGGGTGCGTGAGGGATGTCAGAACTAGATAACGGGGATAGGATAGGATTAACGTTCATTAAAATTCTTGCGTAAAGGAACCTGGATTTGAGGGATATGCACCGGGCATTCTTGGGAGGTCTAAACTTGACTTGGATGGGTCAGCTGCAATACTGGAAATCGGGTTGATTGCACGTTTTCGATAATTGCCGGTCTGGCTGCGAAGACCGGGAATTAAAGTGCTCCAGTGCGTTTCTGAGCTACGGTACCACTGCGCAAGACTTTGTGGCCGGGGAGGGACAGAATGCGCATACCTGTGATCAAGATCGTCTGCAAAATTTTAATATGGCTGATAGGAATGTAAGTTATCTGAATCGAGGTTCGGTCTAAGGACCGAGAACTTCGGTTACCTGCACCAAAAATTTTGGTGAAAAGTCAAATTTTTCACCGGACTCCTCGATGAATGACGTAATCTGCCGCGATGGAGCAACTGACTTATACTTCTTGGATTTTAGCAAAGAATGGGCCTGTTGCAAACTTCAGCTAGATCAAAAATAATGGTTAGCATTTAAAGGAAATGGTTCAAAAATCACAATGAGCACATCGGGAAAGTCTTAGATACACTCCTAACTTCACAATCTACGTAAGAAATATGCGTTTTTTAAGCTTCCCGCTTCACAAACGATACCACAGGCACAAGTGAACATTTCGCAAGAGGAGTGGTTCCATCCAACCCTTGCGCACATGGGTGCTACGCAATATTCAGCATGGCCGACGGCAACCCGTTGTAACGAACGTGATGAGACGGGACTTCATCAACCGGTGGAGTTTTGTCTTTGAATTTTCCTTGTGTTGATAAAGACCATGGTGCTTCCGCACTATTTGCACGCAGTAGCGTCAGCCGTTGCTTTCTTCATGCTCCATAGTCCTGTTCCTTCTCTACTAATAATCCAATTTTTTCTGACCCCTCTCAATTTTCAAGCCCTTAGAGTCTCCCTCATATGGTAAGACTGTCGGCAATACGTCTTTGAGGCTTCATCCCCTCCAGTGGCGAGGCGTGAACGATCGATTATCGATATTTTCCCATTTGAAGCTATGGTGAAGAATCGATTATTGAGGTGTGCTGTTTATCGATTCTTTTCCATAGGTTTAAACGACAGATCAATCGATGTCGCAAAGCACGCCACGCCACTGATCCCCTCTCCGATCCCGCCTAATCACGAGGGTAGTTAGCGAGGTGTTGAACTTGGAGGTGTTCCGTCTGGAAAGGCACAATCGGGAACGGGAGGGGCGGAGAATAGAATGACAGATTTGGTAGTAATTCTTGAACACGCACGACAAAGACTCCATCTTTCCGAGCCACCCCCACCCACCATCAGGCCGGCGGGAGGAGGAGGAAGGGGAGAGGTAGCGGCTGGCTTGGCCAAAGGCATCCCCCTTGGGGTGGCCGGCTTCTATTATAAGCCGTTTATTCGGTAATTTTAGTCTTGTTACCGAACTATCAACGCCAAACGCCTCCGTCGTCAGTCCCCTAACCTGAAGGGGGTGGGGGATGGGGGGTTGCTCGATTTTTTCGGGGCGAATTCAAACGAGAAATTGATTCGTGATGTCCTTTGTTGCGCGCGGCCGTCTTCGAGCACAGTGATGCCTACTTCGCTAATATTACTAGAAAAGATACGGGGTGATTCGAAATATAGTACTCATATGAAGAGCGTCACGGAGAACTAAAAACAGTTCATATTGAATGCTGAAGTTTTCGGGTTCAGATAACCTATTTTTTGGTCGCAGAAACCGAACTATAGCTCAGCTTATCGAAATTCGGTTCAAGTGACCGGAAAAGTCGGATAATGGAACTGAAAAAATTTCGCGTTCAATATGCACCGAGGTTTAGTCTGTGTAAATGAAGCAATGCGGGCGCTATGCACCAATTTAGATCCTTGGAATGAAAAAAATAGTTGGGTGGGTGAGCAGGGTTGTTTTCACACTTTCGTCACCCACTAAACCGCTTTTGGCAAGTGGAGGTTTAAGTTGAAGATATTTTTCGAATGCAATGCACACTATTCGTTTGAAAATTGAGTGATAACACGCGGCTTTGAAGTCTGAGTAATATTAATGGCTATGTAAGGAAGGAATACATCCTTCTCTGTAATTTGGAATCATCCCTATATGAACTGGCTAATATGTACTTAATCCTAAGAGCTCCATGATGCTTATGATGTCTGAACCAATCAGGAATGACCGCACTCTCCTCTTGAAGATATCCTAATTCGAAAGGGTGATTTAAAACATATCCACAGGCAATTTGTAATTTTGCATCTGTTTTTCCCCCATCTTAAAGGGATGAAATTTGCACATCCTGAACCCCCTCCCCCCGATTATTTCATGGCTTTTACTCCAGTTGAGGGGCCCCACAGCTACTTGTAAGTCACAAATATGGGGGCTTTTGAGAAGTTTCGAGGGATCATCCGTACCTTGGAGTATGCACAAGATATCTCCAACAACCATGTGTATCCACACTAAGACGGAAATTGGATCTATAAATCAGTGCAGATCGATAAAAAAAAAAAAAATAAGTTTCGAAGGATAAGCAAAAAATAAAGCGTAAAAGTGGCCGGGAATTTTAGGATGTAAAAGGCTGACCTTAGGATTAAAAACTAAAAATAGCGTGATACATTGACACCTACACTGTCGTGCTAAGGAAGAACGCCGTATGAGCCTTCAGGCGTTGCCAAATTTCCTTCGATAGAGACCGAATTTCCAGGGAAAATTATGAGCATTTTTTTCCAAAATTTTCAGACAATTTCGTACGCACTTTAATCTAAAATATCTGAAAATTTTAAGGCAAAATATGCATGAATGTTGTCCAAAAGACATGTTTTATCAGGGAAACTTGGCAACTCTCGAATGTTTATACGGTTTTTTCCTTAGCACGGCAGTACATCATGAGCCCAGAGTAGCGTGACCCATTCGGAGCGAGCAGACACAAGAAATCGAAAGGATCAATCAATCGGCCTACGTATTATACACCCTGTATCTTCGCTCGAAAAGCGATCATTATCAGAGGGATCTGACGTCACTGTCAGGGCTACTTCCTGGTCCCTGCGCCCTGCGTGGCTCCCGGGGCGAGCGGTCACCCGAACAGCTGATCGGAAACCTGCCCTTGTCGCGATTTTAAATTCGATGATAAATCGGCCCCCATGTCGCCTTAAACTTCCACTTTATGCGCCTGGCGGGACGCTCGTGGATTCAAGGGTGAAATATTTGATTGGTTTACCGACCTAGGTATAATTGGCCGGACACCAAACGAAACCACCTTTTTCCCACTGCTTTCCTGAGGAAATATGTTGTTTCTGCTCCAATATATCCGATGGTCGCACGCTTCGCTTTCGACTTTTTAAAGATTGTGTCGATAGGAGCGTGCTCCTCTCATTTTCCACCCTCTTTCTTCCCCTCCTTTATTATCCTTTTTCCGCTCACCTTTCCTCGTCTTCTTTTTTTTCTTTGCTTAGAAGATTTTTGAAGGGATAAAGTTCTTACACAGTCCTTTTGGACAATCGATGTTACTTTTTACTTTCTCTCTTCATATTTTTTTCCCTTTTGTGCCGGATATTTCTGGACAAATCGCACATGTTGCGTGAGCCATTTCAATATTTTACCAAATTGTATACTTTCTCTGTAGTGGTGCTTCATTTTCAAAAGGCAGCATCAAAGGACTGCCGAGTGATAAAACCAAGGAACATAATTATTTTAACTGACTGAACCAAGTATCACATGTATATCCTGTAATTGCCCACTACGTAAACTGAGCGGAATCATGCATGGACACGGCTGTTGCCCGAATTGTTAAAAAGCATAAATTCTAAGCCAATCTAATTAAAATTAGTCAAGTTGCTAATAATTAGTATATTTAATATTAACGCAATTCAGTTTCATAAAAATGGTAAATTTTGTGTCATTTATCGATTTGGAAAACCTGATACTCCCTCTCATCGAAAAGGTCCCCAATTAGACACTCAGCGTGCAACAAAGGTATACATCGAACTGGTTCAGTATTTTGGCATAAAATCACCTACCATCAGGAGACGAAGAAAGGCAACATTTTTAAGTATAAGTGGACCACGTTTAACAGAAAGGAACCAAGCCACATCAGCTATTGCCAAATTTAACTGGGCAAGTCAATTTTTTACGAGAGAACGTTTGTGCGGATTCCTTTGACAATTTTAAGGTATTTGCTTTGTACTATGGAGAAAATTCACTGAAATTTGCACAAAAATCCGCCAAACTGTTTTCATGCAAAAATGTCCAATTAAAGTTGGCAATAGCTGATGTGGCTTGGTTCCTTCCTGTTTAACGCGGTCCAAATAGGTTGCAGTCACGTATTAGAGGGCTAAAATTTAAACTAAACAAGAAAGAAATAATAAAAAATAACCGCCGCCCAATTGAGAGAGAAAAACTAACCTGATCCAGAAAAAAAAACACAAATAAGGCACGCGTATTTTGTGGCAAGATCGGACAGCCATTTGGCGCAACTATATATTCTTCTGTCGGGTAGAAGTAGGGATAAGGTGCACGGGAAAAAACAATCGTGCGCTCAAATTGTAAGGCGCAACTGACTTAATTCTGCAGGTGCACTGTCACCAGCTCTTTGTTCTTCGTGAGAAACATCACGGTTTTAAATTAGAAACGCAGGGGAGCTTCGTACTTTCGGACGGTGCATCCATGCCAAAAGGACCTATGTCTTAGGCAAGCCCTATTCACGAAGGTTCTTTTAACGTAAATCCGTCCGTTTCAAACTGACCGACGCGCGTCCGGTAATGAATTCCCATCGTCAGCGAGCTCAATTGAAATTGGCGGATCGATTATTGGTCGTTTATCTGCTTAGTGGCGATTAAATGCATTTGAATATTGCTCTGAGCACCATTCAGAATCTGATAAGATGGCGGAGCCTAAAGATCGATGAGTCTCAACCCAGGAACCGGTTTTCGGCGCAAAGCCCCATTGTCCGGCCGATTTTCGAAGATCGCCAGCCAATTATTCGCTAAGCCCAGAAGTGATGGTCTCTTCATGACACCCTGAGTTGCCAAGCCTCGAGTTGGAAGTTGAACATCGAAGAGATCTCTGCATATAAATATTCAAGAAAATGTCTTGGTTTTGCACCATTGGCACCCCTTTCGCTTCTCCGCCGAGGCTGGCTCACTCACCTGCCTGCGCGGACTTCATACATTTTTCGGTCTTAAATTTTCTTTACGCCGGTGCCGACAGTAATCCGCGAGTTACATAATTGACAAGATTGAAAGCGTGAGCAACTTTGAACAAACCGAGTCCGTTCAGAACAGTTCTGGTCCCATGAGAGAAGCCATTAGGGGTGAAAGTGTTTTTCCGCAGGGGAAAACAGAGGAAGAAGGAAAAAGGAATGGAGGAAAATCAGAATTTGAGGATGGTGAAGACGTATAGGGAAAAGTAGGAACAGAAGAAGATGAAGATGAAGAAGAAGAAGAAGAAGATGTTAAAAATGCGTGTTTATATGTCGAACAGTCCGTATTTTCTTGACACTTCATTGTTCATGACGGTCATATCGTTTTATGAAACAAAAACGTAAAGAGGCCATCACATATGAGATGAAAATAAGGCTTTTTTAGCTGCAGATGCACAGTTAAAATGGCATTATTCCCTTAAATTTTCAAGAAGCCTCGAGAAAATCCACTGTTGAGATAATACTTTTTTGGATAAATATAAGGGCGCATTATATCTACCTCAAAACGAAACTCTGAAAAATGTATTAAACTTTCCCTAGGAACAAATTTAAAGCTCGTTTTAGATAAACACGCAATTTCGGCTAAAATACGCCTTCAGACCCATGAATAGGCAACCTCCCAGCATGCAACAAGAGTCTTAATGCCCAAATCATGGGTATTTCCGTAAATTGCGCGGATTCGACTATTGATTTACGCAGTAATTGCCAGCTTTTAGAGAAGGTCCAAAACGACCCTTAACGCTACCCCTTCCTCTGGCGCCCCATGCGAATGCGCATTTATTGTGTCTCTGCAAGCCGATTATTAAAGATGATAGACGAAGTCATAGACAAAGAAGATAAACAGGATATGGAGGGATCCCATGTTGGAAGATGGTGGTTGCAATGGACAAAAAAGGTAGGTGACGGACTAACTAACGGCAACCCAAGAGAGACCCTTTAGTTAGTCCATCATTTTCTCCCTCAGTCTATAAGAACCACCCATTTCAACCTGTAGGATCGGTCCATACTCCCAGGCCGATTATTGAAACTGATAGACAAAGATGTACACAAAGAAGACAAAAGGGATATGGAGGGATCTCATTGCGGTGGAAGAGGATGATTGCATTGAACAAAGAGGTAGGTAATATACTAACTGACGGCAACCCACCAGAGATCTAATAATTATTATTAGTCCATCATTTACACCCTGAGTCTATAAGAACCACTCATTTCAACAAAAAATATCGCTGCATTCTCCCTATGTCTTCTTCGTCTATCGCTTTGTCTATCCATGCTATAAGCGGCCTGCAGGGCCTGGGTAGGTCCAAGACTCCTCTCGCTTTATCAGCCTGTCTCACGAGCGTTTCACGAGATTGTCCAGGGAAAAATCCCACTTACGAGGTTGAGGACACAAGAATACTTGAGTAACGATTTTGTCCCAGTGATCCAAGTATTGGTCGTAAGTCCCGAGTGACCGGCACTGGAGCATGGGAGGTGAAGCGAACTTGGCGATATTTACTACACAGGTAATGTTTTCACTAGGAGAAAAGCGCTAAGGCATTGGAGTCCTATTTTATTTTCAATCCGGTTAAGTACTGGACTAATAACCAATCTCCGCGAAAACTAGATCAGCTTATACCATCCTTGTCTTCCTTGTCTAGATCGCAATCTGTAACATAATCCCAAGTTTCATTCTGCGATCGCTTGGTCATCATGAAAACGGCCTCGGTGGAGGTCCAAGACTCCTCTCGCTTTATTATATCAGTAATTTCACTAAAAAAACCAGGTTTTCCGCCGCTGGAATTGCAACGGAGCAGCCTCCGAAAGTTGTTAAAAATAATGCTTCCTCGCGACGCGCACCGGCGACGTCGTCGGTCCGGCTTTGAGGCTGACGTTCTCGCGGGCGGACATGAGTGGCTATGACCACGATTTACATAAGTGGCTACCGCTTCGCATAACCTCCCCCCGCCCCTCCAGCTTCTACCCCCTCCCCCACTCGCTAATTACGAGCATAATTGTGTTATTACTCGCGGATTAGCGCATTTTTCCAAATGAATATTAAACGCCGAGCATGAAGCAAAATTTTGCAGGAAATCCCGTCGAATCGCCGCGCCCGACGGTTATCCGTCCACCGTCCGACAACGCTCGAGAAACCCTGTAATTGGTGTTTTATTTTTCTAACCCTTCCAGTTTCCCGTCGGCGCGATGAAAGGGATCGTGGGTGTTGATTCGCGCCCTGTGAGAATCAAGACTCTTTCGATATCTCGACTGCGCGTTCGATATCCTGTATGTGTTCCCCGCGTCGGGTCGGAAGTATCGATAGCTCGAAGTCACGAGCCTCGATCGCTTCCTAATGATCATCCTGGTCGATTATATTCCGGAAACACCTTATTTGTTACCCGAAAGGTGTTCCGCAGTGCTAACAAGCCGCCCGCTAACGCCGATGGCCGCGGCCGGGCCGGTGAGTTGGCGGCATTGCCTCGCACCTGCTGCTCTCGCGAGTTCGGCCTCCTTTCGGCTCGGGGAAATCGAATTAACTTTTAATAAAACCCGGGCTTTTATGGACACTCGACGGGTTTATGGTCATCGGGTTAACCACGTGCGAATTGGGGCTCCATGAGATGAGATGGGGTTGTTTTCGTGGTGAATATACGATTATAGGACGATTGGTGATTCTGACTTATTTTTATTGTTGTTGATCATTCAGAGAGGCATCACTGGAAAAAAAACACATTGAATCTAGAGTCCAAACTCTTAAAAACATCGACAAGAAAAAATACTCTTGATCCGAGCAGATTTAAGCTTAAATCAAGAACCAAGCCTCTTAATTTGAGCGGATTTCCTTATGATTTAAGCTTTAATCTGCTTGAATCAAGAGTCCTTTTTCTTGTCAATGTTTTCAAGAGTCTGGACTCTAGATCCAATGTGTTTTTTTTCCAGTGATCGTCACGCATATTTTACTACAAGATCCACCGAAAAAAAACTCCGGCTTTGGAAGCCGTACTTACGTGCTATGTATATAGACATTCGGTCCGCGTTCGGGCTCAGAGGCCAAAAGTTCCTGGCGTCGCACCTGGAACAATCGAAGCTAAGGCTCTAGCACCCGAAATTCCCTGAGCCTGTAACAGACGATAAGTCTATTAGCCCGTAATTTCTTTTTCAAGTGTCCAGAAGTTGTATCTGGTCGGATCCATGATGATTCCACTCGCACGATCATTTTAACCAGATAGATTCAAGGACAAATTTTAAAGCTACAAAGAATAAGAAGTATGAAATGTATGTTTTATTATTTTGTCCCTTCAGATGTAGAATGTGACTGGCTCTGTGAAAAAGGACCATAGCTTTCGACAGAAAATGTTCGTTATCGTTTTGAAAATGCCTGGAGGAGGAAAATCCAGAAATGTTTGCCTAAATGTAACCCTGATATCTCAATAATTGAAGGAGGTAATTGTCCTGTAGTTCCAAGACAAAAAACACGAGTTTACATATTTGGAGAAAATTATAGAAAATTTTCTCCTGAGAAGAGAGGGTCCCTCTTTACAGATCCGGCCCACATTTACACCGAAAAAAAAGTATGCTAATTTAACATTCTGGATGTAAAAGTTATCAATATTTCTTCATTATAATGGCCAAAATCGTTACCCTAAACGTGGCTCCCTCGGAGGCGTCCGTGATTTCGAACAGAGATTTACAAATCCTGAGACTCATAATCCCCTTTTTAGTGGACCCTCGCATTCACCCGCCGCACTCATTAAAATGGATGTATTTATGTTAAAAGGAACTAAGTTCCACACAAACCCTATGCATATAGTTCCTTTTAGCATGAATAATTCCAAATGCTCAATGAGATTCCAGGATGACTCGTGAAAAAGTGACAATCGCCAGAAACACATTTCACTTTGTATTTGTTTTTGTTTTTGGTGGTGCCCGCGGACGAGACGCGAGGGGGAACAATAAAGGTAGGTGGTGGCTGAGTCATCAAGATTCGGGCATTCGAAAAATGTCTCTGGCGACGCGCTTTTGAGTCGCACTTTGGTGGAGAGGGTGTTGCGCCATTGCCCATTCGCTGGAGAATTACTTCTTTCGACTTGCTCCTCATCTTTCTCTAAACAATTGGATGGATTTGACCAGAATCGTCTAAATACATCAGCGGGCTGATTTTTCAAATTGTAGACAAAGTTATAGACAAAGCAGATATATGGAACATGGAGCGATCCTATTGGTGGAAGCGAGAACATACGAGAGACTCTATTTCTCATTACCTGATTTACCCTCGATCACCACCTACTCAGTCGATAAGAACCGCCCATTTCAACAAATAGGATTGCTCCGTTTTCTATTTGTCTTTTTTGTCTACAACGTCTACAACTATCAATTTCAAGGAACAGAGAAAATTTTGATCGAGAAACGTTTTGAAATAGCCTCTACAGTACATCGGGAGTGACTACTGCAAATCGTTTTGCCTTTTGATTCGAGATATTGACTCGGAACGTACTCTCGGGGTCATTTTAAAGCGTATCTTGGTAAAATTTTCTGTGCGAATAATTGACGCACAACAACATGATGTGAGAATTTGTGAACAAAAATTACCTAAAATCCAAAATGATCGATTGGACTGCATTTTGAAAAAGGAACCAAGAGCATTTGAATGTTGGCTAGGATTTTGTAACTTACATTCTTGGCAATAAAATTACTGAAATCATGCAGAAACTTAAATTCACAGAGGTAATTCTCTTCTTGAATTTATAGTTTATTGGTAGTAAAGAAAAAACTTGGATCAGATTGTATTCGCAAGGTAAAAAAAGTTGCACAATCCTAGTGACATTGCGGAATGCTCTTGGATCCTGTTTGCGAAATGCAATCCATTGATAGATTGATTATCGAATTGCTCTCCAAAGTGCTGAAGAGCCACCTTAAGACAACTTTTAAACGGTTCACTGGAAAATAAAACACACATTGGATCTAGCGTCCAGACTCTTGAAAATATTGACAAGAAAAAAGACTCTTGATTCAATCAGATTTAGGCTTAAATCAAAAGGAAATCCGCTCAAATTAAGAGGCTTGGTTCTTGATTTAAGCTTAAAACTGGTTGAATCAAGAGTATTTTTTCTTGTCGATGATTTTAAGAGTCTAGACTCTAGATCAAATGTGTTTTTTTTCCAGTGTTCATTATGGCAACTCTGGTTGAAAGTGTCCCATGGCATCATTCAACTCGGGGATGCCATCGTTTGAAGGTGTGCTAATGTGACAGTGTCCGAGCGCTGTCACACTTACAGAGCATGATGCGGCACAAGTCGTTTTGTTTTTCCGACGATCTGAGTCAGATCTGAAGATTTGACCCACCGCCGAGCGATGCGCCTCCTGCAAAGGATCCAACTTCTTGACGCGAGGCGCCAAGAGTCACCCTGTCAACCTCGCATTGTCTCGCGTATTAAACCTCTCCAAAACCACCCCGTATTACGTCGACTTATCTTCCGAGGATGAGGGCATGGGTCTAACTATCTATACCTCGAATTCTTTCGGGGAGGATTTGAAATTTGAAGAGGAAGTGGTCGTCACAACTCAATTGATATAATCCTGCGCTTGGGTAAAAAGGTCTCTAGGATTTAGTTGAGATCTTAAGGGATTGGAGACAAAATATATTAGTGACAGTTCATCACAAGTCTTTGTTCTTCTATTCTAAGAACGAGAGCTTACTGTAAAAAATTATGGTATCGTAAATCAGCATTGATCTAGAGGTCTTAAAGCACGAGATACATGCAGTAAAAGTTATATTTTTATGACATCCAGCGCTAGTCATTGAGTAAAAAGCAGCTAGTTCCTGATAATATGTCATAATATGTACTTTACAGTTTTTTGGATCTCTGGAAAATTTTGCTTTGATAATTTCCTTAAGTCATCGTTTCCGAAAGTCATTGTTCCCTTAAGTCCATAAGTTCTTCAAGTGCATTATTTCTTTCCTCAGCACGAAATCGGTAGTTTTACAAATTATTTTCCTCTACTAATAATACCTTGCACCATGATGCCATTCGTATTGACTAGTTTTTATTTATTTGACTGATACTTCAACAAATCAACCGCATCAACCTTAAAATTTAAAATTATGAATATCAATTGATTTATTCAATGTTACACTCCAGTAACTTTACATTACTGCCAGCTTTTGTGAAAATTGCCTTCATTAGTTTTTCAAATGTCGAATTTTGTTTCACCTAAATTATTTTCATGTAACACCCTTAATCTTCTTTCATTCAAACTATAATTGAAAACTTGAATTTTAACCAGTATTTCACATTGAAGTAATGATGCTAACATTTATAAACACCCGCATTATTTCCGCTATAGTCTTTGGAGACATAATTCTTATTTCGGCCCCTAGTTCCATGCTAGGTGCAGGCATAAAATAAATATTTATGGTCACTTATATAAACTCAAAAGTAATATATTCCGGAAAATAATGTCACAAAAAATATCACGCTCAAAAGTGAAAAAAAAATAGTAATAATGAGGCGGCAAACAAGGGTTGAAACATGTGAGACATGCTGCCAAGTATACTGCGATACCTTTTTTCCCCTCTTCGAATCATCATGAAACGTCCCCAGTGCTGTATATTACTTTTAGAACCTCATCCTTTTCATTAAAGATTGAATATTGATGGTAACCCCAGAACCACGTATCTCGCTTTGCGACGTTGCAAACTTCCTATCATTCTTTATTTTTTAAATTGAAAACAACTCGACGTCAACTCTTAAAAACTCCCTTGATTTCTCTTCTGTGCTTCTAATTTTAACAAAAAAATTCTAATTTTCATTAATCAAAAAATTCTGAGAAAACTTTAAGGAATGGTGTCGATTTGTTCTCCTTTAAAAGCAATAAAATACGGACGGAAATTTTTTTTAAAAAAAATACAAATAAGCTACGTGGTTTGGTAGTTTAATCAAAATGTGCTAATAAGAAATGTGTTAATAAGATGTCTCGGTCTCGCAATAACAGCGAATCGACGAATCATTTTTATTTAATTTTTTCCGGATGACAATGGAATTGTTACTATTCCGAAACGTCCCGGGTTCCCCTTTTGCAGCCTTTCTTCAAATTAAGTTTTTATTTTATTTTGCTAATGAGAACTCTTCAAATCTGCAAACTATCACCCGGCGACCGTTATATTGCGGCTATATTCCTCGCTGACAACCTTAAAATTCACGGTGTGCAGTAAGTCTGAAGAAGTTGAAAAAATAAAAATCTCTGCTAATTTTTAAAAGAGTGCTTAAATTAAAGTCATCAAATTTCAAATCTGCAATCAAAGACCTGAAGGGGAGGGGAAAAAAGGAGAAAAGAAAGGTTGGGGGGAGCGAGAGAAAAAGAAGAAAACGTGGCATCTTAAAATGTGAGTATGTGATTATAATGAAGCTGTCGAGTCCCCTGAACCTAATCCCCTAACCTGGCCCTGACAGAAACGAAGGCAGGTTCATTGGGGATTTATTGAGTCATAATCACCTGACTTTTCAAATCGGGGAATGGGTCCCTCCAGTGACACTTCGTCGCCTGACTTTGGTACAATACTGAGATCGTTTTTAACCCTCCAACTCCTTCACGTGGAGAATTATACGATGCGGGCAGAGAAAATGGGTCTAAACAAGCAATCCATGCACCGACCGATGTGAGGGGTTATGTAAAGTAACCCATGTACAATTGCGTTGCCAAGTGAGCAAAAAACGTCAGATATTCAAATATTCAAAAATTAAGATAAGTCTCTTTAAGCTTAAAACACACTTTATATCAACCTGATATCAAAAAAATTTCAGATGAATTAATGTCCTCAATGTGGTGCGAATCTTTTTCACAAGTTTATGAGTTGATAATCATTGAATTAAATTTGCCAGATTATAAATAGATTAATTTTTTAATTTATTTTTATTTTTAATTATTTTTCCCTTTTACTTCATGCTATGTGCCGTTTGTGAAGGAAAACGGAAAGAACCCAATTTCTACTTTTCAATATGAAGCGTCACACGGAGAAAAAAAGTTCGGGGATTTGCGCCGACCGGTTCGGTAGGCCCGACTTCGGCGTGAGGAACTGAATATTCGGGGGCGTATGCGGGCGTGTTCGGCATAACACACCGTGGTCCCAAATTGGCCTTTGTCTGCTGATCTGAGCATTTTTCGTTCTCCGTCCCGAAGTTTTTCGTTTTGCCGACTGAGTATTCGTATCAAGCTACCGAAGATTTTAGCAGACAGGGAACGACGCTAGCGCTCTCTGTCTCTGAACGCAGGAATTTGATGACTCCGCAAACCAGTGCGCGAAGCGCGACGTGCATCGTTCCGTTCGGAACAAAACTACGTAGTGCGTACGATCCGAAGATTGCGAGATGTGAGTTTACGAATTCCTCTTATCGTACACTTTAAACACACACGAAAGCATATTCTTATCCATTTCTAAATTTTGCAAGTAAAAGCCGTCCGCTTGAACGCCTTGATCCAGCTCGGCTGGACTTCAGAAAGTGCGTATCATTTGTTGTTTTCTCTCAATTGTAGAATTCAAAGTGACAATTGTTTCTCAAGTGACTCATTAATCATACAGTTAACTTCGAATATCGACTTAGAAATCAGCTCATAGCTTCTCTCAGTGCCGGAACTCAATTGTTTTTTCTCTTATCGACCTAACCTACAAAATCGTTTCGCTTATCCGCTTATAATCTAGGAAAGGAACTAAACCATCCAGATCAAATTGTAGAAGACAGGTTTGAAGTTTAATTACTTTACGAGACTTAGGTATGCCAGAGGGAAAGTTCATTGCCCATTTGCACATTTCAAAATGTTTATACTCAACTTTAAATTTCTGACCAGAGACGGTCATCTCTACTCTCATCTCATGTACCCTACTTTTGTCCAAAAATGACTCAGTTTTCTCTGTATAGCTTAGTCCTAGTCACTCTCAAGTATGTGGAAAAGTTCACAAAGTTGAATTTGTGTTTCCAATTTGCTGAAAGGTTATCATTGACCTTGATTTATTTTATTTTAACTTATTCTTTCGTCTCCTACGAAACATCAAAGCCTGCATCGTTCATTATTATAGTTTCCAGCTCTTTACTGTAATTAAATTGCGAAACTATAATTTGATCATTAGCAGAATATCCTTCGATGTACACTTTCAACCCATAGAACTCGTAGCGCAGACTACGGAGCTACAGTGATTGGCACGGATGAGAAGTCTGTAAGTAAATTTATGCACTAACTTAACATGGCCCCATTATCAGTTACAGTGTTAATATTATGTCTAGATTTCATGGAAACGGTTACAGCTTCATGTTTGTCTCCCTGCATGCTTTGTTTTGGTTTGGCTATTATTAAGGAGTCAAGAGTAGAGAATTGGAAGTCTGCGGGAGAATTGATCCATTTATTTCCAACATTATCAGTACCTATAGCCAAGTTTTACATTTGTAGAGAATGATGCGGTGTAGGAAAGCTTGAGTCCTCCTTTCCTCTGATTTCTTTCAATTGTAGATATGATTTTAAATTTATTATGTTTGTGTAAGGGAGTGTACATATTTTATTTATTGGTGATAACAAATGGTTCCTTATGCTGGGCACTTTCAATTTAATTATATACTTAGTAGACCTTTCGTACCTAATATTATCTATTTGCTATCTACCTAACTTATGTTCTTGTTTGTACCTTGCTAAGTGCAGTGATTGTTATCATTTAAAAAAATGCCTTGAAATTGAGCAAAAGATATTATCTGGTGTGAACTTTGGGAACTGATAACGGTATAATGTGCGTTTATAATTTGAGTATGTACTCTATCCTCGTTTCTTTCCTTGCTATCTGATCTGAGGTTTTTTTTTTTTTTTTAATTTTCATCATTTTTTCATGTTCCATAGAGAGAGTAAAATGAAGTAAAATAATAGAATAAAATAAAATAACGAACAAATCCATGTAAATTAGATATATCCTGGTTGTCCACAGTTCAATTCGAACATTAATGCAAGTTTTTCGCCGTCACATCCAAGCGTCCGGCATAGCTCAGTAGGTAGGGTCTTCGATTAGCGTTAGGTAGGTTCTAGGTTCGATCCCCGATGTAGGCAAAAATTTCTACCCATCAAATCATTGTTCAGGCGTTGTAATACCCTTCTATTTTTTTTTTTTTTTTTTTTTTTTTAAATTTATTTGTGGGGGGTTGGGTAAAAGGCCCCCTCCCCTGGCTAAGAGCAATAAGAGCCCCCCTGAATGTAATGCAACCTTGATAAGATCCACTAGACTTCGATTCATGCATCCAAGAATTTCGGTTAGGTGTACAGAAGCCTTCGGCACGATGAGCCGAAGTTCGGTTCCCCGGACCGAGAACTTCGTGCTGACAACCGAAAAATTTCGGCTCGTTCTACCGAAGAACTGGAGTTCAGTGAACTGCTATAATTGGTGTTCCATATGAACCAATCATAGCGGCACAGGCAACCGAAGTTCGGTAGCTGACGCCGAACTTTTTTTCTCCGTGCAGTTTATTCTTAGTGGCCGATTTAATTTTTACTTCTTTTGTTGTTTCCCCGCGAGCAGAAGGATAGAATTATTGTTGTGAATAATAAACATTGATTTTTTTCATTTTCCCCTGTTCTTTCGTCCAAGACATCATAAAATGTAAACTTCGATACGGGGCAGTGAAAGCCGAAATGACAGTATCGGTGAAGAACTAACTGTTGACTCCATGTCACGATATCATATGCTACGATCAGCATATTACTACATTGGACAAATACAGAGATGTACTGGTTTTATAGTGGCCTTAAGGAGGATCAGACAAAATAGAGGAAGAGGAAATATGAATAGGATGAAGTATATGAAGGAAGAACAATGGATGAAGTAGGAGGAGAAGCAGAGCAGGATGAAGAAGACGAAGCAAAAAGAGAAGTAAAAAAGAAAAAGAAGAAGAGAGAGACGAGAGAAATCTCAGAGAAACTGAATGCTGGAGGAAAAATGCGAGAAATTTCGCGCCTCCAAAATTGGCACCTCTCATCTCAACACGTGAATGAGGAGCATGTGATCTTTGCTCTGTAGTGTTCAAATCTCCATATTTGGGTTATGTTTGGCATCGCTGGAGTCACTGATAAGGGCGCAGAGAACGCGGCACAATCGGCAGGTCGCCTCGACTCTTCGCTTGGATTTGAATTATTTGTCAGCTCACCGGTTATTAAATTAACAGTGGCGATGCATGGACCATCGACTATTGCTATTTTCCTACCTGAAGCTAGGGTGAAGAATCGATTATCAAGGCATACCTTGATATTCGATCCTTTTCCATCGGTTTAAATGGCAGATCAATCGATTCATCGCAAAGCCATACACGCCAGTGTAAATTAAGTGTCGGTGCCAACGCATACCGCTCATTGACTCCAGGGAAGGGGAGGGGAGGAGGAGGACGCCCAGTGAAATGGGTTTTCGTCGAGTGCCATGAGTTATTGTAAAGTGAGCTCTAGAACCCGGGATCGGGCTGGCCTCAAAGAAATACGGGTAGGAAAGTTGTGGTCGGCGAGCATGGTGGCAACATTGCTCGGAAAATTACCACATTTACCGGAATCCCTGAAAAAAAGTGGACGTGATTAAGCAGACCAGCTGTCAACTTTGTGCAGCAGTATTGGATAAAAATAAAATGAAATGCCCTTGGTTTCACAAAGAAAAGTGTCGCCCAGGCCTCTTTTGCATTTCCTCTTATTATTTTCCTCTTTATCTTCTTCTCATCTCTTCATACTCATCCCTGCCTAAAAAATACCGTGAAAATGGGAATATTGCAAGGGTTCCGATGAGATTCCGTTGGGGCCTAGCCAGGTTCCATTGGGAACCACACCTGCAGAGAGGACCATCTGAGAACCCTTAGGGTTCCCTTGGGTCACTCTGGCTGTTTCGTCTTTTCATTCACCCTATACGAACTCATGGGTTCCATTCCAATGTATACCTATGGAATCACCTTTCCGCATGGGGACTCACTGCAACCTTATGGACCATCATGGGACCGTTTCCTCAGGGTCCCTCAATTTCCTCTAATCCTCCTTCTTTTGCCTTCCCCACCTTCTTCTTCTCATCGTTTTTTCGGACTCCGTCCATTGTTCTGGGGAAGAGAAGGGTAGTGCCAAAAATTGCCGTTTGCGAGGATAACGATTTTCCTTTTAAATCTACCTAAAAAGTAAGAAAACTTAGACTGCATACAGTTTCTTGCCTTGCCAAAATTTCCCACGGTACTACACAATTATTTAGGTATCGATTCATCACCCCATCATTTGTTTATTCAACGAATTAACCGAATACCGAAACACCGCAAACCTAACCCGCAACCACTGATGACGCGAATATCAACCTTTGAGTGCATCAAAGTTGCGCATGCGCATTTATCATAGAGTAATCACGCAATAACCAAGCCATGGCCATAACTCAATGAGCATCAACAAGTAATTCATCGCAACCTTATAATTATTACGGATACAGATGCAGAAACATCTTCTGTTCAAGTTCTGCGCTATAGATGCCAGATTTTAAAATAAGTCATTAACTTTTCGGATGGAACTAAGAAATGAACCATAAATAATTATCATTGCTATTTTTTGGTGGTTTAGCTCCTCTGCCTTGGTTTACCCGAATCCTATTTGGAAATTATTAAATACATTTAGAGGAAAGTTCGAATATACTATCTGCTGAATGATACGTCAAGACTCTGGCAAAAATGGTCCTAACGATAAAAGTAGTTAACCCCAATAAATATCGAATTAACTGATGAGCCGATAAACCTCTTACCAATTGCGGTATTGTCGCATAGATCCTAAATTAGTTTACTTTCTTATCCGCGCGTTGAAGTCACCACATCACGGCGTGGCAAGTCATACCTAAAAGTCTGTTCCTCTTCCTCTGATTTTTTTAAATGAGGAGCCGACGAACCACCTACTAACTGGTATTGTCGCACGGATCCAAAATTAGCTTACTTTCCTACCCGCGCGTTGAAGTCATCGTGGCGCGGCGTAGCGAGTCATACCCACAAGATGTCTCAAAAGTCTGATCCACCCCTCCTGAAATTTCACCTGACTCATAGTTTGAAACAAAACTTTAGGGATGTTCTTGGATCGATGGAGGCTACTTTCGGGGCCCCCAAATTTTCGCGGCCCCTCCATAGAGGGTTCCAAAGACACCGACTTCTTTGGGATACTACAATCGAATTAGAATAAAAAGAAAAATTTCGGCCAAAACTGATGCAGGTTTCCATTTTCATTTTTGACAAAATGGCGACCGATCAAAGTTGCAAATAAAGGGCGAACATCGAAATTCCTGTCACTTACCGATGGATTTGAGTGAAAGTATTCGGGGGATTCTTGCATGGCACGAGAAAACCGAATTTGTCATTTGTTTTTTGACAAATCCATTTTCTTCTGAATGGCGGTTGAAAAATGGTGGTTTGTCAGAATCAACGAGTTTCTAAATTGTTCATCCATTTAAAGTGGTTTATTCACCTCCTTGAGTTCATATCCATTAAAATTTAATAAAAGTTCTCCGGAGCTAGGAATCTTCAAGTCGTTTCTTAAACACTGGAAAAAAAACACATTCAGATTTTTGCTTCAATCAAACGGAAATCCACTCAAATTAAGTGGCTTGGTTCTTTATTTAAGCAAAAATCCGATTGAATCAAGAGTATTTTTTCTTGTCAATGTTTTTAAGAGTCTGGACTCTAGATTCAATGTGTATTTTTTTCCAGTGAAAACTCTCAAAAAAAATGTTTTATTATCTCTTAATGTTTTTCCTCAAGATCGAGTAACACGGTTTCACATGCAAAGAACTTGTTTTTCGGTGATTTATTAAAGCAAGACCTATCGCAGAACTTGCTTTGCTCTAAATTGGAAATTGGCATGATCTCGGCTGAAATGGCAACTAAGTACGGCTCATAGCCCGATGCGCCTCCAATCATGATACCCTATCAGTAGTTGCAAATGAGTTACGGTCCGGCGTCCATTATCAGTGACATCGGGGCATTGAATATTAAAGCGTTAATAATCCCATCGGCTTCTCTCATAAGGCGACGACCCGGCCGCGTAAAACACACAGCGGGTTTATATTACTACCTCCACTACGGCACGTTCTGAGTATACGTGTAAGGTCATGAATAAACGTGCAACCCGTTTTTAGAGTGGATAACAAACTTGCGATATTATTCAACTGAAATGGATGACGGGGGTGAAACTGCAAAACCACGTATCCAGTGACGTGGCGTGATTTGCGATATATCGATTGCTATGCCATTTAAACCTATGGAAAAGGATCGATAAACTAGATATTTGCAGCGAACACCATAATAATCGATTCTTTTCCATAGGTTTAAATGGCATAACAATCGATATATCGCAAAGCACGCCACGCCACTGCACGTATATCTCGACATGCAACGATGCAGACTTTCTGTCATGTCTTATAAGTTTTTGAAGGATTGCTTGTCTTCTCAAAAGGAAAATTTTGTTGGTTCACTCGTGTGTTCATTTATTTTTTAAGTTTTTAGATTTTCCGATTTTTTCATTTATTTTTCATTTGCCCTCTTAATTTATTTTTTTATATATTCATTCATTTTCTAGTTGATTTTATTTCATTCTATTTTTTTCATATTTCCAAAAATATGTTGTTGAAAATTTCTTCATAATACTTTTCTAAAAATGCAGATAGAGTTGAAATTTTGAAGAAACCGCAATCGAACTTTTATGAAATTTTTTTCAAATATTAAAAATATCTTTGAGAAATTATTTATTATATCTTACTCGGAAACTTCTTAATAATAGTAAAAAACTATTTAGAATTAAGAAGTATAGCTATATTTAAACGAGTTGAGTACCATCAGATACTTATTTTTTCTCCCAGTTATTTCCTTACCGATTGTTCATTGATTAAAACCTTTTGGTAACTAAATGCAGAAGAGAGGGCTCAATTTTTCCAAAAAATTATTCTTGGAAATTGAAATATGAGTTATTCTGAACGAAATTCGTTTTACGGTAAAGGCTGCAAAATGATAGTCTCGAAAGCTTATTTGAATCTATAGGAACTATCTTCACTTTGACGTGGGCCCTGAAATCCATGAGAATACATGACAGGGCCCGCGGTAAAAAACAAATAGCACATAAAATAGTACGATACATGATCAACAAATAACATATTTTTATTCAAGTACATCCAGTATTCATTCCTCCAACGTCCCTTTAAATTTACCATAAACCAGAAGATGTCGATATGTTGAACCTGTAAAATATTTTAAATTAAAATCACCAAAAAAAGCCTTCCTTGTCTCTTTCCATTTACATGGAGTCTACAATCTACTTCAGACCAAAAATAGCTACTTTTTTATATTGCCAGTGAGAGTTACCCTTTCTCCGGGTGGGATTCTACAGGATCAAATAGTCCCATCCGACAACCCTGCAAATACCTAAAATAAAAAGAAGGAAAAGAGATCATTTTAATCGTTTCAGGACGAATAACCATTTGTTTTAATGACGAAAACGGATTCAAAACATTCTCACACACCGCGAAAAATGGAAGCAGGAGCGAAAAATGGGCCACGGAGATTATCGTATCATAATTGCCTCAGATCTGGCCGGAACCTGATCTCCGATAAAAGTTCGATTTCGGGAAAAAATTACTGCTCTCTCAGAAATCGGCAGCTTCAAGCCGCCTGACCGAGGCATCGTTATCATGCGAAATATTCAAAAATGATTGAAAATCGTGAGTTTTTGCGTTCCTCCTCATATACTCCCCGCCCTTGCCGCCCCGCGAGCTAATCGGTGGCCGATCTACCGTCTCGTCTTTAGCTAATCAGGGCGAGGGTTGCCAGAATTCCTATTATTTTCAAAGTGAATAACTTGGCACAGTGTCGAAAATCAGATTCATTAAAACAAAGAAAAAAATTTCTTGGGTAGCTCCTCAGTGAGCTAAGGGAAATAATAATCGTTCCTGGTAATTGATTTATTACACCAAGGGAACTTTTAGTGGTGACGACGAGAATTGCTCTGTGGTAATAAATATTGCTCAGTTTACTAGAAAAAAAGGTTGTGATTGTTATTGATAAGTTTGGTTTTTATAAAACTATCCTTTGGTTTACGTCATAAAATAACACTCCTTACAGCTTATTTCAACTTTTTGTGATCTGATGTTGAAAGCTTTTGTTTTTGATTTGAGCATTTCCTATCCCTAGTTTCTTTTTCATTTGACTTTGAAAACCAGGAGAAAAAGAGGTAAACACACGATGAAAAAATAATTATGTAGTAATTTAAAAAAAAAACAAAATTAATAGATTTGTTATTCAAAATGTGGAATGAGCGAAAAGGAGAAAGAAAGAAACGGAAAGTTTAATTCTTAAACAATCCGAGATGCAAAAGTAGTACTAAACAAGGAATGAAAAAAAAATAATTTGTAAGAATAAAATAAAACAATGAATTAAAATCAAAATAGAATAAAATAAAGAATGAAAAATATTAAAATTATAAATAAAAAATAGAAAACTAAATGCGTGAATTAAAGAAACCATCAAAAATGATTGATGTGAAATAATTAAACACAGATTAAAGTAAATGACTAAAAAAAAAAACTTGGCAACGCGGCTGAATCTGAATAAGCCAAGAGCAGGTCAAATCAGTTTTCGGATGATGAATGGCTGGAATCGGGACCGAGATCACCTCCTCCCTTTCTGCCGTGCTAAGGAAAAACACCGTATGAGCTTTCAGGCGTTGCCAAATTTCCATTGGTAAATCAAGAATTTTTGGGAAAATTTGTGAATATTTTTCCTCCAATTTGTCAGGTAATTCTATTCGCAATTTTACCTTAAGTCCCTGAAAATTTCTTGGAGAAATATTCATAACCTTCCTCAAAAATAAACATTTTATCGGAGAAATTTGGCAACTCTCGAATGTTCGTCCGGCGTTTTTCCTTAGCACGGCAGCTTTGGCCAAAATATAACTCGAGGCGTCAAGCCTTTTCACACCACGCGCACTCGGCGCAGGCGCAGGTATCACACCCACACGCTCTCCCACTTTTCTCCTCGTCCATTATTTTAACTCACACACCTACCGTTTCATTATTTATTAATTTTCCCCTCCGTCCTGACTTATCGCCGTCTTTAATTATTGCCGTTAAGTATTACCAGTGCGAATGCCGATGTTCAATTCGTTTTGACTCAATCTTTTTCGCCTTATTTCCTGAATATTTATTTCCACCTCCAACTACAAAAACATGAATTTCGATCCGCCGTGTTTCTAAACTCGTTGTTCCCCGCACGAGCAACCGTAACTCCACTCCAAGGTTGCGGAATCGGCTCTAACAATTCAATTTTTTACAAAAATGTACCAGTGTAATTAGTAGTTGTCCAAAATAGTACTGATTTTGTCATGAGATCAGAGGAAAAATTGTGGACATTTTCAAGAAGAAATGCCCAAAGTTCTACTGATACAAATGCCTATCACAGATTCAGTTAGTGTCGTATGCAACGAATACTAACCGAAGTTCATTATAATGTCTGGATGCAACTATTCGGGCTCCATGAATGTCCGTGTTGCATACACGCGGAGTTGAAGGCGTTTTGCAGACACTAGCCGCCTCAACAGCGGCTCTCGATGAAGCGAGTTAATGAAAGGAGTCGGACAAAATGTGAAAACATCAAAGCTCATATTGATGTTGATACAGAATAGAGAGGTTTTAGAAATGGTTTCATTGATTTTGTCGCAAAATTTTCTCCTAGAAGCACCCCATACAATTAGTAATGAGAATAATATAACATCAATATTTGCAGTTTTAGTCAATTGTTCATGTCTAACCTCTCTAAAATACTTGTTTCATTGTGTGACGGGCTTAAATAAGAGAATCTAAACTGACAGTGTGCCTTCGCACCTCTTCGTTTATAATACGAAGGCATCTCATGGGCATGTACAGTTGTTCTGCAAATCATGCTCAGCACATCGCGATATCAAAACTGAGCAAAAAAATATGCGCACATCCTACGTATGTATGCAACCATTCGTGCCTTGGAGATATTTTTGTAGTAGATAAACGCTGAGGATTGAAAGCGCCTTTAGTGGGGAGTGAAAAACGCCTTCACTCCGTGCGTATGCAACACGGACATCCTAGGAGCCCGAATAGTTGCGTCCAGGAGTTAAAATGAAATTTTTATTGTGTTCGTCGCCAACTAAGGGCGCTTTGTGAATGCTTTACTGTTTGTGATACCATACCTTCGCTGAAATACGATCCATCACTTTCGAAAAGGCACCAAAAATTGTAACAACTCGCAGATCATAAGATTTCCTGACAAAAAATTCGTCAAAAAAAGCTCAGCTCCCATCATTCAAATTGAGAATTGGGTTAGCTGTAGCCGGTCAGCTCCTCATTATGATTTATTTCGATGAACTCTTAAGGAGCAAAAAACAACTGGCACTACCAAGTACTGTTTTGTTTCCAGGCAAACTAGAAAAAGAAGCCAGGAAATGTGCCAATCCATATTCGCTCCTGGTTTCACTAATCACTTCCAAATTGTGCCAAATTTTTTCTTGTTCAATTTTGTTGTTCAGCAAAACGTCTCGGCACAGCCCATGAGCGTAAATTTCGGAGATCAACAGCCCAAAAGCACAAATATTCTACAGCTCAATATCGCAAATGAGTATCGATTGGTAAGACATGAGTTTCGATACATCAAACGTAGCGCAAATTAAAGGAACCAAAATCTTTCACGCAGTTACGCGTGACTTAACTTTGCGATACATCCCACTAATGCGATACATCGATCAATATATCAACTTTAAGCGATATTCCCCCAAAACGACAGACCAAGAGCAAATCGCCCCGTTTGCCCGTTTGCGCTTAATGGCTGCACCGAACGTCTCTACAGATCTGGGTGTTTTCACAGAAATTATGGGTCAATCTAGCGCCACAAAACAAAAGAAAGATGGAAAAAAATTATATTGAGATACTCGTAGTTTAATTAAGACTGTAATGAATAAAGTATCGTAGAAATTATAAAAATAATCCGAGTATCAAGGAATGGATTTTTCGTGAGCGTAATAATTTTAAGAGCGCCGATTGCCCACAATACAACGAAGGGTCCAGTCACGGAGATGACCCACAATAGCGGGTCATCCTGAAGATGGAACGTCTGATCATCGGTAGACCGACCGACCGGTCAACTAGCCAACTGACCGAGGCATGGTTAGTCCGGAGAAACTTCAGACTCTAAAAGAAGACTTTTAACAAATAAAAGAGACGCCTCGTAACACTGCCGACACTATCGATCCAAAAGCAGGCGCATTAGAAGCGGTACAAAGTATCGAAATTCGACCCATCGAAAATCACGACGCGCACCCCGTTTTGTGGCGGGAAAATTCAGGCGGTCCAATAAATACCCGAATTTAATGATTGAACAAAGTAACGATTAGATTTATTTTAATTAACCGACCACGCTTGTACAACCTGCCGGGCGCAGTTTTATTTATTCTTTTATGGCTTTTTTATTTCTCGTGGCCTTTATCTTCTGTGTTCTCTGTGTCTGCGTTTACGCGTTGAAACAAGAGATCTTGTAGGCTAGCTGGTCCCCCTTTTTACCCTGGAGCTTTCGGAACCACGGCCGAGCTAACCTGTTGCTTGTCTTGTCCCTTCGGCATCCGAATAAATCAGGTCACCAGTGGGCCCTAAAGTGCTTCTTCGTGCTATGGAGACAATGAAACATGGATCGGAGGCGTTTGCTCCATCACTGATAAGATATGTTACACGTATTAGTATACATTAGTATAAGCTTTCTGACTACCTAAATTTTCATTTCTTGTCACAATTTGCTATGCTGTTCTACGCAGCCGCTTTCCATGATTTTTGTGGCAATCGACAGGAGATAGTCCCAAGAAAAGCTTGCTGCAATAGGATCAACGTAGAAAGGCTCGCAAAATGGGCTTTGAAGAGCAGGTAGCGCTCTCTGTTTGCTTGGCCGCGTAACTACCTGGAGGCGTAGCCCATCTAAATTTACTATATGTTTCTTACCTACACAAACGCTCATATTTGATGTATCAAAAGGAAGTTATATTCAGAATTTTCGTCCTGTAAATTTTTTGGACGATCTCTCAGACATCGAATTTTCATGAAAATCTAGGTTTTTACTGGCATGAAGCTCTAAATAGAACCGAAAATGTCTAAGAATATATAAATGCATTCTTCAGATAAAATATTCAAGAATGTTCGAGTTGTGTACAGATGAAGTTGAGTGCTTTTTTTTTAAAAGAAAATTTTTTGGCCAAGGTCGTACGTTTATGGGTAAAATATAGTCAATTCCGTCCTCTTCGGATTTTCAATCACACACGCGATTATGTGGACGCTGATTTCAGTTTCAATTCCGTCCTAGTGCAATTAAGTGCTATACTTTGCTACTCGCAAGAGCCGTAGATGTAGAGCCCTTTAGACGATACAAATGAGCTGAGGGTGTCAATTATTATGAAGCTGGGACAGAAGAGCTCCAAATTATTAAACTTTAATTTTGCTCCCTCTGAATTTTGAGACATCGCTTGTCGGATTACAATCAATTCCACCAATAAATCGATTGAATCAAATCAGATATTTGACCCCCAATTTTCAGTCGGATAAATTTTTTTGTATAATCGAATAGAATCGATTCAAGAGCAAGCTTGCGCATTGAAATAACCTAAAGATAGTGCACTCCCGTAAATTGGTGTATTTAATGATTGTTTTGGATGACCTTTTGATTCACGAAAAAATCGGCAACTGTACCTTCATTGATTCGATTTTTACCGATTTGAAAAAATCTGCATCCTAAGTGAATGATTGACCCGCGGAGTTTTCGGTTCCCTCCGAGAGAGAGGGATGAAGGCTCGACTCGCGGATTTCAATCGAGTTATTAATTTGTTTATTTAGCAGCTCACTTCCTCGGGAACAGGTCCTCGCTCGGCCCCGCGGCCGGTAGAGGGCAGCAGTTTGGCGGAAGTCGCGGGAACCAATTTACGAGCGTGTATTTATTATCGATGCGTAAATAAAATCCGCTGCGTGGACGCGCGGCGTTGCCTTCGAGCGCGGTTCGGCCGGCGACGCACGGTGGATCGAGTCAATAGGAGAGGTCGGACAAAATTTGGAAACTTTAAACGCCTGTAACTCCGTTTAAATGAAACTTTGAGATATTAAAAGTGATTCTATTGGTTTTCTCGTGAAATTTTCTTCAAAAATTACCCCTTGCAATTAAAAATGTGACGAAATATGCATCAGAATTTGCAGTTTTGGCCAAAAATTTTATGTCCGACCTCTCTAATTGATTCGATCCAGTGTGCGACGCCGGGCGAGGGATTCGGGTTTTCGCCGATAACGGCAGCGGGGAACTCCGCGGCAGCCGTGCAATTGCCGATTTGCAATTTGCATCATAATTAACATGTTGAAAACTGCTCTCTGCTCTTGTCGTCCCGGCTCCAAACATTAAATATTTATGTAAATTGGGTGTGATGGATGAGGGATGCCACAAGGCGCGCCGCCGCCGCCCGGCATAATACGGCTCTGATAACTAGTTCCACCTACCCCCCCCCCCTCCCCCCGCGGCACGGTCGGGTGGCGAAAACTGATCCATCCCTGCGTGGACTTACCGTTATACTTGACGGGTCGGACGCGCGTGTCGTTGAATCCGAGCTACCGTTTGAAACTTCCGAAAGATGCACGGAAAAAGTTGATCAGATTTTGTAAAATTGTCCGCATGAATCCTATGGGGGCAGATTAAGCTACCTCGAGAGACTTGTCTCATGGAAGACCGTTTTCTGTTCCGTCGGTGGTCTTGAAAATACCTCGTGCCTCCTTAAGAAATGTCTCTCTCATGCAGTACTTTAATGGACCGAGTTCATCAGAAAGGAACCAACCCACATTAAGTTGAAACTGAGAAACGGATGTTTGGAGTTCCTGCACATTCTGTTATTCCTGCATAAAGCTCGATGTAATAAATAAAATTTAACCCCTCTTTTTACAAAATTTATTTCGTTTTTAGACTTTCAGTTTTTGGCAGGAGAGAGCGTGCGGCTAGTGAAATTTAGGAACATTCTTAACTGAATTTTTTCGAAAATGTGCGGGTTGGTTCCTTTCTGATAAACTCGGTCTAAGCGTCTTACCTACCTGTTAAGTTTTGATGAACGGAAACGTGTCATACCTGATTTTCAGCTCGATTAGCTTGTGGCTTCTAGGGCCGGATTAAGGGGGTGGCCACATGCGCCGCGGCCCGCATGGTGGCAAAATTAGGGGGCAGCAAATTTTGCAATTTTTTTAAATGTAGTTACGAAAAAATCGGACTCAGAAAAAAATTACAAACAAGAAAAGGTGGCAACATCTCTCATTTTCTGGAAGTTCATTAATTTCTAATTTTGTCGTATTTCGGTGATACAAAATACTGCGCACCTTTAATCAGTTGAGTTAAGAGAGAAACCAAACACGTAATTTGGCCAGTGGAGCGGCAGGGCGCAAAGAGAAATGATGACGAGCACTTGAGATGAAAAGGAGAAGCCCCCGACGCGACGCGGCGCGGCGGTCGGCATTTAACAGATATTAGCGCCTACGAGACTGCATGAATACTTCACGCATTGCGTCAAACACAGTACGGTCAACAACGGTCGGCGCGGCGTGTAACGCACAGTGCCTACAAGACTACATGAATACTTCACGCATTGCGCCAAACACAGTGTGGCCAGCGCGGCACGGCGGTGGAAGTTACAAGTATTGAACCACATTTATGTTTGTTCTTTCTTAATTTTTTAGTTCATTTCTTACAAATGAAAGGTCTTGTCCCCACAGAGATAGGTTCACGGAACTGAACTTTCGCGCGAAGTTCCGTGAACTTTTGCCAGTAGTGTTGACAGGGCTTACGCAAAAAATGTGTCCAACACGAGTGAACGCGTCTCATGCACCCTTCTCCCTCCGGCACGTTCACTTGCTGGTTTTTATTGATGTTTCAAAATGAATTAGAAGAAGGCGGCAAATTACAGGCGACCCATGGGCGGCAAGTAGGTAAATCCAGCCATGGTGGCTTCAGATTATTTTGCAGCCTATATAATAAATAATAAGACACAGACGCATCCTTGAACCAAATGCTCCTTTAAATAAGTGTGTTACATTAGAGGTTTAAGAACTACAAGAAATAGTGTCTTAACGTTGCGGTGTCGAGCAAGGTATGTCAGCAAACACCGAAAAGCTGTCATTATTTTCGAAAACCTGGAAGACTACCGGCGAACTGAGATAAAACAACGGAGTAACTTTTCTGTGCACACAAGTTTTTTGGAAACAATAAAGATTTGACACTCAAGTGCTAAAAAGACAGTGTTTCAGAGGCTATAAAGTATTTTAAAAGTTGCCTTAAAAGTCTTAAAAGGGCAGGAAATGACCACTGAAGGGACTTGCCCTTTTCATTGTAACTTTAACTAGAAATTAAAGTTGAGCTTGAAATCAACTGCGGGAATCGTGAGGGCGACATATGCATTTTTGCCGTCCAAAGTCATTTGTCGAGCGAAGATGATCTAACATATGTATTTCAAGTGAAATAACTGTGGATGAGACCTTCTGTACTGCCGTGCTAAGGAAAAATGCCGTAAAAACCTGTGTCGGCTGCTAAATTTCCTTTGATCAAATACGAATTTCCAGGAAAAATTGTGAACATTTCAATTTTTCAGAGAATTTTCTTCGTCATCAGATCTATCATCTAAAAATTTCAAGAGGAACTATTCATAACTCTCCTCGAAAATAAACATTTTATTGGAGGAAATTTAGTATAACTCTTAAATGTTCATACGGCGTTTTTCCTTGGCATTTCAGTTTAACGAGCCTTTTAAACTTGCTTGATCCCATCGAGGTTAACTAGGAAAAAGACCTTGTGCGTGGATTCCCTGGATGGGAAAGAGGTGGAGTTTTTACTCGACGCTCGGGAGCCGGTAGCCGTTCGGAATTCGGATTGGATAGTTGCGTAAGGGCAGTTTTACTTTTCTCGCCTTATTGCACGGCGTGTAGTTCTTACCCGCGGTGTGATTTACCTGCACTTTCACATATTTCCAGCATTGATAATCGCTTAACGTTCCTCGTTGTTACAATACCCGAGGCCGATCGGCCGCGGGTCAAAAACCTGCGTGGAATATTTATTTTTAATTACTCGCAGGAATCTTTCTCGCCTCGCTAATGCACAGCATTGCCAAAGGAGCGGCGGGGATTTGCGACGAAGAAAAGCTTTTGTCGCCGTGGGAAGTTGGTCCCTGCCGAAGACAATACAGCTTGAAGACCCCGCAAATACGATCGGAGCAAATCGGGTGAGGGAAAAGTTGAGTTCAGAGGTCAACGCTACTATTGACCATAGGCGGATCCAGGGAGGGAGTAGGGGGTGTGCGCCCCCCTCCTTTCACCCTGTTCGCCCAAAAAAGGGTAAAGAAAAAGGGAAGAAAGAAAGGAAGGAAGAAAGAAAGAAAGTAGTAGTAGTAAGATAAGTTCATTTTAAAGCGGTGCTTTAGCATCTAAGGCCACTTACACCTCTGAAAGAAGGAACGAGGGAAAGAAAAAGGAATGACGCTTTTATTTGGTAATAATAATTCATAACGAAACTGACTCCAACTACATTTTTGATACTTTAAATTTCGACATTTTCGGCGAAAGCCCCCCGGATCCCCCCCTGCGGTTGAAGTGCCTGGATGCGCCTATGCTTTTGATATGCTTTTGCCGATGATTGAAAAAAAGGAGCTGCGGGCTGATTGTTGAAACTGATAGACAAACCGGTGGACAAAGTAGACATAATGGGTATGGAGCAATCCTATTTGGAGATGGGTGGTTCTTATAGACGAAGGGAGAAAATGATGGACGAACTATAGGGTCTCTTGTGAGTTGCCGTTACGTAGTCTATCACCTACCCCCTTTTCATTTGCAGCCACCCTTTTCCACCAATAGGATCCCTCCATATCCTTTTCGTCTTCTTTCTGTATAGCTTTGTCTACCAATTTCAATAATCAGCCGTTTAAGTAGCGACCATGAATCCGGGCAATATAGCAAGGTTTTATCGAACAGGGCCATTGGATGACGACCCAACGATGAGCGCACCCCTATTTTCACAAGAGCCCTGATATCCATATAACTCGAAGGTGCCGAGGGCTCGAGCGAAGATTGAAATACGTTCTTCCCCACGTCGGAGGAGCGACGAAGTGGGTGCGAACTGTGGCCGGCGGCTTGGCGCGCGGACGAGGACTACAAGGGTACCGTGGTTTTAGTGCGTGTCGAGGCATTGCTGAAATATTACGCGTTCCTGGGTAAGTAAAAAGGTTTGTTCAATTAATAGGGAAGCGGCCCCGTCCCCGGCGCAGTGCCGCCCGTCGCTCGGAGCCCCGTAACAATGCGTTTATTCCATTACAAGCTCGCTGCTTCCAGGTCCCGACCAACCGGACGACGCCAAGCCACCGACCGACTCGCCACCAAATCCACCACGCGGCCTGGGGAAAAATCTCGTTCGAGCCTTTAACCTCTGCCATACTCTCTTCGATAAATTATGAGTTTTCACGGAGACCTTTCTGCATTTTTCGATACCAATTGTTTTGCGAATTTCATTCGCAATTCCAGCTACAGTATCCGAAAATTTCAAGGAAAATTTTTATTGATTTTCTTCTAAAATAAGTGTTTAATGGAGGGGAATTTGGCAACATCCTGATGCTCATATGACGTTTTTCCTTGGAACGGCAGAGATCCACCTCCGCCGCACCAACCTACACCGTTGCCGACTCCCGTCGACTAACCGAAGCTTTAGGGATGCGAATAATCCAGTTTTGCAGACATGCGGCTGATTACTGATATTGATTGACAGTGCCTCAGACAATGATGACGAAATGAAAATTGAGCTATCCTACAATGGTTTAAATGGGTAGTTTCCATGAACTACTCTGGAAAAAAAACACATTGAATCTAGAGTCCTGACTCTTAAAAACATCGACAAGAAAAAATACTCTTGATTCAATCGAATTTTTGCTTAGATCAAGAACCAATCCTCTTAATTTGAGCGGATTTCCTTTGATTTAAGCTTAAATCTGACTGAATCAAGAGTATTTTTCTTGTCAATGTTTTCAAGAGTCTAAACTCTAGATCCAATGTGTTTCTTTCCTAGTTAAGTGAACGGTGAACTACAAACACGAATCTAGCTGCAACGTTTCTCAATTTGTAAAAAAATTTTGGATATTTTTTGGAGAAAACGATTGAAACTTCAAAAACTATCACAAACAATGCTTTCAATCAACTATAATTCCTTGAAAAATAATATTTCATGAAAAAATGTACCCTTATTTGCAAAACAAACTGAGTGGTTAAGTAGTAGGTATTTTAATCGATAATGGTGATTTTAACAAATTACTAACGATAAGACCATGTGACCGTGTCAAAATGAATAACATCTAAAAGAACTGCGATTCACGCAAATCCTGTATGGTGTAAACTTAGTTCCTTTTGATCTCATTAATTTTTATGTAGTTCCTTCCGGGCCATTTGCACCTTTCTCCAACGGCAAAGCATGCAATGAAAAATCATTTTTTAAATTAGTTGGTGCGACTTTTTCTTATTTTATCGGCCGCTGACAAGATTAATGTTAGAAAAGAAACGGGGGTGAGAATGGAATAACGATGACATTTTGGTTTGTTTTCTTTGTTTTTATTTGTTTTCTTCTTCCCCTTGTCGTTTCTCTTTTAATCGCCTGAACTCACAATCACCCGATAGTATTTAAAAAAAAAAAAAAAAAAAAAAAAAAAGCGACGCTGTGTTCTGAGCCGACGACTCAGAGGGTACAAGTGTGTGACGGAAATTAATGTGAAAAACGAGCAAGTATATGACAAATACGCTGACAAGCGCATGCATAAAATATGGCCGGGAAACGGGACCCCATCTGAAAGAGCCGCTGAAACTTAAAACTGATAAACTGTTACCCTCGCCCGTTACCCGGCAAAGCTTTGCGTCGGGTTTCAGCCATTTCAGAATGTTCACCTATTAATATCGCGGCTAATTATTTTAAGATGTCCAAAGCTGTGTCTTCGGATTGATATTTCTCTCCGACGTGTATAAAATCTCATGTTTTTTTAAAAAATGCACTATTTAGAACCGCTGTTGAGTGAAGCCGGTTTAATGACTGTCGTGCTAAGAAAAAAACGCCGTATGTAATTCTGAGAGTTGCCAAATTTCCTTCTATAATAATGTCTTTTTTGGATAGGTAAGTCAGGAATATATTTTTTCAAGAATTCTCTTCAAAGAACTTGAGGTATAAATTGCCGATCAGAATTACCTAAAATAGATTGGAGGAAAAATAGATTACAAAGTGTTTCCCGAAAATCCTTGAGTTACAAACGTAAATTTGGCAACGCCTGAAGGCTCATACGGCGTTTTGCCGTATGGACGGCAGAATTACAGAATTGAGTTTGTTATTTTTGATTAATTTTGAGGTTTATAATTTATTTGAAAACTTGGACTGAATTTACCAAGGATCGCGCTCACCTTCTTTGGATAGGTGCTCACTACGTCACCAACTCTAACTTAACGGGGCAATCTTCATTTCCACTCCCCAAGAAAATGTTATAACGTATAAATCATGCATCTTGGGGCTTCATGCAGGGATCGGATACGCCCTTACGTCAGGGAGTGACGAATATCCCTATCGTGCTATTTCTTTTTTTACCAGGTTCACACTAGCAACCATTCCTGTGGTTACCAAGAGATCTTGTCAGAACTTCTCTGCCGTTATATAATGTACGGCAAGTATCTATTATTGGTATATCGACTCAGTTTTTTTTTTTTTTTTATTTTCTCGTAAAATGATAAGACGCGGAAGTATTTCAGGCGATTTGTAATGTATTGTACACTGATTCTTGTCAAATCGATCCATGTCTATGTCGAAACTTTTTTACTTACACATTAAAAGTGACGAAAATTGAAGTTTTCAGGTCGATTTGTTTACAAAGGTTACTTTTAGACTACTTTGGTTCAAAACACCAATATCTCATTTTTTAAGAAAATCGCACTGGCAAACACCATTCACGGGAAATGCATTTATACTTTCTCTAAAAATAGAACATTTGTTGTTTTGGTTCCAGAGCTTATAAAATACTCTTGTTTCTTTCAGTAGAATATTCCAAGATTTAAATTTCAACGAGAAAACCAAACCCCAAAAGGTGATTTCATTTTCATTGAAGCACCATTTCCCTGTGGTAAAAATTTTCAAGAACATTTACAAAATTTTAGCTCCCAAGTGATACCGATCATGAACACTAATTAAAAACCCCAAAAATGTAAAGATATATGTTTCAGAAAACTCCTTTTGACACTTCTCAATCGAATTTAAGTTAAATCTTTAAATAATGGAATTATATTCTGTCAAACAAAAGTTTTAACAGTTGTTCCAAGCATTGTCAGTACTTACTAAAAAAACATACATGTTGTGAGATTTTTTAAACTTTTGTTCACCTAAACTTTACTCCTTATAAATCCCCCTAAAACATGTTCAAGGAAAGCTTCCACATAAAAATATTTTAATTTTTTTTTACAGTCATCTTCTCAAGCTACACAAGTTTTTCAAAGATGTTTTAAAATCCATTGCTGCAAGAGCTGCCTTAGTCGTGTGGTGACTTCTCGGTTGACCAGCAGCTTAGGACCTCTGAAGACTGACTTCCATACGGTAGGTATTTTCTCCGCGGAGAGTTAAAAAAGCACTAATTGGGAAAAGCGTCACGTGGCATGACATCTTGTCGCAGAATTGTGGGAAGCAGGTACGGGGCATGAGACAGGCACTCACGTCTCAGGTGGAGGAAGAAAATGGAAGAGGAAAAAACTTGTGGAAAAAAGGAGGAAAGTGAGAATAACGACTGGAAGACGGTTGCAGGTGCTCAACTTCTGCGCGCGTCCGACACTCACGATTGTTGCCAAATTCGCTGAAGAATTCAAGGAATTTTTATTCCTCAAACTTGAAGCTGACTTCAATTGCTGATTTTGTGAACTCCAAGAAATAAAACATGCAGAAGAAAAGGTTACATTACTTCGACAAAATTTCAAGAGGACGAACCTACTTGCAAAATTTGTTCTATTGTACCTACCTATTTGAACTGGCAAATCACTTTGAACCCTTCCAAGGATACATTTAGCCTGTTTCTTACTTGTTTATTCTAAAACAAGTAAAACAAGCGGGAAAGCTCTAATACGTTCGTATTAGAGAAGCACTCAGCTGTTGTTTATGTAGGCAGGCGCGTTTTAAGTTCTCCGAAGAAGATGAGCGCCGTTGAGATGAAAGAACTCGCTCACAAAAATTTCTCAAGTAGGTATTTCTCTTCGATAGGCTAGCTCTGAGTAGAGTTAGGTATTTTGGTAATTCCTTTTGCGATGTAGATATATTTGAAAAGGTACATTCGCCACTCAATTGACCTATCCCTTGAGATAGAAAAACATTTTTAGCTGACAAAGTTTGTAAAAAAAAGTTGTAGGGAGCAAAACTAAATTGTCAAATTGACCGTGCACGGTGATAGTAATTCAGCGCAAGAAACAGTCACGCTAGCATAAAAGTTTGGCTGAAATAGCATCCGTAACTCGCATACGGTGTTTTCAAATCTGCCGCTCCTATATTACTGTTTAAGCGGAGACCAAACCAACTTCGTGGCCTAAAGTTTCCACAGAATATTCTTTATAAGAAGAAGAAGAAGAATCACTGAAATGTTCAAAAACTGACATTCAGTGCGTTTTCATGCAAAAAATTAAGTATGACAGGAAGTCCGCAACATCACAAACAGAGATACACATTTCTGCAGTTTCACCATCGAAATACAAAATGCTAATTTAGCTCTTTGATTAAAGCAAATTTAAGAAATATTTCTCTTTTTACGGTGAAAGACTATTGGACCGCATTTAGCAGAAAGGAACCAAGCCACATCAGCTATTGCCAAATTTAACTGGGCAATTTATTTTTTACAAGATAACTTTTCTGCGGATTCTTTCGAAAATTTTAAAGAATTTGCTTTGCACCAAGCAGAAAATCCGCCGAAATTCGCACAAACATCCGCACAACTGTTTCATGTAAAAAATTAAACTGCCCAGTTAAATTTGGTATTAGCGGATGTGGCTTGGTTCCTTTCTGCTTAACGCGGTCCTTTTATACGCACTGGAATAACTTACATTGGATCTAGTGTTTTGAGGCTTTAAAACATCGGAAAATACTCCTTGAGCAATGGATTTTGAAATTCGGAAAGTCTTAATTTGAGCGATTCCTTAATTTAAGCAAATCTGATTGAATAAAGAGTATTTTTTCTTGTCAATGTTTTAAGAGTCTAGACTCTAGATCCAATGTGTTTTAAGTACGAGGCATAGGAAGAGTGCCCTCATAACATGAAAATCCCGCAACTCTGGTGGCGAGTGTCACCGGCAGAGGTCAGGTCGGGCGCCGCTCCGGGGCACCGGGGAGATAAGGTGATGGGCATGGATTTGCGGTAACCGCGCACCCGGATAAACGAATGTCGCCCACAGCGCGCAGGCGCAGTCCAGGCTCGGATTCGAGGCTCCGGCCGGTTGCAGTTGGTCCACAATTAATATTTCCGTGTAACCGGATACCGAGGCCCCTGCTCACTGTCAAGGGGAACGCTGTGACTTTGGACTTGGGAGAACCGCGGGTAACCCTCCGCCACCGTGACGCAACAGTGCTTCTCATAGTCCGCGTCCGTTTATGAGCTTTAGCTTCATAACTTATGTCAATGGAAGGGACACGCTATCATCTGACGAGATGGAAACTTGGGTGTACCGCCGTGCTAAGGAAAAACGCCGTATGAGCCTTCAGGCATTGCCAAATCTCCTTCAACAAGTCACGAATTTTGGGGGCAAATCGGTCTACATTTTTCTTCCGATTTTTCAGAGAATTGTGTTCGTAATTTGAGCTAAAGTGTCTGCAAATTTCAAAGGAAAATATTCATTAAGTTCTTCAAAAATAAACATTTTCTGAGAGGAAATTTGGCAACATTCGAATGCTCATACGGCGCTTTTCCGCAGCACGAAAGAGTAGTGGTGCAAGACGTCGCGTATAAATCTTCCCAGGCGCTGGTTAAACTTTGTCCGTAACGTCGAGTTTCGTTTCTCGGATGACGCATTTAGTGTGACGTCACATTTGGATATAGTTTCAATATCTCGAAAGTCTAAACGTGCCCCAACAAAGGAACATAACCTCCTAAGTGAATATTTAGAGGAAATCAAACGGGGATCCGCGGGAAATAGGCAGGAGGGTTAGAAAGTTCGTTTGATGACTATAAAGTATGATGTCAAGAGCTTCTTTTGAATGAGGTCTCAAACATTTTGGAAAATAACTAGCTCTCATAATTTAAAATTCACATTTACATGCGGATGTATTCTTTTGAGTTTAGGCTAAAATGATGAAACACACCTAGCACCCTCTCCTTTATTGACAAATTTGGTTTTTTTTCCTACCCTTGCGTTACAGTCTCCAAAGTTTCCGCTGTGAGTTTCAATCAGTGGCCATAATCTACTCAACAAATTTAAATATACAAACCCTTTTGATTAATATAAACCTCCATGCTAAAGGTTGTTCATCCTATGGATGAGCACGGAGGCATAAATTTCTCTCTCTCTCCCTCTCTCCCCCCTCTTTCTTCCTTTCCCCCTTTAAATTGACTCTTTGGCGGATTTAAAGTCTCCAGGGCCCTATTGTACTTACAATTGTGTGCATAAGGAGCCTCTCCACAAAACGTAAGTCTAAGAGACGTAAGGAAGTTGCGTGGAAAATGCACTAATTATTTCAATTAATGCGCAAATAATTTTCATCATGTATTTCCAATAATTTGTATTACCCCCTGCATGTTTTGACGTTTTCAACTCATACAGAATGGCTATCAAAAACAATATTTTCAGAGACAATCTTGTAAGTTAACACTTTTTTCCTCGCCATTATAGAGCAATAAAATCGTATATTATATTTGCAAAGGGTCGTAATCTCTAAGAATGCAATTCTCAAAAAAAAAAAAAAATCTGTAAAAATTAACCTCTTCCTCTTACGCTACTCCGATTTCCACGGGAGCGAGCCAGGAGTCGTCCGCTAGATCAGTAGATTAAGCGATTGACTAACAGCGACAAATTATGATCCGGAGAAATTCCGCCTCATTAAAATAAATGAATAACCGAGGAGGCTGAATACATGATGAATCAGCGGAAAAAGCGGACGAACAACCAACCGTTCAGCGCGAAGGTTCCGCGACAAACCATGCGTACATCATGAGCGAGCGGCCCCGTATGCGCGCTTATTAGAGTCAAATAAAACATCAAACGCACGAAATGATCGATTGATGTCCAACGACCGGGGCACTCTAACGTTCCTAATTCGCTATTAAAATAAGATACAAATTAAATAGCGTCTTGTTTGTCAAATGTCTGGCACGTTGCCTTTTCTTCTTTCCTGGTGAGGGGTGAAGCAAAGGCAAACGGATCCTCACTCGGTCTTCTAAACACGCGAGCTTGTTAGACAAACCGGTAGAGAGCGACATCATCCTCCTCAGTCTCTTGCATACAGGATGATTCGATATCGTCACCTCCCGGCCAAAGTATCATAAGCGCTATGCGACGTTTCAACATTTCCGCCGCCATTTTATTTTTGTACAGAGAAATTGTTGATTGAATCTGCTTGAAAAATTCACTGAATTTTATCGGCAGCACACAGAAAATTTGGTGAAATTTTCGGACAGCTTCGTAGAACAATTTCTCGGTAAAAAATACAATTGCGGCGGAAATTTTTAAACGTCGCATGGCGCTTGTGATACTTTGGCCGGAGGGTGACGATATAATGTGCATTGATTCCGGGAGTCAATTTTGAAAGTCGAATTATGAGATTTTGGCGTGAAAGCAACCCTCCTCAAAAAAGCCACAGCCCCCACAGGTAAAGAGAATAACAAGTTTTTCATTTGAAAAAAATCGGCCACTTTAATCAGTTGAATATATACAAGAAGATCAAAAAGTACCGCTACACCGGCACTAGGTATCAAACCTGTAACTTTTGAACAAATTGAGATAGAGACTTGAATTTCTTTTTTGAGTGCTCCTAGGTTAAAGGAAACGACTTTTGGGAAACCCCAAATTTGAAGCGACCACCCTGAGAAGGGGTAAGAATCCTAAGGGTTATAAGCATGGTGTGGGACTTTTGGATCACCCTGTGTAATAGTTGGTTTAGCAGTTGGTTATATGTAAATTTAACCCTCTTTCCAAATTTATATAAAAAAGAGGAAACTCTTACAACGGGAAGAAGGAGGTTGATGAGAAGTGATGATCTAGAAGTTGCTGGTTTCAAATTCGATACAGACCTACCTCAGTTAATTAATTTTTTATTATTATTAAAGTAAAAAACCTGTGCAGCGCTTAAGAGAACAAATAGCATATTAATATTTTACTTATTGAAACTAATTCATATCAAATTTCACAAGCGAAAGCTGCTGCAATACAAAACGTTCTATTCATCCCCGCAAACTCCAGGGAGCTGGCTTCAATGTGAGGCTCTTTTAGAATTTTCACAGAACTAAAGAATTGCATTAACCCCATAAATTTCTGCTGTTTACTCAGAATCGCCCTGTATGCTCTTCTCTGCACTTCCATGAGAGAGAGAGACGGACAGAAGAAGGGAGCGGGGGATTCATAAATTAGCCACGATACGCAAACAAGAAGATTGGCAATCGCTCAAATTGTTATAATTGCGCAGATAAAGCGGCTGATGAGGCTACTCGGTGGGCTCTGCTGCATTTTTGTGTGAATTTAGTTGAACGTGTAATGGTCTTGGAATGTGCATGGTTTCAAGTATTCAGTCATCGAGCCTTATGGCACGCGAATGCATCAGATATGCACTTTCTGCTCTTAAACGAAGGGCCATCGTGACAACGTCTTTCTTTCGTTCATTGGAAGCGCAATCCTTCGGCTTTAAGATTGATCTCAAACTAGGTTTTTTCCATAAAAATTAACGTGTATCTTTTTCCCTTTTAAAGTAGTGTAATCTGAAAATCGTCATGTTTCCTGTCATGAGATGTGTCAATAAAATTAAAAATCCATAGTTTTAGAGACGGATTCACGATTTGATAGTAATTAAGGGTTGTAATGGAAACATAGGTCTATGAACGTTGGTTTAAGGGTGATTCGTCCTGTCACAATTGGGAGACATCTTTTGATTTACCGAAAATATTCTTCTTAAATATTTTAAAGTTGCCGTAGGGTGGGAACTTTGCTGATTGTTAGGAGAATTCGTATGCCTCTACACTTTCAACCGTCTTCCTTACACTCAACGAGTGAAAAATATAAAAAGTGTGATCTCATTAGCTCTACGAATCAAAATTGTAAAACGGTGTTGCTAACACCCCCAGTTTTCCCCTTTTTTTACAACATGCGCACCCTCTAGGTCAATCTTACGAGGATCGTTTTTAATATATCGATGTTCGATATTCTCCCCTTGATTCATAGGAGACTTCTAGAGAGGCTCATCGAGACGCCACATCTGTTCTTGTTGTCGTCCAATTAAAACTCCAACACGGAATGCTGGCGGGCCACCGAAAAGGATTGCATTCTGGTGAGTAGGCACGTTGGATTTTATAAAATGCCAATTTGTTTCTCACCCAACCAGACGACAGACGCTTTAAGGGTCATGTTGCCAAGTCGGGATACTCAATCACAATGGCCAACTTAACTGGCCTGGGAAAGAAAAGTCGATAAAATCATTTACAATGTATTCCATTCCAAACTCTCCTAAAGGACAACCAAAATAACTCACTCTTTGAGTATATCATTGAAAAATTAAAAAATGTATTCAATTTTACAAAGTAAGACTTCAGTGATAACTGTTTGACATTTTCATGAGCGTAAGTATTGATGAAGTGTGCGGGAAGGAGATTCTTAAAATGCATCTAAAGTGCAGTCCACTCTTCAAAACTTTAGGGAGGACCCTCGAACCCCGCTTCATTTTGGGGGGAGGATGCTAATTCTTATCGTTAAGACCCCTCGTAAGTAGGTTTTTGATTGGGAACTATTTTTCTGGGGAAGCCAGCCTTCCAGTAAAATATCTAGCTATACGCGTAGGCTTATGGACCTTTTTATGAGTGTAAATTGGATTGCATTTTGCAATGAGGAACTAAACTTTCTGTCTCATACTTAAAAGCACCCATCTAAATGGAAAAACTAGATCAAATAATCTTTTTAAAATGAGCCAGAAATTATAGATTCCAAAAATGTGGTCCAATTGTAATGAAAATGTCATAGTTTCCATAAAAATATTTGTTTGGTTTTTCAGGGAAAAGTTATATCTTATGAATGCTTTGTTAGTTTTAAAAACTTATATTTACGTTACCACGATGCAGAATATAGGTCTCAGTTATGAGAGTAAACTCCACTGCAAAAATAAGCTATTGTACTGGGAGAAAATCAGGTTTTCATCCATGTTTTATGTTTTAAAATATCATTCTACTTATCAATTTTAAAGAACGAAATCATGAAAACATAATGTCAGAAATTTGAACATGAACGTGCAGAAATAAGGATAGAAATGAATGCAGCCCACAATACACCAAGTAGTTGAGTGCACGTTAAAATCATCTTTCCCAGAAAACCAATTCATCATGGGCACCATTCTTTTTCTCAGAAGAGCAAAATATTTGAAATCACGAAACAATGAGTTAAATTAGAAAGCGCAATTGCTTGGCGCAAAAATATGTTCCTCCGGATTTTAACATGTCGAGAATGTTAATACTCCTTGGCTAAGCTTCGACCTCGATAATCATGATCCTATCTAATATTTGTCCTATCTCACGTGGCAACAATGCAAGCGATGGGACACTGTGGGAAACTTTAATCCTCACTGGTGCCGACAATGACCGCGGTGTCTTTGATTTTCGGTCACTTTGTCACGCAGCACTGCCTTTCAGATATTTCCACGATTAAAGCTAAGTGGAGACTTGCATATTTCTCCCATAATTTAGCAACATCGCGATTTTTTACATTTTTTGAGCTTCCGGAGCGCGGATTGACTTTGCACAGTAGCTCCAATGCGGATATTTTGTGAGAGGTTGATGCCCTACCTAACACAATTCTACATGCATTAGTTGAGGGGAAAAATGCATAAGTAGTCTTGATCTCCTCACGAAAGTTAAGTTCACTTTGAAGTGGGTCACGATAAAATTTAATCCTGCCGTGAGAAAATTATTCCCCGTGGAATTTGCCAGAGGTATGATATTTGACGCAAGTCAGATTTCGTGTCAAAATTGTTCATTGTCATGAGTATCCTGCTGAGCACTGGAGAAAAAACACATCGGATCTAGAGTCCAGACTCTTAAAAACATCGACAAGAAAAAATACTCTTGATCCAATCACATTTAAGCTTACATCAAGAACCAAGCCTCTTAATTTGAGCGGATTTCCTTTTGATTTAAGCTTAGTTCTGATTGAATCAAGAGTCTTTTTTCTTGTCAATATTTTCAATAGTCTAGACTCTAGATCCAATGTGTTTTTTTTTCCAGTGAGCTCTGTTTTTCCATAGAGAGTTTCTGCTCCATATTTTATTTCAGCTCTATTTCGCCCTGAGAATGGGTCGGTTGCGCTGGTTACAGAATCGTGTTTTAATGTTTACCTAAGGATCAGCTAAAAATGATATGATCTGTCTAAACGACGACTCTCTACGTTCAATATAACCGAGATATCACGCTCTAAATAATTCGTTTAATGACATCATCCACCGCGGTAGTGACACCCTTAGTTTCTTCCACCCTGCTTTGTTCATTTTTGTAAGGGAGACACATTTTCAATGGTTCCTCAACTTGAAACTTGGATGAAAGCAAGGTGGAAGAAACCAAGGGTGTCACTGCCACGGTAGATGACGTCAAAATCAAAATTTTTCATAACGCGATATCTCGGTTAATATTGAAAGTATGAAGTTGCTGTTTGGACGTATCTGATTATTTTTAGGTAAGAAAAGAGCATCAAAATACGATTCTCTGACCAGTGCAACCGACCCATTTGGCTAGATGTAGGTGGATTCTCTTCCAGAACAGGGTTGCTCGCCCATCATGCAAGAACGGAATATTGTAGGAGGCACACAGAGTGGTATCCAATAATATTCCTGTAAGGAATTTCGCAGGCCTCCCGAGAACAAATTTGAAGGTTCGAACGACTTATTAGAAGCAATTTCATACCAAGTAATTAATCCAAATGCAGTCTCAAAAATGACAGAAATGCCACGCACTTCTTGCACAAAAATTCCTCACCTTTTCTCAGGAGGCTGAGAAAATTTCTCGAAAACCAGACCCCTGGGCCCGTGTCATTATGATCTCACCTTCAATACATTTTTGGAGGTTGTCGAGGGTTTGTTTTAAGATGAAATTGGTCGGCATTGTCATATTCCTCGAGTTTCAAGGATTAATATAGGTTGATCCAAGGTTAAAAGGCCAGACTGCAGGAGCCGAAACACCCCCAAACTCCCTCTTTATATTGAGATTTCGATTTGTTTAGATCATTTATGAATTCAGGGCATAAAATTTCAAGGGAGCACACATTTTTATGAGAAGTGGGTAACAGCCGTTTCCAGAATTCAGGAAAAACGATTTACTCTCCGACATTTTGGGGAGGCCGTAGCTCCGACTGGGGGCACTTTTGGAAAAAAAAAAAAAAAAAAAAAAAAAAAAAACTTTATTCAACAAAAAAGTCTTATTTTGACCCATTGAACACGCTCCTGCAGCCTGGCCGTTTAACCCTGAATCACCTTGTATAACTGTGAATCCATGGCTGCTGTAAGAACTCAACGGTGCTGTTTCATTGGATGGACAAGTGAATCCACACACACACCTCCCTTTCCTTTGAAACTCATCACATTTAATTCACATCATTCGTCACTCCGCATTCTCACACTTGACGCTCGGCGATTCCGCTATGACGCTTTTTCACACCATCGTCCATCACCTGCAAGGAACAATGCCAAGCATAACACACCACCAACTTTAATTAGAGGTTTCCTACTCCGCTGCGCCTAATTTCAACCTACATCGTGAGCCTCTGAGGTGAATGTGACACCGAATGGACTTTATCAAGAACCGATGGACACTCTGACGCGCTTCGGGAATGAGATTCTATGGGTTGGATTAACTCTTGATTAATGCGTGAACTTGTTTGCCAAACGTTTGTGCAGCAAGCAAAATTAAGGAAAAGCTAGTTGAAGTCCCACTCAAAAACGGCGTGCCTTGATGTTGCCTCGCCAAGGGAAAAACGGCGTAGGGACATTTGAATGTTCCCAAATTCCCCACGATATGATTGGAGGAAACAAATTAATATTTTTACTTGACAGCTTTCGATAATTTAGATCGAATCGCGAATAAAACTCCCAGGAACATTGATCTAAAAACATTCAATACTTTCATAGAAAATTCATATTTTATCAGAGGATATTTGACAACGCCCGAAAGCTCATACGTCGTTCTTAATATTAATAGCAGAGTGGGTCTCCACATAAGGTATACGGCCAACTGAAAGTTGAGTTTGTCAAAGCGAATAGTTGGGAAACACCAAACGGTCAGTTCCTATTCCAGAAATATCCTATTCAGCGTGCGCTTTGGACGGGGCGGCGCACGGTGGATCGATTCATTCAGAGAGGTTGGACATGAATTATTTAACTAAAACTGCAAATTTTGAGTTTATTTAGTCAAATTTTGAATTTTAAGGGGCGTTTCTTGAAGACATTTTCACGAGAAAACCAGTAACACCAAACGGTCACTGGTCAGTTCCTATTCCGGAAATATCCTTTTGAGTGTGCGCTTTGGACGGGGCGGCACTCAGTGCATGAATCGATTCAAACGGAGAGGTTGGACATGAAATGTTTAACTAAAACTGCAAATTTTGATGTTTATTCCATCACATTATAAATTTTAAGGGGTGCTTCTTAGTGCAATTTTCACAAGGAAACTAATGCAACCACTTTTAAAACCTAAAAATTTTGTACACGGAGAAAAAAACTTCGTGCGTGGGGCCCGAAGTTTAGGTCATACAATTCTCTGCAGTTTTCGGATTGAGCATCTGAACACTTAACATCTAGCTGTCGAGGTTCGGATCACACATGTAAAACTTCAGTTCTGAAGTCCTTCGGTTTTTACATCCGAAAAACTTCGGTTCTCACATCCAAAAAACTTCCGGTCTCATATCTGAAGTACTTCAGATGTAAGAACTGAAGTTTCAGTTCACGATAAGAGGAATAGTCGTGTCGCCGTGGGTTATGAACGACATAGGGCAAAACGATTGAAAACCAAATGAATTAATCAATAGGTATGATGTCTTTGAACCTATCCATGCTAAAAAATATGATAAATTATCATTATATTTAATAATATGAGACTTTAAAGGCCGAAAATGTCCGGTCGGTTACGCGTCGCCAACCCCGATTTTGAAGCAAAAGAGCAATTTGCGGTAACAAATCAGTACTGATCATGAACTCTTTGGCAATATTTGCTGAAAAGAGACTCTAATGTTCAAGAAAATTGCCAGTTTGAACTGAAATGTTTATTATTGAGCGAGAAAAGTCATTAGAAAGAGGTGTCGCCACATTTGGCGACAAATTTTTGCAGTTGTATTAAGTGCAGTGTTTATCTCGCCAGATGGAGTCAGGAGTTTCAAAACTGCCATCAAATTGTTCGCTGAAGTCTTCTCGACAAAACCATTACTGATAAGTCAGTTTTTTATGTGTCATTCGAACCTCGACAGCTAGATCTAAAGTGTTCAGATGCTCAATCTGAACCAAGTGATCAAGTGATCTAGAGTACCTTTATAGACAGAGTATGGCCATTCGTATCTTTTTACTACAGGAAAACTGTTCCGCTTTTTGATTGGTCAACGAGTTTTTAGGCTTCATGATGCTCTTAGGGCCGTAAATAAACAAACAAGATGGCGACTCACCGTAACATCGATAAGAAGCTTTTGACAAAAATTTCAATTATACGGCAGTAACAATTTAAACTAGCATATCTACGAATAACACACGAAAAAAACACGAAAACTATTGTTAAATCGCCTTTCACCTTTATCACAGGAGGATGTAAGATGTGCATAACCTCAAACTTCCTTGCTGATAACAGCCATCTTCTTTGTTTATTTACGGCCCTAAGAGCATCGTGTCAGCCTATTCGCTCGCGACCAATGAAAAACCGGAACAGAAATGGCCACACGGAAAAAAATTAAATGTTGATTTAGCATTTATACTGTTAAAAAGATGTCCGACAAGTTTCAAATGCTGATTTTACAAGACAAAAATGTTAACATAACATTTTAATTTGTACGTTTTGCAGTGGGGGTAGTTACGTTAGCATTTGGTAAAATGTAAAATCAGCATTTGAAACTTGTAGGACATCTTTTTAACAGTAGAAATGCTAAATCAACATTTCATTTCTTTCCGTGCATACTCTGTCTATAAAGGTACTCTAAAGTGATCCATATGACCTAAACTTCGGGTCCCACGCACGAGGTTTTTTTCTCCGTGTACAAACGGAATTGTAAGCTCTGAAAGTTTTCACACATTGTCCGATTTTTTCCATTTACTCGATCCATTGTGCGGCGGTGAAGTTCCGGCTAGACTCGGCAATCTCGTGGAGCTTTGACGCATAGACGACAATCATAACAAGGGTGGACGGAGGCGAGCGGGCAGCCATCTCGGGGCCGGACAGATATCACCGGGAAATTAGTATTTGGGGAATATATGAAAGGCGGCTAATAAGACGTATCCGGTGAGAGGAGGACCCGGGGCTCCTCCGAAAATTAGACATTTTGATAGGCCTCCTGGATCCTGAATGGCAATTTCCTCTCTAATTCGGGTCGCTCGGCCGCGCGGCCTCCCACTCCGGGCCCACGGTCTGACCGTTGATCGCTGTAAACTCGTCCGGAGTCGAAGTTTTCCTCGGGTCGTTTCGTAAACAACTGCGTGTCGGCCTACACTCGAGTTGACACGCGCAGCGAGCAACCCTCCCGAGCTCGAAATGAAATTAGGGGGCGGCAACGGGGAGATTTTGAAATCCGGACTCGTGATGCTCACTGCCCAGATCCCCGTTTTCGTGTGAAATGACTCCCTGTACTTGTCACAGAGTTAGAGCGCCATTTGCTCAATGCTCACCCCTCTTTACACACCCTGCAGGCTGATTATTGAAGTTGATAAGCAGAGATAGAAAAAGAATATTTGAATTTTTTTTCGGAATTAATAATTAAGCCCTTTCAAGGTAGCTTTACCGCACAAGAAAATTACTTAAAAAGTTGAAAGTTCAATTGTTTACTCACTTGCACGTTTTTTTAAATTATTTTTCCGCAGACGCGTTCGTCGCGATCGAGCATCGAAAATGGTTTGTACTGACCGAAACGCGTCTGCGGAAAAATAATTTAAAAAACGTGCAAGTGAGTAAACAATGGAACTTTTAACCTTTTAAATTAATAATTAAACCTTTGGAGATCCCAAAGCAAATAGGATCAAATGGTGTTCCTGTTGTGTCGTAGTATTATGCTACCCGACTGAGGTGCAATACACGAAGGGGGGCACAAACGGGAATTTAGATAAATAACCCCTAACCGAACCTCATACCGGAACGGAAAAATATGCAACGTATGAATGTCTTAGGCTTACAGTGAAAAATTTCAAGAACTAGAATCACTGTTTCTATGTGTTCCCTGGCTCCCGCATGCATCCCCAAAAGTTCCAAAAAATCTCGTAAAATTTAACGAACACCAGTCCGACCACGGGAATAACTCACTTTAACACGTCCATTGCCAAACTGTTCATGGTAGTGGTTGTTTTTTTAGGGGGGGGGGGGGGGGTTGCGTCGCGCTGAGTCAAAGTCATGAAGAGTGTAGATTTGTTGTAACCTATGAAAAAGCTGCCCCAAACGAAAACGCAGCTCACGATAAAACTGAAACTTGAAGCTTCCACAGGCTTACAACGACACTCAAAAAAAAAACTACGGCCCTGTGACCCGGTTGCTCTGGACACTGGTGATCCCGGCGTTAACGCGCTGTGCGCCAGCTAGTACTGGACCCAGCGGCCGGTGTCCCGTGGACCCCGCGCGGCCTTCATGGCCGTAAGACCGGTTAGGAGCCGAGCGTAAGTTACGGGTTTCAGGATCGGAGCCAACCGCTTCCACGGCCGTTGGCAGTGAGGTGAGATTCAGTTTTCGGAAAATGGCGTCACCATCAGATTAAAATTGAGACGGCTACGTGTATATTCGCAGAAAATTATAATATTTTACGTCAATGTTATTCAGTGCGTGAATTTAAAGTTGCCGCCAGCCTTGAACATTTTCGGGAGCGATCGCAGCCACCACTCAGCGTTGTTTATTGAGGTTAGAATCTAGTAAATTGCTTGTCATTGTTGGTCATTGCTCATTACGTGTGTTCGTTTTTCGTTTAATTTTGGAGGTTTTCGATATATTTTCTTGATTCTGTGCGGTGCACGATTGATTCTAAAGTTCTGTGTGATAACGCTTGTCAAATACTTTCGGAAATGCGACGAGAGTTAAGTGAAAATTGTCAGTTTTACCTACACACTGAGCTCATATCCTCTCCTCCTGTAAGTTCGTTTGCAATTCACTTATTTTCCCCCTACTAAGGGAAAGAACTTAAATCCAAGAAAAGCAATCAATTACCTGCCACGCATCTTCCCACAGAGTAAATTACCGCCACACTAAAATACTGATAATGTAGACACAAGAATGTCTATTTACCGATTGCAACTTCATTGTGCCACCTTTGCTTGCTCATAAGATTGGGTTGATTTTTTATTCCATTTCAATCTAATCTCTGGCTTATACTTAAATGTTTTCAATTGAGAGTAGGTAGTATTTCACTCTCCGACATCCAACACCTCCCTTCTCTGTTGCCAAAATAGCTGTCCGCCAGCGGAAGCTATAAGCCAATCTTGCCTGCGTTGATTATCCGATAAGAGCCAGTGCAAACATTGTTGCTGTGAATATCTCTCTGATTCCATATCCCAATTCTAGGGAGCTCAGTGTACTGTAATAGTGGTAAAATTTTGTGTGAATCGCGCTTCAGTTTGCTGAAGGGAAGATCTACAATTTTAACAAGTGTGACAATTTTCGGTGGTATATTTCTTCGCTAATATTTTGTGGAAATTGTATCCGGTAGTTATTGCGGAGAGTTATATCTTGAAGTTTTGTCAACTTTTACTACTGAATTTACACTTTGAAATATTCTCAACCTCATTTTCAAGATTCTGAAGCTTTTCTAGTCGTAAGGAGTAAAAATCTGTAAGTACCTAGACCTACGCCTGTGCTTTTCCTTTGTTAATCATTTGGGTGATTTCCTACTTTGCATTCGTATTTTTTATTGAGGGATGAACCAGGTTTTGTTTTTGACAAATGCTGAATTCTCATTGAGTGAAAGTAATTACATTTATTGAGAACGGGCTGCCAAGTGATAAAAATGATTTTTCAATTTACATTTTTCGCTGCAATGAGTTTTAGCAATTTATCATACCTTGGACAGTCTGTTCTACATTTAAAATAGGTAGCATGAATTTTTGATCTATCTACATTTGTTCCTTCCAGTGCTTCCCCAGTGCTTTATTTATTTCTACGAAGGCTTGCAACATTAAAGTTAGGTTTTTGAAAATTTCTCTTGATATCTCTACACGATGAATAAGCTAACATTCATATGCTGATTTTCTTTCTCAATAAGCATCATCTCTTCTCTAAGATTCATCTCTTTTCTCAAATTGACTTGCTGAACTATCAGCCAAGGAGTTCAAATCTCTCTTGATATCTGAAACATGATCAACAAGCTAACGTTCATATGCTCTTTTTCTTTCTTAGACATTGAATTATCCATCACTTTCCTGAAACTAAATTGTTATGAACTATCAACAAAGAAATATATACCTATTTTAAAAAGAAGGAAAGAAAAAAAATCTTGTTCAGAAATTGACACAAGATAATTCACTCAATGTTTAAAACTTTGCTGGAAAGTTTTTCTTTTCTAAGTATGTACTTTAATGGTGAATTTTCAGCTGTAGTTCCGAAAAAATCCACCACGTCGCGGACAGCGGCGGCGCGCAGAGCTCCGGCCGTCCAGCCCGTAAGTAGCGCCTAGAGCGCAAGCTGCCTATGCCGCTCGAGGCCGCGACTTACGGTTTTCATGTCCGTAGGACTCCGCATCGTCCCCGCACGTAGCAATCCGGCCGTCAGGCGCGTAGGCGAACGGTAGTGCCATATAGCCCATCCAGTCCGTGCTCCAGGTCCGCTGCTTATGGCCTCCACGGCCGGAGCTTTTTTTGAGTGTAGGAGTAAGTATGACTACAAATCTATCTGATTTTAGAACCAGGTGCACCTTTTTTACCATTTTTAGTTAAATGTAATGGAATCCCGAATAGCATTTACCGAGCAGAACTAATATAGTGCACACTATACCAACAGAACTTCGATTACTTTACTGGGTTCATTTATCATAATTTATTTCTAAGCAATAAAGAATTGGTTTAAGATTGTCATTTTTGTGGCTCAAAATCCTCATCATCCTCTTTGAAGAACTTCATCGCTACCCCCCATCGAATCAGTGAACGAACTGATGCGCGTGTAGGCTCAAAATACTTGCGAGGTAAAAACACACTATGATGAAGACATTAACATCATAAAAAGTGTAGATGAACGATCATTTGTCCGGAATTTCGGCGAACCACGCATTAATTATTTTTTTCGCGTAATGAAGGGCGCATTTTTGACTAGATAACAACTGTTTTTGAGGCGCTTACCATTGTTCCCAGAGGCAGCGGTATGCCGACTATTCGTGAATCGGGTCTCATTAACCAGCAGCGAGGCGTCAATCATGGGCTATCGATTGTATCCCATTTGAAGCTATGGTGAAGAATCGACTATGAAGGTGCACCCTGATAATCGATCCTTTCCCACAGGTTTAAAAGGCAAATCAATCGATTAATCGAAACTTTCGATGAGCCACTGTCATTAACCCATCGCCTACATTCTTCCCTCCGAGTAAAAACAAATTAATTTAGACATTCGAAAAATGAAATTTCATATCTTAATGCCTTCCTTTCGGTTGAGTGCTCACGGTGGAAATTGCGGGAGGTAATCCGTTTTATTGTTTAAGGCGTGTATCCGGATGCGCATTTTTTTTGCCTTCACGGCATCAAATTTTCAGGAGAAAGAAATCGGAATGAAAAAACTACCGAATGAATAAAGTATAAAAATCGGTGGCGGGACATTAGTTGCCGATTTAATTACTTACTCTCTTGGCTTGGGTGTCGTAAATCATAAAAAGCTATCTCGCCGTAATGCCGGCTTCCAAATTACGGACGAATTTTTTTCCGCAGCCGTAAGATCATTAGTCGTGAAGTCAACTATTCGCTTTCAGATCATAGTAATTTATCTCTGACCGTTTTATTCGACGACATATTTTGCGTTCGTCATTTTAATGGCGTTGCAGAAATTTTTTTATATGAAACCTTGAACTATTCCGGTTGAACTCGAGAGCATCAATCCCCCTCTTTTTTCTTTCTTCTGTTTTTGGTCGAAATTATTCAACCCCTTCAAACCATTTTGGTGATTTTCAAACCCTCCAGGTATTTTTTCCACGAGGTGTCATAAAATCGAGGCAAGTACTAGAGTCCTGATTACGATTTTATGTGCTCCGGTGAGTGAGAACTTCTCACGTATTATTTCTTCGCATGTTTTTCAGACAAGGAACTTTTTTAGGATTTTTAGGATTTTAATGTAAAGACACTGAAGAGATTTTTTCGAGGAAATATCAAAACACGATTTCTCGACCCGCAACTTGAGAAAATCACTCCGCTGAAAATTTCACCAGCCCTACCAAGATCCAAGATCTCTTTTCGAGTAGATGGTTTGCTGTGTTAAAATGGATTATTTTTTGGTTTTATTTCGGATCCAGCTCGATATAAAACGTCCTTATATTGACGCCGCAATTCGTCGCTTGGCTAACATAAGGGCGTAACAACACATTGAAATGAGCTCGAAAAAGCTTTGAAATGTATGGAAGATAGGGTTCATTGTAGAGTGTAATCACGCCCTCATGTCAGGTAGGTGACGAATCATGTATCCGGGAGCGTATTTTGAGAACGAGTATTTCAACCCCTTCTATCTCATCCTGAACCGAGTCAAGATACCGTGTAAATTATAGGTGTACATGTTACGTAAACCGTGACTTTGTCACAGCGACAACCAAGAACTGTGACATCTTGTGCGGTAAAAAAAAAAATATTTCATCACGCATGCTCTCGTGAGATCTTAATAATCACGATGAGTTGGAGTTACGATTTAGACACATTTTCCAAAAATGATAATATCTGACTATCAAGCTAATATCGAAAAGGAAGCTTTCACGAGAAGCAGGATGTACAACAATTATATAGTTAGCTCACACTTGAGGAGGAGCTCCGTTTTGAGGGCCACTTACGAGCTTGTAAGGACCATTTAGTTCCAGTTACAGGAAAAGAGAATTGAAGAAAACTGTTTGCCCAGAGCGTTTTGACATATTTTTTACTTCAGGTATCGAGAGTTGTTTAAACTACCTGGTTGTAAAAATACGTAAATATCTCGCAGGTATTTATAAGATAAGTGTTCTATTGACAGAGACTTTTAAAATCTCTCGACTCAGAGCGCCTTCAGTTTCGCGCGATACTCTCTACTTTGCCATGCAGTTAGTTTAGTTGCCTATCTGAACTAAACTCATGGTGTGTCACTGATTTCACTATACACACGCGCGAAAATTTGCTAGCTGGTACTATGCATTCAAGGAGAAGAAAAAGACTGTTTCAATTCGTAACAGGATAATCAGTGATTTTTTACCTTATCTCTTCATTTCAGAGTTTTCTCATTTTCCTACTCAACACAAATAAATTAATATACTGATGTACCAGTACCACTAATAAAAAATAATACTAATAAACTACTCCACTAATGAAAATAAATGACTCGCCATATTTTAAATTCAACATTTTAATATTTGACATCAAAACATTAAAAATACATGGTTTCCAACCAAGTGTCTAGTTTGCGCCAAAATGACCTTTCAATGAGACTTTACGACCCCTTTTCGTCTGTGCAAAATCTGACGGTCTTTAGTGCGCCTGCCTGCCGAACCCACGTTACAAAAATGAAGCTCAAGATGCAAGATGCACGTGCCATTGAAAATTGAACTCATTCATTTACTCGTTCAACAGTCATTGCAAAATGCGTCTCGGTACGAACGATTGGTCCAGCAAATGTGAAAACCGCGCACTTGCATCGAATAGGAACGAGCATTCGGGCGCTTTTACCGTAATGCGTTGCCATTCATCATGAATGCAGCCTGTCGCTGCCCTGCTGGACTGTGCGTGAACCTCTAATGTACTTGGCCGACTGATTTCCCAGGAAACGCAGACACTGGTGTCAAATATAGTCTCTATGAAGAAATTATTTCTAATCCAAAGCAATTCGTTAGAAAAATCATCAGAAATTATCAATTTTTATGCGTTCTGCAAGAACTGTTTTTGAAAATCACAGTATACCGCAGGGGGACCGTTCAGTTATTAGTATATGACACTGGTGTCAAATAGTCTCTATGAAGAAATTATTTCTAATCCAAAGCAATTCGTTAGAAAAATCATCAGAAATTATCAATTTTTATGCGTTCTGCAAGAACTGTTTTTGAAAATCACAGTATACCGCAGGGGGGCCGTTCAATTATTGCGTAAGGCACTTCGGTCCCCTCTCTCAGGTACCCCAAATGCAAACTTTCAACCCCTCTGAGGATTGACTTGATCAATGCCATCCCCCTTATAAAATTAATCGAGAACGCCAAAAAATAGCTGAAAATTATTCATATTGGAGAATGTATGAGTAAATTTCCTTCTTTTAAAATGAGGGCTCACAGAATACACCATATTAAAAAGTTAATTTGATACGTATGTGATAATATTTATATTTTTTCTGCATGCAAAAGAAGATGTAAAAAAACCCCGAGCGGACTATTGTCAAAACATTCTGGTTCGGAGGAATGCAGCAAAGAAAAAAAATCTGCACTGAAAAAATAATATGCTGTTTTAGCACCTAGGATGTCAAAAATGTGTCTGGTGATCCCAAAATTCAGCGTTTACTGCCCTTGCAGTTAACTTCACATCCCATGAATGCAAATGCAACTGCGTGGGCAATCAATGTAGCACCTTACAATCACTAGACACATTTTTGACATCCTATAGGTGCTAAAACAGAATACCGATTTTTCAGTGTGGAATCCGGCTGAAACAGTAAAAACAAAACAGAGTTATTAATACTGGTATCAATGCAAATTGACACTGATATAAATCGGATGATATAAATGCAAAGGACAGTAAGAATCCTTAGGATGACTTTTCTTGTTAGAGCGAGCATTATAGTCCCAAACCGTCAACATTGTAAGCTCGAGCATTGATTAACTTATTGACAAGCAGACATTAGCGGCTAGTTAACAAATGAGCGTGCAGTCCTATAGGAACATTGGGCTTCCACTAGAGGGGCAGTCATTCCTGGCATAATATTATGCAAGAAAAAATTCCAAGCTCTGAAAACCTAAAATAATATTTCTCTGATTGGAATTATCATTTCTTTCTTTAACAGTGACTAACCACTTTATCAAAATGCAAATCAAAATAGCATTAAGAGTGAAATTTTATTCCACGCCTTGACTATGTTTCAAAAATACATTTCAACCCTTATGTGCAATCATGTAAGTTGTCATGGAGAATTTTTATGTGCAATGAGAGCTCAAAACCACTCCTCATTCGATCGAATGAAATGAGGAATCTGTTTTTCTGTCCATCGTGTCCTCCATTAAATTCCTAACGCAGATGAGAGGTTATATAAATAAGTTTTGAAAAATGGCTAATCTCTATTTTTTTTTAAAAAAAAAAAAAAAATATTTTATAAAAATGAGAGGCTTTAAGGACAAGGCGCAATAGGTTGTGTTCAAAAGGTATTTTATTTTGCTGTTGCCGCCATTTCATTACAGGCCCTTCAAATACTGTAACTACGTGTTGTATCTATTTATATACATTAAATTTACAGAATTATCAAGAGATAAAGTAATAGTAAATAATACAGATTTTCCAGAAGATCATGAATTTTGGAATTATTTGTGCTTTTTTCTGCATTTCATATTTTTGTTTTTTACTTTTCTTTTACATAAGCCGTCTATTGTTTCAAAATGTGGGTTGACTCTCTTCTGTTAAACGGAAGCCAATTGTGACAAAAGCCCATTAAATTAGATTTTGTCTTATTCTCAAGCTTTTTTTGCAGCAACTCACTCAACTTAATGTTTAAATCCTTACATATCTTAATTTATCCCAATATTACCATCTCCTCAGTTCCGTTACCCCTTAATTTTGGAGCGCGTGGGAAGTTGCTTCCTCCAACATGATTAGAGCAAACTTCTCTTATGGCGTATGAGAGTCTCCTCTGAACAACGGACCCTCCTCATTACTATAGCCTGTTTTCAACCGAAAATTATAATTTTTAATTACCTTGCACGAAAAAGCGAGGAAAAAACCCACCTACTTTGTATTATAGAGCGGCCCACCGACCCCTGCATATTTCATACTTCCACGTTTTTCCCCTCTCATTTTATCTATCCTCGGCAGGAAATCGTTTGAGCTTTTTTCATGACCTGACGGATGTGTAAAAAATCCAGCGAGCGCGCACGATCTACATGTTTCAGGAATAACTACAAGTTTAAAAAATGTGAGATCCAATTTCACGCAAGAGACCAAAAAAAAAAAAAAAAAAAAAAAAAATGACAAAAATTGACCTCGCCTCCTCCACCCTCCTCTCCTAGTTTTCGACTTGAAATATTCAAAATGAATTTTTAATTTAAGTATCAACATCCTCTGATTCGCGAAAGTCCATCTAAGATGAAGCAGTTTTTCCAAATCTTCACCGCACCTCTCGGTGAATTCTAATGACGGTTCCATGATATACCTCCCTCTTGCTAAAATTATCGTGAATCCAAATATTTCGTATGAGTCTACCGCTCTAATTTTAGGTAAGCTCCCTAAAATGAAGAAGAGATGGACTCGTTGGTTGGACAGTAAATACACTGATCCACTTGAATTAACTCGTTTGAATGATACTAAATATTGATTCCTAAATAAGCATGAAAAGATTCTTTTTCAGAGACGCACTGAATTTGTGACTTAGTTTTTTTATTCAAGGTTTTATAAATTGCTAATCTAGCAAATACATTTTCGAATTTGCTAACTGTATTGGTAACTGTCGTAGGTAAAAGAGACTTCTGTGTTGAAAAAATAGAAATTAAAATGTTCAAGTAAATGCGCAGAGGAGTCTTTTAAAGGTACACGCATTTTTAACGCTGATCGCTAATGCTTCTGTAACGGTTTGAAGTTTGCAGCTTAAAAAAAGTAGTCTATGCAAGAAACCGATGAAAGTTTCGACCTTTCATATTCAAAGCTAAACATTTTTCGATGAAAATAAAACTTTAGGATATCTGTTGGTGCAAAAATGAACTTATCTACACCAAATTTTATTCTTCGGTATTCGAAGAGAATTTTCGAATGAGGTCACATTTAAATGTGGTGACTCAACTTCACAAAAACTGCTTTAAACAATTTGCCCTCTTTTACCAAGACCTCTTCCCTTGTGAGTGGTAACAGTTTTTAACGCAACAGAACCCTGACCGGTTTTACTGGGCAGCCGGGCGCACTTCAAGCAAAAATTAAGTAAATGTGCATTTTTTTAGTAAAAAAGTGGGGTTTATCACAAAGAAAATTTGACGTATAGCATGAAACAGAACGCAAATAAGCATATTTTACGCTACAAATCCTCAAAACTGCAGTTTTTGACTGAGCTCTCTCAGAATAACGAACTTGGAATAATAAAACTGGGGGGTTTTTTTCTTCTTTTTTTTCCAAAACTGCATGCAGTTATGCTGCCTCTTTTAATAATGCATTTTTGCTGCGTCAAAATGACATTAAAGAGAAATAATTTAAAATAGAAAATTCCCATTTATACCTTCCCCTTATTACCATCCTTTTCTCGTAAAGTCGAACTAATATGCATCCCTAGGCACGAAGAATGAGACCCCACCTATGAGGAAGGGAAAAATTGAAAAATTCAAGCGGACGGTACTTTAGTTTCGTAGTGCGGATGAAAAATTTGCTTGCTCTTAATGTGTGCAAAACAATGATGACAAAAGACTACTCTGAAAGAGCGGCACACGAAGGAATGGCGGAGTCATAATCGCGTCCGTGAGTATACGGGGCCACGAGGGAGGCACTTTAGCGGGTTGATTCATGAGTGAATTATTCAAATACGTCTGGAGAGCATTCATTCCTATACTTGCCAGCCTTCATGATTTATAATTCGGGAATATTTTTCTTTGACACACGATGAGTCAAGGAGAAAGGGAAAATCTGTCGCTTTCATTATTTATGAGACGCGGGTCGGCTTGGACGACGCCGAGAAATGCACTCTGCAAATATTGTACACTAGAAAGCAGGAATCGGAGCCAAATTATGATCTGAAGCGCCAAAAAACAGGTGTGCAGTGCAGTATCCTCGTATTTGCATAACTGAAACTATGCCTTAAAAATTCTCATTTGAATTTGAAAATGGACTTTAATCGTCGAAGAAACTAATATTAGATATTCCACGAGGATGTCGCAATCTATGCAGAATTATCGATAAATTGAAAGGAAAAAAAAAAAAAAAAAAAAAAAAAAAAACGTTGAAAAATTCCCAACAATTACATGTTAAAAAATTGCTATGCTGTAAATAAAAATGTACATGATTTCCAGCGAAAAATTATTCAATGACAAAAAATGTATTCAATGTTTTCTTTGAAAATTCAAATTACGGGAGAAAAGTAGCTTCTTAGTTGAAAATGTTGGGCATACTTTTTACTCAATATTATTGAACTTCTCATAGATTTCTCGTTTTTTTCACGAAACTACATCTACGTTTTCACAATTATTTGAAAGTCGTTGCTTCTGGGAATATTTTAAACGAATTTACTGAATTCACAATTTCTAAATTCCTGATAATTAAGCGTCGAAAATGTGATATAACTCTTTCATAGTTGAAAAAAGGCCGAGGAAGAGAATATATAAAAAGAGGAGGGGAGGGTTAGTGAGGCCAAAGTAGGCTTATTGTTTGGAGTTATTGGTTTATATTAACCGGAAACCACTCGCTTCGACCGGATATACTCGATGCGAGAATAATTCGTCTTGTTACATTAGCTACATAGTTACCTCGTGTATTTTATAAGGCATTGTCATTATTTCGGATGCGCCGGCGCAAGATATGCCCGACTAATTATCTTTTGAACGTTTTTTTCTTTCCCCAGTATTGTCAAACTGACTACTTTTCTTTAACATTAATGCCGCATCACTCCTTAACAGTCAACATCATGAGTCACTATTGAGACGGACTTGCAGCGATATTTCCAGGAAATGCTACTACCTCAATCCGAATGCAGTACTAGCTTTGAAAGTTTTATAGGAGACTCAATGAGTGCGAGCAAGATAGTCACCGTAGCTTAGGGCAATGCGATGACCCTTGATTGGCCAATTGGACGTATTTCTATCAAACGGAACTATGTGCATTATGACGTGAGCCCTGTTATTCACATATGCTTATGGGTCTCAGGGATCATGTCTTAATGCACCTAGTTCCGTTTGACAGGAATATACGTCCAATTCATCGTTTTCTTTTACTCCCTCTCATTATTTCTGTTCTTAATTTTTGGAGCTTCAGAAAACATCGTCCTTTGTCGATTATTTGCGTTGCTAACTTTTGTTTATCAGATGCAAGAATGACGCTGGCTACAATCCTTGGTCGGAAACTTTTCATACGAGCGACTCAAGTTAACCATATGGAGTTATGCATAACCAGGGAGGTCCCCTTAATTACAGCTCTAACTTAGAGAGCTTTTTTGAGCTTTGGAGAATAGTCCAGAGAAAATCAGGGGCACAATCGTGTTACTCAAAAAATTTTACGTAAGATGAGGTATTTAAATTGCAAATTCTTGACATCTATAAGGGCTCCATTATTGATCTCAAATCCAAATTCGTGATGATAAATGACATTTGTTTGGTGTTTTAGGTGTTTTCAAGGCGGGGGAGGGGGGTCCTTAACTTAAATGAGCGCTGATCCAAAATTTGACACTTTTGAAGTCAAAAATTCCCCCAAAAAACCTCGCACAAAACATTTCAGCGGGAAAATGTCTTTTTATCATCTGAAGAATCGCTCCAAGAAATCCCGCTGAATACACCCGAGAGATCACCCTGTGTAATTTCCTAGTATTTGATCGATAGGGGTGAAACTGCGAAAAAGATTTGCGCGTTTGAATGGTTTAAATGCAAATTATATCCCAGCTTACAGAATTAGTATCATGAAAATGAAACATAGCTGCAGTAGCGAGGCGTGAATGGTCAACCATCGATATGTCCCCATTGGAAGTTGTGGTAAAGAATCGATTATTATTTTGTTCGTTGCGAACGCCCTGATAATCGATCTTTCTTCATAGGTTTAAATGGGAGATCAAACGATATATTGCAAAGCACCCCACGCACTGCATGGCTTGACCCCGAGGGAGTTTCTTTGCTTTGGCAACGCCGGAGTCTGCTCTCTTTCACGTCATTTCCTATTTTTTATCACTCTCCTCTTTATCGTGCATCCTCCGGGGTTGTTCTCACATGACTTGAACTTGGCTTCATGACTCTCTTACTCTGTTTAATTAGAGTGTTGTTTCGGATAAATAAAAATAAAAGGAATAAAAAATTCAGCGCCATGAGCCCACTTCCGGAAAGGCGGACCGTGAAGTCTATTAGGGGACATTCTTCGAGATCCAAATTCGATTGCATGACTTCTTCCCCCACCGCATCCAGGGGGCGTTTCCCAGGTTTGTAAAAAAGGGGCGGGCACAGCGCTCAATTGAATTATTTCAACTGCTAAATTAGAAGCACAACAGGAGTCGTTTTTCGGTTGACCCCTGTTTCTCAGTCAATTGGATAATTGAATTACTCAACGATGATTCTATTGTTACTTATCATTGTTTTAATGGTCCTTATTGTTTTAAGTAAGATGATCTTGAGAGGTTATTCTCGTACCGTCACACTTTTTAATAAAACCTGCTTGAAACTCTTGGGATGTGCAGTGGGATACAAATACTATGAAAAAATGTATACTGTTTATTCCATACTGAAATTACAACATTTTTACATCATGTGGTTGGTAAATGCCAATTTTTAGCAACCAACAAGATCGGTTTGACGAGTTAGAAATATAGACAATTTGGAATGCGATTAAAAATTGGTACTTATTTCAATTTTATTGCAATATATTTTAATAGAGAGGTTCGGAGGGTCCCTTCAACTGTTTGATAGGCAACATATACAACAACCGATTCAGAAGCATTAATTTTACCATGTATACAGGGCCGGATTTACATAATTACCGCCACCTTCTCATTCGTTTGAAAACATCGTTTATTCGTGTTGGATATATTTTTTGCGAAAGCCCTATCAACACTACTAGCTAAAGTTTACGGAACTCGGCGCGAAAATTAAGTTCCGTAAAAATATCTCTGTGTAGACAAGGCCTTCCATTTATATGAAATGAACCAAACAATTATAAAAGAACAAACATAAATGTGGTTTAATAATTTTAACTTCCGCCGCTGCGCCACGCTGACCGCACTGTGTTTGGCGCAATGCGTGAAGTATTCCTACAGTCTATTATGTATTATGCGTTTCACACCGACCGCTGCTGCACGCACTGTGTTTGACGCAATGCGTGAAGTATTCACGCAGTCTTGTAGGCGCTGTGCGTTTCACGCTGCCCGCTGCTGACAGCAGCGACCGCACTGTCTTTGACGTAATGCGTGAAGTATCCATGCAGTATTGTAGGCGCTAATATGTGTTACATGCCGACCGCCGCGCCGAGGGTTCCTCCTTTTCATCTCAAGTTCTCGTCATCATTGCTCTCTGCGCCGCGCTGTTCCAGGCCAAATTCCGTGTTTGGTTTCTCTCTTATAGTCTTAACTCGACAAATTAGAGGTCCTGTCCATTGTATCATAGAAAGACCACAAATCCAGAGATATACTCTCAGGAAATGAGAGATTTTGTCACCTTTTCTCGTTTGTATATTTTTTTCTGAATCCGATTTTTCTTTATAACTACATTTAAAACAATTGCAAAATTTGCCGCCCCCTAAATTTTTCGCCATGGGCCGCGGCCCATGTGGCCACCCCCTAAATATATGGCCCTGCATATATTTGTAATATATTGTAGTCTGTTCTACTCGGGCGTAATTTTAACCCTCTTTAACCTATTTTAAACCCTGTAAAATGTCCTTTTTTATCTCTGTCTGGCAACCCTAGAAAAGTTTGACATGACATTTTTTGATAAAAACTAAAAATATAGATGTTAATTTCGATTTTTTTTTTTTTTTTTTGTTAAATATTGAACAAACAAACCCTAATTTAATCGTCTACGTTTTTATATCAACGATGATTTGAGCTTTAATTTTGACATCATGCCTGGCTTCTTCTACTATAACTCGCTCCAGTGAGGACTGATTATTGAAATTGACAGACAAAGCTGTAGAGGAAGAAGGCGACAGGCAAGTTGAGCGATCCCATTGGTTGAAGCGGATAGTTGGCATAGACTTAGGGAAAATTGGACTACATTTTGCAATTAGGAACTATAACTTCCACCCTAGTTTAAAAAGAACGTATATGCCTTTAGTTTCCCCATGCACATAAGTGTTTTTTCAAATGAGCCAGAATTTATAGCTCCAAATTGCAAAATGCAGTCCAATTAATGGACTAACTATAGCGTCTCTCATATGGGTTACCGTTAGTTAGTATATTACTTACCTTTTTAGTCCATTTCAACCACCCGCTTCCACCAATAGGATGGTTCCATTTCTCTTTATCCATCGCTTTGTCTACCAGTTTCAAGAATCAGCACGCTGTATACAAAGTTCAGCACAGCAGAATGCAATGCGAGTCTAGCCATCACTCCGTACCCGAGACATCCGTAAAGACAAAAAAAGCTCCATAAAGGTGAGCGAGCTTTGAAAGCTCATAACTCGCGCGCGAAAAAAGTCGGGGTCCGCCGTGTTGCCAGCTTGTGCTATAAAGTGTGACTATTTTCCGCGGGTTCATATGGGGCAATACACTGATTTTTACAGAACTATATGATAACAACGGGGCCCCGTTAGCTCGGCCGGGCGGCTAGCGGCTGCGTTTTACGATGGGAACACCTATTCTCTCGCGCATGCGCATGCGCTGGCAAGTGAAAAAAAAATAAAAGGTTGTTAAACGGTAGTAAAATGCCCGAGTCGCTGCCCGACGCTTCCTTGCATATGAGCGCGCGTTTTTCCGCCTCACGCAGTGGCCGATCGATTATCGATATTTCCCCATTTGAAGCTTTGGTAAAGAATCGATTATGAAGGTGGTTGTTGCGAACACCCTGTGTATCGATCCTTTTCCATAGGTTTAAATGGCGGATCGATCGATATATCGCAAAGCTCGCCACGCTATTGATCTCCCGTGCTAACCGCGAATATCGCGGATTTGACGTTGATTTTGAAACGGGTTTACGGCCTATTTTCGAACGGAGCCCAAATGATAAAAACGCCCGTCCGTTTGTTTGCCGGGCGGCAACGGCAGGCGGCTCACCTACTTCCGTCCACCTGTGAACTATTCGTGCTTTGACGTCTTCCAAGAATAATACAGTAAATATACATTGTCTTTAAGTGGGAGGGGGAGGGAGCCTCGGTACAAGGGTAGCAGAATCGACAATACATTAATACATTTTAATGCCAAATTTGACTGACTAAGCTGCATAGAACATGATAAATCACACGATATAGAAGATATCAGTGCAGGATATGTTCTTTGCGTCTAAATGAGAATGTTGTATCTTACATATTAGCAGATGTCGAAATTGATTGGAAAATGTTATGTCATGAAAATCGGAGACAGGAGTACGCTCAAACTTGATAAATACAATAATCTCTTGACCCCTCACTTTATTTCGCGTGAGTGCAGGTAATGATTGACCGGTGCTCCCGCCTCATTTGCCGGGACGCTAATCATAATTTACAGCGCTAAAATTGGAGCCTACTCGAATGGCACGCTTACGACGTAACGTAACAGCGGCAAATGAGGCGCGTTACACCGCTACCCCTATTACAGAGCGCCGTTCGAAATTGAAAGAATATTATTGCGCATGCGCACCGAGCCGCAGATTAAAAAAGTGGAGTCACGTGCCCGTCTAATCAATTAAATGTAGCGCGCCGCGCCGCCGCGACCTTGCCCCCTTCACGCTCGAGGCTGTCAAATTATCATGAAAAATATTGAATTTCATTTCATTTCCATATCCGGTCTACCGAAAAGTAAGAAATTAGGCATTAGGAGCCATCCTTAAATTAAGTAAGGCACTTTTCCCCATTTTTAGATCCCCCCTCCCTCCTCGTAGGGCACCGTAAGACATCATCCCCCCCTCTAAAAATTACGCAAGAGTCCACTGACCCCCCCCCCCCCTCCAGAGGGGTCCCCAAATATAGTAGCAGCCCTGCCAATGTATTTGCTCCCTATCTTTGCATGGAGAGTTTGTCTTGATGTGGAGGTGAACTCTCAGGATAGCGTGGGATATCCCCTCCATTTTGGCCCCAACTCGAGAGCTTTTTTTGAGCTTGGGAGTTGATTTCAGAGAAAACCAGTGGCACCATCGTGTTTCTTGCGAACTTTTACATAAGAATCAATAGTCAAACCGCAAATTCCTCACACATGCAACATCTCCACTCTGTCATTGCAAATATACCCAAATATTAGTCCAGGAACTATATTCAATTGTTGAATAGATTTGACTCCGTTGAACTTTGCTTTTTTTTTCTTAACGAGGAGTATGAATTAATGTACGCACCTTTTTCTTGTGAGTTGAATTTCCCCTCGCTCGAAGTGCTACGCAAACTTTTTCATTCATCGCAATTTGTGTTTTCTAACGAGTAAATGGAACTGTGATACTCGGAAATCGGTACGAAAAGTATAAGACAATGTTTAAAACTCTTGGATTTTTTCCTAAAAGTGGCAACGTCGAACTTGCACTAATGAGCGGCGCGTCGTATAGGCACAATAGCCTCTAAATCTGTCGTATCATAACACTTAATACTCCTAGGTTCTCCAATGTACTCGTAAGGTCCATGATCCGTATGATACTTACTTATTAGATGTATGTCGCAGTCTCCGACAACTTTTAGTAATCGACATTGGTTTCGTAAAAAGTTTTAATTTTTTTAAGTTTTTTTTTTTAAGTTTATAATTTTTTTTTTTTTTTTGTTTTTTTTCAATTTTGATTTTTTGCCCTGCGATTGGGTTTCGAGAGATTGCCTTTATAGGAATAGTGTGGCCTCTGAATTTCATGGAGACCTTTTAGGACCTGAAAATAATTGTAGCGACTCTTGGTAGGAGTAGGTGGGTCAAAAGTGTGATGATCGATTATCGACATTTCCCTTTTGAAGGTATGGTGAAGAATCGATCTTCAAGGTGTTCGTTGCGAACACCCTGTTTATCGATCATTTTCCAAAGGTTTAAATGGCAAACCATTCGATATATCGCAAAGCACGCCACGTCACTGAGGTGGGAGCGGGTGAGAATGAGTTGTTACAAATCGTCGACATTTACCACCTGCCTCACCTGTCACCAATTTTGTCTTTGAAGAGGTTCAAGTTGATTTTCTTCTTCTTCTTCTTCTTCTTCCAAATATAGAATGCACGGACTTTAATTCAAAACTGAGTAAATACTTCTACATGTGCGATTTGCATGGAGTTCACGGCAATACACGCAGATTAAACCTCATTATCTGAACTTTTGAATCATCTTCATGTGATATCCGCCACACTGGAAAAAAAATCGCTTGGATCTATAGTCCAGACGCTTAAAAACATTGACAAGAAAAAATACTCTTGATTCAATCGGATTTTTACTGGAATCGAAGAGCCAAGCCTCTTGATTTAAGCGGGTTTCCTTTTGATTCAAAGAAAAATCCTATTGAATCAATACTTTGGTATTTTTTCTTGTCAATGTTTTTAAGAGTCTGCATGCACTCTAGATCCAAGAGACTTTTTTCCAGTGCACTATTTTGGGTCCTAAAAAGTACATACAGCCTAAATTGACCGAGCAAGTTTTGATGGCTCCTTCGGTTGTCATATTCTGTCTAAAAAGTTACTCTAGAGACATCTAGAAACGCCGTCATTTTTTTTTTCTTTTTTACTTTCCTCCATGAACTCCAGTGCCTATACCCTCTCTATATTGGCAGTATTGGCACTCTACTAAGTAGTTGTTGATCAACCAGCGGCGAGAAGAAACACCCGCTTCGATCCATCGAACTTGGGTGGTTTCTCTCGGCTCATGCCTTGTAATAGATCGCAGTGAGTTTGCGTGACATATCGAAGAGCGGCGGGCTGGGTTTGACAAATCGAGGTTGATGGCGGTTGATTAATTTATTCGATTAAAGAGTGTGACATTAACAGCGTCACTCTCCGCCGTTGGGGCCATCAGTTATATCTCGATCTGATGAAGAAAACGTCATGTTCTTACGCGCGACTGTGCCTTCCTCCGTTCCTGTCCCTCGCAGCCTTTCCCTTCTCCCAGGGCGATTAATCTTGCTGTTACCTCGTACACACTAAACTTAACATCACCGTTCGGCGTTCGGGTCATCTCTGCTAGGCGTCGCACACGAGATTCAAATCCGTATTTTGTCCGTAGAACCTATTGAAAAAAAAAAAAAAATTCTGGTGGAATTTCGGGGCAAAAAATGTCCCCCTCCCCTTGCGATGGACCGCTAAAGATTGAATAAGATTGAACTTTTAACAAAAAAGGCAAAATACGTGAAAAATATCGATTAACAGAAAAAATTCCGAGGTCAATGTGTGGAATTGTGAATTCCGTGATTAGGAAATAAACGTGTGTACACTGAAACAAAGTATCACAATCCCAACTATACTCCACCAGATTTTGGCGCCAAATATATGAGTAGTTGCACTAGCCAGAGGTATGGTTGATCCATCCTCTTACATCTGGCACCAAAATCAGCCAGGTGTAAAGTTGGGATGTGAAACTTTTTGTCGTGTAGCTTTTTTGCCGTTATATACTTGCTTTCCGTTCATTTGTTGGTTCATTTGTCCGTTCAATGGGTCTGGGATCGGTATTGATTCAAATGTTAGCCTGACATTTGAATCGATCCATTCAAATTTCCCGCTCGCTCAAAAACCCAAATTGACGCGAGTCGAATTGCGCAATCGCACAGTTCATGCAGCAGGCAACCGACTAGTTTGATTTCGCGAAAATGTCCTCTCTGTAATAATCCCTGGTATACCTGCATGGAATGTCAAAAATAAAAAAAAATCCAAAGAACTTTTTGCAAAAGTTGGAGGTAACTCTTTTGAGACCTAATTCCAGCTCTCAAATATTATTCAAAAATGTATTTTGTTTTATTTTTTTATTTTATTTTTTTTTTCGAAGAAAAAGAAAAGAAAGGCTCATTGTGATAATTCAAAGTATATTTAAAGGTACCCAATGAATAGCCAGAAATCTTTAAATATCAAACCACCGCGCACCAATGTTTCATATGGATAAATAAATCCCCCGACTTCTACATTTTTTGGGAAGGAGCTTGTCGTATGAAATGAGATTAAAACGAGAGAAAAATGAATTAAAAATCTCGGAGGTGCTCTCCATTTCACTTTATCAGATAAATTTAGGACACTGGATACGATGCCTCCCCCCTCCCTCCCCCACTTACACTTTCGCAGCGGAAGTTTTAATCACTCATCTCCCCGTTTCCTTTCGTCTTAACGTACTTTTTAGACTCCTCAGTAATCTTTCATTTTTCTGTCATGTACTTTTTTCCCATTGGTCACCGCTACTAGCCTGGAATGGATGGAGAGCTCTTTCTCTTCACAGGATGACGCCGTAGACTAATGATAAAGGACAAAGTTTGGACTCCGTATCTAATTTCTCTTCTTCTCTTTCCTAAACGCTTATTCTTTTTCGATTCTTCCAAAGCTTGTTACCTCTTGTGAATTTAACACAGAAAATTAAAAGATGATGAGAAAAAGGATGCAGACTTTTCATGATGAAGGTTTAATATGGACCTCACAGGCACAAGTGCTTGGTGAGGCCTCCAGATAATGTCAGAAAGGGCACGTGTGAGAGTAATTTTTTTTTTTTTTTTTTTTTTTTTTTTTAAAAAAGAAATTTTATTTAAATATATCGTAACTACTACAAGTGTTTCTTGTATCTATCTACGTGGCTTAAAACTAAAACTTAACAAACTGCATTAATTTTATATGTTAACGTTAGATAATACTATGATTATCTAAAAGAACAGGAATTGTAAATTCTCTGCCTTCTTTCTTAAATGTATTATAAGAGAGTAATTTGACCAAAATTTAGGAGACAATCGCCCCCCCCCCCATGCCTTCTGGGCCAATACACAGTTTAAAAAAAGTAATCAAAATGTTGTGTTAATATGGAGAGTGAAACACGAGATATAGCTTTCAGTTAACTCAGTGGTTTCCCAGTCCCTCCATCGTTTTTTGCTCTAAATTAACCGCAAACTATAACAAATCAACACAAAATTTGAGTTGATTTATGTTTCACTGCCTAAATTAACCAAACGTACATGTATAATACATGAACCAAAATATTTTTATCAATGTAGGCCCATATTACATGGTGTAAGTAAACTGAACAATTTCAAGGGCCCAATGCTCCAATAGAGGCAAATATAAGAACAAACATAGCCAAGTCTTTACGATAAATGTTTCATATCTGGACAAATTAGACGTGGAATGCGTATATTTTCGTCGGACATGGCAAGTGAGCGAAGCGAGTGCACGCGACTCGGACAACGAAACAATTTGTCGAGCCGGGACTCCAATTTGCAATAAAGCGGATAGTAACAAGTTGCGCACGCGGTTGCAGTTGAACCTGATAAAATTTTTACTGCGAGGTCAGCGTTATTGCGGCGAGGAATTAATTTCGCGTCACCGTAAAGTACCATTGCGCACGCTCAACATTGAAAGGTCGGCCAATTGTCTTAATGGTAACGCGATCGCCTCCAATTGGTGAACTTTCACTTCGCCCCCCCCCCCCCCCGCCTTCGACGTGTGGGCGAGTTGTCAAATTGATACTGCCAAAAACTCACTCCATATTCATCCCCTTAAAAAAACAACATTTTTTCTTGGGGGGGGGGGGGATTCGATACAAATTCCGCAGCGTTTGAGGCCTGTAACAAACTCATTCTCAAACGGGAAAAATTTTCCTGGATTTTTTTATTTGATTTTATGTCTTTTATCGTTTGTATTCTAAGTTCATATGTGTTTGTATCGTTTGTACCTTTCGCGGTATCATTTTAGAGGGAGGGAGGGGAAGGTGTGCCGGTCAAGGTTTCAGGAGGGCTGGCTGAGAATGGCTGAAACACAGAATTTCGGAGTTAACTGCGTTGCGGAGACGACGAAACCCTCAGGTAGCCTACAGATTTTCAATGAAATGTTGACAAGCGAAATAAAAGTCATATCCCATATGAAAACAAATGTCACATATGTTACTTTTAAAATGAGCCAGAAACTATAATTCCTAATTATTACAAAATGTACTTTAACTTATCCTCGGACCATCAAATCTTTCTCAAAAAAGCTGAAGAGCCATAAACCGTCATAAACTATCCTCGGGCTGTTGCTGGAACACATTAAAAGCCTTTATTATGCTACCTCATCGTATCAATTCGTTGCCTTGTTTTGCAACGTAGCTCGGAGAGTAGGAGCACAGGGAACTGAGTTGTTGATTACTCCTTAATCCCACGGGAGCAAGGCCAGTCAATGGAATATGCCGTGGTGCGATTCAAGAACAAAGCCTCGTATTTTATTATTTTTTGAATGCGCGATAAATTTCACTTTTGACAAAAGTTAGCCACGCTTGTAAAGAGAGCGAGCAGATGGGGGAGGAGTTACGGTCGTTTAGTTACAGGAGACCTTTAATCCTTTTTCTTAGACGGTCTGTGTTAATGGTCCACCTTTCACTCGCCACGTTGAACGTAAGTGCACTCGATAGGAAAAGGATGATGAAGAATCAAATACGCTGCCCTGGTAGCAATGACCTTTAAAAATAAAGTTTCAAAATCGCTTAAAAAACTATCAAAAAAGTATTTTCTCAGGTGCCTCTTTTAGATTATGTTTTTAAGTGCAATATTTAAGTCTAATGGATTATACGTGAAAGTCTTTAAAAAGTTAATAATTTCTTTAGAGTTCTTTACAATTTTTGAAAAATGTTTAGTTTTTAAAGAATACTTAGTAGATCAGTTTTACGAAGTTTGTGAGCATTGCCTCACACCCAAAAACTTAAAAAAACACCCAATCGGAGTTTCCCAAAGACGAACATTATAACAATTTTTAAGAGTCTTCCTCCTAAAACTTACAAGTTGTACAGTCGTTGGTACTGGGCAATCTGTGATGGCGACAAGGGTACTGATTGATGCAGAGTGTAAAATTTTGAATAGCTCAAAAATTTGAAATACAGTTTTAGTTAGAAAAATAAATAGGATGAGGGTATGGTTATCTTGTTGTTTTTGGAAACAGATTATCGTATTCTAAATTTTTTAGGATAGTTTTGAATTCAAGGAGGCCTAGCTGAGTCTAGCAGTTCTGTCCTACCAAAATTTGGTGGTAATCTTGGAACTCTTAGTGTCATGTAATCATGAGATTATCGTGTAATGTATACATTTGAAATTTGGATTTTTGAAAGTGTAAAAGGCAACATTTGCTATGTAGGACGTTTGTTGAGCCCTTTTAAGTGTTTTTTGGGCCGAGGATCACTCTAATGAAAATCTATCCTTTGCACTCTCCAAGGGTGAAAATCGAGTCCTCGGTGACACATTTTTCAACGCCGCGGCGCGGCGTCAGGGAAGTATAAATAAATATGTATATCAGACTCGAAACCAAACAAGTGACGTTGACTGTTTTGATAGGGTAACAAACTCCTCGATTCGTATTCGTTGATTCAAAAATTAAATACGATTAAGAACACGGTCGACATGCCCACGGAACAAACGAATTTGTCTCCTGTCGGGGTGTTAACATTTTCGAGAACATCTCTTAAAGACGAGCTTGTAGGCGATTAAGCGTGTCAGCCAAAATATTTTGTTTATCCAAATAATTTACGACCGGATGATCCCCGCTTCCTCTCCCTCGCCAACCCACCTCGTGTCTTATTAAAATTAATTTCAAACGCAAGAAAAAAACGATAGGAATAAAGAAATGGAGGACTAAGGTGTTTTAAACTTAAGCGAGACTTTAATACTTCAAAAATGAGGAGAGAAAATGTGCTCATTTACAGCATGCTTACATGTTTTATAAATATTTTTTTTTTTTTTTTTTTTTTTTTTTTTTTTTTTTTTTACAAGAAACATATAATTTATGTTCCATACTTTTCATGTTCTTGCTCTTCTGTACTAAGCTTAAGAAAGTTAAGAGCTTGCATTGCATCTCAATCATAGGATTTTATCTAATTTTACGACTCTCGTTCCTTCCACGAAATATCGTCCTCGGAATTTGTCTAAAAAAGAATTATTGCTATTGCATCACCTTCAAAAACGTAAATGTTAGAGAGACTTTGAGGTGAACAAAGTAAAATTGCCATTCACGGACAAGAAAAGATTGAAAACATATTTTAAAAATGCTCTAAAATTAACACAATTTATTCGAAAATTTGTAAATGATTTATAATTAATCCTGAAACATTTTGTACACACATGCTATGTTTACACTCTTTATGTTTACTTTTGCTTCTTCTTCTTGTTCTCTTTAAAGTGATGTTTTTTTCATTCGTTTCGTATATGATGATTCTCTTTTAACCATTGATCTAATAAAAATCCTACGACACGTCAATGAATTCTCTCGAACTAGGTTACGAGAGATACCTCCAACAAGAACCAACAAACTTAGTTCCTGGACTCCTTATCACCATGATGGTGATTTAAACGAGCAGTTTGAGAGATAAAGACGGTGAGGATAATTAAATGTAACTTATGGAGTTCATGTGTGACTCGAACAACTGACGAACCCATAACTCGATTTTATGGTCTATAACGTCTAGCCATAAAAAAGCGCAATAAAAATTTTAAAGACCGTTACTGATACTGAATCGAGAGGAGATGATCACAGGTACATAATTGGTAGGCAAACGTTTGTTTAAAGCGGTTATTCGCCCCTTGGTTCATTCCATGCTTTCAGTTCCTTCTTTTTTCAGGCGTTTTCTTTTCTCTCCACATTAATTTGTGTTTATCGGCAATGAAATCGGCAGTGATATGATTTGACTAAAAAATGTATATTATAGATATCATCTCAATCGGATTTCATCACGGACTTTAATTAAGAAGAAAAATTAAGAACGTAAACAATTATAATCAGCATTAAAGTATGAAGAAGGTTGTGAATCATCGACAACATCTCATATTTTCAGCTCCGAAAAATCATTAAATGAGGGGCTTGGAAGACAAGGCGCATAAGTGCAATTTTTACTAGGTATTTCGAGAAATGAGTGATTGAAATTTCGAAATTAGGTACATGGGCTCATAGGGCGGAAAGAAAATTCTAACTGATTTTTTGATGCTTTAAAATTGAAATTTGGGAACGAGTTTTCCACAGAAAATGCACTTCGACTAATTTTTCGTGAAACCATGAATATCTCAATTTTTTCAAAAACTGCCCTTGTGCGCCTTGTTCTCAAAGCCCCCCCCCCCCCAAATGCTCTGAATGCCATCTGTGATAAGATCATAGTCACACAAGCAAGTCGAAATTATTCGGCAAATATCAAAACATTTTAAAATTTTGGTGGACACGCCCTTTTTCCACAAAATTGCCCAGTGCTGCCATTTTTGTATGCCAGTCAATGCATAAGTATTAATATTAAAACACATATTTTGTGCCTTCTCTATTGAGTTTTATTATTCAAAAATATCCCGTGTTAAGAGAGATGACTCGGAACATACGCCCTTTTTCTACTAAAGCAGAACGGCAAATGGACTACATTTTGCAATTTGGACCTATAAATTCTGGCTCATCTGAAAAAAACACTTATGTGCATAGGGAAACTAATGACACATACGTTGTTTTTAAACCGGGCCGGAATTTACAGGCCCAAATTGCAAAATGTAGTTCAAATGTTATAGCGAACGTTTGTGGAGCAATTTTGGTCGAATCGTTCGATGGACGCATCCACAAACAAAGATTAGTATTCCGTCATAAACTGAATGTTTGAAAATTTGACGGCACGCCTCTCGTCAGATAACCCACCCAATTTCCGTGAATGATCACCGAGAATTCGCTTGGAAATCCATTCCGCCAATCACCAACGGTGCTTTCGCAGCGCTCTCATGAATGAAACCATCGCCCTCGTCTCCCCCTCCACGCCGCGTCGCGTTATGAAGCGTACTATGAGCGTGACGCGTAGTAATGTAGCGTAGATGGCGGGCGGGAGGGGGGGCGTCGCGACGCCGCATGCGCAGAGGCAGTGACGTCACTTCGCGTCGCGGCGCGGCGCCTCGAGATCATGGACTCCGCAGAGATCAATATACCCTGGTCTACCTACACCGTAGCGTTTATGAGGCTTAGTTTTCGCCCGCATCGACACAGCGGTTCCGTGGTGTAGTGGTTATCACATCTGCTTTACACGCAGAAGGTCGCCAGTTCGATCCTGGCCGGAATCAAATATTTTACCTGAGGTGTTTCTGTTGATTCGGGTTCCATCTTGCATCCGAGTTACATCACGGCTCTCCGAATAGAAAATGAGAGGGTGCTAATGATGGAACTCATAACCCGACTCCGAAAAGTAGCGTATTAATATTTCAGGGAAAACTTAATTTTCAATTTTTCTTTAACGTATTTTAATTTTGTGTCTCCTAATCTTTTTTTACAGAGAAAATGATTAAGAACTTGTGATTTTAATTTTTTTTTTTTAAATTATATTTATATATTTTCAGGGGTTTTTTTTGTAAACAAAGTTATGGGGAAAATATTAAATTAAAGTTAATACCTTTGCACTGCGGATAAAAAGAAAGCCAAGTACCCTCTACTTCAGGTACCTATCTTTCTTCAATTTATTTGAGCACTGATATTGTTTTGAAATAAGTATACTAAAGTTTCCTAATTGTAACGTCGAAAATGAAAGTAGGAGCACACTTTTCAAGTAAGAATAAACCACTGGTGAACGAGTAAAAACCCACATATTTTGATTTGCGACGTTGTGATTGGGATTAGAACAACACATCTTAGTTTGTTGTTGGAAGAGTGATTATCTCTAATTTTATGATGGTTCGTGCAATTTTCTCTCCCTTTTAAGATTTTTTGTTATATAAATTAATAACATTTTTTTACAGCAAAAAATAGGAGCGGAAGTTTTAAAATATCGCACTTGAGATATGTGTTATTATTATTTTTCCAATGATGTGAAATTGCAACTTATATACCAGGGAAGATTGAACTTGATGAACCATAGAGGAGGTCGGGGGGTATCCTCAGCTGAAGGAGTTATCCAGAAGAAACATGTTGAAAACAGGGAACCCCCGGAACGAAATTTTCGGTTTTTTTAAGTCGGAATGCCCAATTTCCCCTCCCCCCGGCCCGTACACGCACCGTCTGCGTCACTGAGTAATATTCAAAATAGCCAAATTTTGGATGACATCTATTGAATGTTTCCTGCTGCAGCACAAGTCACTTCCTCATGGAATATGCATTTCCCGCCAACTAATGAACGAGACGTCACTTCACCTCGGATTAGCTCCAGAGGGCGTTGGAAGCGAGCATCCTTGCGAAATGGTAACGACCGCAAGCTGAGAAAATTGCGTCAAGTAAAGTGAGTAAATATAGATTAAATGAAAGCGGGAGCTCACGGGAAAATATCCCCACACACTGGGACCATCGCGATCGCGTCAAGAGAGATTGTTGCCATAATCACCAAGAAAAATTGATTTATTGTTAGGAGGATCCGGCCAAACACCTGTTTAAGGGAGAAAAGTAACTCCGTGATATCCACCAACAGTTCAGTACGATAAACGGCTGGTCTCTAAATTAGCAACGCACTAAATGTTACTATACTGCTGCGCTACAAATCAACAGACTCTCTCGAAGTTCCTTCACTTGGACGGGTATGCAATTTGATCTCCGGGGAGTTAAAATTGATGCTCGAAGTCAAATCTAACCGCCGCAGTATGGTCTGGGGGCGCCGAATTGTGGCCAAAAATCCGATTTTTGAAAGTACGAAAATCTGGCAATCGAGCATATAATCCTTATCTACATCCTTTAGTAGGTGTGAAATGACCCATCAAATCTTCTGTAATTTTTTTTACGATCAGATACATGGTGGCGAACTTCACATCCTCCGAGGTAAGTAAACAAACGTGAGAATTTAAAGTGCACGTCATCGCGTATTGCCTTGTGTCGCTTTGTGATAAGTTGGCGTAGATCCCCGATCAAATATGGAAAAGAAAGGTGAAAGTAAGTACTTTTTGATGGTTTAATCGTTTTTAGTATTAAGATTGATTTAATGACCACCATGAGACTCCAAAGTTTTGTCCTGATTTAGGCAAAAAATTGCCTTCATCTTAAGTTTTAGTTATCACTAACACGAGCTAACACGTTCTTATCAGTGCAAGAATGTACCTCATATGTTCCTCTAACAGGATATCATCGGTTTTTTTGCCGCTTTTTGCCGCTTTTTGCCTCTGGGGCCTTTTTTGGTCATTTTAGTGAAGGACTTATACGATTTTCTGCGCAATCTGATTTCATTGCAGAAGGAGATAAGAGAGATGAGACAAGGTCAACGTTTGAAATAGGGTGATTCATATGTATTTTAGGCTGCTGAATCCGAAAATGATATCAGTTTTTTTCCAGCACTTGCCAGATTTCCGGAAAATAAAGTTTTTTTTGCAAAAAACCTCATTTTTAAGCAAAATAATATTTTCTCCGGAAAAACGACAAATGGTGGATAAAACTTAGGTATTTTTTTTTATTCTTCAGCCTGTATACATAATACAAATTTATTAACTCGGCCCGCTGTGGTGCGTAGTGGTTGCAGTGCTGGCTTTAAGATCAAGAGGTTCCGAGTTCAATTCCTGGCTAGGCAACCCGAGAATAGTAATCCGCAAGGTTTTAGGGTCTGATCTGGGTCTGGGTCTGAAGGCCCCAGAGGCAAAAAGATGCAAAAAAACCTATGATATCCTGTTAGAGGGAACATATGAGCTACATTCTTGCACTGATGAGAACGTGTTAGCTCGTGTTAGTGATAACTAAAACTTAAGGTGAAGGCAATTTTTTGCCTAAATTAGGACAAAACTTTGGAGTCTCATGGTGGTCATAAAATTAATCTTAACACTAAAAACGATTAAACCATCAAAAAGTACTTACTTTCACCTTTCTTGTCCATATTTGATCGGGGATTTACGCCAACTTATCACAAAACGACACAAGGCAATACACGATAACGTGCACTTTAAATTCTCACGTTTCTTTACTTACCTCGGAGGATGTGAAGTTCGCCACCATATATCTGATCGTAAAAACAATTACATAAGATTTGATAGGTCATTTCACACCTACTAAAGGATGTAGATAAGGATTATATGCTCGATTGCCAGATTTTCGTACTTTCAAAAATCGGATTTTTGGCCACGATTCATTAGGCCTAGAATCTTTATAATAATTCTAACCATGAAAATCAGCGCAGAATGGTTGACAGCCTCCAATGAGTATAAGAATGTCAAAGCTATTTAGGTCTAAGTAGTATTGAGTATATCTAGAAAATTTTGCTAGCAGGGTTTGATGATCAAAGAGTAAATTATTTTTAAAAAATCGCTAGAAATGAAAATTTTTAGGGACAATTTTTGGTTCGGGGAGGGGGCGCCCTAAAGGGCTAATGCCATATGTCTTGCTAACACGAATATCACCATATTGAATGTGCAATTTTTTTAACTTACGCTCCAGTCAGGATCAATAGACCGAAAAACATAGTACTGACTTGATTCAATTTCAATCATTTCTTCTCCTCTTATTTTTCTGGATTAAATACGTATTTTTGGGGCTTCTGCCCTGATAACCTCTTGATCATTGAAAAATAGATTTCATATTATAGTGAGACAACCTTCAAAACATTAAACTGACATTCAGTTTGGTATTCTAATCATATTTTGGCTTTTCTTCTAATTTTTTGGTTTCAAGGGCCTGCCGCCATCTTGGATTTCAGAATTTTTTAAAACTGAGGTCAGATTTGAATTCAGCGACCCAAAAAACATAAGTACACCAAATTTCATGATATTCTGATCATTTCCTGATTTATGGCCACAATTCGGCGCCCCCAGACCATAGTGCGCCGCGCGGCGCCGCGCTGGCATCAGCGCACTATGATTTGAATGTTCAGTCCGCTGAGTAAGAGACAACGGATTTACTCTAATTTCCTTCACTTTGTTGGGTATGCAAATTCATTTACTCGATGATACCGGGCTCGAGGTTTTTCTGTTGAGAGGGTCTTTCAAGCATGAGCAGGGGGAGGAGACAGATGAATATCCTAAATTTTAGGGATGAAGATGTTCTCTTTGGCTCTAGTGGCGTAACATGAGGGATCCAGAGTCTATGAGTGGAGAAAAATAGTAATTTTTTTCGATTTTCAAGATTTTTTTTACCTGCCCGCTCCCCCCCCCCCCCCCCCCAACTGAGACATTTTTGCTAGTCGAGTCCCCCCCCCCCCTTATGAAAAATTCCCGGCCACGCCATTGCTGGCTCCTTAACAGCTCTGCCGTGCTAAGAGAAAACACCGTAAACGTCAGACGTTGCCAAATTTCCTTTGATAAATCACGAATTTTCGGTAATATTTATAAGCATTTTCTTTCGATTTTTCAGGGAATTTCGTTTGTAATTTGATTTAAATAGTCCAAAAATTTCAAGGGAAAATATTGATAATTTTTCTCAATAATAAACATTTTATCGGAGAAAAACTGGCAACTCTCGGATGTTCTTACGGCGTTTTTCCTTAGCACGGCAGAACTTTACCCATGAAATTTGACAATAGGTTTAACAACAGTAAAATTCTACACCCCGATTTGAACAAAATTCAAGAACGCTTCCAGGACAAAAGCGCCTGATCCGTTTGACAACGCCGGCGCGGCCGTATGCGCGGACTTATGAGCGATTATGTAATTTTACGAGGTATAAAAACGCGAGCGCTACGGACGGGCATGGACACTGCGGAGTATAAGGTCAGCTTACGTGTGAGCACCACCGCTGCGGCAGCCGCGGTGATGAAGACCAGCCCGGTCTGATTAAGACATTATGCGGGGTGTCTAAACGGCCTGGGAACTGCGAGACTCGGCTCGTTTTTCGTGCGATCCCCGCGAAAAGGACCGGCCTTTGCCCGCGTTCGCCACTGCTCCGGCACAGGGGCAGGTAGGCACCGGCGACTACCAGGACCTGCGGGTTGCCAGCCGCCACTTATAAGGATCCGTCGGATTTCGTCGCCGTCCTCGTCTGCTTGTGCGTACTTCTCGTCTCGCTGCTCCGCCAAGTTGCCGCCCAGGGAAAATTCACTCCATCTTTGTCGGAAAATTGGACTTATTTCTGGTAAACGGACAAGTGGGAAAGAAGGGGTGTGCTCTTTGGTCCTCGGGTCGTAAGAGTGAATGGGAAATTTGAAGCGCCAGTGATGTCATCGGTGACACGACGATGTGGACACACACGGGAACAAGCTCTTTAACTCATGACTCATAAGCCAATTCTCATGAGAAATTAGGATGATGCATTTGGATTCTGTGGGATTTTAACCAAAAGAAAGGATTACGTCACGCTGGCACTGACCTCTCTACCCCTTGTAACGCAGCATAATGCAGGGTCATACCCTCTCTCTCCCCCCAGAGCGTTATGTAATTTAGAACGCTCCATTGAGTTTTTTTAGGAGTCATCCGTGATTAGGCAGACAGCAGTAAGTTCACAGATTTTCGACTTAAAGGAGCACGCAAATGTGGTATGTTTGATCAACACCGCCTAGACAGACCAGGTACTGTCATACCTGAAAATTTGGAACTCGTGTAAGTGTGAAGTAGTGCATTGAGTCGTAAAATTTAGGTCTTGTGGGAATTTAGGAAAAGGTGAGTTCAAAAGAGAGAAATTGAATTTTCTTCAGGGTTTTCGACTTGGAAGTTTTCAAGTAGCATATGCTTCTCCTGTCAAATTTTATTTTTAAAGGTCAAAAGTTGTCCCTTTTGGGTCTTTTTAATGACCATTCCGATGAAGCCAAAATTTTGGTGGTCCAAACATTTTCCATCGATGCCCCATCGGGCAACATGCATGCCCATGTAGGCGCAAGTGATGTGTTCGGTTGATACCGCGGTATATCTCGCGCATAATTATGACGTGTGTTTCGCACCACGTGACGTGTCGCGATGTGTCCCGTCCGACGCGGGCCGTTTGACTCTTATCATTTCGCATCTCAACACCGTTGCCAAATTAGATTCTTCTTCATCACTATAATATGAGAAAACATAGAATTATCCCTGCTACATGGCAACTATGAGCCCGGCAGCAGAACGGAGGCGAAGTCCAGCGATAATGACCGCATCACCATCAGGATCTCTCGCGATTCGATATTTCGATAGTTTCCTCGCGGTTGAATGCGAGAGTCTCGGAGTTCGATGCGTCGATCCGGAGCTCATCGCAGTGGCAACTTATAACTGAGAGCCTGGTGTCATACTCAGGTGAAAATACGTGGGAGAGAAAATGTCTCGTTAAAATTAAGAGGAACTTTAGCTCTCAGAAGATGAAGACTAGCCCGGAAGGTGGCTCATAAAACACGGCTCGCGTTTTTCACTATGTAACAAAATTTAATGTGCCTCTCGGCTTTTACGTGGCGGCGCCGGCGTGGTGCACACAGAGGTATCAAAGGCCCACACCTCTTCCTCTTTGGCTTATAAAGTGGGAGTGATGAATAATTTCTGATGTAATCTCAAAGAAAAAAGACACATATGCATTTGGAAGCATTTGTGCAGAGCAGGCAAGACTGTATAATCTAATTTAGGATAGATATTGTCTTTTTAATTGGTATTTTGAATTTTTGCTCACAGTCTCGTGGCAATATCTACAGTTAAGAGTCGAGTATACGTAGCAAAAAAATTTTGAAAAATCGAATAATTTGCATCTTTGACAGATCAAGTAAGAGATGTACATGTACAAAAAACATTTTTATGATACTCAAAATATGGAGCTTTAAAGTTGAAAAAATACGCTGAAGGTAATGGAGGTGTTGCATAATTTCCCCTGATTTCTCAAATCGTTTAAATGTTCGGTTCTTTGGCCTTAACCCGCAGATATAGTTTTTGGCTGCATTTAATATTAAAACGCTGATACTATATGAAATACTTCAAATGGAATTGCAATGCAAAGTAAAATTTTGCATACATGATTTCTTACGTTTTATTATAATTGCAGAGCAACTGAAGACTCGACTTCTTGCACGGAAAAATTAAGGGTCAGAAAAAATTTTAGTCAAATGATGAATTTTTCAACGATTATCAGGGTGAATGTAAAGCTCTGCATAAATTATTAGGTATTCATTTCTTTTCATATATGTATATGCTACCCATCAGCAAAATGTACCTTGATTATTTTAGGTGTCAGGATATTTGGTTAACATATCTAATTTTATGAAAGTCAATCCATAAGTTTAGGAATATCAATAAAATGTTCAAAAAAATAATCAATTTCGGACAATACATAACGTTAGGAGAACTGTAACGAATTGTAAACAATGATAATATGGATTCGTAGATTTTTTCTCTTTTTTTTTGTTTCTTTTTTTAACAGGCAATAAAACCGAGGGGATCATGAGTTTCGGACATCGCAATGATCTACTAACTGCAGAAAGCAGGTATCCAATTCGTAGTTATCTGCTCATAATTAAGGAACGGGGAAGATGATAACAGATGCGAATGGTAAGTTCTACTAGAGTTTGAAATTTTGGAATTATTATATAGTGTTTCAATTCATACATAGGGTGAGAGAAATTTTTGTGTTATAGTGTGTTAGCCCATACATAACGTAAGATAATCTTTTGGACCAAAATTTAATACAAAACAAAAAGTGTTAAAAACTGACTCATAATTTCATTCTTCGGACAAGCATGTGAGTGTGCAGCCACAGTCATGACTAAAAGGCCACAAAGCCATTCTAATTCCAGCCTCGACCGTTTGTACGGCCTCTTGCATACGCAATGATTTGTAGGCGCTCTGGATGAACTGATCGTCAGTGAGTCAGTGACGGACCACTGCACTGCGCAGCGCAAAGAGCAAATTGAAATTATTTCAATCGGATGCATTGAAATTGCAGTTTCGTTTACTTAAAAACAACGACGCGACGGTTCGCCACCGGTGCGCCTTTTTTTCCTTCCTTCTTTCCTATGAGCGTTAATTGAAAATAATTGAAAGTGTTCCACTAATCTCCAGCTCTAGTTTGAATTTTCATTTCCCTCTCTTTACTTTTTGTTCCAAATCATTTAATTTTTTATCAAAGAAGCAGTGAACGCTTAAATTCAGTTATAAAAATGGACGTATATAATAGCGTTGAGATATTTTAATCAACGAGTCATCCGTTCTTCATGAAATTGTGAATCATCGCCCGAGAGACTCAGAAATAATTGTTTGATGATTAAAAATCGACAAACAATAGTTTCAAGTGTGTAAAAAGGATCTCTTTTTCGCGCTACAAATAAGACAAGGAAAACAGCAGTACGTGCTATCACGTTCTGAATGTTTCCGAGATGAAGTTTTGGACTTTCAGCATACCAAACAAATTTTAAGGATAGAATTGGGTATCATTTTACCGGAGACAGCAGCTCTCTCGCGAAATAATGCGCGCTTATTGCTGCTTAGTCTGAAAGGATGTCAATTGTCGCGCACTTCCTGCTTCCTCTTAGATATGCTTTTGTGCGAACGAGACGAAGTTGGCTGTTACACCTCAAACAGAGAGACGTAGTCAACGTAGATTGCACGAATTTTGAAGGCAAGTCGATTTTACAAAGTTGGGCATTTTTGCTTTCAAAATTCTGCTTTGAAAGCCGAAACCCGTCACTTTCTCATTCCCATTTGTAAATTTTGAATAAAGAGTTGTATCAAAAAAAAAAAAACTTGCCCGAACTTTGAAGGCAACTCGATTTTACAAATTTGGGCATTTTTGCTTTCAAAATTCCGCTTTGAAAACCGAAACCCGTCACTTTCTCATTCCAGTTTGTAAATTTCGAATAAAGAGTTGTTGTATCACTCGAAAAATCAACTCAAAAATATAAAAGACACTCAGAAAGGAAAACCAAACCTAATAGAAAAAACAAAATGTGAAGAACAAGGAAAAACGTAGGGAACAAAGGCCCCCCTCCCCCCATAAAAAAGAGATTGCCCGAATTTCGAAAGCAACTCAATTTTACAAATTTGGACATTTCGCTTCGGAAATTCCGCTTCGAAAAGAAATTCGAATGAGAATGAAAGGAGAGATGACCCATGACCCACTTCCCACTTCCTTGGGGCCCTTGGTCTCTGGTTTTCCATTAGCGCGCGGTGTCCGCCGGCTTGACTCGGAGCTTGTCATCGGTGCGGTTAGCTTCGCGGAGGGGTCGGAGCAGATTGCGAAATCGTGCAACTTGCAAGTTAAAACTCTACGTAAAATAGGCGAATTTTGTAGGACGAGCCGGCAAGTCGGCGGGAGGGTGGAGCCGGGGCCAGCTCCGCCCTTCCATTCATGATGATGGGCTACATCCGATTATATTTATGCAAATTAATTGGGTTGCCTCTGCCCGGGCGCGATGCCGCGGAGCTAACTATTCGCTCCCTAAGCGGCTGTAATTACCGCCAACTTAAGTAGCGGCCCTTGCGACCTGCGCGCGCCGACCGACGGCGGAATTATGCCGGCTCCCGGCTCCCCGCGCCCAGATGCAGGGGCGCGAGCGATGACGTAAGCCCTGCGCTAAGGAAAAAAGTCTGTAAAAGTCCTCCTGTCGGTCTCCTTTGTTGTAGTGGTTGTAGCGCTGACCCTATAACTAAGAGGTCCCGGGTTCGATTCCCGGCCAGGTGACCTGAGTTTGATGGTCTCAGACAATGGTCACCTGGATCTGGTGGTGAGCGTGCACTGGAAAAAAAAAAACTCATTGGATCTAGAGTCCAGACTCTTAAAAACATCGACAAGAAAAAGGACTCTTGATTCAATCAGAATCTAGCTTAAATCAAGAAACATAGCCTCTTAATTTAAGCGGATTTCGTTTTGATTCAAGCAAAAATCCGATTGAATCAAGAGTATTTTTTCTTGTCAATTTTTTCAAGAGTCTGGACATTCAATGTGTTTTTTTGCGTGTGTCAAAATCTCTAATTTCCTGAGAGTATAGTCATTTCTAATTTTGTCGTCTCTTATTGATACAAGAGACAGCACCTTCAATAAGTCGAGTTGAGTGACAGACCAAACACGCAATTTGGCCTGGAACGGCGCGACTTAGAGAGAAAGGATAACGAGGACTTGATGAGATGAAAAGGAGAAGCCCTCGGCGTGGCGATCGGCATGTAACACATATTAGCGCCTACAAGACTGCACGAATATTCCACGCATTGCATCAAACACAGTGCGGTCATTGCGGTCAGCGTAAAACGGATAGCGCCTACAAGACTGTCAGAATACTTCACGCATTGCGCCAAACACGGTGCGGTCTGCGCGGCGCGGCGCGGCGGTGGAAGTTAAAATCATTGATCCGCATTTATGTTTGTTCTTTCATAATTTTTTCGTTCATTTCTTATCAGTGGAAGACCTTGTCCACACAGAGATAGGTTTACGGAACTTAATTTTCGCGCAAAGTTCCGTGAACTTTTGCTAGTAGTGTTTACAGGGCTTTCCCAAAAAATGTGTTTAACACGAGTAAATGCGTCTTATGCACCCCTCCCCCGCTGGCACGTTCATTTGATGGTTTTTATCGAGTTTCAAAACGAATGAGAGGGGGGTGGCAAAATACAGGCGGCCCAAGGGCGGCAAGTAGGTGAATCCGGTCATGTGGATCTCATAAGCTATCAATTTTTGGGCAACGAGAGCGATTCGAATACAAAAAAGAATTCTGAAACTTAACGGCATAAAAATATCATAAATTGAATTAACGTCCATCACTAATTGTTCCCATATACTGACATACTAAAAGAAGGGGTAAACCGGAGAGAATAAGTCAGTTTTAAGTATCAGTTGGACGTATTTCTGCTAAACGGAACCAGAGACAGGTGGGAAAGAAGGGGTGTGCTCAGGGCCGGATTTTCCTACTTGCCGCCCATGGACCGCCTGTATTTTGCCGCCCCCTTCTCATTTGTTTTGAAACATCAATAAAAACCATCAAGTGAACGTGCCAGCGGGGGAGGGGTGCATAAGACGCGTTTACTCATGTTGAACACACTGTTTTGGGAAAGCGCTGTCAACACCACTAGCAAAATGTCACGGAACTTTGCGGGAAAGTCAAGTTTCGTAAACCTATCTCTAATGTACAAGGCCTTCCATTCATAAGAAATGAACGAAAATATTATGAAAGAACAAGCAATAAAGGTTTAATAATTTTAACTTCCGCCGCCGCGCCGCGCCGACTGCACCGTGTTTGGCGCAATGCGTGAAGTATTTACGCAGTTTTGTAGGCGCTATGCGTTTCACGCTGACCGCACTGTGTTTGGCGCAATGCGTGAAGTATTCATGCATTCTTGTAGGCGTTATCCGTCTCACGCTGACCACAATTACCGCACTGTGTGTGATGCAATACGTGAAGTATTCGTGCAGTCTTGTAGGCGCTAATATGTGTTACATGCCGATTGCCGCGTTTAGGGCTTCTCCTTTTCATCTCAAGTCTTCGTCATCATTTCTCCCTAAGTCGCGCCGTTCCAGGCCAAATTGTTTGTTTGGTTTCTCTCTGAACTCGACTAATTAAAATTGCTGTCTCTTGTATCACTGAAAGACGACAACATTAGAAATTACTATACTCTCAGGAAATGAAAGATTTTGTAGCCTTTTCTCGTTTTTAATTGTTTTTTTCTGAATCCGTTTTTTTATACCTACATTTAAAAAAATTGCATAATTTGCCGCCCCCTAGATTTGCCGCCATGGGCCGCGGCCCATGTGGCCACCGCCACCCCCGTAATCCGGCCCTGAGTGTGCTCCTTGGTCGAGAATCGTAAGAACGAATGGGAATTATAAAGCGACAGTAACGTCAGCCTGGAAGACCAAGACGAGGATCTTGACATCCAAAGTCCTCAACTCATGAGCCGTGTCCACGAAGCTCTTTTGCGATGTCCACGGCTCATAAATGCCACATACAATTGGCACTTAATTCTGTTTGGTAGAATCTAAAAATCCAGCTTTCCCATTTCCCCAAATGAAATCACGCCCACTTTTCAATTGTTTCTCGGGCAGTTGTCTAGAGCACACCCCATTTTTCCCATAGAGAAAAAAGGACGTGTTTGCATCTCGGGCATCTTGGATTTTTTGAATGACGTAAGTCGGTACGGACGAGTTTTATCATCGATTTTCTAGGAAAGGGTGTAGTTTACACAAAAAAGTCATTCTGTATAAAGTTTTTGAAATTATATCACGAGTTGATTGAAGCAAAAAATCAGACGTTATGGTCCGTTTTTCATACTATAAAACTCAGATTTTGCTGGCCAGGTTGTACTGACGTCACGGGGTAAACACTCCTCAAGATGCAATCATCTCCTATTATTTCTCTATGCATTTTTCCCACTCGCCTATAATTCCGTCTAGCAGAAATACGTTCAGTTAGATTGTATGATAACTTAATTATTGAAAAAAAATGAAAAAAATGAAAAAATGAAAAAAATGAAAAAATGAAAAAAAAATTAAAAACTAAGAAGTGGCCCGAAACTGTATGTAACAAGGTGGAGAAATTAGATTAGAGTTCTAAAAAATTATTTTTGACTCTAATTTTAATTTTTGGTATTTCTTGGCTTTGTTTCCCCGCGAAATGGTGTGGACCAAACACCATTTCTCCACCTTGTTACTTAATTATTGATAGAGCGCGTTCATTTATTTATTTTGAATCGAGTGAAATGTGCAGAAATTCAAGAAAAAATGACAAGCCCGGGATAAAAACAGAGCAGCACGACAGGGGAAATTAGGTGCGGAGGGCTTGAATGAAGCTCGAATGGGAGATTGATGAAACCGAAAGAAATCGGCACTCCCGTATTCCGCACATGTCGAACCTGCTTTCGGATTCGCGGCTTAACTCAAAGACCCACGAAACTCACCATCAGCCGCACTAGCACAGCACAGTGGGTTAGATTTTTCAAATACTTGCCCGTTATCGATTCGTTTTATCGGAAACCACGATAAACCGCGTTTCAATTTATATTTACTTTTAGGACCGTATTCACTGTAATTCTTAAAACATGAACATGCGGCTCTTTTCCTTAAAAAGGCCCCCTGCCATAAAATAATGTTCCTTACATGTGGGATGGGAGAAAAAAAGAAAAAAAAACGGTGCTACTACTAAAAAAAATAAATATATAATAAAAGTAGCACCTATAGTAGGTCTTGGTACATTTTTTTTTATTTTTATTTTTGAGATGTAAGACACTAAGACACGGCAAAAAAAAATCACTTTTCTATTACTTTGAGGGAAAAAATCGGTAATAAGGACTGAGTTTCGGTTCAAGTTTAACATCAAAGTCTGTCGGCTCAGATTTTCAGTCATGCGAACCGTTCGGTACGCTGAGCCAATATTCAGTTTTTTAGACCGCGAAATTTTCGTTTCCTTGAACAAAAATAAAATTAAGTTAAATGTGAACCAAACGGTTTTTCTCTTCGCGTGCTGGATTTAAAAACGCCAAAACGGATTCACTGGCAAAAAAAAAAAAAAAAAAAAAAAAAAACACATTGGATCTAGAGTCCAGATTCTTGAAAACATCGACAAGAAAAAATACTCTTGATTCAATCGGATTTTTGCTCGAATCAAAACGAAATCCGCTTAAATTAAGAGGCTTGGTTCTTGATTTAAGCTAGATTCTGATTGAATCAAGAGTACTTTTTCTTGTCGATGTTTTAAGAGTCTGAACTCTGGATCCAATGTGTTTTTTTTTTCAGTGCAAACTGATTTTCCTGGGGATGCGCGTCAAGCGCTCTCTGTGAGTAGGGCCGATCTTAATGGCGCAACGCATCAATTAACAACCCCCCGAAATCATTGTGCTTGCTCTAGACACTTGAAAAAAATAAAAAAAGAACAACCGTCGAGAGCTTCTACGAGTGTACCCGAGGGGGGAGGCGGGGGCGGAAGGGTAGGAGCAAACGAGACCGCTGATAATTATTACACGTAAAAATTAAACTCTTCCCCGGGCCACCGGGGAGGGGCCTTTGAGCCTTTTGGCGGCCGCGGCGGAGTCACCGGAGCCGTAGACTTTTACCTGCGCCGACAATTAAACCAGCGCCTCTTACCTGATTTTTATTTGATTCCCATTCATATTTCTGCCACCCGCCCGGGCCCCCGCGAGAAGCAAGACGGAAGCGGCCCTCAATGCCGCGCCGATTTTTTCTTCCGTCATCTTTTGAGCCGCCTGTCTCTTCCTCGCTGTCGCCGCGGCGACATTCCGCTTTGAAGTCTGAGCCTTTTCCGCCGCGCGCCGCGGAAGCCGGCCCGGGGTTGAAAAAGGGTTGGTGGCAATGGGTTTCGGGCCCGCGGAAATCCTGGATCCTTCGATGTAAACAGTTGACGTGGAATGATGGCGCCGTTGCGTCGTAAACGGACGTTAATGCATGCGCACGTACTGCCGTGCTGAGGGAAAGCGTTGTATGAACCTTCAGGCGTTACCAAATTTCCTCTTAAAAAATACGAATTTATTGAGAAACACAGAGAAAAATGTATCATAATCCCAACTACACTCTCAGATGATTTTGGCGCCACAAATTAAGAGTAGTTGCACAATCTAGAGGTACAGTTAAGTCGGCTAAAAGTGTAGTTGGCTTAACTATACCGCTGGCTGGTGCCTTTACACTTCTAGCTGGTGCAGCTACTCTTGCACTGGAAAAAAAAACACGCTGGATCTAGAGTCCAGACTCTTAAAAACATCGACAAGAAAAAGTACTCTTGATTCAATCAGAATCTAGCTTAAATCAAGAACCAAGCCTCTTAATTCAAGCGGATTTCGTTTCGATTCGAGCAAAAATCCAATTGAATCAAGAGTATTTTTTCTTGTCAATGTTTTCATGATTCCGGACTCTAGATCCAATGTGTTTTTTTTCCAGTGCACGCGCTAAAATATGCGTTTCAGGCCAACCAACCGACTGCACTGCGTTTGGCGCAATGCGAGAAGTATTCATGCAGGCTTGTAGGCGCTGATGTGGACTGTGCGCCAACCGCACTGTTTGGCGCAATGCGTGAGGTATTCCTTCAGTCTTGCAGGCGCTAATGTACGTTTAACACCGGCTGCACTGTTTGGCGCAATTATTCGAACTTCCGTTGCAATAATAGCGCTATTGACTATTACGCATAAACTATTTTGTTAACAGTTTAATCGAAAATATCTGGAAATGTCAAAGGAAAATTTACATAAATCCCGTCAGAAACACACATCTTTTATCCGCGCAACTTTGGCAACTCTCGAATGTTCACAAGGCGTTCTTCCGTAGCATGGCATAGTGGGTCAATTTTGTGCTCTCTCGTGGATTATAAACAGGACCAACCTTACAATTGTCACAGAGTTTCTTTAATCGAGATTAAACAAATTTGGACAGAAACTCGATTTCGAAATGGCGATACTGCTCTCCTTGGTAGGAAGATCTAAAGCGGTCGCTTTCCAAGTCATATTGTGCAAAATTCACGTTAAGCACATCAGAAACGTCCAAAATCCGTTCCTAAACGCACAATTTCTGCAGGAATTTCTTAAATTTACCTGAGAGGGTAGCAAGGCGGGATATATAAAACAAATTGTCTCTGTGGTTATTCCGTGCTGTACAAAAAATTTTGATGCAAGATCTGAAACTTGACGTCGTGTCAGGAGCCCGAACGTCAAAGTCAGTCTGTCGAGAGATTTCGTCAGCGCAAAATTCGAGCCCGTCATTATTACGTGCATTGTTCCAATCGTCCACGACCACGGCTGTTGACCTCTGTCCAACTTTCATAAATCAGCACGTAATTAATAATATCTTATCTTCTTTGCGTTACAAGATGTCCCGCGAACAAATGATTGTGAAAGTAAAAGTCCTGCAAGACCGGCCTTAACAGAATACACGCATCGGCTCTAGAGAGCACACACAGTAAGTAAAATACGATGTGAAAACTTCAATGCTAAAACCAAATCTTTAAGATTGGAAACAAATTTAGAAAGTTATAACCAGACCACGGTGTTTTTGGTTAATTGTTTATTTACAAGATGAGTGGATGCATTTCGGATACATAATCCATCTTCAGCACACGTTTGCTGGTAGAACAAGCAAAAAATTTCACAAAAAGTGTCAAAATGCAAGCTAAGACTAATTAAATAGAAAGAAAGAGCAGTAAATAAGTAACAAATTGGTAGTAAGATTTGCTATCTATTCCGATTTTTGTAAAATGTTTTGCTTGTTGTGCTATCATGCTTGTTGTTAGTGCAACTATACTCATATATCTGGCGCCAAAATCAGCCAGGAGTATAGTTGGGATTGCGATCCTTTTTTCCAGTGAATCTGTGGACAAACCTCGAGATACAGATGATTTTGTTTCGTTTTCCAAGTGAGGAGTATTTTCACACTCGTGGTGCTCATTAAAAATGCAAGGGAATGGTGAATACCCAGTGCTCTTGAGCCGCCCAGTGGCTCGCTGATTGCAAGCCGTAAAAAACCAATCAGTCTTAGTCACATTCGCGCAAATTGATGACTTCGATTTAGCCGGCTAAAATAAAAGACTAATGAGACGGAGATAATAATTAAGACTATGACCGCTTTAAGATGAGGCTGGAGATTGCACAACCCACTGCTGCCATTTGGTAGAGGGAAAAGTGGGGTTTTTTGTCTGTTTTCTTTTGATGAAAAGAAAAATCGCACAGAAATGTTAGTCTAGAACTTGGCCTAATTCGAAATTCGGGACAGAAGGGAGTTTGTCATGTTTTTAAGGAATTAAGTTCCTATATACAGCAGATATTTTAGATTCAACCATTTGATTGCCATTTAATGAGACCCTTGCTCTTACAAAGTTATGATTTTAAGTAACGTTCGAGAAAAATATTGATGAACTCTATAGATCATTAATACCGTCTAAGCTCAGCGCTAACCAAGATTATACGGTGGATTCGCCAATCTTTTGGTGGGGGTAAGTTGATAGTTGATAGACTTTCACAGAAATGATGTTGACTGAACAATACATCTAGTTATGCCAAGCGTGTTACTTTTGATCTAACCACATTTTTTGGTTAAATCGACTGTACTTCTCATCAGATGAAATTATTTTCTCATTAGTTATTAGTAGTTCTCTAATAGTTTTCATCATCTAATAGTTTTTCAATTCTTCATTTTTCTTTGATTGTTATTCAACTATATTCCTTGGTTGACTCAACCATAAAATATTTCTGGCTTGCTGTCAAAATCAGCTCGTAATCCGCGATTCGCTAAAAAATAGATTTTGAAATGATGCGACGCACAGTAAATAGTTACTTGTTGAATGTGACTTCATCTTGAGTATACAGTCATTATTTCTAACCTTTCGTTAAAGTCTCCGACAGTACACATCAGATTTCCTTGATGGTGCAAATCTTATCTCTCAGGTGAGTATGGTTAAATCTACCACTCATTTTATTTTCAATCCGAGCGATATGATGACAAGAATCAACTTCACAAGACAATGGCCGAGGAGGTATTGATACCTAGACAGAACTTAAAATCTCAAGGATCGTTCTCGGAAAAAATTCTCCATTCTCAACATCCATTCAACTGAGAAACGAATAGAATTATCAATACCCTGCAACCATGCTGGAATTCGTCAAGTCCGTGCTCCGGTAGACGTTGCAGAAATTAAGTGTTAATTTTTCTCGGTCCGCACCGGGGACCCTTTATGGCGCATCAGAATTGCAACTTTGTTGACAGTGTTGCCGGTTTTCAGTGCAGTCCTCGCACTTCCCTACTTTAGAGCGGTTGTTTCGTGGGCAACAAATTCCAGTAAATTAGCAACATTTTTGGCAAAGTTGTTAAATGTACATATTAGTTTCTATCTCATAATCAAGTTTACTACGAGACAATGCACAGATTATTCGTCAAAAGCAGATTTTCATCCAGAGAAAATACCACCTTCGGGTAATGGTATAACCAATTGAGCAGACATTTTAAAGTTAAAATCGCACAAAGTCACGTTTAGCAGAGCATAAATGGACGTATTTATGCTGAGAGGAACTATCTTGCACTCAAACCTTATGCTCGTAGTTTCCTCTAACATAAACACTTAATGACTGAAATTTAACCCTTCATTTGCAATTTCCCTCATGCGTATCACGAGTTTTCAAAACCGGCTCATGTCAACTTGGTAATCGGGCAGACCGCATGAGACTGTATGTCTACGAGAAGACAGACTTAATCAATGGAGCCAAAATCATAAGCGGGCTGATTATTGACATTGATAGACAAAGCGATAGACGAAGGAGACAAACTGAGGATAATGCGATCAATATGCGATAAGCGGAAGCGGATGGTTGCAATGGACAAAGGGTGTAAATAATAGACCAACTAACGGCCACCCAGGAAGGATCCTATATTTAGTCCATCATTTTCCCTTTTGGTTAATAATGACAACCGTTTTAAGCAACAGAATTGCTTCATTTTCCGCTTGTCCTCTAGGGTTTATCGCTTTGTCGATTTTCATTAATGAGCCCGTTGGCTTCTCTCCTCTGTCAGTAACGAGACTCAGGAGCATAGGCGGATCCGGATGGTTCAAACCGGGAGGGATGCGGGAGGCTCCCCAACTCCCACCCCCAAAAATTTTTCGAAATTTGGAAGTATCTAATATGCAGTTTGAGTCATTTTAGTCATGAATACATACATACATATTTGTCGCTTTATAGCACTCCCTCGCGTTCTGCGACTCCCAACCTCCACTGCTCTCTGACGAACCGCAAACCTTGGGGCATTGAGTACCTTAACATTTTTTAGTTATGAAGTCTCAGTTTCTTAGTTCACGACTAACTGCCAAATATTTAAGCGAATTTTCCTCTTATTTCCTTCTTTCCTACCTTTTTCTTTTCTCTTTTCTTTCTCTCTTTCTTTCCTCTTTTTTTTCTCCGCTGGAAAAAAAGCACATTGGATCTAGAGTCCAGACTCTTGAAAACATCGACAAGAAAAAATGCTCTTGATTCAATCAGATTTAAGCTTAAATCAAGAGCCAAGCCTCTTAATTTGAGCGGATTTTCTTTTGATTTAAGCTTAAATCTGATTGAATCAAGAGTATTTTTTCTTGTCAATGTTTTCAAGAGTCTGAACACTAGATCCAATGTGTTTATCTTTTCCAGTGTCCTTTTGTAAGGGCGAACGGGGGTGTGGGGGGGGGGGGGAGTCAACCCCCCCCCCCTCCCCTGGATCCGCAAATGCTCAGGAGAACCCGACATTTGAGCAGGATTCTCGGCAACATAGTGGGAGCAGTGAAATCTGCAGCATACCAATCAGCGCTGCATAACAATTGATGGAGGGATTGACACCGTTCCGCGACCAGAACAATACTGCCCTTCCGAGACAGAAGCGCACAAGTCGAACGGCGAGCACGGGGAGATGCGCTGTTCTTGCTCGGGGCGGTGGAGTATGCAGGCTGCTCGTTGCCCTGGCCGTTTACAGACTGGTCGCTATGCGCCGGGGCCGGACTTGTACGGCGTCTTGCTCTTTTCTCGAGCACTTAACTTGTCCGTCTTCCAGGGCATAGCTCATAGCTCAACTGCCAACCGAGCAATTTCGCTCTTGCTCAATTCCGTCGTGAAATTTGAACCAACGTCGATGGCTACATTTCAGGCGAAACTCCTTCAACATGAAAAGAATCAAATTGGTGAAATCTCTAAAATCGGGCGGATTCCTGCCAAACGGAACTAGGTACGGGTGGGAGGTATGGGATGTGCTCTAGAAAGCTGCATAAGAAACAATGTAAAAGTGGGCGTGATTTCCTCTGGAGAGATAGAAAAGCGCATTGTACATTCAACCAAATGGAACTATGTGCTGACTATATTTTAACTCGTGAGCCGTAGGCATGTAACAAGAGCGCTGGGAACAGGGCTCATGAGTTCAAGACCGCGTTACCGGACGTCGTCGCTCCCGTCGTCGCCGCTGACGTCACTGGCGCTTTATAATTCCCATTCATTCGCCACGGCCTTCGACTAACGAGCATACCCCTTGTTTCCCACCTGTCACTGGTTCCGTTTGGCAGAAGTAAGTCCAATTCTAAGACATGTTTGAGTTTCGATTGGGGGCCGTGATCATACGAAAATAAGCTATTCCCTCTGAAAAAGCTCGGAAAGGCTGCATTCCAGTATGACACTCCAGTAAAATACCCTCATGTTAATCATTGAAAACAGCTATGATGGTACGGATAGGTTTTATAAAGGTGATGCTCAACTGTGCTGAGGAAGAACGTCAAATGAACGTATGAAGATGATGATTCGATGGAGGCATTTGATACTGATATCGAAACTGCACTCGAATGCGATGTTTTCCCTCTAAAAAAACCACGCCTTTATTACGTTGAATTTATTTGTCAAATTTGGTGCAAGAGTTCTTAAGTCTCATGACAACAGAAGTGCGATCTCAAAATTCGAAAAAATGACAAGTAGCTGAAATTATGGAACAAATCGATGCGATATATCGCACGTCGCTTTGACACAAAAAATGGCCTCCATCGAATCACCTTAAATCAAAATAAATTTTCAACTTTGTAACCTGGCCCTGAATACCACGAATTACATTCATAACAGGGCTCATGTTACAATTGAGATAGTTTCTTTGATTTACATACGTTCAAATGAACATTCAAATGTTGCCACCTTTCTCTCTATATCTATCATTCCTTCTATCTGGATTTCTACGCCTGCCCTATGCTCCGTATAACTCTATACTTTCCGGGGCCCATATGGAAATGGAGACACGACGTTAGGCCGAGCAGTGAGGACATAAGCGAACTTTTTATCAGCGTAGGCACCTGTCTTTTTGGATGTTGGACATGCTCATAGCGGGTTCTTGTCGAAAACGGGGCGAGCAGGTGAGGGCGCGCGAGCGGTGAGTGACTCGGAGCGGTGGAAAGAAGAGGTGGCGAGCCTTGCGCAAGCGCGAGACAACCCCAAGTCCCGAGAGCGAAAATGCCGGGCCGGGCGCTGAGAGCTTTTGATTTATGCGGCCGGCTCCATTAAGCAAGGCCCGGGCAGGCGCAAAAGCGAGCGAGCGCGATATGATCTTGGTCGAAAGGCGTCGCGTCGCGTTAGCGCTCCTAGGAGAACCGTCCCGGAGCCGGAGCCGAAGCCGAGGCCGACTCTCAAAAACTAACGACGATTCATCAAGTTTGCCGTGGCCGTGGATTGGACAATAGGTCAGGTTGTGTTAACACCTGACTTGGAGCCCTCAGGTGGGAAAGGACTTGACGTGTGTGAACAGTGTTTCTCTCCCGCTCTATTCCATTGAAAACTGGGCGTCCGAATAATCTGCACTGAAAATAAAGTTCCATCCTCACCTTTTCCCCCTTTTTTTCTTATTCTTCCTCCTCATCTTCCTCCTCTTCCTCTTCCTCTTCTTCTTCCTCTTTATCTTCTCTACCTCTTTTTCCTTTCTTTCTCTTACTCTCCTTCATCCTCCTCTTCCTTCAATCCCGCTTCTTACTTAACTTTTCTGCGTCCTTTGCTCTCTCTGTAACCTCTTCTTTCTCCTCTTCATCTACTCCCTATCCTCTTTATTCTTCCTCTTTTTCTATACTCTTTTACTTTCTCCTCTCCCTCTTATTTCTTCTCAAATTCCTCCTCTTACTTTGCTTTTCTGCTTCCTTTGCTCTCTCCCTCTCCCCCCCTCTCTCTCTCACCTCTTCTTTTTCTTCTTCATATTCTCCTTCTCCTTCTTATTCTTCCTATTTTCTCACCTCTTTCTCTTCCTCCTCTCCCTCGTATTTTCCCTTTAGTTCCTCTTCTCGCCATGCTTTTCTGCTTCCTCTGTTTCCTCTCCTACCGATGCTATCTCTCTTTCCGCCGTTCCCATTTCTTCCGCTCCTTCCTCTTCCCTCCTTTGCATCCTCTTCAACCTCTTCTTTTTTCCTTTTATCCTCTCATTTTTCTTTTCCTTCCTCGCCCTCAGTTACAAGGTCCGTGCAATTTTCAGATTTATTTTCATGCTGCAGAAGGATCCGGGGTGCTATACATATAATTGGACTTATCCCTACCAAAAGGAGCTTTGTGCATTAAGACATAAGCCCTGAAACCCATTAGAATTATGCATAACAGGGCTCGTGTCATAATGCACACAGTTCCGTTTGGCAGAGATACGTCCGATTTAAATACCAATTGAAACATATATTTAAAACAAAATCAACTTCTACATATAGCAGGAGCAAATATTTGAGCTTTAGTGAAGCAAGTCCAGCGGCATAAATCATGGAGTCTTACGTCAGTATGGGGCGGCGAGGAATTAGGCAGCGTAACAATAGGCCGGTTCTCATATCGAGCCAAGCTGCAGCTTAAGTAGATTGGGTAAGGATCTCAACCTCGCCTTCTCTCATTCATCGCACAGTGCGAATCGGAGCTTTGCGCGGTAGATATTGAGCACATCCCTAGAAAGCAACTCGAAAAAACAAATTTCTTTTGAAAATGTCTCATTTAAATCATCGAGAAAAAATAAATCAGGAAATCATGAAAACATAGCTTTAAGCAATCTTGGAACTCAACTTGGACATTATTTATCCATGTAAACTTTGTCATCTCGTCACCCCCCGGCCGAAGAGTCACAGGGGACATTTGTGTTCAGGTACTATCTTGCTAAACTTTTCAAACTTGTCCAATTTTTCACGCATTAACTGATGAACAGAATCATCTGAAAAGTTAATGTAATATTTCATTTTATATCGAAATTAAGTCCTCAAATTTTCATGATATGTACAAAAGTTTTAAAGGAAAATTAAAAAGAAAATCAGATATCCGGCAACAGAGTGTTCAAGCCCAAATGGCGTTTGTGACACTTTGGCCGGAAAGTATCGAAACGTAAACATTTATTTTTTCTCCTGTTTGGTTCAAAATGTCAGAAATAGAGATCTTTTGAAACTGTTTTTGAAAGAGTCCGCTTTGAAAGGCACTTTAAGAACGTAATTTTATACACCATGAATTTTACTTCAATTACAAAGACACAGGTTCCTAATCAACTTAAAATCCGATTCGTGGTCAAATTCGAAAAAAATTATTCACACGATAAATATTCTGTGTGGAAATATTTTATACGGTAGCATTCCCTATTGCAACTTAACAGGGAACAGATTTGTTACGAAGAATACATCGCAAGTATGTTTTGCCTTCAGTGCCTAAGGAGGCTAGATAATATATTTAGAACAGCAATAGTTATGTATCCAATAATATATTTATTTTCTGATCTAAGAGTCCTGTCTCGCAGGACGTCATGTCCGCAGCTTGTTTTGTTTTTCGATTCATCTCTCTACCTACGTAAAGTGAACGTATTTATGCTAAAAGGAGCCGTTTGCATAGGGTTTACGTGCATCATACTTCTTTTCAGCATAAATACGTCAAATTGATGAAAGAACGCAGCGACTCCACAATATTTAAGCAAGAAACGCCACTGCGTGATGCTTGCCAACGATCCCTCTCTATTTCAAAAAGTTGCCATTTTGGGATCCAAGCAGAATCCAAGTGCCATGTGTCCATGCTCTCCGCATACAAATTCTCTATTTAGTATTCCCCTGCATTTTTCTCGCCTCTTGCAAATTGCTCCTTTTTTTGCGCTTTTGCCTATAGCAGCTCATACAAATTGTCACCTTCCGGCAAACGTATCACAAGCGTCATGCGACGTTTCAAAATTTCCACCGCCATTGTATTTTTTTACAGAGAAATTGTTCAACGAGGCTGTCCAAAAATTTCACTAAATTTTCTTTGTGCTGCCGATAAGTTTCAGTGAAATGTTCATACAGATTTAACCAACAATTTCTCTGTATTAAAGTAAAATGGCGGCGAAAATTTTGAAACGTCGCATGGCGCTTGTGATACTTCGGCCGGTAGATGACGAAAAGTGTGAACTGTGCGGCATGCGCCATGGCTTGGCGCGTCAAGTAGAGCTATAATAGTAAATTTTTCGCCGACCTGCCAGTCATAGTCATAACCCGGCGGAAATCTGGTTTACTGGATCGAAGACCTGCAGCTCATACCTTGTTGACAGATTATGACGCGATCGGGAGGGCAAGGGGGCAATTGGGGGGCGATGGGGGGGGGGGTGACGTGAAACCCCGACTGGACGGTCTGATCCGCCCGTGGTCCCAACTCCCGACTCGGCGCCCAAGTGGTTGACAGCGAAAGCTGTAATTACAAGCGGCAAAAATACGACTCATCGGACTCGAGCACAACTTTCGATCTAGTTCCAACGTTGCCGCTTCTCCGTTAATTCCACGGACGAGGGAAGACCTTTCGGATCGTATACATAGTCGTTCTGTAAACAAATCTGTTCCTTAGGAGGCCTCATTACGTCGCACAGTGGGACGAGCTAATGGAAGAGGGCGGACATGACATTTTTCGCTAAAATTTCAAATTTTGATGTTTATTTCGTTACAAATTCAATTTCAAAGGGTGTTTCTTACGGTAAATTTTTCAAATAAACCAGTGGAACCACTTTTAAACTTCATTGTTTCATAATTTCAAAAATAAAAGCTTTCAAAGTTTCCAGATATTGTCCAACTGCTCCTATTGACGCGGTCCAGTGTGCGTCGTTCCCGTACGAAGGAACGTAACTCTATTCCAAAGTTGTAAAACGGACTCAAACCGTTCAATTTTGGACCAAAATTTTCTGAGTTTTGCATTAGAGCATGAGAAAAATCGGGGAAATTTTCAGTTAAAAACATTCAGGTTTCTTCATGTAAAACTGAAAGTTGGGAGGAACAATTTGGCAACATAACATTTGGGACCGAATTTGTCCCAGAATATGCATTAAGACTAATTTTACTTGAACTCATTAGTATCTCAATTTTTTTCAAAAACTGCACTTACGTGCTTTAGCCTCAAGTCCCTCATTTCATGTTGAATCCTGTGTCCCGCGCCCGCGTCATGCACAGTACTCTTACCGAGCAATCTTCTCGGTTCCTCCCAGGAGGAACCCAAACAAACATCTTTTTCGGCAGCCTCTCTTCCGAAGTTCTGCTCACCTGACCATGCCAGAGTAGCCTCTTGATCACGGCGTCGAATACGCTGCCAAATCAAAGTATTGAAACAATTTCGATAACCATTTTTACTATTATTCCTGTACAATGTGACAACGATGCCTGGCATAGCACTCCGGTTGCGGGGGAAACTGGAAGCGTTGACTGTTGACCGTTGAGACTGTGCTGGACAACTTCATCAGAAGGAGAGCTGCTGGCCAAGAGGCAGACACAATGGCTGCACGACAGGAGGATTCGGCCTTAGAGTGACGGGTCCGCCTTTTCTTTGCCAGACATTACTAAAAAATAAATATAAATGTACAATAAATCTACTTTGCCAAGACTATAGTGAAGAAAAGGAATGAACATGATAGTTTGTATACAAATTTCCTACAGAATATACAAACAAAATACATGATGCACAAGGCGTCGAATGACATGAGGCGTTTTTCGTTAAGATAACAGGAAAAATGTCGCTACATTAACCGCAGATCAATTGAGGACTCCTTAGTGCGATATAAGAACTACTATTTGTAACTCAAAAGCACGTATAGCGCATGGAAAAACTAACAGCCACGTACCTTCGTTTCCCAGACAACACAAGGTATATCTAATCTGAGTTCGCAAAATTTACTTATACAATCATTTGTTTCGCACAAAAATGACTGCGCAACTGATGTTCAAACGCCGATTTTTTTGCGGAAATTTATGGAGAAACCTGTATTTTCCATGAAGTGGTCCAGTTGTTTCCGAGTAAATATAAAAATCATCAATGAAAAAAATCTCCGAAAACAACGTTATTACGGAATATATAGACATACCGTACGTTCAGGGCTTAGAAGCCGAAAGTTCGGGCGTAACAACCGTTGCTTCGGCCATTGATCCCAAAGCAGTCGAAAACACGGTACGGTCGGCGTCAAACTCATATCAGTGCCTGCAAGACTGCAGGAATACCTCACGCATTGCGCCAAACAGGGCGGTTGGCGTGATTGCATATTAGCGCCTACAAGACGCATGACTCGCATGACCAAGACTGCATGAATATTTCTCGCATTGCACCAAACGCAATGCGAGAGTTATTTGCCATAACTATTCGACTACGGGTGTCGGGAAATGTGTGTTCCAACATCCGGAACTTTCGGTTTCTGAGTCTCGGACGAACGAAGTGTCTGTCTAGCCCGTAGTTGCAGCTTCAACGGCCAAAAATTGTTTTCGGTGCGGGAGTAAATTTCGCAACAATGGAATCCAGTTAAGCTCTTTCGTCTGGGAATCGACGATATGCTGTTCCTGAAATGAGGCAGAAACGGTAGTTCTTAATTGCAAAATGCAGTGCGGTTAATGCCAACCGATTTAATGCGAAACGCAATCAAACTCAATGGCTTGGGCGCAACCCGGCAACTTCACCTGATATGTCGTAGCTCCTTTGGCGTAAAGGCGTACCGCAATTCCCTCATAAGTCCTAGAAAGCATGGGTTTATACGTAAAACAGGGCTCACGTGGCAATTGAGATACGCCCTTACGTCAGAGGGGCGACGAGGTGTCGGTTGGCACTGTGTTGTGTAGCGCGTCGCTAAGTTGTGACGTGCGTCATTTCGTCGCTCCTCTAACGTAAGGGCGTAACTCAATTCCTACGTGAGCCCTGTTTTACATGTAGATCCATGCTCTCTGGGGCTCATGCGATAATGTACATACGCCGTTACGTAAGAAGAGCGACGATTTTATGACCGCTCTTTCGCGTCAATATGCTGAGTGGAGTATCAGGTCATCGCATTTGACAAGAGCACGGGATCGGTTTCAGTGGCGTGGTGTGGCGTGGCGTGCTTTGCGATACATCGATTGATCTGCCATTTAAGCCAATGAAAAAGGATCGATAGACAGGGCGTTCGCAACGAAAACCTTGATAATCGACTCTTTACCATGGTTTCACATGCGGAAATATCGAAAATTGATCATGCCCGACTTGTCACTGATCGGTTTCGATTCTGGGCTTCAGACTTGCGCGCGCTTGCGTTACCTCATAGATGCTTCATTGAAAGTAACGGGTCGAAAGAATCTGCAGTCTTGTGTTAAGGAAGAACACTGTATCTATGAGATTAAAGACGTTGCCAAATATCTCGTGATAAAGTACGATTTTTTAGGGAAACCTATGCATATTTTTCTTTCAAGTTTTCATAGAGTTATATCCGCAATTTAATAGGAAGTATCCAGGTATCCAGGAATTCATATTTGATTTTTCTGAAAAATATAGATTTCAGCCAAGGGACTTTGGCAACGGTCGAATTTGGACCGTACAAAAAACTTGTGCTGTGGTCATTGCTGTAAGGATAAAGCTGTAAAGATAAGGCACACGATAGGCGATGGCTGAGTAAAACTGAGGAGATAACTATTCATACGCCGATGTAGTTATTTTTGCCGACCCGATCATCTGAAGGAGCGCAGACCGAATGGAACTCTCCATCATTCACGTATTAGGTACCTGATTAGGCTCATTCATTTCTCACTGAAATGAGCCACCATTTGGAAAAAGAATGGATGTTTCTCTCATTGCGTGGTAAATTTAACCTTTTCCTTAAGCGATTTCATTCAAAGAGCCTCTCGCGTACCACGTGGATCAGCTCTCTAAGTATTTTTTTTTTTTTTTTTTTTTTTTTTTTTTTTTTTTTTCAGTAAATCTGAGCGGGAAACACGATGCCATTGCTAGTTTTCTGTGAAACACACTCCCAAGTACAAACAAATTCTCAAAGTAAATAATGTAATGAAACGGAGCTCTTACATATTAAGGAAGTCTACCTGTACATCCAGTTAAAATCACTTCGTGCAGATATGAGAGGAAATTGCTAGCAGTCCCCACACAAAATGGTAACCTTGCTTTTACATTCGTTCCCTATATCTCTGCTTGAAGATTGTGACTGAATATAGATATAAACGAGGAGATCCACCGCCTAAACTTTGAGAACTTTTATGAGCTTCGGAGTAAACGCAAATTACCGCGGCGTGCGAGAGCTCCATCGATATGCATCATAGGGAATTTTGAAAGTTGACCCCCTCCTATCGGCAAATCCTCTCCCAAAATCAATTTCTACCCTATCCTCCCTCTGAAAAATCCTAGCATCCTATCATAACATCAAAAACGTTGTGTTCAATACTCCTGTTTCTAGATTGGACGTGTTTCTGCCAAACGGAACTATGTGCATTAACACATGAGTCCTGATACCCATTAGAATGATAGACGCATCATAGGACTCACGTTATATTGCACATAGTTCCGTTTGGCAGAAATACGTCCAATATCGTACGTCAGTATCTTGCGTTGTCATTAAATGCAATTCTTCTCGTAGGATGGGCTCAAAAAAGCCCCCGGACAGTCACCCTTTAAAAACGCCCCCGCATGTATTCAAACAAGCGTTTCCAGTGCTCTTAGACCTCATGAACGCCTATCACGATAACGATTGAGATAACAACGAGCTTAGATCCAACTGTGTCCAGAAAAGGAGCAACCCTTTTTGCTTATTTTTAGGATTTGGGAGGAGTACCATAACGGTGCAGCTGTAAAGGTGGAGTGCACTGTCAAGGAGGCATGGCACAGCCCAAACCGCAAGCTGAACTTGACACCAAAAATACGAGCTCTCTCTTGATACCCCGCTCACCACCAAATGGCTAATATCCACTTAATGAAGGAGGGTGCGAAATCTGTTTAATAGCGTCGCAGCATAATTAGTGGCTGCAGCCTCCTTGGTTGGGATAAAGTTACAGACTCCCTCTCACTGCCATTGCTGTTCTGACCACCCTCTCTTTATTTCTTGTTAGGGTTCTATTCCCATCCCACCCAGCTGATCCCACCACTTTGATGTGCAGCGCTCTTGGTCTAAAATTACGGCTGTTGTTTGCTGAGAAGCTTGTGAAAGGTACTAACACAAGTGCACTATACAGAAAAATCATTCAAGATGCTAGTTAGTGAATAATCCGTACATAAAATCAAATTATTATTCAGAGAAAGTAAGCTGTATTGCAGTTGAGCGTGCAGTTTTTTTTTTATTTTATTTTTTTTATTTTTATTTTTTTTTTTTACTATCACTGAGAAAAATGTTCCTGTTCAAAACGCTGCGATAGGAATCCTCCTCAAATAAACTCTGGAAATCTATTTAATACAACAGGACTTTTTTTTGAGTAATAGGGATATTGTTTGAAACAAGGAGATATTCAATTTTTTTAAACGAGAAATCATTGACGCGGCATTTCACGGAATATCTGTGAATCGGACAGGAACTTTTCGGTTTTAATGTAGAAAAAAAATTACGACTCCAGTAAAATAGCTTTTTGGAATTTTCACTCTTATGTGATTTTGTCGCCAAACCATCAGCGCAAATTGGAAATAGAAATTCAACGTAAAGGATCTCTGAAAAGAATCAAAACTTTAGGTTAGGTTATGCTAAGGTTAACGCTTGCAAGAGGGATAATGAGCTGGGGCGATAAAATATTCAAGCAATTGCCGAAAAAATCACCGTATTGAATTTTTAATTCAAACGAGTAAACATGCATTACAGCCGCAAGATATTCAGATTAAGTTATTTTTTAGAATGATTTTTCTCGTAGGAAGTAGTATAATTGGAGAGTACCCTTAGGGATATATTAAAAGCTCACTCTCTCCGTATGATTGATATTACTTACATCTATATCATATTGAACTGTCATTCCACTCTGTATCCGCACCTAATCTAGAGTCATATCGGCAAAATGAAAATTAGCTCGCTTGTGCTGATTCTGCTGAATCATATAGTCACTCAAGAAGTCTTTCAAGTTGATCCACTTGTGCGATACGCGAAACATTTGCCACATGCTGAGTGCAGAATGCGTCATACTTGTTCGCATTATTCCGCATGGGAACAGCGCACTTTACAGTCACTCTCTCGTGCTAATATGATAGAACTCCGAGTTCTGTGGTTTGAGATCACTGTGCGAGACATTCGAAAAAGTTGCCTTATTGAATTTAAAAATTTGAAGTGAGGATAGTAATATCATCGAATTGAGTCTCTCCCCTCTTTCAGGAACATTTTCCTGTACATTTTTTCTGTATAGCACATAAAGCCCTCCACTTGATTTCCCTCCAGTAGGCTGATTGTTGAAATTGATCGAAAAGTGATAGAAAAAGGGGTAAAAGGGGAATTGGAGTGATCCTATTGGTGGAAGCGGGCGGTGGCCATTGACAAAGGAGGTAAGTAATAGTGACGAAGAGGGAATGATCGACTATAGATATTTCCTCATTTGAAGCTATAATGAAGAATCTATTACTGTGGTGATCGTTGCGAGCAATCTTTTTATCGATTTCTTTCAATAGATTTAAAAGGCGAACCAAACGATAAAACGCAAAGTACGCCAAGCCATTGGACTTACCGACGGCAACCCTCAATGGACCTTACGAGTCCACCATTTTCCTTTCCAGTCCATGTATTCGAACACGGAAGCAGGTGAGCTTCCAACAAGGGGATCGCTCCACGTTCCCTTTGTCTATCGCTTTGTCTATCCATTTCAATAATCAACCTGCTGCAGTGAAAACCCTTCCGCCCGAGGGCACGGGCGGGGGAAGTGCGATTCCGGGAGCCACGAAAGTCTCGGCCATTCTCCCGGCTCCATTTTTCATTTCCCTCCTTCCCTCCTCGAACTAAATAAGTTAACCGCATTTAATAACGGGCTAGGACGTTGGGTAACGACTGAAGGGGGAGGGGGGTTAAGGTCCGGTTGTCGATAGCGCTTACACAACGTTTCATAATCGATTTTCGCCGTGTGAGCGACTGGACGACCGACGCCTAATGGTCAACATTGATGGAAGGCTCAGATATAGTTGACGGACAGTGTTTGAGTTAATTACCTGTCTAAATGCTTCGGCCGCTGGTCTAAATGCTCCGGTCTGGTTCCTCAACGAGCCAGCGGCACGCCGTTGCCACGAACACACACGATTGCCCATCGATTTTGAGAAAAGAGTCCGGTCCCACAAGCACAAATTTAAGAATTTTTAAGCAAACCCGGCGGGCTGATTATCGAAATGTATAGACAAAGCCGTCGATAAAGAAGACAAGGAGAAAATTGAGTGATCGTGTTGGTCGAAGCGGGTTCTTGCATCTGACGAAGAAGGAAAGCTATAGGCCAACGGCAACCCACGAGAGACCCTATAGTTAGTTCATCATTTTCTACCTTGGTCTATAACAACCACCCGTTTCAATTAAAAGTATCGCTTAATTTTCCTATGTCTTTTTGTCTATCACTGTATGTTTTAATGTCAATAATCAGCCCTCCCTTGGTTGCGTTAACGGATAGTTTTTTTCGCCCAGTAAATTGGTCCCGGCTTTGTATACCGGTAGTGGAGACAAATACACGAGGTGATAGGCACAAATCCTACTCGGTAGTGATCCCGGAAAAATTAACTTTGGTTAACAAACCGAGAGTCGGTTCTTATGGCTTAAAACTTTTTCACCGAAGTTTGTTTTTTTTCCATTTCTAAAAATGCATTTTGTTCTGAATTTGCTCCCCATGCTCATTTTTTTTTTTTTTTTTTTTAAATTTTTTTAAACCAATTTAGAGCTCTATAAAGCCTGAGATGGCTGTGCCAATCAGAGGAGAATCTTCCAGTAGTCCAACATAATGTTACTCTATGTTAAACGGAAAAAATGAAATTGCTGATTTAACAATTTTGTAGTCAAAAAAAGGGTCCGACCTATTCCAATGTAGATTTTACAATTACACAATGCTCATTCAACTACCCCTGGGTTTAAATTAGCTTTCCGCTATTGTGAAATGTACATTTGAAACATGTCAGACATAAATTTCAACAATTTAACCGTTGAAAAAGCAATCTATTTTCTCCCATGTAAGCTGTTCCTCTTGTGCACGGTCAAAAATGTATACATTTCCTAAAAATGTGGCACAGAACGTGCTTGACAGGTCGATCAGGATAGTTCACCCGAGTAAATAGTGTGCATGAACATTAGCGGGCGGGCGGCGTCCTCGATCGGGCGCATGCCGAGCGGGCAGACCGGGGCAAAACAGCTTATCCGCAGTAGGCACTGATGGACATTTACGCGGTTCTTGCTCAGGAGGGCAGGGCGGCCCGAAACGGCGGGCGATTTCGGCTTCCGACGCCTGGAAATCGGCGGTCGATCTCGTTATTCCGTTCCCATGGCAAACGATGATCGGTGAGTCGGTCGTCCATCAATCACCGGTCCCTCGGTCGATGACAACGCTTTTGTTTTTTCCCGACCGGGCTCTAATCTGATCTGGAGCCAACTCGCCCGGCTTCTAAGGGTAATGCGCTCGTATTCGACTGCCTTTCGAACCCACCAATAAGGAGCCTCGTGTCCGCCGGGGAGCCATTCTGCCGTGCCGAGGAAAAACGTCGTATGAACCTCCAGACATTGCCAAATTTCCTTTAATAAAACTCGAATTTTCTGGGAAACTTTCCAATATTTTTCGCCGAATTTGTAGGCGAATTTTGTTCGAAATCTGATCTTAAATATCTGAAAATTTCCAGGAAAAGTACCTACTCATAACTATGCTCAAAAATTATTGTTTTATCGGAGGAAATTTGGAAACTATCGAATATCCATACGGCGTTTTTCCTCGGTACAGCAGCATTGACAACAAACCTGGAATCCTATGCTCTTCGTATATTCCGACCTAGGAATTTTCTTGTTTTGGCCATTTACTCTTCTGTTCGATGGCATGTCCCATTGAAAACAACAAAAATGACTCCAGAGGTAAGCAGTGTTTGGCTTCAGACAACCAGCAGGCTAATTTTTGAAGTTGACAGACAAAAGGAAATGAAGCGATCCTATTGGTGGAAGCTCCTCGTAAATGGAATAATTTTGGTGTTTCAGCTGAGATCGGCCGAGTTTGAAAGAAAACGCGATTTTGAAAATTTAGGCGTTACCGCTCTCTCCGTTAAGACGACAGCATGGTCCCGTTAATATAGTTAGCTGAAAATTATACAGCATTCTGAAAAAGTCTGTGTTTCCGCGCGTGAAGCGTGTGATTTATGCGCATGCGCAGTCCCTCAAACCTTCCCTCTCCTCATAACCGATTAGCATTCTCACCACTCCGGTGCCGCAAAAGGCATTCATGACTTATTCCCAGTGCTGCCAAATTTAGCGCGGGTCCTCTCTTTCAGGATTATCTCTCAGCTAGAAAAACATGTCCTGGCGTATTTTGTGAATGGGCAACACTGCAAGATAAAATAAAGTATATTTAACGTTAACCATGGTAGATAGAACAAGGGGATTTGGGTGAATCTGGTTTAGTTTTTATTTCCATTGAAGCGCCCAAATATCTTGGTCAAATAAACTAAAGCGGTTGATTGAAAAAGTCCAAACCCGTAAGATTGGGGGTGGGGGCTAGAATCGAACCCGGATCCCGCAGTTGAAGATCCAGAACTACGAAAATTAGTTTGTTATTTATTATTTCCATAGTTTCAATAATGACTCAATTATTATAATTATTTAAATTTAATGATAACTTAGGTAACTAATTTTTTAGATTATGAAGATTATTATTTTATCACGGAGAAAAAAAACTTCGTGCACGAGACCGGAAGTTGAAGTCATATGGATCTCTGAAGTTTTCGGATCACGCATCCGAAAAGTTGAGGTCCAGCTACCAAAGTTCGGGTCAGACGTCTGAAGTATACTTCGGTATGTACCGGAGGGTTCGGGTCACACATCTGAAGTGCTCCAGTACATACCTAAGTACTTCAGATGTCTGACCCGAACTTCGGCAGTTGGACCTCGAGTTCTCGGATGTTTGATCCGAAAACTTCAGAGATCCATATGACCAGGAACTTCGGGTCCCATGCACAAAGTTTTTCTCTCCGTGTATATATTAGTAGTTGTGATGCCACTGGGTAGCCACTGGCTTCCCATGGTTTACCTTTTTCTTTAAGATAATAATCTAGACTCTCCTCTATCTCGCGGACTGATAATAGAAATTGATAGACAAAGCGATAGACGAAAAAGACACAGGAGGTAAGAAGCGACCCTATTGGTTGAAGTGGGTGGTTCCTATAGACTAAGGGAGAAAATGATGGGCTAACTATAGGGCCCCTCGTGGGTTGCCGTTAGTAAGTCTATTACTTACCTTCTTTATCCATTGTAACCATTCGCCGCACAGTGGATCGAGTCAACAGGAGAGGTCGGGCATGAAATTTTTAACTATAACTGCACATTTTAACGTTTAAATCGTCATATTTTATACTATCGGGGGTGGTTCTGATAGAAAATTTCACGATGAAACCAATGAAGCCATTTTTATAGCCTCAAAATTTTGTAAAAATGGAGTTATAAGCGTTTAAAGTCTCCAAATTTTTTCCGAAAATTGACTCCATCCACTGTGCGCCGATAGGATTCCTCCATGCCCGTTTTTCTTCGTTGTCTACAGCTTTGTCTATCAATTTCAATGACCGGCCCGCTGAGAGCGCAAGGAAAGAGCGACACGCGTCGAAGCGATCGAAAATGTGGAATTGCACACTCCATAACTCATAATTGAAGAGGAAGTGGATTCGAGGGCAAGGTTGCAAAGCTCCGAGGACGGGACAAAGGGCGGGGGAAGGGTGCGAAACGGACATGTGTGACGTCCGGTAAAATATAGGAGTCCGGCCGGGAAGCGATTATTGGCCGTCTACCTCGCTGGAAACGAAATAAATTAAAAATATCACAGCTCGGATTGCCCGGTTCGAGAGCGCGGAGGGGGGTTGCCAAACCATTCGGGGAGCTCAGCGCGCCCCCCGTTGAAAGAATTCCAGCCCGAGCGACTTTCATCATCCGCTCTGACAAAGTTGCGCGCGTGAGCGCCGAGCGGGTCGCCGCTGCAGTTCGCAGCGATTCATCATTCGCAGGAAGTTAACAATACCCGCTGGACTCAATCTGGACACCACCGGGATACGTTAACCCGACGTAGCCCCGTGTCACTTCGTATAAATATATACCATCGCTCAATTTATTGCCCTGGAATAAAACAACCGAGTCAAATCAACGCGTTCGAAATTTTTTTGTTCGTCGTTCGACCAACTTTCATGAGAGTAGTGGAGTTCTTTTTCCTTTTATCTTTTTAATACTAAAAAATGAACTAGAAGACAGGATCTCTGAAAACGAAGATCTGTCATATCAACTGAACGTACGGTGGTCTACACACTGAAAAAAAAACTCCGGCCGTGGGAGCCGCAATTACGGGCTATATGGACATACCGTCAGTTCCGCGCTCAAAAGCCGAAAATTCCGTCTGCTGGAGCCTTGGTCCGGCTTCTGAAATTCACGTCCCCGAAGGCGTAATATTCACGTCCCCGAAGGCGTAATATTCACGTCCCTGAAGTCGTAAAATTCACGTCCGCGAAGTTTTAAAATTTACGTTCCGGAAGTCGTAAAATTCACGCCCCCGAAGTCGTAAAATTCACGTCCCTGAAGTCGTAAAATTCACGTCCCCAAAGTCGTAAAATTCACGTCCCTGAAGTCGTAAAATTCACGTCCCCGGGGGCGTAAAATTCACGTCCCCAAAGTCGTAAAATTTACGTCCCCGAAGGCGTAAAATTCACGTCCCCAAAGTCGTAAAATTCACGTCCCTGAAGTCGTAAAATTCACGTCCCCGGGGGCGTAAAATTCACGTCCCCAAAGTCGTAAAATTTACGTCCCCGAAGGCGTAAAATTCACGTCCCCGAAGTCGTAAAATTCACGTCCCTGAAGTCGTAAAATTTACGTCCCCGACGAAGTGAAATTGACGCTTTCAACGACGTAAATTTTCCGACCCAGAGGACTTAAAATTTACGACCGGCAGAACGTAAAATCCACATCCTCAATGGGGTTAATTTCACGTCTCCAGGGACGTAAATTTTACGTCCTCATTAGTCAAAGAAACATCTATCAGGTGTGTAAATTAACATCGACCGAAGCTGTAAAAGTAACGCATGCCTTTCTGGCACATTTTTTTAACAACCTCGGGTCGTAAAATCAGCGGTACCAGTTGTTGGCGTAACACTTCTTTTTTTTCGGTGAAGAAAGTTTTCAAAGTATTTTTTAAATTCAATGTTTGCCCGATTTTGTTGAGATAACATGCGTAGTAGCGCTTAACTCTTTAGCCTGTCTGGTGGTTTCTGTTGATCCAGCCAGCAGGAATTTGCCCTGGTGTGCTATCGTTTTTTCGTCTCAGGGTCTGGTCTTCATGCTCTCAGCCTCCACGTTAGAGCGAGTTAGTTCAGGTGACACTCTCAATTCCACCCGCGCGGACAACCCCCCCCCCCCCCAGGAAGGACATGGACCGCGGGATGGTGGAAGTTTGACGAGGCGGGGAAGGTGTCAAGAGTATGAATGAAGAGATGAATCGCCGTCGTGCGGTTATTACTCATCGTGTTAGCGTCATGCTCCAGCGTTCCGCCGAAAAACCGCGTATCCACCCGCGCATCCCCATCGGAGTTGCGCTGTTTTTACCGCGGAGGGCTGGACTCTCGCTGAAATTGTCCGATATTGTTTTTCCCCGCCTCCGGCTCTGGTTCGAGCGGTGAAGGATGACGTCGCATTGTCGTCGGTGCGCGGGTGACAAAGCAACAATGACGTCGGCCGAGTCGCCGAGACGTCCCGTGAAATTTCCATAAGAATGATCCACCGAAAACAAACCCCGATGCGCTTTTCGTGATCTCGCCCCGCGCGGCCCGTGTACTACCGTGCTAAGTAAAAACGACATTATAGCCTTCAGACGTTGTCTAATTTCTTTTGATAAAATATGAACTTTCAAGTGAGCCTGAGGGTATTTTTTCGGTTTTTATGAGAATTTTAGTAACGATCAGATCTAAACACTGGAACAAAAACACATTGGATCTAAAGTCCAGACTCTTAAAAACATCGACAAGAAAAAATACTCTTGATTCAATCAGATTTAAGCTTAAATCAAGAGCCAAGCCTCTTAATTTGAGCGGATTTCCTTTTGATTTAAGCTAAAATTCTGATTGAATCAAGAGTATTTTTTCTTGTCAATGTTTTCAAGAGTCTGGACTCTAGATTCAATGTGTTTTTTTTTCCAGAGAACTATTTGAGAATTTCGGGGGAAAATATTCATGACGCTCCTCAAAAATAAACATATTATCGGAGAGCATTCGGCAACTGTCAAATGTTCATACGGCGTTTATCCTTCACACGACCTCATGACTTTATCACGCGTGTATGAGGCGGCTTTTGTCCGAGAATGAAACGAGGGTGGATGAGTATTTCGTCGTTTTACCCACCAAAGAACGTAATCGAATTTTTATGTTGCCAAATTTACCGACGAAAATTGTATTTTTCTAGGCGATTTCTTACAGGAATCCTCTGATTTTTCTTCTAAGTTCGTACAAAAATCAAACAAATTTTGAAACTTTCACAGTTCATTTTGTAAACAACACCAGCTTGTTGTTCGACGGTTGTTTGGTTTATAGCTGAAATGTTAAAAATTTGAGGTTGTCGTAATTAGAGTTTCGACCCTAGAATTGAACCTCCGCGAGGATCGAAGCTAGATTTTCCGATAGTGAGCCGTATGCGGTAGAGAAAGTACTTCAGACACATAAACATTTTTACCTTACTCAAAGTTGAAGAGCAGTTTTATTTATTCAGAGTAAAGCTGAGCAAAAAATACCTTCAATTTGATGAAGAGGATGACAGGTTTGAACCGATGAATTTTTACCCAGCTCCATCCTGATCTTTTCAAGGGTTTCTTTTGTAAAAATCCATTCGATTAAGAAGAATCATTTTCGTCGGTAACACGCAAGCCCGATTGAATTAACGCGTGCGTTAGGTGACCACCTCCTTAAACACCAATCAAATCAAGCGCATGCCTTCAAAGGGTATCTATTTTCTAAAAATTGATTATCTTTTATGAAAAGACGAAAGCATCTTGTCGAAAAGAGATAAGGGCATCAACTCGTGCCGACAGTCCCAATTATGAATTAGGCCTCCAATCCATTGATTAATCCGTTTCAGAGGGGTTCAACTTCAACATGAATAAAGTATGGACAAGATGTTCAAACCACCTGCCGAGCCGTCAAGCACGCGCATTTGAAATTTAAATAGTCGCATGTGTTGTGGCTATTTTAATTATCCTAGACTTCTTCACTGAGAGAGCATTTTCAAGGGAAGGAAAAAATTGAAAGCATTTTAACTGTTCGTCAATTTTATTCTTTATGATGCTGTGCGACAGAACGGGACACAACCAATTCGGAACACATGCATTTTCACTAACAGTACCGTTGGTTGATAAATTGGTTTATACCTCGATCTCTTCCTCCTCGAATTCTTATTGTTCCTCCTTTTTCTTTCTCGTTTACTTTCTCCTCTTCCTTCTTCTTTGTTATCTTGTTATTCTTTACCGAGAAGAAGGTATGAAGCACAGCACCAGTAGTATATAGATTCTACCACAAGCCAGATACAATTGGGTAGATAACAAGACCCTTGATGGAATTGGACCGCATTTTGCAATAATGAACCACTATTTCTGGCTCATTTTAGAAACAAACATATATGCCATTGGTTTCCCTCTGGAGAAGGGTGCCTTTATGGAAGAGTCAGAAAAAATGGTTGCTTCTTGCAAAATGTAATCAAATTTATCTCCAAAGATTAGAAGTCAATAAAGACACTACGCCTTGGAGACTTTAACGCTCGTATACAAAAATTGCGGGTTTGAGCCACCATCGACGACTTCCTAAAAACTTTTAGACGTATTCTATGCGCCAAACGTACGCTATTGGTGGCTTTAATTCCATTAAAGAAGTGAGGGTTAAGATGTACAGGGTGATCAAGGGTGAAACGTCCATACTGCAGGAGCGTGTTCTGTGGGTCAATATAAAAGACTTCATTGTTGTAAACTGAGATTTCTATTTTTTTACATCATTTCGTCTTCCACCTGACATAAGGGCGTAACTACGCTCAGCAATGAGCCCTGTCTTCCATACAATTTAATGCTTTTCCGGGCTCATTTCAATGTGTAGTTACGCCCTTATGTCAGCCATGCGACGATTTATGAGTTCAAGGCATATAAGTACTGGAGAATACACATTTTCATGAGATTTGTTTCACAACCGTTGCCAAAATTCAGGGAAAACGATTTATTTTCCAAAATTTTGGGGAGGGCCGTAGCTCCAGCTGGGGACACTTTTGGAAAAAACTTTATAAAACAAAAAGTCTTATTTTGACACGCTCCTTTAGTCTGGCCGTTTAACCCTGAATCACCCTGTACGATGCCCTACACTGGTAAAAAAAAAAAAAAAACCTCTTGGACCAATGCCGCGGTGCATTGACTTAAGAGTGCAGTTTCTTGTCGCCGGATTTAAGAGTCTTGAACTCTTGTTTTAAGCGGATTTTGCATTGATTCAATTCAAAATCCGCTTGAAACAAGAGTCCAGACTCTTAAATCCGGCGACAAGAAACAGCACTCTCGAACCAAGAGGTTTTTTTTTACCAGTGCACCCTCATGGAATGACTTCAAACTCGTTGCGTTGCCTTCTCGTTCCTTAACCCAATGATTCTCATTCAAATTCGGCCCAAGTTTCGTCCGAATTAATTTTTCTCTGCGGTTTCCTGCAGCGAAAGGGGGGGGGGGGGCGGCCTGTGTTTGCCTTTCGAAGCTGCGTGCTTGCGTTGCGCGTCGGGCGTTGGATGCGTCGCATGGGCTCATCTAATTACTGATTGGTCACGCTCGTGCCTCGACGCGACGGAGGTGACTAGCGCGACGCAAGCGCGAGCGCGGCACTCGTGTCGTGAACCCGTTCAATGGACCCATCCGGTAAACCAATATCATTTCAGAGGTGTCATTAAACCTGTCATCGTCCGTCCGTTCCCGCGCGGCGATAATCTATCCCATCGCGCTTCAGCGTCTTTCCACGTCCGGCAAGTTGGAATTTTTCCCGCCTAGAGAGCGCCACTGTCTTTGCAACGAGAGCAATGTTGAGGCCGTAGTCATAGTCGTTCCTAAGATTGATAAACCTAGCGGCCCCCGCTCGTTGAAATTGATAGACAAAGCTGTAGACAAATGAGACCTAGAGAGTATGGAGCGATCCTATTCGTTGAAATGGGTGGTTCCTATAAACTAAGGGGGTAAATGATGGAGTAACTAAAGGGTCCAAAGGGTCTAAAGGGTCTCTCGTGGGTTGCCGTTAGTTAGTCTATTCTTTTCCTTCTCTGTCTATTGCAACCGACCGCTTCCTCCCATAGGATCTTTCCAAATCCCTCTTGTCTTCTTTGTCTATAGCTTTGTCTAACAATTTCAATAATCAGCCCGCTGGTCTGTCCGTCAATAGATTATTTCTTGATGTTATTTGAGGTTTTTAAACCATTTGAGGATTCTACAACCTTGAATGGACATCGGGTTAGGGTTAGTACACGTCCATCTACGAGTCTAACGGAGTCTGTCTCTGCAGACCCACTCGTCAATTCCTTGAAAATTTGTCGTCACCACTGGGATTCGAACCCGGGACCTATCGGTCCGATAGCAAGATGTTCTTTGGGATCACCCGATATGGCGACGAGTTTCCCCCGATTTGCTGTTTCGCTTCTTTCCAAACGTTCCCCAGATTTGCGCTGCTCCGTTGCAAACCCCCCCCCCCCCCTCAACTCCGATCTTCATACGACTAATTATATCGGATCGAGGACAACAGAGTGGGAGAAGCAAGTCGAGGGAATCTTTTGGCGACGCGGACAGCCCTCGCCGCCGTTTCGCAAAGATTATCACACTCAGCTTTCCTGACGGACTGACCTGAATGGGTTTATAGGCCTTGAGTCGTTCCATAAAAAGATATTTTCCCATTATTACGTGGCTGCTTGTGAGTTGACGGAACCACGGAACTCTTTTTTTTTTCGGTGCGCTTGTGATAAAACATAAATGCAAGTACGAGATGTGACGTAACGAGCGACAAAATTCAACCCATTCCCGTGGCAATGAGTAAGTCGGAGCACATGAAAACGGACACAAGTCTATTTAGTGCTCAATAATGGCTTGCTCAGCGCGGGGCTAATGCACAACTCGGAACGAGTCATGACGATCGAGAGTGCTCAGCTGATAAAAATTCGCGCGGAAAGCTCATAACGCCCGGCGCCGGCAGGCGATAGTAACGCCTCAAAAAAAAAAAAAACGAAAGTGGAGGACCTCGTCAAAGCTAGTTAACCCAGTTGTGAAAAGCCTTATCACAACGCCATCAGCGCGCAATGGACCATGATTGCAGCTGACATAAGCGCGACGCCACACCGCCAACTATATCGGCTGAGGAAGAACGCCGTATGAGTCTTCAGACGTTGCCGAATTTTCTTTGAAAATAAGAATTTTCAGCGAAATCTGTCAATATTTTCCAATTCTCAGAAGATTTCATTCGCAATTAGATCTAGATTATTTGAATATTTCAAGAGAAAACATTCATAATAGGGGCTTGGAGGACAAGGCGCATAAGTGCAGTTTTTGAAAAAATTGAATCATTAATAATTTCAAATAAAACTAGTCTCAATGCATGTTCCGTGAAAAAATTGCTCTTAAATTCTAATTTTTAAGCATCAAAAAGTCCGTTTGAACTTTCTTTCCGGCATAAGGATCTGCAATTTCGAAACTTCGAACACGTATTTCTCGAGATAGCAAAAACTGCCCTTATCGGCCGTGTCCTCCAAGCCTTTCAAATAAAGGCTTGTTTGACTAGATGGCTCCTCCTTAATTGCTCACACAGGCAACGGTCATTTTGCGTCCATTCTTATGAATAAACATTACTTGAGGAAATTTGGCAACTCTCAAATGTTCATACGGCGTTTTTCCTCAGCATGGTGGTATATAGATGAGCCGTGCCGCAGTCAATCTCGGGCAATCTATCATTGGTTACGGCACAGTTCGGCAATGCTCCTTCAGCTTATGCAACGCGCTGAGCTGGTGTCTGGAGATATTTCATACTCTCAATATTGAAGTTTCGTGCAGTGCAAAATACTTTTCTACATAACCAAGCGGAATCCCGGTCTTGCTCTGACATAAACTTTTGTTTGTTGTTGATGTGTATCATATGTTGTGATGTCACGAAATTACTACGACTGGAGGTTAGCAATCTAAAAAGGGATAGGAAGTTGAGATCTGCATGAGATGCGTGAGAATTGACCAGCAGACGAGGTACGAATTTGAGCACTTGGATGCATGTTAAAAGTCCAAAATTTAACGTAAAGCACTATTCTTGCAACGAAAATTATACTGAAATCAACTCCTAACCAAGATATTAATAGAGGCTTCTAAATCGAGGAGTCTTCTCTCTCCACCCTATATTGTTTAAAAGTGTAATAAACTCGCAACAACTGAGTCAAAGCGCCAAGATTGAGGTTATCACACTTTCATGCCGCAGAGACTATATTACGGCAACTTTGAGTTTTGTTTTTTCATGAAAGGGAGGTTTGAATTCACGCATCAAAATACGTCGAATCGCAGTTGAGAGTTAGTTCCATCGATTGGACGTATTTCTGCTAAACAGAAGTAAGCGGCGTAGGGGAAAGGAAGGGAATGCGGGTTGGATTGGCGGAAGGAGCTTAGCGACGAAGTCATTCCGGCTTATTTTCACAGTGCTTTTCCTTGGTGCTTATTGTTAGTTCCGATTGACAAAACGCGCTTCTCGGAGTTCTTAAATCCTCAAAAAAAAAAACAAGAAACAAAAACTCGAATGGGCGCTTCGTTCCGTTTCGCAAATACGTCCAACTTGCTTGACTGAATCGTCGTGTTTTACGTTAAATTTTGGGAGAGAAACGTGCACGGAAAAAACGAAATTGCTGATTAACAATTTTTCCGTTAAAAAAATGTTCAACATGTTCAGTATAGATTTACACAAAATAATGCTAATTTGACCACTCCCGTAGCTCAATTAGCTTTCACGATTGTAAAATGTACATTCAAAACATGTCGGACATATTTTTTAACAATTTTATTGTTAAATCAGCAATCCACTTTTTCCTGTGTGTACCAGAATGCTTCAATTCGTACCACGCTTAATGTCCACTTTTCCGTTCAAGAATTCAGAGTGTTTAAATGAACCTTCCGATGTGGAATATTTGATTCACCAAGACTTCAGTATGAAAAGAGGAAGGGCGGGGGGATCGGTTGATGCCGAGGGAAGGGAGGTTGCTGATACCCCGCTACAGCGCGCGCGGTGCTCCCTTGAGCAACCCGCCGTCATCGCCGGAGACGACCGATGGCCGCATGAAATATAACCGTGACCCGCGAAGGGATTTTTGATTTACGTGCGCCGGAAATTCGCAATTTTTCAGCGGACAATCAATAACGCCAAGCCGCTCTCCCGGTTTTCAACAATGCAGAAATGGGTAATTAAACTAATGATAGTTATTACCCTGAGAAGACTGGCTCCGGCTCCGTTACAGATTCCCGCTGCCCGATATGCGAGAACCGCGCAAGCCCTGCTCTCGCCTCATGTGAACTTGCGTTCTTTTGCACCGTCCGTCGATGCACCATTCGGAATCTTGTGCGTTCAGTTCTACGCTATCCGTGAACGTCATAACTAATAGTTTCCGAGACCACTCATCTCTCTCTGAATCGGGCACCTCCAACCCGGTTACTGTGGGAATGAGTCTGTTGAACTAAACACTGTCATGCTCGGGATAAAAACCCTATGTGTATTCGAGCGTTGTCAAATTTCTTATAATGACATATCGTCGTTTAGTGCGTGGATTCGCACTTTACATCGGTAAAATGTCTTAGAGTACCTGTATTAAGAGAGTATGGACACTGGCGTTACCACCTCTGTTTGGCTCGGCCATCTCAGGCAGAATGGAGCCCTGAAGACCCAAAAATGGCGGACGCCATAAGTTAATGTAATGCAAAATGACTCTAAATGTAGGTTTTTTTGCTTATCGTAACGAGAAATTTACCCAACTGCACTATTGCGACTTCTTTACATATTTTTACGGCTAATCGTGTGCAATTTTCAAGAAAAGTTATCTTAGATGTAATAAGGTTGGCAGCAAGTGTGGTTGGTGATAACCGTCAAAAGTTGGCAATGACCCCCCTCCCATCCTCATAAACCAAAACAAAGCACCACCATTTTTGGGTCCTAAGCCTCTCCCTGGGGCCCAATGGCCATACTCTCTTAATATAGGTACTCTAAGATGTCTTTGCTCTTTGACTTAATTTTTGGAGGTTCTGAGGCTTGATTTTTAAGATAAAATTGTTTGCATGTTTGGAAAAGACGCGTGTTATTATTATAGATCTCTTTCACTGGAGTTTACACATTTGAAAATCCATTCAGCGGAATATATCATCTTACGACAGGTATGTGGGTTCGTATACATATGTGCATGAATAAGTGAGAGTACGCTCATGCCTACATGTGGGGACGTGTCATCCTTGTTTCGGTTTGGAGCCACCACCTTACCTATACTCGGTCATCCAAGGACAGGGTTGTCATATCGAGGCTGCGTTTTCCGTCCTGACGTTTCCACCCTGAAAATAAGGAATATAGGGGTTAACTAGAGTACCTATATTAAGAGAGTATGGCCCCTGGGTCCCATGGAGAGGCTTAGGACCCAAAAATGGCGGTGCTTTGTTTTGGTTTTTGAGGATGGGAGGGGGGTCATTGCCAACTTTTGACGGTTATCACCAACCGCACTTGCTGCCAACCTTACTACATCTAAGATCATTTTTCTCAAAAATTGCACACGATTAGCCTTAAAAATATGTAAAAAAGTCGCAATAGTGCATTTGGGTAAAGTTCTCGTTACGATAAGCAAAGACAACTACATTTTGAATCATTTTGCATTACATTAACTTTATGGCGTCCGCCATTTTTGGGTCCTAAGGGCTCCATTCAGCCTAAGATGGCTCAGCCAATCAGAGGTGGTAACTCCAGTGGCCATACTCTCTCAATATAGGTACTCTAGGGTTAACTCGAGATTTTTGAGAATCACAGGATGAGAAAACGAAAAAAATTCAAAATTCAAGAAAACGATGATTTTCCCAATACTTTTGGTTATACTTTGGTTCGCATATTTTTGACCAGATAAACTTTTTGAAAAAACGCTGTATAGAGGAAGAATAGAAACCCAATTTGGACCCATAGATCTTGTCCCCTGGAGTATGGCTGTTCAACCGCGGAACACTGTACTTTGGTCGGTACAAGTGCAACTCCCTCAAAAAAGCCGTTGTGGCGGTTGCAAAATTCCCCCCAAAAAAGTTAGCTACGCATTAACCTGCGGGCACAATATTGAAATTATAGACAAAACAGGGCCCAAAGGAGATGAAGGGAAAATGGAGCAACCCTGTTGGTGTTGGTGGAGGCATACAGTAGCAATGGACCAAGGAGGTAAGTAATAAAGTAACTATAACGGCAACCCATGCGGGACCCTTGGTCCATCATTTTCCTTGTTCGTCTATGAGTAACAAGCGCCCGGTTCAACCGATAGAATCACTCCATCATCCCTTTGTCCTCTTGTCTATCGCTTTGTCTATCAATTTCAATAATCAGCCGAGAGCGGTGATGAGTCAAGCCGTCGCTTTCACACCAGAAGCCTCATCTCGCGATATAGTTCTGTAAGCGACATACATGCGTATAGATAGTCTTTAATTTTTCCTCCTCGTCCATAAAAACCACCCGTTTCCACCGTTAGGATCCCTCCATTTTCCCTTTGTCGTCTTTGTTCATCGCTTTGTCTATCAATTTCAATAATCAGCCGGGAGCGGTGATGAGTCGAGCTGTTGCTTCCACACTAGAAGCCTCGTCTCGCGGCATAGTTCTGGAAGCGGAATTCTTAGTTTTAGATAGTCTTTCATTTTCCCTCTTCGTCCATGACATCTACCCGTTTCCACCGTTAGGGTTCCTCCATTTTCCCTTTGTCTCCTTTGTCAATCAATTCCAATAACGAGCCGACAGCAGCGGTGTGCCGAGCCGTTGCTTTCACACCAGAAGCCTCGTTCGGCGGCATCGTGGCCGAGCCGAACAGGAGCTGAATACTCGGTTTCCAGGTTGGGGTAATGACAGCGGACAGCGGGAACGACAACAACGAGCGTCGCGGCCAGGCGGGAGGAAAGTCGAGTTCATTTGACTCCTATCTATCTGTGACGGGCGGAACTAGGCCAGGCATAATTTATGGGCTCCGATCCGGGATTTATGGGCCCGAGTCCGTCTCATCAATAACAAATTTCCGCGCGTCGCGTCCCGGCGGCGCGGGTCGCACGCGCACGTTCCACGCACCCCGCGAGTAGCGTCGCGACGCCCGACCCGGTGCTTCTAATTACTTCCCGGCCGAAGGAAAATTAGCCGCCATTTCTTGCCTCGTTTAACAGGTCATCGGGAACATTTTGTTACTCTCCATGAACTAAATAGAAACGCCCCGAGCTCAAATTCAAAAGTCTAGGCGCATCGACCGACTTACATGGTAAGGTTGATATGCCTCCTTTTCCGATTTCGTTTTTGACATGATTATCTCTTTTGAACAAGGGTTGTTCTCGTTGTGTTCCAATGACAACAGAAATTTAAAGTTAATGGAGATATTGAATGTGTGAGGAATTTGCGATTTGACTGTTGATTCTTACGTAAAAGTTCGCGAGAAATAAGATGGTGCCACTGGTTTTCTCTGAAATCAACTCCCAAGCTCAAAAAAAGCTCTCAAGTTGAGGCCAAAATGGAGGGGATATCTCACGATATCCTGAGAGTCCACCCCTACATCAAGACAAACTCTCCATGCAAAGATAGGGAGCAAATACATTAGCAGTGATGCCGTGTTTTCAGTTTTAGAGACCCCTAATAAAGTGGCATCCCTGTCAATGTATTTGCTCCCTATCTTTGCATGAGAGTTCGTCTTGATCTAGAGGTGGACTCTCAGGATAGCGTGAGATATCCCCTCCATTTTGGCCTCAACTTGAGAGCTTTTTTTGAGCTTGGGTGTTGATTTCAGAGAAAACTAGTGGCACCATCGGGTTTCTTGCGAACTTATACATAAGTATCAGTAGTCAAATCGCAAATTCCTCACACATGAAATATCTTCATTAGTCAATTTAGTTACAATGAGTCAGTTGCGCTGGTCACAGAATCGTGTTTTGATGCTTGATTCTCATACCAGCTAAAAATAATAAGGTACGTCCGAACAGCGGATTTCTACGTTCAATATTAACCGAGATATCAAGCTTTGAAAATTCGGGTTTTTGACATCATCCATCGCGGTAGTGACACCCTTGGTTTCTTCCACCTTGCTTTCATCTGAGTTTCACGTTGAGTAACCAGTGCAAATGTGCATCACGTTGACTAATGAAAGCAAGGTGGAAGAAACCAAGGGTGTCACAACCGCAGTGGATGACGTCAAAAACCCGACTTTTCCAAGGGAGATATCTCGGTTAATATTGAACTTGGAAATCCGATGTTTGGACGTTTCTTATTATTTTTAGGTAATCTACAAGAATCAATAATCGAAGCAAGACTTTGTGACCAGCGCTACTGGCCCACTGTGCCTCACTTTTCGCATCTCGTCGGAACAGTGACTCAATTTTGACATCTACTTACATTCAGGGCCGGATTAAGGAGGTGGCAAATTTTCCAATTGTTTTAAATGTACCTAGGTATAAAAAAATCGGATTCAGAAAAAAAAATTATTAATGAGAAAAGGGGACGAAATCTCTCTTTCCTGAGAGTATAGTAATTTTTAATTTTGTCGGTTTTCGGTGATACAAGAAATAGCAGCTTTAATTAGTAGAGTGGAGAGAGGAATTAAATACGCAATTTGGCCTGCGGAGCTCAACGCGGAGAGGAATGATGACGAGGACTTGAGATGAAAAAGACGAGCCCTCGGCGCGGCGATCGGCATATAACACACATTAGCGCCTACGAGACTGCATGAATACTTCACCTATTGCGCCAAACAAAGTGCGGTCAGGAGCGGTTGGCGTGAAACGTATAGCGCCTACAAGACTGCAGGAATACTTCACGCATTACGCCAATCACAGTGTGATCAGCGCGGCGCAGCGGGCGGAAGTTAAAAATATTAAACCACATTTATGTTTGTTCTTACATAATTTTTTGGTTAATTTCTTATAAACGGAGGACCTTGTCCACATAGAGGTAGGTTCACGGAACTTAACTTTTACGCAAAGTTCCGTGAAATTTTGCTAGTAGCGTTGACAGGGCTTTTGCAAAAAATGTATCCAATACGAGTAGGTAAACGTGGCTTATGCACCCCTCCCCCTTTGGCACGTTTACTTGATGATTTTTATTGATGTTTCAAACAGGCCCGCCACATCCCATCTCGGGCCCTGGTACCAATTTTCTGGCCCGGGCCCCTAGCACAGGAGGGGGGGGGGGGTTCGGGGGGCCTCCCCCGGGAAATTTTTGAAATTTTAAAGGTATTTGGACGCATTATGAAGCTCTTATGATGGAGATTTTCCATCAATTTCTGCAGAATAATTACGCCTTTTTGTTTACTTTCAGCACCAAAAACTTTCGAATTGTTGCATTCAAAACATCTATAAATTTTTTTTTTGAGGGGGCAGATGATAATTTTCAATTCTATGGGGAGCCGGGCCCCCCTGGACTCCCCTTTCGTACGTCTATGGCAAGGGAGTTAAGCCATTGAAGTCGAGGATGCCCAGAAAGGAGCCTCTTAGCATCCGACAACGGAAGAAAATGAAACACAGTTACTAAAAATATCTTTCTACATACACTCAAAATCTTGAAAATCTCTAAAAGAAGTAAGAAAAATTTTATAGTGCCCTAGCGTGTTTTTGAAACTTTATTAACCTTTTGCGGAATTTTTAGGGTAATTTTTTTCACTTTTCCCTACGAGACAAGGGTTACACATGAATTCGTAGTGGTTTGTCACCTGCGTCACGGGCCCCTCCAGGGCCCGGGCCCCGGTACCAAGGACCCAGTATCCTCCCCCCCCCCCCCTTGTGGCGGTCCTGGTTTCAAAACGAATGAGAAGGGGGCGGCAAAATACAGGCGGCCCATGGGCGGCAAGTAGGTAAATCCAGCCCTGCTTACATTAACACTAAAAAGTGATCAAAGTGAAATATCATTCGAATGTTGATAGATTTTCCCTCATAAAGTGCGAATATCCAGGTAAGAGTCTAATCTCTTGTGTATTAAAGAATCTTAGGAGCATTTACTTGGAGTTTCCCTGAAAAAGAAATCATTCACTGGGTAACACTTGACAACACCTAAACGCTCCCACAGCTTTCTTTCTGAGCACGGTGTTGAAGTCTTAACGGTTCGTTTTTGATCACATATCTCCAGGTAAAATTAAACGCCAGCCGGAAAATATTTTGATGAGACATTTCGCTAGACATTTTAATTTTTCTCCGATTCTTTTATGGAAGATTCGATTAAATTGCAATTTGATTCGAAAGAATTCCGCAGACGACCACATGTTAAGAGCTCAATGTCCGTGACTCTTGAAACTGAAATTGAATCAGTATCAATAAGACCGTTGAAAGGTAGTTTCTGTCGAGCCTCGGAACCCGTAAGAATGATTTCGTGTTGGGATTCATCTGAAACTTTAATTGTGCGGTTTTAATACTGACCCATTCAAGTGAGCCGCTCCTTTTAAGGACCACGTGCTGTCCAGTCGTCAAAAGCAGCGTTGTCAGAAAGAACGATGGTAAACGTTTATTTCTGTCCTGCCATCTTGCCGTTGCAAGAGAGAATTTCGATGGTTCCATTTTAGATACGGCGACAGTCATCTTGCCTATTTTTTTAAAAAATCAAAGCTTTTACGCATCTCATCAAAGGTATATATGAAATTTTGTGCTGAAAAGCTCTTTGAATCCATAGAGGACCTAAATCCATTCTCCTAGTTTAGTATGGTCTGGATAGTACCCAGTGTTCAAAACTCCTCTTAGAGTTTTAGGAGCCATGTGGCGCATCAAGCCCAATTTTTAGGCGCCATTGAAGATTTTTTGGGGCCAAATTGGCTTTTTGCCTATACATTACGGTGCACTTGGTGAAAAGTTAGACGCAATATGTTTTCGTAACAGAACTAGTGAGTAGCTATAACTTGAGGAAGACAAAAGCAGAAATGATGAAATCGCGAAGAATAGAAAAAGCTTTTACTTGTGGTGCTGAAAATTTCGAATAATCACCTAGTATGAAAGTTCAGATTTTTAGAAGGCAATTTTAAGGGGCCACGTTAGCGCAGAGCCTTCATTTTTTAGGCGCCATGGCCGATTTATTAGGCGCATTTGGCGCGTTGGCGCCCGTGAGTTTCGAACACCGATAGTAACTCATGTTCTCCGGCCCATGTAAAACGTCAAGTTGTATTGATCACATCTCACAACAATGCACCAATCGGAGCCAAAAAAATATCGCACGGAGCTTTATCCAATTAGTGCCCAAGTCAAAAATCCGTGCATGGGTACGTTCGAGTGTCGGAACAACCATCGATCCCGCGGCTCCTAATCTGCAAGGTTGCCGCTCTTCCAGGCGTTATGATATGCCTGTGTACCATTTGAAATAGGAAGACCGCGAATCGTCCATTAGGCAACGCTGCTAATCCGAGATGTCTGACCCTGTCGACCCGACGTCCGTACCCAAATCCGTGCGTTTTTGAGCTGTGGATCAACTTTGATTTCCGCATCGTGTACACATCGTCGAGTTCCAGACGAAGGAACGTAACTCCATTCCAAGGTTGCAAAACTGACTCAAACAATTAAACTCGTAATTTTAGTGTAATTGTGCAAATTCTATCCAAACTTTTGCTGATTTTTGCGTATAATCGGAGGAAAAATCAGGGAAATTTTCGTTTAGAAACGCCTACAAGTTTTCTAATGAAAATAAAATCTGCGGATGAAAATTTTGCAACGTTGGAATGTATTAGTTACGTATTTCCGTCTGAGAAACGACAGCATGTCTTCGCATTTCACGCAATCTATCCATCTCGCTCAGCTTTCCCTTTTTGAAAGTCTTCAGCTATTGGAATGTAAGAAAAATTAGAATAAAAAACTCTTGAATTCGGATACACATTTCAGAGTTCTAGTCACTGCTACCACACATACAGCCATTTTGCCCCCGGAGCATCATCATTGCTTGCACACTTAAAACTTTCTCGTGGATCTCGCTTTTATACAAATAACATACGAGTTGGTTGTGTCCGCTCAATCAGTTGGCTCACTTTAAATCACATTAAAAGAATTTAAAGAAAAACATCAATTTGAAAATTTTGCGCGTTACTGCTCGTGGCTACTGTTATTGGATCGTATTCGATACATCAGACAGGTGAGATTATATCGATGTCGATTGATTCAACAATAGTCTCAAAAGTCAATTTAGAAATCTGAGGGAATGGATGTTTTGTGATAGATTTTTTATTTTTATGATAACTACAAAATGGCAATGTAATGTGAAATTGTTAGACGTTTTCTCATTTCCAGCTTTTCTTACTTAAATTTTACAATTCTATTATTTTGAACCAAACGATACATCGAACCACTATCGAATACGATTTTGGAGTTAGACTTAAGTCGCAAGACGCGTTGGTCGATTTTGGATCTAAAGATCTTCGGATCGAAGATTCATCCCGCAGGGGAATACTTCGGTCTCCCGTTTGCCCATAAAACTTTACTGCTAATTTAGTCGAAATAAAACAGTAGCATTGTTTTCATAGCTACCCGATTCTTACAAGCTTCTTACGGCTCGTCAATGCAAATTCATCGCCCAATGTTCATTTCTCCGCCGAGCGCAAGCGACCAATGCGTTTTACACTGAGGTAACATGTATCGAGGGGTTGAGTGTGAACACTGCTATTACCACATTACATCGTCTTGTGCAAAAACAATGTAATGTAAACGGCCGAACAAATATTTGAATAGAGCGGTCATTATAATCATTTGGGGTTAAGGTTATGTTCATGATGGACGATAGACACTTCAACGCTTTAAACTTAATAGTGATACAGACAATAGACTATGTTGCCGGAATGTTTGCCGTACTAAAAAAATGATAATTCCTGAAAAATAAGTGGTCGCAGGGTGCGAAGTGGGGTCAGTTCCATGATTTCGAGCTTTTCCGAGATGACAGGGCCCCGGAGGCGCAGCGGGCTGATTGTTGTGATTCATAGACAAAGCGGTAGACAAAAAAGACATACGGAGTATGGAGTGATCCTATCGGTTGAAATGGGTGGCTCCTATAGGATTAAGAGTGAAAATTATGGACTAACTATCGGAGCTTCCCATGAGTCGTCATTACGTGTAGTTAGTCTATTACCTACCTCCTTTGTCCATTGCAACATCCCGCTTCCACCAATAGGATCACTCGATATCCCTGTTATCCTCTTTGTCTATCGCTTCGTCTATCGCTTTGTCTATCGATTTCAAATATCAGCCCCAGTGGACTTGACGGCCTCCGATATAAGCATGACAATTCTCATGAGTGCTGGGTGTAAGGGTAACAGTGAACCTTTTTTGGCAACACTTTCACACACTGAAAAAAACTCCGGCCGTGGGAGCCGCAATTACGGGCTACATAGACATACCTTCCGTTCCGGGCTCAAAGGCCGAAAATTCCGGCTGCTGGAGGCGTAGCTTCGATTGCCCTGGTTCAGAGGACGAAGCTACAGTTTCAGCAGTCGGAATTTTCGGCCTTTGAGCCCGGAACGGACGGCATGTCTATATAGCCTGTAATTGTGGCTCCCACGGCCGGAGTTTTTTTTTTTCAGTGCATCCTTGTCACCTCATTTGTCAACATCCCGCTGCCACCAATAGGATCCCTCGATATCCCTGTTGTCCTCTTGTCTATCGCTTCGTCTATCGATTTCAAGAATCAGCCCCAGTGGACTTGACGGCCTCCGATATAAGCATGACAATTCTCATGAGTGCTGGGTGTAAGGGTAACAGTGAACCACATTTTTTGGCAACACTTTCACATCCTTGTCACATCCTTTGTCAACATCCCTCTGCCACCAATAGGATCACTCGATATCTCTGTTATCCTCTTGTCTATCCTTTGTCTACCAATTTCAAGAATCAGCCTACTGCAGGCCGATTATTGAAATTTATAGACAAAGCTATGGACAAAGAGGACATAAGGAGTATAGAGCGATTCTATTGGTTGAAATGGGTGGTTCTTATAGACTAAGGGGGTAAATGATGGACTAACTATCGGGTTTCTCGTGGGTTGCCGTTACTTAGTCTATTACCTATGTCCTTTGCCTTCTGCAACCACCCGCCTCTACCAATAGGACCCCTCCATATCCTTTCTGTCTTCTTTGTCCATTGCTTTGTCTATCAATTTCAAGAATCAGCCGGCAGTTGGGGACGTAGCGGGTGGCGAGCGGCGGCGGAGGCACGGCCGCGTCGGGGCGCGGGGAACATATGTCGAATTGAACCAGGTCAAACGCGAATTGAGAAATCGGAATAATTTTCGCGTGGTTCACACTTGGTTCACTCGGTGCGGCATGTCTTTCGGGCGGTAAACACCGGGTTTATTTGCTCGCTCTCGCTGGTCGTGCCAACGACTCCGTCTCGACAACTTGATCCGCCGAGGGAATATGTCACCGTGGGATGCACTGCCCGTTCCCCGTTTCCATGGACACCGGGACCCGCCTTTCCCTTTAGCAGCTCTCCTTCCGCCTTGCCTTCGTGTCGTGTCACGTCAAACCGGGAGTACCACCGCAGGAAGAGTGTGGCCAATCGAGGATCCTCTTCTCATTGGCTCGCCTATTCAGGATTCCTCGCGCTCTTAGGATAAATCAAAATGGCGGAAATTCCATAGTATTTTAGTAATTTTACGCTCCGACGAATATTAAGCTATTATTCCCGGAAAAGCGCGTAAAAAATGATTTTTGGCAGTTTTCCGGGAAACGCACGAGGCGGATTCGGTGGGAAGCATCAAATCGGATTCAGCTACCAAAAATACATAAGAATCAGCTTTAACCTCTTCTGACCTCTTTCTTGCATTCATAAACTCCTCGTGGTATTGGAGTATAGAGATGATTCACGAATGAGATCTGAGGGGCATGCCACTGTAAAAAGAATTCGGTCTTTTGAACCAAAGTTCGGTGTTCCATACCATCCCAACTAATTCACTTTGTCTAACCAAATTTTTGGTTCGTCATACCGAACTTTTTGTTCGTGTAACTGATTTCCAACGGTAAAGTGAACTGACGAACAAAGTTTGGTCTTTTGACCGGAAGTTCAGTTTGACAGACCGAATAGGTAAGATGATATGGAACACCGAGAGTTTGGTTCGTAGGACCAAACTTTTTTTCAGTGATGGAAGACGAATGGAATAACACGGAAAAAAATTATCACAATCCCAACTATACTCCTGCCTGATTTTGGCGCCAGGCATAGGAGTAGTTGCACCAGTCACAGGAACGGTTGAGTCTGTTGGAAGTGTGGTGAGATTTACCATACCTCTGGTTTGCGCAAATACTCTTACATCTAGCGCCAAAATCAGCCGGGAGTGCAGTTGGGGCTATGATACTTTTTTTTCGGTTTACGTACGATTTTTATCAAAATTTTAAGAAATACGTGTTTAAAGTTTCCAAATTCGATGGAGCCTTATTGAGAAAAGAATGTTTAAACTCACTTTTGAGGCCTAAGCATTGGATTTTAGTTAATTCTTCAAAAAAGAAGTTTTAAGACTAGCTTTTAGTTGAAATTACTAATGCATCAATTTTTCAAAAATGGTACTTATTTCACTTGTTTCCTGTGCCTCTAATATATCCGATCAGAGGATACATTTCTCAACATACATAATCGTGAACATTTCGGAGCTTTAATATCACTGTTGGGGCACGAATTAGGAGAGAGTATCGTATAATTTCGCATTGCATGGTGTATTTCTTTTTTAAATAATTCCGGGGAGGTGGCTTCTCTTTGTTGGATAGTCTTTACATCTCATGGTGTGGCCAGTTGCCAGAGGAAGTTCCGTGCCACTATTTAAGGTCAGCCAATCACGTGCCTACATTTCACCTAAGTCTTGTCTTAACTCATTGGAAAAACACAAAATGTAAACAATCGGCCAACAGTAGACAAAAAAGCTCCGCGTAATGTATACAGTTGGTCCAGCGGTTGATTGGATACCAGAAGTTTCCGAAGTGACAACCATGCAACTGGTGGAAAGGTGCTCCGATTCAGAGTGCTTCTGATTTTGTAACAAACGTGTCTATGGGAATTACGTTCGTGTGAATTGTCTTCCCGATGATTCAATCGATTTTTTTTTTTAAACCTCAATCCGCGCAGCGCTGATCTGCACTGCCATGCTAAGGAAAAACGCCGTATGAACCTTCAGGCGTTGCCAAATTACCTTTGATAAAACGCAAATTTCCGGGTAAACTTATGAAAATTTTCCTCCCAATTTTTCGGGTAATTTTGTTCGCAATTTCACCTTAAGATTCTGAAAATTTAAAGGAAAAATATTCATAAGTTTCCTCAAAAATAAACATTTTATCGAAGGAAATTTGACAACTCTCAAATGTTCACACGGCGTTCTTCCTTAGCACGACACTGCACTCGCCTCGTGCCTGCTACATACTTGGGCTGAACTAACAAAGCCAAAGCCCTAGCGACTATGCATGCATATTTTACTAACTATCTGCATGTTTTCTGCAAGAACGACCGAAAACGAAATTACTGATCTCCTCCTCGGTTTTTTAAATTGAAAAATAAAAATGCTTTCGTATCGGTTTCCTGCGTTTCGGGTGTTTATTCACGCTCTACTTATTTGAAAAATGACTGAGACTAAACTCAAAAATATATATTTGGGCCAACAGAAACTGAGATGAATATTTCGCGCACCGGAATTCACTGCGGCAGAGGCGAGGCGTGAATGATCGACTGTCGATATTTTCCCATTAGAAGTTGTGGTAAAGGATCGATTTTAAAGGTAATCGATATTTTTATAGGTATAAATGACAAATCAATCGATATATCGCAAAGCGCGTCAGCCACTGCTCCGCGGGGCAGATACTGATTGTCGGATTGATAATTATTCTGACTGACCCATGGATGACTCCAGCAGGGAATGTATTAATTTAAAAATTATTTTTCGTAGGAAACTGCAGAATGGAAAACTTGATCTTATTGGCAAGTTTACAAACCAAGTATTCATTGCAACACACGAAAAACCAAGTAAAATAGAAAATGCAAATATATTGAAGTAACTGGTATAAAAATGATGGCGAATGCATGTCGACGGTGAAACTACCAAACCACTATCTCGTTTGCGGTGTTTAAAATCTACACTCGCATTTTATTTTTTTGAAGTAGATCAAATCAATATCATTCCTTGAAATTTTCACTGAATTTTCTCCACACAAAGAGGAAAAATCATAGAAATTTTCAAGAATGGACGTTAAGTGGTTTTTCATTTAAAAAATAAAGTATGACAGGGAGTCTGCGACGTTGCAAACCGAGATACGTGGTTTGGTAGTTTCACCGTCGATGTGCACAATGTGCGTCTCAAATGGGAAATTTTAAAATTCCCGTCCATATTATTGCGCTAACAGGGATTTAACGTTTAGTTAAATCGGCATACATACTTTCTGTATATGACACTGATCAGATGTGGCAACCAACTCAACGGCTGAAATCTACTTGAATCGCGAAAATACCCCCACTGGAACCTCGACCGTGACTAGGAAACGTGTATGAAAATATATTCAAAGCGCATAAGACAAAGCGCATTGGCTGTGCGAGTCGAGTATTTCACGCTTTATCCTTCATAGGACTTGAGCAATCCGATATCGAAGTATTGTTCGCCTTCCACGTAGCTCGCCGAGGCGATCGAGAAAAATGCTGGCTTTTGAGGGGAGAGGAGGGATGTAGTTGACGTCGCTACCGACACGTGAGTTCACTGAGAAATATTTTCCAGTTGTCCAGGCAATTGGGCATCAAATAGGGGCTCTTGGGGAAAATTTCCCGGAAAACTTTTTGATGAGTGATTCCTATGTATTTTTGGACGCTGAATCCGAATTTCGCATTTGTGTAAAGATCTTTTCGCCGCTAAAGCCGCCATTTTGAAAAAATGGCCTAAAAATGGCCTAAAATCCCAATTTTTGAAAATATCTCGCTTATTTTTGATTTTTTGACCAAAGTAGTTATTTTCAAAAATAAACTACATAAAATTCTAAAGAAAACAGGTTCTTATCAATTTTTTGATATGACTGAAATTTCAGCCGCCAGAGCGCGCTGAAAAAACCGCCAAAATTCGAATTTCGCGAAACTTGCGCTTTTCTCGTGAATAACTTTTCTCGGGGTGACTCTAAGTGAAAAATCTTAACTATTAAACTTATAGAGCAACAAATGTAATACTAGGAGTTGCTTTTTTTATTTTTCTTAATCCTGGACGCCACTGACAAGCTTTTGAAGTTGGACTGAAAAAAGCTGAACCGAGCATGGACAGGGTTCGCCAGTGTCTGCGTAATTTCTCTTCTGTGGATTTTTCTAGAGGACTTATTTACGAGTCAGATTGTAAAATTTCATTGGAAGGTGACACCCCCCCCCCCCCCAAGACTCCCGAACAATTGAATGTCACAAATTACCTCCCCCCCCCCTCTTCACTCTGGCAATTACCGCTGTTTTTAGTGAATGAAACGTGAATGCAATGATTTCATCGGTGATATTTCGAGTAACATTAATAGTTCATCAGGTAATTTCTATAAGTTCTTATGAATAATTTTTTTGGACAGGAATAGGGAAAATGGACGGAAAGAAGCCTACTTAAAGTAGACGGACTGTATTATTACAGTTGCATAGTTTTTTCAAGTTGCAATAAAAACATTTCAGAGTTCTCTGAATTTTCACAAATCAACCAAGTTTTGAAGAAATTGTACTGTGCATACAAAGTTAAAAAATGCAAATCAAGCATCTACCTAATTATTTTCTACAGCGCATTGTAGATGGTCCCGGAATTTTCGTTAGATCAGTTTGTGGCACATCTGACTCATCTGAGTTCTTGTTTTTTTGATTGGATGTTTCCGAATCAATACGTTGCACTGCTTTGCTTGAGCGCAGTACCCTTGTCGCTGGTTCTTCAATTTCCATGTTACTTTCGTCATACTCACTGTCTGTTTCAGATTTTTGACCAGGTACTGGCGTTGATGGCGTAGATGAGCCAGATTCACAATCCTGATTATCATCTAAGAATGTCATAATTTCCGGTTCATCGACGTCCCCTTCCTCTTCCTCTCCTTGTAGGGTATCTTCCATTTGAAAATTATCGCAGGATTGATTGCACATCTGACAGAGAATGGTGCATCGTAAGCCATTTTTACGGCACCCACAAGTCTTGCGGCAACCTTTCTTGCACTTGCAGGCAATTAGCTTTAAAATATTTTCGGGAGCTGGTGGATCCAAAGTTGTTATAGGCGTTAGCCCATTTTTGGTGGCTTTCCAGCCCCAATTGCAGGGATCCTTTTTCTCACCCTGCCACTCCTGGACCTGCAAATAAGTTCGGAATGCATGCTCTGCTGCAGCCTGCTGCAAAGACCCAAGATTCTGTTTATTTTGAAATGAATATTTTATAAAGCAGCCGTATCTGTACCTATTTAGAGAAACTTTCTCAATGTCTTTCTGGCCGTAAAGTGCAAGAAACAACCTCTGGCCTGCAGCAGAAATGATTTCACGTGTTGATTTCGAGTCATTAAATTCCTCTGCAGATTTGATTAAATCGTGATTTTTTTTTAAAATATTCAATAATTTGACTTTTCCTTGATTAAAAATTCCCGAGGTAGTATCACTCCCAGTGAAAGCGTGAATTAAACGAATATTATCCGAAATTATTTAATCGCCAACACTTTCTCGGTTGTACAAGACTTGGGGCTTATTACCCCTAGCTGTCTTCATGAAAAATACATTTGGTACCTCTTTGCTATGCGCAATTAGCAACACCAGCAAATCTATGTCTTCACCCACCACCAGAGCTGATTCGAAGCCAGGAGCCAAGGAGCCAAGTCAGCCGTATATTTTCAAGATGATATTATTCCTGTCGATCCTCATTTGATTTACCGAAGAATTTGCATTGCTAAAAAGTCGGATGAGGAACTTGCAACGTTTTTGTCATATGAGCTGTCACCGTTCCCGCTGTCTCTTCTCACAGAAGAGGGCATGCGTAAAAACACAAAATCTTCACTTTACGGTGGGTTAAGCCCATCAGAAGAGGTAATTGATGAAAAACATTCGATTCATGTCATTGACGGCGGATTTTTGTTGCACAGAGTCGTTTGGCCCCGCGCCGAATAGTTTTCGTCGATTTTTCAGAGCTATGTTTCATATGTGAAATCTCACTACTCCCTGAACATGCAAATCAGTGTTTCCATTTTTTTTCCATGTGTTTTAAATTAACTTAACATAAACTTTTGCTCGAAATATCACCGATGAAATCATTGCATTCACGTTTCATTCACTAAAAACAGCGGTAATTGCCAGAGTGAAGAGGGGGGGGGGGAGGTAATTTGTGACATTCAATTGTTCGGGAGTCTTGGGGGGGGGGGGGGTGTCACCTTCCAATGAAATTTTACAATCTGACTCGTAAATAAGTCCTCTAGAAAAATCCACAGAAGAGAAATTACGCAGACACTGGCGAACCCTGTCCATGCTCGGTTCAGCTTTTTTCAGTCCAACTTCAAAAGCTTGTCAGTGGCGTCCAGGATTAAGAAAAATAAAAAAAGCAACTCCTAGTATTACATTTGTTGCTCTATAAGTTTAATAGTTAAGATTTTTCACTTAGAGTGTGTTTTAAATTAACTTAACATAAACTTTTGCTCGAAGTATCACCGATGAAATCATTGCATTCACGTTTCATTCACTAAAAATAGCGGTAATTGCCAGAGTGAAGAGGGGGGGGGGGAGGTAATTTGTGACATTCAATTGTTCGGGAGTCTTGGGGGGGGGGGGGGTGTCACCTTCCAATGAAATTTTACAATCTGACTCGTAAATAAGTCCTCTAGAAAAATCCACAGAAGAGAAATTACGCAGACACTGGCGAACCCTGTCCATGCTCGGTTCAGCTTTTTTCAGTCCAACTTCAAAAGCTTGTCAGTGGCGTCCAGGATTAAGAAAAATAAAAAAAGCAACTCCTAGTATTACATTTGTTGCTCTATAAGTTTAATAGTTAAGATTTTTCACTTAGAGTCACCCGAGAAAAGTTATTCACGAGAAAAAAGCGCAAGTTTCGCGAAATTCGAATTTTGGCGGTTTTTTTCAGCGCGCTCTGGCGGCTGAAAATTTCAGTCATATCAAAAAATTGATAAGAACCTGTTTTCTTTAGAATTTTATGTAGTTTATTTTTGAAAATAACTACTTTGGTCAAAAAATCAAAAATAAGCGAGATATTTTCAAAAATTGGGATTTTAGGCCATTTTTAGGCCATTTTTTCAAAATGGCGGCTTTAGCGGCGAAAAGATCTTTACACCAAATGCGAAATTCGGATTCAGCGTCCAAAAATACATAGGAATCACTCATCAAAAGTTTTCGGGAAATTTTCCCCAAGACTTCCCTATTGCCTGCAATACAGGATTTCTCGTTGTGTCAACCGGATATATCTTTAAAGTAGCAGGACGTCTCTTTAAAGTGACAAAAATGTCCTTTGAAACAAAGCAATTTCCTGTTCACAAGACACGATCTTTGTCTGGGAATTATTGACTGGAATTTATATTCATCCAGCAGAACATTTGTCTAATTTTAAAATTTTAAAAAAAATCGTCGTTTGGGCCATAATGAGACTTGGTACATGTGCTCAGTATACATATGCACTCGTGCACGTTGCTTACTTATTTGAATCTCCCGTTTCAAAATCCGCACAACTCAGAAAAAAATAGAAAATCCACTTCATCGCAGACGAGTTGTTTTTGCGAGCTCGTGCGCCTAAATTTTTTTTTAAACATTCACAGACCTTCGATTTATCAATTTATTTCCGTAAAAAAAAACAGCATTAAGCTGTTGTAAAAGATGATGAACTCAAGAGAGCAGCTCCTTGGCAGTATTTATGAAATATTGGTAAACAAACAAACAGCATCTCCACGATTTCACTTGCTCCATAGTACTTTTTCGCGTTATAAATGGAATCAGTGCGCTGCCATTTCCCGGCCAATCAATTCTGAATTTCAGAAAATTTCAAGTAATCGGAACTTTTCCCGGAATCTTCGAAATTCCCAAAATATTCAGCTATTTCCGGAATTTTTCGGATTGTCTAATTTTTCGTAAGTTCGGCCGATTATTTGATCAAATCTGATGATTTTTTCATCAAATTAGACAGTCCCTGGAATGGAATCCAAGCGTGTTTTGAAATATTTTCCCGGAACTTTTGAAAAATCGGAGTTTTCCTCGGAACTGTGGAAAATTGGAATTAATTTTGCGGACTCCGGAATCTTTGGTAAAAAAAGATGGCAGCACTGAATAGAATGTATATACAGTGAGGGTTGATAAAATGCGTAAGATCAACCACCACACTAATCAATCATCCATGTTAATTACTAAAAATTAACGCAGCCAAGCTCATAAAATTGGCATTTACTTATTGTGCTTTGTAAATGAATGGATGAGTTAATAAATAAAGACACTTGCCTCGATTAATTGGTCCTAATTTATGAACTGCACTATTCAGGAGGCTTTAATAAGAACTTGCTCTCTCATACAGCTAAGTCGCTAAGTCCGAAAGAGGAAAAGTCTACTGGTACTCGACTTGATTCGGTCGTGAGGTTGATACTTAATGGCAGTGGCGTGGCGTGAATTGCGATATATCGATTGTTGTGCCATTTAAAGCTACGGTAAAGAATCGATTATTAAGGTGTTCGCTGCGAACACCCTGTTTATCGATCCTTTTCCATAGGTTCAAATGGCATAACAATCGATACATCGCAATTCACGCCACGCCACTGCTTAATGGCGTGAGAAATTGATCGCAGCTACTGGCTCGGATTAAATGACCGCGGATTATTAGTATTCCATTTGAACGACAGAGGAACAGAAAAGAAGTTTTTTCAGTGCCTCCATGTTGAGGAAACTGTGCAAATGCTTGTTAAACTCTGTCAAAACTCTCACTACTAATCCGGTGTCACACTTCACGTTTTCCAATGATATATTAACTCGGGAATCAAGCTACATTGCACTTCTAAGAGCTAACAGCACACATATTTAGCGAAAACATGGATGCGATGGTTAAAGAATCGTACGTAAACTGTTGAAATCAGGTATTTTGATGTGAGACGTGGCATAGTTATTACCATGTAGGTATTAAATCGGAAAACGGACCGACGAAATTTCTTAAACGAATTTTAAATTTTCCCCAGTGTATTAGGAACTCAAAATAATCGTCAACTTCACAGAAAGAAATTAATTTCATCTTTTTATTGAATTTGAGGAATTTCAATTCCTCAAAGAAGACAAAAGGAATATGAAGGGATCCTATATTGGTGGAAGCGGTAGGTGAATGGAGAGAGGAGGTATGTAACAGACTAACTAACGGCAACCCACTAGAGACCCTATAGTTAGTCCGTCATTTTCAACCTTAGTCTATAGAAACCACACATTTCAACCAATAGGATCACTCCACCCTCCCTATGTCTTCTTTGTCTGTCGGAATGTCTATTGATTCCAACAATCAGCCCAAAATCTGGAATATTTTGTAGAAAATTCGTTATACACGAATACACATAAGTCGCCTTATACTGCCATACTAAGGAAGAACACCGTATGAACATTCGAGAGTTGCCAACCTACTAAGAAAAGTTCAGGGAATTCCATGGTGTTTGCCACGGAAAATTTTTCCACTTAAAATTGGTCTCGGAAAATTTTTCCATGGAAAATTTCACCACAAAAAGCACCACGTAGGGCACCACGGAAAATGCCCCATGGAAAACTTCACCACAGAAAATTTCCACCAAGGAAACGTTCCGCAGCACTCATAGTGTCTTATGCAGGTTTCCACCATCAATTTACCATGGTGTTGTTTCTCTATGTCTTCCTAGTCCTAAGTAACCACATATTGCAACCAATAGGAACGCTCCATACCCCCTATATGTTCTTTGTCTATCAATTTCAATAATCAGTCGGCTGCGGGCCGATTATTAAAACTGATAGACAAAGCTATATACAAAGACGACAAAAGGGATTTGGAGGAATCCTATTGGTGGAAGCGGGTGGTGGCAATGGACATAGGAGGTAGGTAATGGACTAACTAACGGCAACCCACGAGAAACCTGACAGTTAGTCCATCATTTTCTTCCTTAGTCTATAAGAACCAATCATGCCAACCAATAGGATCGCCCAATACTCCCTATGTCTTCTTGGTCTATCGCTTTGTCTATCAGTTTCAATAATTGGCCCGCTGGACTCGATGGAAATCAAACGGATTCTCCTCGTTGAAGCCGTGGAATGGAAATGCAATTGACCCGATAACCCGGGCGATTCGGGAAGGGTTAACAGAGAGCCGCATCTGCTTGAGGAGGGAGTGGGAGGTGGGGGTGGGGGGCCCGCGACCCCGACATTGCCCCCCGCGGGACGGGCAGACGTTGGCGCTTGTAAATTAACCGGAGCCTCTTGGTTTACACCTGCAGCCAAAGGATGAGCACCTCCACTTTCGGGCCATGCTTAATGTCTGCGCGCACACCCTCTCGATTTGATGGTGTTAGGTCCGCTTGTTAAGTCAATAAATTATCGCCTCAACCACCCGACGCCCGGGCCCGACGCTCATGCATATTGCGTTTCGGTCAAACTGGAGAGCTCCACCGGCCACGCTCCACCCGCGGGGGCACAAGGGGAACAGCCCCAAATTTTCCGACCAAAATTTCACCGCAAAGTTTCACACTACGCGGCATGAAGCATCTTAAATTAAACTGCGGGCTGATTGTTGAAATCGATGGATAAAGCTATAGACAAAGAAGACGAAAAGGTTGTGGAGGGGTCCTGTTGGTGGAAGTGGATGGTTGCAATAATGGACAAAGGAGGTAGGTAGTAGACTAAGTAACGGCAACCCACGAGAGACCCGATAGTTAGTCCATCATTTACCCCCTCAGTTTATAAGAGCCACCAATTTCAACCAATTTGTTCCATACTCCTTACAACCTCTTTGTCTATCGCTTTGTTTATCACTTTCAATGATCAGCCCGCTGAGCAAAGTCTTAAAAATCCATTGGACCGTTGAACAGGGCACAAAATTTAAAGCCACAGCACGTATCACCTAGGGTACTAGATACTGGCCCTAACCTCGAAGGCCAAAACACATCAGGCAGGTTACCAATCAGGCAATCCAGCCACTTCGTACTCCAACCTATCCATAAGACTTATTTATTGATTGCTAATCAAATAAATGCATTGCAACGGCATTGACGATTAGTTTTAACCTTCTTATAATTCGTTAAGTAAATGTAGACTAATATTTAATTTATTTTTTATTGAAGTCGGGTGGAAAGGGGGTCCGCGCAAGCGGTACGTCATTTTTAAGGAGGTCTAAAACAGCGTTTCAGATGGATGCAGGTAAGTGGTGGGGAGGGGGGGGGGGTTGTTTAGAAACCGCAAATTTAGCACACCTCATTCAGGAACGGCCCCAAAGGAGCTGTTCCAGGAGCGACGATGAATACGGCCCTTAGTGATTTTACGAACTCTAAAAAATTCCATTTTGACCAATGTGCGTCCCGCTCGTCGGGGGGAGCCCGACAACCGATATCGTTTCCGAAGCAGTTTGTTCACCACCGGGCCAATGCATGTTGTTTCGGGTCGGACAGCTCACCGTATCTTATCCGAGCGTGTTTCTGTTTTTGGCCGAAATTTATCGGCTGCCCGCTCGCCCGGAAACAAAAAGGACTTAATTGAAAACACGCGGGAGAAGGGATTACAAGGCGCAAGCTCCGGGCCTTTAATTTATTGCTCATTTATTCACCGTAAAAATCAGTTTTCGTGCGCCAATTGAGAGATTCGTGCTATGTTTCGGGTGTCATAACTCGCGAAATGCGCACCGGGACCCTGTTCTGCCGTCCTCGTTAAGAACAACGTAACTATAATGGAAATTCAATGTACATACGTGGTTGTTCCTAAGCACGGAACGGTCTCGCCTGCAGCTAATGGTGTTCCGCCGATCGCACATCGCTAATGAGGAAACGCGTAAGTCGCTTTGCGGCGTTGATAATTCTTCGACGGCTCTTAATGGTATACCACGGGAGAAAATCACTTATAAATCTTTAAAACTTTAGTAATTATTCTTTTTCCTTATTGTTGAAATATCCTCCACAAATTTCAACTGAAAAGGTTCGTGGCTTCCTCCGAAAAATGTTGTCCGACCGGAAACTATGCAACGATGCAATGCAGGTACGTTTTTTAATACCGTCGTTAGTGTAACGATAACCAGGAAAATGTTTGTGTGGGGGTTTTAGGATGTGACCTCATCGCGGGAGGTGAAATTATATTCCCGTTGTTTGGAAGTTCGGCCCTTGCTGGATATTTTGCAAGCATGAAAGATACGTACAACGATGCACATATCGATGGTAAAACTATCATCTCAGTCAAACTCTCCCTCTTACCATCTTGGAATGGTATAAATAAAATAGGTTACCTATGCGGTTATATAAATTTTTCAAAAGTATAACATTCATCTTCTAGCCGGCCAGGTTGGCCTGGCGGTCAGCGCGTTTGACAGTAGACCAATACTGCCATGCTAAGAAGAACGCCATATGAGCCTTCAAACGTTGCCAAGTTTCCTCCGATAAAAATCGAATTAACTGAGAATATTGTAAATATTATTTTCCACAATTTTCAGACAATTTCGTACGCAATTTCATCTAAAATATATGAAAATTTCAAGGGAGAATATGCTGAATGTTGTAAATTATACATGTTTTATCAAGAGAAATTTGGCAACTCTCGAATGTTCGTACGGCGTTCTTCCTTAGCACGGCAGAATAGTTTCCGGGTTTGATTCCCGGTGGTGGCGACAATTTTCAAGGAACTGACGACTGTATCTGCAGAAACAGACTACACTCGGCCTTAGTCCCTGAAAATTTGAAAACCTGGAGCATGAATGTGAACTGCTCATGTGTGATGCTCATTCAAGGTTGCAGAGTCCCACAATAAAGGATTAAAGACCTCAAATAACTTTTTAAACAAAAATCATACTCCGATTTTTTATTTGGTAATTGACTGTCAATATGTCATCTCAGGAACAAAGATCTTGAGATTGTTTTCAAACATCAGCTTTTAATTAGGAAATATTAAAAATTAGCCCTGCGGTAAGTTATCTTAATTTCAGGGATAATAGTATCGGAATGGAATTTTAAAAGTCTCTGGGGCTGTATTTATTTTGTCGCACTCTCTTCGGGTCAGAGATAAGTTTTCAAAAAACCTATCTCCGCTCGAAAAAAAATTAGACATAATGTGACACATGACACAAGACACAAATGAAATGTAGACGATAGAGGAATTCTAGCGAAGGCAACAAAATATAGCAATTTTGATAAAGGCCATTTTAACTGCGCTCTGATCTTGTAATTTTTCTCCGCAAACAAGACAATTTTAACGATTCATGGGAGGACCCTGACAGTATTCTAGAGAGGAGGACCGCTGCTTGTCTTGCTCAGACGGACGCAGACCAATGAGAAAGGTGAAATAAATAGATATTCAAGGAGTTGCCTCCAGCGAATCGTGTTTTTATTCTAATTGCATTTTGTTCACACATCGCCTCATATAAATAATATGAGAAACCTGATTGTGTTAAAGCATTTCAGAATGCAACAAACAGAGTTAAATCGTGCAAAACGAATTGAATGCAATCCTCCTTGGTAACGACGAAATATCCTTGGACGAACCTAGCAGAAAACGGATCGAATCGCCTCTAAATATTAATCGAATTGGTTTCAGATCTTTGGACTGTCGCGCATAATTCTAAAAACGGTCAGCAAAAAATTTCAACATTTGATTTAAAATTTGACTTTTAAAAAATTCACCCGAGGAAAATTTTTAAATCTAATCTCGGAAATTTTATTGCCCGGTCAAAAACGAGAGTGTTCACAACGAGCTTACCGCTGGAATAAGGACATTCTTTAAGAGGCTCCATTTGGTTTACATTGTGATTAAGGAAGATTTAAAGGGATCTTCAAAATAGCGTCATAAAGAGGACAAGTTTTTATTCTGCCAACCTTGAGTAAAATTCAGTTGTATGACTTTGAACATATAGAACCTTGCAAGAGATCCTTGAAAAATGTTTTTGAGATATTATTTTGACTTGAAGAGTCGTTTCTTGTCGACAAAAGTTTTCTTTTTTTTTATATTGTTTTCTAACTTAAACTTTATGAAATTAAGAAGACGTTTTTATCTCAAAAAACTGACGCCGAGTTGAATTCGCACGGATTTAACTTTAAAAAGAAGAAGTAGGAGGAAAAACAAATTTTGTCATCAACACAAAACACTGTGATGAAACCATCTTTTTAATCCCAATCAATTTTTTTAGTGTATCATTTCGCCCCGGAAGAAGGCGTGGGGCGTGGACATGTGGTAAAATATTGGCACCAGGGAAGGGAGGAGGAGATGAGATGGTGTCATTTGCCCGCAGCCCGGAGACGGCCCATTTTCTAACCTCTTTGATATCGACTACTTGGCAACTTGGTATCAAAGTCTCTCGTTCATCTGATAGTGTTAAATAAATTCAGACGCGAAGACTGATGAACGCCGTCGACCTTCGGGGGACAAAAATATGGGAATCAAAAACCTCGAAGGGGAAAATAAGACGATGGTATGCCGAGGAGGGTAATAAGGGACAGGGGATGGAAGACGATGAATAAACAAATGATTAAAAACAAATAAATCGATGAATGCGTCGAGATACGGCGTCACGAATAGGCGGAGGCATGGGTGAAAAGTTCCTTGATGATATCAAAATTAACGACTTTATCCACTGACACAATAGATTGGGAATTGATGGATGATGTATGAAATTTTCGGGGAGATAATGTCTGCATTTTGATCTAGGAGAGGGTGCAGTGGTCCGAGGATACCTGCCGGCTCGCCAAGGCCGAGGTTGGACACCGCGCCCAAGACAGATATTGACAACGATCAGGGCAACTAACCAACCTCCAGCAACCCCAAATTCTTAGGTCTCTTTCACTATGTCATTAATCTTCGGTCTTGCCTGCGTATCTACATTTTGGTCCCATCCGATTTCTGCTAGAACTGCAGGTCTCGTAATAGGCAATTAACCTAAGACAAAAGCCAACATTCATATATAATCAACTACTACAACAGGTAAGATATTCAGTTTTCAAGTATTTGTATTTCTATCAAAATTGCACGGAAAGTACGATGGATGCAATGAAAATTACAAAATTGAACCCCTCGCCTTGGGCTGAAACTAACAGGCTCTTTGATGATCAATTGAAAAACTCCAAAAAATAAAATAAAAAAAACATCCAAAAACTCTCATTCGTCTCCCTTTTTACTGGAAAAGAACTTACTTTACGAGCGAAATATTCTGAAAAATCGGAGACTAAATATAATCAAAATTTCTTGAAAATTTCGGGATGTGTTGAAGGAAATGTGGCAACGCCTAATGGCACATACGGCCTTCTTACTTAGCACGGCAGATTTCTGCGATGTACTCAGGAGCAAAAAGAGCTTTTGTTTCGTCAAAGAGAGCAGTATAGAAGTCCATACCGTATTGAGCCTTAATACGCGTAAGAACACATGCTAACCACGGTTCACTTAGTCCTCTCTTCCGCAACTCGGACGAGCGTTGTTTTGTCCGACCAAGTGACGTCACACTGACAGTGATGGGCCTAAGCCTAGACCGGGTGGCTTTTACACCTCTCCTCTCAGGCTCACAGCCAACAGATCGACCATTACCGCGTCGCACTACGCTGGATAATGCCTTCATCAGAGAGAGGTTCGTATTAATTACTGCCAGTAATTGATACGGTGACTAATGGTTTATTAGTACGGGTAATGCAGTCAATGATGCCGGTTGGGCGTGAGCAGTTGAGTGAAATTCCGAACATACCCAAAAAAATAGGTCAGATAATTTTATTTTTATCGCACTTACGTGACCATTTTCCAAAATTTTTGATTCCTGTTTTAATTAGTTTTCTGTGTACAGCTGGTTGATTTGGAGACCTTAACGCAGAATAAAAAAATAAGACGATTGGAAAATTGTGGAGCATAACCTCTGACGAAACTTTTAGGATTTAAGTTGGAAAAGCTGAAAATGAGAAAATTTCCAACAATTTCACTTTTCATTGTAATTTGGTACTCGAAAGAATTAAACATCAATCACGAAAGACCCGCGCCCTCAGATTTCTAAATTGACTTTTGAGACTATGATTACATGTTGAACCAATCGATATCGATAAAATTACAAACGAGAAAGGCGACAAAATCTCTCATTTCCTGAGAGTATAGTAATTTCTAATTTTGTCGTGTCTTAGTGATACAAGAGACAGCGCCCTAAATAAGTCGAGTTACGAGAGAAACCAAACACGCAATTTGGCTAGAACGGCGCGACTTAGAGAGAAATGATAACGAGGACTTGAGATGAAAAGGAGAAGCCCTCGGCGCGCCGCGGTCAACATGAAACTTTTATTAGAGCCTACAATACTTCACGAATACTTCACGCATTGTATCAAACGTAGTGCGGTCAGCAGCGGTTGGCGTGAAACTTATAGCGCCTACAAGACTACATGAATACTTCACGCATTGCGTCAAAAACAGTGCGGTCGGCATGAAACGCATAGCGCCTACAAGACGGTAGGGATACTTCACGCATTGCGCCAAACACAATGCGGTTGGCGCGGTGGCGGAAATAAAAATTATTAAACCACATTCATGTTTATTCTTTCACAATTTTTTCGTTTATTTCTTACAAAGGAAAGCCTTGTCCACACAGAGATAGGTTTACAGAATTTAACTTTCGCGCAAAGTTCCATGAACTTTTGCTAGTGTTGACAAGGCTTTCACAAAAAATGTGCCCAACACGAGTAAAGGCGTCTTATGCATCCCTCCTCCTCCGGCAGGTTCACTTCATGGTTTGTATCGATGTTTCAAAACGAATGAGAAGGCGGCGGCAAAATACAGGCGGCCCGTCCATGGGCGGAAAGTAGGTAAATCCGGCCCTAGCTCTTGTGTATTGCTTTCCAGATTTCAAACCGCCATAGAGCGGGTTTGGTTTGCCATAAGGAGGAAGATTTAAACACGTTTACGATTTACAGTAAAAGCTCGCCAAGCCGAACTACGGTTAAAACGAAATTCCGATTAAGTCGAATTTTTTTCGGTCCCCTGGACAAGGCCATAAGTTAAGTGGAGAATCGGTTATGACGAATTGCTGGTTAAGTCGAATTTTATTTCGGCCCCTACACAATTCGACTTGGAGAGCTTTTACTGTGTAACAAAATTGAGAACGAAACTACAACCTCATTTCGGAAGGATTAAAATTATGAAATAAATGCCAAGGGAGGCCCCTAGTGTTACTCAATTCACTAAAAAAACCCTATTTCGTATTATAAGTACACTGTAAAGGGAATCGAATGCATAAGTAAAACGTCAACAAATATTTCACGTGATGTTAAGACGCTCGCATAGACGAAATATCATGGTCATCCCCAACTGAGAGTAGAATAATTCGCAAGATTGCAATAAGGATGGATGTAAAATTTCTGGCACACAGAGGAAGCCTTGCCCTTCCTCAAGGTCACCAAAGGAGAGATCAGAAGAAGAAATGAGTGAGAGGCGGTGAGGTTGGAAAGCTGAAAGGAAATGGGGAGGCAAACATTTAAAACGTTACCCGAGTCTCGAAACACATCAATCAACGCTGTCAGTGTTGATCGAGTCAAATTTTGGTCAAACGTTCTTACGTATCGATGTGTCGAATCGAACGGACTTTTACGCCGTTATTAGCTGTTGCCAGCGCGTTAATATATTTATAATTGTACTGTATCGACGCGCTAAAGAAACGAAATTCAATGAACAGAAAGTAAAATAAGATTGAAAATGGTATCTGCAGTGGTCTTACGTTGAGCTAGAACAATGTCTAGAGGCTCGATACAAAGAATCGGCAAAATTTAGTGTACGATGTTACTGCATAAATACTGCCGAAGTCTCATCGTTTTAAGTATGCAGCTGAATGGAGGTATATGTCATTATTGAAATTGGTTGGAAAAGTAAATAGACCAGCTTCAAAAACATCCGCTGGTTTTCCTGTTAAAAGTCAGATGGAAGGAGGGTAATAATTTTCAAATGTCACACTCCACTAAATTTTCCTTTTCCTCCTTCGATAGCCCCTCCCTTCGTCATTTGTCAGTTGTCACATAATCAGTCGAGTCGCAATACCTACCAATCTGGCAACAATTTATCGGAAAAGTGATGGTATTGAAGCATCTGACAAGGGTAAGATACGTGTCGAGATATCTGTTATTAATAACAAGTCTCAGATTTAGTGGAGCTCATGAACTCGGCCCGACCGGGGCCCGTTCCGAAACAAAAAATAATGAACCTTCTCCCTTTGTTTCAGATCGAAGGAAGGAGAGCTCTGTCCGCGTGGCCCTTACTGTGAAGATTCGGCAACATGACATGACAATCAGATATTTTGTTTCCATCGGCTCTTCCGTGGTTTATCGGCTTTCCCGTATTGTTCAGGTGAACTTGCAAACTTTTGAACTCCTGCGGGCTGATTATTGAAATTGATAGACAAAGCGATAGGAAGATAGACAAAGAATACGATAGACATAGTTAGACTTCTCAAATTCAACTCCCGAGTATGGAAATAACGATTTTTGTCTTCATTCATTTACACTTTACGCTCTGGGGCAGGATACTGTATTCAAATCGACTACTATACTAATTTTGGTAAATTTTACGATGGTAGCATTTTCCTGTGTGAAGAATTGGAGGGAAAAATGGACGTATTTCTGCTAAGCGAAACTATAAACGAGTGGGAAAGATAGTTTTTGCTTTAGAAAACTGCAGAGGAAACTCTGTAAAAGTGGGCAGGATTAGTTTTAGAGAAATGGAAGGCGGAATTTTACATTTGAGCAAACGGAACTAAGCGCCAAAATATGAGGCACTCATGAGCCATGGGCATGTGACAAGGACGTTGTGGACAAGGCTCATCAGTTGAAGTGAAAACTCGTCAACGGCAGCTTCTTTGCCGAATCCGGCTATCGCTGCTGACGTCACTGGAGCTTTGTAATGCCCATTCATTTTTAAGGCCCTCAACTAAAGGGCACACCCCTTCTTTACCACCTGTCTCTGGTTTTGCTTAGCAGAAATACGTCCAATTACGTACCTTTATCAAATGGATACGTTGATTTGAACAGCAAATTATGTCTAAATATGTCTAAATTGACAATAATTTGCTGGCAAGTAGAATGTTTTGTTTACTATGAACTACGGGCGTTCTCGTCTCACGTGTAGGTATTACGGAAGTTTTTGATATGTTCAACGAGTTTTCGTGAAATTTCGATGAGGAAACCCGTGCTACACTGCCGTGTTAAGGAAGAACGCTGTTTGAACATTTGAGAGTTACCGAATTTCCCTTGATAAAACATGTATTTTTGACGACGTTCATGCATATTTATCCTTGATATTTTCAAATATTTTGGATTAAATTGCGTGCGCAAAATTGTCTGAAAATTTTGGAGAAAATATTCACTGTTTCCTAATAAATTCGGTTTTCATCTAAGGAAACTTAAACAACGCAGGAAATGTGTCATTCAATAATAATTTCTCTGGTTTCACCAAGCTCTTCCAAATTTTTTCCAAATTTCTCTTGAGCAGTTTTGTTGTTAGGCAAGACGTTACCACGGATCTGGGTATTTCCTTGGAAATTTTAAAACCACCTATTGCAAAAAAAAAAAAAAAAAAAAAAAAAAAAAAAAAAAATCCTAAGGAAACTTGGTATCGTCTCAAGGCTCATACGGCGTTCTTCCTTAGCACGGCAGTACAGTGCGTGGTTTCTTACTCCTTTTAGTGTCGCATTTGGGGAATTTCAAAAACCGCAACCATTCATGTCTCCAGGAGCTACGTGCGACCCTCGTGCCTCGTGCAGGAAGCATTAAACCATATAAACGGTGTATGTCATAGCACAATGACGCAACTGCCTTCGGCGTCCCTGCCTCGGAGATGTGATAGCCAAAGCTACCGTCGCGTCGCCGTGCCGAAGCCCTCGTGCGCCCCTTACTCGGCGGACAGTTTCAATGAAACAATTTTCCCCTTATTGGGAGCGTGCCCACACGCTATGCCAACTCTTTCCTGACACCACCGCGACCGTCGCATAGCGTCGGCCACCGTCCACTTCCAGGCGGATTCTCCACCCACCGACTCTATGCAAAATTGGACAGCCTCCATTGCATCCGAGCCGGCATATTCTCGAGTCTTAAGGAAAAACGTCCCATCAACATCCAGCTCTTGCCAAATGTCCTTCTTTAAAACATGCATTTTTAAAGAAATGTATGACGAATTTTCCTGATTGGGTTCCTCCTGGAGAAGGCGCAGAGAGCGCCCAATGAGGGGTTGAAGGGATGGGATTGAAGCAGAAATGTTAAGGTGCTCAATGCCCGAAGGGTTGTGGTGTGACAGAGGGCAGTGGAGGTTAGGAGTCGTAGAGCGCCAGGGAGTGCTATACTGCCGTGCTAAGACGAATGCCGTATGAGCCTTTAGGCGTACTGCTACCCTGGCAAATCACTCAGGACGTGGGAATTCAACTGCCCGCTCACAATGAAATAAAGCTTACGTGAGTCAAATCACGCACTACATAGGTTTCAGCTAGTTCTCATCGAGCCAATGTTCTATCACCCATCGTGTCGTTCAAAACTATATGCAATTGCTAGTAGCTGAGCCAAAGCATCAGATGAGGTTTGCCAGATTTTTATATCGCAGAGTCTATCTTGATAATTGTTTAGCGCGTATGTGTATCACGTAGAGCATTGAGTTTTAATGAGCGGTGGTGGTGTGATTTAACACATCAGGAAAATTTCATTAAATATCTTTGTTAAGAGTTGATTTCGGTATTTTGGTTGTGCGCATCGTGCTTTACGTGAATTTTTGATTAAGAAAAGGTAAATCAGAATCGCTGAAATTTAGTTCCTTGTATAGTGATCGTATTCGTAATTCATCAGAGGAAATTTGGCAACATCCGAAGGCTCATACGGGTTTTACCTTTAGAACCGCAGCATTGTTCCTGCTTTTTTGCGATCCAGTATCTCCCTGTTTTCAAGGTTGTGTAACACACTCCGCTAATTGCGATACAGTCGAACCTCGATAACTCGAACCTCGATAATCGAAAACCTCAATAACTCGAAGAAAATGTCCGTTCCCTTCCGCAAGTAGGCCAAAATATCATCGATAACTCGAAAAATTTGTTCCGTTAACTCGAAGACATTTGAGGCTCATTTGTACCTCAGTAACTCGAAGGAATCGGCGGTTTACCTCTATAACTCGAAGGCAACTACCATGTGTCAAATATGTACCTCAGTAACTCGAAGGAATTGGAGAAAAACCTCTATAACTCGAAGGATATGCTTCGGCCCAGATGCATCCTTCCCCAGATCCCTTTGTGGAGCAACTGCCTAATGTTAGTGATGATGTTTTTTCTGCTTTGGTAACACTTGAAAATGAGGTAGATAGACACCGTTTGCAACACTTGCAGCAGAGCAGAATAACTCAGTTTTTTAAAATTTAATTCTTGATCTTTGTGTACATATTTTTTCCAATAATAAACCATTGTCCTACCCCGATCGGACGTGGGGTTAAATATTAGTTCCTACTTTCATTCCCCAATATTCCCTTATTATGATAACGTAAAACAAATAACGGTTTTTTTTTCTAAATTGACCTAGCACCAACCTCGAACCTCCAACCTCGATAACTCGAATTTTTCATCTCCAAACCTCGTTAACTCGAAACCTCGATAATCTCGAAACCTCAATAACTCGAATTTTTCATCGCTTCCCTTCAGCTTCGAGTTATCGAGGTTCGACTGTATTTTCACTCGACTACCACTTTCGTATACGCAACTGGAGAGTCGATCGGTCGTATTATTTGAGTCGATATCCGAAGGAGTGAAAATCAAAATCCTGGTAATCGCCATCAAGCGTTGCTAAGATTGTGCGAGGTGTTTTCCAGGAGAAAAGGATCTTTAACTCAATAGACTTTTTACGGGAATTTTTCTCTAAAATATAGCCATATTTTCAACTTAAGAATTGTTATTTTTTAGGCACTCGATTTTCGTTCATATTGATTGCCAGGACTTTGAAAAATCATTTGTGGTTAATCGAGCAATTGATAAATCCTGTATTTTAGGACGTTTCTTAAGAATTTCAAAGCATTACATTACACCGTAGTGCGTCAGGTATTTGTGCCAAAAATTAAATCAAGAAACATTTCCAATAAGCTCTAATAGACGTCTCGACTGACTGCCATACTCCGAAAGGCAAAACAAGTTGCTGTATTCACTTTAGACGTACTTTTTAAGTTATTGCAAAGTGTTTATATTTCAAATTTTGTGTGCAAATGCCTGGTATACTATGAAATGTAATGCTCAACATTTCTCAGGAAATGTTCTTAACCGAGATATTATTAATTGAAATTAACTACCGAAACGTTTATCATCAAATGAAAGCTCCGATGACACAATCTCAGCATCACTTGGTGTCTAATGGGGCTTATCAGTACTTGAATTTTGACTCATTTGACAATGAAATTTCAATAACTTATTTTCTTACAGCTCTATTCTGAAATGTCAAAGCTACATTCGGAAAATACTCAAACGGTTCGATTTAGAAATAAGTGGACTTGTGTAGTTTTTCAACCTGCACTGGAAAAAAAAAAAAACACATTGGATCTAGGGCCCAGACTCTTGAAAACATTGACAAGAGAAAGGACTCTTGATTCAATCAGATTTAAGCTTAAATCAAACGGAAATCATGGGCGGATTTCCTTCAAATTAAGAGGCTTGGTTCTTGACTTAAGCTTAAATCTGATTGAATCAAGAGTCCTTTTTCTTGTCAATGTTTTCAAGAGTCTGGACTCTAGATTCAATGTGTTTTGTTTTTTCCTGTGTACCGAATTAGATAGAGAGCGCTTGATGCGATGTTCTCTCACCTACCGACAGCGTTCTGGTCGTTTTTCGATAAATCGAACCACCGTGGCTGACATTATACTCGTATCGGACCGTGTTATCACACCATTGTGACCAATTTGCAAATTGACACAACAAATTCTACAAGGGTTCTGGGCGGTAGGCTCGGACTCAACACGTATAGCTGTTAGAGGAACCGGGGAGAGACGAAGAATAAGAAGGCGCAGAGCGTACTATTTTGCAGCTTACGCTCGCATGGTCATATATAATCTCGGCAAATCATCATAACCTATAAACAATGGAAACGGCGAAGCGTGCTCAAATAAGCTTATCTAGGATACCCGTGTCGTAAAATATTGCTGGACTTGCTACGAGAAAAAGCGTCGTTGTCAATTTGGGCATCATTCATCCCTTGAAATTAGTATTGCCGAAAAATAATTTTTAACCCTCACTGGAAAAAAAAAAAAAAAAAAAAACATTGGATCTAGAGTCCAGACTCTTGAAAACATTGAAAAGAAAAAGGACTCTTGATTCAATCAGATTTAAGCTTAAATCAAAAGGAAATCCGCTCAAATGAAGAGGCTTGGTTCTTGATTTAAGCTTAAATCTGATTGAATCAAGAGTATTTTTTCTTGTCGACGATTTTAAGAGTGTGGACTCTAGATCCAATGTATTTTTTTTTCCAGTGCCTCTCTATGGCACGAATCAATTTTGGATCTCAGATTCTAGGGGACACCAAACTGTTTCGTGGCTTGCATAGAAAAAAATGGAGTACCGCATTTTTTTTCAACATTTTAAAGTTGAGGGAATCGATTTTTCAAAACAAGATAAAACTAATGAAATTTTGCAAAATCATGGCACAGAGAAAAGATTCAATTTTTAATAACCTCGAAAATACGTTGTTACGAATTCGTAACGCTGTGCCATAGGGAGTTAATTGGGAAAAGCTCGGAAAGTCGTATCTCAATGGGCCCGTTGAGGTTCTCACAGAATCACTTTTGGATGGTTTGAGCTTACATCGTCCCAAAATAATATCCGTCCAAATGCGTGCCTACGCCCAGAATTTACGGAGATATCGCCTCTCTAAAAACGCGGTAAATGACGTCACCTATCTCGTTGGTACATTCTATGGTTATTCTACCATGAATTCGACAAATAATGATGGACTGGTTGGTCGACTCCCAACACGGGTGAAATGAAGGCGGAAAAAAATTATGGCATGCACCGCCGCGGAAGATGACGTCGTACCTATGCCGTGTTGTTCCAACGGCGATACCTTTGTTAATATTGGACGTGGAAACTTGCTGTTTTTGCATACATCGAATTATATTTTGCTGAATTTATCATCTGAAATGATCAAAACACGATTCTGAGACCACAGCAACTTACCTAACGGAATTTTAAATTTGCGAACCCGCTTCATCATTGCAGACTAAAGCTGGTCAATGTTGTCGTTGACGTTTTCATGGATTATTCTTTGTAGACAAAAAAAAAAAACAGGAGAAATAGGAGGGGGAGGGGGGAAGAGAGAGGGAGAGGAATCAAAAAATCTCTTCTGAGAATATATTTCCAAAAGATCCACATCGGACCTAACTCAGTTCCCACTCATACATCAACGTTTCCTGGGAATATCATTGGATGGACAGTGATAAGAACATGCTTCAATGAAGACCTAAGCCATATGACACTACCTCACTGGAAAAAAAAACACATTGGATCTAGAGTCTAGACTCTTGAAAACATTGACGAGAAAAAATACTCTTGATTCAATTGGATTTTTGCTTAAATCAAGAACCAAGCCTCTTAATTTGAGCGGATTTCCTTTTGATTTAAGCAAAATCTAATTGAATCAAGAGTATTTTTTCTTGTCAATGTTTTCAAGAGTCTGGACTCTAGATCCAATGTGTGTTTTTTTTCCAGTGCGCTTGATTTAAAAAAAAAAGAAAAGAATAAACTTTAGTTCCGCTCTGCCACCTCCGATCCGAGTGAAAATCATTCAAAAATTGTTCTGCGATCATAGCGAACTCACAACGGCATTGAAGTTTATTCTTGCAACAGAGCGGACCATTGGGACCCTCCCTCCTGCTCTCCCTCGCTCGCACACTCGCAAGAACTCGAGAATGGACGTAGGTATCCTTTAATTCATCAATACGCCCATAATGCTCCTCATTGCTTGTCCGGAGATCTCTCTGCCGAGCAAGAACAGCGTAAGTGAAACGGAAACGACGTGCAGATGCGCGGTTTTCGGTCGGCTCGGGTCTGGGTTTCGTTGCCAATTACCGATCCAAAACTGATGCATCGTCTTGCCGCCTCGTCTGGCCGCTGCATCTCTGACTTATTATTTTTCATACACTGCCGTGCTGCGGAAAACACCCTGTGAACATTCGAATGCTGCCATGTTCTCCCGGATGACAAACGTATTTTTGAAGAATGTTGTGCATATATCCTCTTGAAATCATCACATATTTTAGATTAATTTGTGAAGAAAATTGCCTGAAAAATTGAGGAACAAAAACACTGATAACTTTCCCGGTAAATTCGCATTTTATCAAAGGAAGTTTGGCAACGCCTGAAGGCTCGTACGGCGTTTTTCCTTAGCGCGACGGTACACTCCTCCAGCCCTCGTCCGGAGCCCAACTATTGATGCTTTGCCATCTGATGCTATGGTGAAGAATCGATTATTAAGGTGTAAGCGGTTACTCGATCTTTTTCCACAGGTTTCAATGGCACATCGATCGATTTGTTGCGCCACCCCATCTGTTTCCTCTGAGACCGCTTAAAAAGACTTCAAAAGACCGGTTGTTGCGTCGCATCCATTGGCGGGTCCAGCAAATTGGCAACATTGTATTTGCTCCATTTAAACCTATGGAAATGTATCGATTCTTGGAGGGGCCAGGTGCTCCGACAAGAATCGATCTTTCAGCATAGGTTTAAATGGAGAAAATCCTGTGTTGCCAAATTGCTGGATCCGACTCTGGTCGCATCGCAGTCGTCGGTCATCAGTTACTCGACCGATGACAATGGCGCATGACACTCGTTCCGAAAATGAAGTGATAATACACTGATTTAGTGGCTACTTTATTCGATGAATCTATTTTTTATGGTTTCGATATTCCTGCCATCGATTTTCGATGGTTTAATCCAAAATGACAGAATGTAATCTCATGTCCAATATTTTTACTTTCTCGCTCCCCTTGCGGGCAGAGGAAGTATTGTCATCCAAAATTTTTATTGTTATATGACCAGTGGCGAGGAATGATCGATTTTGATATTCACCCATGTGAAGCCATGGTAAAGAATCGATTATTAATGTTTTCGTTGCAAACACCCTGTTTATCGATCCTTTTATTGGCTTGAATGGCAGATCAATCGATTTATCGCAAAGCACGCACGCCACTGATCATGACGGAGAGACTCAAACGCAAGGTTAAGAAGTAAGCTCACTCATTTTCCTGTTTCCATTACTAGTAGCTTTTGACTCCTCAAATTCATATGATGATTCCGATTAATGGTCCCTTACGCCATCATGTAGGATTTTGATTCAAATTGTCCAAATTTGGATGCGCACAAAAAAATGCAATTTTAAAATCGCACAGATCTGGTTCGTCCTTAAACGGCAAGGCGTTGAGGCCAGCTGCAGCGCGTCCACGTTACCGGACGGAAATTCCTGGCGGCTCCCAGCGTAACTCCGATATTAATTACCCCGCGTAAAACGTGCGTTATTACTTACGCCTCAAACCCCGGGGTATCCCCTTGAAGCTTTCGCCCCATTCGTTCGTTTTGAAGAAAACTTAATTTTGAGCAAATTACAACATCATGCGAACCATTATCTTGTTAAACACTCAATTCCAGTGCGAGTTCCCAACTCGTGGGTTTCAAGATTGGATTCGTACCCATAAAAAATACCGAAGCCGGCATTTAAGTTCCCCTGATCCCACCTGCAAATCGGAGCAACCCCCCCCCTCCCCACCGGGTAGAGAGGCCGATTGAATAAAAAGGGTAAAGCAGGCATTCATAATTATAATTGTCCAGTTGGCTTCGCCGGTCTGCGTACGGCGGTCGAGGGCTATCATTATCATCGCTGAAGATGGATTCCCAGGCCAGGACGAAGAGTGAGTGCACTGCTTACATTGCCAACTTAAATATAAGTCACCAGATGCATTCCGAAATTGAGTAAACAAGTGGAAGTCTCTTGAATTCTCTTGGAAAACAAATGGAACTCGAATGAGAGAGCAAAGTTTGATTGCTGTCGTTTTAGAACAGGGTGTTGGTAAAGCCATTTAGAAGAAAAATCGAAAAATCTGAAATTGAAACAAACCCTCGTATATTTGAGACAAGAGGAATTCCACTTGTCTCGAACAGAAATCTAATGATGAGAATTATTGAAAAGTCTTGTATTAATATAGGCACGATTAGGACATTTTTTCTCAGTGTAAATTCACGATAAATCGATGAAGATCGATGAAGCTAAGATCAATCAGAGCTATATCTTTACATCCTCGTTGCGTATTCTCATGATCGATAGCACGTCACTTTTTTACAAAAACAACTTCGATAGACGTACGTCCGTAGTTTACACGTCAAAGTCGAGCTTTTTTTCAAAAAGTTTTCTTCGGCTTCTTTCCCTCTTCCTCCTTCTTCACAAGTAGACAGAAATTTGGTGATATTTACGTAAAATAGAATAAAGTGTACTGTTGTGATTACGAGGCATCTCGAAGAAGTGATGGGTCGAGCGTCAAGTAGCCCGGTAACTGCATATTATTAGTCTGTTTCGTTTGCATTCGATCCGAACATTAAAGTTTGTATCGATAGAAGTATAATTGGATGTAATTCTGCCAAACGGAACTATGTGCTTAAAGACATGAGCCCTGAGACCCGAAAGAAGATATGCGTGACAGGGCTCACGTCATAACGCACATGGTTCCGTTTGGCAGAAATGCGTCCAATTAACGATCACTGTTTATTAATTATATACATGCTTTACCTTTATTTAACACGCTAACTTCTGTATTGATTTGATGAAACCATTCTTTCTTTGTTGTCCGGAAAGGCAGGTGTATATTCTAATGTGGTGGGTGCGTAATGTGTGAGGACTTACCAAAAAGAACAAAGAAGAGTACCACTCGCAACTTAACGAATTCAGTTTTTTTATGATAGTTTATTTACTTATTCTTAACAATATGATCAAATCACTCCTTAAAAGATAAACCTAATAATTCAAGCAGATAAATTATTGAATTTTTTACGTTTTGAGATGTCTGCTGTTCGGCAATAACCCATAAATTCTCCTATTATAAATAAGTATTTTCTATTCGAAAAGTTCAATGCATGAAGGACAGTGGCGTGGCGTGTTTTGCGATTAATCGATTGATCTAATATTTAAACTAATGGAAAAGGATCGATGTACAGGGTATTCGCAACAAACACCTTGATAATCGATTCTTTACCATAGCTTCAAAAGAGGGAAATATCGATAGGAGTCAAAAGCTACTAATAATGGAAACAGGGAAAATGAGTGAGCTTACTTTCCTAACCTTGCGTTTGAGTCTCTCCGTCATGATCAGTGGCGTGACGTGCTTTGCGATTTATCGATTGATCTGCCATTCAAGTCAATGAAAAAGGATCAATATACAGGTTATTCGCAACAAACACCTTAATAATCGATTCTTTACCATAGCTTCAAAAAAGGGAAATATCGATAATCGATGATTCACGCCACGCCACTGATACAAGAAAAGACGAGGGATCAAAACCCTCTATTTCTGATTTAAACTTGTTTCCTTTTCCCTTCTTTTTCAAAATGATTGTTTCCCAATACTCGATGAACACATTTTATTTTCACGATTGATATTTAACTGAAACTGGCATACAATTTATTTTCCTTCACCTGATTCCATATTTAAATTAATATTTTAACCGCAGTTCCTTTAGAAATTCCATCAGAATGATAAAATTTGCATTACGGAAGGTTATGGCTTTTAGCGTCGAACAAAGCTGAATCATTTGTTCCCAAGAGAAAACAAGTCCATCTCTGCGTGAGCCTTTAAGACCATAAAGTTGCATGCAAAGCAACGCTCATCTCAGAGTAAACATGTTCCCTTTTGAGAATAACTGATACAACTATTCAAACGCGTCAATATATGTTGAGCAGCCGCGCACTTAAGATGCAAACTCACCCATTTGTACTGCATGAATATTTCCTACATCGTTGTCAAGTCGTGCGGGGGCGCAAATGGGGGTGTGGGAGAGGATCCACACATTTGGCACCCTTCGACAAAACGCTGTTCAGAAGCTGTGAGAATTTCTCGCATAAAGGCGTTAAAATTTATTTTCAACGTAAAATAGCCACTCCGTTCACTTTGACCGCGTAGCATTCGAATAACTAACGGTATTTCCACCCTCCTCCTTGGCTCTCGCCTTTTCTTATAAGAGCGACCAATGAGTTTGCTCCCCTGGACGCCCCTCCCTCTAGAAAGTCAGCCACTGGGGAGCCCAGGCGGTCACCCATTAAAATGAATCAATCAGAGACTATAGATTAGCACAGCTTGCAGGTGGGGGCCTCGCAGACCGAAGCGGAGGGTCAGCGTTTTGCCGTCCTAAGGAACAACGCCGCAAGAACCGTCAAATGCTGCCAGATTTCCTCCGATGGAACATTTATTTTGGAGAAAAACCACGAATGCTTTTTATCTACATTTTCAAAAACACTGGTCGGAATTGCAGGTAGAATAGTCGTAAAAAGTCTGAGACAATAATACACGAGTTTTCCAGGAATATCGTCTTTCATACGAGGCCACTTGGCAACGTTTGAACTTTCATACGGCGTTTTTCCTGAGCAAGGCAGTATTTATAATGTAACTTCATTAAACATTCACACCAGACCTGCGCACTGGGCTGTTGGCAGAGAACGTGTTGTTTGAAGAAGAGTTTCCCGCCGGGCTACCAATAAGCCATTGTTTATGACGTCATAAATAGCCGCGCAATGCATTCCGTCCGGCGTTGCCACGCTCAGCGGTGGCGATTCTCACAAGCTGGCAACGCCGGGCATTCTCCATTTGATTGCATGCAAAATAATCGATTATAACCAGACAGCCTGCCGAACCCAGAAGCGATTATTCATAATACATTCAAACGCATCGGCACCGGTGTCCCTGGCAGCGAGGAGTATTAAGTATGGGCCCCGGTGCTTTCTTTATGAAGTTCGAATTTGACCGAGAGAACGCTTCCATCTAACTACCCTCCACCCCCCCCCACCCCCACCATACACGTACCGTCTCTGACCGAGTCCATAGATGCATGCGGCCATTCGTTGGGAAAGGGTGAAAACGTGGATGGCTGGAGACGTTGGAGGGTGTGTTGGCTTAGTTACGAGTTCGAAGTTCGGCTGAGGCGGATCCAGCAATTTGGCAACGACAGATTTTCTCCCTTTCAACCTATGTTAAATAATCGATTCTGATCGTAGCACCAGGCCCCTCCAAGGATCGATACGTATCCATGGATTTAAATGGAGAAAAAGCGATGTTGTCAATTTGCTGGATCCGCCAATAAAGTTCGGAGGTTCAAATGATACTGAAACCTCGAAGTGAAGATGGTGTCTTTTGCACTATGATTTATTAGAAACCTTGGGGTTTTTCTCAATTTCCATTTTCCGATAAAATTTCATTCGGTGTGTCATGACAATTCACGGTTCTTTGCGCTTTAGGTATAGGGAACTCAGTGCAAAGCTGTATTTCTTGTGTTAGCACTGCCGAGTTACCAATGAGAGGGGCAATGCCCAAAGAGGCTGTCCCATTTTCCATAGGAAGTGGGACAGCCCCTTTGAACCATCTTTTGCAACTAAGGAGCCTTTACTTCTGGCTCATCCTAAGAAGCACCTTTTTGCTTGGCGAAAATAAAGACAAAAGCGTTTATTTCTAGAATGAGGCAGAAATGCTGCTTCTTCCTAGAGTCCTTTTATACTATGATTTAAAACATAACGAGTTCACCTCTGATTGACCCCTGCGTTTAGGGTTTCGACATTGCAACAAACGGGAATAAAGAATTCATTCTTAGTAATTGCAAACATTATAAATTAGACCGCAGTCTTGACGTCCTTTCGGACGGAACAGCCAGCAAGTCTACATTATTTCTCGAGGTAGTTACACTTACTGCTGTCTTGAGTGATATGAGGTACGCTTTCTTGCAAATTTCGAACCTTAAAATATGCTATAATAGTTGTGTGTCCAAAATGTCACCACGCAAGCATTGAGAACGTAGCACGTACTGCCGTCATGCGCTACATGACATGAAAAATACCCTTGTTTATCAATTTCAATAATCAGCTGGCTGCCAAAGATTTATTTACGCAAAAATTTGGATCGTTAAAAATTTATTTTGAAAATGAAAGAGTGCTTCGAGGTGGATGTGCTCGTGGAGGAGCATGGAAATTCCACCGGGGAACTCGGAAGTGAGGTGCGAGGTGGGCTGCGAGCCGAGTGCCAATCCCGCGGATCACAGGGGTCTTGACCCCCCGGGGCCCCCCGCGGGGGACTTCCCGGGTTGACGCGACACCCCCACAATGCCGAATGACGGCTCGCGTCCGAAAAGACGAGCGGATTCAATGCCCGGGCAAATTGATATTTGACGCCTGCGATTGTTTATAATTCTAGTTTGATTTATTCGCGCGAAATTCCGATCCCCTCGATTGCCGATCGCAGGTCGTCGGTCGCCGGACACCGGTCGCGAATGCGATGCCCTAACACGAGGGGCTTTTAATTTTAGTAAACCAATTTGTCACGCCGCGATGTGTTTCTCACTTAATTTATGGCGCGCGTCGCTCTGCCCTGTTGCCGGACTCCTCACGTTGAACTTTCGATGAATAGCGGAGTTGCCACACTGAAAAACAATTCTCGGCGTTTTTTACCACGGTCCGTTGGTACCTTTACCATCTCACTTTTTTTACCAATTATTGGTAATTTTACAAAGACAGACTTGTAAGCTTACCTGAAAACCGGTATTTTTACTGTTTTTTTTCAGGTAAGAATACCACTTTTATTGGTAATCAATTCCCGGTAACTTTGCCATTTTATCTCGGTAATTCTACCACAGTCGATAAAAAATATTGGCGTTTTATACCAAGGACCAGTAAAATTACCGAGAAAGTTCAATAATTTTACCGAGATTTCTCGGTAAAATGACCGATTCCATAATTGGTAATTTTACCGAGAAAAAACTGGGATCAAATAGAACCCTGAATTCTTGGTAATTTTACCCTTTTCTTAGTAAATACACCGAGATTTTTTTTTCAGTGCAAAACTATATACAGAACGGGCTACTAGACAAAGTCAAAACTAGAAAAGAGGTCTTGCAGGACAAGGCGCATAAGTGCATTTTTTGAAAAAATTGAGATATCAACGATTTCAAGTAAAACTAGTCTTAATGCATATTCTGAGCAAAAGTTGCTCCCAAATCCCAATGTTTAAGCATCAAAAAGTCAGTTTCAACTTTCTTTCCATCATGAGGATCCGTGAAGTTTCGAAGCTTCAAACACGTACTTCTCGAAATAGCAAAACTTCACACATGCGCCGGGTTCTCCAAGCCCCTCATATGTGACCGAATCTGTACTGAGCTACATGGATTTCCATACGATTGAAATTTCAATCAGATTCCATAAAATTCAATACCACTGCATAGATAAAGAGAATCTGGAAATTTTGGCACGAGAGGGTTTACCCTGGAAGGTCAAAAGTTGAGGGGCATGTGACGTTCTAAAGTTCCAAGACACCAATTCTGAAGTTTTAGGTTAAATTTTTGGGTCAAAGTTGTTGGTTAAACTTCGGTGAAGAATTCTGATATGCACATAAATTAAGAGCAGGAGGTACCCTCTGTGGTGGAAAAAAATCAACTGAAATCGTACGTGGCTTGTTCTTCACTTCCAAAGGCTTTGGGAAAGCGTTTCCTGTTAGTCTTGCTTAATCCGTAAATTTCGCATTACGTTGAGCCAAAAGCCCCAACGTTTTCTCAACATCTCTTGATATGTCATCCGATCTGACAACTGCTGGCTGGTTAACGACAGCCGACACCTGTCACCACGGGTGTGTGTTCATTCGGAGCGTCTGATCGAAGATTTATACTTTTCAAAATTATTGGCACTTGATAGCGCCAACGCCAATGATATCAGAAATATGCGGAAAACACTGGTATGCAAAACCGGTTTCCAGGCCACTACACGTACAAACGTAGAATAGAGACAAATTAACACGAGAGGGAAGGGTGAAAAAATGTTGATTCCTCTTCAGTTACGAAAGGTGTACAATTCGTGAACAAGCCCAGTGTTGTTGCACTGTACATTTTGAAAAATGTTCACCTGGTTCGGGTCTTTGAGGTGCGTGCAAGTTTTAGAAGATTATATCGGAGAGAGAAGAATACATATTGTATTTGACAAATTTAGGCCATACAATATGGGCAGGAGAAGTGTACGTTTTTGGAAAACGAGAGATTTGCTATTTAGTTAGTTAAAAGTATGATTTACCACAGTCATTGTTGATCACGTCCTCTTTGTCTCACCTCATGAATTAAATTCCCTGAGAAATCTCTTAGGAACAAACTATATTCTCACTTGTTACTTTCCCATAAAGAACCGTCATTACTGTAAGCTCAGCTCTGATCCCCTAAATTTTGCATTATTCTTTGTTGCAGTTTTCTCAACCAGTCTACTGGATCGATAATTTTGATATCCATAATTATTGCGTCTATCGACAAGTTTCGGAAATTTGATTCATGGTTTTTGTATGTTACATTTAAAAGTTTTCGATTCTCCCATTTTAACAATATTGATTTTGATTATTTTGCGACAGTTCGGTCTAAAGACCTACCGGGCCGATTTCATGATTTTAGCGATCCCAGTACTTAAGTAAGTTCACTCTGTTTATATTGACTTATGGGGCTTTAGACATTGCCACACATTGCCAGCCCATGCCAGCCCATGCCAGCCCATTACAGATCACCCGCTATGGGTTGTACAGCGTAACGGTTGGGGGGCCCTTTCCATGCATATTAAGAGCTATTTTACAGTACTCTCTGGCGCTCTGCGACGCCTAACCGCCACAGCCCACTAACCTCCGACAGCCTTTCAGACGGTTGACGATCCCTCATTTCACACGCTCATAAATCTTCAGCAGCCAGTCTTTCAATGTGCGGCCTCTTCATTTCCTTCCTGGGAAAACCCAGTTTAGCATCTTCTTCGGCAACATTTTTTCTTCATTTTATTGATATGACCATACCAGACAAAACTCCAACGAAATTCCAATGCCCTTTTTTCCCAACAAGGGAAAGGAAACATTCCCGATGGCTCAATGTGCTTGTAATTTTTATACCTCTGATTCTGGAGTGTGACGCTGAAATGCTCATATGTTTGTGTTCCTGTTTATGTTTATGACAATCTGTGACGATGTTATGGCTCCAGTGCAGGTACTTGCATAAATACATAATTTGATTTTTTGCGGATTACATGTATTCGATATCCGGAGCATATAGCGAAAATTCTCTGCGGAGACTTTAACGAGGGGTCAGAAAAGTAGACGTCGACGCTATTACCGTTCTTTTGGCCGGATATTGGAGTAAAAGCGTGACATTTCTAATGAAGCGTAAATTTGAGACTCCAGACAGGGATTTTCAATAATGATTTTAACGAAAGGTCAGAAAAGTAGATGCCAAAGCTCCTTTTTCCTACCTCTTTCGTATTTCATGTAGAAAGTCTGCACAAAGCTAGTTCAATTATGAATGTATATTAAGTAGCATCAAAATTTATACAAGTGTGTTGTAGAGATTAATTAGATATTATTCTTTAATGATATAATTTGTCAGAATAAATTGTACACAGGCCTTCATTCGATATAGGGGAACAGTATTGTTTATTGTTCATCCAATTTGTACCAATTTAATAAACGAAAGATACTTTTTAAGATAAATGAAAGAAAAGGAAAGAAAAAAAGATGAATTTGCGATGATTAACATTATTATGCGTCAAAAAAACATCAGAAAACTAACTTCTATACCTTCATAAAAGATTACACCTTATTGAAGGGCTTTAACAGATCATCCGATTGAGCTTAATTGCATCCGTCGATGAATCTCGTGATATTAACATACTGCTTGTTTCAATCCAGCCACGGACAGGAAATATATCGTTCCGATCGGATTTCACCGTTTGTGTATACAAATAATCCAATTAAAGAAGCGTCAAGAAGAAATTTATATCCGCAGCCTTGAGGTGACGATGCAGAGGTTTCCTTTGCGCGAGCGAATGCTCGAAATCGCAATCCATTAATCGCATAACTTTACGCCTCTGAAAGTTGGAGAAAAATCGAAATTGGAAGGATTTAACGACTTATCGCATCGTTTTTTCACCTGACGTGTGAGTAAAACGGGTCAAATGACACTGCTCGAAGGATTTGCATAACACCTGGTCTGCCACGAACGGTGCTCCTCTCATGCCGACGCTAAGATCAAGAATTTCACGTACGAATTTCATCGCTGCCACATCCTATTGTTGTGTTGGAAATAATGTGGAGCATACATTCCTCTACTGCGATAGTCGTTAGAGATAAAAAAATGAGGTGTGCAGATGAAGAAAAATGTACGTCAGATTCTAGGACAAAATGAGTTCCTTGCGAGGTTTCGTAACCCAAAAAGATCCACCTTCATAAAAAAGAAGGTGAAGTATGGCATGTAACTCAAAGGTCAGAAATTAAAATTTTAAGGTTTTTATCAAATTTTAAAGTTGAGGGAAGTAAAACGTTTAAGATAAAAGAGGGTATACGTCCAAAACGTACAGGAAACTTCTATTTGGACGTATTTAAATCAAAAGGAACTAGGTCCATTCTAACATGAGCCCTGGCATCCATAAGAGTACATGCGTGACAGGGCTCATGTTGCAATGGATATAGTTCCTTGAGATTTAATTGCTTCCATTTATAAAAATACTTCCATATCACACAGAAACATATCAATGGTGAAACTGTGGGAACTCGTAGGTCAGTTTATGAAGTTGCATGTTTTCTGCCTTGTTTTATTATTTAAGTGCCAAGATCCTCAACTTCGTTTATGAAAACTTACCTGATTTTTCGTATCTGAAACATTGATTAGCCTGAGATGTAAGGCCATATTGAGCATTTCCGGATTTTAAGACATTTCTTCAACAATTTCCGAGTATCACATCACGCTGTAGAACATTAGGTATTTGTACACGAAATGTTAACATGACTCATTTTGAAATAGCTTAAATTGACGTCCAGAATGAATATTGCAAATCCAAAGGCAAAATGATTTGCGATGTTCACCTCAGTGGCGTGGTGTGCTTTTCGATCTATCGATTTATCTGTCATTTAAACCTATGAAAAAGAATCGAAGAACAGGGTGTTCGCAACGAACACCTTAATAATCGATTTTTTACCACATCATCAAATGGGGAAATGTCGATAATCGATCATTCACGCCTCGTTACTGACTCACTCGAGACGTACGTGTGAAGCTGTTTCAAAGTTTTGTTGTGGGTCAAATTTTGTGTGCAAATACCTGATGTTTCACGGCATGATGTGACTATTGGCAATTCTGTAGAATTAATCCATAATCTAGAAATCCCCAATTAATTGATTACCTATATTGAATGGTCCTCGAAAGTGTTGAAAACCCAACTATTGGATCAAGTTATAAATTTACGAATTTAGAAAAATATTATGAATATTTCCATCGGATTCGGCAACTTTGTGGATCGACTGGAATTTAGATCCCTATCTTGATTGTTTTTTCGGTCGGCGGCTTGAATTTATCCCCGCGAGTTTCCAGTTCTGAATCGCTGTCTGCAGGTATATATTTTCTTTAGCAGATGTTAATAATGCAGTGACTGGTTGCAGTCGGCATTCGTCGGTCGCCTCATCAACCGATAAAGTTTAATTTAGTTAGTAGGGAAAATTTAAATATTCCTCTTTAAATGGCAGCAGTGGTTTTTTCGTCATTTCGGCCGACGTCAAATTGAGTTTCTGAAAAAGGCAGCTCACTTAATTTACGAGCATGCTTTCAGTAGCGCTACCATACAAGAGTGAGGTGACGTCCGCACTCTGCAACGCAATGCTGCATCTGTTCAGAGATAGACTAATTTAGTGACTACTTCTTCCGCAAAGTTCGATGGTTCCACCTTGATCAAATGGACGTATTTCTATCAAACAGAACTGTGTGCAGTAAGACATGAGCCCTGCGACCCATAAGAATACATGCAAAACAGGGCTTACGGCATGATGCACAGTTCCGTTTGGCAGAAATACATCCAAATGAACTGTTTTGATGTCGCTCGTTTTGCCGCGTTTTTGGAGAGCGGCAAAATTCAACGGCGATATATCGCATACATAACCACTGAATGGATCGTATTCGATACATCGAACAGGTAAAATTGTATCGATATCGATTGGTTCAACATGTAAACATAGCCTCAAACACCAATTGAGTAATCTGAGGGAACGGGTTTTTTGTGATAGATTCTTGATACTTATGAGTACAAAATGACCATGCATGAAGAGTGAAATTGTTAGGAATTTTCTCATTTCCAGCTATTCCAACTATAATCCTGGAATTTTTGTTTTATGTTATGTTCTGTTGTTTTGAACCAAACGATACATCGAACCGCTATCGAATACGATCTGTTAGTGTACCGATGCTAAAATAGAAAAGTGCGTTCCTCAGATTGTGACGTTGAAAGTCTCCACTCATGTTTAAGTTTGTAAAGAAGAACCAACGTACAGTCGTTTCTACTGAAATCCTCCGTGAATTTTTGTCAATCATTTTGAAAAAATCACACAAAAGTCCTAGGAAACATGATAAGTACTGTTGAATAACATGAAGCATAATCGACAATTTAGACGTTGAGATAAACATTTCCCAAAGTTATCGATCGATATTATAGACATCACAGAGACATTTAACTTGCCGAAAAACCCCCATCGACCTTCGATACCTTCTGTATCGGTCACTTCTGACCATTTGTGACTTCGGCACGCGATAAACATGGCCACTGGATGCAGAGTTAGGGGAGCTCTTCTGTAGAAGTAAGGGAGGAGGGAGGAAGCGACGTATGAAATTACGACACAGAATTTAATAAGTTAGCTGGTGCGGCTCTTGTGCTACGCTCGCACCTGTTTTTCCGATCCCATTGTGAGAGATCACGGTTGCCGCTTGTTAACATTTGCAAACATTTTAATGTAAAAATTAGATAGATGTATGTAAGGTAGGGCTACTAGTTTTTGAACTTTAGAACGGTTTTCGTTACAATCTTCATCAGAATAACAAGAATTCTCATGGCCGCAATTTATTTGTCATTAAAAAATAGAGCATTTGCAATCGAATGAAATATAAAAATAGTCTTTCGTTTACCATGTTAAATTAATTATTTTTCAATACATTTTGCTGTATCTCTGAGAAATTTCGAGGCATCGATAGTAATACTGCCATTTACTTATTTTTACTTTTTTTTCTTCTTTTTCTTCTTTTTAATTCAAACCAAGTTGCAAAATGAGCAAAAAGACTCATAAAAAAAATCAAATTATTCAGTTACCATTTGTGATAGTTTGATCGTCTTATATCTAAAAAAAATTAGTAGTTTTTGAGAATTTTATCATAGATCAATCCTGTTTGCACATTGTAAAATGCGGGAAATACATCACCAACTGGCTACTCTGTAAAGACTGAAGTGATAAAGACTAAATACGGTGTTCAGACGCAGCAGAGTATGAATTAGACCCTCAGTGCTAAACTTGGCGTTCATTTTATTTGTCTCGTACCTCCTCTGTGATAAATATCGAACATCGATGTAGCGGTGTCAAGCATTTTTCGTTGGGTGAATCGCTGATGACTCAGTTAATAATAATCGGGCGCATAAATCCGGCTTACTTCTCGTAATGTGCATGCGTGGCCCTTTAACCATTCAAGAAATCAAGAGTCGCCCAACTAATCACGCGCCGCTCTTAATTCAATTATGGCCGGAGACACTTGCCGCTTACCGCATAAACCCGATTTATAAGAGTAGGAATGGACTACATTTTCCCATGAGAAACTAATATATTTTTGGCTCATTTAAAAAAAAGACATATGTGCTATTACTGACCCTGTTAAGACAAATGGCACAGTGCTGCTGGATTTAAATACTTTGATTTTGATACTTTTTGAACGGTTCCATTTGACCCAGCTTGAAATTTATAAGGGTGGTCGTCAAAAATCCAAATTCCCCTACACAAAACAACCCCCACCAAAATACCAATTTTTAGACTTGCGCCCTTAAAACGCTTTGAGGTCCTCTAAACATTTTTCTTTTTCTTTCTTCAAGACGATTATTGATTATGAATATCATTCCATATTTTTGGAAAACTTAACCTTAACTTTTCACAACTTTTAAAATTATGAGGAATTTTAACGCGCGTTGAGGACGCGTAGTCCTGCTCAATGGATGTATGTTTCGCATCAGCAAAATTGAAGGCGCAATGGTACGAGACGTGAACTCGCAATGCTCTGCTATTGCTATATGCTCCCAATGAGGTGTCCTTCAGATTCGGGAGAAAATTTGAAAACAAGGCCCGATTACGTATCTCCGATCTTTAGCTGTATTCCTTACGTGGCCTTTGAAGCACGAATACAAATAAGACAAACGGAAGCAAACACAATGTTGAAATAGAGCAAAGCAAGGACGCGCGTTGACGACGGCGCAGAGATACGACTATTCATGCTTGATGGATGTCCGTGTTGCATCTTCAAAATTGAAGGCGCGATGGAGCGAGGTATGAACTCGCAATGCTCCGCTTTATACTGCCACTTTAAAGTCGCTCAGATTTGGGGGAAAGTTGAATCCAGGCCGCCCGAATACTTCTCTCCTATATTTGGCTATAATGACACTCGAGTTTTATCTTTTTTCAATTTGACTTGCGCTTCTTTTTTAAGATGTATTTTGATACCTTTATCTGAAACTCGTATATACCGGGTCCGCATACAACCCGTGGAGCACGTGTCTTTGGCAAACCTCGGGTAAATTTGATCGGGTCTGGGTATCTAAGGTTTAAAGTTTCCTCAGTCGCAATGAAAAGCACACAGGGTCTCCCCACAGAAAGGAGCTGTTTAAGGAACAACTATGACTACGACACGAGGTTTAGGAATTAAACCATCAAAGTAGCGTGTAGAATAGATGATGAGCCAAAAAACGGGGCACAAAATTAAGAGCCATATAATCGAATTGTTACTTAAAAATGACGGACAAATCAAAACTATCCAAATTCAACTCATAAGCAAGAACACTACAGGGTTCTTTGACAAGGATTTTGTATAGGTATGCGTCAATTCACGCTTCCAGCTCACATAGTAAAACCAGAGTCTATAGACATATTGAAGGAAACTGAGCACTAAATTAATCATAGAGAAATTTTTGTGAGCGTACAAGTTTTTCTTGAGTGAACAAATCAAAGATACCCCGAATTAGAAGATGGGTTAAATTTTGGAAACCAAATTTTAATTTTACGCGTAACGTTTAGATTGATTTGAATTCCTACGCTGATTTTCCTTCATTATGGTTCTTTTCGCGAGTTGAATAAGTTTGAATTCACTTGTATTCATAATGTAAGTAAACTAAAGACGTTTATTCTTGCGTATGAGTTTATTTTGAAAATTTTTGACGTGTTCAACATGACCTGCGTTAAATTTTGATGCGAGAAAACATGAGCTATAGCATTTAATTCCTTGGCCTGTCTATTGATCCATTATCAATTTTCATTGAAAGCCTGGAGTTTCATATCAATGGTACCATGCCCAAGGACGCGATGACTATAAATCTCGACTGGAAAGACGCGTGACCTTTGAGACGGACGATTTTCCTTTCACGCCCGCGATCACGGGAGCGCTGAAATCGCTGTGACGCAACCCCGTCCGCGATAGCCTTTCCACTTTGGAGCCAACCCAAGTCTAAATCGACTGAGCTTGCAGCTTTTCGGAAGACCATCAGGGTTGCCGAACGGCACTTACAGCCACTAATTATCCCGCGTGGGAGACTCGGACCCTGTATAAATTTGGTGAGCAAGCCATTAATCAAACCTCGTGAGCTAATTAATAGCGTTTGCTTTTGCTCGAGTGTTAACGCAAGGGCATCGAGCTCTGCCGTGTTACCAAAGAGAGCAGTGGCGCCCGAATTTTCGAATTTTAGTTCTTTTTCGAAAGTCTTCCAATTCATTTTCAACGAACTCGCTGATCCAGCTAGAACAGCATAATTTGTTTCATTTGCGTCAAAATGAGATCTCTGAAAGAGTGCGCATTCATGGACGCCGATTGTCGTTTCGGATAAAAAGCAGCAAGTTCACTTATTTACCGCAAGAGAACTGCACTTACTGATGTCTCAATGAAAACGGTACCTTCTTTTGACGATTTGGACTACATTTTGCAATTCAGAACTACAATTTCTGGCTCACTTTAGACCCAATGTATGAGCCATTAATTCCCCTATGTTCATAAGTGTATTTAAAATTGAGCCAGAAATATTAGTTCCTAATTGCAAAATGAAGTCCATTTATAACTTCATTAACTTTATGTTTACATCTTTTAGTATTTTTTGTGTGTCCAAAACGTCACCACGCAAGCAAACAAGGCGTAAAACTCACTGCGTCTACCCTCACATGAAACGAAAAAGGCCCTTTTCAAAGAGTAGAAACTAAAATTCTTGAATTTTGAATGATTCGAACATTTTCTGCAAATCTTTTGAATGCTGATAGACAATTTCAATGGATTCGTTCGATGCAACATTCCGCTCTCACGGTTCAAAGTTTTACTTCATCTTTGCAGTAGCTTGTTTCTGTGTTAACGCAGCAGGGCAGTAAGCGCACCAAGGATTTGTAAAATTTCCAAAATGAACGGTTTTTAGCGCACGAGCTGTCAACGGCGCGCGCGCACCCGATCCCGATACGCGCCGCGATATGAAAGTGTTAAAATTGTTATTGAATACGAATCCGCGAATAATTAACAGATTAGCCGCTGAATTAATGAACAAACGTTGTAGCACCTTGTTCGGTATGGTGTTGCGCGGCGTTGTGGGTGAGGAAAATATCTCCTATTTAATAAAGGGATTGACACAATAATGCCGTGCGATGTGGCAGCTCCGACCGACACATGCTACATTTTATGAAAAAGTTGGCATTTTTTGTGTTTAACTGTGACGACTGCAAAAAAGTGACACATCTTTGCCATAAGTATGTTGCCGACTTAGCAAAGGGGAGAAAAAGAGTTGTTTCATGTGGCAAATGCTTTAAAAAGCACCATAAGTACACCCAAAAAGTATTTTAATCATTTTCTGGAATTTCAAAAAACCAATATTTCCTCCTCTACTATTCTGTCCCGTCCTATCCGGTGTAACCTAAAGTTTTAGTTGCATGAATGTCCATTCATGCTTCATCAGAATATAATCGATTTGTTTAATTTTTAGTTTTATACGATTACACACCTTACCGGTTTTCCTATACAGTGAGAGAAAGTAACCAAAATCTTGTGTAAACATAGGAAGTAAAGCACAGGTGAACACAAACTGTTGGTTGAATTTATTTTTTCTTCTTCTTCTTCTTCTTCTTTTTTTGTGTTAGCTTTCTTGTGTCAAATCGACCAAATCTTTGGGTTGAAGAGACCAAATATATGTGTTGAAAATCTGCGACCTCGTTAAAAATTGGTTGCCAGTCTCCCTGATCGAACCTGGGTTTCCTCGGTGTTAGTTCAATGCGCTAGCCACTCGCAAGTCGTAAAAGAGGAGGCCATAAGTTTAGCAGCGGGCTGATTGTTGAAATTGATAGACAAAGTGATAGACAAAGAAGACATGAGGCTGAAAGAGTATGGAACAGTCCTATTGGTTGGAATGAGTGGTTCTTACAGACTAAGGGAAGAAATGATGGACTTACTGAAAGGTTGCCTTTAGTTTGTCTATTACTTACCCCTTTGTCCATTGGAACCACCTGTTTCCACCAATCAGACCCCCTCATATTCTTTTTGTCTACTTTGTCTAGAGCTTTGTCTACCAATTTCAATAATCAGCCCACGCAGGACACTTTCTCCGTAATCCTCAGAAGCACGAATAGTTGTATCTCAGCGCCGTCAACAACGCGCGTCGTTCCCTTTGCTCTATTTCTATATTGTGTTTGTTTCGGTTTGTGTAATCTGTAGTGGTGCTTTGAGGGCTAAGTAAACAAGACAGCCGAAGATCGGAGAAACGTAATTGGTCCTCATTCTTTAATTTTTCTCCCGAATTCGAACGCACCTCATAGGCGGTATAGATCGGAGCATTGCCAGCTTACGCATCGCATTATCGCGCCTTCAATTCTGCAGATACATCATGGACATCAATCAAGCATGTATAATTGTATCTCTGCGCCGTTGCCGTAGTGAACGACATCCTACACCGTATTTTAATTTGCAATATCTACGGCAGTAATGGATGAGGGAACTTGGTGCTGGGACGGATTTTAGTTTTTTTGCCGATTCAAAATTTGAAATAATCAAAACACGATTCTGTGAGTAGTGCATAGAAAGAAATTTCTACACAAAAGTTTGGTTAGTTTGGGATGTAAACACAAAATAACCCTTGCCTTCGGTTGACAATTTTAAGAGAAAATGACGGCTAGTTTTCTTGAAGAAATTTCATAAAAAACGAGTGGTGAATGCCCATATCGCATTCGGATGAATGCATTTTCCCAATCCTCTCCATTGTTTTCTGCGCTAAATTCACCGCACACAGTACCAAAATCAACCCAAAATTTGTGTTCACTTCCAAAAGTAACCAAAAGTAACACAAGAACACAAATGAGGCCTTATATGTAACAATGGCGGATGTGAAAAATTACCTTTTAGAAACACGCTTAAAAAACTGTTTTGTTCACACAAAAATTTAATATGTTTGGCTCTGGCATAATGTACAGATCTCGAAGATCACATCTCAAGTATTTTCTCAAAATTTTCTCGATGCCAAAACAGTTTTTTGAAAGTGTTTCGAAAAGGAAATTTTTCACGTCCGCTGTTGTTACAGATAAGTCCTCAAATATTTTTATCAATGTGCAACCGACTTTTTCGAAATAGTTTAATTGTGAACGACGTCCTGCGGCTTGTTGAAATTCAGTCCAGTTTTTCAGGGGCTCGGGGCGAGCATATTTTAAACTAGAACTCCTGCAATTGACTCCTCACCAAGCAGGTAAGGACCACAGCCCTCGGCATCCGATTATTAGCTATACGTTGGCACGTCAGGCCGGAGAATTAGGTTTACGACTCGGAGAATGTCTGAAATCGCCGGTATCGCGGGCATTAATCATTCTCACGCTCGCGAAAATAAATAAATATTTTGCAATAGTTGCCGCGAATTCTGAGCCGGCTTAGCGCTTTGCTCGCACGATCCTCCGTAAGGCCACCAGTGGCGTGGCGTGCTTCGAGATATATCGATATTTCCCCATTTGAAGCTATGGTAAAGAATCGATTATTAAGGTGTTCGTTGCGAACACCCTGATAATCGATCCTTTTCCACAGGTTTAAATGGCAGATCATTCGATTCATCGCAAAGCACGCCACGCCACTGAAGGCCACCGGCCAGGACCTTGGGTTTTATTTTAGCCCGAGCACTAGGCACTGGGCACTGGGCACTGAGCACTGAGCAGACCCAGTCAAAGGCCGAAAGTTATTGTCGTCTTTGATCCAGTTTATACGCGCTGCGGGTTTTTTTCGGAGACATAACTTACGCTTTTAATATCCACCGGCCCATTGGGAGGTGGACACTGGGTACGGTGCAGGAAACGGGGCTTCGCGAATGTAATTTATTTGGCCTCACCCGGGCCGGTCGCTTTTCTGCCTCTCGGCCCCTCCGGCTCCGCCTCGTCCGCCGTTGATAATGAAGTTTCGCGCGAACTTTTTATGGCTGCTGGTATTTCCTCTTATTACACCTGTTTTCTTCGAAAAAACGTTTGGATTTTTTAAAGATAGAGGATGCTGTTTTTGGTGGTTTTCGAGTTCACACTCTTTGAAGTACGACTGATCGTGGGTCCTACACTGTTAAAAATCTCCGTGTTCACTGGTAAAAAAAACCTCTTGGACCAATGCGGCATTGCACTGACTTAAGAGGGCAGTTTCTTGTCGCCGGATTTAAGAGTCTTGAACTCTTGTTTCAAGCGAATTTTGCATTGATTCAAGCGGATTTTGCATTGAAACAAGAATCCAGACTCTTAAATCCGGCGACAAGAAACTGCACTCTTGAACCAAGAGGTTTTTTTTACCAGTGTTTGATGTCGCTCCGTGGTCCTTTTTTTTTGTCAGGTCAACCTAAAGGACATAGCTACTAAATACTCTTTTGTGTTTAATTGACCCAAATCGTAGGTTACTCTGAGACATTACGATGGATGTCCGTGTTGCATTTCTGCAAAATTGAGGGCGCATGACGGGAGACGTGTCGGCTCATACCATGGAATCCTCCACCTGAGTTTTTCTGCATAGAGTACATAGAGTCGTAATGTAAGTGAGAGAGCTGGCGCCACTTTTAAGCATTTTTAAGGTCCAGAATTCCGAGACTCCTGTGTCACGCCGGGTCACTTTTTCGAAAAATAATCGATTGTTTTCGATACACGGGGACCCGACCATCCGATATAAAGAGAATAGGAATAACTGCGTATTCTCCATCGCCATTTTGGATCGAAAATGTATCGAAAAAGTGACCGGAGCTCGGCGCACACCGGGCTCGGAACTCGTCGACCAGAGTATGGCGCCATAGTTCTCCCATTTACATTACGACTCTCTGTACTCTATTTTTTTCCCTCGCATTTGTACTTAATTTAGATAAAATAAACATTCATTCCAGTTAGAGATGTTTATTTACTGAGCGATGTACTGATTTGTCTATCGAACTGATGTAGGAAGTGAAAAATATGGAATTGTTCATGATAAACGAGTAGGGGCGAAACTTGGGGTGAGAAGGTAATCATCGAGGAGGGTAAGAAGACCGCTAAGTGGGTAGAGGGTGGAGGGTAGAGGTGAAGACAGATCTCCCCCTCAGGTCGAGCCAAACCAGACTTAGTCCCTTAAAATGCCGATACGTGTTAATTGCAGTTGAGTCTGGGTCGCGAGAAATGAAACAACCGTTGCCAGGTGGAACTAATTAAACTCATTTTTTTGCTATTTTATTATTTATTAATATTTAAGTTGTTGGAGTTAAAAATTTTTGTCGTAGCACTTTTAGAGAACAGGGTTTGGTGCGGTATCAAGGGCTGGTTAACAAATTAAGGCAAGACCTACACAAGTATAAGATTATGATTTTTATGGTTGTCTGAGCTTTTCGGTGTTTGCCATTGTCACGACGCACAGTGGATCAAGTCAATTAAAAAGGTCGGACATGGAATGTTTGACTAAAACTGCAAATTTTGATGTTTATTTTGTCACATTTCAAATTTCGAGGGGTGCTTGTGGAAGAAAATTTCGCGAGGAAACCAATAAAACCACTTTTAGAGTATCGAAGTTTCGTATAAACGAAGTTATAAGCGATCGAAAAGTCCAAATTTCGTCCGACCTCTCCTATTGACTCGATCTACTGTGCGAGTTTCAGCAAAAAATCACACCTCACGTCGCGTAACACGTGACGTTTGCGACGCGAAGCGCCTCGGGGTACTGGAGCGCGAGGCAGTCAGGGGGTGTATTCCACTACTAATGCATCAAAGTTGAAACTTATAGGTAATGTCCTCTTATCCCAAAAATGTTTAATAAGCTTATCACTATGATAATACAAATTAAAATCAATCTGTTGCTCGCTATGGAGTGCAGCAAAAATGATTATTCGAGATTGTTTGATTTATTATTAAATGATTATTATGAGTCATTGTTCATTTTTACTAAGACATGAAAATTTTTCGTGGGTGTGATACCTGAAAAAAGGGCCTTAATACAAAAAAAACCGTGGGTTTCGTTGATTATCATTAAAAATGTATTATGAATATTGACATGAAATAGACGTCATTGGACACTTTTCGATTTTCCATGAAATTACCACGCTCGAAAAGGTCCGAACTCTAACGGTCTTTACCGGTGGAAATCGGAAAATGTGGTTAAAAGGCAACACAGCGCTTTTTGCGACTATCCCGTGCGACTTGAGCCGAAAGGTGGCGAAGGGAGGGGGGGGGGGGCGGCACCACGTGTTGCGGGTCCAGGGTCCTTCACTCCCGCGGGATGCTCGAGTCGAGTCTGGCGACAGGGTGAAATTGCGCGAGTGCGGCAGATGTCGGGTGGAATCCGATCCGGGGTGCGCATGCCCCGCGTGGGTGGTGCCGTGGCCTCGCCGCCAGATCGTGCTGAAAAATCAACCGTTTACCTCACAATGCCATGATCTCATCGCACGGAGCGGCAACTTGGTGCCGTGGCGGCTGGCGGGCGCAGGGCCGACTTTGAGCACGCGGGCGGGCGGGCCCTCGGTAGCCATGTGCTAAACCACCCCCCCCTTCCACCCCTTGCGCGGCTGGGTGTTAATGGTTTTCGGTACAAATTTGCGCTATCGGATATCTTTTGATTCAGAATGTTACCTATGTGCAACAACTCGCGATTTGATTCGCTTCCCTCTCGGATAAACACTTACCCTCTTCATTGTTTTCTGATTCCCACTTATTTCTCTCGGAATCATACAGGTAGATCCCGTCAATGAGATGCGATCGATTGATAAAATAGCTACGCCATTCTTGCGATGTCCAAACTTATCGAATGTCGATGTCTCCAGCCAAAACAATTGAGCGTTGCCCAAATCTTGCTGTTTTATCGTTGACCGTATGTTGTGAAACCTAACTTCTAAATTCGAACATTAAATAAGAAAAATGACATTCTTAACTCAAGCTGTACGCAAATAGGTAATAATTGTGTTACAGCAGGCTCGGACCATCCTTAGTTCATCAGCCGTGCAAACCATTATTCTATGCGGGCGAATAATAAAGTCAACATTCTTACCGCAATTGTTGCAAACAGGGCAACTGAACCGCGTTAAGCAGAAAGGAACCAAGCCGCACATTAGCTATTGTCAAATACAAGTGGGCAATTTAATTTTTCACATGAAAACGGAAATAGTGTTTTTTTGCAAATAGTGAGTTTTCTGCGTAGTGCGGAGCAAATTCCCTAAACATTTTAAGAAAATCTGCATAAAAGTTCTCTTGTAAAAAATTAAATTGCTCTGTCGAATTTGGCAAAAGCTGATGTAGCTTGGTTCCTTTCTGCTAATCGCGGGCCAACAATACTCGGGTTCCAACCTGTATTTTATGCGGCAGTTCAAGAGCAACATAGCTTGAAAGCTCGTTTATGATCGGCCTGTAAGAAAACTTGAAAATTCTTCTTCGCCTGATCCAAAATTTTCCACACGGATTCGCTTTGATGATGCGATAAACATTTTTGACACCAATGTGGCTTCATCCTGATCCAATTTTCGCTCAACTTCCAACTCGGTTGTTAATTATACTTGCACGCACGGAGCGTAACATATTCTGGTGAGGAGCGCAGGTCTTTTGCATTAAAAGGGAATAAATAAAAAATTACGGTAGCCGAGCGGGCAGTCGAAAGATTTTGAGCTTGATCCCTTATTATCTCGGAACTAGGCTTAGCTGTTCGTACCTCGTTAGACCGTTGCTGGCCAAACTCGCGAGAGCAAGCGAAAAAAGGCGAGATGAGGTAACATACGTGCGAGAAGTTGCGAATAATGCGATGCGAGGAAGGTCGGAGGGGGGTTTGCTCAGAATAAATGAATAAAAATAATACAAAGTACGAGTAGGCCCACTAATTGCGTGAAAAAATTAATTCAAATTGCCCCGGCCTAAACTCTTTTTCCATACTCATAGCTTTCAATTATGTCTAGCTCAACTATGCAAATATTACCCCACGAAGCAGGGGTTACTAAAATATGGATCGCGGTACGGGTATGACCAAATTACTTGATTAGATGAACCAAGTCCAGTATTGAGGACCCATTCTTATTTGGACTATTTAAGGTAATCTAGGGTTAAACGGTCAGACTGTGGGAGCGTGTTCAATGGGTCAAAATAAGATTTTTTTTTTTTTTATGTGTACATTTTTTTTTCCAAAAATGCCCCTAGTCGGAGCCACCCCCCCCCCCCCAAAATAAAAAATTCGAAAAGTAAATCGTTTTCCCTGAATTTTGGCAACGGTTGTGAACCAAATCTTATGAAAATTTGTACTGTTAAGCCCAGTACTTTTAAGCCCTGAATTCATAAATGATCCAAAAAAAATCGAAAACTCAATTTAAAGAGGTGGTTTGGGGGTGTTCCGGATCCTGCAGTCTGTCCGTTTAACCCTGAATCACCTTGTATACCTTCTGGAACTATACCATATTTGAATCGCTTAAGAAACAATATATGCTCTAGTATTTCCCCTTGTAAACAAGAGATTTCACAAACAAGCTATAGTGATTGTAGCTATTGGGTAAAAATCATTCTTTTCAACTAATTTTTCATTTCTCCGTTATTTTCAGAAAAAATATGGAGGGAGGTGTGTCCAGTCTTAAGTTCAAAGGAGCAGTTCTGAGTAATTCAAAATGAAGACGAGAGGTTGGCGAACGGGTGGTTTTAAGGGAGAGGGGGGTCAGATAATCGACCAAAAAAAAAAATCAATTTTTGGGGTAAAAAAGAAAGTTGTACAAAATCATTAATACAGAACACACTATACTTTGGAGCATTATAATTAGAATACGCCTAATTTTCTCTACTTCCTCTACATTTTCAGTCAGAAAATACCTAACTCAGCTTTAACTTTTCCAAAAAGTGATGGACATCCAGTGACATCATAGAAGATCTCTCTGAGGACTGTGGTGTCTGCGAGCAGATTTTGAAAACCACCTTGATTTAAGCATTACCGAAAAAAAAATTCATAAAACACCGCTGAGCACACACAGCTTTGCAGCAACTTGGGTGACACTCCTAGCCCACGGAGATGAAATCCCTTCACCGCAACCCTCAAAAACATGGAAATCGGGGTTAGTAAATTAGTGTCGCGGGTGCTCTTAACACGGGCGCACCGGGGTGGGGGTGGGGCTGAGGGCGCGGGGATGTCCCAATATTATTTCAGTCTCGGAGGGGAAGCGGTATTTCAAAAAGATGACGTCCCCGTAACGACGCGCACTCAACAGTCATCACTGGAGGTTGTTCGCCCTCCCAGGAGATCACGGCAACCACCTAGATTGATCATGATGCATCCGGTGTTAATGTGTAGGAAACACGGTTGTCGCGTCGACTAAATTCGCTTACGGCTGACATGGACCACGAAAAAAGGTAATAATTGGACGACTTAATGGTATGTCCTCGTCGAAATTTTAAGCTGAACCAGCATTTTAAGTCGTGGTTGAATTAGCATTTTTTTATTGTAAAATCTCCATTGAGACATGACGTACATAGACATACCCTAATAGCACAAGTGGTGTCACAAAATTGGGAGAGGTTTCTAAAATGTTTCGGTAAGTGTCTATATCGGATCTTTCAATTGATACATTTCTAACACAGTTTTAAAATGTTTCAATGAGAGGACAGTTTTCCCGTATCATTAACACATTTTATAAATGTATTAAAAATATTTTTACGACACATATTAAAAACGTTTTATTGATAGGTTCAGGGACAGTTTTCAAAACGTGTAAGTTATGTCTCATGCTCCGGCATTCGGCAAGAAAATAGAGAGTTGCAGGAAACGTTTCAAAAACGTGTCAAACACCTTCCCTACGTGTTTCGTTGTTACATTTTTAACGCCTGTCTAAAATGTTTTTCTGCGTTTCAACCTTTTTTCGACAACAGATCAGATTCGTATCAGACTCGTTTCAGACACATGGGAACGAATCATCGGCATGAAAATAGAAACTTGCAGGAAACGTTTCAAAAACGTGTCAAACACCTTCCCTACGTGTTTCGTTGTTACATTTTTAACGCCTGTCTAAAATGTTTTTCTGCGTTTCAACCTTTTTTCGACAACAGATCAGATTCGTATCAGACTCGTTTCAGACACATGGGAACGAATCATCGGCATGAAAATAGAAACTTGCAGGAAACGTTTCAAAAACGTGTCAAACACCTTCCCTACGTGTTTCGTTGTTACATTTTTAACGCCTGTCTAAAATGTTTTTCTGCGTTTCAACCTTTTTTCGACAACAGATCAGATTCGTATCAGACTCGTTTCAGACACATGGGAACGAATCATCGGCATGAAAATAGAAACTTGCAGGAAACGTTTCAAAAACGTGTCAAACACCTTCCCTACGTGTTTCGTTGTTACATTTTTAACGCCTGTCTAAAATGTTTTTCTGCGGTTCAACCTTTCTTCGACAACAGATCAGATTCGCATCAGACTCGTTTCAGACACATGGGAACGACTCATCGGCATGGATATTAGCACATACAGGAAACGTTTCGAAAACGTGTCAATCACCTTTCCTACGTGTTTCGTTGTTACATTCTTTACGCCTGTCTTAAATGTTTTTCCTCATATGCAATTTCTTCCCGTGTGCTTTCGAAAAATAAGATTTTTTTCCTTCTTCTTTGTTTTTGCCTCGGTTTGGCCTATGTTATCAGCAAAATTTCTATTAATTGAACGTAAGTTCTTCTCACATTTCTGTCTTTCAGAAAATTCACGATTCTTTTAATTTAATCAAATTTATCAAAGTTTTGGTTGTTTGTCTCAGCATGGATCAGATTTGTATTACATTTTCTAGTCTTATATTGATTATTCATGAAACCTTGGTCAACTGCATGCTGAAGTATGGCAACTCCCATGCAGAGGGGAAAGAAGCAGGTAGTCGTCAACTGAAAATATTCTTTTCGTGTCTAAAAATTTTAAATTGACAGCGAAACTTACATATAATTTTGGCATAGCATTCCAAATATATAACAATCCCTTTCAGATATTATATTTTTCTCCCTCTACCCAACCCCTCCCCCCCCCCACCCAATTATCAAGGAAGTCGCAAATTTTGTCATAAACTTGACGTAAAGGTTTTTAAATATCTTTACTTGCTAGCTCCACCGCAGATAAAGAAAGTATTGTCCCCTCCCCCACGAAAAAAATCTACTTCGTTTAAGTATATACCTGTTAGGGTACTTGCAGTGAAAAAACCATTATTGAAAAAATGTTTGTCTGTTCGTCCCACGTCCTCAAAAATGTACTTGTACATCAGTATCTCAAAATCAATTTTTTTTATTTCATTCAAGGAGGTCATTGAGGATCATCTAGATGATAAAAATTTTTCATGGAATTCCATGGTATTCGTGCTGTTTCTCATGGAATCCCATGGTGAAGACACGGAACTCCATGGAGACTCCATGAAGACTACATGGAGAAGGCACGGAACTCCATGGTGACTCCTTGGGTTTCCGTGGAGACTGCATGGGATTCCATGGTGGCAGCAGGAGATTCCGTGGTGGCTACATGGAATTTCAAGGGAGCGTAACGGAATAGCAGAGAACATGCATTGGAACACTGCGAAACACTAGAGACCACCACAAGAATAAACATGGTAATCTGTAAGCCTTTGATCATTGACAATCAGCAACTATTTGCTGTTTCGTTATGCATCATAGAATTAAGTTGAATTACTCACCGAAGTTCACAAGTGAGGGCCACTAAAATGTTTCATGTCATCAGTTATCACAGAATAAGTCTTCATTAGTGCACTGAAATTTCTACAACCATGGCATTCCCAAGACAATGCCCACTATTTAACGATAATTTAATAATTGTACCAGTAGGTAGCAATTACTTTCTGTACGGAGAATGTTTTCATTTAAAATATGTTTAACTCAGAGATTTGCTATGGTTGACAGAGATGTAATAATAATTTGCTGCTTATACTCTGTTTAAGACAACTGAAATAACCGCAATAGTTTGTCAAAAAACAGAAAACACGCAGCTTCTTCGAACCTGTAGGTACAGCTTTAAAGTCTGTCAATTAGAGACCAAACGTCTGTGTTTTGCAAGATTAGTTTAGACACTAACTATTCAATAGGATCGCCTTTACTGAAGCTCAACCGTCATACTTCCAAATCTCCTGTGTGAAACCAACATTGAATTGTAGAAAGAACCGAATAGCGGTAATAGCAAAACCAATGAGAATTGAGTTGTATCTATCAGAATTTTTTCATTCTATTTCTACGCATGGCCAAAATAAAAATTTGAAGATCGATTACCAAGAGTCCATCGCGATACACTGCTGGCTTACTTTCAGGTTAATCAAAATTCACCAACTTCGAGGTAACATTACTTTCGTAACGAAGAAGACTCGGATTCGAGCTGATACTAATTAAATCACATAAAAAAATTAAAATTTGCATTACTGGCAGTGATAACCAACAACTCATCTTGTGTTTACAAAGTGATTCAGTTCCGACTCCAAAACAAAACCTGCGTTGCAATCCTGCCGGCCTGCCCTGTTTCATGTTGAAATTGTATAAAAATAAAAATAAAAGCAAGAATAGAACGCAAATGTTAAAGCGTGTGAAGTATGAAACATTATCGGCGTTACGCATTTCAGTAATAAATAAGCGAATGAGTTTTTATAGATCATGCAGATTTAAATAAAAAATCCTCAATTCAATTCGGCAAGTCAGGAGATGTGCCGCCCCGCCCTGCCTCGCCCTGCCCTGTCGGTATTTTGAGGTTAGGTTATCAACGAGGCGTGAATCGTCAGGCTCAATGAAGCTCTCGCTAACCATACAGTAATTCTCAGAAATTTATATATTTCTTGACTTCCTGCTTTCGCTACATCACGCCAAATCCGAGTTGAATGCAAGGGCCTTGAACTGAATCTAGGTAAGTCATGAATAACAATGATTAGCAATTCCTATTACTGAATGTAGGCATAAGTAGGCACCAATAGTGATCCATCAGCCACTGATCTGTAACCTCTCCATAGAATCATAGCATTACATTTATTTCTGTATCTTGATAAACTATTCTAACATTCTTTGTTGAATAGTAGATTCGTATGTGCTCATCATTTTCTCTATCTTCTCCTTGGTCACTCCTCCGAGTCTGCACCCCAAACATGAACCGTGATCGAATATTGGTTACAGTCTACCTTATCGTGTTTTCAGCACACGGTTAACATTCTAACTGCATTCCATTCCTAGCTGCTCATCAGCTCATGTCATCGTCCTCCTCAGGGATAATATCAGATATCTGTTAGATCATACGAGATCGCCATTTCCTATCGTTTGCCGAAACCCATATAGACTGTGAATAAAATTCACAGGTGAGAACTACTTAGGACTGAAAAAGAAACCTTAAATACAGGCCCCTCTAGATTTTTTTGCTGTGTGATGGAAACTAAAGCCCACCTCAGACAGTCTAGCTTTCCTCCACTTATACCGAGTGAAAAGTTGGATCGTTTGATACGGACATGAGAACATAGAGCTCGCTCATCGTATGTTGAAACAAATGTTTCTCTCCGATTAGCTCTGAATTCGCACCACTCAACAGGTAAATTCATGTATTCAGGTGGCACCACTGGTGAATGGTGACTTAAACAATACTTTTGACGTTTGTCTCAACGTATGATGCGTGAGCTCTAACATTTGTTTGAGAAGTTGAACGAAAACCTTGGTGTGACCTAACTTTCAAATTTTTGTTCAACCTCTCAAATGATCGTTGTGTCCTCGTGTTGTATTACACGATCCAACTTTTCATTTGACATGAGTGAAGGAAAAGTGACGTCTGAATTGAGCCTTAGCTATTACTTGGTATTTTTATCCAGAAATGTAAGTAGTGTGAGAGATATATCTGAAGTTACAGATGAGGCCTTAAACTTTTAACTCTAGAGGGCTAAAACATCACATCCTTATCAACCATGTTTCAGTGAATTATCAGATGTCCAATAATTTACTTCCTATTTTTATGGCTACCAATGCAATAATTGCTCTTACACACAATTTTACCAATGCTTTTTCACAAGTATTTTGTCCTATTACTAAAAATTATTTGGCTATCCACAGAACTTATTTTAACTTCTCGAGAAATGTTGGTTGGCTTCACCTTGATATTGTTTTAATTTAGTGCTGATCATTGGTTGTACTCATGGTTTTGATGCGCTGTACATTATTCATTTTTCAGAGCTTTCATAAAAACACACCGAGACATTTACCTGCCTTGTTCAGCTGCAGCAATCGCCATTTGTTTTCTATCATCTGGCAGTTCCTTTGATCTTATTGAACAGCCATTCGCAGGGAATTAGTGGCAACCTTTAAACCATCTAGATGCAATTAAGCTTCCAAGACAGAAACCAAAATCTACAGTTCATATTTCACTCTCTTGGCCTCTAATTTGGATAGTGTTGTGATAATTTTTGGTGCTGTTTTCCGTGCTCATTGTGAAATAATTTGAATATGTTTTCACATTGTCAACTGAATGAAATCTTATTTGAAATGTTGAGCGTGCAGTATGTGACGCGAAGGTACAGTGCGGTAGTTTCTCAATCGTTAAAAGAATTATTACATCTCTGTCAAGTATAGTTGGTACTATGTGTCTTCAAGTTGGTGAGTGTATCATTTTCATTTATTTTGATTACAAGGAAAACTTGTAAATTATCTAATTAAATACTAAAAAAACCAGCAACATTGAGTAGAACAGTTCTATGATGACTTAAAGAAACAACACCATGGTAACTTGATGGTGGAAACCTGCATGAGACACAGTGAGTGCTGTGGCAGGTTTCCACGGTGAGAATTTGCCGTGGAGAAATTTTCCATGGAGAAATTTTCCATGGTGACATTTTCCGTGGTGCTTTCCGTGGAGAAATTTTCCATGGAAAAATTTTCCGTGCCCAATTTTACGTGGAGAAATTTTCCATGGAAAACCAGCACGGAATTCCATGAAAAATTTTTAGCAGGGCTCCAATTCTTCATCACACTTTCACTACCTGCCTATCACAGTTTTAAGTTTCTCAATTATATTTGAACAGGACTTACTTAAAATTGGGAACTCAAGGCTGGCCTCACGAAACAACCCACTTCATTTCAACTTTAGTACGCGCAAACATCAGCGAATAACCTATCACATAGGAAGAGATGACCATCTTTATGATCTTTTGATGCTTCTCAAGTAGACCTGAGAGGAGAGGAGGAGAGACAAATGTTACCTTGACCTGAATGCATCACCAACATCACCATCGATCGGTTCCCACAAATAAACTTGAGTTCTGCGCCATGAATTGTATCTCTCTTTTTCTTTTCCCAGTTCTATCTCTGAGGCGCAGACAATATTTACCTAAACTCAACATTAAAAGGGCAATGCTTCTACATTATGCCATACGCCACCACTACATGATAAAAAAATGATTGCTAATTTACCAATTCTGGGTATAGCAAAATTACCTTCACTTCTTAAGCTTTTTTATCCTTGCATGGTGTCGAATCAACTAAACAATTTGCTAGAATCGCTACACCAATCAGTTAAATTTGTTGGTGTAGGGATTTTACCTGCACTATTTGCTTGTTCGGTTTGTAGCTAATTTTTTTTTTCCCGTGTAGCCCTGCAGCTTAGTTGTTGATATTTTGCGTTTGTTTCTTGAACCATGCAAGACAATGAGGAATGGAGGTGTGTGAAGGGTCGGCTTTGTCAGCTGAACTCTTTGTTGTGCCCTCGTCAGGTGGAATCAATGAGAAGATAAAGCCACCACTTGAGTTGCCGTAATTAGTTTGTTGCTAAATCTACCCAAAGTAGGCTTGACAAAAGGGATGACTGAACAAGCAGACTAATTCCATTCCTCCTTAAGCGTCTTTCCCACTTACAAACTAGAGCCCACAAACTGGCACTAATTCTTCATCATGGAAAGTCAGTTTTGCACTGATACTCATTAGAGCTCAAATTTTTTACTCTAATGGAAATTGTTGGAACTTTCTCTGGCCTTGATTTCCCTGCAAAATATTATCCCAGGACTATTCCACCAACTTGTTACTCACAGTCAGGGCCACATTTTTAGTGACTTTTTCTCTTCTAGTTTTTAAGTTTACTAATCAATAGTTACCTATTTTGAATACTTTTTTTCAAAGTGTACTAATGGTATTGTCTAGTTTCTTAATTCCTTTTGTTTCATTTCATTAAAGTTTTTCTTTGTCTTTTCAATAATTAGCATTTGTCTATTGGAAAATGAACTTTCAACTCGGACCTTTGAAGCTTTTAAAAACTACGTACCTAGTAAAGTAGTGAAAGAAATTAAAACTAACCTTTAGTTCTTTCCTCCTATGGAATCTTTTGAGAACATACAATTTTTAGCCTTTGTACAGCCTTAAAGAGATAGTTAACGTTTTAAGCATTTTTTTAAGCCATCCTTTTGGGAGCAAAATTATTAGATTACGGAGAGATATAATGCTCAATAGTAATATTCTGGATATTTTTTGTGTTCACTAAATTTAAAAATATTGAAGCAATTCACATTCAGTATTATGTCAGAAACTTTGCTCTGATCTATAATGCGGTCTGTTGTAATGTTTGCTGAGAATGTTTCATAGATGTTGTTGTTGATTTGTTGATACATGGTTACATCACATTTTTTGCCACTCAATCATTGTTTCCAAGAGTTTGAAACGCTTGTAGAACCTAGATATAGACTTCAAAAGGATAACAACTTTTTTGAAACATGCGTTCAAAACTTTGAGATAAGGCACCAAAAATAATAAAAAAAAAAAAACCATGTATTCTGACTGCTGGGGCAACAACTCAGTATGAAAATATTTGTACTCTAAATTTTGCTGACATGTTTCCAAGTGATGATATATGGGACGTTTCTAAGATGGTGTGGACGATTAAAAATTTCTAAAACAATTTCTATGTAAAAAATATTTATTTGTCAGAAAATAACAGAAAAGACAAGTTGAGATTTGAAATGAAATAAAACCTTAAATGTTTTCAGGATACGTCTCTAGAACATGTCCCCGCAACCTTTAAACCAGTTGCATAGAGAGGTGTCAATCATGGTTGACCCCTGTCTATGCAACTGGTTTAGAGGTTGCGGGGACACGTTCTAGAGAGGTATCCTGAAAACATTCAGTTTTTCATTTTTTGATACGTTCTTTAAACTTTTGAAACTCATGTCTGAAACATTTCTGAAACGATTTTAGATTTTGTGACCATTAAAAAGTATGTGTCACAAATGAGTCAAAAACAAATTTGAAAGGTTTTCAGGATAGATCTCTGAAAGGTGTCACCTGACACCTTTAAAAGGGTGACATAGAAAGGTTTCAGGCACGTTTCTGAAACGTGATTTAAACTTTTTCAGGCGGAAGTCATGTCTGAAACATTTCTGAAACATTTCTGAAACAATTTAAGATTTTGCGATCTGTTTTAAGGAGGTGTCAAAAATGTGTCAAAGAGGTACAGCCTTCCCTGACCTGAGTCTGAAATAAATTGAAAACGAATCTGAAAGGTTTTAAGGACACATCTCTGAAAGGTGTCACTTGACACCTTTAAAAGGGTGACATAGAAAGGTTTCAGGCACGTTTCTGAAACGTGATTTAAACTTTTTCAGGCGGAAGTCATGTCTGAAACATTTCTGAAACATTTCTGAAACAATTTAAGATTTTGCGATCTGTTTTAAGGAGGTGTCAAAAATGTGTCAAAGAGGTACAGCCTTCCCTGACCTGAGTCTGAAATAAATTGAAAACGAATCTGAAAGGTTTTAAGGACACATCTCTGAAAGGTGTCACTTGACACCTTTAAAAGGGTGACATAGAAAGGTTTCAGGCACGTTTCTGAAACGTGATTTAAACTTTCTAAGTATCTAAAATGTTTCAGTGAAACATTTTATAAATGTTCAAAGGTTTCATTGACACCTTTTAAAAACGTTTTTAAAACCAGATGTGCTATTAGGGTAGCTGAACCTCACCCATGGTTAAATTAGCATTTTTTTATTGAAAAATCTACATTGAAACATGTCGGACACTTCTTTTTACCAATTCAATTATTAAATTAGCAAAACCATTTTTAAATAGTTACCATTTTAAAAATTAATGCGTAAAAAATGAATTTTCGCAAGACGCAAAACATTATATCAATAGACTCCAGGTTTTCTAGGAGCAAGACTGTGATTGACCTTACAAAAAACGCTATTTTCTATATTTTAAGTTCGATTTGAACATTTTCAATGCGTCCATCGTGTTTCATGGTGAGTTAAAATGTGGATAAGAAACATTTTTTGCCGAATGTCGCACCCTGTCTATGGCTCATATGGACTGCATTTTGCGATTTGGAAGTATAAATTCTGACTCTTCTGGAAAAACACTCATGTGCATAGGGAAACTAATTGCACATACGTTGTTTCTGAACCGGGTTAGAATTTCTAGTTCCAAATTGCAAAATGTGGGCCATATCAGATGATGAGTTTGCGCTGAATCGTGGCAACTGCGTGTGAGAGTCGGGGGTGCTCAGCATCTGGTAGTTGTGATTTCCACTACGACCTTTAGCACTACCCTTAAGTGGGGTTTCGGCGAATACGGAAATGTTTTAATTCTGTCGCGGCGTTTATACTTAGCCACACGACACACTTGAGACCGCTGCTGCGCTCGCTGCACGCCGTGTATGGAAGACAAAAAAACACTCTCTAAATTATGTGATGATCTTGCTTTTTAAAGTTTATCTGAAGGGTTACTAATAAAAACGCCCATTTTTTCTTCATCCAAAGAAAAACTTACCTGCACAGGGAGGATCGAAGTGTGAGGAGAGGGAAAAGCAGTAAGGAGGAAGACGAAAAGGAAATCTAACAGAAAAAGGAGGACGATTTTTTAGAGAAAAAAAATATGGATGAGAAGAACATAAAAGAGGATCACAAAGAAAGAGGAATGAGAATAGGAGAAAAGGAGAAAAACTAGACACAAAGATATGGAGGAGAAGAAGAAAACAAGGAAAGGAAGATGGTGAGTAAGAGGAAGGTGAATAAAAAGAAGAAGAAGAGGAAAAAAGAGAAGAAAGAAAAGAGGAAAATGTGGGAGCACTGGAGCACCTGTATTCACATGCAGAAACATTGAGCGCATCATATACGTTGTTTTCACTTTGAGCCTGAAATATGAAATAAACATGCGCTTTAGCACAACAGTGCGTTAGTTGAGATATGCGGTTTTCTTCTCTTTTCTTTTTTTTCTTGTTGGATCGTGTAGCATTGAAAGGTATGCTTTGATGGTTTAAATGAATTATTTCTACCTTGCGGTTATAATTTCTTTGAATTATTTACGGTTTTGCGAAAATTGCACTTGTCCCTCTGACATTTTACCTTTTCTCCCTTGTGGAGCGTGCCTTCATCTAAATACACCAATTATACCCTCGTGAGTAATTTTGTTCTTCGGGACTTATTTTGAAAACTAATCTTCGTTGCGATCGAGACCAGAGAATGAAAAAGAAAAAACCTCACTGGGAGAAAATAATATGTTGAAACGAGTTTTCTCTGTTTTTTTAGCCAGCTTATGTAATTCTTATCGTGGGTTGAAATATTGGACGCTCAAAGGAGAAAGTGAGAAAAATAAGAGTATTGAGATTTTGAGAGAGACTGTTTCAAAGTTAATCATTCAGGTCCTATGGGGTATCGTAAATACAAATTAAATATTGGCATTGTAGAGTTGACACCTACTTTTTAAGTAATGCTTATTTATTTTATTTTATTTTTTTGTTTGTTAATTTAATTTGAAATCAGGTTAACCCGATCATTTTTCCAAAAAAGTTCCTTCCCCTCTCCATACATTCACTTCGATCTTGGAATATCAGCCTAAATCTTTTCTCAAGTGTTCTGTGCCAGGATGAAAGCTCAAAATCTGCTCCTCTTTTTACATCTTCATGCGTTAAAAATTTCAAATCTCATACAATTATTAAATGAAATAAATTGGAACATCTCTCTGATTCACAGGACCAAATTCAGGGCTGGGTTTCACTTTCCAGAAATTCTGCATTTGAGACTAATGCCACGCTCAAGAAAATCGACCGTCCGTATCATTTACATTTCAGTACTGCGGTTTTTGCCCGGAAAGGCAGAATATCGAATCATTCAGTATGTAAATGTCAGCTCGAGTTGTAAGAGTGAATCTGCAGATTCTGCTCTGGTTTCTTCGCGATTGTATAACCGAATTTACATCGTCTTTGGAAGATTCCAAAGGTTGTCTCACGACTGGTCTACGGATTAGGTCCACCTGAGGGGGGGAGGGGTAACGGTGGCTCCCTTCATTCTACCCTACATTCGGTAAAAACACTAGGGATTTCAAAATAGTGAGACCACGGAGGAAGCAGTTACAGTTTTGATCATGGATGCCAATTTTCCGAGTATTCTCACGATATTTGTAAGTGCGGATGGGAAAGCGATCACATTGAAATCCGGAAACAAGTAAAATCAAAGGCGGTACCTATGACGGAATTCAATAACAAAAACTGCACCCAATATGATACAAATGTTCGTTTTACCGATGTCTGTATCAAAATTACAGCAATAACTCGCTAATTGCAAGGTAAACTTTTTATCGGGCAGAGAGACGCTCAATTTAAAATTATCTTTGATTCCGAGATATCTATATGCCAAAAAATATAAAAAATTTTATCACTGTGATTATTTTATTTAGAGAGAAGTTACTCTCGAAGACAAAATAAAGTTCTGCATGACCGGGGTACAAAGGGAAATAATGACAGTGGGAGACGATTTTTGTACAAAAGGACTTTTTGAAAAGGATCACATTGTAAGCGAGGATTCTTTAGTAATTTGATTTCATCGAGCATTACTATCAATTTTATGAAATTTCTGAATTTTCCGAGCTGATAAACTTTTACAACAAAACTAGTCAGTATCAAAAAGAGCCAAATCCTATTATTGTTATCTCGGCTCTGCGACTGACATTTGAGGCATTTTTTGTGTCCCTCACTTTTTACGAAAACTTTACTTTCCACGTTACTGAACGAAATTTTACTAAAGCCCCAGTTCGGTTATCTATTTTCTGTTCATTTGCATATCGCGAAAAAGGGCGGCTTTGTCGTGAAACCTGACAATGCGGTCTTTGTACGTCACGGTTGAAATTAACATGTCTGAGTCCCTCGCTTTCCTTGCGATTTCGTCCCAAAGTGCTTAAAATACAGTGAGCTCTTTGATTAAGTCTTTCTCGAGTCCCACTAGGTAAACAGTGAGAACAAATTGATAAGAGATTTAATGTTGTCTTTTATTTGATTTTCAAACCAGCTCTCCTCGGTGCTAATCTACCTCACTCGTTGTTAAAAACAACTAACAATTTTGATGAGAGGGGAAGAGCTGCATTTATTCAATGTGGTGGGTTTATTGTAAGGAACAAAACTGAGCTCATTGAAATAGAAAACAAATAAATACAAATCCATAAAAAAGTGGTCAAGTAATACTTGAAAAGCTTTTGAAAAGGTCAAGCTTCAGTGTAGCATTGTGTGACTTCACTGTAGAAATTATGTACGATCCATCCGAGTAGTTAACATAACGTTGCTTTCATTCGGTGGAAAAGTTTTAAAAAAATGAATAGGTACGGATCGCAAAAGGTCTATCGTTCGACGAGAATTGCTATTTAAGAATAGCTAAAATTGATAGTTTCAAAATATTGAGGATCTGACTCCGCTTACTTGCGGCATTGATTATGTCACGATAACGGAACTGCAGACCTTAAATTATGAAACAGATATTTTATTGAATGTTGCCAAATGAATCATCGCTTCCTCTTATTCTCGAATATCCTTACAGGTCTTTCAAAAACCGAATAGACAGCTGCAGATGCCTCCAGTATGTTCAGAATCTGATGTTGAACGAAGATCATGTTAAAAGACTTTTATTGTCAATCAAGATCAGTTTGTTGGAGGACGCGATAAAATGGAACAGAGTAATGTGGTGACCTTACGTATAATTTAGTGTTGCACCGTGTAGTGTAGCGTGGTACAACGTGTAGCGTAGTGTAGTGTGGTATAGTGAGGTTCACTGTGCTGCCTCGCTAAGGAAAAACGCCGTATGAACATTGGAGAGGTGCCATTAAATGTTCATTTTTGAGAAAAGTTATGAATAATATTCCTTGACAGATTCAAGAGCTTTAGGTGAAATTGCAAACAAAAATTATCTGAAAAATTGGAGGAAAATTTTTTTGCAAATTTTCCCGATAATTCGTGATTTACCAGTGGAAATTTTGCAAGACCCGGAAGTCCACACGACGATTTTACTTAGCACGGCGGTTTGGTTGCAGAGAAGTTGTAGTGTGGTTGCAATGTGGTTGGCCCTGTGGAATGAGAAATCTTAGAAACTCTAGGAAACGTCTTGAATTTTAAAGTACTGTATTGAAATGAATGTTCAAAATGGTAACTGCCAGGTTAGAGAGGGTTGCTCACTACAATAGAGATGTTGCATGTGTGAGGAATTTGCGATTTGACCATTGATTCTTGTGTAATAGTTCGCGAGAAACACGATGGTGCCACTGGTTTTCTCTGAAATCAACTTTCAAGCTCAAAAAAAGCTCTCAAGTTGAGGCCAAAATGGAGGGGATATCCCACGCTATCCTGAGAGTTCACCTCTACATTAAAACAAACTCTCCATGCAAAGATAGGGAGCAATACAATAGCAGTGATGCCGTGTTTTCAGTTTTAGAGTCCCCTAATAAAGTGGCAGCCCTGCCAATGTATTTGCTCCTTATCTTTGCATGGAGAGTTTGCTTTGATGTAGAGGTGGACTCTCAGGGTAGGGTGGGATATCCCCTCCATTTTGGCCTCCCTTTGAGAGCTTTTTTTGAGCTTAGGGGATGATTTCAGAGAAAACCAGTGGCACCATCGTGTTTCTCGCGAACTTTTACATAAGAGTCAATGGTCAAATCGCAAATCCCTCACACATGCAACATCTCCATTCAGACGTGCGATAATCAATCAAAAGCCAACTCATTTGAAAGAGCAGGTCAGTTTCAATGCAAACAATTCAATTATTGGAACCGAGTTGATGGACGAAGCCATCGACATCTCGTCGTCTCATTGACGTAAGCGCGTATCTCTACTTCTACATGAGCCTCGGAATGCATCGACTTATACGGAAAGGAGGGCTCATGTAGAAATTGAGATACGCCCTTACTTGAGGGGGGCGACGATCTGTGCATTTCATAAACTCGGCTCACCGGAGCACACCGGAGCGGACATAAATAAAAGCCATTAGCCGCGCTATGCTCAATAAAAGCGTAATAGCTCGTCGCCCGGGACCAATCGACACCCCGAACGGGACGGAGTGCGAGTTTTGAGGTTAGGATTGACGGACACCGCGCGGGAATGCGTGTTAATTGCCCGGCGGATTGATGTAGGATAAATTAAAAGGCAATTAACATAATCAATCCGCGCCAATGATATTTTGAAATAGACTCGTTGCGGAGTTCACAGCTCGGGCTCGGGCGCTAGCGTGCCTTGTCTCCGTAAAGGCTTAATGAACATGTGAGCCTGGATTATGGCGAAGCGCTAATCGCTTGGCTCCAATCCCAACCCGAGCAAGGACCTTTCTGGATTTATGGATTCCAGGGGGTGCAACTGGGTCAGTGCTTACCTGTAGAGCAGGTGATTCCCATGCCTGAAAACCCCGTATGGTCCACTCAAGAATAGAACTTGGCCCAGAGTAGTTGTAAGTAAGAGCTATGGCACGTGTAATATTAACATTTGGATTGCGTTTTGCAAAAAGGAACTGAAAGCATTCCGATGTACTTAAGATGGTGTAAGTTTTTTTAGCTTGCAAATATAAACTGATCATCTAAACAAGTTTTATCTTTTTTTCTCAAATTTAATTTTTTGCCCGATTTCAGCGATCAAAAAGCGCTTTCTATCAACTGAGTGCTTAAAATGATGGACTAAATATTGGGTCTCCCGTGGGTTGGCGTTAGTTAGTCCATTCATTACCTCCTTTGTCTATTGCAACCATCCGCTTCCACCAGTTGGATCGATCCATTTTACCTTTCCCATGGCCGGATTTACCTGCTTACCGCCCATGGGCCGCCTGTATTTTGCCGCCCTCTTCTCATTCATTTTGAAACATCAATAAAAACCATCAAGTGAACGTGCCGGAGGGAGAAGGGTGCATAAGACGCGTTCACTCGTGTTGGACACATTTTTTGCGTAAGCTCTGTCAACACTACTAGCAAAAGTTCACGGAACTTCGCGCGAAAGTTCAGTTCCGTAAACCTATCTCTGTGGGGACAAGGCCTTTCATTTGTAAGAAATGAACTAAAAAATTAAGAAAGAACAAACATAAAAGTGGTTTAATACTTTTAACTTCCACCGCCGCGCCGTGCCGCGCTGACCACGCTGTGTTCGGCGCAATGCGTGAAGTATTCATGTAGTCTTGTAGGCACTGTGCGTATCACGCCGCGCCGACCGCTGGTGACCGTACTGTGCTTGACGCAATGCGTGAAGTATTCATGCAGTCTCGTAGGCGCTAATATGTGTTACATGCTGACCGCCGCGTCGAGGGCTTCTCCTTTTCATCTCAAGTCCTCGTCATCATTTCTCTCTAAGTCGCGCCTTTCCAGGCCAAATTGCGGGTTTGGTTTCTCTTTTAACTCAACTGATTAAAGATGCGCAGTTTTTGTATCACCGAAATACGACAAAATTAGAAATTATGAACTCTCAGAAAATGAGAGATTTTGTCACCTTTTCTTGTTTGTAATTTTTTTCTGAATCCGATTTTTTTTGTACCTGCATTTAAAAAAATTGTAAAATTTGCCGCCCCCTAATTTTGCCGCCATGGGCCGCGGCCCATGTGGCCATCTCCTTAATCCGGCACTGACCTTTCCCTCCTGTGTCTATAACTTTGTCCATCGATTTCAAGGAAAAAATTACGATTAAATGGCCAAGGTTTGAAACAGAGTCAAAAACGCCTTCATAACTCTTGTTACATTTCATGTCGACAAGGATAATTCGTGTATCAGATGCAGATAAGACGCACCGTAGATTCACGGGTGTGTGCGACCAGTGTATGACGTCATCCATAACGGTGGTGTATATCACAGTTTTTTCCACGAAGAGTCTCCGGTTTTTTTCTTTATCTTCCTCTACTTCATCATTTTTGTTTTCACCTGAAAACTTGAAACGAAAATATCGTAAAATTTGCAAAGGTTCTCGAGGCAGATACATACTTTGTCATTCCTGTCATGTAGATGAACCGTAATTTCGGTTTATGGCCGCACTTATTTCGCACACAGGGAGATATCATTGCACAAAGTAGTTCGATCGCCCGCCCCCTTCCCGTCTATTTATTTTATATTTTTTTATGGCTAGTTCTGCACTTTTTTATTTTTTTTATTATATTAATGTTGTCCCCTGACCTCTTCCGCTCTCTCCTGACGATGTCTCTGAGGACCTCATGCTGAACGCAAAAAAGGTAGAACGGACAATTAAGTGGTCGGGGTTCGACTGAACACGAGTCCCAAGCGTCGCACAGAGAGAAACAAGGCTTGGGGAGAAGTCGGATTTAAATTGTTTTCAGCCCTAGTGCCAGTGTTCAATATTCATTTTAAAACAAAAACTCTAAATAAAGGTAATGGTTCTCTAAAGATCGTATTATTTAACGAATTCAACATGATTATGTAAAGACGATAAGATATTTTTGTCAAGAGTATTCATTTTTATCTCGTTGTAAAATGGGAAGAACGGAATTGTTATATCAGCAATATATAAACGAAAGTTAAATTTTCCTGGTTTCAGTTATTAAAAAACTGTCACGAAAAGTTAAAAAAAGATTGATTTCCGAAACTAACGCATATTTTTAAGTCGAACTTGGGAAAAAAAAATTATTTTTTTTGTTTATACATCTAATACCGGGAAAATTGCAAATTTTGGTGTTCATGTTGTCCTAATATAAATGGATTACATTTTGCAATAAGGAACCACTGTTTCTGGCTCATTTTAGAAACAACATATATGCCATTGATTTCCCTATGCAGATACGTGGTTTTATGGAAGAGTCAGAGCTAGTGGTTCCTTATTGCAAAATGTAATCCAAATTATAAATGGTGTTTCTTGAATAAATTTTTCAGGAAAACCAATGAAAGCACATTTAAATCTCTACGTTGCCATTGGACGCGAACACAAGCTTTTAAAGTTTCCACATTGTGTACAACCATTTCCATCAATTCGTTCCACTGTGCGAGCCCTCTCCCGAAACGCGCCGAACGAAAACGGCGTACCTCCATAGGGGCTCTGGGGAACATGCGCGGTTTTTGCCGGACAGGGTTGTGATCCCAAAACATGAATATTAATAACAGTAGTGCAGTCGAGACTATAAATATCCGCCTCGAAAAGGTGAATGGAGGATCCGCGAGTGCAGAGCACATTTTAGCGGCGATATTTTTCGCGGACGCCATCAATTCTTTATGATTTCCTTCATTCGGGGAATAATAATGAAGACCTCCGATCATAAACAGGGTCGTAAAACGTCCGATGGCGCGGCGTGGCGGTCAAGTCATGCAGCGCCGTGAACCCTCCGCCCCGCGCGAAAACGGCATAAGTGCTCGCGGTTCCGATTGGCGTTGCGCGGTTCTTCGTCAAAAGCCTGGGGTCCCGAAGTCCCGGTGAGCAGCTTTTGTCTCACCTCGAACCTCCCAGCTCCCGGCTGCGGGACTCCCGGGTACCCGACATCCAGCTTTCGGAATCGAACATCGATACATCGATTCGAAGTTATTTTTGCCCATTATCCGCCATTTTACTGTCCGTATACGGAATGCTAAATGGATCTGCGAATGGAGAATTTGCATGCACATTTTTTATTGATTCACCTGAAAGTGCTTAAAGAGCTGATTTCACAGTATTTTTTATACTTTTTTTCTGATATGGGAAATGGTATAAAAATAGATTTAAAACTGAGAAAATGCACCGCTTAGTGACATCATCTGGCGGCATTTCCCATTTAAACACATTATATTTTAGCAGATCAAATCATTTTGTCATATCTTCTCCAATAATTGTTCAATTCATAAACCAAGGGCATCTCCGTGTTCGGCTCACTTATTAGTTTCCCCTTAAATACGAAATTCATCAAATTTCAAACATCTGCAAATTCTCTATTCGTAATTTCAGCCAATTCTTAGGATGGGTCTTCAGCACTTAGGAGCGTGATTCGATAGAGTCGCATAACTCCATTGATCATTATTTCTGGATTTTAAGGAATCTCTTATTACGTTACGCTGTGGTGCTGCAGGTATTTTTACCCTAGAGACCAAGAAACATTTTGATTTAGTTTTAAAAATACATCCGGAGTTAATGTGATTGTACTTTGTTAGTGATGACATTATGTATTGAATTTTTGCAATAAACTCTTAATAAAAAAAAGAGTGAATGTCGCAAACCAAAAAGCAAAACTACATATTAGCAATATTCACTTGGGACGGACTTTCAAACTTATTTCAAAATGTTTCTTGCTAAATTTTGAGTAAAACTTCGTAAAGTTTTTTTTTTTTTTTTTTTTTTTTTTTTTTTTAATAACAATTTTTTATTAAACTTTTTGTTCAGGATTTAAAGTATTTACAATTATAGTACACTTTTAGCCTTAAGACTAAAAGTTATGAAGATTAGTTTTACCCCCACGACCAGTAGGCTAGGGGAGAGATAAAATTGCAAGTAATACTCCATAAAATCAAAGAGCTACTTGTATGTAATCCCACTCGCAGTGGTAGAAAAATTGGCTGACCTGATAATTCTTTCTTTTCTTAGCCCTCTTTTTACAAACACATTTTTTTCTTTTTTCATTTCCTTTCTTACTTTGTATTCCATTCCCCATTAATCACTTTTGTTCTGCGTGGGGTTAGACGTGGGGACAGCCGGAGATCGGGTGGTCAAAACCGTTGTGATACTCGGTTTTTTATTGGATCCACTTTGAAAGAAAATAATCACGGCTTATTTGCCGATCTATATAATTACTCAGGTGGACCTGGTTATCCAATTGGACTAATCACGTAATTACAGAGGCTGGCTGAGCATATGTGTCCCAAAATCCCCCGCGGTCGGTGTTTGATATTCATAGCGCGTCGCCGACTCCACGACGCAGCGCGCGGCGCGCCTATTCCCCGTGCAGGGTCTCCGGTTCCCCTTCATTTTTGCCGGTTTTTCATTTAATCTCAAATTTCAAAGAAGCCACCAGACACGCAAGTGGCATTTTCCAACAGAGAAATCGCGATATTTTGAAATTAGGTTGCGATTTTATTACGATTTTTGGCGATTAAAAAGCTAAGGATCATCAACATCTGAGCGATTATCCTCAATCTGGTTGCAATTTTATCTCCATGAAATCGCGTTTGAAATTGTACCTCAATTTATCACGATTTTTCGTTCGATAATATTGCGATGAATCGCCGTTAGTGAAATTGCGATTTTATTGCAAATTCATGCGATGAAATCGCAATTTTTTATCCGATAATATGCAATACATCGACGTCGATAAAATTGCGAAATATTTTCCAATCAAATCGCACTTATCGCAATCACTGCTACCTCGGAAAAATGGAAATTTTATCTCGATTTATCACGATTTTTTGTTCAATAATATTGCGATAAATCGCCGTCAGTAAAGTTGTAATTTTATTGTAACTTCATGCGATAAAATTGCAATTTTTTATCCGATATTATGCAATATATTGACTCCTCATTCATACTTCCCGCCAAAAGGAAAACCGGACTCTACTTAAGTCAAGTCGAGCAGTAACCTGTAATTTTTGCAGGTACCTTTATCGGGCTTGAAAAAGAATTCTATGAATTGCGTGACTGTGAAATTTATGAAGATATGAAACATTAAAGACAACGGATAGGTATGCAACCCTCACTAAAAAGACCTTACGTTGCCTTAGTTTTGGTTTCGACCTCTGAAAGTTTGGCAATTCGGAATCGGAGGTTACATCTTTAACATTACCCAGATAAGACAGAGATTTTTAGCCAATATTTAAACAATATTGTTTTGATATTTATGCAAACACATGCAGGGTCATTATTGGTTAAATATTGAGCCAATGTTAAAAGTGTACACGGTACACCGTATTTCTTTTTGGCATAAATACTGTGCCAATACTGTGAAAATATTTTTATAATATTTCGGGTAAACATATTATTTTTAAAAATACTAAATAAAGATTCTTTAAATATTTTTCTTAACAATAATTTTGATGAAAATATTATCAAAATATTGTCAGTATTGTGTAAATATTGCGAAAATACTGACAATATTTGCCAAATATTGTAAAAATATTATGTCTTCTCTGGGTAGGTACTCAATCCCGCAATGGTAATGTATTTGGCAGTTTTTTTCAAAATTAAGAAACACTTACGCAGATGGCAGATATCACTTGAGCTAATTTTTTTGGTAGATTCCCATTTATTTTTATATAATTTCGATTAAAAAATACTATTTTAGGCAACAACAAAAATAATAACGATCAGGCAACAGAGGGACCCGTTTCCAGGATCCAAAGCGGTGCTCGCTGCCCGGAGGCCGCCTAAAAATGATCGGGTTCCGTCCGAGAAATCTATCTTCGTTGTCATCAAATCACGTTCGATGAGACTTGTCTTCTGCGTTGAGGAGTTGTCGACAGTGTGTGGCCCCTAATTTGTTAGACTTTTCAGGAGTCGGCTTCAGCGAGCCTCCAGCTAAAGTATCCTCCGTCGGCCTCGCCGGCTCCGAAATTCGCGGACATGACAGTCAATTTTGATTTATGGGACCGGGAAAACGAAACTCCCGGTTAATTGGACGTGCGGAATGTGAAAATATCCGTGGCGTGGCGCGATATATCGATTGATCGGTCATTTACACCTATGGAAAAGTATCGATAAACAGGGTGTTCGCAGCCAACACCTTAATAATCGATTTTTTACCATAGGGTTAAATGGCATAACAATCGATGTATCGCAATTCACGCCACGCCACTGGAAAATATTCCACAGCCTCTGTTGAGAGAACGAAATAAAAAATTGCATCTTCTCAACGGTCAGCATTATTGATATTATATGGAGACAGAAAAATATGCGGGGAATCCGGTTAAAGTTATACCTACTACCTAAACGAAAAAATAAAATTTCTCATTTAACAATTTTGTAGTTAAATAAGTTTCTGGCGTGTTTCAATGTAGATTTTACAATTAAAAACATGCTAATGTAACAATTGGACTGCATTTTGCAATTTGGAGCTGTAAATTCCGGCCCGGTTTAAAAACAACGTATGTGTCATTAGTTTCCCTAGGCACAAACGTGTTTTTTCAGATGAGCCACAATTTATAGCTCCAAATTGCAAAATGCAGTCCAATTAACTTTCCACAATTGTATATGGTGCACACTTGAAACATATCGGACATATAATGTAGGTAATAATTTAATTGTTAAATCAGCAATCCATTTCAGTGGCGTGGCGTGAATTGCGAAAAATCGATTGTTATGCCATTTAAACCTACGGAAAAGGATCGGTAAACAGAGTGTTCGCAGCGAACACCTTAATAATGGATTTTTGAGCATAGGTTTAAATGGCATAACAATCGATACATTGCAATTCACGCACGCCACGCCACTGATCCATTTTGGTCCGTGTAAAACAACCGCGAGACAAAATCTTTTGGAGACCCCGAACGGCTGTCTTCCCGATTATCCGTAATAGCTAATTTTTGGAATGGATAGTTAGTTAGGATCCAACAATTTGGCAACACCGGATTTCCTCCATCTAAACCTATAGTAAATAATCGATTCTCGTCGGAGCAGCCCCGTCCCCAAGAATCGATACATTTCCATAGGTTTAAATGGAGAAAAGACAATGTTGCCAATTTGCTGGATCCGCCAATAATATTTAAAGAACGACCATAATGGAATCAGTGAGAACGAAAACACACCAACTCGGTAACCTGAAAATGCTCAATTTTCATAAAAGACAGTCACTTTTTATAAAGATCATTGAAGTCAGCGCATTTGTTCCAACTTGCATCTGTAAAGTATATATCCTTAAGTACTTGTCTTTCGGCACTAAAAATATTTTTCTTAGACTAACATCTTCACCTTCTGTGCAGTTTTATGCCTGTCTTGATTATTTTCATTTTTTCGAGTTGGGTCGTTTCGGAGTCGGGTTTTCGTTCTCACTGATTCAATTACGACCCTAGGATTGTTACGGGATCTTTAAAACATATCGTCCCGGGATAGACGTAACCATCCTAGGCCAAAGACCATGACCTAGACCCGGGCGTTAAGTCACAAGTGGGTATCACTGACCAAGGAGCTGATGAAGTCCATTCTGAAACTAAAACCAGTGACTAACCAGCGGGTCGATTGTCGAATTGATCCTGATCGATAAATCCCTATTTTAGCCATGCTATATATCGATCAAGATCATTCGATATCGATTCAACGATCGAGCCCCTGGCGTGCTTAGGCTGCGGACACGAAGTGGCGCTACCACGAGCAGCTTCTGCACCATTGAGCAGCGGAGGTAACCGGCCTCTTGCCACTTGTCCCCGTAAAATTTGAGACATTGCACGCACGCAATGTTATCTGGAGACCGCAGCGTTGCCAATACCACTTGCAGCGTCCTTTAGGAAGCTTTTTAGGCCTTCACTGAGAAAAAACTATGGTTTATAAACCTATTAGAGGTAAATATGGAACACCTATAATAGTCGTAAATAAACTAATGATTCTCGGTCTGTGAACCATACTAAGGTCTCTGTACCTAATTAAGGTACCCCGTACCATAACTAAGGTATATGTGCTATTATTATATGTAGAGGTACTACTATTAGTGGTGTTCCATATTTACCTCTAATAGGTTTATAAGCCATAGTTTTTTCACAGTGTTGTCTCCACGAGCCGTTTCACGAGATTTGTCCCAGGGATCCCACTTACCAAGTTGGGAAAAATATTAAGTCAATCAATATTTTTCCCAGTACCAAGTATGGTACTTGTACCCCTAGGACCCACTGAGAGAAGAAGAAGAAGTGAAAACGAATTGTGCGATATTTTATTCATTACTACATTGTTAATGTTTGTTTAGTTAAAATAATGTGTCTAATTGTCAATTGAGTGCAATTATTATTTTAATCCCCGTTAAATACTCGACTTTAACTAATTTATCTTCCCGCGAAAACTAGTCGCAGGACTGTATGAGCCCCGTCCCGTGGAGACGGTTGGGAAAAATCCCAGAAGTTTCATTCCTGCGATTCGAACTTGGGACAAATCCCATGAAAACGTCCCATGGAGACAAGGCCTTTGATGGAGTTCATTTTGCAAGAAGGAACCAGGAGCATTGCAATGTTGCTAAAATTGTGGAAATTCTCTTGTCTTAGAAGAAAAACCTGATATCGATTGACAGTTCCTATTTAACTCGCTAAAAACTGTAAATTTAGGACAAAAATCACCATGAGTATTTCATATTTTTTTACGATATCAGTAATTTTATTGCAATATGAAGTTGCACAATCTTAGCATCATTGCAATACTTCTGGTTCCTTTTTGCAAAATGCAATCCAGATTTAAGACAATCTCCGGTAGCTCGATTGGATTTTCCGGGCGAATCTATGTTGTTTTAAAATATGCCATTTTTTCTAGAATACAAACTACAATACTATAACACTATTGATACTTGAAGCTAACGCATCACTACACTGTTAAAAATCAATGATTTACTCTGAGTGAATAGCCGGCGTGCAAAAAATCCAGCGCGAATTTCGCGCCGTACTCTAAGTGAATAGATTAGAGCGTAAATATCACCAACGACGGACGAATTAGTTGAGGTACCTCAAGTAGCGCGGATTCAAGGCATACTGGTACAAGCGCCGAATGCCGCTGCGCGAAGCGACCGCTGCTGAACGCACTGTGTTTGACGCAATGCGTGAGGTATTCACGCAGTCTTGTAGGCGCTAAGCGTTTCACGCTGACCGCACTGTCTTTGGCGCAATGCGTGAAGTATTCATGCATTCTTGTAGGCGCTATCCGTTTCACGCTGACCGCAGTGACCGCAGTGTTTTTAATGCAATGCGTGAGGTATTCACGCAGTCTTGTAGGCGCTAAGCGTTTCACGCTGACCGCATTGTGTTTGGCGCAATGCGTGAAGTATTCATGCATTCTTGTAGGCGCTATCCGTTTCACGCTGACCGCAGTGACCGCACTGTGTTTGATGCAATGCGTGAAGTATTCGTGCAGTCTTGTAGGCGCTAATATATGTTACATGCCAGCCCCCGCGCCGAGGGCTTCTCCTTTTCATCTTAAGTCCTCGTCATCATTTCTCTCTAAGTCGCGCCTTCCCAGGGCAAATCCCGTGTTCGGTTTCTCTCTTAACTCGATTAATGAAAGGTGCTGTCTCTTGTATTACTAAAAGACGACAATACTAGACGAAATTACTATACTATCAGGAAATGAGAGATTTTAGCGCCTTTTCTCGTTTGTAATTTTTTTTAAAAAAATTGCAAAATTTGCCACCCTCTCGATTTGCCGCCATGGGCTGCGGCCCATGTGGCCACCCCCTTAATCCGGCCCTGATGGCAAAGTGGTAGCGTACTCGTCTTTCACCGCCGCGACTCGAGTTCGAATCCATGCTACGGCAGCTCCGTTTTACGTTTGCCTGTCAGATTTTCACTCCTGCCAAAGCGCGAAATTCGCACCGGATCCATGCACTCAGAGTAACAGGTGGTCAAAATAGCAACTGAGTAAGCGTGAATTTCGCGCCGGGATTTTTAACAGTGAACACTGATCTACTCAGCAAATTTCAAAATCCAGTTGGACTGCTGTATCAGACCTAAAATTAACAAACAACACGACAGATTGGGTCAAACCTAAAGGGACACTAAATAAATAAAGACTAGAACAAGGGGTCAAATAAAAAATTCTATATTTAAACTGAAACAATTTTAAAAATAATTTAATAAGAATAAGAATGAATAACAACCGAAAGACGGCAACAAGGCGAGTTCTAGACGGGATTGAGGGTTAAGGCGAGGGCGCGTGTAGAGCTAGCCTAACCTTTCGCGTAGCTTTTTACGACGCTAATATAAAGTCATGATGCGGACATTGTCACTGGTGGTCAGTAATTGAAATGTACCCCAGCTTAACCAAAACGACGAGAGTGTTCAAAGCTCCATCACTGTTGCCGTTACTTTGAAATGTTGCGTACTCGTGCAATATGTATGTGTCACAGGCGAATAGTCAGATCAGGCATTTTGCTAAATATCTAGGCAAATAGTTAAATATTCTTACTTAGACTGAAATTCCGATTATTTTGCTGACAGTAGACAAAATAATTCCCTGATTATGTGGAAAAGTATTTCCTTCAAAAAATTGTTTCCTACGATCATAAATAGGTGCGTTTTTTTAGTCCTCAAATGCAAAATTAATTACAAATATGCAGCATTTCGCAAAATAAGAGGTTTTCACAATTTGGACGGTTGAAGAATTTTTTTCAACGGGAAATAAAATGCCAGCTTGTACTTTGACGGATTTTCAGTCCAAAAATATTAAAAATTAGAGAGGTCTTTGTGATAACAAAAAGGGGAGCGAGAAACTAAAAACCTCTTAAACTCTGAAAATTTAAGTTTCTGCCCAGACACTTGATAAAACGCCTGATTTGACTATTTGTCTGTGACAAAAATTTACGTAAACATTTTAACTTACACTGTCGAGAGAAAACCTACTGATATGAAAGTCCTAATAGATCGCATCTGACCAACATACCCGATAGGATGCATTTATGCTAAAAATAACTATAAGCATAGGGTTTAAGTGAGACATAGTTGTTTTAAGCAAAGATGCGTCCGATCGAGGCGACTTTTCACAGGCATAATGGCCCAAAAATAATTTTGAGCACAACAAAAATGGCTGCAAAAAGTTTTAAATTATTGGTCAAAATCTTGCTATCCACGCACAACTTGGGGATCGGATCCCTTCTACTCTGCAGACATACAACACTGAAGTATTTCAGGACGTGCTCGCATGATGCTTCAGTTGACTAAAAGACTTTCAACCCCACAAGTAACGACTTGCATCACATTTGCAACGCAGGGTTAGCGGCTTCCTCCCGACAGCGCACGCTACGAAGCCTCTGGATTTTTGGTTCCATGGAGACTCGAACGCACGGTTAGGAAAAACTCTCTATTGAAAAATAAATGAACGTATTTATGCTAAAGGGAAGTATGCATGTGCATTGGGTTTGTGTGTGAGACATAGTTCCTTTTAGCATAAATATAGCGTAAATATGGTACATGTTTTTACGGATAATAGAGAAAGCACACGAGTATAACACGCTGGCGGGGTACATGAACTGTGCTCTTTTTTTTCTTGCCAAAAAAATGTTTTAAGTAAATAGTGATTCAGTCACAACACCAAAATCTGGCTGATGCTTACAATATTTTTCTGCACATCACATTTATATAACTGAATTCAGTTGGAAACAGGTCAGTTCATGTAATATGGACAACTATGCACAGCCTCAACTTTGAGGAATTTTTCGGGGCAGTATGAATCATTTTTTTAAAACAAACATTATATGACACCGTCTTATTTTGTAAAGGGAATTCCTATCGATTTCGTACAGTGAGTCACATATTTCAGGATCTCAGATTTCTACAATCGCTTTCCCAAAAAGGAACGTCTTATTCTCAGCTAAATGTTGTCACTTGAGGATCCTGGAGGACAAGGCGTATACAAGCAAGCACAACTTTAAAAAAAAAAAAAAAAAAAAATATTGAGATATTAATGATTAAAAGTAAAACTAGTCTTGATGCATATTCTATGAGACATTCGCTCCCAAATTCCAATGTTTTGAGCATCCAAAAGTCAGATTGAACTTTTCCACCATAAAGATCCATATAATTTCAAAACTTCAAACACGTATTCCTCAAAATAGGAAATGCTAGTTTTACTTGGAATCATTAATACCTCAATTCTTTTAAAAAGCTGCACTTATGCGACTTGTCCTCCAAGCTCCTCAATTGTCTTTTCATAATAACGAAATGTTCCTCGAGACATGTGATGATATTTTCTGCAATTTTAAAGAGTTGAATCCATATCTCAATCTAGCGTATCTGGAAATACCACGTAGTAATGCACACAAGTACATCCTTAACAATAAGCATTTCATCGGAGACATGTTTTAATTTTTGTTAAAAACAACAGACTCGGCAACGTTGCCTTCGCGGATACCAACTTGGGGCATCAACCTGAGCGGCGGGAGTCCCCGCAAATCGGGTCATCCTCAGAACCCCCCCCCCCTCCCACCCCTTAATTTTCTGACGGCGCAAATTACGAGCGCAAACAGATATTTCTTTTACTTTATTTCGGGCGAGTTTCAGCTCCCGCGCAATGCCAAACGCGAGCTGAAAAATACGATCCAAGTCACCCTGAGTTAAAACGACGGATCTGCACCTAGCTCTGATAGGACTTAGGCTGTTTTTACTTAACACCACAGATGGCACTGCAGTCTCACGTGCGTGGATCCCGTTTCTGGATCACGATCGAGGCGTCCGATTTTCCGCCCTTCATGTCGTCGCCCGGCTGGTAAAAAGGACGTAGCTACACGATGGGATGAGCCCTGAAAAGCATTGAATTGTATGGACGGCAGGGTCCATCGCAAAGTGTAGTTACGCTCTTATATTACAAGGGCGACGAATTATCAATGGTCCTTTTGGACCTAAATCACGGACTGAGTAACAAATTAATACTATCCCATTACTTTTGGTTGCCGTCGGAGGGAAAACACAAACCACCCTAAATCAAGTTGATCTCGGTATGGAAAAGGCAGAACTAGAAAAAGCATCATGCTGAATTGGCATTCTTATCATCAAAATTTGTCCGTTGATCAAAATGATGCAGCTAACATGAGCACACATCCTAAAAGTGGAATTGCACAAAAGCCACATCTGAAATCTACTCCTTGAGACACATTGTGCCTATAAACAAGATACGAATAATACTTAAAGCATAACGCAGAAGAGGTTCTCGCTTTAAGAATTCATGTGGATCTACTGAAGTTTTCGGATCACGTATCTAAAATCTTGAGGTTCAGCTACCGAAGTTCGGGTCAGACATCTGAAGTACTGAGGTACATACCGAAGGGTTCGAGTCACACATCTGAAGTACTCCGGTACACACCAAGGTACTTCAGGTGTCTGACCCGAACTTCGGCAGTTGAACCTCAATTTTTTGGATGCGAGATCCGAAAACATATCAGAGATCCACATGACCTCAACTTCGGGTCTTTTGCACGAAGTTTTTTTCTCCGTGCCTGAGCCTATAAACTTTAGTGTTCAAGATGGGCGAAAGTACGCACTTCCTGTAACAGAAATGTTTCCTCCTGTCTTGAGCCTTCTTTGTCCCGCTTCTTCCCTAATAAATTTTGCCCCAGGTCCGGTCATGACTCCAACGTATCGTCATACGATTATAAGAAACAATTGTCCTCCCACTCTAAAAGCACGGAATGCAGTCCCCACCGACTCCCCCTTTTTTTTGCCTATTCCGGGCGCCCTGGAATAGGACGACCAGTTCCTCCACGCTAATTCCGCCGTGCGCTTAGTAGAAACGCCGCATGAACATTTCAGCGTTGCCAGATTTAACTTGATAAAAAAATTAATTTATGAGAAAAGTAATGACTATTTCGCCTCGAAATTTCCACATATTTTAGGTAAAATTGCGACAAAATTTCTCTGGGAAATAGAAAGATAAAATAGCATTCAAAAGTTTACCTGAAAATTCGTATATTATCAAAGGAGATTTAGCAACGTCCGAAGGTTCATACGGTATTTTTCCTTAGCACGGCAGTACTCCGGCCTGTATTCAGTCGCGCTAATATTAAACTCCCACTCATCCACTTGACTCGACGTCAAATCTGGCTGTTTTCTTCTTCTAAATATTTATCTTTTTACCGTCACTGCAGCCAAATATGGGAGCATGCTTATTTGCAGTTGGTATTGGCAACTCCACCGTTGCCAAATTCATCTGCGGAGGTGAATTCTGCTGGACGGAGAGTTGGAAAGAATTGCCCTCGCGCTGAAGTTAGGCACGGTGGCTTCGCCACTTTTTCCGCTGCTTTTTTATGGGGTATAAAGCAGCGGTAGGCCAGGAGTAGAAACAGACTGTAGTGCTGTGCAGTATTGATTCAGGCCTTTGTGAATGGTAGGATAAAAAGGTGTATTTGCACTATAATGAAGTTTTGTTCAATGAATGTCATTTGAATATACGTTCTGTGCCTCGCTCGCTGTGCCCTCAGCTAAATTTATTGAAGGCCATAACCTCCCCCGGGCCGCTTTTCAGCAGTGGTGTCATTTCAGAAAAACCTTGGGGGGGCGGCAAAAACGACTTTTCTCTTCTTTTTTTCTTGTCAAAATTTTATGGCAAATGCTAGAATAGTTAAATGGGTTAGCTTTACTTTCTGAATTTCCAATTTTCGGCCAATTCTCCGGGTTTGATAGATATTTGATACTAAGAATGAATTTGTTAAAATTGAGCATGTCCATCATTGAATAAACCCTAGAAATTTAGGCTCTCTAATGACAGTTAAAGATCATCCATTGGGCATACTGAGTTTTAACATCGACTGATTCAGAAATGCCGGTGACTAATTTTGAGTTTCTTAATTTTTGTAATAAATATAGTTTGATTTAAGTAAGAAAGTGAGTGAGTGAGTGAGTGAGTGAGTGAGCGAGTGAGTGAGTGAGTGAGTGAGTGAGTGAGTGAGGTGAGGGAGTGAGTGGGAGTGAGGGAGTGAGGGAGGTGAGTGAGTGAGTGAGGTGAGTGAGTGAGTGAGTGAGTGAGTGAGTGAGTGAGTGAGTGAGTGAGTGAGTGAGTGAGTGAGTGAGTGAGTGAGTGAGTGAGTGAGTGAGTGAGTGTGTGAGTGAGGAGTGAGTGAGTGAGTGAGTGAGTGAGTGAGTGAGTGAGTGAGTGAATGAATGAGTAAATGTAAGAACAATAAGCCCACGACAGCGAACGAATCATAGTGGAAAGATATTTCCATGAACAAATATTAACTACATGGTAGATGAGCGGAATTAGCAAAACAAAGTGTCCAGTGCACAATCAGGTGATGTGATATCACTAATATCAATCAGGTGATATTAGTGATATCACATCACCTGACTGTGCACTGGCCACCTTGTTTTGCTAATTCCGTTCAGCTGCCGTGGTTAAAATTTGTTCATGTGGTGAATATTCGTTCATCTGTTTGACACTGATACACGTAGTCTATTTTTTCTATTATATTTGTTCTATATTTCTCTGCGATGGTCCTGAGAGGCCGAAAAGACGTTCAGCATGTGAGCATGTTACCATTCTAGGCATGTAAATAACTCGCAATAAACGCATAGTATACGGAGAAAAAAACTTCGTGCGTGGGACCCGAAGTTTAGGTCATTCTCTGAAGTTGTCTGATCACGTATCTAAAAACTTGAGGTCCAGCTGCCGAAGTTCGGGTCAGACATCTGCAGTACTTCGATACATACCGAAGGGTTCGGGTCACACATCTGAAGTACTCCGGTACATACCGAAGTGCCTCGATGTCTGACCCGAACTTCGGCAGCTGGACCTCAAGTTTTTAGATACGTGATCCGAAAACTTTAGAGATCCATATGACCTCAACTTTGGGTCCCACGCACAAAGTTTTTTTCTCCGTGTACCATGGTCTTCTCCCTGTTATAATTATTTAGCTAAGGTACTACTCCACCAAAAATGTTTGAAAGATATTTCATCAAAAAATCAAACTGTAGCCAACTTTTCGGGTATTTTGGAATTAGATTTCAACTCTAAAATATCGACCAACTATCTGCTCCCAAAGTGAATTTGTGGAGATCCGTGAGGGATCGGCGGAAGACAGGGGAGGTGGGTGCTGACTGCTGCCCCTTATCTATCCAACCGTTTGCTCTTTTCACACAATAGTCTCGCTTTCATTGTTGGTTACAAAGTTGACCGGCGGATAGCTGTAGAGCACTCAGGCGTGGTAAGAACAAGACCTCCGATAATGCTATCGCCGAACAAGCCATTGACCTTTGTCTTTGAATTTTGACTGAATTTTACGATTGGCGCGCCGGAGCGACACGCAACGCAACATCGCGAGCCCGCGCTCGGAGTAGAAGGAGAGGGCAGGCAACACGATGGCCCGCGCAGAGTGGACGTCACTCGGCATTTGTGTTTGGTGTGTTCGCCGGTGTCTTATCGGCCTCCGCACATTCTGAATGTTACTCACGGCTCAGGGCCGGGGCCGCGGCCGCTTTTTCTGTCGACAACTTACCACAGGCCTTTATTCAAAAAAGGCCAGGATATACAAAGAATGCAACACTGTTGCCAAAGTAAAAAAAAATACAAACACTGAAAAAAAAACTCCTGCCGTGAGAGCCGCAATTGCGGGCTATATAGACATATCGTCCGTTTCGGGCTCAAAAGCCGAAAATTCCGGCTACCGGAGCCGTAGCTTCGACCTCTGAACCCGAAGCAATCGAAGCTACGCCTCCAGCAGCCGGAATTTTTGGCCTTTGAACCCGGAACGGACGGTATGTTTGTATAGCCCGTAATTGCGGCTCCCACGGCCGGAGTTTTTTTGTTTTCAGTGCGATGAGAGGGTAAAGGGATGGAGTCGAATCAGAAATGCTAAGGTGCTCGATTGCCGAAGGGTTGTGGGTATCTTTAAAGAAAAAGAGCTGTTTGCAAAACTGCCGTGCTATAAGGAAGAACGCCGTATGAACATCCGAGAGTTGCCAAATTTTCTTTGATGAAATGTTCATTTTTGAGGGAAATTATGAATATTTTACCTTGAAATTTTTAGTAACTTTAGATAAAAATACACACAATATTTTCTGAAAAATTGGAAGAAAAATATTCATGAGTTTACCAGCGAATTCGTGTTTTATCGAAGAAAATTTGGCAACGCCTAAAGGTTCATGCGACGTTTTTCCTCAGCACGGCAGGAAAACGACTATAAACACGGCCCTGAATTATTTGGGACCTATCCTCGGAGAGGAGCTACTTAAGGGACGGCTATGAATACGAGTTCACTTCAATTTTCTCACATTTTACTGTTCTTCTCGGTTAAGATGAGACCTCTGAGAATCGGCAACAGCGCAGCCGACCCAACGCTATTGGTCGGAATCACGCGTGAGATCGGGACAGGGCGGCGCGAATAAATTGGCGTGATTTAGGGGGTCTGATTAGGGAGACGCAGCGGCACCAACGCTCGAAGCAACGGTTGGAGACTCAAACGCAAGGATAGAAAAGTAGAGGAAATGTGATCCAGGGCCAGGTTCGCCTTTGCGACGACAAATGCACCGAAGATGCGAAGCAACGCCGAGCACCGACTTGTTTGCCGATAAACAATAACAAGCAAACAAATTTCTGGACTCCGATTTACTCGACCAACAGCGGCCGGTGCGTTGTTCAAAGCTCCTCCGTTCATTCAGTCCCCGGAATGAATGCCGAGATTTCGCCGAGATTTTAGGCGGACTTTCAATGGGAATCTCGCCTACCGTGCTTCGTGAATAATGACAATGGTAGTATCGAGCATAGTCAGGGAACCGAAGGGGACATTCTGGCGCTCAATAACACTGGTAATAGTGACGAAGCGTGAATAATCGGCTATCGATATCTCCCATTTGAAGCTGTTGTAAAGTATCGATTATTAAATTGCTCGCTGGAAATACTCTGATAATCGATTATTTTTCACAGGTTTGGACGGCAGATCCATCGATTCATCGCACCGCTTCCTTACCTTGGAACTTCGCGCCTTTTACCGTAACTGCGTTTTTTGTGCACTCCTATCTTCCCGCTTAACATAAAGGGCCAAAATGCGTTCCTTTCCAGCGGACTGATCATTGAAATTGATAGACAAAGAAGATGGTGGGAGTATGGAGAGATCCTATTGGTTAAAACGGGCGAATCTTACAGACTAAAGGGGAAATTGATGGGCTAACTGCGGGCTGATTATTGAATTTAATAGACAAAGCTATAGACAAAAAAAGACAAAAAAGATATGGAGCGATCCCGTTGGTGGAAGCGAGTAGTTGCAATGGCCAAAGAAGGTAGTCAATAGACCAACTAACGGCAACCCACGAGAAACCCGACAGTTAGTCCATCATTTTCTCCCTTAGTCTATAGCAACCACTCATTTCAACCAATAGGATCGCTCCATACCCCCTATGTCTTCTTTTTCAATGGCTTTGTCTGTCAATTTCAATAGTCGGCCCGCAGTAGGATCTCTCGCAGGGTCGCCGCGCGCCGTTAGTTTGTCTATTACTTACCTCCTTCTCCTCGCATAAAAAGAAAAGCGAGAAGGGAAAAAAAAGAAAAATTTGAAAAGCAAGCAAAAGGGAGAAACTTGGAAGATTTTTTAAAAAAAAGAGGTGAAAGCAGCTGCTTGCATAGACAAATTTCAATAGCACATACGTTGTTTCTAAAATGAGCTTAAATATCAGTTTCTGTTTGCAAAATGTAATCTGTATGGTCCTCAAAGTCCTTGAATGTGTAAAAAATCCTACTACAAAAAATCGAATTTGTACCTCACTGGAAAATAAAAACACATTGAATCTAGAGTCCAGACTCTTAAAAACATCGACAAGAAAAAAAACTCTTGATTCAATCAGATTCAAGCTTAAATCAAGAACCAAGCCTCTTAATTTGAGCGGATTTTCTTTCGATGTAAGCTTAAATCTGATTGAATCAAGAGTCCTTTTTCTTGTCAATGTTTTCAAAAGTCTGGACTCTAGATCCAATGTGTTTTTTTTCCAGTGCTTGAAAATTGCCTCATGTAATTTTCTCACTGATTCCAAATCATCTTGGTGGTCTATAAAATATCCACTGATCAAGTCAGAGATAAAATTGAACGCGTGTCTCGAGAAAACTTTTTTTTGCAGTATGTCACTGGGGCGAAAAGTGAGGCGATCGGAGCGTTTTTTTACGCTGTAAAACGAGCCTGTTCATAGGCATGCCCCAGTGGTTGTCAAATTTGATCCGGTCGACTTGGCCCCAGCACCACCCTTGTCGATCCTCCTAGAGAATGTAGATCCCTCAAGCATCACAAGGATTTTTCCAGACTGGTCGCGAGTATAAATGCCATTATCCGTAATGAGTTTTCGTTGGAGTTGAGTTTTTTTTGTGGTATTACGTTTCATGGTACGGCATCAGGTAGAGGTAATGGCAGTTTGCGCCATTTTAGGGCAGCATATGCGGATGAGCGTAACCACATGGCTAAATATTCTGCAGAAACCGCGGATCTGGATTGGGTATCCAATGGACTTACGCCGTTCTTTCTTAGCGTCGTAGAGCTCTGCATCTTCAGGTCTTCTGAGCGAAAAGAATACCTTGCGGTTTCTAGTTTGTGTATACGTGCATCCGGCTACAGTTTTGGCGCAAGGCGGCGTTTTTGAGCAGATGCAACGCGTCCCAGGAATTTTTTGCTTTCCTCCTCGATTTTTCAAGTTAATATGCTTTGTCTTATAGTGGCGAAGGAATCCGATACTTCATCTTGCTTCAAACCAAGGTGATCATTTATTGATCTGTGTCCGACTAAAATTTACAAACGGAACGTTTATTACTAATGCTAGCGAAAAAGTGAATAAATAATTGTTGGACCCACCTCTGATTACTCGTCAACGACGCGTGCCCAATAATCGCCATCTTTTTCCTTCAAAATTAGATTCCAGCCCAAGACAGTGCTTTCATAATACAAGCCAAAGTTCGTTACTATTTTAGTTTCGAACTAAACTCATCCCCGGTCATGAGGTCAAACGGCAAACGCAAAAGGAGAGTCGCAAGGTCAACATTTTGCAAGGCCGACCGAACATTCGCTTAGGAATAATAAATTCGGACAGTTGAAGAGAAATGTTTCCTCGAGCCAGTTTCACGATTTATCTCTTCTTCAGAAATGCAAGGTGGTTATGCATTAATCATTATCTATTTGTCGGGTAGTTTCTTGGGTAATTTGTTGCGGCTTTGGCGGCTGAGCATTCCATGGGAAACTGAAGTCTCCGCCTACCCAGCATTCGCAATAATGAGTGGAAAACGCTAAAGTTTTCGTTACATTTCATCAAATTATTTTTTTTAAAAAAAAGGAAATCATTTTTTCCATTTTTCTGCGACATCAGGTAGTATCAACCTTGCTTTTTTCATAAAGTTTTCTATACTATTATTGATGAAAGTTTTCTGAGACAATAAACATTCGAATATTTCACAAGTTTCACAAGAATGATAAAAGAAATACGTGAATTGCTAAACGGTCATATTTACGGATTTTCTATTTTTTATGAAATATTATAGTTACGAATTACATTTTTAAATTAAAATTAATACGTTATAAAATTTGTGATTGAGATGAAATCCAGGGGAGAAGGATGGACTCGAATATTGCTTTTTATGTACAGGCGGCAACATTGCTCGAGTATGTTTAGCATAAACATTCTTCGAATGAAGTAATTACCCAGAGCAAAAACACGAGTCAAGCGTCTACAAGGATCCAACGAGAATAAATCAATAAGCATAAATATTAATGAAATATAAAATTAAGAAAGTGTCACGCAATTGGCAAAAAACTACGAACATGTTTAGGCTAAGGGGATAAAATGCAAGGCGTTTTTGTCTAGATTCGAGGAAGCATGGTTGCAAGCAGTCACAGGATTCACAAGACACTTGACTATAGTTTAACAGAAATGATGGGTCATTAAACCACGAACGAATTTTGACTTACGAATATATTTTTACAAAGGTTAATGACGCGGAGAACACGGTGCGCACATTAAATACGAGAAAAAGTAACTAAGAAACCGAGGAATACGCAGTTCAAAATGCGCAAATTTTCTGCAAATTTAAAAAGCTTAAGTTTCACGCTGAACCGAATGATGTCATCCGGTGCCAATCAAAAGTGCGCACGGATTTCCACGACTTCCGTCAAATGTCTTTCTACTCCTCGTATATGAAACAATATGGAATTTTGCAGAATCAAATAATTAAATTCTTATTCGTGTTATCTGAGGTAAATAAGCAACAACTCCACTTTAAAGTACGTTTTATTAACAAATATGAGTGGAAAACGAGAAAAAATAGCGATTTGACTGCCGTAGTACTTCACATCCATCATTTTCCCGCCATTTCGGTGCGTTTGAAATTCCTTCAACTCTTTGGACTTTTAAAAGCTGGCTTGTCTTGGATTTTAGCTCCAAAAATACGCAACAAATCACTACGTAATGCACTCGCCCGGTACTTTCAGAATATCAAATAAAAAACACAAAGTTTCGTGACCCATGAATCAGTTCTTTCCTAATCTGAGAGCCAATCAAAGGAGGAGTCTCATTTTTACGTCATTAAAATCGTTGGCATATATCGACTGTATTGCATCAAGAGATCATCTCTGTATTGTATTCCCAATGAGTAGACTGCCTAAAATCTCAGTTACGGTTATTAATGGGGTATGAAGCAAGGAAGCATTATATTAAAGTATTGCGCAACATGTTTATCCTTCAAATCACCCCCTCCCCCCCACAAAGAAAAGGAAGAAGGAAAAAAACAAAATAACAAAAGGTCTAAAAAAAAACCCATTAACAAGATGTGAAAGCTTACGATTAACACTGGTTCAACGGCAAAAATACGAATGACATTATTCGTATAGCCCAACTTGCGTTTAATCTGTGCTATGTGTCTCGTTCAGTAGTTGATCTCCAAAGTTCCCGTTGTGCACGCAAATCGCTTTCTAACAACATGGTCGCTGCAACATAGTTCCTTTTAGCATAAATACGTCCAAATATGTGAACTCTTTTCTAGTTCAGACCTCGTCTAATAGCCGTTTGAAAAAGGGACATTGCTCTTTTACCGTCATAACCAAGGACCGTAACACTTTCTATAAAAACTAGAGAATGGTCCAAAAGGAATATAATCATGCATTTTGAAGAGAGCAAGAAAACTTTGAAAATATAATAAATGAAAAGGATGAGCATCAGTGGCAGCACTGGTAAAGGAAAGCTCCAAAGATGCTTTCGGTTTTATTTACGAAGCAATTCATTAAACAAATCTGATGAACCGGTTTTAAAACTGAGCCCGGAGTTTCCCGCGCCGCGCGGGGAGCAAGGCCCCTCGTGAAAAAACAATCATTAGTTCGGACAGCAGAATCCCTATGTAGGCATGTCCCCACGACTCCCTACATCTCCTCACCGCTCAGCGATGCCAACCGGTGCTCGAAAGCACGAGCCCCCCTTCAAGGAACGTGCACACTTGCACGATCAAGGGTCTTATTTATAGTGGTCCCTGGAATTGCGGGTTGATTATTGAAATTGATAGACATAGCTATAGACAAAGAAGGCGAGAAGGATATGGAGGAGACCTATTGGTCATTGGTGGAAACGGGTGGCGGTGGTAGCAATGGACAATGAAGGTAGGTAATAGACGAACTGAAGTGACGACGGACGAAGACGACACAAGCAAAATAGATTGACTCTACTGCGGGCCGATTATTGAAGTTGATAGACATAGCTATGGACAAAGAAGGCGAGAAGGACATGGAGGGAACCTGTTGGTGGAAGCGGGTGGCGGTGGTTGCAATGGACAACGAGGGTAGGTATAACAGACCAACTGAAGTGACGATGGACGAAGACGACACAAGGAAAATAGATTGACTCTACTGCGGGCCGATTATTGAAGTTGATAGACAGAGCTACAGACAAAGAAGGCAAGAAGGATATGGAGGGAACCTGTTGGTGGAAGCGGGTGACGGTGGTTGCAATGGACAACGAGGGTAGGTAATAGACCAACTAAAGTGACGATGGACGAGGACGACACAAGCAAAATAGATTGACTCTACTGCGGGCCGATTATTGACGTTGATAGACAGAGCTATAGACAAAGAAGGTGAGAAGGATATGGAGGGAATCTGTTGGTGGAAGCGGGTGGCGGTGGTTGCAATGGACAACGAGGGTATAGGTAATAGACCAACTAGAGGCAACCCCCGAGAGACCCTCTAGTTGGTCCATCTTTTTCTACCTTAGTCTATAGGTACCATCAATTTTAACCAATAGGATCGCCCCTTACTCCCTAAGTCTTCTTTGTCTATGATTTTATCTATCAATTAAATAATCGGCCCGCTGGATTGAAACGAGCGGTTGTTATGAACTGAGGGAGGCAATGATGGACTAAGTGTAGGGTCTCTTGTGGGTTGCCGTTAGTCTGTCCCTTTACATACCTCCTTCATCCATTACAACCACACATCAATAGGACCAATAAGAATCCACCAATACGGATAGGATTGCTCTAGTTTCTTTTTGTCTTTTTTTCCTATTGCCTTGTCTATTCATTTCAGAAGCCAGCCCGCAGTATCTCTCTTATGGAGACCAGAAGCTGTTTATATTGTGTATTGTGATGAATGGAGATTTAATTTAAAGGGGTCCATGACATCATGAAGTTGGCGGTTTTAACGAGACTCGAGTAAAACTGAATATAATAATTTCAAAATAAATAATTGCGAAGGATAGCAATTATTTGCCAGTGGAAATAATTGTATAAAAATACAAAAGAGAAAGTTCTATGATTTCGATTGTGACTTGAGACAACATTCTAAGTGTCAAGTGCAAAGGAGGACTCATCTGTAACAATAGCGGATGTGAAAAATTACCTTTCCTAAACACGCTTAAAAAACTGTTTTGTTCACACAAAAATTTAAAATGTTTGGCTCTGGCATAATGTACAGATCCCGAAGATCACATCTCAAGTATTTTCTCAAAATTTTCTCGATGCCAAAACAGTTTTTTTGAATGTGTTTCGGAAAGGTAATTTTTCACATCCGCTATTGTTACAGATAAGTCCTCAAATACAACATACCATTGAAAATCAGAGGGATCAAGGATATGCGAAAATTCACCATTTGACAACGCCTCCATCTGCTACTTCCCCCCCTGCTCCCTCCCTATTATTTTTTTCGTGCGACCAAGAACGAGGCCGGACTGCCGGAGCGGTGGAGAGCCCGTTGGAACAATTCTCGGCCCTCCGTTTGTGCGGCTAGCTGATTGTGTTTTCGTTCGATTTCGAGCGGCTAGATGTCGTTGGAGCTCGCCTATTAAATTTTATGTCCCTCGTCCTAACATCTATATTAGGTCCGCTCTATCTGCGATCATATCGTTTATGCAAATACGGCCCGATCCTATATCGCCGGCCACCATCTCCCGGACCAGACGCAACTATATTGTCATTATCAAATTGTTTACCTTATTTCTTCCTCCACCGCGCGCAGCTCTTCCGCAGACTGCTCTACTATCTTGCAACGCTAAGGAAGAACGCCCTAAGAACATCTGAGAGTTGCCAAATTTTCCGGAATAAAACATGCATTTTTAGGAGAGTTATGCCTATTTTTTCTTGAAATTTTCAGGTAATTTAGATCGAGTTGCGAACAAAATTGTCTAAAAATTTGAGGGGAAAATATTCAGAATTTTCCAAGTATATTCGGTTTTATTAAAGGAAATTTGGCAACTCCGGAATGTACATACGGCATTCTTCCTTAGCACGGCAGTATTCCCGACTTGCACATCGGTCTGTTGGTCATGTGTTGCGCGAAGGAATTTAGGTAGAGACTACAGGTGTAGATGGATATCTCTCGACTAATAATACTTTCAAGACGGGGCCAATTCTGGACGACGTAAATTACGCATCGTTGAGGAAAATGACAAATTCGTATACGAAATAGCCACATGTAGTTGCACACTGCAGACTTGTCCAAAAATTAATGTAGCAACTCCTACCATGGGATTTCACAACATGTAGAACTTGCTGCATTGCAAAAAATGCTCCTCCTGTAAAAAGGAGGAGCTGAGTAATGCATGTTTCACACGCTGAATACGGAAGCTGAAAATGAGTCATCAGTCGTTGCTCAACGATCGTAATTTCCTGAAATTCAAGTCCCCCCCCCCTTGGATCCGCCTATGTTCAGCGCTAACAGCCTCTCTAAATTCAGCTTTATGCTGAATTTTTAACGCACGTTGGCTGAAAAACTCAAACATACTCTTTAAAATAAGGTTGGAAATCGACAGAAAATGACACCGCTTTACTCAAGAGAGCAGAGAGCAGTACGTGCAGCTCTTTCGGGGAATAGCGTGGATTTACTGCTATTCATCTGACGCGATGTGAGTTTTTGCGTACATAATTCTTCATTTTAAGTCTCGTTTTTGTATAATTTAGACGAATTTCACACCTTCTACTACACGGAGAAAAAAACTTCGTACGTGGGACCCGAAGTTTAGGTCATATGGATCTCTGAAGTTTCGGATTGAGCATCTGAACACTTAAGGTCTAGCTGTCGAGGTTCAGGTCTGACATCTGAAACTTCAGTTCTTACATCTGAAGTACTTCAGATGTGAGAACTGAGTTTTCGGATGTGAAACCGAAGTACTTCAGATGTAAGAACTGAGTTTCAGATGTGTGATCCGAACCTCGACAGCTAGACCGAAAGTGTTCAGATGCTCAATCCGAAACTTCAGAGATCCATATGACCTAAATTTCGGGTCCCACGCACGCGGTTTTTTTCTCCGTGTACATAAGTCTGCTCCTTTAAACTAGGTTCAAGGAATTTTGAAGGAAACTCGATTTGGAAAACTTGGGCGTTACTACTCTCATCAGAAGTCTCGCCCCTGAACACGGTCACACAAAGCGAATCATAATTTCCCCGAGCGGCGTCAAACACGCCTCTCGGAGTGACAAACTATCCTCAGAACATGTGTGGTTCCCTGGCCCGTCTTCAAGAGACAACAATAACGGTACTCGAGCCAAGAACCAACGCGCATCCCTCATACACACCTGCAAAATGGTAGGCGAATTTTTACCGAAGCTCACTGCGTAGCCATTTCACTCGTGCAAACGTTCAACGCTGCCAACTTGGAGTCACACGGACTTCTGTTCTGCCTCTTGGAGCAAAAACCACGGATCCATCGAGGATTCTGAGAGGAGTTACGAGGTTCTCGGTCGGCAGGGCAGTGTTTATGAGTAGCGCTGCCCGGAGATTAATCTGAGCGGGAGAATAGTTTAATAGAAGCCCAAAGAAGCTTCTGACTAGATATGAACCTCAAAAGGACCAGCTAACCAGCCGCGTCGCATAATTTACCCGCCACTGTCACAAGGAAAGTAAAGAGACGCATGCACAAATCTCCAGCATTCTGCTGCGCTGGTGCCATTCATTTCCTCTCTTAGTCCCATTTTGCAGCAGAGTCATATGAGAAAATTAAAAAAGAGGTAAATTTCCAAAGCATGAATGATAGGTGACTTTTATTCAAAGGTTGTTTAAAAAGAAAAAGAAAAAACCGTTGGCAGGTTCTTCGATGACGATATCAGTTAGAGATGTCCAAAGCTGCCTTCAAAGAACTTAGAAATGACAAAAAACAGCCGAGAATAGGCGAAGATAGGTGCCCTGATGACATAATGATGTCTCAATGATGTCCAATTCAGCCATACCTCCATCTCTACGTGAGAAATTTTACTGAAGATGTAGGTGATAGATTTCATGTGAAGCTTTTAGGATGAAAAAAATGGTGGGCGTTGCGTGCAAAAAAATTTAAAAGTGTAGATAATGGGTTTTTGTTGGACTGCTACGTGGACTTAACTCAAATCGCAGATAGGTAGGCATATCTACTCTGACTTTAAACAATTTTGGACACTATTTTGAAAAAATCTTATCAACTTGAACCTATACCATAGCAAGGTTGGTAAAAGTGCAGCAGGTGATAAAGCGTCAAAGGTATGGAACAATTCTTCTCACCCGCTCCCATCATGGGTTTCTTCCTTACTCACTCTGTATACGGACGTATTTTTGCTGAACGGAACTAGAGACGAGTGGGAGAGATGGGTGTGCTTCTAGAAAGCTGCATAAGAAACAATGTAAAAACGGGTGTGAGGTCCCTTGGGGAAATAGAAAAGCGGGATGTTACATTCTACCAAACAGAGCGAGGCGCCAACCGTATTTGGCACTCATGAGCCGTGGACGTGGGAGAAGAGCGTTGTGGACAGGGCTCATGAGTTGAAGGCCTAGCTGCCGGGCGTCGTCGCTGCTGACGTCACTGGCGCTTTATAATTCTCATTCATTCTTACGGCCCTCGACTAAAGAGCACACCCCTTCTTTCCCACCTGTCTTTAGAACCGTTTAGTAGAAATACGTCCATATTTACCTCATCTCTCACTACTTTTCTTGAATAAATGGATTTTCTTTTTTTTTTCAGAGAAAAGTTGGCTTGGTTTGGCTTGTTATGAAGCTGACAAACAATCTTGAGCCCGGTTAAGAAGAAAGCATTTTTACAAACTTGAAGACTGGATTCTGAGGACTGTGAGGATGGCCATATCTCGCACGCTGCACGGTCTATCTCTTTTATCTTCGAATCCTACGTGAACTTTTTCCTCACGTTAATTTGTTTAAAGCGCTTTTCTTCAACTTTAATTACGGCAGCCGAGTCTTATCACCGATCTGCTGCTATCCGTTACTTTGCACATGCTCACCGCAAGCACCACGCTGCGATTGACGTAGGCTTTGTGATTAATTTCTCGTCAGGCTTCCTCACGCGTGCGAAAGCTTGAATTAACCACTACGCTACCGTGCTAAGGAAGAACACCGTATGAGCCTTCAGACGTTGCCAGCTTTCCTTCGATAATAACCGAATTTATCAGGAAAATGGAGATGTTGCATGAGAGAGGAATTTGCGATTCGACTGTTGATTCTTATGTAAAAGTTCGCGAGAAACACGATGGTGCTACTGGTTTTCTCTGAAATCAACTCCTAAGCTCAAAAAAAGCTCTCAAGTTGAGACCAAAATGGAGGGGATATCCCACCCTACCCTGAGAGTCCACGTCTACATCAAGACAAACTCTCCATGCAAAGATAGGGAACAAATACATTAGCAGGGTTGCCGTGTTTTCAGTTTTGGAGTCCCCAAATAAAGTGGCAGCCCTGTCAATGTATTTGCTCCCTATCTTTGCATAGAGAGTTTGTCTTGATGTAGACGTGGACTCTCAGGGTAGGGTGGGATATCCCCTTCATTTTGGTCTCAACATGAGAGCTTTTTTTGAGCTTGGGAATTGATTTCAGAGAAAACCAGTGGCACCATTGTATTTCTCGCGAACTTTTACATGAGAATCAACAGTCAAATCGCAAATTCCTCACACATGCAACATATCCATTGTGAAAATTGTTTTCCAAAATTTACAGACAATTTTGTACCCAATTTAATCTAAAATTTCTGAAAATTGCAAGGTTTAATATGCATGAATGTCGTCAGAAATACATTTGGCGACTCTCGAATATTCATACAAGAGACCGACTGTAAGACTCTTTCTAATCAATTGAATATAGACATCGCGTCATCATTCAACCATTAACCATATTTGATTTTTGCAACTTTGAGTCTAGATTTAGGCTCTTGTATATATATGGTGGTGGGTTTTCGCTTTTATTTTATTCCTGATCTTTGTAGCTGCACGTTGGGTAAACATGGAACCATACGGATCGTTTGATGCAGATGCAACTGTAATCGTAGTTACCTGGGAAGAGTACCCTGAATTGTGAGTATCCTTCTGAATTGAGAGGCGCCTGTAAAGAATCAACCAATCCTAATATCCAACGAAAGCAACCTCTCATGAAGCTATAACTCCCCGTGTAAATTGCATCTCAGGTGGGCGGTATGAAAATACCTTGTTTGTTTTCCTCGCCGGTATAAATCATGAGCGCATCGCTCGCGGACATCGCTAATCCACCTGAAAATTATGACTTTGATAAACTGTCAAGGGTCCGGATGATTAAGTCACGGTAAACAAGCACCAGGGAATTCCGAGTTTTAACCCTCAATTTCATGTAAATTCCCGCAGACTGTCCCTCGGAACGCATGCCCCGCCGATAATAATAGTATTTTTATGAAAATAATTCGCCCGTAATTATTTTACGTGCCTCCGCGCGGGACTACCGTCTTGTGGCCTAATTAAGCTCGAAAATCCTCGGATTAATTCATTAGGCCATTAATCAAGGGGCCATCAATCCCCTGCTTAATTACACGTGAAACTCAACGGGCCAGCGCTTCTGGTTAGTTCGGGCCGAGGGGTGGAAATTGTAAAATAATGACGTCATAATTTTGTGCTCTCAACTCCTGGTTTTCGGTAAGACTAATTTCAACGGAAGGGAAAGGGAGGTCTGGCGGTCAAGCTTTGTTAATTCGTTGGGGTGTAATTTATCATTTGCCATTATGTCTCGGCGTGGAGATCTGATCTGGTTTTCGAAACAAGGATGCGTTTTTAATGGCAAATTCGGGTACGAGATAAGTCATCAGTCAAACTCTTCTCGATGAAGGGCATGATACCGTGTGGAAGACCATTAGGCTTAGAATTTATCTTACGGTTTACCTCGCGTGTGTATTAATTCTTTGCTCGTCTGCAAACGAGATGAGCTATGTCTTAATTTACCGTCCCAAAAGAAAAGCACAAACTATATAGCCTATCACTGAAAAAAAAACTCCGGCTGAGGGAGCCGAAATTACGGGCTATATAGAGATACCGTCCGTTCCGGGCTCAAAGTCCGGAAATTCCGGCTGCTGGAGCCGTAACTTCGATTGCTCCGGGTTCAGAGGCCGAAGTTACGGCTCCAGCAGCCGGAATTTCCGGCCTTTGAGCCCGGAACGGACGGTATCTCTATATAGCCCGTAATTGCGGCTCCCACGGCCGGAGTTTTTCTTTCAGTGACAAACGGTAAGAACTAGAGGGAGCAAACTACAGAAAAATGAGTGAAAAAGGCTCAATGTTTCCTAAAAATGCTAATAAGACGACTCCTATTATACAATGTCAAAGGTCTCATAATCATAATCTAAAGCATATACTGCTGTTCCACAGTGGATCGACTCAATTAGAGGTCGGACATGAATTTTTTTTACTAAAACTGCATATTTTGATGTATATTTCGTCACATTTTCAATTTTAAAGGGGTGCTTCTTGAAGACAATTTCACAATGAAACCAATGGAACCACTTTTAGAACTTCAAAGTCTTGTATAAACAGAGTTCTAAGCGTTTAAAGGTTCCAAATATAGCCCGACCTATCCCATGACTCGATCCACTGTGCATACTAAGGAAAAAACGCCTATAAACCTACAGCCGTTGCCAATTTCCCTTTGATAAAATACGAATTTACCGGGAAAGTTAAGAAGAATTTTCCCCCATTTTTTCGGAAAATTTTGTTCGTAATTCAATCCAACATATTTGAAAAGGACCCTACAACAAAACGGCCAAATCGGCCTAAACACGGAATCGTACGATTTTCTCAGGGATGATGGAGGGTCTTCCCAAACACTCAAAACTGGTCATATTTTTTGCCTAACCCCCATGGAAAAGGGGGGATGGGGGGTCAAAGTCAAAACCTTTAAAGTAGCATAACTTCTCAACGGTTTATCGTAGAAAGATGATCGTGGTGTCCAAATTTCCAGAAAAATGAGAGCTTTCAGAATATACAGGGTTATTCAAAAGTTACGCACCACTGGCCATAACTTTAGTTCTAATTATGATATCGATTTGCGGTTTGTGGCGTCCTTCCTCATATCGAGGGGGAAACTTTTTGAGGTACTTTTCAGTTTTTCACCCCCCCAGGGGGAGGGGGGGCGGGGGGCAACTCAAAAATTTCAAATGGCAACCCCCATCATGTGATACATCGTTAGAAAGAGCATGAAAAAAGAAAATTTTTGGCGCAAACCGGAAGTCGATCTGACCCCCCTGTCAAAAGTTAGGGGGTCCAAAGGTTATTTAGGGGGTCCGTACCTTCATTTTTTAGAGTAGCTTCGGCGGCTCTTGGACATACCGTTTCTCTTTTCAAAGAGTCCTCGAATACTCCAAGTCTGATACCGAAGTCTTCATATTCGCCCCGGGCCACCACAGCCCCCCGTAGGGGGGGATGGGCCTGTTACAATGAAACATTGCATTAAAATGCGAAAAATCACAGAAGAGCTTCAAACTTAGCATCAAATCCGAGTGGAACTTCTTGCCAATGTTAACGCAAACGCAGCCTGCGACTTTAAAGTGAGTTTTCAAAACTCTTAGCCCCCTGCCCCCCTTCATTTTTGGTTGCAGAGCGGGTAAAAACCGGGAAATTCACTACAAATAATGCCCGAAACTAATGTCCAACTTGAGGAGGACCCTTGAAACGTTGCGATCAGTCGGAGCATTGAAATACAAGGACTGCCACCCCCTTAAAGTACGGAAACATCCAAAACACCCCCGCTGCCCCCCTCATTTTTCGTTGCGGAGCGGGTAAAAACCGGGAAAATCGCCAGAAATGATGCCCGAAACCACTGTAGAACTTGACAAGAACCCTTGAAACGTTGCGCTCAGTCGGAGAACTGCAACACAGGAACTGCCGCCCACTTTAAGGACGGAAACATCCATAAAACCCCCGCTGCCCCCCTCTTTTTTCGTTGCAGAGCTGGTAAGAACCGGGCATCATTTCTGGCGATTTTCCCGGTTCTTACCCGCTCCGCAACGAAAAATGAGGGGGGCAGCGGGGGTGTTTTGGATGTTTCCGTACTTTAAGGGGGTGGCAGTCCTTGTATTTCAATGCTCCGACTGATCGCAACGTTTCAAGGGTCCTCCTCAAGTTGGACATTAGTTTCGGGCATTATTTGTAGTGAATTTCCCGGTTTTTACCCGCTCTGCAACCAAAAATGAGGGGGGGCAGGGGGCTAAGAGTTTTGAAAACTCACTTTAAAGTCGCAGGCTGCGTTTGCGTTAACATTGGCAAGAAGTTCCACTCGGATTTGATGCTAAGTTTGAAGCTCTTCTGTGACTTTTCGCATTTTAATGCAATGTTTCATTGTAACAGGCCCATCCCCCCCTACGGGGGGGCTGTGGTGGCCCGGGGCGAATATGAAGACTTCGGTATCAGACTTGGAGTATTCGAGGACTCTTTGAAAAGAGAAACGGTATGTCCAAGAGCCGCCGAAGCTACTCTAAAAAATGAAGGTACGGACCCCCTAAATAACCTTTGGACCCCCCTAACTTTTGACAGGGGGGTCAGATCGACTTCCGGTTTGCGCCAAAAATTTTCTTTTTTCATGCTCTTTCTAACGATGTATCACATGATGGGGGTTGCCATTTGAAATTTTTGAGTTGCCCCCCGCCCCCCCTCCCCCTGGGGGGGTGAAGAACTGAAAAGTACCTCAAAAAGTTTCCCCCTCGATATGAGGAAGGACGCCACAAACCGCAAATCGATATCATAATTAGAACTAAAGTTATGGCCAGTGGTGCGTAACTTTTGAATAACCCTGTATGTATGATATTAATAAAATTTTAAATTTTGATCCACTTTTTGGGGAATTATACAAGGTCCCCATTTCGTAAATTTTCGTTTTTCTATATTTTCGGTTGTTCGGTTCGCACGGAGCAAAACAAAAACAATCCTAAATGAAAGTAGAGGGCTTAAGGTTTAAAACAAGCCCAAGTTCATCTTGGGGAAACGATTAGAAGCGGAGTTATGAGTCTTCGAAGTTGACGCGGCGCGCGGGAACCTTGTATGTTCCGAGTCTCAAGGTCACTTCCGCCCCCCGGATTGCCCATAGGTCGCAAGTTTTTGTGTTTTTATACTTCTGTAGGTCGGTTTTAATGTATATCATTCAATGTAAATAGAATGTTCGGAATTTTTTAATTTTACGGGAGGAGCGAGAGGGGGCTTAAGAGTATCAACCATTATGTCCATCATACCTCATTAAACATTTGCTGACGATGACGATTCTGCTCTTATAACTTAGAAGAAACCATGGACCCTCAGTTCAAATATACATATGTTCCATACAGAACTGAACCATTTAGAAATTATAACCCATTGATGCCAAATTGTGGGGTACCCCTAATTTTATAATGTTTTAATTGAGCTATAGCTACAGCGCCTGACGGAACTCACTTGGTAAAGCCAAATAGTTTCTGGTAGAAGCAGACGAGCTTTGAGTTTCAAAACAAGTCTCAGTTATTCTTGAGGGGGCTATTTGAAACGCAGTAAAATTTTTTGACGTTAATGTGGTGTACCTCGCCGAAGGCTCATTGTGTAAAATTAAAAAATTCCGAACATTCTATTTACATTGAATGATATACATTAAAACCGACCTACAGAAGTATAAAAACACAAAAACTTGCGACCTATGGGCAATCCGGGGGCGGAGGTGACCTTGAGACTCGGAACATACAAGGTTCCCGCGCGCCGCGTCAACTTTGAAGACTCATAACTCCGCTTCTAATCATTTCCCCAAGATCATTTTGGGCTTCTTTTAAAGCTTAAACGCTCTACTTTTATTTGAAATTGTTTTTGTTTTGATCCGTGCAAACCGAACAACCGAAAATATCGAAAAACGAAAATTTACGAAATGGGGACCTTGTATAATTCCCCAAAAAGTGGATCAAAAGAGCCTTGTTAAAAATGGGTCGAAATTCGCCCCTTTTTAGGCCCTCGATTTTGCCAACGGGACTTGCGCCAAATTGTTGCATATGATGCCCCAAGTCTAAGGTAAAAATTTCAGCTTGAGTTGAAAAGCGGTTTCGGAGATACGGGGGGGTGAAGTGGGGGAGTTGAGCGGCTGGCGTGCGCTCTTTCCGCGGCTGTTCCTCGCCAAATCTTCGTTTTGATGTCACCCATTACATGTTTTCTTATGTAATTTTTTGCGTACTTTCCATTTCTGACCTTAAAAATTACTTACAACCACTTTTGAAGGCGCTAGGGGGTGAAAATAGGGGTTGAACGGCTGGCGGCGCGCTCTTCCGCGGCTGTTCCTCGCCAAATCATCGTTTAGTTGTCACCCATTACATGTTTTTCTATGTAATTTTCCGCGTACTTTTCATTTCTGACCTTAAAAATTACTTACAACCACTTTTGAAGGCGCTAGGGAGTGAAAATGAGAGTTGAACGGCTGGCGGCGCGCTCTTTCCGCGGCTGTTCCTCGCCAAATCCTCGTTTTGATGTCATCCAATACATGTTTTCTGATGTAATTTTCTGCGTACTTTCCATTTCTGACCTCAAAAATTACTTAAAACCACTTTTCAAGGGGCTACGGATTTTGTCACAGTTTTTTTTTTTTTTTTTTGGGGGGGGGTCTTTCAATTTAGGGGTGAGGGGGTGCTTGGGTGAGGGATGGTTTTAAATAAATAAATTACGAACTAAAGGACAGAATTTTTATGAATCAGATTAATATACTACGCGAGGCATATCCTAGATTTGTTCTCATATTTGTTGTATCATTTTTGCGTGTAAATATTTATGTTCCGATGAAATCATGCGTATATATTTTCTCGTAAGGCGTGTGAGGTACACTGAAAAAACTTGAAAATATACGGCAGCAATAGATCTTAAGGAATAATACGAAATAAATTGAAAGAACTCCAAAAAGAAAAAAAAAAAACTGTGACAAAATCCGTAGCCCCTTGAAAAGTGGTTTTAAGTAATTTTTGAGGTCAGAAATGGAAAGTACGCAGAAAATTACATCAGAAAACATGTATTGGATGACATCAAAACGAGGATTTGGCGAGGAACAGCCGCGGAAAGAGCGCGCCGCCAGCCGTTCAACTCTCATTTTCACTCCCTAGCGCCTTCAAAAGTGGTTGTAAGTAATTTTTAAGGTCAGAAATGAAAAGTACGCGGAAAATTACATAGAAAAACATGTAATGGGTGACAACTAAACGATGATTTGGCGAGGAACAGCCGCGGAAGAGCGCGCCGCCAGCCGTTCAACCCCTATTTTCACCCCCTAGCGCCTTCAAAAGTGGTTGTAAGTAATTTTTAAGGTCAGAAATGGAAAGTACGCAAAAAATTACATAAGAAAACATGTAATGGGTGACATCAAAACGAAGATTTGGCGAGGAACAGCCGCGGAAAGAGCGCACGCCAGCCGCTCAACTCCCCCACTTCACCCCCCCGTATCTCCGAAACCGCTTTTCAACTCAAGCTGAAATTTTTACCTTAGACTTGGGGCATCATATGCAACAATTTGGCGCAAGTCCCGTTGGCAAAATCGAGGGCCTAAAAAGGGGCGAATTTCGACCCATTTTTAACAAGGCTCTTTAAAATTTTATTAATTTCATACATACATTCTGAAAGCTCTCATTTTTCTGGAAATTTTGACACCAAGATCATCTTCCTACGACAAACCGTTGAGAAGTTATGCTAATGTAAAGGTTTTGACTTTGACCCCCTCTCCCCCCTTTTCCCTGGGGGTTAGGCAAAAAATATGACCAGTTTTGAGTGTCTGGGAAGACCCTCTATCATTCCTGAGAAAATCGTACGATTCCGTGTGCAGGCCGATTTGGCCGTTTTGTTGTAGGGTCCTTTCAAGGGAAAATGTTCATAACTTTCTTCAAAAATAAATATTTTTCGAGAGGAAATTTGCCATCATTCGACTGCTTTGACGCTTTTAATTAGCATTGCAGTAAAGGGTACTCCAGAGGGAAGGAACTGTTCGAGGAAGGACTGACTCGTTCTGCCGTGCTAAGGAAGAACCTGATGAGACCTGAACTACAAAAAAAAAATCCGATGATTTTTCCTCGAAATATCGTATAAAAACCAATTTACACAACGGATTATTCGGTATTCAACCCCTGAACGAGGTGTTAAGGTTTTTAAGGATGGATCGAAATACTGGGAATACTGGGTTATTATTCAAATCACTAAAAATATACACTCACCAGTCGGAGGAAATTTGTTCAGTGAGTATTTTTTTATTTTTAAGTGAAATATGAGTATTTTTAAAACAGATTGGGAGGCTTTTACAACTTTTGTCATTTGTGTTTGTGCGATTCATCCAATATTAATTGAACTTGTTACTTACAGAAGGGCTCATGAGCGTCTTTTCAGAAATCGAGTTTTCAACGGAAAACTATATTCTTTGAGGGTGAACATATCGAATTACCGAGCGAGTCTCCCAGGACGCTGTTTAAACGTCCCTCTATAAAATCTGCTATAGTGGAAAAAGAGCGTAAGCTCCGAGCCACCTCTCCGTCAGCCCAGGATTAATCAGAGAGACAGAGAATTTGCTGGAGACTTTAACGCAAGGTTAGAAAAATAGACGTAGGTCGTGTTATGCCTTCAAAGTATGATAAAAACCATAAGCAATGGCATTAAATAATATCTTCAACATTTAAATCGAACATGGATGTACTAACTGTCATATTACCGCTATAAATGACAGTTTGTGAGCAGTTTTATAGAAGGAGGATGTATCCACCAAAATATGAATTTTTTTTTATTCCTTGCCCGATTTCTCCAACCCTGCTCGTGTAACTGTGGTTACATTACAGATATAGTGCCTAGAGCACTGATTTAATTTTTTCCAACTGAAATATATAGAAGTGCCGAAGAAATTAAGTTTTCTCATGTTATATTGAAACTCGGAATTTGACGGTTACGGCATTCTTAAAATAACTCGTTCTGTAAAACTTTTATCTTATTCGGGAGTTAATTTCCAGATTTCTCGTTGTGTGTATTGATTTCCTCGTGAATTTTTGACGAGAAAATTCAATGCGCGGTGATTTAATTCATGAGCTCTCTTAGTGGCATAGACGGAAGGGGGGGGGGGGGTGTCCCAGGGGTCTGCTCCCCCCTTGGCCTCGTTAATTGTACCTCTTTTTAACTTTTGGAGGACAGATACATAAAATATTATCAGGGACGTACCCAAAATAATGTAAATTTTCCGTCACGTTTTTGAATGGACGCCCTCCTCCCTCTCAAAGAATTCCTAGCTACGCCACTGAGCTTTCTAGAGACCCGTTACGGATAATCAACTCCGCCCGTCCTTCACTTCACTCCGTATCCATATTGCTGTGCTTCGGAAAAACGCCGTACGAACTTTTGAGAGTTGCCAAAATTCCTCAACTTCGAAGTCTATACTCAAGGATAATTATGATTGTTCTCTTGAAATTTTCAGATAACTTAGATCTGATAGCGAATAAAATTTTCCAAAAAATTGGAGGAAAATTATTCACATTTTTTCCTGAAAATTCATATTTCATTAAAGGAAATTTAGTAGCACCTGAAGGCTTATACGGTGTTCTTCTTTAGCACGGCGCGGCAGTATATCACTTGGGTGTCTTGGGGGGGGGGGGAGGGGTGGTGCAAGCTCCGCACTGAAAAAAGCTATGGCTTATAAACCAATTAGTGGTTCATATGAAACACTACAACAACTGATAGTGGTGTTCCATATGAACCTTTAGTTGGTTTATAAAGCCATAGATTTTTCTCAGTGCGGAGCCTGCTCCCCCCCCCCCCCCCCAAGACACCTAAGTCATATGCTCCCCAGGACGCTGTTCAAACGTCCTTCTATAAAATCTGCTATAGTGGAAAAAGAGCGTAAGTTCCGAGCCACCTCTCCGTCAGCCCAGGATTAATCAGAGAGACAGAGAGTTTGCTGGAGACTTTAACGCAAGGTTAGAAAAATAGACGTAGGTCGTGTTATGCCTTCAAAGTATGATAAAAACCATAAGCAATGGCATAAAATATGATCTTCAACATTTAAATCGAACATGGATGTACTGACTGATAGATTTTTCTCCGCGTGCATGCGGAGTGAGATTCACTCCGTGATTTCTAAATTTTAAGGGCGTGCTTGGATTTTTAAGGGTGACTAGACAACGGTGACGAGATTTCTAGTTCCGGAGCAGTGCACTGTGCAGGTCAGAATTGCGCGGGGCCAGGCCTCCTCGTATGGAGGTGCAATACCGGAACCGGGGAGCGGGGCACAGTGGATCGAATCGATCGAAGCAGTCGGACAAAATTTGAAAACTTTAAACGCTCACAACTCCGTTTATACAAAATTATGAGGCTCTTAAAGAGGTTTCATTGGTTTCCTCGTGAAATTTTCTTCACAAAGCACCCGTTAAAATTCAAAATGTGGCGAAATAAACATCGAAATTTGCAGTTTTAGTCAAAAATTACATGTTCGACCTCTTTAATGGAGAATTTGCACGCAAATTTTTTATTGCTTCATCTGAAAGTGTCTAATGAGCTGATTTTGCAGTATTTCTTATGCTTTTTTCCTGCTGTGGGAAATGGTATAAAAATAGATGTAAAAGCGAGGAAGTAAACCGCCTGGTGACGTCATCTGGCGGCATTTCCCATTTAAACACACGTATTTCAGCAGATTAGATCATCTTGTCATATCTTCTCCAATAATTGTTCAATTCATGAACCAAGCAGTGTTCGAAACTCACCTTTGAGTTTTAAGAGCCATGTGGCGCATCCAGCCCGATTTTTAGGCGTCATTGAAGATTTTTAAGGGGGCTAAATTGACTTTTCGCCTATATTACGGCGCGTTTAGTGAAAAGTTAGACGCAAGATGTTTTCGTAACAGAACTAGTAAGTAAGTGTAACATGGGGAAGACAAAAGCACAAATGATGAAATCGCGAAGAATAGAAAAAGCTTTCACTTGTGGTGCTGAAAATTTCGAATAATCACCGAATATGAAAATTCAGATTTCTAGAGGCCAATTTCTATGGGCCACGTTGGCGCAGAGCCTTCATTTATTTTTTTAGGCGCCATGGCCGATTTTTTAGGCGCGTTTGGCGCGTTGGCGACTGTGAGTTTCGAACACTGCACTGGAACCAAGGGTATCCTCGTGTTCAGTTTACTCAGTAGTTTCCACCTAACTACGAAATTCATCAAATTTCAGACACATGCAAATTCTCTATTGACTCGATCTACTGTACGGAGAGCGGGGACCGGCCATTCTATTCCAGTGTCCATTTGTGCCTGTCGCGATGAACGGACGCATAAAGCAGGCTCCAATTCAAAGCTTTGACGCGCCCTGGCCGTCGCGTCGTCTCGCGTCACACCAGAAAAATATGGCCCTCTCATCATCGTCAGTGGGCTGTTTTTATTAGCTTTTCGGCGACACGTTGCCGATTCCAGGTGGAATCCGCGATGAAAATCCTACCTCAATGGGAATGCAAGAAGTCACGTAATCTTTAAAATTCCATCAAGCCAAAACCTCTTTAAACTTGTCATCACCTACCAGTTTTCTAGAGGGTCGATTTTTCTCAAAATCCGCGTTTTTTTTCGCGCAATTTTTTTGCGACTAAAACAGGCATTTTTGTAAAAAAAATCGTGAGGAATTGCTGGTATAACTCAGTGTCGTATTACTTTTCCAGATAAACGAAAAAAAACACTAAGAAGTGGCCCGAACTGTATGTAACAAGGTGGAGAAATGGTGCTGGGCCCACACCATTTCTCGGGGAAACAAAGCCAAGAAATTCCAAAAATTAAATTTAATTAATTTTATTAATTTTGCCTCTAATTTTAATTTTTGGAATTTCTTGGCTTTGTTTCCCCGCGAAATGGTGTGGACCTAGCACCATTTCTCCACCTTGTTACTTTTCCAGATAAATATAGTTTTGTTCAATGTTCAATGCAAGTTTTGGTAAAATACTTGAGCCACAACACATTACTGAAATAATAAATAAATTAAGTTGAAACAACTTTAGATGTGGTAGTAATTATGCGACGTCAACTATGCCATGCGTCTTTGCTGAATCAACTCCATGCGATCTGTTTAATTTTGAAATTCAATCCGATTTGTTCAATTTAGAATTTTTGTTCCCCCTCACTGAAAGGCGGTATCTGAAAACGTGTTGACATACCCGAAGCCCAGGACTCGAATCCTGTCCATGGCGAGACACGAGAGCGAAAAACTTGTTGTATGTTGTACGATTGTCCTAGATTCCAGAATAAAGTTGAGCAAATTTGGCCTAACCATCAACTCCTGACTATAGACATGGCGTTCCGAATTTTCGTCACCGGCAAAATACCTGCCCTCTCGTGAAATATGACAAAACCGGCAACAGTGTGCTAGATGAGATGGCGATCTCGCTTTCCTTCAGCGCAGAAAACGAGCCCTCGTTAAAACGCGATCATTTGCTGTCCAAGTCGCATCCAACTGCACGTTGTTAGATAGCCAAAAACGATTTATTTTTTCACGCCGTAAGGAATTATCCTTTTTCCATCGACGACTTGTCAACACCGAATTCGCGGGGGCTGTTCTGCGCGTACAAACATTTGCTTTTGAGTGACAGGCCGAAGCGCGGTCGTAAAGTATCATGTTTTTGTTGATGCGTAGAATGTACAATATAGTATAAAAGTATAAAAGGCGAAAGGGCAACTAAAACCGACTGGCGCAGTGATTACAGCCTCACTCGTTGAAATATCGGCGATAAACATATCGCCTCGGTTTTATGTGGGTAGAGGGGTATCCCAGCTCAAGCGCATATATTTATCGGGAAGCCCGTTTTTGCTGGGGCAAGTAGAGGTCAAATTAGCTTCTATAAAGCGGCAAACTCTATCAAACGTACAGGCAAGAATGAGCTGACCCGAGTATAGCAAAAAAAAATCAACTTTTTTGGCTTCCTTCGCCGAGAACAAAATCCCTACAAAATTAAATTCCCTGTGTTTAAAGGGTCCCCCCGTAAACATTGGCAATAGGAGCTGCGTCTCAAAATACCACAGTAATTCTTAGCCGGATATAGAAGGCTGTAGAAAATCATATAGGTGGCTATAGAAAGCGAAGAAAATCGTACAGCCGCGGGCTATCGTTCCTATCGCCGGGTCATGCAGTTTATCGCGTGACTATAGCTTTATCGCCATCGGCTATATAAGGCTATAGAAGAATAGCCGGCTGTAGGTCTATAGTATTTTGGAATACAGATCCTACTGCCAGTTTTTACCAGGGTGCCTTTAAACAAAAATCATTCACAACTTAATAAACGTTTCTTTTTTTTATTTTTCTCATATGCCTGTTCAAATAATCCAATTTTGAAAATCTACGTAATTTTGCTTATTTTTAATAAACACCAATGGTTTCTAATGGTAAACTTATCAAAGTTTGTGGACGGATATAAAACATACAACAGCATGATTTGACGCTTGAAAGTTTACAAGAAATGTTCTAAAAGTCAGAAATTATCTCATCGAGTCGTTCTACGGAGTGCTGAAGAACCACCTCCTCACAGAACTGCTCCCTTTAAACTAGACGCAATGCCAAGGAATTCAACTATATCACTCGTTGTAATAATTTAATTGAGAGGAAAAAATGGAACGGGTCTAATCTATCCAGAACCAGAATTTTTGTCGCAGCGTCTAATTGGATTGGGAACCCAGGAGGCCGTGATGATCCCATGAGATAATAACGTTCGAGCACACACGCACACGCTCCAGGTTGAAAAAGGGATGATGAATTCTACAGGGTGTCCCAGAATTAAGTACAAATATAGGAGGAGTCGATTCTTTGGGTCAAAAAATATGTTTTTGTAATAAAACTTGTTTTCCAAAAACGCTTTTCCTGGGGCCATGGCAACCACTGAAAGAAATAGTTCTGTTCACAGGGCTCCTGCACTTCTTTTGTAACAGTCACAGAAGCTTTCGTTATGAGGACAGAGTACTCTGTTCCCCCGACCGAAGTCCTGTCTTCACAACAGAAAAATGCTGTAAGTATAACGAAGAAATTGCAGGAGCCCCGTTAACAGAGGGTTCTGTCGTCAGCACCATCTATTTTTTTCTGTGAGCCCCAGTTAATTGGAGGAAGAAAGTCATCTTTTTAACACTGTGACAATGTTTATCAACCGATATTATAATGAAAAGCGGTAAATGGGGGTAATTCTTAGCGCTCTTTTCATTTTTGATCTCCAAAAAAGGGAAAATTAGTGTTGTGGGGCGGGGGGTAGGGGATATCTAATCTAAAAGTGGCCAAAATTAATGTTTCCAGCAACATAAATTGATTTTTGATGGCACTCTCAGATTCAGAGTTGGAAAATATTGTGAAAATGTGTATAGCGTTTTTTTTTTTTTTTTGCTATGACTCATCGTTTCCGAGCTAATGTAGGGACTGATAGGGATTATTAGAGGGATAATAGGGTCACCAGGGAAAGCGTTTTTCCACAAAAGTTATACCATGAAAAGTTTTACCGGAAAAAAGTCATGCCACAAAAACGTCGTTTTTTGACCCAAAAAATAGACTCCTTCAATATTCGTACTTAATCCTGGGTCACCCTGTGCACGTTTTTCCACAAAACTTATATCATAAAAAGTTATACCGGAAAAAAGTCATACCACAAAAACGTCGTTTTTTGACCCAAAAAATAGACTCCTTCAATATTCGTACTTAATCCTGGGTCACCCTGTGCACCCTCCCCGTTCCAAGAGGTTAAAACAGGTGTATCGTGGCCCAGTGAATCCAGGGACAGCCTAAGCTCCAATTAACAAATAGTCCAAATAATTCCAGCGCTTTGAGTCGCATGATAATCCCTGGCGAGGGTAACTAAGAATCATGGGGTAATCGGCGCGAAGGGCGATAAAAAGCGGAGCAGGTATTACAACCCTTAAGGATGTTTCTCTCAAAAGGTACACGCACTCGATGTTAACCACCCGTTGGAATGTGCGGCGATCTTTTTGGGGTTGCCCGGGAATTTTCGGGTTATAACCACGGCAATTAACTTGACCGCTGATAATGCGTCAATGCATTCGAAGCTTGTCTTATCCCGCACGGCGGAAGAATGCCGTATCAACATTTGAATGTTGTCAATGTTTCTCCGATGAAATACGTATTTTTAACCAAAGTTATAGATATTTATGACCAAAGATTTCAACAACTTTTGACAGAATTACAATGAAATTATCTGGAAAATTGGAAGGGAATTTTTCAAGAGTTTTCCCAAAATATCGTGTTTTATGAAAGTAAATTTGACAATGTCTGAATGCACTTATAATGCTCTTCCTAAGAAGGACAATTTAGGGTGGCTTGTGCAAGCAATATTGGTTAAAGGTCGGTAAAAAGGAGGAATAACCCAAAGATCTTGATACCGTTTCCTCTCATATCATTAGTATTCGTCGATTTGCTCATTTAGGGTGGTATTTTCTCCTTATCAAAAGTATAGGTCTGAAAACTGATGCTTTTGTTATTTTACATAGTTAATGATTGGAATTACAAAATAAGGCACACGATTTAAAATGCTCGTTGATTAATTATCAACGTTTCCTATCTCTGGTGTGACCGCGTCCATTGGGGGACAAGGATCCTTGGGCCACGAATAATTAAGATAGAGTTATTAATGTGGGAGCAAAGATGAGTGTCCTCCGAATATTTTGAAACAAAAAACGAGTCCGAAAATAAAATTTGCTCATTGAAAAAAATGTATTTATTGCGGCAGTGCTCCCATTTTCCAGAACTAGTTCCGAATTTCGAAACTTTTGAGATTTTCTTGATTTTTCCCCGGAACTTTTGAAATTCCCGAAATGTTCCGGATCCTATGCATTTTCCGGAACTCTGAAAAAATCTTAAAAGAATCCCGGATCTTTTTATGGTCATAGAGTAGGAGCAATTGGAACAAAAAAGTTCCGAATCTCGGAACTTTTAACGGACATGGAATAGGAGCACTGTATTGCGGAAACGAAGGTGTAGCGTAAAATGTACTCGGGCTTGAAGAATGGAACTAAAATCGAAAGCTGGCCTCTAATTTTGCGAGGTCATTTGCGACGGCTCATCAAGAGAGGAACGTCTGGAATGACACGATGAATAAGAGCCGATGAAAAAATGACGGGAATAAGAGGAGGAAGAATAAAAACATCAAGAAGATGATAGGTCGCATTCTCCGGTCTTTAAACCGCACACCGCGTTTGACTCCTGGTTTTTACTGGGCCGGCCGCCCGTTCCATTCAGCTGGGAGACCAGACCCCACGTAGCCAAATTTAACGCTCAAAAGAGTTCCAATCAGAGTCCCTTTTTACTGAGAGTAAAGACAATACGAATCCGTTTCTGATTGGTGTTCGTATTTTAGGCCTCCACAGTGCCACAAACGGATGTGAAGATAACATTTTCACCAGTTGCAAAAATTATAAACTGGAAGTGACCGGGAATTAGGGGCACGGCAAGGAACACACTGAATGAGAGAGGGAACGGAAACAGAAATTCGGGAATGAGTTGATCAAAGATTACGAAAAACATTCAATTTGAGTAATCTTTATTCCCGTTTGTGACATCCACGAGCCGCGTTGTCTCAACTCTCCCTGTAATGGAAGTCTAGCTCCAAACAGCCTTTGAGCTCATATTAATCGTTTTAAAATAAGGAATCAAAAATTAAACCTTTTTTGGTATAGAGGGGCTGAAGTTCGTGAAACCGAAGTCCACAGGAAGAGCAAGAACTGACTTTCTTGCCATAAGCAAAATTATTAAAAATTTATATTCTAGGATGTTCATAATAAGTGTTAATCTGTCATAGCATGATGGCATGATGGATTAACACTTATTGGAACAATTCTATTTGAGATGTTCTTCTGGAGGCTGAGTGTCCATGTCTCCTCTATGTAAAGGGAAATTCGATTTCCACCAGAAGTCCAGAACACTCTTGACTATCGATCCAAGCACGGCAACCCTTTGTTGTCAGATAATGCTGAAAAACCAGCGCATTTTCTTATTTAAGCCCATGTAAAATATCCACAATTCACATCAAATCTGGCAACCTCAAAGTAACGGACGGGAATCGGTCAAAAGGAAAAGCACAAAATGCGATCAGTCTCAAGGGAGCTAATAATTAGGTAATTAGTATGTGAGGGAGATTAGACTCCCGGACTTCATCTGACGACGTTGGATGGAGCAACTTGGATTCACCGAAGCCTTGTCCCCTCGTTTTTTTTTCTTTTTTTTAAAGATCTCCTGCCCCCCTCCCCCCCTTTGCTGATAATTAAGTCGGAGCCCTTTGCTCCCGTGCCATCGTTTCCATAATAAATCTTTTATTTATATCTATCGAACAAGTAGCTTTGCCTGTAGTTCATTCTTCTACCCTTTCCTCTCCTCGAGGTTTTTTTCTCTCGTCTCGTTCGGACAGAGATATTTGGAGGAACTACTGCTGTTGCATACTAAGCAACCGCACTCTGGGTCAAGATTGTCACATTTCGGACCTCTGATGAATTTTTGCCTGTTTGAGGCTTCCTTTCTCAGGGTGAAAATTGAGTCAAATCATTAGTGAGGACTTTCATGAAAAAAGCAAGATAAATGATTTTAAACATTTTTCGAAATTTGTCGAATTTTGCTGTGGGAAATTTCGTCACATTCCGACTAAATTATCACAAGCGCCATGCGACGTTTAAAAATTTCCGCCGCCATTTTATTTTTTACAGAGGAATTTTTCAACAAAGCTGTCCGAAAATTTCACTGCATTTTCTTTGTATATATATAAAGTCGCTTTACAACGCACTCTGGCGTTCTACGACACCCAAACGCCACATATGCCTGTCTTCCCAGAGGTTATCGGGCAACTGACAACGCAACATCTCTTCGTCAACGCCCTGCCGCCAACCCTTTACGGGACGTCCCCGTTCGCCTTTTCCATTTCTTTTCTTTGTGCTGCCGATAAAATTCAGTGGTATTTTCAAACAGATTCAACCGACAATTTCTCTATACTAAAATAAGATGGCGTTGGGAACTTTTAAACGTCGCATGGCACTTGTGATACTTTAGCTGAAAGGTAACGATTTGGTAATGTCTGAAGGCTCATGCGGTGTTTATTTCTACTACACGACAGTAATCTTACCTTTAATACTCCCCCTTTCTCGAAGCATCCCTAACCCAGTCTCCACTTTCGCAGTGTGTTTTTTACCTTCGTTCACGTCAGAGCGTTGGCAAGATGGAGCTGATTGGCGGGAGAATTTAATTAGGGGTGTGCTTGACAACAAATATCAGAATATCGGACGGGATCGGGCGGGCATCCTCCCCCGCGGTCAGCTGTGATATCATCAATCACGAGGATGCTGAGTCGTAACAGTTATGCCGACCATCGTCGCAACATCGCACCAGAATGGACTCCTCCGCTCATATTCACAGTCGCTCCTTAAGGTGATTCGATGGTCGCCATATTTTGTGTCAGAACGACTTGCGATATATCGCATCCATTGGCTCGGCCTGGCCATAAGGCCAATCTTCAATTGGCAGATACGCCCCCTTCGCGCGCCGGAAACGCGCCCCTCCGACAGATAGCAAAATAAGAAGAGAAAAAAATTACGACCGAGAATATATGCGGAAAATTTCTTAAATGAATGGAAGAAGAGAGAGAGTTAGGAGTAAAAAAAGCTGCTTTTACGCATGATAGTGCTGAACAGAGGCTTAAGAACTACTTTCTGAAGCTTAATTATTTTTCTGTGAATTTTTCACCTTTTTGTTGACATACAGGCGCTCCATCATCCCTCTCCTTCATTCGCTATGTGTAACTCCCTAAGAAGCGATGGTCGGTTCGATTTGTACACATACGCACTCTTTACAGACTCTTGAGAGACCTTTAAACATATGTCCCCCTTTTCAAAATGACTATTGATTTGGACACACCATAGCATATATCGGGCAAACTCGGCAAACTTAACCTTAATTTATTTCGAAATTCAAAAATAAGAGGCATCTGTAAAGTGTAAACGCGATACAACTATTCGCGAAAGATGGCCATCCACATTGCATATGGCAAATGTAAGACGAGATGACGTGAGTCGTAAACTCGCAATGCTCTGCTCCGTGCTACTAGTTAAAAGCACCATTACGAATAAGACAAGTTAAAGCACCATTACGAATAAGACAAACGCAAACAAGTATGGAAATAAAGCGAGGGAAAGGATGAGCGTTAACGACGGCGCAGAGATACAACTATTCGTACTTGATGGACGTCCGTGCCGCATCTGAAAAATTGAAGGCGCGATGATGCGAAGCGTGACCTCTCAATGCTCCGCTAAATACTGTCAATGAGGTGTCGCTCAGATTCGGGAAAAAAGTTAAAAAGAGGCCCGAACACATCTCTCCTACCTTCGGCTGTGTTACTCACGTAGTGCCTGAAGCACCATTACGAATAACAAAAAAGAAAACAAACACAATATGGAAATAGAGGGAGGGAAAGGATGCGTGTTTACGACGGCGCAGAGATACAACTATTCGTACTCGATGGACGTCCGTGCGGCATCTGAAAAATTGAAGGCGCGATGACGCGAAGCGTGAGCTCTCAATGATCTGCTACATGCTGTCAGTGAGGTGTCGCTCAGATTCGAGGAGAAAAGCTCAAGAAGAGGCCCGAATACGTCTTCCCTGTCTTCGGCTATATTGATACTCCTTCTTCCGTCTTTTTTCAGATTCGTGTCTAATTCTTTCTCGGGATAGATTTGCAGACCCAAGTCTTAGGCTCGCAGCACTGGCTCGGTTCTTTTGGAAATAATGGTGCTTGGATGCGTCTACTGGCTTTAATTTTTTATGTTTTCTTCAATTTTAGAAGTCTGCTGGTCGGTTACTTCAACACGTTCAATTTTGCAATTCTTACTCTGTACGATTAATAAACTTTGAACCTGAAAATAGCGTAAGCATGTGCTGCTTTGCCAAAATTTTCTGAGCCCCTTTCCACGTAGGGGTTGCCTTTCCAGGTCTACGCCCTCAGATACGAGCTAGTCCAACCCTATCTGATACATAGTTCTTCATCAAAATTTCTCGGAGAACACGATCAGAACAAAAATTTCTGAAATCAACACCAAACGGAGGCATGAACGTTTTTAGTTTACATTGGTTACAAGAATTTTAAATTCTTTGTTCACAAGAAAAAGTATGGTCTACTTGAATCAAATCGTGTACTACAACAGTATTGACAGACTTTTTAATCGAGCAATGTTGCTTTCTCGCCTTGTGTCATTAAAAGTGTAAACAATGTGCAACAGCTGAGCCAAAGTACCGAAATCAATGATGCCATCTCTTCATACCGCAGAGGCCGTTACAGTATATCATTTAAAGTGCGATTTGTCTGAAGTAGACTCGTGTTCCTTTAAAAGCGGGAGGTTTGAATTCACACATCGAAAAATGCATGTTAAATAGTTTAGTTCGGAGTTAGTTTTGGTAATTTTAGTTGCACGAACCGTGCTCTGCGAGAAATTTTGGTTAAGAATCACGTATCAAAATGCTGAAATTCGTGGCTCGTCTACTTGTCCATTGTAGTACAGGTTCGTACTTCATGATTCCTTGTGATAATAAATAAACTTTTTCTACTCTCATCTTAAAATTATTACTATGCCAGTGTCTGTCTGTGCTGATGCACTAAGGCCAGAGTCCCACCTTCGGGCAAAAAATCAACAGTAAAAAAGCAACTACATAATCATTACTTAAAAAGTCTTGAATCCCCCCGTGCAAATCCAAATTCTCGACTGTGGCAACGGCGCTAGAAGTATGAAGCTGGGGGACATTCGCACGCCGGCTCCGCAGGTGTGACAGGGGGGCTAATTACATTGCCCCTGACAGTTATAATTGCGAGCGACGTTGCCGAACCGTACACTTACCCCCCTGCTCTTGCTTGACGTACGGACGGAATTCGTAAATTTGGCAACGTCGCGCGGGGGCGGTCACGTCTGGCCCGTGTTTGAGCCAATTACCGAACGGACATCACGACCCGTTAAGTAGGAGCCACACACGATGACCACTAGACCACTGTGCATGAGTGTTTTTTTGTTTGTTTTTTCTATCCTCCCCCACGCCTTGCCACCCCCCGGCCCCCCTCCTCCTGGACGAGGATGTCCAATCATGACGAGCCCGTCTCTGGATCTCATATTGTAATTGGACCGAGGAGACTTCGGTCTCGATGAACAAGTAACATCCTCCGGATGAGAGGAGGTGGGTTCGTTGTCTGGAAAAGTGAGTGAAATGACTAACGCGAAACGAGCGCTGAAAAGGAAAGTATGTTAGGCTCAAATGCACAGCCATTAAAATCTGGTACTGAGTACACTGAAAAAAAATTCTCGGCGTTTTTACCACGGCCCGTTGGTACTTTTACCATCTCACTTTTTTACCAATTATTGGTAATTTTACCAAGACAGACTGGTGGGCTTACCTAAAAACCGGTATTTTTACTCTTTTTTCAGGTAAGAATACCACTTTTATTGGTAGACAATTCCCGGTAACTTTGCTATTTTATCTCGGTGATTCTACCACGGTCGATAAAAAATATTGGCGTTTTTACCAAGGTCCAGTAAAATTACCGAGAAAGTTCAATAATTTTACCGAGATTTCTCGGTAAAATTACCAATTCCATAAATGGTAATTTTACCAAGAAAAAACTGGGATCGAATAGAACCCTGAATTCTTGGTAATTTTACCCTTTTCATAGTAAATACACCGAGATTTTTTTTTCAGTGTAGGCTCAAATGCACAGTCATTAAAATCTGTTACGGAGTATTTAAGCAGTCTTAACAGACCCAACATTTTCACGGTGGGGAAGCTCGCAAAGTTAAATTTTCTTTTCAATCATAACAGTTAGATAATACATTTTTCAATTTTTTCTTTTAAATTGTAAATTAACAATTACACAAATTTACATACACATTTCTAGACTGCTTTAGTCTTTATAAATTTGTTTTTAACATGGAATAATCAAATATAACTAATGGTTCCATTAAGATTTTAAGACGCCGGAGAAGTAAAGATTTTACTTATTATTATTACTTCACCGTATAGGTATAATATCTTTGATAGGGTGGTAGAATAACGTGGTAGTCATTGATGGACATGACTAGTCATCAAGAGTTCATATGAAGCACTATTTATATGGTCATTTTAACCAATGTTTTCTTCTCAAAATGGGTGGTTTAAGGGAATCAGTTGGAGTTCGGAGAAAATTGCAAAATTTTTAAAACAAGACGAGAGGAGGAGAACGCAAGATTTTTATTAAGTCGGGAACTAACACGACACGTTAAAAGAAATGCGCAGATTAAAACGTAAAAGAGCCACAAGTTGATTTCAACTTCGTAGGCACCGCGGGTATCAAGGCCACGTTGTCGGCTTCCCAAAATTGTGAGAAAAACGTTAAGTTTGTAAAACCTACCACTTCAAAGTTGGTGATCAGATTTCTATTAGAATTTTAAAAAATGTTGACGTTCAAATAATGATGGAGAGCAAACGCAGTTTACAATATCTATATGTAAGTTTAGAATTTTACTATTTTTATAAATAAAGAAAATTGACGATCCTATTGTAGTTTTTCACAAAGTATTCCATATCAGATTTTATTTTTTGAGCCCGAACACTCATCACAGAAAGAATATATCAAAAAGACACAATTTTCATAAAAGATCACATATTCCATGGAGTTGTTTCAATATAAAAATGATATTAGGGCGATTTTTGAAGAATATCTAAGAGCGGTTTGATGAGTGGACAATTCGGCACGACAATCAGTTTGACAAAACTTGTTTTGATGTACACTGAAAAAAAAATTCTCGGCGTTTTTACTAAGGTCCATTGGTACCTTTACCATCTCACTTTTTTTTACCAAATATTGGTAATTTTACCAAGACAGACTGGTGGGCTTACCTAAAAACCGGTATTGTTACTGTTTTTTTTTCAGGTAAAAATACCACTTTTTTTGGTAATCAACTCCCGGTAACTTTGCCATTTGATCTCGGAAATTCTACCACAGTCGATAAAAAATATTGGCATTTTACCAAGGTCCAGTAAAATTACCGAGAAAGTTCAATAATTTTACCGAGATTTCGCGGTAAAATTACCAATTCCATAAATGATAATTTTCTCAAGAAAAAACTGGGATCAAACAGAAACCTGAATTCTTGGTAATTTTACCCTTTTCTTAGTAAATACACCGAGATTTTTTTCTCAGTGTACATTTCAACCTTCCTGTCTACTAATCTTACGCCTGAAGCTTCTGTGAATACGCAAATGGGTTTTTTGACTTCAAAACTTTCTCGATTCAAGGGATATTAAGAAAAAAAAGTGAGGCGGAAACGAAATTGCAACGCGGTGCGGGGGCCCCACTCAAACTGCAGGCGGTCTGACACTCGGCTGAGCCGCGTCATGTCCTCCTCAAATCAGTTTTATGTTCTTGTTCTATCTCACCGTGCCTCCAACGCCAACCTCGCCACTCGCGAAAATCCTGATTGCGCTGATTATTCGCACCGATGTCCAATCCCTGCAGTCCGGAACTCCGGTTTCTCAAACGTAATTATTTTCCTGGCCCCTCGCTCCAACGTTACCAAATTCTGACTGCATTTCAGGGGATTTGAGAACAAGACGCATAAGTGCAGTTTTTGCTATTTCAAGAAATGCGTGTTTAAAGTTTTACACTGAAAAAAAAAACTCCGGCCATGGGAGCCGCAATTACGGGCTATGTAGAAATACCGTCCATTCCGGACTCAAAGGCCAAAAATTCCGGCTGCTGGAGCCGTAGCTTCGGCCTCTGAACCCGGAGCAATCGAAGCTACGCCTACAGCAGCCGGAATTTTCGGCCTCTGAGCCCGGAACAGACGGTATGTCTATACAGCCCGTAATGGCGGCTCCCACGGCCGGAGTTTTTTTTTTTCAGTGTAGATTCACATGCAGCCTAATGGCAGAGAGGAAGTTTAAACTAATTTTTTGATACTCTAAAGTTGGACTTTAGTTGTGAATGTTTCATGGAATATACTTTCAAACTAGTTTTAGTTGATTTCAAGAATATCTCATTTTTTTCAAAAACTGCACTTATGCGCCTTGTCCTCCAAGCTCCTCATTTCTGTTTTCCTACAAGGAGAGCTGAAATGCAGCTATGCTGAAAGGGACTATGTGCATAGGGTTTGAGTGTGAAATGTAGTTCTTTCAACACCTTTCAAAAAGCACGGCAGTGTGAGCATGAGATAGCAGCGGGGTAAAGGAGGGGCCATGCCACCATGACCCCCTTTTTTCCGTCCAAAAAAAGTCCAAAGAATGAAGGACGAGAAACGCATAAAATAGCAAAGAAGAAAACATTACGCACAAAGTCCTAAGGAAATAGCCTATGCGCATACTAGTTCTATGGTACAACCAGTATATTGAATCAGTCAGAAAACGTTTTGAGCTGATTGTTTTGAGCTATTTTTTGTTGAACGATAACTTTTCTGTGGCAAAGCACGATTTGGTGACAGACGCACTTGGACCATCAGAGGCAAAACGTCAAATTTATTTGCATACTGGCTATAAATTAGTAAATTCGTCTTTTGCTAATAGGTTTTCAATTATTTAACGTTATTCAATTACATAGTTTGTTAATTCTTATATTCATAAAACTATTCAAATGATTGGAATAATTTCATTTATCACTCTTTTTTATTTTATTCATGAATATCTTAGGTTTAGTTCATTTTTTTTTCATTTTTTTTTCATTTTTTTATTTTTTTTTTATTTTTTTTCATTTTTTTTATTTTTTTTTTTTTTTTTCATTTTTTTCATTTTTTTTCTTGCTCGTTTCGTATTTTCTAGCAGCTTTTCCTATTTGGTTATCTTAGATGTTTTTATCTCGGTTGAAGTTCAGTGATAGGTCATTTATAATCAGCAAAATGCAACACAACAAATATATAGCAGTTCAGTCTCCAAAACTCTTGGAGTCCGGAAAAGGCAACATTGTCTGCGATAACCTGATTGCGTGAACACGCAACATTTGTCCAACACCAACTGCTGTCCAGCGCGCGAGACTAAACATCAATTTCTCTCTTTTAATGAAAATATTCCTCAAACTCCTGCTGCGAAGATTCTTTCAGAGGATTTGGCGTTACTTACAAAATATTTCCAAAATAAACTGCTTTCGAGGGTTCCAGAATCACTAAACCATGTTTTTTGCGGTTATCCCGTTACAAGTGATAAATTGAAGCGAGCAGTGAGATACCGAAAAGAGGAAATTCTGTTTTGGACCATTCTTCAGGAAGGGGAACACCTTACCGAATAATTTCGAATTGAAGAATATTTATTTATACTATAAGCTCTCAAGCCTCCAAAATTTTCATTTCTGGTAACGTATGATTCTAACCTTCTAATGGGCCGATACTCAAAATGTTTGCGCCTATTGACAGGTGATTGTCTTTAAATGAGCTCGCTTTAATCAGATTTTGGAAATATGACCCAGGTTTTTTTAAATTACGTGACAAAGTTGTGAATTCTCCCATTTAAACAATGTAAATTTTTATTTTTTTTGTCACAGTTTGTTCGAGCGGCCACTGGGCCAATTCAAACATTTTTCGTGGCTATCGACAGGCGATAGTCCATAGACGGAAAGCTGGATCAGATTCTGGAAATAGGACCCAGGTTTTTTATATTAGGTTAGACTGGAGAATAAAGCAACGTAAAGGACAAAAATCAACATTTGAAATTTGGGAGAAAATTGAACTACCAATGAGATGCTGCATCTTGGTTTCCATCGACCTTCTCCCATTCAATCCGATTTTAGAACAGATAGCCAGGAACGTCAGTAGGACAAGCTAGCAGAATATTTTTCAAAAAGTTCGGGGTATATAGTTAGTCTATTCCTCTCCAAAGAAATTAAGTAGAAGCAGAAATTTTGAAACACCACAATAGAGATACGTGGTTTCGCACTTTGCCCACGGACTTACTCATATGTGGACTATTTCTGCCACACGGAACTATGTGCGTTAACACATGAGCCCTGAGACCCATAAGAATATATGCATAACAGGCCTCATGTCACAATGCACATAGTTCCGTTTGACAGAAATATGTCCATATCTGAAGCAGGCATTGACCAAAAAATTAAATTAGGATGTACTAAATGTTGGTAGAGCAAATGTGTCTCTAAAAAGTGATCCTATTAACTCAGCTTTTATTGTTTCGACGCTATGTCCATCTTTCGCGAACGTTCTTACTTTATTTTCAAGGATCGACAGTAAATTGGACTTTAAGTCAAACGCCACTTATTTTTGGCTGAATTTAAACATAACCTCCCAAAAGAGGTACCATTTTGCCGTGATTCATCTATACATGGATGTACTTGAATCAAAAGATACCATCTTGTGACCTGGGCCTTAAGACCCATTCGGATACATACATGCCTGGGCCCATGCCAAAATGGAGATAGTTCCTTTTGATTTAAATCCGTCCGCTTGACTTGCATCATTTTCTTCTCACGGAGGTTTCACTGACCGAGGTGTCAAGGTGTGAATAAATATACCTGTCGGATTCCTTCCGGCGATCCTCAACCTCCGGCGTTTGCACTAAAATAAAGTCAAGTAAAATATGTGGCATGTAAAAGTAGTTAGCGTGTTATCCTTAAGAAACTGAAGCGAAAATTTTATCTCCTCGTAAAATTGAGCGGAAGGGTAAAAATAATAAAATGCGACGCGAGAATTAATAAAGGAAAGAAGCACTGCGTAATCTCGACTGATGTTATCTCGAGGTGGAGGAGACAAAATTTATCGTTTAAACTCGTTCACCACATTGAATTTATTACCGGGACATAAGCATTGAGTACCTTCAAACATTAAAGACCAAACATTCGCCACAGTCGATTTTATTTGAAAATCAATTTACATTTCGTTCGCCCTCACGGGCATCAAAGGATGGTGATTAAAGTAGGTAAAACTTTTGAACTATAACTTTTGGTATCCGTGAAAGGAAACAAAATCTGAAAACCTCGCAAACGAATTAAAAATTGAATGATTGCTACCACGGCATGGGAAGTAATTTTTCGGAAATTTATATTTGTACAAATATAAACCAACATATTGAATCGGATCAAAGGAATGAAAATAAAAATTCGTTGGTAAAAAAAGTGGCTTTGAGAACGGGTCTTTCGGCTTTCACTGCATCATACTTAGGGCTTGAACAGTGGCGTGGCGTGCTTTGCGATGTATCGATTGTTCTGCCATTCAAACCTATGGTAAAGAATCGATTATTAAGGTGTTCGCTGCGAACACCCTGTTTATGATCCTTTTTTGTAGGTTCAAATGGCATAACAATCGATATATCGCAAAGCACGCCACGCCACTGGGCTTGAAATACTGCATTAGTAATAAAGTGCACCCGAAGGGAGTCCACGGGATCTAGGCCCCCACCCTTCCCATGACTGAGAAATTTTCCAGAAAAAACCGTCATTTTTTGTGATTAGAGAAGTTTCTACTCTTGGGCCCGCTCTCATGAGAAATCATTAACCATGGATCCTCCCGGCCTGAAAAATTTCTGGCCACGCCACTAATGATTAAAATGCAGTTTGCAAATTAGGAGGTCCTCTCCAGTGGCGAGGCGTGAACGATCAATTATTATCGATCTTTACCCATTGAAAGCTACGGCAAAAAATCGATTGTTCAGGTGCTCGTTGCGGACACCATGTTTATCGATCCTTCCTCATAATTTAAATTGCAGATAAATTGATGTATCGCAAAGCGCGCCACGCCGCGTCGCGCCGCCGTGGTCCTCTTGCGAATGACATAAATTGGACGTATTTCTATCAAACGGAACTATGTACATTAAGAAAATGAGCCCTGAGGCCCATAAGAATACTTGCATAACAGGGCTCACGTCATAATGCACATAGTTCCGTTTGATGGGAAAATGACGTCCCACATATTATACCAATGGAGATTTGTCGAGGATCTCTTTAAGCCTCCCTTAACTACTGTGTGCGCCACTATGTACACCACTATGTATGTACGGAAAGGATTTGTCTATTGAAGGACCATGAATAATGCCCTAAAATTTCGCACAACTCCCCAAATTCCTGACTTTCCGGCGACCATTCGGCTACCTTGCTTGGCGCGAATGTATTCTTTCATCCGAACAGACGGTAAAGCATATTTCTGCCGTGTAAACATTGTGTCCCGCCGTTGTTCCAGCTCCTCGGAATCGCAGCCAACCTTATCAAGATCTAAATCTCGATCTCGCTCCCCCTCCTCACTCCTCACCCACAACTCCAACCCCCCCCCCCCCCCCGGTTGTACCGGCGCGGCGCGCCATCAACACAAGTTCAGCGAACAATTCCATCCGGGCGCTGAGGTTAATTCGATCGATATTGCCGTTTGACTCGGGACGAACAGCAGTCGCAGAACTCCACGAAGCGCCGCAGAAAGCGAGGAAGTCGCTTTTTTATGAATTTCGAGTTGTATTTTATGTCGAGGATCAAAGCACTGGCGAGGTGTGAATGATCGATCATCGATATCTCCCCATTTGAAGCTATGGTAAAGAATCGATTCGTTAAGGTGTTCGTTGCGAAATCTATCGATCTTTTTCCATAGAGTTTATAATGGTAGATCAATAGATGTATCGCAAAGCACGCCACGCCACTGGAACCAAGAGCTTAGCATTTCTATTGACCCGAGTCCGTTAGACAAGGGTCAGCAACTCCTTCCTTACGTATGTCAGATGAGGATGCATCAGAAGAAAAGGAAGAGGAACAAGAAGAGAAAGAAAATGAAGAAGAAAAGAGAAAAGGAGTAGAAGAAGACAAAGAGGAGGAGAGGACAAGGAGAAGGACAGAAGGAAGGTAAGAGATAAGGAGAGGAATGAGGAGAGAAGAAAAAGAGGGAGGAAGAAAGATGGGAGAAAGAAGAGGGAAAAGAGGCCGAAGACGGACGTTTCTTTGTCAAGAACATTACTTCCAGACACTTCAAAGTGTAACAAGTGGGCTAATTGTTTGGGGGTAAAAGATTTTTAAAAAATCCTTGAACTTCTTCAAGAAGGGTACCCTTCTTCCCGTCATTCAAGTTTTATTAAAAAAATTAAACCTCGGAAAGAGCAATACTGGAAAATAATCAGGTGTCACTGAAACTGCAGATATTGGTCCTACTTCTGTTTGTCCGTGACGCTCTTTGTAACAGTGTAACTCTGCCTAAGATTTAATTGAGGAGGCTCGGAGGACAAAGCCCTATTTCAAGAAATACGTGTTTAAAGTTTCAAAATTACATGGAGCCTTGTGGCAGATAGGAAGTTTAAAATCACTTTTTGATGCTTTAAAGTTGGATTTTAATTGTAATTTTTCACAAAGTATACTTTCAATCTAGTTTTAGCTGAGTTCATGAATTAATTCATTTTTCCCAAAAACTGCATTTATGCGCCTTCTCTAAGCTCTCAATTCTTCTAATGAAACTTCGGAGTATAGGAGGGGACGGTCCCAAGGGTTTAAGGAATGTCTTTAACTTTTCACCCCCCTATAATTTGCTCTTTACGACATTTTAAAATGTCAAAATATATGTCCGTGAAAAAAAATCTCAGTCGAAAAATTGAGAAGAAGGAGGAAAAGCAGAAGAAGAGTAAGAAGAGAGAAAGAGAAGAAAGGTAAGAAGAAGAATTCATTTTTATCCATCTTATTCCTCTCCTCTCCCTCTCCTCATCCATGGTCATCGCTCATCTTCCAATATTTTAGGAGTCAAAGACGCGGGTCAAGGAGACCCTTAGTCTCGAGGGCTGGCAACTACCCCTTCCCACCCAGATATTCCACCATTTACTTTCGTCCTGTGAGTCTTTACAGGGGACGCATTGTCCAGACTCTCTCTGTACAGGTACTCTACATAAAGGCTCTCTGATTAAATCTCCGTGCTCTCTCTATGAGGTAGTCCATCCCGGCCAAACTAGGTGGTCTGCAACCGGTTGGAGTCGGAACGAGTGGCGCGCTCTCTCGGCGCGACGAGGACGCAGACTCTCGGAGCTTGAACTGTGAGACTGGAGCCGGGAGTGTGTTTAATAATAATTGTTAAAGAAGGCAAGTGGGTGGGAGAAGCTTGTTAACTTCTTACGCTGCCAAGGTCATGCGTCAAAACCTATCTTCGTGCATATTACACTTTCTTGCTCTCTCGCGCGCCGCGCCGGTTCCCGGTTCAGTGCGCCTCGCTGTTGACGAACCGGTCCGGGAATATCCCATTTTCCGTGTGTGAAATCTTGCATTTTTGGCATCTCATTGTTGTAAAACATTCGCGCTGTTATAATCACTTAAAATGGCAACGCTGCTTTGCCGCAGTTCGAACTAATGCTAAATAATCGAACGAATGTGAGACAGCCTGTCCGGACATTGGCGGATCCAGCAATTTGGCAACACCGGATTTCCTCCATTCAAACCTATGGAAATGTATCGATTCTTGGAGGGCCGGGTGCTCCGACAAGAATCGATTATTTAGCATAGGTTTAAATGGAGGAATCCGGTGTTGCCAAATTGCTGGATCCGCCTCTGTGTCCGGACAATGTCTGTGTGTAAATCGATCTGTATACATGCGTTAATATGTGAAACCAGTTGTTTCCGCACTATTTTTCCGTATCACCGAAGAGAACATGTGAGCGTTAAGGAGGGGGTTTTGAGGAAATGGACTTCGTAACTTCCGATTGAAAAAATTCTATTCAACAAATACCCTATTCTTCATGAAATTGTCATTGGACATCGACAAAACTCTTCAAGATTCTTTGAATTTGTTAAAAATCGGCGAATTTTGCCGCCAATCGAAAGAGGGTGTTGATAATTTCAACAGACAAGACAATATATTTAAGACAGCAGTGTGCGATATCTACTGCATGGTTGGTTGTTGAATACATTTATTTGAAAGTGCCTCTAACGTGAGAAGATGTAACAAAAATTTTGGTGACTTTAACGCAAGGTGAAGAAAAAAGAGATCTGAATATTTCAGATTTGCCACAAAATTGTACGAATGCTCATTCAAGCACATATTATTACACTTCCGAGTCTTCTCATTTAGAATGATCATAGAATGGAAATTAACTCTCAGGAAAAAAATCACAGCGATTCCAACTACAAAACTCTATGTAAGGACAGAGACTTCCAGGGAAAGATTTGCTGCATGTTTTATTCGAGTTTTCCTATTGTGGACAGATGAATGGTCACCGAAATTTAGCAAAAACTACAATTTTATGATTTAGGTCTCCACTTACCAAGTCCCTTTGTAAGCTTCCTGGCTCAATAAACGAGGGCACTTTTGCTTTCGCAACCCGGGAGGGGGGGGGACGAAAGAGTGATGAGGAACAGGGGGATAGCTGGGTTCGGAACTCATGGGTCAGTTTTCTCACTCGATTAATTATTGGATCGTGAGCATGGTCGAGATTTTATTTCAGTCATGCACCGTCATATTTCGTGGCCTTGCCGTAATATTTGAACAAGGGTGGAGTCTGAAATCGGGACCTCCTCTGTCGTATCTAATATCAGGGCGGAGATTTGACAAATTGTAATTTCCCTTCGATTCGGGGACGTATCTCAAGGGTCACGTCTTGTAGACCAGTGAGAACCAGTTTTGCCAATTATGTGTGAATTTGCCCTTTTTACGTCACAAATCCTGCTAGGAATCTATTTATTTGGCATTCCGGATTTGAAATATCTCCGAGGTTCAATCTATGTTCAGAGCAAACCACAAGTTGAGTGAAGGATTTTTCACACCGCTCAAGAGATTGCTGCTTGATCACAGTAAGTGCAAATTCCCACTAAGTATGAATGCCGTTATTAGAGTACATTAGAGAGTTATGCCGAGTATTTATATCGGAAAATCCATTTTTCATTGGTTCACACACCTAAAGTTACCAAAGAGCCTGGGGTCAAAAACTGGCGGGAGGCTATGGCAGCTGCGTGGGTAAAAACAGTAACACACTGTTATATTAGCGTAAAGCACAGTAAATCTCAACTTAAATAGAAAATATGACATACTCGGGGTTTTTGAGAGATTAAGCACCTACATATATTGTGGCAAGGGTGGCCACAAATGCAATGAATGACGCGCGACAGTCGCCGCCGTTTTTTAATCCTTAAAAGTTCAAAATTAAAGGCATGTACCTACATACTCTCTTTACGAAGGCATTTTAATTGAAGTTGGTGATGATTAATCGGGATTTACGAGAAGTAAATGAGATGTTTCTCAGAATGCGGCGGCTGTTCAAGTTCATCTGAATAAGTCCAAACTTTCCGCAGCATACAATAATGCAATTCCGGCCATTAGCGAAAGTATATACTAGCATTGCATTGAATATACCTTACCTTGTGTTCATAAATAGACAACTAGCCAGAAAAATAGCATTAAAGAAAATATACGTTAGAGACACTGATGAGAAAACTTGAAAAAACAGGGAAGAGATGGCCCTCTCTCAGGTTCACTGATCAATTTTCCTTCTTTCTTCACGGATTTACCATTGACCGGGCGACATAATTGACTGCAATTTGGAATTTCAACAGTGCCGATAATTGCGCTCCTATTATTGTTTTTTGCGTCGATATATTTATTTTCTCCGCCACCCCGGTGGTCCAAGCCAGCTTCGCCGCGTCGTCTTTGCACGTTGAATTGCCGGGAAACTCCGGTGACCAAATTGTCCGTCAATGGGCAATTGGCCGTTGTAACTGTATTGCTCTACCTTTGAATGACTGAGAACGGAAAAGCTCTATCTCTAATAATTTTGGTAATCAGGATCATTATATGAGCTGCGTTCCGCAATTAGAACTATTATTTTGCTCATTTCAAAACAACATATCGACGGTGAAACTACCAAACCACGTATCTCGTTTGCGGTGTTTAAAAATCTACGCTCACATTTTATTTTTTTAAAGTAGACCAAATCAATATCATTCCTTGAAATTTTCACGGAATTTTCTCCGCACAAAGAGGAAAAATCACAGAAATTTTCAAGACTGGATGTTAAGTAGTTTTTCATTTAAAAAATAAAGTATGACAGGAAGTCTGCGACGTCGCAAACCGAGATACGTGGTTTGGTAGTTTCACCGTCGATATCTCCTACTATGCAGGCAAATACTTCCTCTTATTTGACTTTTTTCTTATTCTTCTTCTTCTCCTCCTCCTCCTCCTTCTTTTTCTTCCTCTTCCTCACCCGTTTGATGTTCCCTGCACTGGAAAAAAAACACATTGGATCTAGAGTCCAGGCTCTTAAAAACATCAACAAGAAAAAATGCTCTTGATTCAATCAGATTTAAGCTTAAATCAAGAACCAAACCTCTTAATTTGAGCGGATTTCCGTTTGATTTAAGCTTAAATCTGATTGAATCAAGAGTCCTTTTCCTTGTCAATGTTTTCAAGAGTCTGGACTCTAGATCCAATGTGTTTTTTTTTTCCAGTGTGTGCAGATAGGTGATTTTAAGAATGAACTAAAAGTATGCAGCAGCACCTTATTGCAAAATGTAATCCACGTATGATATCAGTTGAACTTTCACCACCTGTAGAATTACATAATAAAAATAAAGAAAAACTCGGCACGGTGGGCGGCAAAGCTTGCGTTCTCTGGGGCTGGGAGTTGGGTCGCGTAGCGACGAGGGTGTATTCCTTAGCTCTCTATACCGTGCATGCGATAAGCGCCACTGGAGTGTTGAGACTTAAAAATTTCAGTCTCCTCAAAGAAATTAGCTGAAAGACGTTTCACTTGAAGATCATATCCCGGTGAAATGGAAGCGGAAATGAATTACGGTGATGAAGATCACCCTGCTCGACCACAAATTAATTTTCCACACCCGCGACCGCCCGCCGTCGCGCGCACCGACACCGTTCCGGACACTTTGACACTAATCGGAAAATGCACGGATTCGTGGCCCACGACGGTGCACAGTCATCACAGACCCGGTTCGAGTCGATATTTTTTGGCACTTTTTCAGCCTGAAATAGTCCTTCGTCAAACTTCGTTTTTTGACTTCAAGGATCTTCTTCTGCGTTAAGAATGAATGGAGAGTAAATCAAAACGTTCATCATTTGGAATATGGTTCTTAGAGAGAAAAAAATCGAACCAAATACGGGATCGCTATGAAACGGTGCGTTGCTTGTCGGAAATCCCGTATTTTTGAAAAATCGGCCTTAAGACGAATGTTTAGGCCATTTTTACTCTCAATAAGGGTAATAGAGAGGCATTGCTCCCCTAGAAATTTGGCGATTATTGCAGTTTTTATATTGTCCATCCATTATCAATCTTACAAATTTTCACGGTCATTTCCATCAAGATTGTTCGGGATAAGCAGTAATCACTGGAAAAAAAACACATTGGATCTACAGCCCAGACTCATAAAAACATTGAAAAGGAAAAAAACTCTTGATTCAATCGGATTTTTGCTTAAATCAAAAGGAAATCCGCTCAAATTAAGAGCCTTGGTTCTTGATTTAGGCAAAAATCCGATCGAATCAAGAGTATTTTTTCTTGTCGATGTTTTTAAGAGTCTGGACTCTAGATCCAATAGTGATGGGCCACTAGACAAGGCCTACATACACAAATACAACACATTTTTGTCTCTTCAAGATAGCACGTAGAAAACGATTCACACAACGGGAGGCTCGAAAATAAACTCTTGAACGAGGAACTAACAATTACTTTGCACAGAGATCAAATAGAAGTCCGATTCTACGAAAGGCCTTATTCGTATCTTAGCCATTGAACCAATGTGAATTGTAAACGCTCATATCTTTTTTAGGAGTTGATTTCCAGACTTCCCGCCGTGTGATTCATTTTCCTCGTATAATTTTGAAGAGAATACATGCGACATTGTACTTCAATTCATATCTTCTCCAGAGGCCTTTAGACATCACATGACGAAAATACTTCCATGGTGTGGCGCAGGCAATGAGCAATCGTTGGCAATTCGCGGGCCATATTTCGGCTGACAGGTCAACTCTTCCTGTGTCTTGAAATTTCATTTTGATGGTCAACAGCATGTAAATGGCTCGCCACGGTGGTATCAATAAAACTGTCTATAACTACTCGTAGAATAAACATACTACAAACTTTCCATCAAAGAAACGTCAGCTGTTCGGATGAACATTAGTTTCTCTTATATTTCTTACCGAGCGTTGAAGTCTCCAAGATTATATGGAGTTGATCAGACATACGTCATCGGAAATAATGAACCCGGCTACGAAAATTGATTTATTTATTGGTACTGATGAAAAGGCTCTGCTATTTTCTGAATATACGTCAATATCTGTATCAAATTAAGTGTATCAAGTGAAAAGAAAAAGTAGTAAAAGTGGTAAAATTTTCATTCAGGAACGTCTAACCCTCATGAACAAATAATACTCGAAGGAAAATTTTGCAGCGTTGAAATTCAGTAACGTTTTTTTTCAAATTTTAAGAGTATTAGGGTAAAAACTTAGCGTTTGAAGAATTCTTAAATGTAATTCAACAAGGAGTCACATTGACTAGAATCAGAGCGTGTGCTGCCCAAAAAAATCGAATCATAGCAATATTTCAAAGCTTTTTCTATAATTCATAGGTTTCATAACGCAATCGGATTGATCGAAATGCATCACATGTTGTTTCAAAAAAACGTTATAATGCGTGTCAGCATCATGAAGATTCGATTCTGCCTTCGACAGAACGATATCGGCCTGGAACGCCTTCATTTTTTGTGATGCCCCACGCATTGTCACGGAGTTAGTTTAGTTGCCTGTCGATTCAAACTCAACTAGGGTCATGGCTCTCACTACACGTTCTCCAAAGTTTACCTGATACTGATACTACCACGTTTTTACGGCGAAAAATTGCCTATTCACAGGAAACATAAAACGATTTTGAGGTAGATTATAGATCTATAACTACCATGTGTCTCATATTATTCCGCATTATCTCAGATTTGCAGAGCTAAAATGGAACCAGGGGGCATTCCCTCTCCCAGAAACGTACTTAGTGTCCTTTTTAAAATATGAAGGTTGTTTCTGAATAAGTTATGACACATCTTTCATTTTTAAATCGACATCTTTTAATCCACTTTTGTAAGAAAAGCTCAAAATTGCTCTAAGAACAACTACATTTTTCAAAATTTCTCAAAGGAGCTCCTCAAAACCACTCTTAGGAGCTGAAGAAGTCTCTTTCAACCCTCCTTTGAGACTGAGGAAATCCCATTGCCTTGAATAATGCGCCTTTTTATACTCCCCAGATCCCCCTCATTTAGGTACCCTCCTGCCCACACCTAAAATTCCTAGTTCCACCAATGCACTGAACAAAACTTTCATTGCAGGAACAACTCGTTTCGTGGGAATTATGAGTCCGTGTGAATATGAGGGTAAACTCACCACTTCATCATCGAAGTAGACCCAGTTTGAGTTGTAGCTGAACACCATACTGCTGTGCTGAGGAAAAACGCCGCATGAACATTCGAGAGTTGCCGAATTTCTCTCGATAAAACATGTACTTTTGACGAAATTCATTCATATGTTTCCTTGAAATTTTCAGGTATTTTACATTAAATTGCGTGCAAAATTGTCTAAAAATTGTGGGAAAAAATATTCACAATTTTCCCAGTATATTTGGTTTTTATTGAAGGAAACTTGGCAACGGCTAATGGCTCATACGGCGTTCTTCCTTAGCACAGCAGCATAGCTTAGACTCGGCGTTTCGCCAGACGGAGTGACGAGTGACGAGTGGCGAGCCGGGCGAAGTCAATTTCTCGTCTGTCAAAGCATGCTTAGAAATGATCCCTGGCTAACATGTTAGCCGCCGCCGCGCCGCACAGCGAGAGTAATGGACTTTTTTCAAAAGTCGAAAACGGCTGGCAGCGCGTGAAACCCGCCTCGGCACGGCCGATGCACGGTTTGTAAAAATAAAAAAAGGATTTATGTAAATCCAGGGCGCTTTTTTCTCCCTTTCCAGAACTTGATGTTGTCCCCGACTTGTTGATACGCTGGCTTTTCTCGGGTTACGGTGGGGCCTTTTGTTAGGCAGGCGCAAGCGTGCGCACGACGGCCCCGTGCTTCAAACTCGTGCCGGGAAAATGAGAACTTTCCATGGAGGACCCGATTTATCGCGGAGATTATGCAACGTCGCTCAATGTGACATAGATCTACGCTGTCTGCTTGCTCTGGATGACTAACTCTATTGTAATACCCCATTAATTTCCACGGCCCGCACTGTCTTCACTGTGTTTGAATAGAGGTCGGAGTTGCCAGAATATCAATTCAAAAGCTACCATGCCAATGAGACAAACTATGCCGCAACTCTTCGTAAACTGGCGGTTCACACTGGTAAAAAAAACCTCTTGGTTCAAGAGTGCAATTTCTTGTCGCTGGATTTAAAGTCTGGACTCATGTTTCAAGCGGATTTTGAATTGAATCAATGCAAAATCCGCTTGAAACAAGAGTTCAAGACTCTTAAATCTGGCGACAAGAAACTGCACTCTTAAGTCAATGCACCGCGGCATTGGTCCAAGAGGTTTCTTTTACCAGTGCAAATTATCACCAATTTTTTTTTTTTTTTTTTTGAAGAAAATTGAATAAAATAAAACTAAAGGAAACTTCAAATCCTGGCGATGACTCTCTAATTGCACGACATCTCACACGGATAGAAAAATGCTATGATTTTGACAAACTTTAAGATAGCCTTACCTACCTGAAAATTTAAAAAAAAAAAACTCGCATTATATTTGTATCTTCTTTGTATTTTCTGTGGGGTAAATCCTTTTAATCCCTTGCGAGGATCTAATCCCAAAGTTTTTTTTTTCCTGCTGGTTTAATGGCTTTTGGCTTCGTGTCTAGCACCTTCAGCCAACTTTAGACAATATTTTAGTGTCCGTAGACATCGTGGGATCTCCATGCTCCAGGCTTTTTCCAATTTTCAGGGATTAGGGCCGAGGAGAATCTGTTTCAGCAGATCTACTCGTCAATTCCGTGAAAATTAGAGGCCACCGCCAGGATTCGAACCCGGGACCTAATTCCAAAGTTATACAACTGAATTTTTCTCAAGGTTGGCAAACATCTCCTTTTATGACAATATACCATTGATCTTCCTCAATCACACTGTGAACCATATGGGGCCCCTTAAGAGAAGGAGCTGTTTTAGAAACGACCATGGATACGACCCTCAGCGGGCTGATTATTGAAATTGATGGACAAAGTTATAGACGAAAAAGACATAGTGAGTATGGAGCGATCCCATTAGTTGAAACTGGTGGTTCTCACAGACGAAGGGGGAAAATGGTGGACTAAAAATAGGGTCTCTCGTGGGTTTCCGTTAGTAGGTCTATTACCCACCTCTTTTGTCCATTGCAATCATCCGCTTCCACCAATAGGATCCCTCCACACCCATTTGGTCTTCTTTGTCCATAGCTTTATCTATCACTTTCAATAATCAGCCCTCACGGAAACCCTTATCCCACGATGTGGCAATTATTGAAGCAGTGCAGAATGCTCGAGATGGAGACAGTAACGAAGCATCTGGAGACTCGTGGTGTGGTATGCAAGGAGGCGAAGTGTCAACGCATGTTTGTATGTGATGTAAAAAGAAGCTCTTTTTGTTTTTGCAAGGTCTCCGCTCTAGCGTCTAGACTTGGCCCTTGTCAAGGTTGAGTGTCTCATGGTTACGATGACTCGTCGAAAGAAAGTTGATCGCAGTGCTCTGAATGGATCCTTCACCTATACGTGCGACGCTCAGCGAGCTGATTGTTGAAATTGTTAGACAAAGCTAAAGACGAAGAAGACAAAAAGGACCTCATTGGTGGAAGCGGGTGGTTGCAATGGACAAAACAAGTACGTATTAAACTAACGAGCGGCAACCCACGAGAGACCCTGTACTTAGTCCATCATTATCCCTTAGTCTATGGGAATCGCCAATTTCAACCAATAAGATCGCTCCATATTTTATGTCCTCTTTTTCTATTGCTTTGTCTATCAATAATCAGCCTGCAGATCTGTAACTTAAGATTGTCAGTCCATCGCGTCATCTACATCATTATTGAAATTGACATACGAAGCGCTAGGGGACAGAGAGGGAATGAAGCGATCCTTCTGATTGGAACAGGAGTTGTTATCGACTATATCTTCTTTGTCTATCGCTTTGTCTATCGAGTTGAACAATCGACAAATTTTGCAACGCCTGGAGGCTCATACGGCGTTTTTCCTCAGCATGGCAGAGTATGCCAGCGCCCTTTAGTGCGACATGCGTGGCAGGTCTCCGGCGGAGTGGAGTGACACGCTTTTCTAATTTCCCATGATATCCGGATCGCATCTACATTAAACGGCGCTTAATCCGCGGTTTTGCGGTGCGCTATTGTTCGGGACCTTGAGAGTTCCTCCCTGCTATTCTTTTGTCCGCTCGAGTTTATTTTGGCGCGCGCGGCGTGCTCGCCTCCTGGGAGCGGCGATAATGGAGCGCGGAAAAGGGGCTTCAACGAGAACCTCGGCTCCGGGAACGTCAACACGTCCAAAGTTGCCGGTTGTCCCAGAAAATTTTCCCACGAAAGTTCTACGTCCGAGATCCCTTCGACGAAATTTTCTTCGAATTCAAAATAGCCATACTGCCGTGCTAAGGAAGAACGCCGTATGAGCATTCGAGAGTTGCCAAATTTCCTTCGATAAAATGTTTATTTCCGAGCAAAGTTATGAATATTTTTCCTTTAAATGTTCAGCATCTTTAGGTGAAATTGCGAACAAAATTATCTGAAAAATTGGAAGGCAAATATTCATGAGTTCATTAGGAAATTCGTGTTTTGTCAAAGGGAACTTGGCAACGTCTGAAGGTTCATACGGCGTTTTTCCTTAGCACGGCAGCGTAGGTTATACTGCCGTAAGGAAAAACGCCGTGTGAACCTTCAGGTGTTGCCGAATTTTGATTGATAAAACACGACTTTACTGGCAAACTTATGACTATTTTTCTTCCAGTTTTTCAGACAACGTTGCCCGCAATTTCACTTAAAGTTCCTGAAAATTCAAAGGAAAAATATTCATAAGTTTCTTCAAAAATGGACATTTTATCGAAGGAAATATGGCAACTCTCGAATGTTCATACGACGTTCTTCCTTAGCACGACAGCATGGAGGCCAGGGGCAACAAAGTGGGCACTGACTAGGGGCGCCGAAGTTTATTCCTCTTCTTCTTCCTCCTTCCTTTCGTTATCCCTCCTTCATTCTCCTGTTTCCTTTCTTCTCCTTCTTTTTCTTTTTTTGTCTTCTTCTCTCTCGTCATCTTTATCTTGTCCTTAGCCTCCTTCTTCCTCTTCATCATCTCTTTCGTTTTCTTCTTTATACTCTCCTTATTCTTATTCTTCCACCCCTTAATCTTATTCTTCCTCTCTATCCTCTCCCTTTGGATCTGCTCTTTATTCTTCCTCTTCTTGCAGCATATTCGGTCATTTTCTGTCTCTTTTTTGATGAGATGCTGGCCTAAACATGGGTCCTAAGGCCGATTATGAAGTCATGCAGGTTTGCGTTTGAATGCAGGGGATCCTTCATTTTTCGCCAAAATTGGTCTTCAGACCCTTGTTTAGGTCAGTGTTGAACCCAAAAAAGAAGCCAAATTCGTGAAATATAGACTCTCCATGAGCGAAAAATCGTAGCGTTGAGAAAATCCAGCTACGGTGGGCCCCAAAACAACCCTTATCGATACCCCTGCCTTGTGCCATATTTTTTATGGCACACCAACCTATGACCTTTTTTTATATGTGTTTTTTACACACAAAAAAGGGGGGAAAAGTGTAAGGGAGAAAAACTTGCAACAGCGCCAGAAGGGCAACTCGTCGCAAAGTCGAGACTAATTAAAATATACCGCGGTCAATATACTTATGCATATATTCATACATGCACGAGTATATGATTCATCCACATATACGCACAACAATATAACAATCACAATAGAGGTGAACAGAGTTAAGTTCAGTAACCGTGCCTTACTAACAAGTTCATAAGCACTCAGCGCGGCGAGGCGCCTCCCCCCTCCTCCCCCCTGCGACCACAAAATGTCTGCAGGGAAACACCAAAGCGGGGGTAAAGGGGGGGGGGGGGGGGTTGGTTGAGGCGTAAACTATCACGGAAAGCATCTCCCCGCTTAGCAAATCTCATTAAAACTCTTCTACTCCTCGGGTGGGTCTGAGAGCGGACACTGATTGAGGTCCGACCGTTCTTTCCAGTGATTTTTCTCAGGTTTATTCGCACCTTTGCCGCCTGAACTTTCCACTTTCCGAATACGATATTCATAGCCGTTCCTTAAACATCTCCTTTCCTTAGGAGCCCATTCACACTGAAAAAAAAAAAATCTCGATGTATTTACTAAGAAAAGGGTAAAATTACCAGAATTCAGGGTTCTATTTGATCCCAGTTTTTTCTAGGTGAAATTACCATTTATGAAATCGGTAATTTTACCGAGAAATCTCGGTAAAATTATTGAACTTTCTCAGTAATTACACTACACCTTGGTAAAAACGCCAATATTTTTATCGACTGGTGTGGAATTACCGAGATAAAATTGCAAAGTTACCGGGAATTGATTAGCAATAAAAGTGGTATTCTTACCTGAAAAAAAAACAGTAAAAATACCGGTTTTTAGGTGAGCTTACCAGTCTGTCTTGGTAAAATTACCAATAATTGGTAAAAAAAAGTGAGATAGTAAAGGTACCAACGGACCTTGATAAAAACGCCGAGAATTTTTTTTCAGTGCAGGGTGCAAAGTTGACGCTATCTTTATCCGCACTAGAAAAAAAAAACACATTGGATCTAGAGTCCAGACTCTTAAAAACATCGACAAGAAAAAGTACTCTTGATTCAATCAGAATCTAGCTTAAATCAAGAACCAAGCCATGTTGTATTACTTGCAGTAGTAAATAAATTTATCTCGCATACAAAGTTCATTTGCAAATTTTCACTATTTTCTTTGTCGAATAATATTCACGATTTTTACGGTTTGGTGTTTTTGATCGCAAACACACGCTCGTTTTTTCTTGGTTTCTCAAAAGAGAAAAGAGAGAAATTGGTGAATATTATTTGTTAAAATTTTATCAAATGAAAAATTATCAGGATGATTCATCAAAAAAATACTCAAAATGGAATATTAGTGTCTTTAGTGTAATTTTGAAAATTATTGAACTTTAGTGTAAGCAATTTTCATTTTTATCAGTAGGGAAAAAAACCGGCTTTTTAAATTCGTGAGCTTGAGGTTGCGGGTGGAATTCGCCCTCCGATCGTGCCCTCTCTACCTCATTGGACCTATTTCATTAACTCCTCTTCCACAAAGATAATTATTTGCAGCTCGAACAATGTTCCGAGCGTCATAAAAACCCGCCAGCGTTGCCTTTCCGACACGGGAACTCCGAAAACCCCCCACGAAAACTCCTCCGAGCCCGGCGCTACAGCAACCCCGAGCGACGCTCGCGCGGCTACAATTAAGTTTTCAGAGATGGCCGAACCGCTGCGCCGCGCCACCATCGGATTTTTAACACTGTGTATTTAGCTTGTTAGGAGTGCACTTTCCTAGCCGGCCGCGGCTGACCTCCACCGCTTCCGTGCTAAGGAAGAACGCCGTATGAATCTCGATGCGTTGCCAAATTTCCAGTATTAAATCGCGAATTTTCGGGAAAATTTGCACAAAAATTTTCTCCCAATTTTTCAGATAATTTTGTTCGCAATTCCACCTGAAGTTCCTGAAAATTTCAAGGAAAAATATCCTCAGCTTTCCTCAAAAATGAACATTTTATCAGTGGAAATTTGGCAACTTTCGGCTGTTCTTACGGCGTTTTTCCTTGGACCGGGCCGTCACCCGGAATAAAAAGGTGAACTATTATAACAAACAAAATAAAGGGGGCCGGATGCTTGTTACAGAACGGTGGGGATTTACGGTTGGGCCATAAAAGTGATCGGTCTGGGGTAATTCCGGGCACTGGATCCCGTGAGGGGGGGGGGGGGCGACTACAATCACGGTTCTATGGCTGTGGGGGCGTGCATCGCTCATAAACACTAGGTCGTCTATGCTTTCGTTCTACGTTTCGCATTTTATTTATTATTTTTCTCCCCGTTTCCCGCACATACCTGGCGGTGGCGAGGCGTGAATGATCGATTATCGATATCTCCCCCATTTGAGGCTATGGTAAAGAATCGATTATTAAGGAACACCCTGTTTATCGATCTTTGTCCATAGGTTTAAATGGCAGATCAATCGATTTATCGCTAAGTGCGCCACGGCACTGATACCTGGAGCTGAAGCGACGGGCGATGGGCGCCTGGATAAAAACATGGGAACATCGAGCCGTGTTCCGACTGTACCGAATGAATGGCAGCGCACTTCGCTTCGTACCGAGTTTCGTTTTTGCAATCTTACTCCTCTGAATTTTCAGGTCTTCCGGCCTTGTCAGGGCACAGAGAAAAAAAACAAGGACTGAACTTTAGTGCATCCGCAGGACCTACAGCACCTGTATACGGGAGCGTATTGCCCTCTCTGTGCCGCTCTCTGATTGGTTCATCAGTTTTAGGTTATCATGGAGCTCCAAAATTGGACCAATGTAAACAAACCCGACCCAGGGAAATACGTATTATCGGCTAAGAAGTGAATAATAATCACACGTTAAAGCTTAAATTTCGGCAAAAATTTCCATTAAAGGTCGATCCGAACTCAATTCAGAAGTTGATCATAAAAAAATTTCTATCACATCCAAAATCACGTCTAGAACTTTGTAGAACTTTGTCGCCATCTTGTCTGTTTTCATTGGGCCAAACTAGGCGCAGAGAGGCTGGGGTTTGTTTACATTGGTCCTATTTTGGGGCTCCATGATAGCCAACCAATCAGAGAGCGGCACACTTTTTCTGTAGTAAAATGATTGAGATGGCAATGCAATACTCTCCTGTATATATGTACTCTAGCAGGACCAACGTCTTTGGTAAACCTGAGTTTTTGGTTGCACAAACCGAACTTTGCTTCAAATATAACTAACGTGTACCTGATGATGAACATAAGCTCGGTTACTATGACATTCGATTACCTATACTAAAACAGTACTAAAATCACTCTTATAGGCTCGTACAGAAGGTTCGTCACCTACAGTATCAGGATTCATGGTTAGATTAAATGGCTATTCCTACCCTTAGAGATGCGGTAATTTGAGAATGCGCGATACAGACCACACAAATTGTGCATCACGGAGCGAATTTTAGACACTTCTCATATGTTCAACGTGATTTTCGTGCGATCTTACCCATATGTCCACTCAGATTGCCGTATCTCTGGTGATCACATTTTTTAAGGAATCCTCGATTTTCGGAGAAATTGGCCGGCATACGTGGGAAAAAATCAATGCCATTTTCGGAGTCAGCACTAGAATTACATTAAAAGCAACTATCAAATCCTAAGCCTTTTTTTCTGTGCAGGACTTGTGATATTTACTTTGACTTACAAGATATCGTCATCCGGCCAAAGTATCACAAGCGCCATGCGACGTTCAAAATTTCTGCCACCATTTTATTTTTTTACACAGTAGCATAAAAATATTCGTGAAATTTTCGGACAGCCTTGTTGAAAAATTTCTCCGTGAAAAAATGAAATGGTGGCGGAAATTTTTAAACCCGCATGGCGCTTGTGATATTTTGGCCGGAAGGTGACGATATCATCACATCATAAGAGTAAAGTCGGAGACTCTTTGATAAAGGTCGAAAATATTTTCCTGGAGATGATTTTCTGAAGGGAGGGAGAAAAAATTTAAAAATGCCTCGAGCTCATAAAGCGGAAACTTTATGCTTTCAGCTGATTTACGCCCAATTGTGAGCAAGCAAACATATTTCCACCGTCAGAGACTCGTAATTTATTGCTTTTGAGCGCACTCACTGGCTGCTTTCATGCGGGCTCTAATCAATAGCTTTCTTGTACAAAGTAAGTTTCAACCTCAGAATCAGTTTCGCAAAGAGTGATGCGGCGCAGCACTAAAAAACCGATAAAAGCACGTTTTACGCCACCAGAGTGCTCTGCCGACCGCGGCCCGTCAAAATTGAATCGGCTCCTCGCTGCGATAATATCTGATGTTCAGGACCACCCACCAATCGAAGAGTAGTCCAGATGAGACGTATCTGCAAAATGTATCCATAACAGATAGCTTTGCCCCTGTCCTGATGCCTATCAAGGCCAGGGCAGTGTTAGAGTTCCTTCGCAGAGAGTCTATGGGCATCTGACCCCCCGGAGACTTTAAGGGCAAAAAATTGACTCCAAATGGTTCCAAAAAGCACGGAGACTGGATAAAACATAGGTTGTCACTTGAATTCTGCAACATGGACATTCATAGATTACAAACAGTTGCATCAAGACGATGTTTTTAGTGTCGTGCCTATGCACGTTACAACTGTGAGTGAGCGCAAGCGGTGGTAAAGCCAGTGCGCCTTCAATTGGTTGTGTATGCAACATGGACATCCATGGAGTACGAATAGTTGTATCAAACGCAAGCTGTGGTAAACCCAGTCCGCCTTCAATTGGTTGTGTATGCAACATGGACATCCACGGAGTACGAATAGTTGTATCAAGCGCAAGCGTGGTAAACCCAGTGCGCCTTCAATTGGTTGTATATGCAACATGGACATCCACGGAGTATGAATAGTTGTATGGAGATGTTGATTATAACTTGGCGCACTTGTCGCGGCGTGCGGCGCAATTGATAGCACGGTTTTTTGTTTGTGTGTCGTGTGGTTCAGGCGGAAGAGGGAATCTTTTGAAGCAGTGATATATGCGCACAGGTATTTCCACGCCAGAAACAGTGTGTGAACCTGATGTTCGGAAGAGTTCGAAAAGAGTAGGCAATGTGGTTGACTTCGGATACTTGTAAAAAAAAAGAGGAAAATTTGCACAATCTTAGCGACGCCGACATGGGTGTAAGCTGTTTGGTCGGGATGGTCCTTATATGCGGACATTTCATAAATGAACTAGTTTATAAACGAGGCTTCGATTTTTCTTTGAAAAGCGGTCGAACTCGCTCGAGATGTAACCCGCCTCAAGTGAGCCTTAGTCTTTCGGATCAAACCGGGAATGAAACGCTCCATTAAATGACCGACAAATTGCAAAGTCTCGTTAGCTCGAAGCCCCTTAAAATTCAAGCAAGTCAAAGGAAATTGGCCGTGAGCCAAATGCTACTTACAATCCGTCCAATGCATAGATCGTATGCGATAGTGGTTCGATGTATCGTTTGGTTCAAAGTAAGAGAACATAACCTCAAACAAAAAATAGGATTTAATTTGGAAAAGCTGAAAATGAGAAAAGTCCTCACGATTTCACTTTTCATTGCCATTTGATACTCGGAAGAATAAAAATTCGATCACAAAAAAACCCGTCACCTTGAATGTCCAAATTGACTTTTGAGGCTATGTTTACATATTGAACCAATCGATATCGATACAATCTCACTCTTGGATGTATCGAATCGATCTATTGTGGCTGGGGCACGGCTCATGTCCCGGGACAAAAGTTGTGAGAAACTAATTTGATGACCTCTTCCCGGTAGCCCACATATCGGAGATTACATCTCACATCTCGCGCATCTGTCGCATACTTTATTATTTCGACAATTACAATCAGGGAACGAGAATAATTGATCATTTTGCTCTGGAGTTTAAGGCCCTATCTGTCCGACATGTCGGTGAAAATGTGAAAAACAGTGGGGAACGGGAAACAAGGCTAAAAGTACACAATACAAACCGAGACGACTCGGCTTGGAACTGAGCCATTTTCAGTCGGAAAAAACACTACAAAATATAAACGATTTTTCGAAAAAAACCCGAGACCCACCTCAGGATCTGCCTTGTAGATGTAAGGTTTTTCCGAATTTTTTTCTATATTTTGTGGTGTTTTTCTCCGACTGAAAAATGGCTCATTGTCAGTTCTGAGTCGATACGTCCCGGTTTTTATGGTGCATTTTTAGCTTTGTTTCTCATCCCTCCCCCCCCCCCCAGTTTTTTCATGTTACCATTGTCACGGGCTGGTGTGTAAAACGTTTGTATCTTTGGTGAAAATATGTACTTTACCAGCAGATGGAGCTACTAGAGAGCCTTGCATGGTCAAATTCAACACACAAAAAAACCAACTTTCATCCCAAAAATAGAGGTTTTTGTTACCTATCTCAGTTTTGCTGGGAACGAGGCTAAATCGTCTTGAAGAGTTGAAATTTTAGCCTTCGGGATACGTTCCTCAAAATGTAGAATGTCCTTAAGCGCGCACACACAATTTGTTATTGGTAGTGCCCATTGAATAACCGTCATACTTTTAACAGAAAGTGTGCGAGTAAAACCTTGAAAAAAAAAGAATGGTAAATGGAATTTCCGGGTTTTTCTGGCGCTATTGTCAAAACTCGCAATAAGTAGTCCAAAAAAGTATTTAAAAGCACGCACTGAAAAAAAAAAAGTTCGGTAAATCCGAACTAGTTAGGATCATATGGAACCACGATTTTGTTCGGTACACACGACCGAATTATTCGGTCTGCTCAGCCAAACTGTTCGGTCCACTGAACCGAACTGTAAGAATTTATTATGATTCGGTCGCACAAACCGAACAATTCGGTTGAACAGACCAAATAATTCGGTTGTGTGTACCGAACAAAACCTGGTTCCATATGGTCCTAGCTAGTTCGGATTTATAGTCCGAGAGCCAGACGACTTTGAGTGACAAACTCGGGATACATGTTTTGACCCCCTAAATCGATAGCCTTGCATGCACTGAAACGGAAAATGTTTGTCTGCCGCCCTCTAGCCTGTGCCATCACCCTCATCTAGGCCCTCAAAGTGGTCCAAAAAACACCATCTGGTGACAAACTCCTGACGCTCGGCAGACAAGTCTATTATTAAAGATCATACCCAGGGTGACTAGAAAAACTTTGTCTGCCGCCTTCTAGCCTGTGCCATCACCCTCATCTAGGCCCTCAAAGTGGTCCAAAAAACACCATCTGGTGACAAACTCCTGACGCCTAGTGTGGTTGCAGATGTACTCCTGTGAGCAGCTTGTGTAATAAAGTTTGAATGATACATCATTCTCTTCGTTTTTTCGTGTAGAATCCGATTTTCGATGTTGTCAAGTCCAAAAATGATGCTGGTGCCCCCAATTCAAGATGGCGCCCAAAATGGCCGCCCCGGGGGTCAAAATTCCAAAATTTGAGAATATTGTCGAGTTTGGTATCCATTTATATGTAATTTTGGTCGTAGAATTCATATCTGGTGTCAAAAAATAATTTCAACCCCTTAGGGTCCGTCAAATCCAAGAGCTGCAAAATTTCAACTTTAATGATAATTACCCAAGATGCACCTTTCACTGTCGAATGACGTGTCTTCATTTATGTTAATTAGGTCAGAAAACCTACAAGGGAGGTCTACAATGCCACTGCACCCTATGGAGGGCCAGGGTTCACCCCCTCCTACCCCCAATATGGCCGCCGCGGAGGGCATAAATAGTGACATTCTCTCAGAACGTCATAGTAGGTGTCCATTCCTATGTAATTTGAGGCGTAAATTCCAAATTTCAAGTCATAAATCGCAAATGTGAGACTTGCAATGGCTTATACCCTATATGGGGCCAGAGGAACCTCCTCAACCCCCTCTTCTTTCTAATATGGCTGCCATGGGGGGCATAAATAGTGAAATTCTCTCAGGACGTCATGTGAGGTGTCGATTCATAACATTGGGACCATATACGTTTTCAGATCCCAGAAATCGTCCAGAATTAAGAAAACACATAACTTCCAAGGGAAATTATGAACTTGATTTATCGACTTTTTTCACCCTGAAATGTCCGCTATTCCAATATTCGCCCACATAGGAACAGTGAAATTCTCTCAAAGCGGCATAGTAGGTGTCGATTTGTTTTTAATCTGAGGCGTGGATTTCGAATCACAAGTCAAAACATGTAAATATCCCATAGTGACGAAAATACTTATATATGGCAACCGCTTTGGCCTACATTTTGGACTAAAAATGCTGCTTGGGTTCATTTTTGTCGAAAGAGCTGGAAATGAATTGGTGATTTTAATGGTAATTGACAAATTTCACGCGTGTTCTTTTTCTATGTACGCAAAGGACTCAGATGGGCGTCTGTTTTTTTCATTTTTAAAAATTCCCACAAAAATATAATTTTTTTGCCGACGAAGTATGTATCTGCATTCAGAGTTCCTATGTTATTGTTTATGAACGCACTCAGTTTAATTGCAATTAAAACAACTGGATAATTGAGTGCTTTTTGTAGCGCAGGGTTTCGTCTCCTAGTAGAAGCGACACCTACAGTTTCCTGCGTTATCTGCAACAAAACGCACGCTCCTGCTAGAAGAAAATCGATTACAAAAAGAACCATCTATTATCCAGTTATCTAATAATGAAAGAACCAGAAACCAATATGAATCCTCTGTGTACTTTGAAAAAGAACACCGGTGAAATATGTCAATCACCATTAAATTATCCGATTCATTTCCAGCTCTTTCGACATAACTGAACCCAACCCAAGATGCATTCTTTATTCCAAGATGAAGGCCAGAGCGATTGCCATGCTTAAGTGTTTTTGTCACTTTGAGATATTGACGATTTCTGACTTAAAATTCGGAATCTACGCCTCAACTTACATGAGAATCGACACCTCACATGCCGCTTTGAGAGAATTTCACTGCAACTATGTCCCCCCGGCGGCCGTTTTGAAGAGGGTACGGGGCTGCTCCTGGCCCCGCGTAGGGTGAAATGGCCTCAACTTACATGAGAATCGACACCTCACATGCCGCTTTGAGAGAATTTCACTGCAACTATGCCCCCCCCCGGCGACCGTTTTGAAGAGGGTAGGGGGCTGCTCCTGGCCCCGCGTAGGGTGAAATGGCATTCCAGACCTCTAATTTGCGATTTTCAACTTGGAATTCGGAATATAAGCCTCTCCTTACATAAGAATCGACACCTCACATGACGTCCTGAGAGAATTTCACTATTTATGCCCCCCATGGCAGCCATATTAGAAAGAAGAGGGGGTTGAGGGGGTTTGGAATTGAAATTTGTCAATTACCATTAAAATCACCAATTCATTTCCAGCTCTTTCGACAAAAATGAACCCAAGCAGCATTTTTAGTCCAAAATGTAGGCCAAAGCGGTTGCCATATATAAGTATTTTCGTCACTATGGGATATTTACATGTTTTGACTTGTGATTCGAAATCCACGCCTCAGATTAAAAACAAATCGACACCTACTATGCCGCTTTGAGAGAATTTCACTGTTCCTATGTGGGCGAATATTGGAATAGCGGACATTTCAGGGTGAAAAAAGTCGATAAATCAAGTTCATAATTTCCCTTGGAAGTTATGTGTTTTCTTAATTCTGGACGATTTCTGGGATCTGAAAACGTATATGGTCCCAATGTTATGAATCGACACCTCACATGACGTCCTGAGAGAATTTCACTATTTATGCCCCCCATGGCAGCCATATTAGAAAGAAGAGGGGGTTGAGGAGGTTCCTCTGGCCCCATATAGGGTATAAGCCATTGCAAGTCTCACATTTGCGATTTATGACTTGAAATTTGGAATTTACGCCTCAAATTACATAGGAATGGACACCTACTATGACGTTCTGAGAGAATGTCACTATTTATGCCCTCCGCGGCGGCCATATTGGGGGTAGGAGGGGGTGAACCCTGGCCCTCCATAGGGTGCAGTGGCATTGTAGACCTCCCTTGTAGGTTTTCTGACCTAATTAACATAAATGAAGACACGTCATTCGACAGTGAAAGGTGCATCTTGGGTAATTATCATTAAAGTTGAAATTTTGGCCGCCATCTTGGATTTGACGGACCCTAAGGGGTTGAAATTATTTTTTGACACCAGATATGAATTCTACGACCAAAATTACATATAAATGGATACCAAACTCGACAATATTCTCAAATTTTGGAATTTTGACCCCCGGGGCGGCCATTTTGGGCGCCATCTTGAATTGGGGGCACCAGCATCATTTTTGGACTTGACAACATCGAAAATCGGATTCTACACGAAAAAACGAAGAGAATGATGTATCATTCAAACTTTATTACACAAGCTGCTCACAGGAGTACATCTGCAACCACACTAGGCGTCAGGAGTTTGTCACCAGATGGTGTTTTTTGGACCACTTTGAGGGCCTAGATGAGGGTGATGGCACAGGCTAGAAGGCGGCAGACAAAGTTTTTCTAGTCACCCTGGGTATGATCTTTAATAATAGACTTGTCTGCCGAGCGTCAGGAGTTTGTCACCAGATGGTGTTTTTTGGACCACTTTGAGGGCCTAGATGAGGGTGATGGCACAGGCTAGAAGGCGGCAGACAAAGTTTTTCTAGTCACCCTGGGTATGATCTTTAATAATAGACTTGTCTGCCGAGCGTCAGGAGTTTGTCACCAGATGGTGTTTTTTGGACCACTTTGAGGGCCTAGATGAGGGTGATGGCACAGGCTAGAGGGCGGCAGACAAACATTTTCCGTTTCAGTGCATGCAAGGCTATCGATTTAGGGGGTCAAAACATGTATCCCGAGTTTGTCACTCAAAGTCGTCTGGCTCTCTGACTATTACCGAACTTTTCTTTTCAGTGCGTTTAAAAGAGAATAAAGCTTTTTGGCTCATCAATTTTCCTTTTAAAATTTAGTAAATCAAAAACTGCGTAAATTTGCGACCCTTCTTCCAGTCGGTTGTGGGTCAAAGTCCCTTTATCAAAATCCTACCTTTCCACACCAAACTCATCGATAACTGAAGCATCGAGGACCTGTTCCGATTTACAAGAGACGATCGTAATGAAAATAATCGCTGGCAATTATTCTGCAGCAACTGACCGCATCCGAGATGATTGAACTGCTCGAAACTAATACGAAGGAAATTCAAACAAAATTAGAAAGCATGAAAAATTACTCAAATTAGTCACTCATTGAATTTATTTAAATAAAGTGATTACATCGGCAGAAATATTAAATGAAATTATCGTATAAGTGTACCAAGGCCGTAATTACACTCCTCGCAGAGGCAAATACCCACGGGAACACATATAATTGGACTGTTGAATGCTACTCGGCCGTGCTTGGGAAGAATGCCGTATGAGCATTTGAATGTTGCCAGTTCGCCTGGATAAGATATTTATTTTAGAGAAAGGTTATGAATATATTCCTTCGAAATTTTCAGAGATTTTAGATTCAATTGTGAATAAAATCCTGAGAACAAATCTTATGAAAATATCCATCAGTTCACGAGAAAATTTGGCTTTTATCCGCAGAAATTTGGCAACATTCGAATATTAATAAGACTTTCTTCCTTGGCACGGCAGTTCTCCGGCCGAACCATCATTAACTCATGAGCCGTGAGATAAGTTGATTGCATAAAATTAGGAGCTTATGAGATGATGAAGATGGGGTCTTTCCGTTCGGTTTTTCGATTGGTTGGCACTGAATGTTTACGCTGCCGCACCAAGGAGGAACATCGCATACGCGACCAAACGTTGCCAAATTCCTCCCGATAAAATACAAATTTGGAAAAGGAGTTATGAATTGTTTCCTCCCTCATAATTTTCAGCTACCCCCGGTTCAATGCCATCAGCCGTGTAGCAATGATAATGGACTGTGTTTAGCAGAAAGGAACCACGCCACATCAGCTATTGCCAAATTTGATTTTTCACAAGAGAATGTTTGTGCGGATTCCGCCTCAAATTTTAAGGAAATCGCTGCTTGCTATGCAGAAAATGCACTGAAATTTGCACAAAAATCCGCACAACCGTTCTCATGTAGAAAATTAAATTGCCCACACTGGAAAAAAACACATTGGATCTAGAGTCCAGACTCTTAAAAACATCGACAAGAAAAAATACTCTTGATTTCCTTTTGATTTAAGCTTAAATCTGATTGAATCAAGAGTCCTTTTTCTCGTCAATGTTTTCAAGAGTCTGGACTCTAGATCCAATGTGTTTTTTTTCCCAGGGCACTTAAATTTGGCAATAGCTGATGTGGCTCGGTTCCTTTCTGCTTAACGCGGTCTAAATATATGCATCCTTCTGCGGATTTGAAATGGACTAGTATTTCATCAGGAGTAACCTGGCAACGTCGGAATGTCCATACGACGTTTTTTCTCAGCACGGTAGTATGTGAGTGACGAAGGGGGGGAGAGGGGGGAGAGGGGGGAGAGGGGGGAGAGGGGGGAGAGGGGGGAGAGGGGGGGGGGGGGGTTACCGCTAAGGATCGGTTATGAACGGCACGTACTGGGACTAACTGTGAACAGGAGTTGTTTATACGTACAATGGGCGGCGGTTCCGGGGCGCTGTGCGGAAATCGCGCAACTCCAACGGGAAGCCGGCGGTTCTGCCTCGGTTCCTGGTTGGTCGGGATTTTCGCGCTCGATCCAATCAACTCCCGCGGAAGAGTTAAGAGACAAGTAATTATATGCCCGGCGAAAAAACCTCGCAATTGTGCTCGTATTTTCTGCGCCGCTCGAAATGGCTCGCGATGAATTCCGGAGTCGGCAATGGAAACGTCCCGGATTCCCGTTAGTTCTGCTGCTGAGATTAAGCTATAAATTCCCGTCGCAGTCGGATCATTATCGAATTTGTGCCTTTGCAAAGGGCCAAGGATTCTGCTCGGCCGAGGCCGAGGGGTGCGCATCTTAAATTTTCACATTTCTCTTATTTCTTTTGCATATTTTTCAACCCGTGCTGAAAAAACAAGTTCACTGAAAAAAAAGTAAGGTAACATCTACTATAAGTCTACTAGAATTTTTACACACTTATACTATTTAGTGGAAATAACCAGAATTATGGTAGTAATTCACCAGAAATCTGGTGATACTTATCACAATATGGTGCATGCTGTACCGTAGAGTCTGGTGTTTATTACCATACTTGTATCACTGTGTCAGAATATGGTAAAATCTATCATTTTTTTTTCAGTGTTCGATCGTATGTACCAAAGTTCGGTGTTGCATATCATCCCAACTGATTCGGTTCGTCAAACTGAATTTTTGGTTTTTCCAACCGAACTTTCGGTTCGTGTAACCGAACTTGTGCGGTAAAGTGAACTACCGAACTAAGTTTGGTCACACATGCCGAACGCTCGGTTACACGAACCGAAAGTTCAGTTTGACAAACCGAATATTTGGGATGCTGTAGAACACCGAACGATCTATTCACGCATGACCGAATTTTTTTTTCAGCGCGAAAAACCCAACTTTTTCATCGGGGAGAATGTTACATAAGTCACCAAAATTGAGAGGGTGGGTCAATTGAGAGGCTTGGAAGACAAGGCGTACAAATTCAACTTTTGTAAAAATTGAGATATCACCTATTTCAAGTAAAACTAGTCTTAATGCAGATTCTGTTATACATTCGTTCCCAAATTCCAATTTTTAAGCATAAAAAAGTCAGTTTGAACTTTCCTTCCGCCTTTCTTTCCAGGTGCGGAAAGAAATTTCAAACTCCAGAAAGAGCAATTCATAAATCAAGTCACAAAAAAGTCAGTTTGAACTTTCTTTCCACCTGGAAGAAAGGTGGAAAGAAAGTTCAAACTGATTTTTTTGTGCCTTGGTTTATGAATTGCTTTTTTTGCATTTTTCGAAGTATTTCCTTTGAACTCATTACCTGGGTAATCTGAAAAAAAATTTTTAAAAAAAATCTATACACATAATTTATCAACCGATTTTTGATGTACTCATTTTCAATAACATTCAACTTTTTAGAGAGAAAATCCCTAAAGATACTAATCCTTGATCCATACGTCACAAAATATTCAGATCACAAATACATAAGATTCACGGAGGGAAAGTTGGCAACACTCGAATGCTCATACGACTTTTTTCCATGACATGGCAAAGATCCTCGTGCGATTTAAAAGCACGTGAGTCAGACCGCAAGGGGCAGAGCAAAGAGCCAGAGGGAAGTAAGAAAATAGAGAGCTCTAATTAAGGGCAATTTTTGACTTGAAGCAACACCGCTTATAAAAGATGGACCGTAAAACAACAAGAGGAGAAAAGCAAACGCACAAAAAAATTGTAACGAAGGAGCACTGCCGCATTAAGGAAGAACACCGTATGAACATTCAAGAGCTGCCAAATTTCTCTTGATGAAACATGTATTTTTGACAACATTCATGCATATTTTTCCTTGAAATTTTCAGATATTTTAGATTAAATTGCGTACAACATCGTCTGAAAAATTGGAGGGAAAATATTCACGGGTTTACCAGAAAATTCTTGTTTTAACAAAGGAAATTTGGCAACGCCTGAAGGTTCATATGGCGTTTTTCCTTAGCACGGTAGAGCAGCGGTGGTAATAGTGATAGTGCAGTGAGGAGGGGAGAGCGATCAAATAAAAAGATTATGAACCGAATAAATACGCGTCTAACACCAAGAACAAACACGCACTCACACACTCTCGAGAATTTATGCATTATAATAAGTTTATGGGCCCAAACGTTAAAGGAAGAAAGCGGGCTGCGTAATTGCGGTTAGTTGGGTCATAAAGCAATTAAAACTGTATCGCTCGGGATAGAAGTGGACGGTTTATGCTGGATTTTATTTACTTTTCACCTACGATGCGTACAAAGTAGTCAACTGCTGTTAGGTATAGGCTCACTGGAACGCACCGAATTGTTAGTTTTTTGGTGCTGCTGTCTTAGACGTCTTATCCTGGGAAAGTTCTGATTCCCTGGCGGAGTTGCAGCAATTTCAGCTTGTTAAATCCTGCAATTTAAAAGCGCTTATGAGCTTGATGAAGTATAAAAAAGTATCGGACTTCTCAAGAATTATCATGAAAATGTATTTAACTATTTACTTATCTATATTACATTTTTCCCATTTTTTTCTTTTCTTTCTTTTTCCTCTGAACAATTGAAAATCAAAGATGAATGTGGATCTATTATTCCACTGCAAAAAACATCTAATTAGAAATGTTTTAAGCTATGGATGTTTGAGGTTCAATCAAAAAAAAAATTTTTTTGGGCAAAAATCAACCTAGAATACTTTGTTTCCGCAATTTTATTTAGTTCCCGCCCTACATTTGAATTTCAAACTTGTCCCGATTTCGCCGCCGATCCTCTAGCCAATAGTAGAGGTGGTTGAAAAGAAGCTTCATTTTTGGCTTTCAGCGCTCCGTCTTCATGTCTTTGCCTCTGGCTTAAAAATGCAGCTTAGCGCTGTGTATGACGAGCAAAACATGGCGGCAAATGGCAGTTGAACTTGCCGCGACTTTAATTACTGTCATCATCGGTTAGCGTTCGGGACCGGATTTGGTATTTGGCGTCTGAGCCGTCGAGGTGCAAAGGTTGCGTTCTACATCTCTAAAATAGAGGATCAAGTCGTCTGTCGGCGTCGAATTAGGCCACACAACCGTCGTCACCCGCGTGGAACGTCTTTTTGACTTGGAGCAGCGGTGTGAGTTATGGGAACGCTAATGGCCAACTCAACCTCCAAAACTGAATGCCAACCGTTTACGACCCGCGCGCCGATGTGTAATGACAACACTTTCAACGAGAAAACAGTGCGTGAACCGTGAGAAAAATTGGAGGTGTTACATATTTTAGCAGACGGACCAGGTTTTAGGCCTATCTAGAATAGCTTAGGCCAAACTAGTATTAAGGAAATTACTTTAAAGTCACAACCAAACGCCTGAATTTATCATTCGTGATGATTCATGGATAGTGTAGATGTAGCAGGAAAATCTAGAAAAGAGTGATCTCTTTTCGGATTTCTCTCGGGAATTTGCATGGATTACACAAATTCGATGATGTAGAAAATGACGGCACCAGAAAATGTCTACACAGGCACAGGAAGGAACCGAAGTTTATTCTGTCATAGAATAAAGAGACTGACGTCGTCAACAGAAGCGTAAGCCACCACCATTTTCATGTCAACGAGAAAAAACCGCATCAATAAGTACTGTTTACGTCTGCATGTAAGTCGCCCTTCTGGGGAGGTCGAGTGGTAATGGATGTATCGAAGGCAAATAGTCAAATCAGGCATTTTGTCAAATGCCTAGGCAAATAGTCAAATATTCTTGCCTCGATTGAAAGCTTGATTTTTTACCCTAATTTTAGACAAAACGATTCGCTGCTCCTGTAAGAAAGAATTCACTGTAAAAATATGCAGCACACAATAGTACTTTAAACGATTTTAAGATCCTGAAGGCACATTTCTCATGACATTTTCAGTACGTCATAAAACATAAAATTTTCATAATTAAATGTACTTAAGGCATATTGAAAGGAAGGAACGAGGAGAGTTCGCGGATTTGGAGATTTATCCTTCCCAAAATATTGAAAACCCGTGAACTCCTCGCCATAAATTTACAGAATTCCGTAAATTGTCAAAATGTGACTACCGGCCTAGGCATTTGATAAAATGCCTGATTTGACTAATTGACTTCTACAGATACATATACATTTTCAGGAAGTTGAAGAGTTTTTTTTTCGCACTTATTTACCGTCAAACCGGACAAGTAATGTGAAAATGCTTGAAAATTCTATCTAACTTTTCTACCGCTGCGTTTAAGTCTCTAGACCAATGCCTATTAATGTGGTGGGATGTTTTCCTAGATTTTTCTGAACTTGATCATGCCAGTTCGACTTCATTATTCATTCCTTAGTTTACATATAAAATATCCTCCCTATACACCCTTTCTGATCCCTCCCCTCACCTCAACCACTATAAACTTGCGGTTGCCTTTCGGCATCTGCTGTAGGTATCAGGGAATGAGCTCTGAGACTGATCTTACGATTAGTTTTTCAAATGTCTCCCCAAAAACATGATTCAGAGAAAAACTAGTACAACTGTATTCAAAGCAGTGCGGACACATTTCTGCTAAAGAGAACCAGACACGGGTGGGAAAGAAGGAGCTTGCTCGTTAGTTAAGTTCCGTAAATAAGAATGGGAATTATTTTCGTTTATTAATTTATTACGACGATCAGCAACTAGATTATTTTCGCCGGAGACCAGGAATCTACTGTTTTGAACACAGTTTTACTAGCTTTTCTCTAAATCGTGTTTTTGGGGAGAGACATTTGAAAATTAATTGTAAGATCAGGCTTAGAGCTCATTCCCTAAAACAGCAGGTGCCGAAAGGCAACCGCTCGTTTAGTGGTGGGGGTGAAGGGAGAGGCGAAAGGGATTAAAATGTGCATAGGGAGGATATTTTAAATGTAAACTAATGAATGAATAATAGAGTCGAACGGGCTTGATCAAAGCCAAAAAGTTCTAGGAATACATCCCTTTCCATTATAGGCATCAGTCTGGAGACTTAAACGCAGCGGTAGAAAAGTAAGATAGAATCAATATTGCAATTTCGCGGCTGAGGCCCGATTAACTTCAATTTGCTTGATTGTTGGCGTGTGGACACGTGAAAATAAAAAGAAAAATCGGTGAAAACTAGACATTATCATTTTTTAACAATGAAAACGACAGATTTGGCAGGTCGGACGCTCTCGTTTAAAGTTACACGCCAACTGTTGTATACCGTGTTATTTTTTACCAATGGGGTAGTGCTCTCTCAGAATTGTTTCGGGAACTGCATTGTATTTATAAGGAGGGGAGCTGTCAGATATGGACAGTACGGTGTCTTTTAAATAATATTTTCTCCGAGCAGAACTTAAAAATGGAAAATTTGCACGCAAAAATTTTATTGCATCATCTGTAAGTGGTTAGAAAGCTAATTTTCCAGTATATTTCATAATTTTCTTCCGCACTGGAAAAAAAACACATTGGATCTAGAGTCCAGACTCTTGAAAACATTGACAAGAAAAAATACTCTTGATCCAATCAGATTTTTGCTAGAATCAAAAGGCAATCAGCTCAAATTAAGAGGCTTGGTTCTTGATCTAAGCGAATATCCGATTGAATCAAGAGTAGTTTTTCTTGTCGATGTTTTTAAGAGTCTGGACTCTAGATCCAATGTGTTTTTTTTTCCAGTGCGAATTGTGCAATGGGAGAAAAATAGATTTTAAAGTGAGAAAATGTGCCGCCTTATGACGTCAACTGGCGGCATTTACCATTTAACCAGAAGTATCTTAGCAGATTAGGTTATTTTGTCATATTTCCTCCAGAACTTATTCAATTTAGCAACCAAGTATATCCTCGTGCACGGAGAAAAAAAAAAAAACTCGTGCGTGGGACCCGAAGTTTAGGTCATATGGATCTCTGAAGTTTTCAGATTGAGCATCTGAACACTTTAGGAGGTCTAGCTGCCGAAGTTCGGATCATACATCTGAAACTTCAGTTCTTACATCTGAAGTACTTCAGATGTGAGAACCGAAGTACTTCGAATGTGAGAACCGAATTACTTCGGTTGTGAGAACCGAAGTACTTTAGATGTAAGAACTGAAGTTTCAGATGTGTGATCCGAACCTCGGCAGCTAGACCTAAAGTGTTCAGATGCTCAATCTGAAAACTTCAGAGATCCATATGACCTAAACTTCGGGTCCCACGCACGAGTTTTTTTTTCTCCGTGTGCTCAGTTTTTTGAGCAGTTTCATTTTAATCAAGAAAAATTTCAGACACCTGCAAATTCTCCATTCCGGCGTAAAATTAGGCCTACGGTTGAAAGAATCGGGGCATCAAGATGGCGGGCATGGGGAGGAGGGGCAAGAGGCGCGGGGGACTGGGGGACGGAGGTCGAACACTCGCACAAATCACTATCGGTAGAATTTCGCATTTGCGGTGGCCAACAGAGGTGCGATCCACATCTTCGCACGTCTCCAAGTTCCGTTAATTCGAAAAATCGCGGGATCGATTCCGACTGTCACGCAGGGTTGCCAAATTTAGCGATAAAAGCCCTTCATCCTTTGTATTTAAATTAGTGCGACTTGAAAAGCTAGTTTTATTTCCGTTATCCGAGCCGGTTTTTTGCAGGATAAAATACGATGCTCAAATGGCGACTACTTGCAAAACAAACTTTTGAAAACTCTTAAATTTCAAAGAGACGACTCTTAAAAAACCGATAAAATATTCGTATTAAATAGGAAATTCTTTTTGGGTATTTTTTAAAGTAAAATTTACGAGCGGCATTGCAGTATAAAATTGCTGAGAAAGACTTTTAAAATATCAACTGTAATTTTTCTACACTGAGAATGTTTGAAAAAATGTTAAAAAACTACAGTGACATTTTCAAAGTTGTTTTAACACTTTCTTCCTTTGATTTACTTTGATTTTACTTCACGAACATTTTGCTTAAAAAATAGCCAAAAAGGGGTTCCTAATACTAACATTTTAACAGTTTTTTTTAAAATAATTTTTGAAAAATGTTTTAAAAAGTCATTGCTACTAGGGCAACTTAATTTTTTACCGTCGGATTATGTAGTGTGCCATTGTTTCTCACCTTGATTACAACAAAGGTCGGCCGCGCTATTCACGGAATCGTTTTTTCATGGTTTAAACTTAAAGATTTGCAAAAAGAATACGATAATTTTCAAATATAATCTAATCCAACGCCAAGTTTCAACGCGTCCAATATGTTCCTAAAATAACCGTGCGTATAAAACGTTATCCGCCGCAGCACTGCATACGATGGTTTCCTTTACATTTAAATTAGATTAGACGAATTTTGAAGGCAACTCGATTTAGAAAAGTTGGGTGCTACTGCTCTCTTCGGTAACGTAGAACAGCACGGTTGCTGGCAATTCTGTCTGTGTTTTTTACCAAGCACACCCTTGCGGCAATCTTATTGGACTGAGAACGGAAAGTTAAACCCTCGGCAAGTATTTAAAAGACTCGTGGAGGCGGTAAAATTAACTCCTGCAGGACGTGATTCCGACCATCTCGGCACGAACAATGACAGCCGGGAGCCGTACAGACGCATGCACCTAACCTAACTTCCGAGGGAACCGGAGCTGCCATAAAGTTTTATTCCACCGTGCTGACGTATGAAGTTCATTTCACGGTAATTAACAATGCCATTATGAACGACCCGATTGAATTCTCCCGGCCGTTAGCGATTTGAAGGACCGGATGCAGGGCTACCAACTCTAGTTGCTGATTTTTAGCTTGATCTCGAGTTTGCAACATGCACGAAGAAAAAGAGTGGTTGCGGTTACTGGAATCCTGTTTCAGTACTTCCTGATTCACCCCGATTCGTTACAATTTATTATCCTATTTATCAAGATAAATCCTGGTATTTTCGTACTTATTCCAATTTATCTTAATTTTTGTCTATGTATCCAGAACTAATCCTTTGTTCTATCCAGAACTATTCCAACTTTTACCAACATTCCATAAGATTTTTTTTATTCTTTTTTAAAATATTTTATTCAAATAAAACATGACTACTATAAGAATATGCCTTATATCTATCAACATGATTTAAATAAACTATATTCATGTCATTAAATATACAAAGTAACGACATATAATAGAACCATTCCATATGATTTCCGAATTTTTTACTATTCCTGTTTCAATAAACGCCCAAAAACATCAAATCAACCGAAGTGAAGATAGTTTCAAGTTTCCACTTTGTCAAACACTCATGCAAAGAAATGGCACCAATCTTCGTTTCCACTTTTTGGCACCAAGGACCCTTTTCCTACGGACATCTACATTTAACGCATCATGCGATAAGCTGCGAGTAGCGACTTTTGAACACAACAAGCGAGAAGAAAAGCCGTCCAATTATTCTTACTTATTACGCCCTCCGATAAATTACACCCTGATGGCCTGCTCCGCGGATCCACCAACCAGAATCAGGAGCAAGGTGTGAAGGAACCTTTTTCCTGTACTTCCTCCCACAACATTAAAACAAGGATCTCGCGAAAAAGTACATTCATTATCTGCATCGCAGAGGAGCTCATATAAAATATCATCATTAAAACTTTCAATTCGACCGCATATCTGTCCGCAGAAGCGAATAAATCCTTCGGCTCGCCCATTTCTTCGACTAAAACAATTTTGATACAAAAATCAATCATCGAAAGTACTCTGAGAAGAGCCTGAGCCACTCCAACAGCTGCCGTGCTCCAGAGCGGGGGTTCTCAAAATTTGGACAACTTTTGAATATTAGTTTTTAGCCGGTCGAAACAGCCTTAACTAACTCATCGCCATAATCACAAGATCAATTATTAACCGGGAAAATAGTTTGCGTTTTAGAGCTACAAGATCATGTAAGTAAGGTCACTTTCAAAGCGCTCTCTGGCGCTTTGCTATATAGACCGAGAGCTCATTGCGATTCATTTAACCGGAATAATATAAATTTGCCACCCACCTCATTCGCAGCGGATTTTGGTCGGCAAAGAGATGGGAGGTCTGGCAGGGCAAACCGGTCGCATTAAAAAAGTTTTAGGCCCCTAAAAACCCTAAAAATTGCTCGGATTTTAACCGGAAACATTTACACTTGATATTGGGCTCATTTCACTCAGAAAACCTTCGGAGGGATCAATCGGTCTGGCAGCCCAAATCGGTTGCTTGAGGGCCACCGGTTCAAATTTGAAAAGAAAAAATTGCTCAAATTTCAACCGGCAACGTATACACTTGATATTAGGCTCATCACTGTTCCTTGCACAACCCATCCTTCAAATCAGTGATTTTGATATACCCGAAAGAAAAAATTAATAATTTCAATATGCTATGCTAGTCACCTTAAAACGTTGTTTGGCGAGACAACCGGAAGTGCTATCTTCTGCATGATTTCGAGGTTGCGTTTTGGACCCACAACTAACACATTTTGAGATTAGAAATTGGCAGAAGAGGACGGAATTTTACTTGAAAGCACTGATTTCATTGGCTCTCTGGAGGAATAAGGTCACCTTCTGCCGTTTTGTCTGAAACAACGTCATTTTTCGTACACTTGTGGCTTTCTTATATACGTCTCATTTCATGAAAATAAGATAAATTTTGCTGATTTAACTATTCCAGTGATTTCATCTAAAAGCGATTATACGAATTTTGAAGGAAACTCGATTCCGAAAATTTGACACTTACTGCTCTCCTGGCTATCACGGTAGTATAGTACTGCAGCCGTGCTAAGGAAGAACGCTGTATAAACATTCGAGAGTTGCCGAATTTCCCCGAATAAAACCTACATTTTTTAGGAAATTTGTGCATACTCTTCCTTTAAAATTTCAGATATTTTAGATTAAATTGCGTACAAAATTGTGTGAAAATTTTGGACACAAATAATCACCATTTTCCCAGTAAATTCGATTTTTACTGGAGGAAATTTGGCAACGTCTGAGGGTTTATACGGCGTTTTCCCTTAGCATGGCAGCGTAGTCTTACGATGTTCTATATTCTTGCCGTGGCAGACAGTCTTCTGTCTGGCGACTTGAGGTTTGGGAACCTGTGTTCAGAGATGGGACCGGACCGATGGGGCTTCATAACGTCGCTCCTCTGACGTAAAAGCGTATCTCAATTTGAACGTGAGCCCTGTTCTCCATAAAACTCAATGATTTCCGGGGCTCATGTGGAGATAGAGATACGCCCTTGCGTCCGAGGAGCGAGGATAATTCTCGCTCAGAGGCGCGATAAATGCCCAAAGATGTGCTCGAAATGAGGATCAGATAGCTCAGAATGGGACGTCAAATCGCGGCGGAAAAATTGATTCGGGCTCCCCGATTCGCGCGAGGGGACCGGACTGGTCCTCGCTAAAAAATAATGAATATTTAACTTAAATAGCAACTAATAATATTTGACAGCTAGGATGTTGCCCGGCGGGGCCCCGAGAAAACTCGCACGCTGCAACGAGGAATTGGGCGGACCGTTACGTTGCGACGTTGCCGATTTTTGGTGGTGTCGTCCCTGGGAACCCGGGTATCCGATCCCTTCTGCGGGCTGATTGTTGAAATTGATAGACAAAGCTATAGACAAAAAAGATATAGGGAGTATGGAGCGATCCAATTGGTTGAAATGGGTGGTTTTTACAGACTGAGATAGAAAATGATGGACGGACTAAAGGGTCTCTTGTGGGTTGGCGATAGTTAGTCTAGTACCTAATTCCTTTGTCCATCTCAACCATCCGCATCCACCAATAGGATCCCTCCATATCTCTTTTGTCCTTTTTGTCTATAGCTTTATCTTCCGATTTCAATAATCAACCCACTGCACTGGTCGCTATACGCGGTTCAACCGACTCATTGAAAATATGCTTTCAAAATATTTTCTGAATAAAAATAAAAAATTCTTCTTAATCTGAGGAACATTGTTGGGAGGAAAAATAACTTTTTTAGAAGTATTTTTTTCTTCTTTTTTTAGTGAAAGACATTTTTTTTAAATTCAAATGAGTTTTCAATTAGTCAAAGAGAATTAAATTTATCATCGGACGAAAGTCGCCCAATTCTTTGAATATAGAAAAAGGCCCTCCATTAAAAAAGGTTCTGTAAGTAAAAAATATTCTTCACTTCAAATTTTGTACATTAAATCAACGACAGTTTTGTTTTGATAAACAAAATCATAATTCTATAATTTTTTTGGAGTGTGCAGAGAGTATTATTTTTGAAATGCTGCTTAGTATCTGAATAACTTGGAAGATCTGCGGAAAATATCTGAAAATTTAAAAAATAATATACATAAATATTGTCAAAAATACATGTTTTATCAAGGAAAATTTCGCAAATCTCGAATGTTCATAGGGCGTTCTTCCTTAGCACGACAGTTTTAGCAAATACGTTCATTTTTGACATGTAAGATGCTCCCTCAGCATTTTATTTTTCTCGGTGCGAGTTTCATGACCGTGAGCCCAAACGGCAACCCAGATTCAAACCGCGCAAATCGTGACCACAAATTTTGACCCGTCGATTTTCGATACTTTCCCGTTTTGAGTTGAGGGCAAAGATCGATAGGTATCGATACATCGTTAATCGTGTGCTCGTCGGGTCGAGTGACCGGTCGGACCAAGATGAGCCGGGAGCGACTACACGGGGCGGCTCGTGTCCGATCGTTTTGTCTTTAATTTAAAAACACGAGCCACGAATAAAAGTAATAAAAAAGACTATAAATCGCGCTTCATTCATTTCGGTCGGAGGAAAGTACGAGAAGAAAGGGAGAAAAACTCTTGCCCAAGTTCTCTCCCCCCCTCCCCTTCTCTCTCTTCTCGCGGCAAAATAGTTTATTTATGGATTTGGCAATTTTTGTGGAATTTATATCCGACCATTCGTGTCAATATTAAAAGAGGTAAGAGGCGAAAAAGAATGTTTGCTTCCATTCTGCCTGCCAATCCGCCTCGTTTATTTAAATTAGTTTGCTAATTTGTGATATAATTATATTCCTTTTTGATGACGCTCTGTTAACATTTTTGCAGGGAAGTAGTGAAAATACACTAAACAGTTGGTTATCTCTAAAAGCTGATTCTTCATTGGCACGGTGCTCCTTAATTGCATGGCAGTATTCTCAGAAAATGCTTTTTCTGCATTTGTGGCGACGATGGTTTTATTTGACCTGTTCAATTTGATTCGACCACGAATGTATGAATGAATATTAAATTTATGGACCACATCATATTACTATATAATATTTTGCTCATTTTTCATGAATGGCCACACCAAGTTATATTGTTCTGCACCATAGGTAGAGGTAAAAATTAAAAAAATGCACATAATCACAAAAGCAACTATCAAAATACAAATGAACTAGATTCCAGGTCAGGTAAAATTAGAAAAATCCAAGATTAGTAATGAGTTTTTCCACCTAAGCTAAAAGTGATGAATGGATCAAAAAGCTATTTGATTGTGCAATTTAATTGTGCTGAATTAGCAAATTGTTTAAAATTGCTGAATTTGCAAAATTATTGTTAAGTTAGCGATCTCATTTTGCGATTTTCGCAATAGCAAAATACAACCGTGTGCGCGCGCCCTAGGAGCCGTTTTTGGTACTTTTGTTCTTTTCTTATAAGATAAGATAAGATATTTTATTCAAGAAGTAAAACATAAAATAAAGAACAACATTAATCTCCCGGATCGGACCTAAAATTAAATTCAACTGATAATAATAGAAAAAAGAAGGGGGGGGGGGGAGAAAAGAAAAGACAAAAAGAAGGGGAAAAAAATAAATAACATAACATAAATACATCGACATAAATTCAAACTAGAAAAATGCTCAAATAATTAAAACTGGAAAAAGACGCAATTATAAAAACAGTAATTTGGTAAAGAAAAAAATGAGAGAGAGAGAGAGAGAGAGTTAAAAAAAAAAAAAAAAAAAAAATGAAAATTTGAAATACATGAATAGGAATATGTTGAGTACAATTAATAAAAAATTTGAAACATAAATTACAGGATGAAATAAAAAATAATAAATAAATAATAAATAAATAGTAAATTCTGGTAAAATATTATAAGAATCCGTCAATAAACAAACATATTACGGACTCAGAGGCCTGCGATAGTTAAGAGATTGAATTTACGGGCCCATCTACATCAAGCCTGGCTGGTCTGGTGGTAAAGTACTGGATTTCGGAGATCAACTCCATCCCGAGGCGTGGGTTCTAATCCCGACTAGGACGGCGCGGATTTTAAGGTAAGTAATAACTCTACGATTCACAACCTGGACGCATATGTACATTAGAAAGAAAATTAGTACCAAAGGTGTCTCCTAGAGAGCGCGCACACGGATATGGAATATGTACCCTGATCGCAATATTTGTGCAATATTTTCGAAATATTTTGGCAACATTGTCGACAATGTTGCCAAAACGTTCCCGACAATGTTGTCAACAATATTGTTAGGTAGGACCCTAGCACATTGCTGCAATATTGTGGCAATATTGTGACAATATTGCAGCAATGTTTTCGGAAATATAATAACAATGTTGCTGCAATATTTTGGAAACATTTTCGTGTTGGGCGGGCACACAAGCTAAAAGTGATAAACGGATGCAATTGCTCTTGCTGATATCATAGGTTTAAATGGCAGATCAATCGATAGATCGCAAAGCACACGACGCCACTGGTAAGAACCATACAAAAGTTAAAGCTGAGAAAAAAAGAAAATCATAGAGCAAGCTGATAAGTATGGCAAATGAAAAACGGACGCTGAAGAAGGTGTTCAATATGCCCTGCGTGAAATTCTGATGAAAAAGCATGTGCAGTAATTAGTGGAGATTTTACAATTTGTCAACTATGTTCTCGTCCATTGAAATTCATAGAAAATATCGATTGTAGATGAAGCAACCTGCCTCATCAAGAATCGATTGTTTTACACGCATTTAAATGGAGGAAAAACATGGTTGCCAACTTACTGGATGTAATGTTTAATTTTTTACCCTGTCTGGAGGTCTATTGGGAGAAAATTTATACAAATGACCCTGATGATTCGTATTTTATTTAAGCGAATTCGCCAACGCCCGAAAGCTCATACGGCATACAGCGGATTGGAGATTGGAGGTGCGAGCATGGAAATGACTATGCAAATAGTGTTCCAAGCGGTCGTAATTATTTATTGCATTTTCGATAGGTATTGTGAAAATAAATCGTGGCATTTTACGAGGAGCAACGTGGTGGCGAGGCAAGGGAATTAAAAAGGCGAGCACTTGATTTACTCTGCGTCTGGAGCGTAGTCGCGCCACTCATTTTTACGACACCTGTTCTACAAAGTGTTTTGTATCGTGTCACAGGAATCGCTCCCCAAACTCGAAGAAATGAGAATAAGAGAAAAATAGCAACATTTTTCAGATGTTAAAAATAGTGTGAATATTAAAAAAAATACAAAAACCAGTTGAGGGGCTTGGAGTACAAAGCGCACAGGTGTAGTTTTTGAAAATATTGAGATGCAAATTGTTTCGAGTAAAACTTGTCTTGATGCAAATTCTGTGAAAAATTCGCTCCAAAATACCAATTTTTTACCATCTAAAAATCAGTTTAAGCTTTCTTTCCGCCATAAGCATCCATGTCGTTTCGGAAGTTCAACACTACTTTTCGAAATGGCAAAAACTGAACTTACGTGCCTTGTCTTTCAGGCTCCTCAGTTATGAGAATGCCTTTCCAGCGCCTCGAAATAATCTATGGAGAATGATATAAACGAGAGTTCGTCATTGACTACGATTCCATGAATACATATTTTTAACAAGATTTATCCGACAAAAGGTTTCGCACTCATTTTTTTAGAGTGCTAGCATAAATCTAAGTCGTGTCTCACTTTAAAAAATGAGTGCAAAACCTTCAGTTGGCACCGCCTCGTTAAAAAATTAGTATTAGAGATACCTATAAGTACATTCTAACGACTGTATCATGAAATCATGCATTTTGAAGAATCATGAGGGTAAAAGGTTCGAAGGGAGAGGAGCAACCTTCTGAAATCGGTCTGTTCTGCCGCATAACCGAAGAGCAAAAAGTTTTGAGAAAATGAACCCAGTACGGAAAGAGCGGAAAATTTTACTTAAAGAATTCTTCATTCTTCATTAAATTGTCAAAAATCGTCAAAGAGGCTCTCGGAAATAGCGCAGATGATTAAAAACCCATGTACTCTGAGGGTGACTCTACAGAAAGGACCTTTTTTCATTTCAAGGTAGGCATTAACACAGCAGTACTACGGGCTATGGTGAAGTTCTGGACACACAAGTAAAAAATATTAAGGCTGGAAATGGCAGAAAAAAGCCACCCCATATTACTCAAGGCAGTGTAAGTGCAGCTTTCTCTTGGAATAATGTGGACTTGCTGCTGATTGGTCTAAAATGACGTCAAGTTTTGTGCACTTACTTCTACTTTGGAATTGCTGCCTCAGCTAGATTAGCCAGTTTACTTAAATTAAATTAGTAAAATTTTGAAGGCTGCCTCGATTTTCAAAATTTGAGTTTTAGTACTGCACGCTTAAATAACACGGTAGTGTTGAAGACAAGAGATACAGCGAACCAAGTTTCCTATTCCCGAAGGGCAAATGACCCTGAATCCTAATGGAACAAGCAAGCCCATAGAAAATTATGAAAATATAAACGTCTGATAAAGATGCCTGTGGGGTTACTTTTAAAAGTTTGCGCGCAAATCTCATTTTCGTTGCAACAGCTAAGCGAAAAACTGACGACAAGACAAGCTCATTAAGTAATCGGGTGGGCGATGTGTGATGAATTGCACCTCCGACCATTCATCACCTATCTCTCATTATTTTTTCCGTCAAGACCCCACCAAATTTTAAACTCAGTTTGCTTACTCATTAAACCCGCTACCTTCATACAGCACTCTGAACCGTTAATCGAAGCATACTTTCGGCTGCAAGTGTCCAGGCGTATTTGATGGTGGAACTGGTGGGCTCGTCAAAAGAATGGCATACGTTATTTATTTATTTGTTTTATTTATTAATTATATTTACGTACATGAAAGCCCCATTATTGGAGCTATGCCACAAGCCAAAAAACACTAGAAATTACAATATACAATAATTAAAAATATAAATTACAATTGAAAATGTTAAATTAAGTGGTCGTTGGTAGAATGTTATTCAAACATGTTATTTCAACGTTAATAAATGAGTAAATAAAGTTACAGTATTCGGGCCACTTCCTAGTATTTTCTTCTCATGAGTAAATAAATCAATGATGTAATGCTTTGTTTAAAAGAATTAATCAATAAAAAAACGCATATGGGTGATTTCACGATAACAGGAATAGTTAAAATGTGAAATACCTTAAAAATAAAAGTGCACCAATTTTAACAGGATTTCATTACCTCATTTTAAAGGTATTGAACCTCCTTTTTCCAGCTTTGGCACGCTCTATTTTGATTCAGTGCAAAGTTAAAGTGATTGATAAACAAGCCATTGAATCAGGTATCAGCGCTTCCCGCGGGACTGCTGGAGGTCCACGCAAACATGGCGGCCCTGCCATATTGTGTCGGTTACGTAACAGACGCAGCGTAACCGACACTTGAAAATGTGAGATAAAAGATGATACAAAAGATGAAACTTGGCAATTCTTGAGTTATGAGGTGGAATTGATGCTGCCTTAAAAGTTTTCTAAACTTTGGAGACTTCCTTTTAGTTTAATAATATTAAATTGAGGTTTTTGCGTAGTGAGGAATTAGTGCTACACACCTAAAAATCACTGGTTTTCATAATAATTAAAGTTTTCATTGTAAAAAAAACTGACTTATCAGTAATGGTTTTGTCGAGAAGACTTCAGCGAACAATTTGATGGCAATTTTGAAACTCCTGACTCCGTCTGGCGAGATAAACACTGCACTCAATACAACTGCAAAAATTTGTTGCCAAATGTGGCGACACCTCTTTCTAATGACTTTTCTCGCTCAATAATAAACATTTCAGTTCAAACTGGCAATTTTCTTGAACATTAGAGTCTCTTTTCAGCAAATATTGCCAAAGAGTTCATGATCAGTACTGATTTGTTACCGCAAATTGCTCTTTTGCTTCAAAATCGGGGTTGGCGACGCGTAACCGACCGGACATTTTCGGCCTTTAAAGTCTCATATTATGAAATATGATAATAATTTATCATATTTTTTAGCGTGGATAGGTTCAGGGACATCATTCCTATTGATTTATTCATTTGGTTTTCAATCGTTTTGCCCTATATCGTTCATAACCCACGGCGACACGACTATTCCTCTTATCGTGAAATCACCCATATCAGTGATCGTGTAAAAGGGGTGCAGAAGAAAAGCCCCATGCCCATGCCTGGTTGTTAGACTGGACGCAGCCAGAGAGAAGAGACCCTCCACACACTGGTATCTTGGCAATAGTGGAAGCTTTTACTTTCGGGACTTCAGCATTTTACTGTTTACTTACCTACATGGTTGATGTTTGACAACAGTTGGCAGTTTCGTTTTGCAAACAAGCCGAAGCTTGGGAAACCTGTTTGGCTCATGACGTCACCCGAAATTCATCATCCACCATGTGGGTAGGTAAACAGCCAAAATAAGAGTGATGACTGTTGCTCCCTTATAATTTTCCATGAGGAATTGTTGAATCCCCGAAAGTAAAAGCTTCCACCTGTCGCCAAAGAGGCCAATGGAGGGTCTCTTGTCTCTGGGCGCAGCGCACCCTGAACAGCTAGTAAAAGGGCCACTAGACAAGGTATGAGCTGAAGCACTATGCAACATGTTTCCGCTCCAAAATTTCAAGGGTAAACGAAGCTCAACTCCTCAACAAATATATAAGTGTTTATAATATTATAGCACAAGTTTAAAAGCGAGTTTTAGCGATCGAATATCATTCATCAAACGAATTGATCAGTGCTGAGGGATGCCGATGATTGGTGATAGTAGGAGCCAATCAGAGTTCAGAATTTTTTCTTTTTTTTTAATGAAATTAAGAAGAAAATAAGAAAACACGGAACACCAAAACACGGCAAATTGCGAAAACACCAGACTTGAATTGGCAAAACAAAAAAACAGAAAAAAAATGACGAAACAAAAATTCTGGTAAAGGATGGAGTTTCTGGCATCGATTGCATCAATTCAAAAATCGAATTCAAGTCCCGAGGTGAATTCGAAATTTAAAATTGATGGTTTTCAACGGTCTCCGATGAGACCAACGAAGAAGTCGAATATCATTTTAAACAAATGCACAATCGTCGAATATTATTCAACGGTGAATGATATTCGATCGCGAAAATTCGCTTCATAATGCTTGTTGATACCTCGTTCAGGAGTTGATTTTCCGAACTTCCCGTTGTGTCGATCGTTTTCTACGTAATATTTTGAAAACGACGTCGGTGTTTCACGTCATGAGACATGCTTTATAGTTCAGACTTTGTCCCTCCATCAACTGACGCTAAATTCAAAATAGTTCGCTTGGTTCAATAGTTCAAATAGTTGTCTGGTATTGAGACATTTCCCTACAGAAACAACTCCTCTTATCACCCTAGCAAAATTTCACAGCAGACCCATTTAGAGGTTTCTGGTATTGAGGTCCTTCTTCCCGTTGACGGTCACTTAGAGAGTTCCCGTTGAATAATTAAAAGTTTAAACGCAACGCCCCCGAGGAGGCGCAAGGGGTGAGGGAGGGGAAGGGGAAGGGGGAGAGAAGCCATTTGAAAGTCATTAACCCTACCTATGGAAAACAGAGGAGTCAGAAATCTCCATTCGCAGAGTGTGAATCGTGGCCATCGGTGTTTTCTCATTTGAGGCTATGGTAAGGAATCGATTATTAAGGCATACTCTGATAATCGATCCTTTTCCATAGGTTTAAAGGTTTGATCAATCGATCGATCGCAAAGCACAGCAAGCCACTGGAGCTCTAGAGTCTCTTGCGAGGGGGAAAAAAATGAAAAGCAGTATGTGTTTAATGAACCCATCAAGGTGTTCGGATTCCTCACCAGTGATGATTGACTGGGCATCATTCATATCGTGTCTCGATAATAGGCCTATGGGGTTCCAAGCGATGTTGCCTTCCACTTAGAGGATTCTGAGGAGTTCTTGTTCTAGCTATTTATTTACATGAACAAAACGTGGAGGATTGACAACGGCCGTTCCATACCTAATTATCAGGCAAGCTCTGCAGAGTTGCCGTGTGAAATTGCCCTTTGGTGTTTTAATGCTAAAAAGACCTCCGTCACTGTAAAAATGAATTAAACCCAAACAAACTATCAACTTGGATCTTTTACTTCATAATTGGACACATTTTGCAATTTGGAACAAATTAGCCCGTTTAAAAACAAGTATGTGCCATTTGTTTCCTATGCATATAAGTGTTTTTCCAGAAGAGCCAGAATTTATAGTTCAAATGCAAATACAGTCCAATTCTTTTTGATTTGCCAGAAAACGAGACAAGGTAAGAATCAAGCGGCTGATAGGCATATCGTCTTCATCAAAATTTCACTTAGAGCACGTTGAAAAAATTAAAAACATATTCAACTTTAAGTCTGTAAAAAATGCTCTGTTGTAGTTTTCTCATAAATGGTAAATTCGAATTCCCACTCGTCAAAAAGCAAGAATCAAAGTGGACCCAATCAGCTATCGAAAAGCAACCCATACGTAAGGCAAGTAACCAAAGCATGGTTTCACACACATTTCATTCCTAACCTGATACAAGACGCCCTCTAATCTTGTAAAACAGAAATAAAAATCAGCCTACAGGAAAATTCTTCCACCGGGAAGTATATCGAAAATAGTTTCTCCTTCCGAACCTTTCATTTTTTGCTGCGACAATTGCTTCCCCTAGCAATGATCTATATTCGTTGAATTTGACCGAGACTAAGATGTCCTTTTTCATGGTGCTATGTTTAAGACATAGCGGATCCAGGGGAGAGGGCCGAGGGGGTGTGCGCCCCCCCCCCACCTGTTCGCCCGAAAAAAGGAGGGAGAAAAAAGAAAGGAACGGAGGAAAGAAGAATAGAAGCTCACATTTGGCAATTATTCATGACGAAATTGACTCAAATTACATAGAAGATGCTTCAAAAATTCAAACATTTTCTAGGGGGAGGTCCCCGGACCCCCCTTACGCCCCCCCTCGTTCGAGGTGTCTGATTCCGCCTTTGGTTTAAGAATCTCCTAAAACCTCCCTTAATCACGATGCAAACCATATGTGGCCTCCTAGGAAAGGAGCCTGATTTATAGTACCGACTATGAATACGGCCTAGATCCTGAATCACCCTGTATAGCAAGCTTTATTCAGTATGACATTGCGCCGCCAAAGGTTCTTCGTGCGTCGACTGACTGTGCGACACTATTAGCGAACCCAAATGGACCGCCGCACGCCGAGCTCTGCTCCGCTGAGTAAAAACCACCTAAGTCCGACGGCAACATCGCTTCGATACGCGGTTTTTGCCTATCACGCCGAGCTGTCCGAACAAGCGCGGAGCTATGTTACACGACAAGGTGTGAAATTTACGGAGTCCCCTTTGAATAAAGCCGAATGTCACAGCTCCTAGGGAACAGCAGCTATCTGCGCCGAGCAGAGTTGCCGTCTCGCGCGACAAAAATCGCGATTTTCGTTGAAAATTTCGGATAACTTTGACCGAATCGACACTCGCGCGCTCTGGCAGCTTGCACTAAAAGTGCACGAAAGCCGAGTTGAAAAAATAAGGGGAGCCTCGCGTGTGGAAACGACGGACGTCCCGTTAGAAACGCATGGCGCATGGGTTGTTTTTACAGGAGAAGCTGCGAATTATCTCGACAGGATCGCGAGAAAAAAGTGTGCGAATTGTTCTTGTCACAGTGATGCCACATTTACGCTGGTTATGAAATTGTACGATTGGGACGTTACTCTATGTGATAATACAGAGCTGGAATGGATTATCTCTTGAGGAAAGAGACCGTATAAGAGCGGCGGTACACTCGGAGGGTGTTTTTCTTTCTGAGGAGGAAAAAAAATTAGAATAAATAAGGACTAAGAAAGAGCAAAATGGAGGGGAAAACAGGGAAAAGAGAGTACCACCAGAGAGAGAAGGGGTGAAATAGGGAGGAAAAAGAAGAATGTAGGGCGAAAAAAGGGGGGATGGGGAGAGAGCGAAATGAAATGGATATATGTCCAGACGATGAGCGAGGAGGGCGAAGAATTTTTGACAGTGGCATGGCAAGTTTTGCTCTATATAGATAGATCTGCCATTTAAACCTATGCAAAAGGATCGATAAACAGGGTGTTCGCAACGAACTCCTTTATAATCGATTCTTTACCACAATTTCAAATGGAGAAATATCGATAATCGATCATTCACACCACGGCACTGGTCCGCGCGAATAAGAGGGTCTAGGCATTGAAAGTTGAATTAATGGAAAATATTGCCTAGAATTCAGAAGAGTAACTTTTGAGCGGTTTCATTTACCTTCGTGTCGACGAGGAGCGTAAAATTGCAGTTTAACCCCACAGTTGCGAGTTCCGAAGATGGAACGTTTCCATAAACTTTTTTGAAAAAAATATAAATTTCATCACATACACATACTGTCATACTCTTCTATTTATTATTCAGTCCAAATCAACCTTCAAAGTTTAATCGTAAAATCCGATCCACCCCGCAGACAGGTATTTTTATTTTTAGAATGTTTTAATGTACATTGACTCCTTTTGCATACGTGCGTCCAGGTGCTTGCAGCTTTTGCTCAAAATTTACTTTGCTGATACTGTTTCCTTCCTCAGCATTACACTGGAAAAAAAACACATTGGATCTAGAATTCAGACTCTTGGAAACATTGACAAGAAAGAATACTCTTGATTCAATCAGATTTTTGCTTAAATTAAAGGGAAATCCGCTCAAATTAAGAGGCTTGGTTCTTGATTTAAGCAAAAATCCTATTGAATCAAGAGTATTTTTTCTTGTCGATGTTTTTAAGAGTCTGGACTCTAGATCCATTGTGTTGTTTTTTTTTTCCAGTGCGGGTAACTACGATTACAGTTGCATTTGCATCAAACGATCCGTATGGTTCCATGTTTACCGTCTTTTCAGAAATCGAGTTTTCAACGGAAAACTATGTTCTTTGAGAGTGAACATATCGAATTACCGAGCGATTCTTCTTAGGACGCTGTTTAAACGTCCTTCTATAAAATCTGCTATAGTGGAAAAAGAGCTTAAGTTCCAAGTCACCTCTTCGTCAGCCCAGGGTTGATCAGAGAGACAAAGAATTTGCTGGAGACTTTAACGCAAGGTTAGAAAAATAGACGTAGGTCGTGTTATGCCTTCAAGCTAGATTCTGATTGAATCAAGAGTACTTTTTGGTGTCGATGTTTTTAAGAGTCTGGACTCTAGATCCAATGTGTTTTTTTTTTTCAGTGCATTAAAAAAATACGTGAATCGGTTTTTTGCAAATGGACTTTTTCATCATAACATTTTCAAAATTACCGCGGATGCTCATTCTTGTACGGTTAAACAATTGCAAGAATCTCTTCAGAACTTAGTTATCATATGAGGAAAAATTACCCTTTTTTTCGAAGAAAATTCGCGCAGTCATCAATCCGCACAAAACTATCCTTGACGATTTTGAGGCAAATGTACTTTGCAATGTACATGCGCCCTTATCCAAAAAATAATTTCATTTTTCGTCCTCGGATTGCCCGATGTTGATCGACGCATTCTGCAGAAATGCATCCGATTATTCGCAGCTTTTGCTTTCTCGGTAACGTCCCTTCTTATGTGCTGGTTACACGCTCAAATTTCCATCAATTTCCGATCAAATGGTGACTGGTGCGCACCATCTACCATCAAACTTTTGCGGTCTGTAAAAATTTGATGGTAGATGATGGATCCGTCATCTGATTTCCACACAACCGTGCTTATTTCATGCTCATTTCAATCAACACGCTGTTTTAATTAATTTTACTCATCAATCTAGATAACTCTCGACCGCCATCTTGGTCATCATTTTGATCGGAATTTGACGGAAATTTGAGCGTGTAACCAGGCCAATACCACCCTTTTCGAGGACGAAACGGCGGCTGCGGACGGATCGATGGGCTCCGATAAGGTGGAGGTGATGCTACAAGCACAAGGCGCTAGGACGGAGTAACTGATGTATTGCGTGCGGTTTCCAGTCAGATTGAAGGCACCGGGCGTTGCGGGCAGGCCTATCAGTGTCTCGATTCTTGACTGGTGATCTAAATCACCCCCCCCCCCCTCCGGGCCCGGACAGATCAAGATACTTGGTGCGTTTCTGGTCTCTCCAACACGTTGCTCGATTGTTTGTTGATAGGTCTTCGGTCTCCGCTGCTGAGGCTCGACTTTGAATCTTGCTCTCTTCGGATTCGTGTCCGCGGAATTTCGAACCAGCGCCATTCACCAAATAGGAAAAAATCCGGTGAAACCGGCAGTTTCCTAACGATCGACGCTGGAAAAAAAAAATACATCGGATCTAGAGTCCAGACTCTTAAAAACATCGACAAGAAAAAATACTCTTGATTCAATCGGATTTTTGCTTAAATCAAGAACCAAGCCTCTTAATTTGAGCGGATTTCCTTTTGATTTAAGCAAAAATCTGATTGAATCAAGAATATTTTTTCTTGTCAATGTTTTCAAGAGTCTGCACTCTAGATCCAATGTGTTTTTTTCCAGTAGATGGTGTACAATGGACCAGTAGACAAGGTACGAGTTGAAGAATTCTCTTACATGTTTCCTACGTATAATTTCGTGTAAAACACGGATTTTGGCGACGAAATTTACTCTTAACTGAGATATTCTACGAATTCGATCCGTAAATTCAAACCTCCCGCTCATGAGAAAAAAAACTATACATGAGTCGAATCGCGCAAGTGCTCTAATCGAAATTACACGTGGTAAAGGTGATTTGATACACGCCATATTTTGTGTCAAAATGACATGGGATATATCGCATCGATCGGTTCCATTTTTCAGCTACTCGTCATTTTTCTCGAATTTTGAGATCGCAATCCTATTGTCAGGAGACTAAAGAATTCACTTACCAATTTTGACGAACAAATTCAACGTAATTTAGGCGAGGTTTTTTTAAAGAAAAAATATCGCATTCGAGAGCAGTTTCGATATCAGTATCGAATGCGATATTTTCCTCTAAGAAAAACCATTCCTTTATTAAGTTTTTGTTTTCAAAATTGGTAAGTGAATTCTTTAGCCTCCTGACAACAGAATTGCGATCTCAAAATTCGAAAAAAATTACATGTAGCTGAGAAAATGAAGCTACCTAATTGATGCGATAAGTCGCACGTTATTCTGACACAAAATATAGCGTCCATTACAACCTCACCAAGCGTCATTTTAACAATAACTGCTGAAACTAACTTCTGACCAATTGAAAGAAATGTTTTTAGATGCATAAATACTTACTAACATCATGTTCACTTCACGCTGTACAAAAATCCAATGTATGGAGACAAATTAGAGTAAAATCGCCCAACAAACGTTGCGCTAACAAATACAAATTATCAGAGCTGAAAAGTGAAAAAAATTTGGTGGGACTGCAGAAATACTGTATCAAACATTTCCACCGGAATGATAATCAGCGCAGAGAATATAAAACTTGTAGCAATTTTGGTGGTAATGACGTTTTCGCCCTAACTAAACTGGAGCGGTCCTGAACAAAGACTTTCATTTAACTTTTGAGATGGAACAACTCGATATTTCAGTGAGCCCGCTCACAGTCTGGTATTGTTTTTGTCTTGGAACCGAAAAAAAAAAAAAAAAACAGGGCCAAGTTCCTCCCGATGGAAAGTTCATGTGTTGACGTCACGATTAACACGGTTTAAAAGCCCTTTGAAGTTGCCTCTTGGTTGTCGAGAGAGAAACTTGCTTGTCGAGAAGGATGCCGATTGGACCATAAACTCGAGGTCGGATAGAACAACGGTCGACCTTTAACCTATACATGACCCACTCATTTGTACTTGGCGTTCAATCCATCAATACCTTTCGATACCGTAAAAAATACAGATCGGAACATTCAGTGATCTCACGTCTTACAGAGCCGTTGTTTTCACAATGATCGCGCATGCTTACAGGCGTGTATTTGAAGAGTCAAAAAACACAACCCCTTTTTTCACCAATCCGAAATGAAGAGAGACGAGGAATGTTCACCGTGACGTCAAACCGTCAAAGAGTTTTCACGGACCGAATTTAACGGAAAGGAGCCAAGTCATCGTCTCAAAAGCGGCCAACTAGACCTCGTTCATTTTGGATTTTTTGGAAGCGAAAAGTTTGATGAGTACCAACGGAATGTAGGTATTTCAAATTAAACTGAGAGTCCGGCTATTTTCTTTTTAAGGGGCTGTTCTGAAAAAACGTGACCCCTAAAAATTTGAATTTTCATATTAGGTGACTTTGAAATTTTCAGCACTACAAGTGAAATCTTTTTCTATTCTTCACGATTTCATCCTTAGTGCTTTTGTCTTCCCTAAGTTACAGCTTCTTACTAGACCTGTTACGAAACATCTTACGTGTAACTTTTCACCAAATGCGCCGTAATATATAGGCCAAAAGTTAATTTGGCCCCTAAAAAATCTTCAATGGCGCCTAAAAATCGGGCTAGATGCGCCACATGGCTCCTAAAACTCAAAGGTGAGTTTCGAACACTGAAACAGCCACAAATCGGTTGATTTTGGACTTTTTGAACATTTTATGCCCTGGCAGCAATTTTGAAGAGGCACATCTTTTAGTGCTGTATTTCTTCACCTTTCCATCGTGAGTCCATGCGCAAAGCCTATACCCTGTCGCAGAAACCGCGACAGAAAATTTACGTCCGAAAGCCCGAAGATAAAAACACGGCGCGGCCCGATCGAGAGCCTACTTTACAGCCCCGACGATGAATGAAATAAATACAATTTATCGTTCAAGGTAATAAATAATTACTAAGTTGAGTCGCTATAGTTTCCCGAGGAGTCACTGTCTTAATTAGTTATGCCTTTATTGCGAGGAACCTCATGCGTTCGGTCGCATGTCCATCGCCGCGACTTGAGTGTGTGAATCCGTGGGAGTTCGTTTGTCACACGCTTCGGTCTGCAGCGTGTTCTTTTCAATTCCACCCAGGTATCCGTCCTTTGCGTCTACGGCTTTTTTCGATCAAGCTAAGCATCGAATCGAATTTTGGCAAGAAAAAGTCTGAAGATTTTTACCGAGGCACGGTAAAATATATCATGAAAGTTAGCACCCAACACTGGAAAAAAAAACACATTGGATCTAGAGTCCAGACTCTTGAAAACATTGACAAGAAAAAATATTCTTGATTCAATCGGATTTTTGCTTGAATCAAAACGAAATCCGCTTAAATTAAGAGGCTTGGTTCTTGATTTAAGCAAATATCCAATTGAATCAAGAGTACTTTTTCTTTTCGATGTTTTTAAGAGTCTGGACTCTAGATCCATTTTTTTTTTGTTTTTTTCCCAGTGTGAGACTTTCAGAATATCGAATTTTCTCTTTCGTTCATGATTGCTCATCATTTGCTTACCTCTTAAAATCGTTTTCATTATTTTTACTCGGGCATGTGCCCTCCAAAAGTTGCAATTGAATTTTCAGAGAGGTCATTGATCCACCTTTCCCTTTTTGGTCCAATTGAGCTCAAATTAGTCTCAAACGACGCAAAATTTAATTACATTTTGCAATAAGGAACCGTTTTTTCTATAGATCGTTTTAAAAACAACATATATGCCTTTGGTTCCCCTATGCAGAAAGGTGCTTTTACGGAAGAACCAGAATAGTGGTTCCTTACTGCAAAATGTAATCCAATTATTTGTTTTCTTCCGCTCAGCCCCTCAATTTTGTTGATCAACCCCCTCCCCCCCCACACACACACCCTCTGACACCTCAAAAAAAGAAATGGCGGTATCTTGGGTCACCCCTGTTTTTATCACTATTTTTTTACAAAACATTTTATTTTGTCGTTTTAGAATTGAATATCCCCACAAAAAAAAGAATCTATAGTGCAGCCAGTCAATCAATGAATTAAATCACATCTTCGGTCTGATTTTTCATGAAAAAGGCAACACTGAATATGCGCGGAAGACAAATGTATTACTTGCGTTGAATAAATCTAGGAGATCCCAGGCGCGTATGCGCAATTACGAGCAACTTAGGCCCTCTTCACACCATCCGAGGCGGCCGTTGATTTAGGGACCCGAGACCCTATAAAGTTGTTACATTAATTAAAATATTATTTACAAGCCTGTAAGTCTGTAACGACACGGCGGCTTGGGCTCTGCCATCTGGGGCTGAGGTCCGTGCGATACACCGTAACCTCAGCTCAACGATGTATGTTGCCGTAAGGCCTCTAGGCCGATGAGTGAGATATTCTCAATGAGCCATAAGACATGGTACATATGAAGCATCACAATACACTTTATCTTAGCAGAATACGATGGGCGCATTAAAGCTTTCCAAATTCAATTCATAAGTTAGAAAACAACAGTTTTTTCCACCGAGCCGAGAGTAATTTTTTTAATGTAATTGTATTAGTAATTTCACTGTAGGTACTCATTACTTTCAGTGTAAATAAATGTCGAAAAAATGTTGCTTACAATTCGAAACTAGTTGTATTTAGAACAACGTGAGGTAGAGGAAACCAAAAAAAGATTGTATATTTTCTATGAATTTACAATGTTATACTGTCGTGTGTTTAACATATTGCTATTAGTTTCCTTAAATGTTTTTCTGACGAAATGCGAGACATACTTCATATATGTCCGAAAAGCGCAAAATTCTGCACGACAGTTTATGATACAAATATTCTAACTCTAGAGTGAGCGGTGAAGTATCGCGTAAATCTGAAGGCGTCGATAATACAATACGGAACGCGTGAATCTTTGTTGAAAGAGAAGTTTGAGATTCGTTTTTCGCGCCATCGAGAGGAGGAAAAATCGAAGAAATCGATGAGTCGGAACCGCGATGGCGAGAGAACACCATCCACGGTTGAAATGGACTCCGTTTTGTAATTAAGAACTACAATTTCTGGCTCATCCGTCAAAACACGTATGTGTAAAGGAAAACAAATGGCACATTGGTTGTTTCTACACCGAGCCAGAGGTTGCAGTTCCTCATTGCAAAATGAAGTCCAAATGTCTCTCGCTCCAGGTCTCAAGCGCGTATTTTTTCAAGTATATCATCAGAAGAAATTTCCATTACTTCAGCCCGCCCACTCAATACCTGTCGGACACGAGACACCCTTCTCCGAGGCGATTATTGCTAATAACACCGGCTAAATTCTGAAGTCCCGATAAGATGCGCACAAAAAATACAAGGAACGAAACGAACCTTTTCATAGCTTCCGCTGAGTTTTTATCTGTTGTTCCTTGTATGTCAAAACAAATTTCAATGATGCCAAGTTCACGGTTATTTAGGTTTATATATGACGAATTGATTTTTCCCGTTGTGGCTTTCTTTATCGCCTCGGCAAATTGCAATGATTAGGATCATCATAATGAAGATTTCATTGTAGAAAATGTGCAAACTGTAACTCGGCTTAGAGCGCCTTTACTTCCTCGTAATACTTTATGCTTTACCGAGTAGTCACTGTCAGTTGTCGATGTCAGTGTCACAGTTTAGGGAAGTCTCTGAGAGGGGAAGCAAAAGTTGTTGCCAAGAGGCAAAACTTCAAAACGTCTCGAAAAAAGTCATAAAATTGATCTGAACTGACCATGACCAACATTATCCCCTAAATTATTAAATTCGCAATTCAGGGGGGAGGAGAGGGGCAATGGCGTTCCTCTTCTCTCTCAAACATAATGACCCGAGAAAAGTCTCGTCCTCGAGAGCTGAAGGTAGATCACCGACTGAGAGGCTGGTGTTTGTATTGGCTATTTCACCAAATATACCTCATAAAACCCATTCTCAAATCATGATAAAAAATGCAGTCTCTCATTTTTCTCATGAATTTCTGAATGAGTAGAAACCGAAGCTTCAAGTCAACAAAATTTTCAAGGTTGAAATAATCATTTATCGGATCTTCAAATTATATAAAAAAAATAGGAAGCATGCATGTTCAAGGTTTTTGACGTCCCTAAATATGAAGCTTCATTGACAACGATGAGGAATGACCAAATTAAGGTAAGTTGATTTGTAGAGATACAGTCAAACTATTTATCACCCTTGAGCATCATATCTCCAAACTGATACAATCACATTAAAGCAATCAATATTTCATCAGTTGGTCGGCTTAGTTACGGCTTATTTATATGAAAAGTCATTTTGTTTTACATTAGAGAGCATTGAAGCACTGTGATGCTAACTATTTTATTTCGAGTTGAGCTGATTTCATGAGATGTTTTAAATCATTCAACAGTGAAAGGCATAAGAAAGTTCAATTTTTAGTGAAAGACGATTGGTTAACTAATAGTTTGTTGAGATCCTAAAAATTCGAAAAGCTCTTAATGGTGCAAAGTATATCGGCAAGAGCTCATCACCTAAACGTAAGTCTATGTTTAATACCATTCAATTTTTAGTGCGAAATAAATTCATTGTATGTCTAATACGTAAATGCTTTCATAATAACATTATATTTTGAAGGAGACGTCAACTTAGGATGGAAAAAAAAAGTGTTTGGTAACTCGGCCAGACTTTTTACGGTTTCTCAGTAATAATAATAGTCTACCAATGTATATAATCTGAGAGGTGCTTGACTGCACCATTTCAACCTTATTTCCATACCGCAGTTATAACTCTTGGATAAACCTAAGAAAAGCAAAACAAGAGAAAAAGTTGAAAAAAATATATACAATTTTTACCTGTATACACTTTAATTTTAAGGATGATTAATCTTGAAAAGAGCAAGTGCACACAAAACCAAAATGAACTAATGTATATCAGTTTCCTACTTTCCTAAAATTACGCTTATTGGCATCTAATTCCAGAAATCAGGCGTTGGAGTGTTGTATTTAAGGAGTTTTAACTTGTCTCATGCTGTGAGATTATTTAAATCAAGAGGTGCGTCAGTTTTATTCGATCAGCATCCTTTTCAGTCCCTTTCCTTGAACTTTACATACATGGAACTGAATTAGTATTTTCTAGCGCCCATTCTTTCGTTCCAGTCCAGAGAAATAGCACTGAAAATGTGTTTTCCACATGTTTTCCACTGATTTTCCACATGACTTATTTCTATGCTCATAAGCCGTTTTTTTGGCCGGCACAATGTTACTTAGGTACGGATCTATGTGAGTCCCTAGTAATTTAGAGATCATGTAGCACGACGCACTGGCTCACTCACACAAAAATGAATGAATGATTTATACAAATATAATAACAATGCATCACAGCCATATGCACCCCTCTTTTCCTGATGTGAAATTGTCTGTTGTAGGTAGTATTAATTTAAAGCTGAGAAACACAATAGAGGCTCTTATCTAAAAGTGGAAATAGAACCTAACAAAATCCATGGAAGTATGAACTGCTTTGCTACATTTGCGTTAGGCATCAGCGTCTCGACACAAGGTAATAAGAAAATCTTATAAAATGTCCGAGCAACTACTGGAACGTATCATGTAACGCATCCAATAATCATACAAGGTGTTAACACAATTATAATTTCAACAGTGACTTGCTGATATTTTATGCTCTTAAATATTTATAAACTTTAGAGAATTTTCATTGAAAAAATTTAAAAACGACATTCAGAGAATCAAAATTTTTGAAAGAACGTTACGCAATCATTTTGAACATATCATTGAGAAATGTCTAAAAAAATACAAAATTTCTGTCCAGCTTTGGAAGAGGAGGCTCTAAAGCAATTCAACGACTGTTGCAGTAAAGATTTTGTCGTGCAAGCAGCACTGATGCCAGATGCTCATACTGGCTACGTCGCCCCTATAGGTGCTGTCATTAAAACGAAAAAAGTTGTTGTACCATCCTGGGTCGGATATGATATTGGGTGTGGCATGATTGCTGTCGTGATATCAGTTAACAAAAATGAGCAGAAAATAATACAACAGCATGCCGAGCAATTATTCAATCAAGTCAACAGGGACATACCAATGGGGGCTGGTCACTATAACAAGAAAAATCGCCCAGATTTTATGATTGATGAATTATGCAAAGAAAATCGAAAACTAAAGGAGTCTACAAAATTACCTAAACTATGTAAAACTGTAAGAAGTAGATCAAAACCAAACTTAGGGACTTTAGGTTCAGGTAATCATTTCATCGAAATATTGACACATGATTGTGAAACTTGGTTGGTCATTCACAGTGGTTCGAGAGGTGTTGGCCACTTTATTGCCACTCATTTTATGAAAGCTGTCTCAGGCAAGCAGAAAGGGTACGAAGCAACGTATGCTATCAAAAGTCCAGCTTTAAGAAATGAATACATGCTTTATCAAAAATATTGCCTGAAATTCGCCTTGTTGAACAGGCTCACAATGGCCATAAAAGTTGAAAAAGCAATAAAATCTATAACAGGTATCGAGTACGATACCATGAAAAATTTATGGACAAATAAGAACCACAATCATTGCATCGATTTGGGAAATGATCTATACTTGCATCGAAAGGGTGCAACCTCATCTGATAAAGGTGAGCGTGGTGTGATACCTGGCAACATGAAAGATGGATGTTACCTTGTAGAAGGGTTGGGCAATGAGGATTTTCTATGTAGCTCTTCTCATGGAGCTGGAAGGAAGATGTCTCGGACCCAGGCCCAAAAAAATGTCGAATTAGAACAGTTTAAAGAGGCCATGGAGGGTATCGTGGCTCCAATAAATTCGAAAACGATTGATGAAAGCCCTTTTGTTTATAAGGACGTATCAGAAGTTATGAAGTATCAAAAAGATAGCGTAAAAATAATAAAACTCTTAAAGCCTATCATTAACTGGAAAGGTTTTTAATATTTTTTTAAGGATTTACCTTGGAAGACTTTTACCATGTTTAAACTAGTCATAACTAAAGGTGTAATTTTGTTGAGACTTATATTCGCTTGTAGCCGACATTTAATATCATGAATCAACACGATACAATTTTCACAAAAACATAAGGTAGTATTTTTATTTCGTTTCTTCCAAAATTGGTTTCAATTCCTTGATATCAATCGATGATTTGTCTTGGTAATTCGTATGTCTCCTCTGAAGCACCATAATTGTATGTGTAAAGTTGAAATTTACAATTGACCCAAAAACGACAATTTACATGCTGCCTGGAAATATTGTAAATTTTTCCATGCCAGAGTTACAGAGTAAGAAAAATTTGAGGAAAATCCAGGAAAAATCTAATTAAGAACTGATAGGTGTAAATATTTAGATGCATTGGTGGTTTTAGCTGCTGAGAAGCAGTCCTGAGAGTTTCTCCAACTCGGAGCGAAATTCCGTGGCTCTTCACTGACTTTCCCGGATTTTCCCTGACCCGCCTATTCTTTGCAACCCTGCATGAAAAACCATGGAAAGCGTACATTTACCAATTGAATCCGTCCTATTTACCTTATATCTACAGATGAGATACGAATCCCCCAGTTGGCGAAGCACAGTATCAACCAATCGATATTTTTTATATCGTTTGAGCAAATGCAGAGAACACACGGAAAACGCAAAAGCGTTAGAAAGCGGTATCAGCGGGCAACGTCAATGTACCTGATGTTGAGAGTCACTAAATCAGCTGATTCGTGGAAAAAGCGGGAATCATTTTGAGGCAACACCGGCGAGGCGACGCGACGGCCCGTGCAAAAATTAGCGGGTGATCAAGGCGCTTGATTTACGAGCAAAAACGTTACAGTATAATTTCGCGCTGACATGTTGGTACCTTCGAGATGCAGTGATACCGTGCCTCGGTTTTGATTTATCGCCATTCGCTCCGACCAGGAACTCACCATCGGACATCGAACTGTGGACAGCGGACACCTTGCTCTCTCATCCCGAGTCCAACACTCCCGCGCTAAGGAAGAACGCCGTATGAGCCTTCGGATGTTGCCAAATTTCCTCTCAGAAAATATTTATTTTTGAAGGGAATCATGTATATATAATACTTCAAAATTTTCAGAAATTTTAGGTCAAATTTTGAACTAAATTCGGAAAAAATCGGAAGAAAAATGCTCGCACATTTTCCCGAAAATTCCCGATTTGTCGAAGGGAATTTGGCAACGTCTGAAGGCTCATACGGTGCTCTTCCTTAGCACGGCAGAACTCAGGGCGCGTATGCGTTGGAGGCGCAACGCTTGTTACGATGAATCGATTGATTTCCCATTTGAACTTGTGAAATAAGATCGATTACTTATCACGGTCTTCACGTAATATAATACTTGATAATCGATTATTTTCCATAGCTTTAAATTAGAAGTCGATCGAGTTGTCAATGATTCACGCCCAGTGGCGATTTTACAAGTTGGCAATACTGTTTTTACTCCATTTAAATCCATTGACAATATCGATTTTAGATGAGGCGAGCTGCCTCACTAAGAATCGATTGTTTTACATACATTTGAATGGAGGAAAATCAATGTTGCCAACTCTCTAGAATCTCCACTGTTTGCGCCTCGCCGCTGACGCGATCCACAGCAAAAATCACATATGAACACTCAGTATTGCGAGGGATAGGTACATCTCCGGAGTTTTCAACATGGGCCAATATCGAAAATATCGAAAAAAACTGCGATTTTCTTTAACTACAGTAGTTTCCTCTTTTTTGAAAAAGTCATCTTTGTTTTTCTTCTTGCGGAAGGGATTGTAACCACGAAAAATGTTGTCGGTCCTTTAAAATCGTGCGCAAGGTAAATTTAAGGCACTTTTGAGAGAAATTCAATGGTCCGTCGATTAATTGATAATTTCAGGATTCCAGGGCATTTCTTCAAAAATTTTCGAGCATCTTATCGCGCTACGTAGTACGCCAGGTTTTGAAATGTTGTGCGCAATATTTGACCGAGAAGCATTTTGAAATACTTTTGAAGCACGTGAAAAATTAATGTAATACTTTAACAGCCGCTTCCATGAGAAACACATTGCATTCAAATTTCTCGCCGCAAAAACGGACTATTCCTCGTCACAACGCAGTAGAGTTCTCACCTCGAGTGAACAAGAGTGAACTCATCCTCGGGAATGACTGACCTATGTAGATTGCTTTTGCTTATGCTAAGGGAAGAGGGGATCAATCATAAGCCCGTATCACACTATCAAAATACTCCATCAAAATGTCAAGGTCAAGTGCTGTGATTGGTCCAAGTCATCAAATAAGCCAATCACAACACCTGACCTTGATATTTTGATGGAGTATTTTGATAGTGTGACACAAGCTAAAGGTTCAAGTACTCTTTCAGGGGGAGGGGGGTTTAGGCTTGAGTTACAGGTTACAGGTGTGTTACGAGGTAAAAAAGGAGTAAAAAATAAGATTTTCAGCGTTACACATTTTATGAATGGCTCCTAGGCACATGACGGTAGAGTACCTATATTGAGAGAGTATGGCCACTGGGCCCCATGGAGAGGCTTAGGACCCAAAAATGGCGGTGCTTTGCTCTGGTTTTTGTGGATGGGAGGGGGGTCATTGCCAACTTTTGACGGTTATCACCAGCCGCACTTGCTGCCAACCTTACTACATCTAAGATAATTTTTCTCAAAAATTGCTCACGATTAGCCTTAAAAATATGTAAAGAAGTCGCAATAGTGCATTGGGGTAAATTTCTCGTTACGATAAGCAAAGAAAATTACATTTTGAGTCATTTTGCATTACATTAATTTATGGCGTCCGCCATTTTTGGGCCCTAAGGGCTCCATTCAGCCTAAGATGGCTGAGCCAATCAGAGGTGGTAACACCAGTGGCCATACTCTCTCAGTATAGGTACTCTACATGGCGCGGCGGTAAGTGCAGCCAAGGATACAAAACAATCCAGCTCTAAATGTAAAAATTGGCAACATGGCCTAAGCTGATTTAGAGGATGCTTCGTGACGATCCGGGGAAATCTTCAGGGAGGGGGGGGGACGAGGGGGGGGGGTACAGACCTGTGTAATGTGCAGTTAATTAGTGCAGTATGCTTTAGCGCCAGAATTCATTACTTCATTAGTGCGGAGTGGGTCTTAATTAAGTTTATCAAGCACATTATTGCAGAAAACTAAGCTGACTTACATGAACGCCCGGACCGGAGTGGAGCGGGATTCTCTATCCCGCGGGAGCCCCGTCCCTTTAAGTCCCCCCGTTGGTTCCGCTAATTTATTTCACCTTTGACGTAAATCGCTGATAATCTGCCACGATTATGGTAATCTGCCAACGAAAAACCCACAGAATGGATGTGACGGAGCCAGAGGCGGATCCAGCAATTGGGCAACACCGGGTTCCCTCCATTTAAACCTATGGAAATGTATCGATTCTTGGAGGGGCCAGGTGCTCCGACAAGAATCGATTACTTAACATAGTTTTAAATGGAGAAAACCCGGTGTTGCCAAATTGCTAGATCCGCATCTGGACGGAGCTGACGAGCGAGCTCTCGCAAAGCCATCCTTTTCCCCTTGCTTGCAGCAGGCTGATTATTGAAATCCATAGACAAAGCTATAGACAAAGAAGACAAAATGGATTTGGAAGAAGAATTTGGGATAGACTCCTACTGGTGGAAGAGGGTGATTGCAATGAACAAAGAAGGTAGGTAATCAACGGCAATCCACGATACACCCTATAAATAATCCATCATTTCCTCTCTTAATCTATGAGAATCGGTGGTGTTAGGTTCACGCTTTTATTCTTCGTTCGATTCATGTCGATCGAATACACTCCTTCTCGTTACATGCAGGCTATCTATCATACTCTTTTTTTTTAACTGAACAATTCACCTTCTGCTGCGTCTGCAGCAATTGTTCTCACGAATATGTTGAGCGTGCTGATTTCAGCGCATTAAATACTCGACTCTCTGAAGGCGTTTTATGTGCGGAAGCAGTTCGCCTTCAGCTGCGTCCGCAGCAATTGTTGTTACGAATACGTTGTGCGTGCTGATTTTAGTTCATTACATACTTGACTCTCTGAAGGCGTTTTATGTGCACAAGTAGCGCAATCTGTCGGAGAAGGGACAAAGTATTGATTAATAGATTCCTTCAATCTCACTACTGTTGGTCTCCAACAGAGTGCTCTGCTTTCGCACATTAAACGCCTTCAAAGTGTCAAATATGTAATGAGCTGAGATCGGCACGCACAACATATTCGTAACAGCCATTGCTGCAGACGCAGCTGAAGGCGAAGTGTTCGGTTAAAAAACAAGAGTATGATGGAAATTAAAATCGTGAACCAATCACCACCGATTCAATGGACAAATAAATGAAAAAGCTTATCAAAATCCGTAGAAACCCTGCATTTTCTATGACAATTTCAAATTGCGGTATCTCGAAATTAGGATCAGCCAAAATTTTGCTTTTTCGCGGTATTCAGTCCGCACGCACCATCGACTCAGCCCCTGCAAATCATTTGAGGGTACATTTTCGTCGCATTATTTTTTTTTTTTTTTTTTTTTTTTTTTTTTTTTTTTTTTTTTTTTAATTTTGCTTCAAGACCACTTTGAAAGAGAGAATGGAATAGTTTGACAACATGGCGCAAATGTTACCGATTCTACCTTGCAACGGAAGAACGTCGTATGAGCCATAAGGCGTTGCCAAATTTTTTTCGAAAAATTACGAATTTTCAGGAAAATTTGTGAATATTCCTCTTCCGATTTTTCGGAGGATTTCATTCGTAATTTGATCTAAAAAGTCTGAAAATTTCAAAGAAATATTCATAACTTCCTTCAAAAATAAATATTTTTGAGAGGAAATTTGGCAACATTCGAATGCTCATACGGCGTTTTTCCTTAGCACGACAGCATTGTGGATGGTGCTCAAAAGGCGGAGAGAAGGCCACGGCATGCCGGCTCCGTGGAGGAGTTGCTGAGTTGCTGACGCGTGTCAAAATCCGCCATCATCCCGGATCACGATTTTCCGTCCGGGGGTGTGTAATTTCAGTCAGATCAATTTGATAAGTAAACATAAATATTTGAATCTCCGGCCCCCCGCTCCATTCGCCCTCTCACGTTCTATTGGCAGGTTTTACACCACAACTCGACTCTCGCAATGAAAAGTGTGAAAAAATAAGATTGCAGAGATCCACCGGGTACAGAAAGAAGGGACAAGACATTAAGAGCATCTTTGGCCAATAGAAATCGAGCACTATTCTGCCTTGCTAAGGAAGAACGCCTATGTACCTTCAGGCGTTGCCAAATTTCTTGTGATAAAAATCAAATTTTCTAGCGAATTTATGGATCCGTATCCTTTATTATCCATCCAATTTTGCAGAGAATTTTTCCCGCAATTGTACCTAGAGTCTCTGAAAACTTCAAGGAAAAACTTTCATAACTTCTCTCAAGAATGATCATTTTACCGGAGGAAATTTGGCGACTCGTAATGTTTATACGGCGTTTTTCCTGAGGACGGAAGTATTTTTTTTTTTTTTTTTTTTTTTTAAAAACAAATATTTTTATTTATTGAATGACAAGGTGGAATGATACTTGACAGGGTATCACCTGAAGGCCTAAGGTTACATTCTAATTATTTAAAGAGTCCTATATACAATTATGATTAATTCCTCCCATTGTCCCATTGAAGCTTATTGATAATTACTTAATGTCTAATTGGTTTCATGAAGATCCTCTGTCTTCTTTTTGCTTTAGGTGTTTTTGTTTGTCCCGGAATCGCCTTGGGGTGGCATGTCTTCGGGAGAGGAGGTGGGTTGGCAGTTATCGTCTTCTTTTTCGTCATTGAGTGCGTGTTGTTTTCCTTGTAGAATGTTCTTGATGTATGCATGTATAAGAGTCCATTTTCTTCTTGAATCCAGCATGGTTGGGATTATATTGTCCGGAGTTAATGTTGGTGTGTTGATTGTTTTTTCTAGATCTTCTTTCATTTGTTTTACGTTGTTACAGATAAAAAATGTGTGTTCGGGTGTGTCTTTTACTTCTAATCCGTCTTTTTTGCAATATGGACAATATGGGTCTTTTCGTTTCTTGAATCTATGTAAATAATAAGCATATGCGCCGTGACTAGAGAGAAATTGCGTTAGATAAAAATCTGGGTGACCATGTCTTCTATTTATCCAGTTGTGTAGTTCTGGTATGACTCTTTTTATCCATTTATTTGGGGATTTTGACCATTCTAAGTTCCATCTTGTCATCTTGTCTTTATGTATTTCTGTTGGATCTTCTTTCATGTATTTGCTTATTCTTTCCTGGATAAGAATGGTTTCTGATGGTATACCTGAGATTATGTTTAAGGCGAAGTCTGATGTTGTTCGATATGCACTACATAATGCTAGTTTGAGTGGTCTTAGTGTTTTTCTTATTTCTTCTTTATTCTTTTTCAGATTACAATCTTGGGCCCAGACTATCACTCCGTAGAAGATTATAGACATTATAGCTTGGATCATTATTTTCCTTCTTATGAATGATGGACCGTGGAGATTCGGTAATAGAGGTCTGAAATGGGTTGCTACTTTTCTAGCTTTTTCACAAGCTGCTTTGATGTGTTTGGTCATCCTGACACCCCTTGTAAGTTGGAAACCAAGGGAGGTCAGTGATGTCCGAGCAGTGATCTGCGCTTCTCCTATTGTTACTTCGATGTTTTCTGCTTTTCTCGGTCCATGAAGAAGTATTGCTTCTGTCTTAGTATCTTCGGTGAGTAATTTTTTCTCTCGCAATTTCTCTTTTATCTGCATGGTGATTGTTTTGTTTTTGTTTTTATTTCGTCTTCGTTAATGCCTGTGATCATCAATAATGTATCGTCAGCATATGCTTGCTTTAATGTGTTTGGTGTTGTATTTAGATTCAAAATTTCGTCAAAGATCATTATCCAAATTGTCGGTGATAGACATCCTCCTTGTGCTGCGCCTGAATTCAATTTTATTATAAAGTCTGGGAAAGTTAGGTATCGGTTCGTTAGGTAAGATTTCATGGTTTCTATGAGGTATGGTGGGATGTTTCTTTTATACATGGTCTCTATTATGTCTGTCCAGCTTACTGAATTGAATGCGTTTTTTATGTCAAGATTGAGTAGGAGTAATAGTCGTCTTTGAGTGTTACTGTTTTTTGTATGATGTTCGTAAATTTTTTTGATCTTGAGAATTGCATCACATGTGTTTTTGCCGTTCCTGAATCCGAATTGTGCGGTATTTGGGGTGAATGATTGTATGAGTCTTTTGTTTAGTATGAATTCGTAAATTTTAGACATCGAATTTAGCATGCATATTGGTCGATATGCTTTGGGAGTGTTAGTTTTCTTGGATTGTTTCGGTAATAATGCTAGTCGGGCAGTTTTCCAGGAGTCTGGAAAATCACATTTTTTCAGAAGTGAGTTCAGCATATCTTTGTAAGGTTTGAAGTTACTATTTATGTATATTTTGCTTAATATTGGGATTATGTTGTCTGGACCAGGGGCTTTGTAGCTCTTTTGTCTTTTGATTGCCAAGTGTAATTCTTCGTCTGTTATTAGGGGTATTTCTGCTTCGGGTATTCTTGTACGTTTCCATTGTATGTAGCCATGGTCAGGGAATAATTTCTCTATTGTTTCTAGTAATTCTTTTTTAGTCAGAGTATTGGTGTCGTGTGTTGGTGGATTTTTCAGTTTATTTCTAAAAATCTTGTATGCCTTGCCCCATATGTCGTTATCCAGTTCTTTTATTATTTCAGTCCATTTTTCTTGTTTGGATTTTGTTATTTGATGTTTGAGTTTCTTCTTTAGTTCTTGGTATTCTTGGAAAGTTTCTTTTTCAGTTTGTTCTTTTTTCCTTTCTCGTATAAGCTTTCTCTGGGCTTTTAAGCATTTTTTCTTAGTTTGTTTAATTTCTGAATTCCACCAGTATGGGTTGATTTTATGGTTTGTATTTTGGAATTTGAATGTTTTGTTTGCTGCTTCTATTATAATTTTTTCGCAGGTCAGTGGTGATAATGTATTTTTTTCTAGATGTTGTGTTGTTAGTTCTTTACATTTTTTTGAGAAATCTGGGTATTTTTTGGGATCGAGGATCCATTTGTTGATTTTTTGATCTGATTTATTTTTAGTTTTGAGTTGTGGATTGTATTCTAATGTGAAACATCGGTGATCGCTTAAATTGATGTCTTCTATTATTTGCATTTTTAGTTTTGATTCTGTTTCGGGTGAACATATGACTATATCAGGTACTGAATCGCCCCTTGCGTTGATGAAAGTTGGTGTATATGTTGTTGTTTGATTGCATGTTACTAGATCCATTGCTGAAAGCCACGATTCTAATATTCTTCCTCTGGTATTTAATTCTTTGTCGCCCCATAAAGGAGATCTGCAGTTGAGGTCTCCGGTTATGATTTTCTCTCCTGGTGTTTGATGTATTTTGAGGGATAATTCTTCTAATTGTTCTTCTAAGATTTCTGTTGCATCATTGGGTGAAAGATAGCAGCCGATTATTGTAATATTGTGCCATTTAAAGCTGATGAAATGCTTGTGTTTTTCCCAGTCGTATGTTTGTCCTGTTAGATTTTTGTTTGTCTTGACTGCTGTTCTGTTCTGTTTATCTATGAAAAATCCATCTTTTTGGGCTCTATTTTTGTTAGGTTCCGTGAAGATTTGTATGCCTGCTTTTTTGAGGTTGCTGATGTCATATATTAGATCGTGTGCTGTTGTCATTTCATTTAAATTACCAATAATTGCTGTGAATGTATACTCCGAATTATTTTTATCTGGTTTATTGTTTTTAATTTGTTTAGTGCTTTTTTGCTCTTTATCTTTTTTGACTGATTGTTCTGTTAAACCTGAATGTTTATGTTGTTTTTCTATAAAGTCTTCTTTATTTACGATTATTTCTGCTGATTTTTCTTGTTCGATTTTTTCGAATAGTTGTTTTGTTGGGTTATATTTTATATTGTATTTCTTCTTCGTTTCTGTTTCTTTTAGCGGTGTATTATCTGGGTTGTTGGTCTCTTCTGGATTTATTTCTCTTGTTGATTTTGTGGAAGTATTGCGTATAGTCTGTTCTCATATGTACATCCGTGTGCAACTTTCTGAAAAAAGTTGGTGAGTGGTATCAATCTCTTCGTTATGATGTCTAGAATCAGAATTTGGATGGTGATAACCTTGAAAATCGTGCAGGAAGCGCCTAAAGCCCAAAAACAAAATGGCGGCCGCTCGGTAGGCCTTATTTTTGAAAATTCCGTATTATGGCATGTGAGGTATCGATTCCTATGTTTTTTGGGTCGTAAAATCCGAATATGATGTTTAAAATACCCTCCGATCAAAAAAAATGTCGCAAATCCAACATGGCGGCTGAAAATACCCACCCGGCGCGAAAATCGCTGAGTTCTCATTTGGCCGTCTAGTAAGGCGGCCAATGATTGTATTGTGTGGTCCCAGGTTTCAAAACAGAGTTACAACTCACTGTACGGCCCATAAAAAAAAACCAAAATCCAATATGGCGGCCAAAATGGCCGCCGATCGAAACCTGTATTTTTGGTATCGGCGTATGGCGTCGAGTGGGGTATCGTTTCTGATGTATTTTGGGTCGCACATTACGAATATGAAGTCAAAAATTACTCTTGGCCAATATTGAAGCTCGTAAATTCATCATGGCGGCTAAAATGGCAGGCATGGATAGAATAAAAGCAATTACACACAGCGGTAGTCCTGATTTAATACATTTGTGGGGCCTCTCAAACCAAATTCAAAGTTAAAATTCATCTGATCACACGTATACGCCTTTGCCATCCACTTTGACACTATAAATGGCTGCTACAATAGCCGATCTTAAATGATAAAATAACCACGTAAAATGTGGATGTCGAGGTAAGTAGTGAAACCATGCATCCTCGGGACGGCTATCAAATTTTAGGGTGTACTTACCTTTTGCGAAGTTTCTTATCGGAGTATCCAGGAGAATTTGTCTGCAAAGTCTGCTAATCGGCCGCGAATAAAAATAAAAGTACAAAATACTCACAAAAGTCTAAAACTGGACCCGACAAGCGAGTAAGACTTAACACTGTTAGAAGATTTTATGTGTGTTTGGGCAAATAAATAATAAGCAAAGTAGATGAATCATGTTTTTCGATGTATTTCCTTCAATGATTACAAAAATGTATTTTCAATTTAAAAGTTGTGTTATATAGATTTTGCCTCAAATTACCCAAAATCATTAAATACCTTCACATATTACCATGCCATACCGTCTTACCTTACAATATTACCATGCCATACAATATTACCTTACCATAGTACCATGCCACACTATATGACCATGCCATACCCTAGTACCTTACCAATTACCATGTTACCTTGCCAATTTTTCCTTAACATATTAACATTTTAAGTATAGAAGCTCTGAGAAAATATCTTGAGTTCTGATTGATTTACTCATCACAACTGTCGCTGGATTCATCAATGGCCTCTTCGTCTTCTCCCTCATCATCGGAGGATTCTATGTTGTCACAATTTGAAGCATCACCTTCACATTTGCACATTTCTGTGCATTTTAACCCTTGTGACCTACAGACGCAAGGTAAAGTGCAGCGCTTTTTAACACAGTTGCATCGGCAAAGTTCCCAGACCAAGTCTGGAATGCAAGGAATAGTTGAGGTTATCGGCTCATATTTGTCCTCAACTTTTTGCCATCCAAAATTGATAGGTGAAGGGGTTTCAGGGAATTGAACCAGATCCTGATTCCAAACTAAAGCTTGTAAGTGTGCTCTCAGAAGAGCTGGATTTAAGGCTGCTTTTGTGGGAGGCAGATTTTCATCTTGGCATTGCTTTTTGGAGAACAGCCACCATCTTACATCGCCTATATCTGTTAATGTGGTCTTTGGAAGGTACAGCTGACAAACACATTTCTCTAGCTGTGCTCTAACGTCTTCAGGTAGGAGCGATGTTTTCCCAAGCTGTACTAATGCTTCCAATAATTCATTATCTGCGGACTGAAAGGTTTTCCACCATTTTGGTTTCCCCTTATGTGCAAAGGATCCTGTAATGTCAGCGCCTGACAGCGCATGCAAGCCTACAAGAGCAGATGCTTTAAGAGGTCCAAGGGCGTTGTAAATTGGAAGTAGGTCAATAAACTTTTTCATACCCTGCCCTATAAACATTCCAACTTCAGCGGTGAGCATGGGGATGCGTCGCAAAGCTAAAATTACCACATCTGTATCAGGTGAATATATGTGTGTGCTAATTACTCCTTTTGTAGCGACAAAAACACCGTGTAGAATCATTTTTGTGTCAGCTTCCTCTTGCGTTGTTTGAAGGCACTGCACATCGGTGCCATCCGAAGATTGCACGTTGTTTCTCCAACTCACAATAAATTTCAACTTCTTAATCTTTGCTGACTTCAAAATTTGAATAGAAAGGAAGTTAGTCAAATCATCCTTCGTTTTGTCATGGGCCAGAAGTTTTCCCATTGAAATAGATGCAATTTTCATGTCTGCTGATATTTTGTAATGAATTGGTTCATTACCTTGCTGACGGCGTACTCTTGTGTCATTTTTCAGAGAATTAGCTTGGTAAGTATCAAAAACAATATGAGTTTCATCGTAACAGCTGAATTTTTTAATCAACCAGTTGGAAAAATCCTTTGCGAGATCCTCGCACGTCTTGAGCCCTGCTGGCTTGAAGTAGCAGTGTAAAAGAGCCATACCGTCTATTATGGCTGCTTTTTTTCCACTCAAGTCTGGCGATTCATTAGTGACTGATGAGGAATTTCCTTCATCTGCTTGTTGTATTGAAGTTCCTGGTAGAGATTCCAAAATGGACAGGAGTTTCGATTTATTTGTGCAGTGAAGCATTCTGCCGTCGGGACCAAATAATGATTTAGGCAACGCGGAGAACTCGTATGTGCTGATGTTAAATTTTACATCGACATCAGGCCGACGTCGCGATGCAATTAACAATCTTGAAATTAAAGAAAAATCCGTTTTCATGACAATTAGACGGTCTTTGTGGCATACTTTTATCTTTTTTGATGCCGATGCAAATGAATTATCTTTAATTTTTGTCATACGAGACCAAAACGGAGTGGTTTTTTTTTCAATTCTTTCAGAAAAAAATTGTTTCTCAGCAGTTTTGCCAATTTCTGCAACATTATTGACAAAATTGCAGACCTCTTTCGGAAAAACGCGATTCGTGAGAATATGGGTTAGCTCTGAATTCTTGCACTGGAAAGGATTCGTCGTATTCTCAAATTCTGCTTTAATCTTTAGGACGTTTTCATCCTGGCGCTTTTGAATTTTTGTAGAAAGCTCGTGATGCTTCGACGAAAGTTGATTTTCTCTCCCTAGTAACTTTTCCGTCTCGCTCGCAATTCTATCTAATTCAGGATACACAAGGAAAAATCTGTTTCGAGCATTATCATTCAGCGTGATTCCGATGAGACCGCCGAGTACTTTCAGTTTCTTGTTTATGTGTTCAAGTGCTTCTATGTGAAAAAAACCGGGAATGTTTGATTTTTGCAATATCTAATTATCGATTACAGAGATACCAGTAAAATATGTGTAATCCGACGAAAAAAAAACATGATTTTTCAGTCATTATATCTAGTTTGCACGCCTAACAGAGTGCTTCCTAGATTCAAGACTGCTTTAAGAGCAGTCATTCATTGTGTCAAAATGGATGGCAAAGGCGTATACGTGTGATCAGATGAATTTTAACTTTGAATTTGGTTTGAGAGGCCCCACAAATGTATTAAATCAGGACTACCGCTGTGTGTAATTGCTTTTATTCTATCCATGCCTGCCATTTTAGCCGCCATGTTGAATTTACGAGCTTCAATATTGGCCAAGAGTAATTTTTGACTTCATATTCGTAATGTGCGACCCAAAATACATCAGAAACGATACCCCACTCGACGCCATACGCCGATACCAAAAATACAGGTTTCGATCGGCGGCCATTTTGGCCGCCATATTGGATTTTGGTTTTTTTTTATGGGCCGTACAGTGAGTTGTAACTCTGTTTTGAAACCTGGGACCACACAATACAATCATTGGCCGCCTTACTAGACGGCCAAATGAGAACTCAGCGATTTTCGCGCCGGGTGGGTATTTTCAGCCGCCATGTTGGATTTGCGACATTTTTTTTGATCGGAGGGTATTTTAAACATCATATTCGGATTTTACGACCCAAAAAACATAGGAATCGATACCTCACATGCCATAATACGGAATTTTCAAAAATAAGGCCTACCGAGCGGCCGCCATTTTGTTTTTGGGCTTTAGGCGCTTCCTGCACGATTTTCAAGGTTATCACCATCCAAATTCTGATTCTAGACATCATAACGAAGAGATTGATACCACTCGCCAACTTTTTTCAGAAAGTTGCACACGGGACTGGATTTTTGTACATATGAGAACAGACTAGTACTAGAAAGCGGAGAGATTTAAAATCCGGTGAGAGGGTAGCATAGGCAAAGCCAGAAACGTTTCGTGGAGAGAACCTTAGATATAGGTCTGGAAATACACCGTGACAAAAGGCAAGCATCACATTTAAAAAAAAGAAGAAAAAAATCGAGAATCAACACAGCAGAAGATAGGAGAGATGTAATCAGATCTCATTTTTAAACTTTTTCTCCCGTATCTGACCGACACCGGTTTGGCAGCATAGAGCGGAGCATTGCGAGCTCACGCATCGAGCCATCGCGCCTTCAATTTTGCAGATGCAACACGGGCATCCGTCATGTACGAATAGTTGTATCTCTGCGCCGTCATCAACGCGCCTCCTTCTGCTTTCTCTATTTCCATACCGTGTTTGTTTCCGTTTTTTTACATTGTTTCTGTAGTGGTGCTTCAAAGGCTATGCGAACAATACAGCCGAAGATAGGAAAAGAAGTAATCCGGCCTCGTTTTTTAATTCTTCTCCCGAATCTCACTAGTAGCACAGAAGGAGAATTGCAAATTCATGCCTCGCGACTCACGCCATCGCGCCATGAAGTTTACATATTCAATCTGCACATCCACAAATCACGAATAGTTATACCGCGTTTATATGTCTCCTATTTTTGCAATTTGACATAAGTTAAGGTTAAGTTTGCTCAAATTATGATATAATGTGTTCAAATCAATAATACTGTTGATAAAAGGGATCAAATGTTTAAAGGTCTCTCGAGCGCTCTAAAGGGCGCACGTCTAAAAATTGGCCCGATAATCTCTTCTGGGGGGGGGGGGGGGGTGTTACATATGGTGAATGAGGGGTGAGTGATAAAGCGCTAGTTTGTTACCAAAAAGGTGAATGTCAAAAAGAAAAATATTTCTTACCTTACAAAACATAAGAATAACAATTTCATTAACCATCAAAATCAATCAATTCAAATGCAGGTCAATTTAGCCCGGCTTGGAATTTGGCATTTTAAAAAAATCTGGGGCATCTGAGAATTAATCCGACTGAAATTATTCAACATTCTTAAGATCTTTAAATATGGTTTGAAAATGTTTGGAAGGTTCAAATCGTCAATTTTTAGATTAAGCACTCAGATTGGTCAAAAAAGTCCAGTTTACCCGCAGCAAAACTCTCTCGTGACTCTTCATGAAATTATGAAACTTTCTAGGGCACAAATTCTGGGGTTAAATACACAATTCTACAGAAAATCACTTGTGTTTTTGGCACTGCTAATTTGTTTGGACACGCCTAGAGGATTAAAACCTTACTTCGCGAAATTAAGGATGTAAGCACCCAAATCGTTTTGAAAGTGACGAATTTGTGAAGTTTACACACAAAACAAGATCTTAAGACCTTTACTTATCTCTAACCTTAACTTATCTCAAATTGAAAAAATAAGCGACATAAAAACGCGATACAACTATTCGTGATTGATGAATAGGCGTACTGCACATGAAAAATTCTGGGTGAGATGTCGTAAGTCGTAAGGCGTGAACTCGCAGTACTCTGTTCTGTGCTACCAGTGAGATTCGGGAGTAGAGTTAAAAAACGAGGCCGGATTACTTCTTTCCTATCTTCGGCTGTGTTGCTCGCATAGCCTTTGAAGCACCATTACAGAAACAATGTAAAAAAAAAAAAAAAACGGAAACAAACACGGTATGGAAATTGAGAAAGCAGAAGGAGGCGCGTTGATGACGGCGCAGAGATACAACTATTCGTACATGATGGATGTCCGTGTTGCGTCTGCAAAACTGAAGGCGCGATCGTGCGATGCGTGAACTGGCATTGCATTGCTCCGTTATGCTGCCATTGAGGTGTCGCCTCACGACTTACGCCATCGCGCCTTGAATTTTTCATATGCAATATGCACATCCACCATCCACAGATAGTTGTATCGTTGTCTGTTCGAACATTCTGCTAACAGGGTGTAAAATCAAGGAAATGTTCAAGGAATTACTTTCACCAGAAACCGAAAGAGAATATAAAGCGTGACAGGAGGTCTCCAACGTCTCAAACAAAGATCCTGATGAGTTTTGCACTTTGGCTATGGCTACGGGGCCTTTCTAAAGGAAGGAGATGCTTAAGGAAGGACAATGAATACGGCCCGGCAAGTATTTGCAAGAGCTTTTAAAGAAAGAAAAAAGAAGAGAAAAAAGAAAGAAAAGAGAGAAAAGATTAAGAAGAAGGATAGAAAAAAGAAGAAAAAGAAAAAAAGAGGAGAAAAAAGAGTAGAAAAAAGAAGAGAAAGAAGAGGGGAAAAAAGAGTAAAAGCGGGGAAAAAGGGAGGAAAAGAGGGGGGAAAACAGAGAAAAAAAGAAGAGAAACAGAAAAAAGAGTGAAAAGAGAAGGAAATTAGAAAAACAAGATGGAAAAAAGAGAAAAATCAGAGAAAAAGAAGAAAAAGAAAAGAGAGAAAAAAACAAAAAGGAAAAAAAGAAGAGAAAGCAGAAAAAGAAGAAAAGAGGAAAAAGAGGAAAAAGAGGAAAAAGAGGAAAAAGAGGAAAAGAGGAAAAAGAGGAAAAAGAGGAAAAAGAGGAAAAAGAGGAAAAAGAGGAAAAAGAGAGAAAATAAAAGAGGAAAAAGAGGAAAAAGAGAAAAAGAGATAAAGAGAAAATAGAGAAAATAGAAAAAGAGAGAAAAAGAGAAAGAAAAAAAGAGAGAAATCGGGAAAAGAAGAATAAAAAGAGAAAAAGAGGGAGAGAAGAAGAAAAAGAGGGGGCTTTTAAAGAATGTACTCCTGCGGCCGGCCGTAAGCGGCGCGTCCTGAAATTAACTTGCTCAGGCACTGGACCTGAGCGTTCATTTGAGTAAGTTTCAATAAACTCAGGGTCCCTGGAATGTAGGAGTTTTCGAGTTATAAGTCCAATCTGGAGGCAATGGCGTTCATGATGGAGGAGGGGCGAGACGCGAGAATGGGCTAGCTCGGGCGCGGGCTCCGGGATGTTCATATGACATAGGAACCCCCCTAGGTAACCCCCTGCCTTGTCCAATTTGATAAAATGAAATAGGGGGCCGCGGCGCGTCTGCGAAATAAGTCGGCCCGGGAATCGGGATGTCCCATTGAGGTAACATCGCTAAACATTAATAACTAGCAAATAGGCAGAATCGGCTCGCTCCAAAAGGCACACCGACCACGCGTTTTATTGTTGCCAAGTTATAACCATCCCTCTTTTTTCTCTTATTTCTTCTTCTTCTCTTCAAAGGCTCCAAAACTTAGCGAAAACTGTTTCAAGATGGATTTCCAGCACTAACGAGCGCTTGCGAGAGCGATTCGACTGACTGATAGTCGCTCGATCAATTTATAATTTCTGGATGCGCAGGACAAGGGTTAAACATTTCCGAGCATCATATCATGATGTAGTACGTCGAGTATTTATACACAAAATTAGACCGAGGTATACCTTAAAATAGCCCCTTGAAGTAAGTCCCGAGTGAAAACCACTAATCGTGTGCCTTCCGATTTGCGATATTCACACGAGATGTGTGCTGAATTCTACGTGCATGAATAGATGCATCACCTGATATTGAAGGCGCACTCTTAGTGCGTCAGTTAATTTTCTCTGAGTTATTTCGTTCCTCGATGAACCGTGGTATTCCTCGGGTTTTTCACAGACACTCTGCGGCCGAATTTTATCGGCTCTTCCACACGGAGATGCAACATTCATCGATGAGTCCGAACTGCACCACCGGCCAATCAGAAGCGCTAAAGCCGGACTAGAGAGCAGTCGAGACTCGTCCTAAGTAGTATATTTGACATGAAAAAAATGAAATTGCTGATTCAACAATTTTGTAGTTAGATAAGTGTCCGATATGTTACAATGTAGATTCTACAATATAAAAATGCTAAATTTAACCACCCCCGTGGTTAAATTAGCTTTCCACTCTTGTAAAATGTATACATTTGAAACAGTCGGACACTTCCTTAACTACAAAATTGTTATATCAGCAATTTCATTTTTTGTCCGTGTTAAATATACTTGGGACGAGTCTCGACTGCTCTCGAGTCCGGCTCAGCGCTTCCGATTGGCCGGCGGTGCAGTTCGAACTCATCGATGGATGCTGCATATCCGTGTGAAAGAGCCGACAAAATTGTTTAACAATTTAATTATGAGATCAGCAATGCATTTTTTCCATGAAGCACTGTGGGGAAAAAAACACATTGGATCTAGAGTCCAGACTCTTAAAAACGTCGACAAAAAAAGTACTCTTGATTCAATCAGAATCTAGCTTAAATCAAGAACCAAGCCGCTTAATTTGAGCGGATTTCGTTTAGATTCAAGCATAAATCTGATTGAATCAAGAGTATTTTTTCTTGTCGATGTTTTCACGAGTCTGGACTCTAGATCCGATGTAGTTTTTTTTCCAGTGTACGGTGTAAGGATTGACAAAATTCGGCCTCTGAATTTAAGTCAGCGCTCGGTTGGGTAGCCCAGGAGTGGGTTTGCCCGATGACTTCGCAACGGTGGGTGGCCCGGGAGCCCACGGGGCTCGGCATCGCGCATCGGCGTGACAAGTGAACACAATTTGTTATTAAACTATATTATCGGGTCAATATAATCTCCCCGTCGCCGTTTACGGACTCCCTGACTCCCTGTCCGCGCTCCTATTCAAATACCCTCTCGCCGGCCGCGCGAGGCCCCGTTGCAACCATCGCAACGCTGCCGTCTTACCCAAGAGCTCAACAGATGCAAAATTGACGCCATCTCATGAGCAAATCCACCGCGGGCTGATTATTAAAATTAATAGACAAAGCTATAGACATAGAAGATATGTTAGGTTTTATTGTTTGAGGTCATCACATATTTACCGTTGGAATAGACGTCGATACTCGGGCTTATTTTACTTCAACTACTATAATTATTGATGATCCTACGGGAATCAAAATTTTTAGGTGGCGTGCTACTTTAGGTGGGATAAAGTCCAATAAGTTTAGTCCTCTATGAAGGCTATTTACATTTAAATCTTCCGTCACATTCTTACGGCGCTATGATACAACTATTTGAACTCTCCGGAATGCGTGAGGTATCACGCCGCATTTGAAGGCGTTTTCAAGACAGCCAAGTTCCGATACCCGGATTATCGTTTTGCATAGTTCATATTCTTTTGCTACATTCCGTGCTACTTGTTTATTTCTAATCCTCGTAGAAAAACCACCCATTTCTAAATACAATTCGACCTGAAGCGCACTTCAGCTATGCATTAACTACTGCAAAAATTTCAGAGGAAACAACCTTAGCGTGCATGGAGGCTACCTCCATTTAAATCTCCCGTCACATTCTTACGGCGCAATGATACAACTATTTCAACTCTCCGGAATGCGTAAGGTATCACGCCGCGTTTGAAGGCGTTTTCAATACAGCCAAGTTCCGTTATCGGAATAATCGTTTTGCGTAGTTCATATTATTTTGTTTCCATTTCTAACCACTTGTTTATTTTTAATTCTCGTAGAAAATCCACCCATTTGTATATACCATTCTACCTAAAGCGCACTTCAGCTATGCATTCACCACTGCAAAAATTTCAGAGGAAATCGACAAGCCCAGCGTCCATGCATGGAGGCTATTTCCATTTAAATCTTCCGTCACATTCTTCCGGCGCAATGATACAACTATTTCAACTCTCCGGAATGCGTGAGGTATCACGCCGCGTTTGAAAGCGTTTTCAAAACAGCCAAGTTCCGTTTTCGGAATAATCGTTTTGCATAGTTTATATGATTTTGTTTCCATTTCTAACCACTTGTTTGATTATAATCCTCCTAAAAAAAAACCACCCATTTGCTAAATACAATTCTAGCTGAAGCGCACTTAAGCGCATTCATGACTGCCAAAATGTTAACGGAAATCGAAAAGGCCAGCGTGCATGAAGGCTATTTCAATTATAATCTTCCGTCGCATTTCTGAGGCGCAATGATACAACTATTTGAACTCTCCGGAATGCGTGAGGTATCACGCCGCATTTGAAGGCGTTTTCAAAACAGCCAAGTTCCGTTATCGGAATAATCGTTTTGCATAGTTCATATTATTTTGTTTCCATTGCTAACCACTTGTTTGGTGGTTGGCATGTAACACATATCAGTGCCTACCAGACGGCATGAATACTTCACGCATTGCGTCAAATACAGTGTGGTCAGCGCGAAACGCATAGCGCCTACAAGGCTGCATGAATACTTCACGCATTGCGTCAAACACAGTGCGGTCAGCAGCGGTCGGCGCGGCGTAAAACGCATAACGCCTACAAGACTGTAGGAATACTTCACGCATTGCGCCAAACACAGTGCGGTCAGCGCGGCGTGGCGGCGGAAGTTGAAATTATTAAACCACATTTATGCTTGTTCTTGCATAATTTTTTATGTTCATTTCTCACTAATGGAAGGCCTTGTTCACACAGAGATAGGTTTACGGAATTTAATTCTCGCGCAAAGTTCCTTGAACTTTTGCTGGTAGTGTTGACACGGCTTTTGCAAAAAATGTGTCCGACACGAGTAAACGCGTCTTGTGTACCTGTCCCTCTTCGGCACGTTCACTTGATGGTTTTTATTGATGTTTCAAAATGAACGAGAGGAGGGCGGGAAAATACAGGTGGCTCATGGGCGGCAAGCAGGTAAATCCGTCCCTGCAGCTATGTCCCGAAATCAAAAATTTTTTTGGTGTTCTGAAGATCATGAATCAGCAAGAGTCATTTGATTTTTGTTTGTAATTTCTGAGTGTACTATAAATTGAGAATTAATTAACTTACTATCCATAAAGTGAACGATTAAATGATTTCTTTGAGGAAGAAATCGGTCAATTTAAACTATCTTTTTTCAAAATCGCATTATGTATACCATTCCTGAAGGACGGATTCTTCAAGTATGAATGACACTTTGTTGTATTTCAAAATTTTTACAGAGAAAAATGTAAATCAAGCAAAAAAAATATTTGATGACAAAGAAGAAACCATGAAACTGTATACTTTTAAAAGTGTTTTTATTAATTCTTAAGTATAAACAATACTGACATTATTAAATATACCACTGGCTTAAAATTAATTTGGATGAAACATTCACACGTATTACAGAAATTTACAACACTATTGAAATATTTATGTATAAAAATAATTCACAGGTGTGTTTGGCTGTGGGCAACATCAGTGACAAGGCTTCCAACGCTGAAGGACTGAGGAATTAAAAATTGGCTGTTGGAGGTTATTCACTCACAGAATCCAGTAATAAGTTTACTTTTTTGCCCAGTGGAGTGAAGTAAAAGCAAAAAAAAATCACTCTAAAACAACGATTCTTTGCATGCAAGTGAGAGAAGTTAGAGTGAAAACCTTTGTTTATACTCCTCTTCCTTCAGTGACAACACAGAAATACAAGATTTTCAGAGAACTGATAAGCTAGGGTGCCAGGCCTGTTTTGATAAGAAGGCTGAGAAGACTGTCTTTGAGAACCCACGAGTTTAGAGGAACAGGGAAGTTACGAAATAATGAGAACAAGGGAAGGACTACTGATAGCAATAAAACAAAAAAAAAAAAAAAAAAAAAACAGACAGGATAAAGGAATAATATTAAAATGTTGGAAACCAATTTATCAAAGCTGGAACTTTTTGAGAGCAAGTACAAGAATTTACATCAAACTTTCACTCCGGGGGTATTTTCCTTTAATTCCCTACATTTTTGAAGGCACATGAAAAGCAAATGAAATGCTACATGAGATTCTTTTGCGACTGAGAATAGCCGAACATGAGAAATTTGGGGGAAATCAGACCTCAGCACAGAAGTTATTGCTTTTCATTGGACCAATAAATAGAAGCTCTAAAGAAAACGGCACTAAGGACACGGAATAAAGGACCCCCCCCAAAAAAAAGAAGAAAAAAGAAGAGAAAAAAAACCTGCAAAAAGAGTTCAAGAATCAGTTTCTTTAATGAAGAATTTACCTTCATTTGTACCATTTTATTTAATGAAAATATATAAAATAAAGATGCCATTCATTAAGAATTACTCAAACATAGATGCGTTTTTGAACCTTTCCCTGAGGGCTAGGTAGATGTTCTACTTATTTGCTGCATTAACTTGTACACATAAATCTGTCCTGTGGGAATGGGGGAAGGGAATTGAAGAATACCTAGTCATTTGAACACTCTACTTCAAATGTATTAATAAGCCTTTAAAAAAGATGCAATCCAATAAATTGTTTCATTTTATTAAACTATGACTGAAGTTAGAGATAAGAGGAACTGCTAAATATCTGAGATTCACTTTATTACCACCATTTGAGGTTGGATTATATCTTTCCAGGTTAGCTTTATAATTCACACAATAAAAGTGACCAGCAATGGTAACTAGAGCTGCTTTACTAGCAGAGTATGGACATCTCGGAATCATGTATTCAAAATTTTCACAGGTTCACTTGGCAGCTCTATCTTTGGTTTTCATAGACCTTAGTGGAATTCTGAAAATTTTTGAAATTTTAAAGCACCTAATCTGCAGTTTGCGTCAATTTTGTCGGGAATGAATTCCAAATGTAAATGTCCTTCCCTCTTCCTTTCTTTCTTTCTTCCCTTTTTCTCCCTCCTTTTTTGGGCAAAGAGGGGGGGGGGGGGGGGAGTGTACAGCCCTTACGCCCCCCATGGATCCGCCTATGCTGCACTTTAGAATTAAAATAAAATCTGTAACTTTCTTCATTACCCGGGCCTTTAAATAAATGTTAAGTTGGAGTGAGCAATTTTTTTTTGGGCTACCTTCAATTTTTACAGACAAATAAAAATTTTAGAAGGAAGTATCATGAAAACTCATAAATTTGTGATTTTTATGGGTCAAATCTACCGCTTAAGGATTCGAAAAATGTCTTTCTATTTCCATGGGAGTAAAAGGATTGTTGAACAGAAATGAAGTGACTCTTTAGATAAAAATAAGCAGTTGACTGATACAAACTTAATAGAATAGAAATGAAAAAACATTGAAAAAATACTCTTTTGTAATTATGACTAGATCTGGCAGCGGTGCAAGTTGAATGAAGAGAAAATAAAATAATTAAAGCCTGTTACTTAATGAATGAAAGAGAAAAATTAACTTAGCCACATACCCTATTCTTATGAACAGAAGGGACATACTTTGTGATTGCTCAATGTCTAAAGGGCGCAATAGTTTAGGGGAAAAGATACTAACACTTGATGGAAGGGGTTTATCCGTATATTTGAAGAAACTGTACTAGTCTTCCCTTGATGAAGGGCTAATGAAATTTTAATGAAAAAAAGAGGGTCCCAAAAAATTAAAACACATAAAAAAAATCCACACATCTGCATTTAGGACATAAAAAAATATTTTCTTTTTTCTGATTCCATGATTAACAGTGTCTTGTCATCAGTTCTTCAAGCCTCTTACAAAAAAAACAAAAAAAATAAAAAATAAAAAATCTACCTTCACCGGAGTAATGCTTTAGCGAACCTGGAATACAATTTTCAACAAGAGAAAGGGCTAAAATTTCCTTGTCATCCTTCTCTGCCCACTATTTTATTGATCGAGTAAGGAGTTTTCAAGTTCGGCTATTTTATTCAAAAAATAAGGGAATTAAAGGCAACACACCGAAAAGATATAAAGGAGTAGGGAGCATATTACAAATATATTAACTTTGCAGAGAGGAAAAACTTGTAGATGAGGAAACAGAAAGCAAGAAAAGAATCAGGAAGGGGTTAGTGGGAGAGACATTTCTTGCGAGGGAAATAATTTGCGTACTTTCACTTACACAGTAATCTATCCTAAATTTGAGAACTTTAAGAAATTTACTCAAAAGCCAAAATGATTTCACCTGCGAAATTAATAAACACATATCTTATGTGTGGGGCTCACAAAACAAATTCAACTCCTGTTTTATCACAATTGCTCCATTAAGACAAAGAATTTCAGCACAATAGACTGCCGATTTGTTCTAAAAATCTCACTCAGAAAATAGTGATGAGATAAAAAAGAAAGCAACTATTTACAAAATCAATACAAAATTATAGTGATCACAATACATTATCATATGCTCAAAATAACGTACAGAAGAAAGTTAGGAGCAAAAAGAGCAGAGGGGTAATAGTGGAATACTGCAGAAAAATTTCACTCTAAATTTATCAATTGTAGACATTATCACTTCAAAAGATTTTAGATCAGTTCTGATGAAAAAATGACTACAACTATGAACCAACAATCTGGGCCTGTTTGAATTCAGATCTCTTACGCGTCCGCTCTCGAAAAATTTTCAGGGTATATTATTATGGTAGCAACATAGAAAATATACCTGTACCAGTAAATTTATTCATAGGAGCAGATATAAACTGGAGCACTCCTCAAATTGAAATTAGTGAAAAGACACTTAAGAAAAGTACTAGATGATGAGTTGCTGTTTTAATTGAATTGCTAATGTGCCGAAGGGACTCCTCGAAAATGAATGGCCCAGATAATTGATGTTCAATTGCCCCTCAAGTTTTACCTCGGGACCCTATATTTAAATTAATACAAACAAAAAATAATAAATTAAATAAATTAGATTTGAAATCTTTACAAAAATACCGGCACAACGTACAAAATAATAAATACAAACTTGAAAATACCCCAAACTAAAGCAATTTACACATCATGCAAGGGTTAAGTCTTGATCCTTGGCACTTGCAATTGTGGCACCGACAAGAACAAATAAGAGGAGTAATTGGGACAAAATTTCGACAATTAGCAACGGAAAAAATGTCCTTAAGGTTCTGAGACTTCAACAGAAGTGGAACTTTACTCAAAGCATAGCAGTTACAACTTTTGACACAGTTCTTAAAACTATTTTGATTGAAATCGTCCTATTTTCTTGGGGTCAGGCTAAATGCTGCAACTATTACGGTAAAGACATTGTTCGTACAGGGAGGGTGAATCTAGATAAATTTTGAAGGGGAATTCCCAAATTTTAAGAGACAATGAGGAGAAAACGGAAGTTGATATTAGACTTATACTTGAGATCTGTGATCTTGATTAAAAATTTAGGACTTTCAGAATACAAAAGCAGTTTTTAGAATTATCCTTTACTTATGGATAATATATGAAATCTTAGACATGCAGCTTGGGTAATTAATTGGGTTCTCTGCCAAGCTTCTAGATCTTTGACGATCCTTCAGCAAAAAGCAATTACAAGTCAAAATGAGAAGACACTTCTGAGTTTCTTCCTGAAACTTGTGACAGTTTTCATAGTGTTTACAACGGTGCCTTGATAATTCATAATTAATTAAATAACGTGCAAGAGAGTTTTAGTTAAAGCTGACGTAAGAGAGCAAAAGATTTTAAAAACACGGTTTAGGTGCTTCATTAAATGAACTTTCTTCAAAAAATACTTTACCCTTTTCGAGTTGAGGTTGCCTGTCTTTTCAAAATCTGATGGCTATATCAGACTTTAAAACACCAGAATTGAAGTCCTAAACTTGATTTGACTAAGATAAATAAATAGGAGGAGAAACAATATTTCAGAGTTATAGTGCTGAGCCGACTGTCTTTTTTGTTTTGAAATATTTTCCAGGAATACTTTTCTGGAGATTTTCAACCTTATTTTTAGCTCTGGTGTTGGAGATCTTGATATATCAGCAAAAAGTCAGGCAGGTGTGAACAATCTGCATTACTCTGAAGAAAAGTTATCTCATGGTATTTTACATGTTCCTTCCATTCCAGCAGAAATAGGAATAGAAACTCCATTGAATTTTTCAATGGCAGCTATGAAAACGTTTCATGACTTTCCAGTCTTGATGCCTTTACAAATACAAAAATTAGTCTCGTTCGTAAAAAGAAAATAAAACTAAAATTCTTTCTGTAACAGGGTTAAATCCGATCTCAATATCCAAACTCTTCAACTATATTTTTGTTACTTGACCCATTTTATTTATTTTTGTGACATTGATAAATATACTTCAACAGGATCAAAAACATGATGAAGCCCATGTTATTTTTATTTATTTATTTTTTTTTTTTTAATTTAATATTTTTAGAAAATGATTGCTATTCCGTCAGAGTAAACATAAAAATCATTGAGACAGAAATTCACCAAAAAGCTCACTGTTTCTACAGATTCATATAACTGTTTTCCATTTTCACTTTGGGCAAGAATATGTTTAAACCTGTGATAACAGATTGCATTCAATTTTTCTTTTCCATTAGCTTGCGAGATATCTTTCAGATAAAACTAAAAGTTCTATTAGGCTACCAAAGAGGAACGGCTATAGCGTACAAATGAGAATAACCGCCTAATTCTGAGCTTTGTCAAGACCATTCCTTAAACAATCAAAGGAACTTGAACAGCAGTTTTAAAGATACTAGGATACTGCCAAAATTATACAAACAAGAAAAAGTCTGCTTGATCCTGTTTGATGAGCAGGTTTGATCAATACATCACTAAAAAAGGGAAAATTAAAGCTAAATAAAGATAAAAAGGGAAAATCACGGATAATAAAGCTTCATGTCAGTGGGTCAAACCATTTATGTATGTCTGTAGTATACTCCAATTGAACTAAGAGGTACTAGGTTAACAAATCAATCAAATAAAAAAATAGCAACGGTACAATAAAATAAAGTAAGAAAAGGAAGAGGGAACAATCGTAAAAATTGACAGGAATAAAAAATTAACAATTCCATCTCTGAGTTCCTCCGCAGATAATATGTTTTACTTTTTAATAGATGGAATTTTTGGGCGGAACTTACACAAGTAAATGCATTTTTTATGAGAGCTTTCCGTCTTTAATGTCCCCAAGAAAGGGAAACCATGGTTTACAAAAAAAAGAGGTCAACCCACACTGGGTTCATCACAGAAAAGAGAAGCCTAAAATTTCAGTCCTCCCCAAGATGCTAGTTTGCCGGATTCAATTTTGGGCTTAATGCATGACAGGATCAAAAACACAATTCCCATCTGCTACCTTGCGATTTAAGTAAATCCTGACACAATTTGTTAAAAAAATTTCAGTTGGTTCTTTAGTGCTTATCTTGGTTTCATAGTGAGAACTCAATAGCATAGAATTAATACACCAAATCAAGGAGGCAAGATGAGTCGGTAAAATCAGTTCCTAGATGGCCTAGGCGAAGAAAACACAAGTGATTCCAAAAACTGAATGAGAGGATGGAAATGCTAATTTTTCTGCCTGTTACGGCAGACTAGTCATAATAACAATTGTCAACAATCAATTATCAGTTGCTCCTCTTACTAATAAAAGGAAAACATGTTAAGTAGACATATCTGGATGACATCTGAAACCAACCTGAGGCCTGATTGTTGAAATTTTGTGAGTTTTGGAATAAAGTTTTGTGATTGGTCCAATTCATCAGTCCTCTTTATCACGCCAATATCGATGGGATCTGACGATAAAGTATTGGAAACTGAAGAGGAAACTTAAGCTTCTCATCAATGCTATCCGAAATGGGCACGATAAAGAGGATGAGTGATAAAGCTGACCTATCACATAACTTCATTCCCTCTCAGACTCGTTTCGTCCGGTCAACAAACAAAAAATTTCAACAATCACGTTGCAGATAGCCTAAGGGGAAAAGGAAGAAAAAAAAACCTATGATAAAAAAGCAGAACCGTGCAACAAAGGCATGAGGAATTTGAGAGATAGAGAGTTTGAGTTGGTAATCAAGATATGTTACCAAAGCTTGTACATGTAAAATTCGGTGTGGGTAAGATCAATCAGAAAAGTGCCTCAGAAATACCAGGAAAAAATTGCTGATTTTCAGCTAAAGCCTACTTTCTTCAAAAACTTTAATCCCTCGATATGACTTTGTGAGGATTATTAAACAGAGTAGAGGGCAGAACCTATAAAAACTATGAGTTCGAACCTGAACAGATAGGAAAGAATTTTCTCATACACCTGAAGGAGCATTTCTTTTAGGAATTTTACACCAATACTTTTACGCTTTCTGCTTTTCCTATTGGTATTTAAAGAGACTTCAAGTTCCTATACAAGTTGCTAGGCTTTTCAGAGAATGGACGCGCAAATAGGAACTTCTGCTGTACTTTCAGCTGAGATAACGTTTGAAAAATAATAAAACCATTTTGAGAACTAAAAAAAAGGTACTAATTTACTTAAAATAAGCCATTTTTCTTGAATTTGAAATATTTAAGAAAATATGCTATTTTCAGTTTCCTGCTCTGGTTAAACCTTTGATTCTCAAATTAGAAGTATACGTGTGGAGCAATTATACTAATTTTGGTGACTTTAGAGTCTCCCTTGTGTTTTGCGGAAACCACCTACTGAGTAAATGTGATCCGTAGGATATGCTAAGTACTAGAATTCAAGGATTTGCCTGAGAAATGACGCCCTGTTACAAGTATGGCAGTGGTCTACATCTGTTCAATAGTGATGCTCATTGATGTTCGCCTTTTTTTCTTATTTTACTGAACGGAGAAGCACATATCTGAGTTAGCGTTGTTGAACATAAATTGGTTTCAGTTGTGAGACTTTTTGTGCGCATCAAATTCCATCTTTGTGATGCAGATATATTTATGACATTAAGAAAACAAAAAAAAAAAACATAGTTTTTCCTCCTTAACCTGAGATAAAGTTGTGCAGAAGAGGTCCAAAATTGAAAAATATGGAACATGAAAAAAGATAATAGAATTGTGTACACTGAACTTGGAGAGGAAAAAAATAAAAATGGGTGTTATGAGATAAAAAATAATTAGTAGCCTTCCCCTTATCTTTTGACGCTTGCGCTGAACAGTGAATATTATGGAAGAGTGTAATCGGAAACAAAATCAAAAAATTTAAATTCAAAACTTGTCTTCGGACAAAAGAGCAATGAAAAAACAAAAATAAATAATAATTCAAATAAAAACACGCAGAGCTCCATTTGATTTAATGAATTGTGGATCAAAGAAAAAATTTCTGATATTGGTCGGATCAGAATTATGAGAGCGTCAAAGCGACTTTAAAATTTGACTGTAGTCGTTCATTTAAAGTTGGGAGTCAAACAAACTGACAAAGTGATAAAAGGTATACGAAGCATTCAGAGCAAATTAGCAGCTCAAATTTTGACTGATTTCAGTTACATTGTTAAGGTGCCTAGCAAGTAGACCAAGAAATAATATTCTAAGTGATTTCATTGCTCTAGCAATAAGGAAAAATCCCTTCCTAAGTTGACAAAACTGGCAAAGAGAACAAACAGAGAGAATTTGAAGACTAAAAGTAAACATTTTTGTCTAACTGACTCCTTTAAAAGTAACAAACAGCAAGTCTAAAGTAGTAAGTACAGTAATAATTTACAAGAGCACTAACCTGCACACATACAAAAACCGATAAAATACTTCATCGGAAGGAAAGGATCGGTTACAATAAAGAGGAGAATATGATCAGTTTCTTCACTTATCCGTTACCGATGTAATGCTTCAGATTGATTTGGAAGTTACATAAACAACACCTCAGAATAGAATAGTCACACACTGGAAAGAAGAAATAAAACAAATACTAAATTTTGTTGGAACAACTTTAAATGCAAATATTTTAATACCGATAGGGTAGTTCTACTGAATAGGCCACTGGGTAAGGTGTGTATATGAGAATTTATAGGTAACAATAGCGGTCGCTAACATCCACCATTTTTAGGGAAATAGCTTTTTTCGAATTCCGGAGCCCTTACAAATGCCAGTGTAAAGTTTCAGACTTCCAGCACAATTTTTCGGCGAGATATGAACTGAAAACCATGTTATTTGTAAAAACAGCGGATATGAGAATCCACTATTCTCCCCGGCCGGGACGGCAGGACAAAATGCCTGAGAACAAAAGGCATGGAGATTCGAACGCACTTGCGATAACTGCCCGCGCACCGGCCATGGGCTATAGCTGACACTCAAATGATACGTATCGAGACTGTCTTGCCAGAATGGTTGATTTTTTAACTGATTTTATAATTTGCTCCTTATTTTTGTTGTAGAAGTTACAAACGGTTTGATTTTTTGTTCAATTTTATTAAATGATTCAGCATTGACTTACTTTTGGTTCAGTTCAATTGTTTCACCAGCCTTACCCTTCCTGAAGACTTTGTTTCATGCATAAGAAAGTGTTCTCAGTAAAAATAGCGGATGTCACATTTTTTTCAAATTGCTGTTACTCCTTCAATTTTTCACTTACATAAATCGTAAAATGCGTGTTTTTTACAGGAGGAGTTGCTTTTCATGAAAATCTTTATAAGAATCCTCTCAGTTCTACAGGCGGCAAAGTGCAAAGTTTCGAAAACTTCAAATGCGATTTTCTCACAATGCAAAAACTCGCTATTGTTGCGTATGAGTCCTCATATGTCTCAGGCAAATACTTAAATCAGGCATTATGTCAAATGCCTAGGCAAAAATAGTCAAATAGTGTTACTTAGATTGAAATTCTGATTCTTTTCCAATTTTAGAAAAGAATTCATTGCTCTTGTAAGAAAGAATTCTCTGTAAAAATATATATCATACAATTTTAATCAATTTTTAAACGATTTTGATTAAACGACTGAATCAATTTCTCTCACAATCAGCCGATCAAGCACTTTCAGCACCTCTGTGTCGTACGTTGCAAGCAGAACTAAATTTAGGAACTTAAATTCATTCGATCACAATCCTGAAAAAGTTCATTTCATGTCCCTCTTATGATTTTCATTTAATCTGACACTTACTCTTTATGAGGATTTTGGATTGCAGATTTCTGCCCAGCGGCTCTCAAAGAACATGCGCATTCCATGCCCTGCTTTGCCGACAGGACTGTCGTCTTCGTTAAAAGTCTCGCAGTTGTTGAATATTAAACGAACATCGTTGCAAAACTCTGTCTTTGATTTGTACCTAGAATCATACAGAACAAATTATGAACACATTCAAAGAATTCAGTTGACTTCCACAGATGAGATTGGCAACAAAGGACTCTGATATTTTTCTTGACCCAGAAGCAACAAACCCAAGTACGGTAAAACTTCGATATAACGAACGTCCATATAACAAATTCTTCGAATTAACAATTTTTTTTTTATTTATAGGAGCTTTTTATTTTTTTATGGGAGAACTAGCACATGAATATGTCTGAAAATTATAGTGTCACTTCTCACAAGTAGAAGGAAAAATCACTTGGAATTCCGAGTAAATTCATGAAACAGTTTTCCTACAAAAAATTACATGTATGTTAGTGAGGAACACCGAAACAAAACAATTAACGTATGTTGTTTTGTGCAAAAGATGACAATTTGATCATGATGTTTTCACAGAGAGATATGCTATTTGATGCGACACTAGTCCTGCTAATTACATTTTTTCGTTGATTGACCACTTTTATGCTGCAAAAAAACAAGTTCAAAGTGCAGCTTGATACTAACTTTCACTCTGATAGAGCAACAACATGCATTGGAACAACAAACCCATGAAAATTGGCCATTTCTGCCTTGCAGACCTATAATTTTGGCAACAAATTTCACTAGAGGGTTTCAATGACCGGCTAAAAAAATTAAATTTTTTAAATACAGACAATCTAAGGTCAATAAATGCTGAGATTACAAAGATTCAGAGTAGGGCTGATTTCAACCCTGTGTCAGGGCTGGTTTTGGCCATTGACCACATCTCTCTTTTACCTCTAAACATTATCTTTTACCCTACAAACAGTCACACTGACAGTAAATTAAGAATATTTAAAATACAAAATAATACGCTACCCTGATTCCTGAAGCTTCTTCTTTATATAACTGAGATCCATTGGTGATTTAATCACTTTCTTATAAGTAGGGAATTGCTTTGTGTTCACTGGAAGAAGGAACGGCCATGCTTCATCGTGAGCTTCCATTTCTTCCAGCAATTGCTTGCAAGCTGCTAGTTCTTTTAAAACCTTTTTGTTCGGCTTATTATCTTCTACACTGTAAAACAAAAAATAAAGGAATGGTATTAACAAAGTCCTACACTAAGTTTAGTATGTGGTTATCTGACAGCCTACAGAGCAGGAGAGCAAATTGAAGGAAAAAAATTGAGTCATTTGTCGAAATGCATCCATTTAAGCAGGCTAGAAAAAGATAAATTCAAGTATTGTCAAAAATTCTTGCAAATTTTTGAGAGTATGTAGTTGATTACACAAACAGGGGGATTTTTTTATTGTTATAGCAAGGAACAACAATTTCACACTGTTGATCTTCACGACCCTGGAGGCTGATTTTGGAAACTAAAGCCAACACGAAAAAATATTAGACACAGCAGGAAATGGTTTTCAAGTTCAGCACACTGATTTCTGTTAATTACTACATCCATAAATGATAAAACTACATGGAGAACAATTTTTTACACTTCTTTCACAAGTCCTCAAAAATACAGCAGTAAAGCTGCGATTGTTAGTCAGATCGGGGCAACAAACTAATTCCACAGGTTAGGCTGAGTTTAATAAATTACACCAAACTTACCTGGGGGCTTGCACAGGTTCCGAATTTTGCTCAGGTGATGCTACAGTGTCGGGCTCCTCGACCGGTTTTTTACATGGGGGCTGCTCTTCTACACTTCCTTCTGAAGGCGTGACTGGGACACTGATTGGCGTCGCTGCTTTTGGAGGAGTATCAGTGCTGGGACGACCGTTGGAGATGGCCGCAGGAGTTACAGGAGTGCTAGTAGTATTAGATTTACGGATACTGCGTTTTTTTGGCGATTTTGATTGACAATTAAAACAAGACCATTTGCTACGAGGAATCTGTCGCACAAAAAAAAAAATTAGTTACCCTTTGTATCTTCATTTGCAGTTGACATGCTGTAAAAACTAAAGGTTTGAAATCATCCTTGGAAGTTCTGCGCTGAATCAGTGAAGCCAATAGCACATCTACATACCGAATGTGTTTACATTTTGACTGAATGCGCATGAGCTTAGATTGCCTGGTTGGAAGAACTGTTTTGGTAGAAACACTTGGTACTAAGATGCACTCACCCTTGAAAAATTGTGTTCTTTCAAAAACTTTATTTCTGAATTTTTGGCAGCTACGCCTTTCTTTATAAACACCATTGATTTAAAAAACGAGTGAAGTGAAGTCATTAGAATTATTTGCAAGTGCCTTAATGAAAGCAAAGGCCACTACTTTCCTATTTTAACAGTTTTGAACGACTGGAAAGTATGCTAATCCGAGCTTCTTTCCTTTTTCAATGTCATTTTTGTCAGTGAGAAGAACCTATCAGCAAAAAATGTTCTCGCTTCGTTCATAATGGAAAGGAGTGAGTAATAATGAACTAAAACTATAAAATAAACATTGCAGAACTTACGATGTGGACAGTTTTGGCAAATAAAAATTAAGAAATAGGAAAATCATATTGAGAAAATTAAATTACCTTTACTAAAGGTGGCTGCAAGCAGTCACTATGGTATGCCCGAGGACACTGATCACAGAAAATTAAGTTCCGTCCGAACTTCTTACCACAAACTATACAATTTCTTTCACCAGTTGCTTTATTTAAACACTCAAAACAGAACCTGGAACATTTTAAAAATTCATTAACACTCATGGAGCCTTTAGTGTGCCTTAGGTTAAAGTATGGATCTAGATATGAGGTAGTAAATTTGCAAGTTGAATATACAAAACTAGAAACCAAAGTCTTCAAAGCTTAGAGGCTTGATGAGTAGATTCATTACCATATATAAAGACTGTTCAAACAATAGTGATATAAATGCTCTTACTTTGAAACTAAGCTGGGTAAAACCTTGGTCTTTGTTTGGTTGTTTGGTGGTTGTTTGTTTGGTTTGAGAGAAAGCAAAATGGGCTTCTTAATAAGACAAAGATCGGCTCATTTAGTTAAAAATTAAAACATTAAAAAGGTTTGAAAACGGAGAATCGCATTAATGCTTAAGGAATCGACTGCAATTTTCGCTTGTCAAAATTAATTTCTAAACTACCTACTGTCAGACGCGCTAAAACAACTTGGTTACATTTTACCTTCCTTGTCATCTGAATAAGCGATATAAGTGTTTCAAGAGAGATCAGTCCAGTCATCCAATCGCACTCTGAAAACAGGAAGTCTGGCCAGTGCAAAACAACTCTTTAGCGCTCGTGTATCACAGTTGCAGAGTTATTTATGTTCTGTTCTGTACTAATTTTTGGTGAGCGACAAGTGATTTGGTAGTGTTACTGACATTTATTTCCAGTAACTTTACTCATGAATTTATGTTCAATACCCTACATTTTCGTTTTAAATTAGGAAAAAGATAACACTCAACTCACCAATCACCCTCAGGTATTTTCTCCATTTTAGGCTTGAAGCAATAGGTATGATAGCCTTTATCACAGCCATCGCACAGCAGCAATTTATCCTCACAGTCGCCGCTGTGACAAAATTGACAATTCGCTTTCATGATGCTTCTATCCCACGCGATCGATGCCTCAAGCATGTGTAGCGCCATTGAGACTTGAGCTGCTGTTTGTGCTTTTTGCACTGCCTCCCGCCATGTAACAAGTCCTTTGGGGATATTGTCAAAGTCTGTGGGCGAGAGCGTTTCCTGTAAGTTCTGCAGATGGTTCACTTCGCCAGTGCTGACACCTAGTGGCGGCTTCAGATACCTTCGTTCAATAGCCGACTCCACCGAAGCAAGTCTTTCTTTTGCTTGTGCGACAGGGTTGAACTCAGGGTCTTTAGCTAAGTACGCTGGGGCCCAATTACGGCCATCGCCACTGACCCGGTTAGGGCATTTCCAGCCTTTCACCTGCATGCTTGAGCTGGCTACTTTCTCTTCAAGGATCTCAACCTGTTGGAGCACACCCAGGTCTACTCGAAGGGCAATGTCTTCACATCGCGTCGCTTCATCTGCAGCAATGTCATCGCTCAGTTTCGCTAGTCCATTGGCTAATTTATTACATGACTGGAACAAAAAATGCAAATTCAATAAAATTTAGAACCAAAAGGAATTAAGTAGAAAAGAGTTGGCTTTAGAAACATAGGGTGGACAGCCCTCTGAAAAACGTCAGCTCAGTTCACACAGCGCAACTCTAGAAAAACCGGATCATTGAGGTTCAACATGATACATCAAAAATATTAACTTCTACACAGTCGAGTCTAATCATAGTGATCATTATCTTGCTGGTTGCGCCAGGGGCAATTCATCACAATGACCTAAATTTTGAACAAAGCCACACTGCTGTCTGCGGGTCCTCCGCAGGTGTAGCTTTGGAGTACCATGTATCAACACCATCTGAAGACTTTTAAAAAGAGATTAAAAGCCGCAAAAGAAATATTATATTCTGTCCTCCATTTAGATGGCCTGAAAATTCATATGGAAAACCTCAGGTGCTTTACAGAAGGGTCCCAATAGTATAACAGTGTTGAGCATTAAAACAGACTGCTCTGTAAAAATCATTTCATGGAAAATGGATGATTGGGTACCTTTAGAGTTGTATCCCATGCTTGGTCTATACTTGGCCAAGTTATAAATCGTTTCAGTTCCCTTTCGCGAATGCCACGTGGATGGAGACATTGCACCAACTCTGACAGTTGTTTCACATCAGATATTCTCCACCAACCTTCTTGGTATTCTGCAAAAAATAATGCAAAGACAGGTATAATGACAGGGTTGTATGTAAGGATAAAACACTCTTCTTTGTTCTTCTTTCAATTTCCACTCTCAAATTAAGGAGAGCTGGTCAATATTACTGCAGCATTGTCTTGTTATAACGTTTTGAAGAATTGGAAATATGCTGTATTGAAAAACGCTATGAAGAAAAAAGAATAGCTAGGACTTTAAAAAATTAACGTTGTCTCCTGAAGCAACTTAAAAAACATGTTATAATTCTGAGTGTTCAGTTCAATTAGCCTGACACTTACTAGTTATAGAAGATAGAAAAAACTTAGCGTAGCTTAAGGCCATCTTCGGGGAAGATAACCATCGACTGACTATGTGAAGCTGCTTTTTCCTACAAGAACGGAGACTAAAAATGACTCTCATTAATTTCATAACCAAACAAAACTGTATAGAAAAGAGAGACTAAAGGTACCTTTAGGTATAGATTTTCGGACCGACTTCTTAGGAGCACCATGTTCTTTCATGTAGGCTAGCTGAGCAGCTTCGTCTGGCGTCAACATCAGAGGCGTTGGCGAGTCTGGGGGACCTGGCGATGAAGCAGGAGGTGGAAAAACTGGAATGCGCAACTCCGTACAACCTTCTCCATACCTATCAACAAAATTGAATGCATAAACTCTAGATGCACAACTACTAGGGATGATAACACAAGAGGTTTATAGATTCATTTGTTTCAAGTACAAATTCAGTATGAACGTTAGATTAATAAGGATATACATGGAAAAATTACAACCTGATATTAAAATTTATTTCCTCCTACTGCTGAATTCAATATTCTTTTTCTTTTGCATTCCCCCTTCCCCCATCTTGACTGCAAATTTAATGTTGGAAATATGCTTACTTTGGACTTCTGCAGACTGTTAAAATCATGACTTACAAAAAAATTTTTAACATGAAATTTTACTACAACTGTCTTTCTTGAATCTTTATCAAAAGGTGTGACAAAGGTGTACAGGAAAACGGAAGGTGCAGTGGCAGAAACAGAAATTTCACTATACCTGAGACCGGGCGATGATGTCGTCACAGAAGAAAGATCACAGGGTTCTTTGGGCATTATTGTAAACCATCCAAAATCTGATGGTGTTTCTGCAGTAGTTTGATTACTCTGCAACAAAAAGAAGACAAAACTTAGAATGGCAGTTATTAGAACATTATAAGCTGACGGATATAAACCCCAATTCCCTGACAGGTTTTTGAGCCGAACGTTTTTCAAAACATTGATAGGCCGTATACTTTAGAGTTATGAACAGTTAAAAAAAAAAATGCTGGGATAGGTATCAGAAACTGCAGAGATGATTAGTCTTTATAATCAAAATATTTGAAAACTGCAAACAATGAGTCGGTGGCACCATTTTTTAAATTCATTTTCTGAAAGTATGGAGTGAACTAACAATAAGCCTCAAGAAATTCTTTCAGATTTTTTTGACCTCTTAATGGAAAAGAAATCTTGTTCTAAAAATGCCATAATAGAGGCTTGCTTAGCCCAAGCTCAATCAACCCGGTCAAAACAGGCCTGGCGGCTCATAACAATATTCGTCAATTTTCTTATTTTTGCACCTACAAAACTGCGCTCCACAAAAACCCTCTAGGATTGGGCTCTAACGTCGCTTTGAAAAAAAATTGTGGTCAGGGGGAATTTGTATTTTTTGCTACCCCTCAAATTCCCAACCAGGGCCTCCCAAGACCCGGACCAGTTCCAATGGGAATTTTTGCACTTCCCTATAAATTAGGCTGGTAAAAATAGTAAGAAGTACAAAATAAGTGAGCTTGTGTAAAAAGTAACAATTTGTTAGGATAGGAAAAACAGGCTTAATTTAATGTACTTGGGACAAGTGCGCACCTGACTCAAGCCCTTTTAATTAGCTGATACTTGGGTTTGAACTCAGCGACACGCACTAAAATCAGATGCAAAAGTGCTGACTAAATTTGGCTCTAGGACCATGCTTGAAAAAGACATTTGCACTTACTTGAGCTTGATCTGTTGCAGAACTTGAAAAAGAACTGTTAGATAGAGTCTCTAGCTTATCCTCTGCTTTCTCAACATCGCTTTTGCTATCAGACTCCACCTTCACCTCTTCTTTCACTTCCTCCTTTACTTCCTCCTTCACTTCCTCCTTCACTTCCTCTTTTACTTCCTCTTTAACTTCCTCCTTCACCTCATCCACTTCCATTGTCTCCTCTTTTTTGACCTCCGTTGAGTCTGTTTCCATTGGCTCGGCTTTTGTTTCCTCCTTGATTGTGGTCTCCGATTGTTCTACTTCCGTCTTCACCTCCATCTTGAGAGCGTCTGGGTCGGCACAATTGACTAGAGGTGGGATTTCCGAGTCGCACTCTGGTTTCACGACTACATCTTCTTCCTTGACCAATACGGGTGGCTCCATGTCATCATTCTCATTGGCAGCCGCTGACTCCTCTGATTTTTCGTCTTTCAGGTCGTTAACTTTTTCTAGTATCGGTTGTGGAGGCTCTGACGTGTCTTGAGAATCTTCGGCATCATTTTCAGGAATGGTGGTTTCTTCCTCTTTTTCTAGTTCCTTCTGCAATGGCAAATGAAATAAAAATAAATAATTTTTACAAGATAGACTGGAATTCCAGAGTCTTGAACTTCTGCCTGAAAGTCAAACATAGCCATGGACATGCCCCAAAAAATCAGAGTAAATTGTAATTAAAGCTCACTTCTTAATGCCAACAATTTTATTACATAGCTTCTCAAAATTTGAGAGCAATGGTAATGTGACCTTGATGAGGAGGGATTAATTTTAGAAAACTACGTGCAAATTGTAAAAATGGGGGAAAAAATTTTCACGTTTCTTTCCCGTGCAAGGTCTGCATTTTGTTCAATGTTATCATCAAGGATGAATAATAATCAAGAGGTCATCCAATATTTGAAAATGTTTCTCTATTGATAAGTTCGATTCAAGAATCTTGAATATGAGTCATTGTCTGAACAAATGTTATCCTAATTTGTACATTGGACGGTAAATAGTTGTATTCCTCTCCTGTTTACCTTCGAAAAACATCTGTTAATTAAACTGCTCTTACTTTTACACTTAATTTTATTCTTTGATGGTCTATTAACCTCTTTAAACATTATGCTATTGGACTGTATGTACTGAAAATTGCTGAAAGGAAAATAAGGGGATAACATTCCTGAATTCATTCCCCATGTGATTTCCCCCATTCTGCCACAAAAATAGAGATTCAAGTGGGTGACTGGGGTAGATTTTTTCTTCAACCCAAGAATTATAACGTGCATACCTACAAATTAAGGGTAATTTTTTTTTCCCAACGTTTGACAAATCTTGTGGTAAGCTACGCCCTAGAACTTAGGACTTTTTGGAAAACTAATAGAAACTTCATAAAACATTAAGGTCTTCCTAAATCATTTACGAACGACCTTGTACAAGACAGAATTGCAGGGCCCTCAAAAGTACACAAGAACTAAGAAAATAAGCAGGTACCATTTGTTGATAAATTTCAGGTTCAGCAGACTCCATTGCTTCGACGTAAATTCCGCCAGCAGCTGGGAGAGTCCAATACCTCCTGTAGTATCGGTCCTCACCAAAGCACGTGGCACGAAGTTGGCCGGCTGCTTCACTCAATGACTGCATATTTTGTTCCGACTGCTTGATTAATTTTTCTAGTTTCCGATTTAGTTCATCAACTGAGAGTTTCTTGTCTTCCTCCTGTGGACAATACCAGTTTATTCAACAGTTTCTCATAAAGTTACAAGTGTCAAAGTGCTGGCAGGTTCTAATTTGAGTAAATTTAGGGTTTGCCCCAACACCCATTGACCCCCCTTCACATCAATTTTTTTATGGAATCAAAGGCAGAAAGTAAATGAGAGCTGATTTGTTTTTGCTTCATTTGAAATGTTTGTACCAAGGTCTCTTTAACACGACTCTCATTCCTTGCATGTTCCCTTAAGATCCTCTACATCTTTGCTTTTTCTCTCAAAAACATTTAAAAAATTCAGCTTTTAACTTTCAATCGACTTCACACCTGGTGGGCACATACAGACGTAAAAACAATATCAGGGTGTCTACTAGAACAGGCTGGCCAAAAATCAGTGCTTCAGCAGTATTTCTTTGGTACATTTCCGAGAAGTTCGTACCTCCTTAACAGACAACTTTAGTGCTTTTTAAGTGCCTCCATTCAACAAAATTTGAGAAATTGCAAAAATTTGGAACTCTCCCTCAAATGGCAAGAAAAATGGCGTTGACACAAAAATTCGTTGGTGGCTTGCAAATTACGGACTGCACAATCACAATCTTGCAGGCAAATACTACTCTAAGAATGAATGTGCAGGGGATTGCATACTTTCCAAGCTTTATTGAGAGACATGCGTGGTATGAAGGGAAAAATTCCTGACCTTCTTACAGAATTTCCACACTTTTTCAGTACTTCTGGACCACCCTTAAAAATCAGTGTTGTTTTTGGACTGGCAGACACTCCAGAATATGTTCCCTTGATTACTAAATTTACCTCATTTAAAGTCAATACATTTTCTAAAATTGCAGCGGCAACTTCAAAACATACCTCTTCAGGTTGAGTGCCTTCACTGCCAACATCACTGTCAGCAGCTTCTTCTTCTTCTTCTTCATCATCTGCAGCTGGCTCAGTTCCAGGCGTCTCTGGCCCAGGTAACATGGTGCCAGCACGAAGTTTTCGACCAATAGCTTGCTTCAGTCTGAAAGTTTTGCAAATTAAGATTTAGTCACTTTCTGTCCCAGTAAAGAGATTAAATCTATTATCAAAGCAATTTCTGAGAAATAATTGAGAAAATTATTCCTTTGTTTGTAAATGAATCAACAAAAATTGTTGTATTTTGATTGATTGGATTATTTGATGGTTATTTGATTATTTGACCAATTTAGATTATTTTCTTTGATAAATATTTTTCAAACTGTCATTCTTTATATATTTTACCTTTTCTCTTCATGTGGGTGTCTACCAACATTTTTTCGCCCTTTCTCCCAGGTTTTCTAGGTTTAAATGACCCTTGAATTTTCCCTGACCTTTTTTTCCAAAGCGAAAGAAGCACAAAAATAAATATAGCTCAGCAAAAAGTACCAATACAGCTTAGTAAGGGCTCAAAAACTTCACAACGAAGTGGGAAAGAGCACTGAAGCATCTGAAGTTATGCGCAAAAAAACACAACAACAACAATCTCACACTGGAGTTCACAGCGTTCCTATTACCCGTTTTCTCCCTCAAACTTATTCCTGACCAATTTCATCTTCCAGACTTTCCAAGTCAGTAGACACCAAGTATTAATTTAAATTTATCATCAGAATATATTGTAATTTTATTTTTCATTTTGGTTTGTAGACGTTTAGTACTTATAGTAAGATCTCAAATTATTGGATTGCGATTTAACGGATTCCGCAATGTAACGGATCAATCCTCCGGTCCCTTCAGCGGGACCAACTAGCGCGATTTAACAGATTCGGCCTCTGGTCCCGTGATATCCGATAAATCGAGGTCTTACTGTAAACATTAAAAAACATTTTTGATAGTTTTGGCAACACTAAGACCAAGGTTTTTTATACTTTTGTTGTACATAGTTACTTCATAGTCAGTATTTATTCTTCTACTTTTGCTCTCATGTTTGCTATATGAGGCCAAAAAACCTTAAGACCTTGTAAACAAATCATGTATTTGTTCAACATCAACATGCTGCGACTATTTGACTTTCTTGTTATTTTTATGTGGACTCAAATATCTTCAATCCTAATGGGTACAAGTTCTTATTTTGGATTCATAGTATTTTTCACATTTCTTGTTTGAGGCCGTTTCTTTACATTATTCAGTATGCAAATAGAAAAAAAGGCAGCACCAGCAAAAAACATGAGAGCATCTTCAATTTTTGCTACTTATCAGTGTAGAAGGGAAATTCTTACTTTCGAATTTTGGTGTCAGTTGCCCATCGATCTCTCTTGTGCTGCGCTACTTCTTCCATTGAATTATCTATCTGCTTGTTGACTGCTTTGTTTTGGAGCAACTCATGGCAAAGACAGGCCAGAATCTGTGCTTTCTGATCCGGACTTAGCGCTACAAACGACTTTGTTTTCAGCCACTCGGACATTTTGAATGTTGGATTTTCGTACAGGGCTTCGAAAAATGCTGCATTTTTACTGGCTGAGTACTGCGATCCATTGGTGTCCTCTAGGTTGTTCAAGTGATCTGAGACCCTCTTCTCTCTTTCTCTTTCAAAACAAACTCCTGCAAGAAATAAAAATAAGAAATATTACTAAGGATTTACAAACAACTCAATCAGTGAAGTAGTTAAGTTTACTTTCTTTTGGGACACTTTGGTTTTTAGAAATTGAAATAGAAAATTCTAACAAATTTAACCTTGCCTTTGTATTTGCTTACAAGAATAGGAAAAATCACTGGAAAGGACCCCGCACACCTCTAATGGGAAGCTGCACTATGAAGGAACGTTAACTTATTCATGTCATTCGATTCTCCTCAAGATACTGATCAAAAGTTATAATTGCACCAATTTTTTACGATGCACCGTATTCGCAAAAAATCGCTGAGAAGATTCAATGATTCGGCGATAAAAAGCCAGAAAGATTTCTCATTTCAGTACTCGATTGACAAACAGCTGTGTGTCAGTGAATGTCAAACGGACGCGTCGAGAGCGGGCGGAGGAGGATAGCCCTAGAGTCAGCAGGTGCAGATAAGAAGACAGACACGCATTACGTTTTTTCCTTATTTACATCGGGCCTGTTCTCAAATGCTTTGTTTGCTTTGTTTTGCTTTTTATTCATTGTCGCCGAATAATTGAATCTTCTCGGCGGTTTTTTACGAAAACGATGCATCGTAGAAAGTTGGCGCAATAATAACTTTTGATCAGCATCTTGAGGAGAATTGAATGACATAAATAAATCAACGTTCCTTCATGGTGCAGCTTCCCATAAGAGGTATGCGGGGTCCTTTAAAGCAAATTCATGCGACCATTAACTATAAAAAAAGTTAGAGAGAAATACCGAGGAAACTGAATGGAAATGCGTTTTTTGTGCTGGGGAGACAAACAAATGAATATGTGACTAGTTTTATGTAGAAATTATTTCTGTCACTGATAATTTTTAACTGAGAAATACTTCTGAGAAATTTCAAAGCATTTAATACACTACACAAAACAGATTCTTTTACAAGCAACTGTTTTTAAGAAACAAAATTTGATAAACAGTTTCAAAAAAATATCTTCGGCAGAGATGTGGCATTATTTTTGAGGTGATAGGTCCAAAAGAAGATTATAATACAATAATGTAGCTTGATTAATGAATAACGAACCTGTCAGACATTTAACTTCACCGGTTGCATTGGCATAAAGATACACTCGGAGGATTTCACTGATGTTGTGGTGCGTAATGTCAGCTTGCTTCAAAGACTGACCCAGCAAAGTAGTATGCCTGGCTGGGTTGGGAATGCCAGGATCTTCGATGGCACAGATAATAAGGTGGGTCATAACTGATAGAAGTTCTTCTTCTGCTTCTTCGTCTCCCAGTAAGGCTAACTGAAGACTGCTAAGTGTTGGTAAGCTTTCCATGTCTAGAATACAGAGAAGTATTTTGATAAAAGAATGACGTCACATCTTGAATCCCATGCTTCGATTAAGGATAAAATATAATTCAGTTCAAACCCTGCCCATGGGAAGAAACTCACCAATTTATTCTTTTTTTCAATTTAACTAGGAAAAAGACAGGAAAGAAACATGATTCCTGCTTTTCAAAGATAATTGAATTAGGGTGGATTTTTTTTTTTTCAATGATTAACTGAAGAATCTTCTTTTAAACTATCTACTGCCTACCTAGTCTTGACATTTCATGACTCAGTCAATCATGTTTCCTACTTTTAACAACTGCCCAATGTCAGAACTTTGAGAGTTTTCCGCTAGAAAAAAAAGAATTTTTTGTGGACGTATGCAAACCTGTTGTCTGTTTTTTCCCCCTTCATTATCTTTTGCTGGGCTATTTCTGTATTTTAAACCCAAACCACTTGAATTTTTAACCTCTTTTTAGAGGAAAGAAAAAGAAGTACAGAAAACAGAACTATGTACAAAAGAACAAAAGACCCCTGGCACTCAGAGTCTTGAAAAAATATAGAAATATTACGGTCTTGAGAGAATACTAATTATGATATGAAGATTCTGGTACTCACCAAACCCGAGTGTTTCGCCAAAGTTATTCAGGAATTCATGGACCATGAGAAGTTCTCCAAAAGTTTGGCCACTCAATTGCAGACCAGGAATGCGTTCTAGGGTTGGCAATGGTTTTGAATCTGTAATTTCCATATCTTCGGTAGGTTTCCTGATCTGATACAGCAAGCCAATTTCAAGCCGCCTTTCTTCGATCCTCTTTTCGCGGGACGCTATTTTCTCGGCTTGAACTTCCAGCCGTTTCTTTTCTCGCTCTTCATAGCGTTTCCTTATTTCCAAAGCTTTCACTAGAGCCATATGCTGCCTCCTTCGCTCTCGTTCCACCTCAACAGTGTACAACATTTCTCTTTGTTTGTTCAATTCATGGATGTACATCTCCATGAACTGCTGCTCACGTTTTTCTTTCTTCTTTTGCTTTTCAGCGGGGCTCAGTCCCGGAGACGAGGAGCCGGAGGTTGTCATGGTTACGGAAACAGGTGGTACGACTGTTGTTGAAGCAGTGGACACGGGAGATGGCGTAACAGAGACGGAGAGCGAAACGGATGGTGTTGGTTCCTTCATACTGTTTGAATCTCTTTTTCTATCAGTTGGTAATTTCATGCTTTTCAACATTGCGATGGCTGAGGTCTCCGATGGGAGTTTGGCTGATACTGGTTCTGCCTCAATCCTAGAGAAAAAAAAATTGATCAATTTTTGGTGTATGAAATACAAGAATGGAAACTAGAAAGTTGATTCATCTACTTTCTTTTGCAATTCTAACGATGAGCGCAGCCATCTAGAAGTAGTGCCTCCAGGTGTTCCATAGAATGAGACACAAAATGAGATAAAACTCCATAAGGAAGACATACTTTCTTATGGGGTTCTCCAAATAGTAAATAAATTCTTTATGGTGAATTTTTATTGAACCCTTTATGGCAAGCGTTACGAACTTTTAACAACGTATTTTCAGGGTTTTTAAAAATTGAATCTTTCCCCTGTGCCATATTTTTGATAAATTACATTGGTTTTTCCTTTTCCTGAAAAATTGATTCCCTTAACTTTAAAATTTTGGAAAAAACATTTGGTGCTCTATTTTTTTAAGCAAGGTGCAAAATAGATTTGTGTCCCCAGGAATCTTGAGATCCAAAATTAATGCATGTCATAGAGGGTTAAGATATGCATAAAACGAGGGTAATTTTTTGGATGATGGTTGATAAGTAAAAAGACAGCAGACAAAAGGATCCCAGTAAAATGAAAAACGCAAGACTGAGTGATGTAGTTCAAAGAGAATGAGAGACGATCGTACCTTTGTTCTATTGGAGGCTTGGAGGACATTGCTTTTAAAGCAGCTATTTTATTTTTGATATCTTGCTTAGAGAGCTTCAGGAACCCTCCATTGACATCTGCCTGATGAAACTCACCAACCAGTGCACGAGGATTGAACGAAAAATTGCTAGCATTTAAGTCGGTTATGTTTTTCTCTTTTAAGTACTGAAAAAGAAGAAAAATTGAAAAATGAGCTAATTAAACACATTTCAGATAAGAAAGTATTCAAAAATCAAAAAAAAAAGTTTAAGAAGAAGCTCAACTGAGGTTCAAGAAGTTTGTGGCCATCCCACAAGTCGAAACTGGCCTTTCCAATTTGAGAACCCCTTTTCCTCTGTAGTTTCACATCTTAAAATTTTTTCTTTGTCCGTTACTCACTAAATGCCACGATTTTGCAAAAATAAAACGCATAAGTCATTGCAATTCTTGCACTATTGCGAGCTAACCTTTCTAATGTTTACTATCTGTCCATTGTTTGGCCCAAGCAGAAGTTTCTGCACTCCTGAGGTCTAAAGTTGAATGAAATTTTACATTTTGAGTAATAATACTAAAAGAAAAATTGCATTTAGCACACTTTATTGAGGGACTTAGTATTCCCTGAGGATGAATGTTTTGTTTTTAAGTGACGGGGCTGAGATGGGTGTTACATCCTTATCTAAAAGTCCATCTCAGGACAGATCCTCAGAAAGTTCCAAGTGCCAGCAGTTGGCTGCTATCAGCCAAATTTCCTATTCTTCTCAAAGAAAAATGTCCGCTTTTAGGGCTGAATACTTTATTTTACGGAAAAATTTACAATTCACCTCCTTTATTTTTTCAGGCGGTAAGCAAAAAAAAGCCCATTCTGAAAATTTTCTCACAACCCAAGATTTGCCACACATTTGTTCCAATCCTTGTGAGATGAGGCATTTTTTAAGCGAATGGATTTTTTTAATTCATTTCATAAGTCGTATATTGAGAAATTTGAGTGGTTTCAAAATTAAAGCACTTGTACTTTTCATCTTCCAATTTCCGAGTCAATTCTTTTAGAGATAGTCAGTAGAAAGTTGTAAGAATCCTCCAACAATATACAATGCTTTTTGAAGTATCTCAAACTTAAACTCACCAATAATAATTCTTGCATCCTGGTAAAGGTTGTCTCGCAGGGTGACGTATAGGCTACATCTCCATTGAGGTCACCTGAGGATGTGAAAGCACTAATAAAAGTATCCCTTCGCCACCCTCTTTGTAAAGGAATGTGAAGTTCGGAGTCTACTCTTCGTCTTTTGGCTCCACCTGCAGAAAAACATCACAAATAAGCTTTCAAAAATCAATGGACTGCGTTCCCTGAAAGTTGGGGAAAAAGTGCAAGAAAATTGTACCTGACAAAACCTACAAACAGCTTTGGACAAGTGTTTCATAGGGCAGCTGCTGCACAATTTTTATTTTCTCATTCATAAGTATATGAGAATTCCTCCATTTTTTAATTGATCACATTTTCCACTGAGAAAAAAAGTCACTAAAAAAATCTAACCCTGTTTCTAACAGAAAAATATTGAGCCAACAGCTTCCAAGATGTCACAAAAGAATAAACCAACATGTATCCTTCACCAGCTTTTGTTCAACGCCATTCAGGTCATGAATAAAACAAGAGATTACTTATCTTGACCCTGCTCACAATATTATGATCGTTTGAAGAAAATATTTTTGTAAGTAGTTGTAATTAAAAAAAAATCTTTCGATCCTGATTTTACTAATACAGCCGCCATGTTGTATAAATAGGTGGTTGAAACAGTGCTTATCACCTCATATAACGTCATTAGCACCAGGCCAATGAGAAACATTCCTTTGATCAATGACACTTAAAGCTTCTTTTTCCAGTCGAAAAAGCAGTGTAGAGCTTTTTAAGGTTTGGAAACACATTTTTCTTGGCTGGAAATTTAATAAAATAACAAATTACCATTTTGATGCTCGTAGTCAGTTTCAGGTGCAGAGCTATCTGTTGTGTCTGCAGCGCTCCCACTCTCTTCACTCTGTCCAGTGCCTTCTAGGTGCTGCAAAGTTAAACAAATCAGATTAGAATTAAGCTACACTAATAATGAAGGGAAGCAAAAGCAGAGAAAATTTCCCCTTGAATTAAAAGTTTAATTTAAAAAAAAAATAAAATAAATAAACACGAAAAAACTTAGTTGCGAAAATAAGTTGGTAAAGCTTTCAAACAAAAGATCAACTCTATCACCAATAGGATTTTCCAACAATTCTACTAGTTATTGCTTGTAGAAATGCTAAAAAATTCACCTTTCAGCCCTACTTTTTTTGAGATTGATCCATAGAAAGTTACATTGAAAGGCTCATTAAGCTCCGGAGGCCATAAAGAATATCTTTTAAAAAAATATCGAAATTTAGCCTGCGGCAAATTTTTTGGTATTCCATGCATTGGACCTTTAAAAATATCTGGGGAAAGTAAGTGCAGCCATTTTCAGCTGCCTAAAATTATCCAGTTGCTCTTGTTGCAATCTATTAATACGCATGTTTCATAACTATTTAGAAACTATCATCCCTAGAAATACTAATACTTTTGATGGCTTGAATAGCTTACCTGCGAAGAACTGAAGTTCAAAATGTGACTGCTTTCAGAGGTTTTGGGTACGTTAGGAACAGATAAGGTTTTCTTCTCGTGCCTTTCTTCAGCTTTGGCTGTTGATAAAAAACAGAAAAATTATTAGAGAAGCCCATTGTTTTGTAATGTGTATACTATAATCTCAATACAAGATCTCCTCTCTACTTTCCATAGAATTTGCTAAGGAGTAGGGAGCAGAGTAGCGCTATGCCTGGTTTTTTGGGTTCAAGCTGAATTTGAGTTTTTTGTTCAAGCTGAATTCCTTTTTTTTAAGTCTACTTCAGTCATTGAAAAGCTTGTGTCAACAGCCGTTGAGTCCAGTATTAGCTTGAGCCTTGACTTACCTTCGAGATCAGTCAACTTCACAGGAACTTGGCTGAACTCAGAATTCGAGAACTTAAACACTTTAGAACACAGGCTCTCAAGTTTTGTCGGAAACAAATTTGTATCAACACCATCTGAAGATACTTAAAACAAGATTTAGTACCTCAAAAGAAATGTGAAAATGATTTCCTTCACTTTGACGGCCTGAGAATTCAATAGGAATAGCTCAGGTGCTTTACGGAAGGGTTCTATATAAAAGGGAGGAGATGGCTTTTCCGTTGCCAACCAATAATCATTTTTAAGCAAAATTGAATACTGAAAGGGTGTTGTACGATTAAGTAGATAAAACAACAAACCTCTTTCAGTTAGCGCTTCTAGTTGTTGTTGCAAAATATTTGCTTTCAATGAAGAATACTTTGAGAGGTCTAAATCACCAGCTAGTCCCAGAGCTCGGCTTTGAGCCAGCAAAGAGGCTACAGTATTTTTCTTAGGTTTGGAAATCCCACGTCCTAGATTGCGTGGTCGTCCATCCTGAAAAAAAAAAAGAATAAAAATTAAATACAGAAAAGAAGATATTGATGGTAAAGAAATTTGGTGAGATATTAATAAACTTTTTGAAATTGGAAAAATAAATTTTCAAGACAGGTGCAGCTAGAATTCAATATTTTTGAAGGTGAATGCATTTTGGAAAAAGCCCAGGATTGAAATTCTTTTGGTTTACACCGTGACGGTAACTATGAAAAGGTTTTTCTAAATGACTTCTTCATTCACATAAGTAATCTTTATTAATTTTTTCTTTGGGTCGAATGTTTAGAATTTTCCCCGAGGCATGACTCTAAGCAATGCAGAGCCATCATAAACTTGAAAGTATCAGCTCCAATCTATCCATTATGTCAGAAAAACAAGCTACAAAAAATTCGATATGAATGAAAATTTGCATTGTCGGAATCAGAAATACCCATGTTTTGACTTCAGCAATCTATACATTGCAAAAAAATTGGAATTATGAGAGCAAAAGTTACTCACTTTGTGATGTGTACTTTCATCATCAGTACCATAATATGGAGACAACCTAGAAGGGTCAGATGGTGGGATAGGATAGGAAGGTGCAGGTGGCATCAGTCGCCTTGGTTTGGGCCCTGGCTTTCGCCTCGCTGCAGAAAAAGAGAAACACAGTTAAAGATTTGTAAAATTCATACAAAACAAACATTGATCCACCTCAAGAGAGTTCAGCTAAAAAAAAATAAAACACTATGATGAAAATAATAAGAAAACAATTTTCAGTTTAGGGAGAGAAATATCGACGGCTTAAGTCGGCAATCGCATACCTCGGTTTGCGACGTCGCGGACTTCCTGTCATACTTTATTTTTTAAATGGAAATCTACTCAACAGCAATTCGTTAAAACTGTCATGATTTTTCTTCTCAATGCAAAGAAAATTCTGCAAAAACTTCAAGAAAATAATGTTGATTTATTCTCCTTTAAAAAAATAACGTAGAGGCGGAGATTTTCAGACACCGCAAACGTATGTGATTGCCGACTTTCACCGTCGATATGTCCAAAAACAACATACATTTTTGACACATAAATTACTTTACTGGAAATTATAAATGAGAGACTCCTCTCTTAGCTTATTGTTCAAGTTATCCTTGAGCTTCATTTCAATGTATTTGCTTCCGTGAAGTGAAAAAAAAATGCTGATTATTCCTGTATTATAGAAAAGAATCTAAAAACATGGTCAAAGACAAGAGCCTGCACAGGAGTAGGCTATTGACACACTCAAAAATTTAAAACTTTCTCTGAATTTTCCTTAGATTATAAGGGAAGTTATTTCAAAATTTAAAGTCAGAATATGGCTCAGGAGTCCGGTAAAAAAAAACATGAGAAAAAATTGAGCAACATCTGATGTAGTTAGACAGATTTTAGTTAGATCCGTCCAAATAAGACTGTTATCTTTTAGAACAACAGTATACCAGATACTACGAAATTCGATGGTACTGGTTGTAGGTATTATTTTTGTTACAAGAATGGAAATAATTAACATCAACTTACAAATTCTCGATGAAGATGAGGAGGAAGAATGTGAGCTGAAGTCTAAAGGCGCTAAGTTATTAGGCGAGGATGATTTTGGAAAAGATGAATTAGAGGATGATGAGGAAGAAGAAGAATTTGGCTTTAGAGAGAGGTTGAGTGGTGCATCTGAGTCTTGCATTGAGCTGCATCCTCCGTTACTCATCATATTCCGATCCTGCAAAATTAAAAACTTTTAGTTTAAAGAAAAGGCAGAAAAAAAAAAAATTAAGATTTTTATATTGACTGGATGCAATGAAGAGCATTGACATTACTTTTGCGAATTTTGACAAATTATGTTGACCAAAGACATAACAAATTGGAAAAATATATAAAAACTTCAGGTTTTTAAGAAATAAATTTTAAACTTATATTCTCTGAGCAAAGCCCGAAGCTGGGACCCCATGCATATAACATGGCCAGTCACCACATACTATGTAGTATACCTGATCCACGCTTGACACTGCTGTCTAGCATGTACACTACAACTAGTCTCAATATTACTTGACAGAACAGCCTAAAAGTGTCTTTATCGGTGCCTCAGTACATCGCAACTCAATTGTACTCGATGATAAAATCATTTTTCCCCCTTCTTTTTTCTGATTATTAGAGTAGGTATTTGTATTTTGTTGGCTGATAACATTAATTGGAAACAAAATAAACTACAGGGGAAAAAAGAGCATTGAGAGCCTAAGTTTTTAACTACTAACTGATATGTCGCTCTTACAACGTTTCTGTGCGCTCTGCAACACCCAACCACCACTGATAGCAATCTTGCCAGAGCTCCTTTGGTAAATTGCATCTTCTCATGGGCTCAAGTTTAACTCTATCAAAAATTCTATGCCAAATCCTAACACGATAATATTGATATGCACACAATCTTAACTTAACAATTATGATTTCAACAAAATTACTTATAAGACTTGTTTTGTTCAACAAGCAGAACAATAATTTTAACACAATGAAAGATAAAAAAAAATAGCCATTATGCAAATCTGACCTCTGAAGTGGTTTCTAGTTTGGATCATCTGCTTTGAAAATCTGAAATTTTTAGTTTTTAGGAGACTAATTTATCATAAATGATTATCAATGGTGTCATTACGATCAAATCAGAACACTTAGCTTGGTTAAAAATGGTGAGATGCAGACTATATAATATAGCCAGGCCATTACATATGAGGGGCTTGGAGGACAAGGCGCATAAGTACAGTTTTTAAAAAAATTGAGATAATAATTATTTCAAGTATTACTTGTCTTAATGCATATTCTATGAGAAATTCACTCCCAAATTCCAATTTTTAAGCATTAAAAAATCACTTTGAACTTTCTCTCTGCCGTAAGGGATCAACGTACTTTTGAAATTTCAAATGCAAATTTTTCAAAATAGCAAAAACGCACTCATGCGCCTTGTCCACCAAGCCCCTCATTTAAGGTCCTGGTTTAAGGATAAAAGGAACTAATTACGTACCGTCAGAAGAGCAGTAGGAGAGTGTTCGATGGGTAGGCCTGTTGCAGCATGCGTTGCTAATAAACTCACAGAGGGAGGGTCTAATGAAATTGTCTTTTTCCGGCCCCTATTCGTTGTCCCAGGGATTTTGGGACCAACTATTGATGAGGTATACTTAATTATTTCAGTGTCTGGCGGGAGTCTGACTCCGCCTAATATACTAGAACTAACAGATTCACTGAAACAGAGAGAAATGATAGATTAGAAATCAATTAAATTGTTTAAAAAACAGAGCGAGCTTGAGACTGAAGGTTGAAAAATTGACCAAATTCTTTATGAAAATACAAAGCTGAATTTGACATTAAAGTTTCATTGACGCTCATACTTGTGGAATCCAAATCTCAGTAAACACAATAAAAGAATGTATGCTATGAACTAGCATACACCAGTTAGACTGAAAAACTGTATCAGCATGGCAATTTCACACTTCAGCATGATCATTTAAGAACCTCTCCTCCACTTCCCAAACCCTTGTGACGCCAAAAAAAAAAAAAAACAAAGAAAAAAAATTCCTCTTCATACTGTGCACTGATTCATATTCAAACCTCCCTTCTTTTCCAATACTTTCCATTATTCCTGAACGCTGGGATTGAAACAAGGCATTAAATTTGAATATTAATTTTGAAGTTGGATTCAATAACGTTTGAGCCATTATGTACAGACAGAAATTATTTTAGCATCCGTCATGAGTGGAAAAATAATTGATTAAATTCCAAATAATGTTTTTCCCTTTACAGTAATAGTCATAAAAATTCAGATTAAGTATGGGATCAATCCATACTGAATTTTACTAGTGATCAGCTTTCAGAAAAACAGGGTGGTTTTTTATCCTTGTCTTAAGGGGTCTAACAAGGAGGAAGGTCGGGCTAAAGCACTGTCTATTGTAAGTAGGTCTTCTTTTTTTGAAAAATAAAATATTTTCCAATAGAAATAATTTTTTCAGCTAATTGTTGGACTTTCTTCATTATTTTCAGAATTTGGGGCAGTCAGGCCCGTCTTACAAAATTCCATGAGGTGGGCAGTTGTCTTGCAGGTGCCATACAAGGGGGGCAGAGATGGTTCACGTAATACTTAAGCGGATCCTTACCTTAAAACAAAAGATTCCCGATTGGGCGCTTCAGGTATTTTTGACTTTGCACTGGAACCTGGAAGAAAACAATAGAATATCATTAGAAGAGGGGTTCGTAAATGAAAACTAGTACCAAATACTTAATCTCTGATGTAGCCTCCGTAAGTAAAGTTGAGTAACACTATTTTCATGATAAAACAATTCAGCACTGGAGGAATTAGAATACGGACTTTACATTTACAAAATTTCCAGGTTAAGAAAAAGACACATTACCTACTTAAAATCTCTGAAAAATAAATAGCAACAGAGAATTAAAGCTAGCTTCATTGTGGGTAGCATAAGTTAGGTATATGAAACTAACTACCTACTCATTTTTTTTCTTTTTTGGAATAATTTGTAATTTTTTAAGTTAATGTAGCACAGAGAAATAATAAAAAAATAAATCCCTATTTCAAGATTCAGCCTCTTCACCAAATACTTCTTGGTAAAAAGGCAAATTCTTGTATTAAATCGATGCTAATGTCAATGACAATGACATCATGTCGATAAAAACAAGAACACAAGCAAGAAAACAAGAAGTTTCCTGATATAGATGATCACTGAATAGCTTGATATTGGTCATCGGCATTCGAATAAGATTAGAAGAAGACCTTTGGCAAGAAAATAATTGTTGAAAAGGAGGTGTTAATTTTTTAGGGCTGCTTATAATCTCATTATTAAGTTAAATGAAAGTTAATATGTATCAAGTTCCCCCCAAAAATGATTATTCCGAACCTAAAATAAAGAATGCTTATTCAACTGGAGTGCAGCAGATTTTTTTTCTGGGTTAATTTCCGTTACTAAGAATCACTTACAGGCAAAGGACTGGAGATATTTGACGTTAAAAGTAAAAAAGGATAATATAAAAATTTTCATACTTCGCCTACCCGTATGTTGCTGTGATAAAATTGGAAAACTAGGAGGAAGAACACCATCAGGACCGCCCGCCATGCCGGGAAAGGAAAGTCCAGAGGCTTGAAGCCGCGCCAAATAATCTTGGGCTGCAAGGTGAGAGGCCATCGACCACCAGGTGGCGCCTAAGAAATACAGAATAGATTACTATTTTCGTTTCATTACACAAAAATAAAATTTAGAAGTAAAAAATGCACTCTCAAAAAATTCCTCCTACCTCCTCCCACCCCTCCTTCCAATGAAAGACTCTGAATTTTTTTTCTTTTTTTTACATTGATATCCACCGCAGGTCTAGATTCCAGCGTGTGTTTCCCCCGTCTTGTTGTCAATTTCTTGGAAGTTAACTCTTTTTTTAATCACTCTCCTTGCAAGTTGCACTGTCTATCTTTAAGTTACCTTTCCTATACTACTAGTCAAAACTTCAGGAAAATATTGATGAAAAATTATCACTCACAGAGCAAACGTTATACATTTCAACAGGGTGACACCAGCAAGAGTTTTTGTCTTGTCAGTTGTCTTGTACAGTCAGTTGACTAGCACAATCGCGATCTTGCAAGAAAATACTACCCTAAGAGTCAACGCACAGGTGATTGCTTACTTTCCACGATTCATTAAAAAAAACGCATGGTATGAGGGGACAAATTTCGGACCTTCTTGCGGAATTTCCGCACTTTTTCAGTACTTCTGGACCGCCCTTAAAAAATCAGTACCATTTCCGGACTTTCTGTGAATTCCAACCCAGTAGACACCCTGAACTACAGAATACGGTCGTAAGTACTACAATGCAACTGGTGCAACACGGATTCTAATGAATTTTCATTGATATATATCGATGACAGAATTGCGAAACGACGAATCTCCGTTTGCAACAATGCGGATATCCTGAAATATTTTATTTCTCCTTCGAAAACTCGTCAACGTAATGTCTACCAACTTCCTTGATTTTCCCTCTCAGTCAGCAGAATTTGTCGATTCCGAGCTTTTAAGTTGGACTGAGTCTCTTCGAAAAATCAAAGACGCACGGAAATTGTTAAACACCGCAATTTGGATACGTGGTTCCGCACTTCGGTTATCGATATTTGATTTTCTGACTTTTCCCTGACTTCATATACTGACAAAAGCAAAGTTTCTCCAGTTTACGAATATTGTGCGAAGACATGACAATGCTGAAATAAAATAAATCGAGTGTGACTGAAACTGAAAGCGAAGAACGTACTGGCAGCTGAGTTGAGGCCCATCGCGTTGAGAGGCGAGTGAGAGGAACCCATTCGTTGACCACTCATCATTGAACTGGCTGCGTGAAGCAGTCGTGGGTCATACTGCTGCAACCCACTGAACAAGGCTCCAGCTATAAAATAATACAAATACAAATAAATTAAAATATTGACCATCTAGTCTAAATTAAAAAATACACTTTGACGAACAATAATACAACATCTGCCAAGCATTATGTTGATGTGTTCCAAATATACGTGAGCCGCTATAAAGACTATGCCTGTTGTTACAAGCTAAAAGGAGAAGTGGCAACATTGGCTCTTTCAGTCCTAAAATTTGTAAAAACTTTAAAAGCATTAAAAAAAAGTTTCAACATTCTACATGGTAAATTTTGTAATTTATTATCATTACTTTCAAACTTCGACTTAGCGTTGAATTTTTTCCTCACAATAAGTGTAGTATGCTAATAGACGAGATACTAATTCAAGCATGCCGATACATGATTCTTAAGCAAAATTGCACGTAAAACAAGATTCGCGCGACGAAAATTACTGAAATAAACTCCTGAACAAGATAATTTGTTGATACGTTGCTTCAAACTTCCTGCTCATGGAAAAAACTATAATCTGTACTCGAGTTAAATCGCATACGTAAAGTTACCGTGACAGTCTCAGCTATATGAAAATATGGCAACCTCAATCTTGACGCTTGGGCTCAGCTATAGCAAGTTGTTTGATTTTTGAACAACAGGAAAGGAAAACTGATCGATTAAGAGGCCTGCCGATACATTTAAATGCGCGATTTGACTCACCTACAGAATTGTTTTTCCTGTGACCAGGCGATTCAAATTTCCCGTAACCAATGTATACTGAAAAAAAGCTGCAAGAGAAAAAACATAGCTGCATCTAAAAAATATGTTTGGAAAATGTCATGCTACTGAAATTTCCATTCTTTCATATCTTTCTTAGGTTTCATGTCACCCTGGGCTAGGGGTGCAGAAATTTCATCGCCTTCACATTTGTGGAGGCAGCCTCCGCATTTTGTTTAGGTTGCCTTCACATTGCTGTCCACATAAGACTTGCGCGCTTCACTTTTTGCTTTCCATAAAAGAGCGCGTAACTATTTTCTTCGCATAAAGAGAGCGCGTCACACAGTTTCCTGCGCAAAAAAACTATACGCTTAGCTGGTTTACGCCAACCCCTTTTTCCAGGGGCTTTCATATTTTTTCATCCCTTTTTGGGTGCCTTCACATTCGCTCCGAGATCGACCGGTCGGCCGATCGAGCACTTCCTGCACTCCTGCCCAGGGCATTTGAGCCGTGGATTGTCCCCAGAGACAAGAGACCCTCCATTGATATCATGGCAACGGTGGAATCCAGCATTCGACTGTTGACTTATCTACTAGGTCAATGTAACAACGTGTTGGGAGTTCCGTTTTCCAAACTACTGAAGTTTGGGAAATTGATTTGACTCATGACGTCACCCGAAGCTCATCATCCACCTAGTAGGGTAGGCCAACAGCCCAAAAAAGGGTGATGACTGTTGCCTCCCTAATAATTGTCCATAAGGAAGTGAATCCCCGAAAGTAGATGTTTCCACCTGTCGCCAAGAGGCCGGTGGAGGGTTTCTTGTCTCTGGTAATGCCGATTGCCCGGTTGGGACCTGGATCGTGGGAGAATGTATGGATATGGGGTGAGATTGGGGGTGGTGTTTGGGGTGGAGGTTGTGCAAAAGTTGACTCACCGTTGGCGAGGCAGGCAGCAGCGGCGGCGGCGTCGGCGGGCGACTTGGAGGCGTCGCCCGACTCTTTCTCCATGGCTCACCTGGCCCCCCGGCCCCGGTCCAGCCCAACCCTCGTTCCGCCACCTCCTGCACAGATACAACAAAACACATTAATATAACACATCATCAAATATCATTCCAATGATCCATCATCATTTACCATTACTTCTACACAGAAAAAAATGCTTAAAAAACCTTGTTTAACCTATAAAAAATTGTCTTAGAATTGGACGTATTTCTGCTAAACGAAATTGGAGAAAAAAAGGGAAAATTATCTGGTCGTCAAAAGCTTTTCTATTCGTTTGATGATTTGATGATTCAAATAAGTCAGAAAATAATGAAAGCGGAATAATGAAATAATGTCAGGAATCAGTCAATAATGGCAACAACGGTGCAAGAAAATAACCCTTTATAACGATCGGTGCTTAAAAGTTTTGCAAAATTTGAAGAAAGAAAAAATCATCTCTAAGCAGTACTTAAAAGAAGAAATTCCCGGTTTCTGGAATAGCTACCCTTGTTTTTTTTACAGATTTTTCATTCCCAGATGAATCCCGGGTCCTAGACACCACGTCTACAATAATTATTATTGACCATGGCTTCTTATTACTTAGAATTATTATTGATTTCCCCTGATTTTCAGGAGCTCATTCCCTGGGGACTTAGGTGCAAATAATTTTGCCCGAAATCAACAGATAATTTTTCCCTTGAAAGTTGCGTTCGGTTTCCGTCTACTGGTTATTCGTACGGTAATATAAAGTCTCCAGTCGGAACCGAAGCATCCTCGATCGACAATGACGATCCTGCGTGCAGATACCATTCCATCACATCGCGATGCGAGCTCCACGTAACAACCAAACCCTCCCCTCCCCCCTCTCAACCCCGAGCCAAGTTGTCCTGCAAGGGGGGCGATTGAGAAGGGGGGGGGGGGCTGTCGGCGGCGGGAAGATGGTACGTAAAACGACACGAGACGAGACAAGACAAGAGCAGATCGACGAACAGTGCGTTTTAGCCGCGGTAATAACTATACGTAAGTACAAAAAGAAAACAAAAAAAAACAGCGTATTCCTCATGACCCCCCTCTCGGGAGCCGTGGGACCAGGCCCCCTCCGAAACGCTCGGTGCCGGTGACCTTGGACCGGCCGTTGGTTCGTTGAGGTTAGGTCCCGGTCCTAGTCGTACCGCGGCGACGTGCGGCATTCGTCGCCACGAGTTTTCCGCACGGTTTTCCGGGCAGTTTTCCGCGTTTCCTCGTTCAACGCGCTCCCAACGAGTCGAAAGTGTCGTGCAAAAAAAACCAATCGAGGAAGGTAATAGGTTGGAATACGTGCGTAATTATGTGCGATTTCTATCAAGTTGACTTCAGTTTTGATTAAAACTATATTTGAACGGATATGGTAGATTTTCTCCTATTTTTTCAAATTCCTACTCTCTGAAATCGATCATTTCGAAAATAGTCTACATCTGAATTTGATGGGTTTTTTTTGTTTTTTTTAACTTATTTATTTATTTATTGTATTATTTATCATTATAATTTATTGATTAAGTTATTTATTTTTTATTGTTTGTGATTTGACACAAAAAATATCATTCATTCAAAGCGATCACGGATTTAAAATTTTTGTATTGGGTGCTCCTTGGGTGTGAACAGTTTTTCCCTAGAACTACGAAGTTTTTGGAAATAAATTCAGTAGAATTTGAAAAGAAAGTACCTTAGCTTCAGCAAATTTGATATTGTGAGGATAGAAACTCAAGAAAATAGAGCGGGTAGCGTCGCGAGCGAAAAATTTCATTCATCGAATCCTCCGTTCCTCGAAAATTTTTTAACGATCGATCTACCAAAACATTTTTTGAAATAACACGCACCCTCTGCGGCCCTCAGCCAGTGGATGTTTCGCGTCTCTTTGCTGCTTCGCCGGCTCGGCGTGAGTCCGTACATGTTCGCCTTCAACGTGCATAGGTAGGCAATTTCTCGACTTAGGAGCACGTTGATTTGTATCCTGTTTTACCGTACTTTTTTACCATTCATAATACTCTTCATCGCGGCGCGACGCGGCGCCTTGCCAATTATCAACCTCGCTACGCGCCGTTCAATCAACTCTTATCCCGACAAAACAAAACTTAAAAATGTTATTTTTGGAGATCATGTGGCATGGATACTGAATGGATCACCAGACAAATTGCGAATTTAAGCAATATATTACGAGTCGGCGCTAAAACTACCAGACCACGTAGCGAAGTCGGAGCCTTCCTGTCATCCTTGATTTTTTAGATGAAAAACTACTCAACATCCATTCCTGAAAAACTTGCGTTATTTTTTCTCTCTGTATGAAGAAAAATCTGTACTTAAAAATGTCAAGGAAAGATATTGGTTTGTTCTCCTTCCCAAAAATAAAATGGGAATGGAGAGTTTTAAACACCGCAAACGAGATACGTGTGTGGTAGTTTCACCGTCAATGTGCTTTAATCGATATTTCACGTCGATATCGCCCGGTTCTCAAAACGAGAAAATCCGTAACAAAAAACTTGAAACCAAGAAATTAATGTTTTCCGATGGATACGTAAATTCATACTTCCTGCTGTTGAAAAAAAAAAAGAAAAAACAAAATCGTAAATGAAATCAATAAAACCTGATACTTCTTCTGAGGTATTAATCATTCAATTTACGGTGAAATCGCCTTCGAACGAATTCAATCATTCGTTCCATTGTAATTTCTTATTTCAAAGCTTTCCTGAGAGCGGTGACCCCCGAATCAAACTGAGTCTCACAATCTGTTTGACCGCGTGGACAGCGCGCAACGGTGACGTTCTTCCGGATTCAAAATTTCAAGATTTTTCAAAATCCCCATCTTTATAACGAAACTCCTCCACTTTGCTCATTACCCCGACCTGAGAAAATTCCCAATTTTCCAGACTTGAGGACACCCAGCGGTAGGAAACCAGTGTTGCCAAACCGCGACTGCGGATAGCGCCACATGGCTTCGAGCCGCTCATTGTACCGCCGGCCTCCGAAAACTAATGAAATTATCGAGCAATTTCACGGCCGCTTTTCACGGAACAACGATGCCACTCCGGCTGTCTCCGCCTCGCAGCCCGAGCAAAAAAAAAAAATAAAATTACTATCACCTTTCGAAACAATTGCACGATGTATAATTAGCCCTCCGCCCCACCCACCCCCACCAGGTCGGCCAACACGAGCAATTACCTTGGAGACTTGCTGACATTACGGCGAAACTTGCGTGACGTTCGCGGTCGCAGCGACGCACAGAGGATCGAGTCAATGGGAGAGGTCGGACAAGATTAGAAAACTTTAAAAGCGTATAATATATTCATTATTATGAAATTTTGATGTTTTAAATGTAGTTTTATTGGTTTTCTCGCACAATTTTCTATAAAAATCACCCCTTAAAATTAAAATGTGACGAAATGAACGTAAAATTGTGCAGTTTTAGTCAAAAATTTCATGTCCGACCTCTCTAATTGACTCGACCCACTGTGCGACGCGACGCGACAGCGACGACGGAAGGGCACGAAAAAAGATAAATAAACGCTCGAATCAGCACTAAGCGCCGCGCCGACTGCAATCCATGCAAACGAGCAAGAAACTTAGCGGAGAAATCAGAGAAGACGGTAGCCAAAACGAAGTTTTTCAATCTGCGGCAGTGTTTGAAACTCGGCATGAAGTCTTAGCAGCCATCTGGCCTGCAACTTTTTTTCTTGGGGACCATCTAAGATTTCTTAGAGGCCGAAATGGAAAATTGCCCTTTCGAAATGCCCGAGTCAGGAATACCCATTGAATAGCCCCAAAAACGCGAAAAATCCCAAAAACGGAAGTTAACAACGATTTTCTTAGCGGCCAACCGCTAGATTCATTTCTTAGCAGTGGCGGCCAAAGGGGATTTCTTACGGCAAATTGCTGTTTGGCCGGCGTGTGTTTCAATCGCTGATCTGCGGGCTGATTATTGAAATTGATAGACAAAGCTGTAGACAAACAAGACGAAGGTAAAACGGAGCGATCCTATCGGTGGAAACGTGTGGTTGCCACAGCCAAAAGAAGAAAATGATGGACTTGTTTCAGGATCTCTCGTGGATTGCCGTTGGTTATCACTCACCTCCTATGTCCATTAAAACGCCCACTTCCACCAATAGGATCGCTCCATTTGCCCTTGGTCTTCGATGTCTACCGCTTTATCCAACAATTTCGATACTCAGCCCGCAGGATGGCCATTGAGATTGAAAATCCAAACTCTCGAAATTTTCCACGTTTTCTTCAGCTCAATTCGATGCAAATTTTTTGGCTTTTGGGAAAATACAAGATCGAAAAAATTATTTGTGACCAGATTTGATGAAAGGGGATTCGATATTAGACATTATTTGCATACCATAGTATCTAGAAAAGTATGCGATATTTCCAGAGGTTTTGTTCCCGGAGATTATGTGAAATGGCGCGTAATTACGCGTTTATTACCTCATTATCGCGGGAAATAAGAGACTTTTCCAGCGGTTTTGTGAAAACATAAGTAGTTGGGCAATTCTACGAAAAATGCCCAATTTTAGTCAAGAACGTGTCATTTGTAAAGACCGTGATAAAAAATCTCACATATTTCACCGGATATTTATATGGAGAATTAAGTATTTTTAACGAATTCTGGCATTTAAAATTATGTAAGTCGATGTATTAGGCTTCATTTTCAGCTTTTACTGCTCAAAATGTCACGACTGTCACTGTCATGATTGGTGGGTCGCAATGTTCACAGCCTCAACATGTTTCTGGTTTGTTCCAATTTTTGTACTAATTTCGTAAAAAGACACTAGTACTTAGTTGAATAAACAATGTATTCGATTTTAAAAAATGTGTTTTCCACCCGAAATATTCCAACAATATGCTGCCATTAAGTTTCGACGTCATGACCGTCACAGCTTTTTTTTGTTTGTCAAAAAAGCCGCTAGGGGCAGTCAAAATCGCTTTTAAATCGTTCGCAAAATCGATCCATTCCGTTGAGGAAGGGTTCACATTAAAATTAGATCGTACAGCAGTCGCTACCGGAATTTAGAGGATTCTGGGAGGATTTAGAAGGCAAACTTACTCCATCGAACCTTTTTGTGTGTCACGACCGTCACATTTTTTAATTTTTTAGGCGTGTGATATTCTGAAAAATCTTTCTGCTCACTTCAAAGCCCTTACTACCAATTACACATCTACCGACTTTTAGAATTAAGCTGCATTGCTGTCAAGTATACCCGCAGTTTTTGTTTAAATTTGTCATACCGCATCGAATTTTCGGTGAGTGAAATGAAGAAAAAAGAAAATGGCTGATATAAAAAAAGGATTGAACTAGGGGAAAAACCTCGTTCCAAAATAATCAAGTTGAATTTTTAGTTTTAGGGAGATCAAATCGGACACTTTTCGAAGAATTGCCTAGTTACGCATTTTTCCAAGAATTTCGTGGCATTTATATGCGTCAATAATTTCATAAAGGCGAAAAGCTAAAATTTTCCATCATTTTCGCGTAATGCCACATACCAAATCCAGAGTTCTAACAATTGCGCGACTGATTACCTCGTTTAACGATGTGAGCATGACACCTGCGATGTATTCATCACTCATACAGCGGTTTTGTAAATCCGTGAGAAATAAGGTCATTTTAATCTCAAGATAGCTATAAATGCGCGGAAGTTCCATTGGATACATTAGATCATAAGAAATTTCCCGATTTGTATCTGAAGTTGGCGGAAAATATGCTGATTTTTCAGATTTTGTGAAAAAGTGAGGCATAACGAGACAATCACCTCATGTCGCGATAAACAAGCGATTTCTCGGGCGGTTTAGTAAAATCATAGAAAATCTGCACCTTTTTTAACTCAACGAAGCGGCATCTACGCGATTTTTCGAGCGGTCGTGTGAAGAGCAAAAAAGATCACACGTGTGATCTTGCAATTGTCACCTCGATATCGCGGAAAATACGCGAGTTTATATCGATCCGAGCGTAGAATTCATAATGTCAGTAATGAGTAACAGGTAAAGAGCTATGATTTTCCTTCAATTCTGCGTGATACCACATACCTACTCCGGAGTTCGAATAGTTGCTCGCTTGGTTTCCGCTTGTTCAAAAATTAGTAATAACGCGCAATTCATTCCAGTACAGCGCTAAAAGCGCGGAAGTGCCATTGGACACATCGTATCGTACGAAATTCTGCGATTTTTATCTAAAAGTGGCGGAAATATGCTAATTTTTCAGCTTTTGTAAACAAAATTAAGACATTAAGCGACAATCATTTCAATATTGCGGTAAACTAGCAATTTATCCGGCGGTTTAGTAAAATCAGAGAAAATCTGCACCTTTTTTAACTCAACGAAGCGGCCACACGCGATTTTTCCAGATGTTGTTTAACGGCAAAAAAAATCACAAGTGTAAACTTGCAATTGTCACCTCGATATCGCGGAAAATACGCGAGTTTATATCGATGCGAGCGTAGAATTCATAATGTCAGTAATAAGTAACAGGTAAGGAGCTATGATTTTCCTTCAATTCTGCGCGATACCACATACCTACTCCGGAGTTCGAATAGTTGCTCGCTTGGTTTCCGCTTGTTCGAAACTGAGTAATAAGAATTCATAATATCCGTAATAGGTGATAGGTAAAGACTAAAGAGCTATAGTTTTCCTTCAATTTTGCGTGATACCACAAACCTACTACGGAGTTCGAATAGTTGCTTGCTTAGTTTTCGCTTGTTCGAAACTGAGTAATAACGCGCACTTAATCTCGTATCTTGAGTATTAAATCGATGCGAGTGTTGAATTCATACTGACCGTAATGCGTGATAGGTAAAGAGCTACAGGGGTGCAGAACGTTCGTCGGTGTGCGCTTTCACCAGCAAAACCCAAATTTTCCCTACGCATTATTGCACAACGCGGTCGAAATAATTTGGACAAAAATCAGCACGATCGAAGTACTTAAATTTGACAAAAGTTAAGCGCGATTGAAGTAATTCCACATAAAATCAACGCTGTCGAGGTAATTTTAACAAAAAATCGGCGCGGCTACCGCTGGAGTGTATACAGTTCACACGCGAGATATATCTCGCCAGATCGTGAACATTTTGCACCCCTCGAGCTATGATTTTCCTTCAATTCTGCGTGATACCACATACCTACCGCGGAGTTCGAATAGTTGCTCGCTTGGCTTCCGCTTGTTCAATAGAGAGAAATAACGCGCGATTCATCTCATTATCGCGAAAAATGCGCGATTTTTCCAGCGGATGTGTTAAATCTCAAACGATTACTCGCTTTGCATCTCGATTTCGCCGAAATAGCGCGATTATTCCTACGATTTCCAAGGAAAAATGAGAAATTACGCGAAAGTCTTCGGAATATCTCGGCAAGTACGCGATTTCTGCAGTTTTGGCAGTTTCCAGACTCTTTTCGAAAAGTGCAGAAACAGTGACAGTGAAACAGTGGAAGGCTTCGACAATTTTCAAAGAAGCAACAATCGCGATTTTTGCTGCTTTACCCAGAAGTGCGAAGAAGAAACTTCGAGGACTTCTCACAAAAATGGCGAACCTAGTATTGAGCATCGCCTGATCGACAAAATTATCGACGCTTCGCAAGTTCTGGTTTTGCACGGGTCGATAATATTCTAGATCACGCGATGCTAGGACCGTCGTTTTTATGGGGAACCATCGAATTTTTTAAAATTCTTATATTTCTTCTGGGTAGCGCGAAGCCCCCGATTGTTGCTTCAATTTTAAAAACAGTCGAAGTCTTCTTCAGTCTCACTGTCATTTTTACCAAAATTTCAAAAACTGTGGGGAAAGTACCAAAACTGTGATTGCCGCTTCAAATTTAAAATTGTGGAAGCCTGCGGCTGCCACTCTTCACCCAAAAAGAAGAAAAGAAAAGCAGATGAAAAATGGCATCGCTTTTGGTGGAAAGGGTATTAGTTGGATTACATTCTGCAATAAGGAGCTACCTCTGGCTTTCCCATAAAAGCACATATCTACACACGGAAACAAATGGCATGTATGCTGTTTCTAAAATTGGCCAGAAATAGTGGTTCCTTATTGCAAAATGTAATCCAATCGTGGGAGCACTCGCTGCCGCGGATCGCCCACTGAAAAAAAATTCTCGGCGTTTTTACCAAGGTCCGTTGGTACCTTTACCATCTCACTTTTTTTACCAATTATCGGTAATTTTACCAAGGTCGACTGGTAAGCTTACCTAAAAACCGGTATTTTTACTGTTTTTTTCAGGTAAGAATACCACTTTTATTGGTAATCAATTCCCGGTAACTTTGCCACTTTATCTCGGTAATTCCACCACAGTCGATAAAAAATTTTGGCGTTTTTACCAAGGCCCAGTAAAATTACCGAGAAAGTTCAATAATTTTACCGAGATTTCTCGGTAAAATTACCAATTCCATAAATGGTAATTTTACCAAGAAAAAACTGGGATCAAATAGAACCCTGAATTCTTGGTAATTTTACCCTTTTCTAAGTAAATACACCGAGATTTTTTTTTCAGTGATTGTGCAAAGTGCGAAACATGATCGACCCCTACCTGTTCTTAGTTGGAAGGGGGTGTATTAAGGTGTTGCTTTTCATTTTGAAAAACTGTCTCGCAAGGGTGTGTATGAGTTGATTTTCATTTTGAAAAACTGGCTCGAGCCCTGCTTTTCCCGCGCGAATTGTGACACGAACGCTGCCGTGCTCAGAAAAACTGCCGTAGGAACATTCGAGAGTCGTCAAATTTCCTCCGATGAAATGTTTATTTTTGAGAAGAGTTATGAATATTTTCCCTTGAAATTTTCAGATAATGTAGACTTAATGACCACTGGACAAGGTACGAATTTAAGCGATCTGATACATGTTTCATAACAGAATTTCACGTAGTAACACAGATTCACCAACGAAAATTACTGAAACCACTCCTAACGAAGATATTAACGTTTTATTTCACATTGGTACGAGGAATTTGAACTACCCGCTCACAAGAAACTCAAAGCTCTACGTGACTCAAATCGCGCACTACAACGGTTTCAGCAAGCTTCTCAATCGAGCAATGTTCATTTTCCACCATGTGTTGTTCAAACTATCAGCAATTTGCTATAGCTGAGCCAAGCGTCAGATGAGGTTGCCAGATTTTTATATCGCAGAGACTGTCATGATAACGTTTAGCGCACGATGTGAATCACGTAGAGCATTGAGTTTTATGGCGGGTGGTTGAATTCACGCATCAAGAACATTAAATATCTTCGTAAGGAGTTGATTGCAATAATGTTTGCTGTGCGCATCGTGTTCAACGTGAAAATTTAGTTACAAAACATGTATCAGAATGCTGAAATTCGTACCTTGTCTAGTGGTCCATTACGAAAAACTACTCTGAAAAATTGAACGGAAAATATTCACGAGTTTCCCTGAAACTTCGTATTTAATCAAAGGAAATTTGGCATGACTGACAAAGGTTCATTCGGCGCTTTTCTTCAGGACGATAGAACGCATGTCTGTCTTTTTCATTCCGGAGCTTTCTCGCTCTCAACGGAATTGGAATCTCGGCGAGTCGAGATGGCTGCAGCCTCAACGCGGACATCGAACGTAAAGAGGCCGTTGTGTATGTCACGACACGTCGAAACACTCTCATATTCCAGCAAGACCAGCCCCCCCCCCCCCCTTCCACCACCCCCTCGCTGCTCCGCGAGTGGACGGGGAAGAGGAGGGGGGCGGAGAGTTCACTGGTCACGCTGGAAGAACCAAGAGCCCCCCGTTTCCAGATCACGGGGAGAAATTGGCGAGTGCACCTGGTGGCGCGAGTCACCGCACCGTTGCGTTGCTGGCCCGCTGAAGTTTCCGCGCGGCCGTTGCGGTGAACGATATGGAATTCCTCTGAAGACCTGCGGTCTCATTGGGGGAATGAACAGCCGAAGCGATGGACAGCGGACCGATTATTGAAATTTATAGACAAAGCCTTAGACAAAGAAGAATAAGGAGTATGGAGCGACCCTATTGGTTGAAATGGGTGGTTCTTATAGACTAAGGCGGATAAAATCGCATGGATCTAGAGTCCAGACTCTTGAAGAATTGCAAGAAAAGTGAATCTTGATTCAATCACGATTGTCCACGCTTAAATCGATAAAGGAAATCCGTTCAAATTAAGAGGCTTGGATTCTTGATTTAAGCTAAATCTGATTGAATCAGGAGTATTTGGTTCTTGTCGATGTCTTAAGAGTCTGGACTATGGATCCATGTGTTTTTGTTCCAGTGGGAGGTAATGATGGACTAACTATCGGGTCTCTCGTGGGTTGCCGTTAGTTAGTCTATCACCTACGTCCTTTGTCCATTGCAACTACTCGCTTCCACCAATAGGATCCTTCTATATCCTTTTTGTCTTCTTTGTCTATCAATTTCAATAATCAGCCCGCAGGGAAGAAAAAAGAAAAATAGAGCGACCATACTGGTGGAAACGTGTGGCTGGTATGGACTGAGGGACAGAAAGGACCGCGTTTAGCAAAAAGGAACCAAGCCACATCAGCTGGTGGCTTTAACTGGACAATCTAGTTTTTTACATAAGAAAATTTGTGCAGATTCCTTTCAAAATTTTAAGGAAGTTGCTTCGTACTATGCGGAGAATTTATTTTATTTTCTACAAAAATCCGCTTAACCGTTCTCTTGTAAAAAATTAAATTGCCAGTTAAATTTGGCAATAGCTGATGTGACTTGATTCCTTTCTGCTAAACGCAATCCAAATGATGGACTGACTATATGGTCTCTCGTGGGTTGTTGTTAGTCTATTACCCACATCCTTCATCCACTGCAACCACCTACTTCTACCAATAGGATGGCTTCGTTCTTCCCTTGTCTATCGCATTGTCTTCCAATGGAGAACTTATACGAAAAAAAAAAATGTATTACTTCAACTGAAAGCGCGTGATGAGCGGCGTTCGCAGTATTTTTCATGATTTTTTCTGATATCGGGAAATTGTAAAAAAAAGATATTTAAAAGTGAGAAAATCTGCCGCCATGTGACGTCATTGGGCGGCATTTCCCGTTTAAACGCATATTTTTCAGCATATTGAAAATTGGTCATACCTCCTCTCACAATTGTTCATTTTAGAGACAGAGCCAAGAATATTCTCATGCTCAGTTTGCTCAGTTTACTCAGTAGTTTCTACTCACGCATGAAATTCAAAAGATTTCTAACACCTGCAAATTCTACATTCCAATAATCAGCTCGCAGCAGCTGCTGAACAGCTGAAAAGTCATAATACTCGATCCGGCAGCTCTCTGGGTGCAAATGGGACGAAAAATTATTTGTTTGGGAGTCGGGGTTTTTTTAGTAATTGATCAAAACAGAAGAAACATTCGGACTTACTTGCCTCCAAAAGAAGAGAAGCCGCCTTCTTTAAGATAGTGACTCTGACGATTTGACTTACCTAAAACAAAGAGAGAAAAAAAATCAATTAATTACTTTGAAAAAGGAATATTCTGTTTCTCCTCTATTGAGGCAGCTACGGATCATTAATACCAGACAAGAACTACGCACCTTGGCCGCTAAACAGCTGTCTTGAAGAGGGTCGAGAAAAATTATGCATACTAACATTCCTCAAAACTAATTTCGGCGGAAAAAATTCAGCAAGATTCGACTGCACGCGCGCTTTTCGGAGTGTAGCGCAGTCATACTATTTTGCTATGGAGGAACGCCGTAAGAGCAGTGTTCGAAACTCACCTGATAGTTTCAGGAGCCATGTGGCCCATTAAGCTCAATTTTTAGGGGCCATCGAAGATTTTTTAGGGGCCAATTGACTTTTTGCCTACATATCACGGCGCATTTTGTGAAAATTCAGACGCAAGATGTTTTAGTTACAGAACTAGTAGCTATAACTTGTAACTTGCGAAAAATCACCGAATAGAAAAAACAGGATTTTTTTAAGGGGGCACTTTTTAGGGGCCACGTTGGCGTAAAAGCCTTCATTTTTAGGCGCCATGGCCGATTTTTTAAGCGCATTTGGCGCGTTGGCGCCTGTGAGTTTCGAACACTGCGTAAGAGCCTTCAGACATTGTCAAATCTCTTGATAAAAATCGAAATTTTTCAATTTGCGAACATTCTTCTTCGAATTTTTTTTTAAAATGTTCATAAATTTCTCAGAAATTACTTAATGAATTCAGGGGAGATTCGGCAACATGCGAGTTTTGATTCGGCGTTTTTCCTCAGCACGGCAGTATGCCTCCTCTTGTTCTGCCGGTACTTTTGCATGTTCCTTTGAACGTTGCCAGTTTCCTTTGATAAAACACGAATCTCCTAATAAACTTATGAGCATTAAACCTAAAGATTTTGAAAATTTCAAGGAAAATATTGATTATCTCTCCTCAAAACTAGATATTTCATTGGGGAGATTTGACAGCGTCTGAGGGCTCATAGGACGTTTTTCTTTCGCCACGACAGTGTGATACAACGGAAAACTAAACCCGTAGCGCGATTTTCAATGTAATGGGCAAGCAGGAAAAAAATAATAATACTCGCGCATCAAACACGCTGGACAGACCGATCCACGAGAGATGATCGGTTGGACCGAATACTCTCAAGATTAGGACTTACAACACGTACTGTTTAACGGGGCGGCACTATCCGGCGCATAAATTACGTAAATTTTGACAAAACCGGTTTCCTCGAAGCCATCGCTGGGCTGTCGGGTGGGCGACGTTGCCAAACTGATACGAGACCAGCCGCCTCCACGCTGAGTTCCCATCAAAAATCGGCCAATTCCTCTGCGATCTGACAAACTACCGTTGAGGCTGCCAATTTTGTTGCGAAATTTGCCGATTTGACTTTCCATTCCGAAGAAAAAAATTTGGTAATTCGATGCGAGGCGTCGATGCTTGGTCATGACCTTCGCATGTAATCCTCACGGGCCACAATTAATTTAAAGCTAGGTGTGGGGGTGAAACACACGATCAGTGGAAGAGCTTCGGCTACTGTCAGACGCCAAAGTGCCTGAGATCCTAGAATACAGTCTGATAAAATGGAATATTTTACAAACAACATTCTACCTTGGAGTGTTGCGAGTATACTCTTAAAAGTCCAGATGAAAATGGAAAGTTAAGGAAAGTTATGGAAACAAATTAGCATGACTACATGAAACGTTGCCCTATTTACTCTAAGAGAAAAATAAGAAACATTGATTTTGGTACAGTTTGCGGTGAATTTAGCGCAGAAAACAATGAAGAGACTGGGAAAATGCATTCCTCCGATTGCGACGTTGGTATATTCACCACTCTCTTTCATTTAATTTCTTCAAAAAAACTTGCTAACATTTTCTTTTATTTTTTTGTACACTTCAAATATCCCATCCCACGAGGGATAATCTTGCGCTCCTCCGTGCCGAGAGTCCCATCCCTCTTCGTCTCTAATCAAATCAGCCCCAGAGAGGCAAATAACCGAGTTGTCATCAAACTCGGATCACCTGGCCGGAATCGAACCCGGGACCTCCGATCAAAGTGCAAGCGCTACAACCACAAGGTTCGTCACAGGATGCCGACGAAAACTGAATTTTGACATTTTTATCCGAATGGCTAGGATTATTTTTGTGTTTTACTTCCCCAGGGTGTCTACTGTACCCTATCATTCAAATTCCTTGATTTTTCCTTACTTTCCCGAAAATTCATTTTCGACGAGTCTCAAAAATCCTTGCTTCCTCCTTACCTCACACACATTTTTAATTATATTCGGACTGGAAAAGTGGAATGATAGAATAACAAGGAAATAAACGGAAAAACACGAGGAATCTCGAACTGGGATTTTGATAAATGGATAAGGTTAGGCAATCGCATACGGTCAAGGCTACTTTCTAGAGTTTGTCACAAAAATCTAAAATTTCCGTACCTTTTAACCAAAAATCCGTACCTTTTCCGTAGTTCCGTACCGACCTCCCGAAATCCGTTCTTTTTCCTCACAGTAGACACCCTGATTCCCGTATTAACCTATCTTCCGTTTAGAAACTCTCTGCGTACCATTTTCTTTTCATAATCTGGGAAACATTCCCCAAAAATTTACTTAAATGTTTCAGGTTTTTTGAACTCGCACATACAGAATAAGATCTCACGAACGAAAGTTAGTGCATTGGGTCTGATTCTGGTTGAGAGCTCGGCTGGTGGCTGGCCAGATCCGTCCGGCGCGGAGCGGGGGAGCAATGGCGGAAAGTCGAGGTGGAAATTACGGATAAAACTTGGGAATGTATTATGGCTCTCCTGACGCGATGTTCCGCGCAGAGCTCAACAACCTCTCCTTTCGCTGAAGACGGTCACTATCGTCGCGGAGGGGGGGGTTTGTTACGTCAAGCGCAGCGCGAGCAGCCGACACAATCGCACGGCGGAGTGCGTGTGATGCAGGTTGCAGGCCCAGCGCGGAGCGTGTCTCCCGATTCAAAAGTCCGAGGAAGATGAGCAGAAAAACAGATAAAAACAGCATTTTGTTGGGGACAAAATGATTCTCAAGGAGAGAGGACAATTTTGAAATCGTGTTTCCTTCGGAAAATAAAATGGGTAAGCTGAGAACTTTCTGCATCCCTGCGGGTCGATTATTGAAATAGATTGACAAAGCTATCGAGAAAGAAGACAAAAGGGATAAGGAGCGATCCTATTGTTGGAAACGGGTGGTATTGCAATGGAAAAAGGAGGTAGGTAGTAAACTAACTAACGGCACTTCACGAGAGACTTTACTATAATTAGTCCATCATTTTTTCCCTTAGTCCATAGGAACCACCAATTTCAACCGATAGGATCGCTCCATGAACCCTATGTCTTCTTTGTCTACAGCTTTTTCTATCAATTTCAATAATCGGTTGTCTATCGTATTGGCGAACTTTCGTGATAGAAAAATAAAACGGTCCCAGCTCCCAGCTTTTAAAGATATATAATTTTTCTTTTTAACCTGAGGAGTAATGAATCGTAATCGTTAGAATGAACCAACTTTTCGGATCTCATTTAGAAACGACACAAATGAATTTATTCTTTCCACGCAAATACGTGATTTTACGAACGTGTCCATTCAACTTGGAGCCCGGTCAATGAATTCGAATTCCACCGAGGATCTGCAACCGGCGCACAAGGATCGAGTCGACAGGAGAGGTCGGACAAAAATTGGAAACTTTAAAAGCTTATAAACCCGTTAATTTTGAGGTTCTAAAAGTGGCTCCATTGGTTTCCTCGCGAAATTTTCTTCTAGGAGCACCACTTAAAGTTTGAAATGTGACGAAATAAACATCAAAATTTGCTGTTTTAGTCAAAAATTTCAAGTTCGACCTCTCCAATTGACTGGATCCACTGCGCGGCGGCACACGAACTTGGCTGGATTAGCAAAGTTGCAATCAGTCATATAAATGCACTGAAACGTAATGGATGGAGGTGCCAAAACCAGCAAATCGCGGCAATCACGCGTCAAAGTCTGCCTGACCAGCCGGCGATTGATTCCCAGTGAGTCACTGCCCCATGCTTGCCGCATCGGGGCCTTTCTCCATGCAATCAGATGTAAAATACAACATTTTCGGCACAAACTGGCAAACGAGCATAGCCCCCTCTTCCCCCTTGCCTTTTCGGGAGTACCTAGCACCGGCAAGTGTGGAACTCACCGGACTTGGCTTGCTACTACCAGGTGTGCAGCTTCAGTGAACTGTTTCTATGCCAAAAATGGTCAGCACATTTAGCGAAAAGGAGCGCGCCTCATAATCGTCAGTACTTCAGCAATATTTCAAAACTATTTTCAAGATTTTTTGGATGTTCATGATGTTTTATCATTGAAAAAATGTTTACAAAGTTGTTTCTGAACATTTACACGACAATTTTAGTACACAAATGTTTTGACGAGCTTCCTAACAATATTTATAACAATAGGTAATCACATTGTTGAAATAGCATTGAAGGGGAAAAAAATTACTCCAAAACTTTTTAGATGAATATTTGATGACATAAATGTGCTGTCGCGTTGGATGCCGTCATACAGGGTGTTTTTCGAAGGGCGATATCTCGATCAGGTATTGTTCGATGCAACGAACTGCAACGCCTCAACGCAAAAATGCCGATTTGAACGGATATTAAGTATTGTTTTCGCTGATCTCTGAACCCTTAACCAATCAAAACGCGATTCTGTAATTGGTGCAACTAACCCACATCTAATCGAGTTCCTAAATTGTTACTTTTATCATAATTTTAGTGACCTATTTCTCCACATTTTCGTCAAATATTTTGGGACAAGCAAAGTTTGGTTAAGCACGGCAGTATTGGAGAAGATACGACAAAATTATCTAATCTGCTAAAATACGTGTGTTTAAATGGGAAATGCCGCCAGATGACGTCACTAGGCGGTGCATTTTCTCATTTTTAAATCTACCTATTTTGAAACTATTTCCCATATCAGAAAAAGTATAAAAATACTGTAAAATCAGCTCATTAAGCACTTTTAGATGAAGCAACAAAAAAAATTTCATGCAAATCATCCATTATTAGAAAATTTGCTCGGGCAAGATCGCTGTCAGTGGCGTTTGGGTGTCGCACAGCGCACAGAAGCGCTATAAGAGCGACTTATTAATAGTAGTGGTAGAAGTAGGGAAATTTAAAGGTAAATTTTCGATTTTTGTCCACGAGATTCCGCACTGTGCGGCGCGGCGCCCTGTGGGAGCGTGGCTTGATGGCGGCGTTCCTGCGTTGAGACAAAGCCGAGCTGTGAGCGACAGCTGCACATTAGGTATTCCCGAACGGGGCCCAACCAGCAACTACACTCTACACCACCCGTGTCGTAAAGAAAGGAGTTACACCGTCAAAACGGGATCCAGATCGGGATCCGCCGAGCGAGGTGTGCGGCTTAGATGGGAGGGGCGGAGCGCGGAGGGAGGGAGGGCACGGGGCATAAGACCCCGCCACGAGGGGAGATTCGTACTCCGCGACACCAACCGGCCTCGCCATCACTCACGGATTGCGATCCGTGAATAAAAAAATAGATTAAAGAACAAACGAATTAAGACAAAAAACCAGTGTTGTGGCGTGAATGATCGATTATCGATATCTCGCCATCTGAAGCTATGGTAAAGAATCGATTACTAAGGTGTTCGCTGCGAACACCCTAACAATCGATCTTTTTCATAGGCTCGAGTGGCGTATCAATCGATGTATCGCAAAGCACGCCACGACAATGCAAAAAACGAGCTTGGGAGGCATCGAAAGAATACTCGGATTACACTACCGTGCTAAATAAAAACGCAGTATGAGCATCCGAATAGTGAAAAATTTCCTCTCAGAAAGTATTCATATAATATATATTATAATTGTAAATTTGTAAGTACCTATAATACGAATATTTCCCCCTTGAAATTTTCGGACTTTTTAGATCAAATTACGAACGAAATCCTCTGGAAAAAATCGGAGGAGAAACGTTCACAAATTTTCCTGATAGGTAAGTAATAATTTATAATTTGTCGAAGGAGATTTGGCAACGCCTGAAAACTCATACGGCGTTCTTCCTTAGCACGGCAGTACAAGCATTGCCTACTGAGACGAACTTCTTATGGAGCTCCTATTCGATAACCTCTGAAAAATAAATTGAAAATTCACGAGTGTGTGAAAGGACTACACAAAAAATACTTACCGAGAAATTAACGCAAATACTTAGTAGTTACTTAATTTTCTACGGGTAAAAACAATGTTCCGATGATCTCTACCGTCTTTCCATACCCAACCGTCACCAATTTCGCTGCTCTGCTTTTGGTAGAAATGCTAACGAAAAATTCAGTAGAATGAGTGAAACCCATCAGTTTTCATCGACAATGTTTCAGGGTAGCAGACTGCAGAAAGTTCCGTACTTTCGAAACTTTCCGGTCCGGTCTCGTGAAATGGGGGAACCCATGTGAGGGCGAGAAAAAAGAGGAAACCCTGTGAAAACGGGTGCCATCCAATTCCCTCCCCCGATTCCCTCCCGAAACCGATTCCCTCCCCCGATTCCCTCCCAAGACCGATTCCCTCATGCGGCCGGAACCGATTTCCGATTCCCTCCCGGCTTTGAAGTAAATTGAAATATGTGGCAACGTCGCAACACTTGATCAAGTAGTAAGACGAAATAATCAAGATCCAAAATAAACTCACCATTCTCAGATACACCTGATACCGCACATTTTCGGCCTCCCGTTATTACACCCCGACAAAGTGGGTGACTCATTCGTGAAGTTTTTCTTGTTCGCACATCCTGAATGTCCTCAAGTGACCAAATTCGTCAATTACCTACTTCAAACGTACATCGGTGAAGGAGCCCAGTTCCCCCCGAAAATGTGGGCTGAACGATCAGCTGATCCAGCGCGAACCACCAACTCGTGTGAGAGTTTTCACGCGCGGTACAACTCCTTTTATTACAAAGCTCATCCCGATTTTCCGAGTTTCGTTGCCGTGCTGAAGAGAATTTTCCGCGACAGCAAAATTTCAATAAATTCCGCAAATCGGTCAATGGCAAAACCCAGATCAAAAACTGCCAAAAAAATTGCTGCTCTCGAAAAAAACATATCCGAACTTCTCGAAAACTACAACGATGAAGCCTTGTTCCACTTCATTCGCACGGTGTCTCGTAGAAATTCGCCAAATGTTTTCTTGTGATTTTTTTTTTATTTGGTCTTATTTTTTTTGACGCGACGGACTCTGTACACCCGTATTTAAGGTACTTCAAACTTCTACAACTTCTACCACCTACTCTTCTACTCTTACGAGAAATGGCGCTGTATCAGGTGTATCTGGGAATGGTGAGTTTATTTTGGATCTTGATTATTTCGTCTTACTACTTGATCAATTGTTGCGACGTTGCCACATATTTTCAGTTTACTTCAAAGCCGGGAGGGAATCGGAAATCGGTTCCGACCGCATGAGGGTATCGGTCTTGGGAGGGAATCGGGGGAGGGAATCGGTTTCGGGAGGGAATCGGGGGAGGGAATTGGATGGCGCCCGTGAAAACAGTTTTTTTTCTCTTTTTTTGGCAAGGTGAGGAACAACGCTGTTTTGAGGGAACAAAACTGTCGACCGCGTTAATTTCGGGCAAAATTCTGCGAGGGCTTGAAATGGGGAAACCTAAATTTATTAAGGGGGGATCCTAAGAAGTTTCTACACCCCTGCAATATTTGCTATTTACTTAAGGATAAGGGTACCTGCACTTCCGATAAATGAATGAATGAATGGCTGATACCGTGAGGATCCATCTTTCGACTGTTTCGATTTACCTAGCTGCTCTGCAGGAAGAAGGAGGTTTCCCACCGCACTCTGGGTCTGCCACGATAGATGCCATAATAATTTCTTCCTCTTCAAATTTTCTGACTTCTCTGACTTTTCCTGACCTCCGGACACAATTACCATCATTTTTATTTAAAATATTTTCGCATAGGTACTTGCGCTATTTAAGAAAAATGTCCTTGCTTGGAGATCAAATCCTGGCAAAAGGCGTTCAGTAGCTGGTTAAGAGATAGCAAGCCTTAAAAATGACCAGAACGACTGAGAAGTTGGAGGATAAATGACGTGTTTTAGCAGTATGTAGTTCAGGGCTGCCGCAGAATTTAGAAAATGAAATTCCCTGATTTCTCTGTCACATTTTGGTCAAATTCGCTGACAATTGCGGATATGCCAGATGCTTAGAAAGACATGAATCAAATTAGTTTTCAGGCAAAATTTTCTGTCCGAAACATCAAACCCAATCTGGAAATGAATTGAGGGTGACTTGACAATTTTTCCCTGACATTTTCGTCATTTTCCTGACTTTTTAAAATTCCCTGACATTTCCCGGTATTTCCTGACCGTGGCAACCTTTGTAGGTGTTTTAGAAATTCCCTGACTTTTCCCCCGTCGATTTCCCGAGTTTCCCGGTTTTCCTGCCGGCAACCCCGCCGCCACTGAGATGAACAGGGACCCTGTCCACTTGGTCCTGCGTGAGATCCGCTCAGCGGTGCGGTCGGTCGGGCGACGACCCACATTCCCGCGAAGCAAATACAAGGGTAAGTAAAAATCCCAACGGGAAAAAGAGTGCGTCACGGGTTACGGGGAAGGCGCGGCGGCGGGGGTTGAGGCGGAAGGGACAGCGGGACACGGCACCGCTGGCGGGGCGGGAGGCGGAGGGACGGGGACACGAAGACACCCCCATTAAGAATTAAGAGTCTGTCAGGAATTTAAGTAATCGATACCAGATCCCGCTGGAAGCGTGACTTGAGCGCGGGGGGTGGAGCGGCAGGGGGAGGGGGAGGTGGGGAGGGCGCGCGAGAGTACGTACACATAAATAATCGTACCTTCGCAGTCGCAACGGATTTTACATCTACACTCCGGCTTGGACTCGGAATCGTGCGCCAGATCCGTTTCGCCCCAACCGCGCCGCGACGGCAGCGGTGACCGCCAGTCACTCCGCGTCAATTTCAGGCCCCAACTTCAACAGGTCAACTGATGAAGAAAGAAATAGACGAGGAGGAAGGAGAGAAAAGCCAAAATTCGTGGGGGGAAAGTCGTGTCGCGCAAAATTCAGCAACGATTCTTAACGACCACTCACTGTAAAATAAAAACACATTGGATCTAGATCTAGAGTCAAGACTCTTGAAAACATTGACGAGAAAAAATACTCTTGATTCAATCAGAATTTTGCTTAGATCGAAAGGAAATCCGCTCAAATTAAGAGGCTTGGTTCTTGATTTAAGCTTAAATCCGATTGAATCAAGAGTATTTTTTCTTGTGGATGTTTTTATGAGTCTGGACTCTAGATCCAATGTGTTTTTTTTCCAGTGTTGGTTTTGTCAGAATTATTTGAATAGATTTGACTGAAAATCTTTGATTAGACAAATCTGAATGAAAATAACTCGAATTTGCGAAATAACAGCCGTTGAGCGATGACTGTTGACTTCCATATTCAGGTGCCGAATTTAGCGTGTGATTCCAGCTTAAGAATAATTTCGTATCACTTTGGAAAGCCAAAATGTTGAAAATCCATACTTCCAGAGGGCTCGATTGAGTCTCCGCAATGACTGGGTATAACAGAGCTACCGCGGGTGAACAAAAATAGCGAATGACTCGAAACTAAAATATTTGACGGGAAAAATAAATAAAAATGGAAGTATTTTAAAATACTCTCTTCATAAAACTTGCCAAATATTACTTAAAAGAAATATATTTATTGGTTAAAAATGATTTGAGTGTATTTTACCATAGAGAGGTCATTTCTGCTTAGGTAAACAACCCTGATACACTGAAAAAAAAACTCTGGCCGCAGAAGCCGAACTTACGGGCTATACGGTCCGCGTTCCAGGCTCAGAGGCCGACAATTCCGGGCCTAGCACCCAGAGCAATCGAAGCTACGGCCCCAGCACTTGAAACTTTCGGCCTCTGAGCCCGGAACGGTCGGTATGTCTGTGCAGCCCATAACTTTTTTTTTCAAGTGTGAAATCGACAAAAGATAGACTTTGTCGGTGACTAACTATACCTCGTAAAACCGGTAAAATTGGTAATTATCTACCAACTTTATCGCATAAATCTACAGGACCGTCAAGCTGCCGGAGAGGAACTCGAAGACCATCGAACCAATTATTAACCCTAAAAAATCGATCGATAAAGAATTTTCAAGAGTAAGTAAGTAGGATACGTAGGTGGAAATTGTAATGTTGCGGCACCAAAAATCGTAAGTAACCCGACAATGCACAAGATTCACCTCTCCACGTACGGCACAAGGGAAATGGTCGGCCACTTCGTGGATTACGTAGCATTTCGAAGTTTCTGTTGACACCATGATCATCCAAAAATAATAAAAAAATCTGTCTCCAATAGGTATGAAAGATGATCACGATGTCGACGAAACTTAACACTTTTCTCTACAACATCTTCAAAATTATAAGTCTTGCTTTTCTTGTGTACCTAGACCTCACTAAACTCACCTTTACCTTGCTGACCTCACCCAACTTCCCCGAACCAAACCTTCCACGAACTTGCCCTACATAACTTTCTTCCGAAAATCCGAAAGCCTAACATACCTAATCCAATTATACACGGCCAAAACCTCCCCTGGAAATTTAATTTATTAGTTTTACTTATCAGAGAGATATTTTTCTGTTTATTGACACCGTGCTCAGGGCCCATTGTGACTGTTTACTGCCTGAGCACGACGTCAACAATCGTTAACTCCACGATCAGATGTTGGGTTTGTTGACACCTTGCAACGTTACGACTTCATGATGATACCACTATTCGACCACGTGGGAGCTCGTGTTGCCTACCCCTAATATTGAAGGCGATATGCCAATACGCTACACTGAGAAAAAACTATGGCTTATAAACCTATTAGAGGTAAATATGGAACACCACTAATAGTAGTACCTCTACATATAATAATAGCACATATACCTTAGTTATGGTACGGGGTACCTTAATTAGGTACAGAGACCTTAGTATGGTTCACAGACCGAGAATCATTAGTTTATTTACGACTATTATAGGTGTTCCATATTTACCTCTAATAGGTTTATAAACCATAGTTTTTTCTCAGTGTATAATCACATCTACACTGGGAAAAAACACATTGGATCTAGAGTCCAGACTCTTAAAAACATCGACAAGAAAAGGTACTCTTGATTCAATCAGAATCTAGCTTAAATCAAGGACCGAGCCTCTTAATTTAAGCGGATTTCGTTTTGATTCAAGCAAAAATCCGATTGAATCAAGAGTATTTTTTCTTGTCAAAGTTTTCAAGAGTCTGGACTCTAGATCCAATGTTTTTTCTTTTTTTTTCCCCCTGTGTACTTAACCGGCGCCGGCGCGGCGTTGTCAACTGAGTGCGATGACAATCGTGGTTCCCTAGCTTTTGGCGTTCGGCGCGCGGGTGTAATAAGGTGAGCGAAAATATTTGCATTCGGAGCGCAAGCGGTTGTTTCGGTGCGCGATGTTGAAATACTCAAGAGCGAGACCCCAGGCGAGTTTTCTGAATGAAGTACCTCGAAACTTGATGGATTCGTGTGGTACAATGAACCGCGGTACTTTCGCTCCGAGTCTGGGCGACCCCTTTACTCTGTTCCCTGCAGCTTCGCGGCGTCTTGAAATCGGCTACTGCGGAGAGGATATGGAACGGTGGTTAGGTTCACTCGGTGACTGGCGAGAGCTGCCCAGTGCCCAGTTTTGATATTGGATTACCGCTACTGCTCAATCACTATACAACCTTGGTGATTCGTGCAGGAATCAAAGTTCTGAGCTTTGATTCTTGCAGGAATCAAAGTTCTGAGCTTTCCCGTTTTTCGATGGGCCACATGACGGTAAAAATGAGAGGTTAGAATTTTTCACAGAGAGCACGTTGAACGCAGGTACCGAAAATTTCCAAAATTAAGCCATACATTAAATTCACCGCACTGCATCCGAATGGTAAATTCAAACTCGCTCATCAAGAGACCTCTTGCGCCGGGCAATTAACAGGAGCAATGTATTCGCAAAAAATTCTTTACTCTTCTGAAACAAGGCACTCCTAAGTAATCTTGTCCCCCCCCCCAAAAAAAATAAAAAAAAATAATGATGATGATGTTAATCAGCACCTCTTGAACATTTTTTCATCCAAAAATATAATTCCTGAAAGTTCAACGCTCGATTTTACTCGAGGGCTTACCTAGACTTTGGTTTTTTTGTGAATTGACGTAGATACAAAACGTCATTTTCTCACTTAGGAAAAGAGTTAGGAGGTATCGATGTGTTCGTTTTATTTTATGTGACATTTCAATGAGATACTTGTATTGAAACGCATAATTTTGTACCTTAGAGAGTGACCCACTTGGCCTCCCCAAAAAAAACCTCTCTTTCCTCAAAAATACAAAGTGATGATCCTTTTTTGCTCACTGGTTAAAAATTGTCGTACCTAGATTTGCGAAAAATACTAGTACATGAATTTCACCGTGGTTTTACTTTAGAACTCGCGGTTATCATAATCACCTCGATTTAGACCAATTTCGCGGAAAACCCGGGAGCTGACGCACGCCAGACCATATTCACAACCCATACTCATTTTTACAACCCGTTTTCGGGCGCCACCCGTCAAGTGGTCGGAAAGTTTCTGGCAATCGCAATTTTTTCAGTTCAATGAGTCAACAGTTTTATGATTTTATGATTTGTTAATGACAAAATCGTTATTATCTTACGCAAGAAACTTTACACGGATTTTGAACTTTAGCTGGCATAAGTATGCTCTATCATAGTGGTTGGAACCACCACCATCAAACATCGGTGTAAGTATCGAATATTGCAGGAATGACGTTACCTCTAAATCAAGTCTCTTAATAAGCTTCCATTTCTATCATACTTAAAAAAGTTCAGCAAATAGCGCCGTTAGTCGTAATACTTTGCCACGACATCAGATATATTCTGTGAGGCACAACACGTTGTATCGCGAGAAAAGGTCGGAACAGAAGCAACGGAACATGGTACAGAAGAAGTCGAGCATAATTTGTAAACTGTAAAAGCCCACATCTTCGTTTTTCTCGAAACATGTCCTCCAAAAAAAACCCTTTGAAATTCATGGGTACCTGATGTGACGAAAAACGCATCAAAGCACGCAACATCAAAATCTGTATAAAATTTCGAATCCAACTTTTACCAGTGGTTCGTTTCATATTACGGCGATTGGAAATTTTTAACACCCCCACGGACTGATTATTGAAATTGATTGGTAAAGCTTTGGGTAAAGAAAACGAAGGGAACATGGAGAGAGGCCATTGGTAGAAACGCTCAGTTCCGTTTGGTAGAATGTAAGATCCCGCTTTTCAATTTCCTCAACGGGAATCACGCCCACTTTTACATTGTTTCTTATGCAGCTTTCTAGAGGACACCCCATATTTCCCATTCGTCTACAGTTCCGTTTAGAAGAAATACGTCCTACTCTAGGGTCTCTCGTCGGTTGCCCTTAGTCAATCTATTACTCATCTCCTTTGACCATTGCAACCACCCGCTTCCACCGACAGAATCGCTCCATTTCCCTTCATCTCCTTGGTTTATCGCTTTGTCCATCAATTTCAATAGTCAGCATGCTGCGCTCTAGTAGCGACGACGGGGGTAACATCCAAATCCGCGTGGCCACCACCTTCCGCGGCTCTCGGCGCATCGTTTCGCACCCTCAACGGCCACCAACCCTTCAGCGACCCGAGACCGTAATACCTCGATACAAGAAACCCTACACTCTTGGCAATGCTGGAAGCTTTAACTTTCGGGACTTCAACATTCTACCGTTGACCTAGGTACCTACTTGGTTGATGGTTAAACACAAGTTGGCACTATCGTTTCGCAAACTTACCGAAGTTCGGGAAACTTGTTGGGCTCATAATGCCACCCGAAGCTCATCATCCACCAAGTAGATAGGTCAACAGCCGGAAAAAGAGTGATGACTGTTACTCCCTTACACTCGTCCATAAGGAAGCGTTGAATCCCCGAAGGTAAAAGCTTCCACCTGACGCCGAGAGACCAGTGGAGGGTCTGGTCTCTGAGATGACCCCAACGTGAAAAACCACCGAGTTTCGCCTGGCAGTGCCAGTGCGGAGCAATGCGGCGAGCCGGCGACCAGGCAGGACGAGCAAAAGACAAGTAGGTACAAGACAAAACAGCATGGCCGGCGCGGAGAGCTCCTCTTGCCTCTTGGGTCGGGTCCGTCGTTTTCCGTAACCTCCCCCTTCCCTCGACCCCTCCCCCGCTCCGCCACGGCGCGGCGGCAGCTCGAGGCACGACACACGAGACACCGAAGCCTCCGCGGGGGACGGGGAGGGGAGGGAGGGCGGTGGGGCCGAGGGCGGGCGGGCACGGGGGAGGGGGAGGGAAAGGAGCAGTGAACGCGATGAGGCCGCACTGCGCCGCTAATGATTGATCAAAGCTGGGACGCTGGGATCTGGACCTCGTTGAATTGCTGGATGTTGGCGCTCGTGGCTTCGATTCTGGTCCGTCGTCCGACTCGGAAAAAAACGCCCTATCAACTCCCTCATTTGATAGCTTAGGTACACAATTGCACGAAAATTTGGAAACATATCCAACGAATGAGAGACCCACAACTGCAACTACCATGAGATTTGATGACTTTCATTTGGGAATACTACTGATGATGCGTGAACTGAGCAGAGAGGATACAGAGGAAGTTTCGACGATGATCCGAGGGAAAATCGGTGACAGTGTTCGAAACTCACAGGCGCCACCACGCCAAATGCGACTAAAAAATTGGCCGTGGCGCCTAAAAAATGAAGGCTCTGCGCCAACGTGGCTCCTAAAAATTGCTCCCTAAAAATCTGAATTTTCATATTAGGTGATTATTCGAAATTTCTGATTTTTCTTCCTCGACTGTTTGTGCTTTTTCTATTCTTCACGATTTCATTCTAGGTGCTTTTGTCTTCCCCAAGTTACAGCTACTCACTAGTTCTGTCACGAAAACATCTTGCGTCTAACTTTTCATTAAATGAGCCGTAATATTTAGGTAAAAAGTCAATTGGGCCCCTAAAAGATCTTCAAAGGCGCCTAGAAATCGGACTTTATGCGCCACATGGCTCTTAAAACTCAAAGGTGAGTTTCGAACACTGATCGGTGATATTTCCAATAAACACGGTCTAATAATTTCCGAGTAAAAATAAAAATTGTCGAAGAAAATTTTGCAACGTTGCGATATAGTTACGTTCCTTCGTTTGGAAAACGGCGGGTTGGAAAGGGGAAATTGAAGAACCAAGTGAGCGCCATCGTGGAACCGTTGCTGAGACTGTGCATTATGCTCATCACTATTGAGCAACCCAAGTACATTCACTTCGTGGAATGGTTGCTGGGAAGTCATTCCTGGATTTTGATCTTTTTTTGCTAAGCAAAAATTTCTATATTCAGACACCTGACTTCTAGTTAGCTGGAAAAAAAAGTTGCACGATCGTAGAGACACCTGATGGCGTTTACCGGGTTTTGGACATCCACTCTTCAAATACCTATCCATAAGACGAATTACGACACACTAATCTTATGCAAGAAACATCTATTTAAATAGAAAATGCCGCCCCATGACTCCAAAAGGCAGTAAATTTTCTCACTTTCGAATCTATTCTTCTACAACTTCCCATGGTTGAAAAAAATATGAAAAAATTACTGTAAACTCAGCTTGTTCAGCGCGAGGTAAGCGCGTCTGACTGGGTCAATAGGTCAATACGCCCCGGTTCGATCCCCGGTAGTGGCACCGAATGAACCTTAAAATTCAAAGGGCGTCTTTGCTTTTAAATCCCTAATACTCTAATGCGGAGCGTCCTCTTTTAAAAAATACGCTACTGGATATTCAAATGAAAGAAGTTCTCAAAATAAACGGCGGGCGGTTCTACTCCGATCCATGATAGGAGGAGAACGATTCAACCTTTAATGGTGAGATGAGACCAAATTTAAGTCACCGGTCACAGAAATATTGGGAGAAGATAAAACCGTAATTTTGAAACAACCATGACTCTCAACCATAATTTAGTGCTTAGGATGACTTCTTCTTTATCAGTGACGAACCCAAATGATAAATATACTAGATAAGGAGATCTTCAACATCAAAGGAAGTCCGGCGATCGTGAAGCAAGAGAGCCAAACACTAAGTATTTTTTGACTGTCAAAAACAGGTGCGTTCCTATCATAAGGAGAGAGAATCGACAGAATCAACTCTTTGAGGTTGCAGTTACATCCTTCAATTTAATTTTTAATTTTAAATTGACCTTTTAAAATACGTTGTGACAACGCTTTTTTACGCGTTTTGCTGGGCGGATTGCTAGGTAGAATTGATCACTGAATAAAAGAAGGGGACCAATGGTAGTTAAAGTTGGATAGGTAAACTTCTTAATTCGTTACACGACTCATTCGCGACCAAAAATTTCGTCACGTCATACTGAGAGCATTACAAGCGCTGCCATTTACAATACCAACGATGATAATTACCGAAATCGCATGTGGTTGTCCGGAGCGAACATGCGGATGATAAAATTACAGTTGGATGGAAGCATCTCGCTCAGCGAGGATGCAGAAAATACCCCACCTCGCAAACCTTTAATTCGCGGCTACCGTCAAGCAATTTTAAAAAAGGGATGACCCTGTTTCTCCTATCGATGCTTTAAAAAGGTATGGCGAATCGCACGTCTTACCGGGAAATGGGGATCTTACACCAATTCATGCAAATCATCAATACTGCCGCCCTAAGGAAACGCACAGTATGAATATTCGAGAGTTGCCAAATTTCCTCCGATAAAATGTTTATTTTGGAAGAAGTGTAAGTATTCATGTTTTTCCTTGAAAATAGGTATCAAATACTTTAGATTATAGAGCGAGCAATATTTTTGGAAGAATTGAAAGAAAAATATTCATAACTTTCCGAGTAAATTTGGCGCTGTTTGAAGGTTCATGCGGCGTTCTTTCTTAGCACGTCAGAATACGCTTTTAGACAAACACGCCAGATAGCCGCAAACGTTCCGCAGTCCTATTGTATTTCACAAATGAAGGGCTTGGAGGAAAAAGCGCACAAGTGCAGTTTCTGCTATTTCAAGATATACGTATTTGAAGTTTCAAGATTTCATGGAGCCTTGTGGCAAAAAGGAAGTGTAAACTCACTTTTTGAGGCTTTCAATTAGGATTTTAGTGGTGACTTTTTCACAGAATATACTTTCAAACTAGTTTTACTAGGTTGAGTTCATGAATAACTCAATTTTTTAAAAAAAAAAACTGCACTCATGGGCCTTGACCTCCAAGCCCCTCGATTTTGGAACTTCCTGCACCCCTGTCCTCGCTTTGATTAGTCATATCATTTCCTTGAATCAACAACGGTCGATTCACTTCTCGTTATAGAGAAGCTCATCTAACGACATAATGTGTTTTTTACCGAACACGCCATCCCTACTTACGTCATAGAGGCAGAACGGATCACTCTGCAAAAAGAGGTGTAACAAAAAAGAAAACGTGTACCTAGTCCCATAGAGTGATACGTTCAATAAGTACGCGTTTTTATAAACCCCTCTCCTTGAATCCGGATACGTTCTACTTATTGACGTCAATTCACGATTGGTCAATTTTAATGAGTCCTCGTGGGTACATGCCAGGATTGATAAGGTAGCGTTTGTGTTCAAAAATCGGCTTCACCTCGGACTGCAAAGAGGTAAATGGAAAAATTGCCAACCGAAGATTTTTTTCGAGCACCAAGGGGGATTTTTTCCCCCACCTCTTTTTTGGGGTGCCAACTTTTTGGAGAGGGAAGGGGGGAGGGGAGTCTACCTATAAGAATATTTCTCTACATCTCTCTCTTTGAATTAAAAATCACGACGATTTTTATGATATTGCCTTCATCAAAAGGAAATGAAAATTAGCCTCCCACGCAAAATCCTTCTGCCCTCGGGATAAAACATAAAAATTGTCATATTGACATTTGACCCAGCACTAACTTACCTACCTCGGTGCGTGCCCCACAATGCAGAATATCCTCTAAAAAGCAATGTGCGAGGAAATTTTGAAAATTTGATTCTGATTTGAAATGAAATATATCAAATCCTGGGTAACTTGAGACTTGGACTTGATCTGGGTACCAGAGTTTGTTTACCAACGTAGGTAATAAATATATTTATTTGTTACAATTGCTACACTAGGTAGGTATCATAACTCTATCACTGTTGCCACAGCATATGGATAAGCTACCATCACAGATCCATATAGATTTTTTTCAAGTGGAAGAAATTTTGCCCGCTAATTAATGAGAATCGGGGTGGCTTCAGTTTTAGGCTTTAAATTGACTTGTACGTGTGGCAATGAATGGAACTTTCTGTGAATAATGATACAACTCAGCTTTGTATTTTCAACACCTATCCATGCCTACATTCTCACTTGAAACGTCAGATATAGGAGCACCAACACTTGAACTTATTTCTGGTCAATTTACAGAACAAACCCAGAAAGTTTGATTTTCTGTAAGTGGGGTGATCCCTATCAATTGGGGGGGATTGTTTCTACGAGGCTTGGTTTTCGGACCGATATTATTCTTGTTATACATATGTGATTTCAGTTTAAAACAGAAACCAGGACTATGAATTTCGACATTTTGCTGATGACACTTAGGAAGCAGTGACTTACTTTGTAAACAATGTGTATTAAATAATGTTGCTAAGCCCTAGATGGATGATAATTTACTGACAATGAAAAAACGACTGGAGTTGAAATGTAGCTTTAGAAAAGATGAGTGTTTTTTTGTTTTTTTTTTACATAATTGTAATTGGGGGCAGTGAAACAAGATCAACGACAATCGACAAGATGCGACCTTATCCCTATTAGAATGAAATGTAAAGCTAGGTGTCTGAGTGTCATCTATGATAGCAAGCTATCTTAGAAAAGTCACCTAAATAAGTTGATTGATACTGAACTAAGGCAAGTAAATGTGCCATTCCTCCTGCTAGGACAATTAGGAATTGCAAATAGACTTGCTGTGCCTAATGTACATGGCTTTCTTTCAATCTAATCTGTGTTACTTATGGGATTGAAACTTTTTGTCGAGCTGCCGGTGCTATCTCTCATCAATATACAAAGACAGTCGATTGAAGTAATTATGAAGCTTTCTAAGAGGTACCCCTCCAATGAGATCACCGGTCTTTTAGGAGTTCTGACCCTCCAAAAGATGTAGGAGTGTGACTTAAAAAGATTCTACTTCTCTTTAAAGTAATAACTCATACTTTTACTGCACTCTTATCAACCGGCATACATGATTAGGTCATAAATCAAGTATTTCTTAATAAAGAAACTGTTTTAGAATAGACTATTCTTGTTTCCAAGCTCAACTCAATCTTATGTTGGTTCTTAAATTGGAGCTTTCAGCAAATTAATAAAAACGATTGACTTGTACCATTGATTAAGACTGTTGCAGTGGATTAACTTTGACTTCTGTCTTTACGTTAATTACCTAATACTTAAACCGATACTTATGTCACACTCTCAGTACTGAACTTTATTAGAGCTAAGTGAAAAATAGATGGAAATTATTTCAGTATACCAGAGAAGAGATTAAAAGACTTCACAAAAACCGCAATGGAAGTTCATTCATGTTGTTTTCACGAGAATCTCAACAAAATCAGAAATCGTCAGTTGCCATCCTGGTTCTAAATAAGAATTGACAGTGAATTTGGGATTTTTTTGGCTTCTGTTCTCTGTTTAAGGACCTACCTAGGTACATTTCAAGAGCTGGTTTCAACCACACATTTTATTGAAGTATTGTTACCCGTTACTGAGACAACTACACAGAGTGACAATAACTGTCTGTTTACAGACATATTTCTGTAAAGGATAACTCTCCATAATGTGTTAGCACAGCTGATGAGAAAGATTCAAAAACGGTAATACGTACTTTAAAATACAGAAATTGTACAACATAAGTAGTTGTATGTTAGAGCTCACGCATCGTATGTTCAGACAAACTTCAATCTCTGATTAGCTCTAGACTTCTGGACTAGCACCACTCAAACAGGTTAATACATGCAGTCAGATGGCACCCCGGATGAGTGGGGACAGGAACAATACTTTGATGTCGTCTCAACATATGATGCGCCAGCTCTATATACACTAATATATAGACTTTCAAAACAACCCTCCCCTTTCCAAAATGACTAGAAGCTTCCTCACGCTCTAAAGATTGCAAATGAGACAATAGGAATGAGCTTCAAGATAATATAATTGCCAAATACTGAGAAAAAGTATCTAGGCATAGGCTTAGGTTAGGTATATAAGCATCTACTGGTTACAAACTGTAACTGCGCAGGAGTAGCAGTAGCGCATGTGCTAGACCATCTGCGTATTTGAGCTTGGGTTAGGAATACGAGCATCTACTGGTTACAGACAGTACCTGCAGAGGAATAGCGCACATGCTAAAGCTTCTGCGTAGTCTGGTAGTCAATTTAATATGGCTACGTTTAGAAGCAGATCATATTCTAAACCATAGTCAAGACATTTGCGACTAATTCACCAAGCAAATGGAGGGATGCTGAGCCGAATGAGGGATGAATCAGCTGGAAGCGGTCATTTCGCTACTTAAATGCAATTACAGATAAAGCACTGATTGCTTACGCACATTCTGAAATATGTAGAGTTCATGGCCAAAATTGTGATTAAACCATTTATGATTAGTAACCTAACCTAATGGAATGATGACAATTCTACATCCAGCGGAACTTCGAAAAGGTGCGTATGAAAATGATAGGAATGTCTTACCTCAGTTACTAAGGAGGGTGTTATCCATTTTTCGATGCAAGGTAATCCATTTGAAACAATTCACTTAATCCACATAATAGGAACTTGGCACTCACTGATTTTATTAGCACACAACAATAAAAAGAAGCTAACCTCGTCAGAATGGCAGAAAACACGGTGGAATGAGGTAAGCAAACATTATTTCAGCGCAGATAATGCATTATTTTCGCGAAACTGAAGGAAATGACACACGCAGCTTACTAATGACTACCCGTGTATTTGGCATCTTCATGATGATGGACCGGAGATTGCCATGAACGTAACATTATTACACACAGATTTGTCACTAAACTTTACCCGGATCACTAAAAGATATTTCGAGGATTACTCACGAAGACGCGAAGTCAAGGTCACAATTCCCACGTGCGAAAGCCTATTTATCGAGTTTCAATACCCGCAAGCACCAATAATTAGTAATTCGCACTAATATTTGGAGAAAAAACAAAACAAAACATTCATTGGAGCCCGATTTTCGTTGAACAAAGATGTCTCCGAGCGAGTGGAGAGCCTAGCGTGAGGCGGCGTAGCAGCGTAGCTTGCTTTGCTAGATTATGGAACCCAGCAAGTCAATAATCATAGCTCCCCTCCCCATTCCATTCACAGCGAAGCGATTCCAGTTGCATTTCTAAAATATCGTCCGTAAAAACCTGCACAGGTCGTCCGAGGAACAAAGTATCTGCGAGAGTGTGAGAGCCGGCCCGAGCGTGTGTGTGTGCGCAACGCCGCATGAGGGGACTGTCGTTTTATCTCTCTTTTCCTCATACGTTCGGCTATTCATCTCTCTCGCCGGCTTTCACGCACACTGACTCACGCATCGTTGTCTTTTAACACACCAAAACATCGTCGCACTGGGCATTCTCCCTCAGACAGCCGCTCTCCAGACATAATTTAATCCGAGACACATCCTCCTTGCCCGGATCAAAGTTTCCACGCACCGAGTGCCAAATAAGTACTCGTCTTATTCGCCCATTTCAACGTTTGAGCCGTCTTGAGATGATTGAACTGATGCACCTCGTAAGGAAACTTGAAATTATTGGGAAATTCACTATCATTCATTAAAATATGAGTGTCGTTGACCTTCCCCATTCACGTTTTCAGTGGTCATAATGAGACCCAAAAAAAGGGGAAAAGCGCCAAGTTTCCACGATTTTGAAAGTTTCTTACGGCTGACGAATGGTTCATACTTACTTCTACCTTCAACAAGTAGAATGGGTAAAGGCGGATTGAAACTGACTGGGTAAGTAGGTGAGAAGGCGCTTCTTAATCTCAACTGGCGCGCCGGGAGGTGCACATTCGTACAACCGTTGTTGCCGACAACAGGCGCCTTCATTTTCACATGATACGCAACGCGATATTCGGCGGTATTCAGGCGGTTGCACAGGCGCTACGTGCAGCCGCATACTGACGTGCTATGGAAAAACGCCGTATGAACCTTCAGGCGTTGCCACATTTCCTTCCAAAATCACGACCTTGCGGGGAAATCTGGAAATATTTTTCCTCCAATTTTTCAGATTATTTTGTTCGCAATTTCAGCTGAAGTTCCTGAAAATTTCAAGGAAAAATATTCATAACTCTCCTCAAAAATAAACAGTTCTTCAGAGGAAATTTAGCAACTCTCGAATGTTCATATGGCGTTCTTCCTTAGCACGGCAGCATAGTGTAAAAGGCTAAGGCGAAGAGCATTTGATGAGATCCAACTGGGGAAGAGGGGGGGAGGAGCCCTTTCAGAAAGTTTCACAAAAATAAATCCGACCTAGATTGAACGTTCTAGATAATTGAGTTTAAAATTCAAGAACTGATGGTGTATTAAAAATTAAGACATTTCTAACTTTTCATATTTCAAATATCAGTGGTGTAGCCAGGGAGAAGAGGTTCTGGACCTCCTCTCCCCCCCCCCCCCCCCTACGACCAGACAATTTCCCAGAGAGGTCATTTTCAGGGACTATTCACCTTCTGAGTTCTGACATCTCCCATGAAAAATTTGTGGCTCCTCTTACACCATGGACAACTTCTGGCTTAAACACCGGAAAGAGTTCCTCCCTCTTTGACTTCATTACATGTTGCATAATCATGCGGTATACTCTATGCCTTTAACTCTTGAATAAGGTGTTTGACCTTAATATTAGCATCACAAAATGGCTTGAGGGGGACTTGGGCCAACAACCAAAATTGTGTTACCGAATAGATTAAAAGTTGGATGGGTTGACTTTTCTTATTTTCTATTTTTCTTTTACATTATCAGTTCATTCAGAAAAAGCGACTATCGCAGAATAGATGAACTCATTTTATTACAAATGTTTGCTAAAGGGAAGCTTTACACAGGGTTTGAAGCAGCGATCTGTTCCTGCTTTGATTTCTAGATAATTTAAAAATGAAATATGCAGGAGCAAATTGGGCATGCCCAAAGATCAAGAAAATAAATGAGAACTCATGAAGGGGTATGTATTAATTTGGTTATTTTATTGTTCCTTTCTTTTCTGTAAGGTACTTCAAAACCTACAACTAAAGTAATAGTAATCATTGTGTAGCACACTTATTGAAGACATGATAGAGTAACAAATAAATTAATTGTATGATACACAAATCAACAGAATAAATTTTGGTTTCAATGGAAAAAATAAAAAATTTCAATTACACTAAAATACAAAATTAACGTCATTAACAAAAATAAATGCTTTCAATGAAATTGAGAGACCAATTTTTGTATGATTCAGAATAAATTAATCTTTACAGAATAAGCGCTATTCAGGAAATTTTACATTTCTATTATTTTTGAAGGCATGCAAACGTCAAAACTCAACTGTTCGGAAACTATTCACTTCCATCTTTCAGGTATAAAATACAGGGCTTCTTGATTGATCATTGAAATAAAAGACTTGCAGCAGAGAAAGTGGAACATTCCAATTTCTGATTTTACTGGAGTTACCAGTTTTCTGTAATTTATTTAGATGAGGGTTTTTTTTTTTTTTTTTTTTCCGATTTACATGGGACAAATACTATTTCTCAAGAAAGAAATTATTACTCGTAGACCAGTAAAAAAGGAATGAATTGGAGCCCTAGCATTATCACGTTTCAAAAGTTCACTTTGGGAGCAATGCACCAAAAAAACTCCATGAATTAAGTCCTGAGCAAAATGCTGATGTGCTTAGAAGATGCAGGGTTTCTGAAAGAAGATGGTATGTCAAAACTGATCAAAGGAAAACAAAATAATTTGCTCATTGGTGGAATTTAGAATGTAAACTGAGATAAAGATATACTCAGGAGATGAACTACAATTTTTTTTGGTGTTCATAACTTGCATACAAAATGTGAAGAAAACACACAATTCAGAGCTTCATTTCAGTTTCTCTTTCAGCCGATTTTATCGATGTTAAAAAGTACCTTAACACAACTGGATAGTTAGTATTGGAGCCCTATACCTTAAGAATATGATTTTTTTTATTGGACTGTGTTTTACGAATTTATTCTGAATAGTTACATAAAGTTTGCCAGCAAACCTAAGAGAAGTTGTACATAATGAGTGCTGATGGGATATACAAATGGAATGTGAAGAAATTCGACCGACATTAGGTTTTACTTGTGCTTGTATAAAAGTGGCAGTAAATAATGAGCATTAAATATTAAATAACAAGGGCAGACAGAAACTGAAAAAGTAGGCGGGATTATCAGCCCCTTGTAATTGTTTTTTTGTCCGTAATTAAGAGACAAACTGGACCAATAATACCTCAAGTATCGACCCGCCCACCAGAATTTTTAACGTTTTTTCCACTTTCCTGTCCACACCTGTGAGATAAATTTAGAGGGTTTCAGCATGAGGAGATAAATGGTCATAAGCTTCATTTGTAAAGTGGGTAACTTCTAAATTTATTCTTATAGTGTCAAAAAATAAAGGGTCCTCTTGTAAAATTATTTAAATTATAGATCAGGGCTAAAAAAGTAAAACTGCGATGCGTTTTTACAACCAATAGAAAGATGAAAGGAAATCAGAAGCAGATATGTGAATGCTAGCTCGAAACTAAAAATAAGAAGCCAAGAGCTGATACATAAAACAAAAATGCACCACATAAAAATCCCTATTATTTGAAGCCGATCATAAAAATGATCTCGATCAGAAAGGACAAATGGCAACAGAGTAAGTATAAATTATTATGAGGAAAAAAAAATACAAGTATAAGCACTTAGATTTTAAAATAACAAAACTACCGCAAGTCATAACAATTTTTAAAATTTTCCTTTTCAAAAACATAATAACAATAGAGTGATTGTAATAGAGAGCATAGAAAAAACAGGGAAAAACCTGCTAGTTCAAGTTACAGGATGCAGACGGTTAAAAGACATCTTTGAAACTTTTGGTTACACTGATTAAGCAACAGAAATTTCTTCCAGAAAACTTATAGGTACAATAATCATTTATTTACTACGGCCGAGTGAAAAAAAAGTATGGAGGAAGTAATAGAAAAAAACGACCTTTTCGAAATTCAGCTACAACACAATGTGTGAGCAAGTTTTTTACTGTCAACAATGCTGAAATGACTTACAAAACAACTGGTGGTACCCAGATAAGTAGACATAGTTTTTCACAATCAGCATATAGTAAATATGAAATATCATGACATATGTAATAAGATCCTGGAGAACATATTCACTGTATTTCTCCTTTTGTTGATAAATTCTCCTGAATTCCATCAGCAAAAGTAATAAGTTGCGGAAAAATTATGAAAATATCATTAGGATTTTACACTAGCTTTAAAATTAGCAAATTGTATACTCATTGGTAAGTAGATGTGAAATGCTAAAACCGATAATTGTAATTGTCTTAATACTTCAACAGGAGAGAACACAGATCAAAATTCAAGTTGAATTGCTGCCATTATAAATAAATTAAGATACACAGTTCAAAACAAACTAGTCTAAGAGTTTAGTACAAATAGGGAAATCATAATAAATTAATAGATGCAAAAGTGAGGAAAAAGGAAACAATGCTAGGAAAAAAAGTACTTTTCATGGCTACAGTTAGTTTTCAGTTTTGAAATGACCTTTGAATGGTACATGGCTGACCAGACAAATTTTACTCAAATGAACAGCAGAACACAGGACTTTTATTGTAAGGATTGACAAAATGTTTGGTTCCAATTAATACTTCTATTTTACAGCAGCAGTTTAAGTCAAAAGGACAAAATGTATCCTTTCGCTCTCGCAATTCGAACTTTATCGTTCACTTTGACAAATGCTAACAACTTGGGACAAGACTTTTTGAGTGTTGGTGTAATTGAGAACTGGCTAGTCACTCTTCAGCTTTTTCTGACACAAAAAAAGAGAAGCAATTAGAAAACTCCGAGATATTTTTCAGTAGAGTCAGCTACACACATCACATGAAAAGCAACGATTAAGTATAAGTATATGAGGACACGAGACCTTCTGATCATGAGTTAGAAAATGATTTAGCCAAAACATTTCGGAGAAAAAATTCTTAGGTTTGATTTTATCAATACGTAACACACAGTGAAACAGAAATTTATTGAAGTGAAGTGGATGCCAGAAAATTTGTTGAAGAAATTGCACCTTGATCCTCATTACAATTAATTATTACATAGACAATTAATAATATTAAGGAGTGACTAGTCTGTAAAAATTAATACTTAATTCAGTAGCAGGGACAATTAGGGCTGAGGCCATCATCTCCCTTAAATGAGGGAAGATGTTCAACTGCAGAACCTTCGGGAATTCAGAGGTTAGAGGCATTGAAGGTCAGAGAACTTAAAGAGGTTGACAATTAATACTGCAAAAGGTCAACAATTAATGCCTGGAAATAATAAGACGGTTGGATTTAATTTCGCTGTCATTTTTTAACTGTACACTCCCATGAAAAATTATACTTCATTGGACCATTCTTCATCGCTGCAATAATCAGTGGCGCAGCAGCAACTCCTCCCTCACCCTCTCCCTCTACAAGGCCAGAAAAGCGTTATTCGGACAACTGCAGTTACGTGGTGATCCAATGACACTCACAAAACTGCCTTGTTAAGTTTCTAATTATCAAGGTAAAGAAAGTACTGAACGGCAAAGTTCACCATTTACATTTTGCATAGAATATTTAATGAATTCACCAGGTACGACACTTCAAAAATTGTGATTGATTAAAAATTTCCAAACATGTTACATAAGCGTTAAATTATAATAAATAATATTAATAGAGCAAAGAGCAAGACAATAACTAAAAATATTTAAATTAGAAAAAAAAAAATTGAATCCATACGAGAATAAATAAATAAATAAATAAGTAAAAAATTGAAAAAGACAGGCATCTCAAGCTAAGTACACACAAAATCAATATGAAGACAATAAATGTAATTCTGAATAAAATATAGAATTCATTTGTGATGAGAATTTTCAAAGGCGTGGTTAGAAACGATGATTCTGCCTTCTCAAAGATAGAACTGTTCAACAACTGTGGGATGAAGAAGTACGCAATACAAAAAAAGCGCGCCAAGCTGAGTGCACACATGATAACTTTAGAGGCTAGCCAGGATTCATGTCAAAAAATAAAAAATAATTACTACAGCCAGGATTCAAGTCAAAAAATAAAAAATAATTACTACAATGAAATTACTGACACAGAAATAGTTTCATAAAAGGCATTAATTTATTATTACTATGAAAATACTTGAGCATTCCTTGTTAATAAATAATATAAAAATCATGCAGCTGAAGAGAAAAAATATTAGATAAATAAATTAATCAATTAAACAATGAGAGGAAATCACCAGGAGCAACAAAATTTGGAATTCAAATGATCATAAAAAGACAAATTTCCACATTACAGAGTCAAGATATAAAATAGTTATGGTAGTGAGAGAAGATCGACCAAAAAAAATAATGAAAGAATAAATAATTAAATAGATAAATAGAAACCATAATCAATGAAACGTAAAATATGAACGAAAGTGAAAATTTTCCAATGATAAAAAAACCTTAGCAAATACAGATGAGAAAATACAGAATAAAATATTCAGGAAAATTGAGACAAATAAAAATTAGCCATTAACTTTTAAAAAAAAAAAAAAAATAAATAAAAATAAATAAATAAATAAATGTCTCTTTGATAGACGCATTTCATTACAAGAATATTTATGCCCAGTGAACTTGTCGACAAAGTGTAGTTCTCGATTTCCACACAAAGGAAAATTCATCAAGAAACAGCAGAATATTAAAACAGAAAAGTGGTAAAGAATCTAACTCGTCAAGAAAATACTCGGCAGGAACAAAAGAGTTAGCTGTTGAACCTGATAAACGACAAAAATAGAGATAATTTCTAACAAAACAAAAAATTGTACAAAGTTAATGCAAATTTCAACAGAGGAGAGACAATATCGTGGTTATAATAATAAAATGTCAGAATCAGAAGTTTCTTTTTGAAGAGCCATTTTCTTACGTTCTTCAGCAATTTTTTTCCGTAGGTCTTCTCGCTGTTTCTTTACTTTCTCAGTAGGTTTATTGGCAGCACTCGTTTTAGGTCTACTTACTCTAGCATTGTTATTCATTTCAGTCTTCTTCGATGACACTCCATTCAAAATTTTAGGAACTTTCTCATCCTGCAAAAAAGGCATAGAATATTTTAGCTTTGTGAGAGGATTATTGCTTGTTAAAAAAATACTAAACCTCTTTATCTAAAGGTGAAAACCCTTGCAGTGAAAACATTCCACTGATAAACTATTCAATGAATTGGCGGTTTCTTAAATTAAAAATTTAACTCACAACCCTCTATAAAATTCAAGAATTTCCTGCAAGGAAACTTGAATGGTTTCATTGCAGGCAGGAGATATTTTTAACTGGGATGACTTCTGAGGAGTAAAATGGGCATGTTTCATGCAAAACATACGGCTGGATGAATAGACTTTCTGCATGTGAGATTACAAGAAAATGACAGTAGACTCCTTAAAAAAGTCTGAAATACACTCTTTCATGTCCAGTTAGCAAAGCTTGAAACACTTTCTTTCAAACTTACTGCCTCTATGCAGACAGTTCTCTATGTTGCCAGCAGAAAGGTTAACCCAGAGAGAAACGGAAAGAAACCTCACCTATGTAGACAGTACCCCAAAATTTGTACTGGGTGCGATTTCAAGCGTTTCTTCCTTCCTTCTTTTTTTATGTTACAGAATGTTATGTTTGTGTTTATGTTGTGTTATGTTTTTTTTTTTTTTTTTTACATTAACAGAAACTTATGGGGGAGAAGCTTGAATAAAGAAATGAACAGGAAAGTACAGAGAGTAACATGTTATAAATTGTCTCCCACGCAAAGGAACATACCCCAACAGCACAGTTACCATGTATCTCACTAACAATTTATATTTTTATAGAAGAACCGTCACATAAGTTTTTCTAAAAGTGGTGATTTTTTGCATGCACTTGTGAAAAATAAGAATTCCTGAGACAGTTCCCCCATTAAAAATAGAATATTTGTAGAAACCGTGAAACGAACCAGACGAGATACATTCCTTCACGCAAGAGACAAAATAAACCGCCAGATGTGAAGGTAACAAACAATGCCACACTTTCTGGAGTGTTTGTTACATTAACTTCTCAAATATTTTCAAAAAGGAGACAATTTCCCACCCTTTTGGAGTTTATTTCAGTTATTAATTTCTTGAGTAACACATCAAAAATCATGTTTAGAACCCTTAAATTTTTGTGATTTACCCCTGGGACCCTGGGGCACTGTGTGTTCAATACATAATGTATTCAAGGAGGGAATGTCTCCAAAATTTTCTTTCTATGGAGAAAATTTCAGTCTAGAGTACACGATTTACATGCCACTTGTCCTTCCAACATTGAATAATAAACTAAGATGAAAGATTACCTGAATTGTCCATCCAGCAAGCTTAATTTTTTCCAATTCACTGAACATTCCTTTGATAGATTCAATTTGAATAGCTACTAAATCCCAGAACCCACCTAGGTCTTCACACGTTGCAGGATACGGCTCATCTGGTTTTTGGTTCTGAAAATTTTAAAAAAAAATGAAATTTACATTTGGTACTGACATACACTACAAATAAACTGAAATAAGCTTAATGCTTCTTGCTAGTGTTGGGACGGGGAATCTTGGATTCGGAATTCAGTGTCAAAATGCTCAAACCCGAATCCGCGAATCCTCCGAAACTTCAGAATTCCCACCATGAAGCTGAATCCCCAAGATTCCTGAAGGTTCTCGAATCTCGTCGAATATCAATATCGTCTCTCGATCTCAAAATTCAACTCATTCCAGAATGTTCTCAAACAGTAAATAATAGTATAAATACTCGACGCGTCGAGATATCGCAACCAATGTAATTTTTCTTGTTTGTGTTTTTCAACTTAAATTGTCTTGAGAAGTTAATTAAATTCAATTCAGAAAATTGGATTATTTTTCATGTCAGACTAAATTAGGTTTTAATAAATTTGACTTGAGATGAATATTCTTTCTTTTCTTTTTAAGTCCTCATTCCTTTTGTCCTTATTGTTGAGAGAAAAAATAAAATTGAAAAATAAATAAATAAATAAATAAAAGTAATGCGTTTCTAAAAAGTGAAGAATTTACGATGTATTTGAAAGTGAGGATTCGAAAGTTAAAATTTGGGATTCAACCCAACACTACATCTTGCTGCTAAATTTGAAAAGGTAATTGATGATCACAGATTTCTAGGGGTATACTGAACCATCGGTAATTCAAGGTTGGCATGGTGATGTCTTCTCAGAATTAAGAGCACAACTATCTATCTTCATCAAAAAAGGTGCTTATTTGCATTTTTTTAAGGACTTTTCCTTAAGTGAAATTACTGACTACAAAAAATTTCCACTTCTCACAAAAAAAAAAGGAAGTACCTATCAGACAGAGAGGGTAAATTGATGTGTGGATTGCCATATCAAACTGGAAAATTTACACACGTTCTTTGACATTTTATACATTCATCATACTAATTTTTTCATCTGTGAATAAATAAAAAAAAAATTCCTGGTTTTGCTAATTTTTTTTAAAGGAATTGTACGTCTTAAGTTTCGAGGTTGCGTTTGTGTTTAAAAATAATATGACTAGTTGAAAGCGCTGTCATTTTCGATTCTTTAATATTGCTCAAATTTGCTTCTCTCCTTCAACCCGAGGCAACCCTTTTACTCTTACAATGGAAGCAGAATCCCAAGAGAACAATCGTTACTTACAATATTTTTGTAGCAGAGGCTTTCGAACTGCTTCAATTTTTGGTTACATAACAGTTGAGCTTTTCCTACTGCAGACCTGATTACATCAGCAACATCATCAGTTACATGAGCTAGTTCTGGTTGGTATTCATCACTCAATTTCAGAAGATGATTCATTTCTTGATGTAAGATCTGAAAATTTAACAATTTTTTTTTCAAATGAAAAATCAATGATCAGTACTGAAAACGAATACTTAGATACTGTCTTAAGGAAATTATTTTGATCTTTTTCTTTGAAAATTTAAAATTGACAATAATTATGATGGGAAAAAAAAATTAACTCTTGAGGACCAGGAGGTTAAAACGAGCAATTTAGCAGCAGAAAAGGAGATCTAAATTAGATTGGTCAAAATAGACGAGGGTTTAAGTGTAGTTTGGCTGCTTTTCTGAGTATGAAGACTACATCTTTTTCCAAAGTGATATCCAGAAAAAGCCGAAAATGAACGAAAATTTGATGAGAGGTAGGTGAAAGAAAGACTATTTAATTTTTTCTGGGTGTTCGCAACTTGTCCAATGAACCTTGAACAGGGTTTACTGACTAGAGAAGCCACTGTCACTGAACCATGGGTGTAGAAACTTCCTAATAATGCAATGATGATTGTGTGACCACTGGGCCTATGACAAATATATCAGCGGTGAAACTCCCTAACAGTGTATCTGAGTTTGAGACGATGCAAAGGACCTGTCAAACTTTATTTTTTCAAGAGAAAAACTGCTTAATGTCAATTCTTCTTGACTTCCGCGATTATTCTTCTTTGTGCCAAGAAAATTCTGTGAAAACTTCGGGGAATACTGCTGATTTGTTATCCTTCAAAAAAATAAAATAGGAGCAGACATTTTGAAATCTTGCCAGCAAGATTTGTGGTTCGGGAGTTTCACTGTCAATAAATGACTTGATACAAATAAATCTGAGATAGGAGGGTGAAATTATTTAAGAGAAATAGGTAGAACAAACCTTTAAGTAATAGTGGCCATTTTTTTCCTCAGCTAAATTAGAAAATAGTTTCACAGGTATATTCTTCGTTTTCACAGCCGTTCCATCAACGCTGTCACCATTGGTAATTTTGGTAGGTTCAATATTTTTATTAGAATCTCCATTTGAAACAGCTACACTAACTATACTACTATCTAAACTATTGCCATTTGGTATACGTGACTGTTGGCCATTTTCTTCCAACCTTGCTCTTGATGTCCGTGAGCTGTAACAGAGAAAATTCATCAAATTCTTTTACACAAAACAGAAATCCAGCTGACAGAATGAAATTATGGTTTTGATAAAATAATAGAAGCATTGAATGATACAGTGGATGTACTAACTCATCAAAAGGGACAAAGATGAATTTCAGAGACGGAAGTTCATTGATCATTAGGGCCACTAAAGTGCGAAAACAATTTTGACCAATTTTCCCCCTTTCTTCTAAGGCACCATGTCATCTTCCTGACAATTTACGCAAGATTGACCTGACCCTTCCTCCAAATATTTTACAATGACTGAGAAAGCCTGAAAAATACCTAGCTAAAAAGATTATTTTTCTTAGGAAGTATTGACTGACATAGGACTAAGCTATAGTTCCCTCTTGTAAGACCCTGTGAGGCAAGTTCTGCCCCCAAGTGGCTTACATAATAGTACTTGTAGTGCCTCTTATGAAAACTAGACAGTAAAAATAATACTCTTTCATTCTTTGATGATTGATTCAATCACAATCATCAACTTCGCTGCCAGTTCTCACTGCTTGCTTTACCATAGTTCACCAAATGATGGAAGAAGTAAACTCGGAAATGATTGCCATGCAATAGTGAGATACTCCATTCTTTTGACGAGTGAGACAAACCTTTCTCTAAACTAGCATTTTCAGGAAAGCTCCCTTTCAACTATTAATGTATACAAGAAATCCATACTTATTCATACCTGCACTTAGTCATAGGACTTTTGGAAGATCTAAATTGAAACTGTGCCAAAAATTCAGGTCTAAGTAATTTCATGACAGGCAAATTATCATTACTGTTTTCAGTTGAAGCTGCTACCTCCTGCTGAAAAAATAAGAGAGTACACATAAGCTTCAAAAGTCATACACTTGTACTTACACAGCTTTATTGTTTGCATTCCATTACTTATTAACTACTATACCACATCATTATCCAAATCAGCTTCAGTTTACAGGATATCTACAGACTCGGAGCAAAGACATTCCCTGCTTTTTTCGGATCTTCTCTCACTAAAATTATGAAAATTCTCCCTGATTTTTTAACTATGACAATTTGCATGCGTTCAACCGAAAATGAAAACGCTAATGATAGAAACACGACAAACTTTTTTCTGAAGATATTAATTGTTCAGCTGACTAAAAGGACCCCGCACACCTCTTATGGGAAGCTGCACCATGACCGATTGCCTTCTGACTTATGTCATTCGATTCTCCTCAAGATGCTGATCAATAGTTATAATTGCGCCAACTTTCTATGATGCACCGTTTTTGTAAAAAACCTAAAAGAAGATTTAATTATTCGGCGATAAAATTCCAGAAAGATTCCTCATTTCAGTACTCTGGTGAACAAATCAGGGGAACTCCCGCACCGACCGGCTCTTATCTTGGATTCCGCACGCCGTTTTGCTCGACCATCCAAATCAGATTCTTGAGGAGCATAAGAACAGGAAAGTCGGAAGGTCAGCCGGACGAGAGCGGGAGGGAGATAGTCCCAGAGTCGGCAGGTATAGATAAGAAGACGGACACGCTCTACGTTTTTTCCTTATTTACATCGGGCCTGTTCTCAAATGCTTTGTTAGTTTTTATTCATTGTCGCCGAATAATTGAATCTTCTCTTAGATTTTTTGCGAAAACGGTGCATCGTAGAAAGTTGGCGCAATTATAACTTTTAATCAGCATCTTGAGGAGAATCAAATGACATTAGTCAGAAGGCAATCAGTCATGGTGCAGCTTCCCATAAGAGGTGAGCGGGGTCCTTTCAATTTTTCCTTGAAAATTATTTCTCTCTTCCCTAATCAGAATGTAACTCAAAGCATTGGTTTTCAAACCTTGTGACAGCACTGATTTTCTTCAGATTTCAAGTTTTAAGATTATTCAAATTTCCACTCTTCTTCATAAAATTCCCAGACAGTTCTATGCTTTCAAGACCTGTTGACACTCTGATTTGCTTCTACTTTTGTTTCATTGAAACTAGGTGCTTTCACTTCTAAACATTTGCTTTAGAATTTTACAAACCCATAATGAGCGTGTTTGCACACAAATGTTTAGTAAATATTGTGGGGCTGCTTGTCATTTTCTAATAGCCTACTAAAAAACATACCTAGCAGGATTAAATAAATTTCTGAATCACAGGCCTGCCTTTTAATTGTGGATACAGCTGAAATTTTTGGACACACAGACATCCTCCCTCTCCTCTCCTCGTAACTGAGAGATTTTATCAGTGGCATTGTTAATTATGTTAATCAAGCCACTAATTGTGGTACAATTTGTGCATTAGGAGAGTGGTGGATTAGGATTTCACATTCGTTAATGATAAACTCACCCAGTACACCAATTTGAACAAAATGAGTGCTGGTTTCGTTCCAGACTTTGTTGTTTTGACATTGTATGTCTGATAACCATTCAACAAACTAATTTTTCCATGAACATTGCATTTATCTGACTGGTTTCATCCCCATGAATCTGGTTTTTATATTTTTTGGACAATTGAATAACTAGGAAAATCACAAGGTGAACCTTACCTCAGAGTTCTTTGGCTGTGGACTGGGGACTTTCCGTTGAACAGCCGAGGAACCGTACAATCGTGCAATTCGCTGTTCGATGAATGAACTTGTGACTGTTTCCGTAGACGAGGCACATGTTTCTATCCTTTCCGTGGTGGGTTTCATGGGATTCATTGAAGGTGGCAAACAAGACATATCTTTGGTACTGTGAGTCGAGGTATCAAGAACTAGAATTAAAAAACAGTTCAAGTTTCTGTTAGGGGGTTATTAATTGGATTTACTCGTTCATTATCCAGACTTTTCCCTGTTGAAAATTAAAAGATGCTTTGATGAAGGATTGTCAAGGTGGGCTAATGTTTCATTCTACCAGACTGTCCAGAACTGCTACATGGTAATCACCACAAAAAATATAAGCAATAATACTAAAATAAGAATACAAAAAACTACTCTGTTAGCACTGCAGATGCGTTTTAATTTTCAGGCAAGCTGGTAATACTTTACTAAATGTTTGAAATTTTTAAATTTTTTCATGGACTGAGTTTCCTGGTGACAACCTGAGGTTCCCTGCCATTCCCCTTAAGTCTCTTGGAGATTACTACATTTTCCTATAGTAATGGAAGCAAAATTAGAGACTTTTCCCCTTACAGCATTGAGTCCATGTACTCCACCTAAACAGAGAACAAAATGGTCTGAGAGATGAGAGGAGAAATTTTATCAGTTCAACACTGATTCTCTAACTGCCCCACTGATTTTTTGTTTTCTGCTATTTTCCGGTTTTTCTGGGTCCTAAAAACAATGTATACATTTGTGAGAGTGATTGCTGTAAATCTTTGAGGGTAAAAATGTTTGTTTAAAACCCAATGCTAAAAAGAAAATTGAGACCAACATTTTTTCTCAATTCTTTTGGTAAAAATTAAATTTTCGACATTAATGATCATTAGTTGAGCCATCACATTTCAAAACTTAACGATTTGTAGAAGTTTTCGACTGATCAAAAGACTCAACATATTTGATGTTCCCCAGGTTAGTTTGAAAGTATTCCTCTGGTAATAGGAGAGGCAAACAGACTTACTAAAACGAGCTGGGCTTGCTTCACGCGATCTAAGACCTTCTCTCAGGCGGCTGTTATATCTGGTCAAATCCGTATAACCCGTCAAACAACGAGCCAAATTCACATAAGACAACTGACGATCACCATTCTCCTGAAACAAACACCAAAGAATGATAATCATGTTGGAAATTTGATGGCCAACAGAGATAAAAAGGATGAAATTTGATAAGGGTGTTATGTTAATGTTACTGATTCATCTATATCACCGGTGCAACTCGAATTTAAACAATTTTGAGTTGTACTTATGGAGCTACATCAGATGGATTGATACAATTTTCTTGCAATTTTTGATCTAGATTAGATTGATCTAGATGGATTCAAACATGCAAGCTTTCTGGATGATTAACGATAATGGGACAGCTCAGTCAATCTAGATCGTATACATTTCACAAGTCAAAGGATAAAAATACTTACTTTGTTTGTAAAAATCCTCTGATATTACACAGTTTTCTTAGATATTCTGGAGATGCTTTGGAAAGACCACCCCTCACCCTTAAAAAGCTACAAGCTGACAAAGAGTTGAGACAGAGGGGGGGAAAAGCAGCGAGTGGGCGATGATTCAGCTCACAATTATCCATTGGGTATTTTGTATTTCTCTAAAATGAACTATTTGGGTTTGACCTATCATTCTACCGAATGTCCTGTTGGACGTAAAATACTGAGTTTGCCAGGTCAAATTTTAAAAGAGAGAAGAACACACTTTTGAGAGAAAGTGAGAGATTTATGCGGAAATTTATGGCAATAAAATAATGTTCGATAATAGTTACATACTTGTCGCAGGAACTAATAAAATTGGTGATCAACAATTTAAAAGAACATGCACTTGTACTGAGTGCTGTATGTAGCTGATTTCTGATACTTGACCCTTTCTAGATTGAAACATTCTAATACCTGAACAGATACATGTATTACTGACAACTGATAGTTTCTTACTTGGGCATTGTTTGAATCAGCATGAGCTCTGCTAACTCGGATGGCGGTTGGAGGTTTCGCGCTTAAAATAGCGTTTTTCAGCTCCTCCTCTCCTTCACCTTGCATTAAATCTGAAATCAACACAAAAAAATTAATAAAATATCTACCTTGGAATGCATTCAAATTTGAGAAAATAAACCTAAGAACACAAAAAGCATGATTGGTAAGCGTGATTGAATAATTGAGTGCAAGGATACTCAGAAGAGAAGTAAATTTCCTTAAACTGGCGCTGACACATTAAGAGGGATTTAAGAGAGAAACAATAAAAAAGAAATACATACATGATAAGGCTTTTGCCGCTAAATTTCCAAACAATGGGTGAAAAAAATATTTATTAAAATACAAAGTGCATAAAGCATTTCATTTTCTCTTATTTTTTTCTTTTTTTGTTGCTTGTAATTGGTACAAATTTTATTAGAGCAAGAAAAAAAATAGTGACATTGAAACAAGATCAGTAAGAAAAGTTATTGCAATTATTTTCAGTGTTATGTTACACACGTAGTTAAGGGGGCATTCATTAAAATTCTCATCACTCAAAGAGAGTCAATTAAACAAACAATGCAGTACCTAAAAAAAAAAAAAAAAAAAAAAAAAAAAAAAAAAAATAATAATAGTAATAAGGAATTCGGGAAAATTTTCATCTGAATGAAAGAAGGACACGATTCTGAAAATTGCAAAGTCTTAATTGCACTTTGCGACAGTGGAAGCAGTATGTATACATTATATCTGAGGACTTGTGAAAATGCCCAGACAGTGTTGAAGATGACAATGTCCTTATAGAAAATACTTAGAATTCTGAAGGCACATACAGAGAGAAGAAACTCTCTGAAGGGTTCTGGGGTTTCCTTTCTTCCTAACTAGCAAAACCTGTGATCTATTTCTTGACTAACACACAAGGTAGTATAGTGTAAATTACTTTGGATGATCCATTTTTTTTACTTTATTTTTTTTTATGGAAAGAAGCAAATAGTTTGTAGTCTCTTTAGACAACAATATGGTGTATTCATGACTTAGAGGCTTTTGAAGCATTGCATAAGACATTTTGTCCAACTTTTTGAACCCTCTCCCCTCCTAGAAAGGCACCTGAAAGACTTCTTTACACACATGTTTTAAATTATGTAAGACTGACGTGAGCAGTGAACGCCCCCCCCCCCCCTTCAATTTATTTAAAGAAAAAAACAAAAAAGCCTAAAACATAGCTGATAATGTTTTTCGAAGTGAGAGGCTTACAAAGGTCTGGGCTTCGAAACGGTTCGGAAAGCTTCATTCCCCTATTTACCTTAACAAATATATGAACAACCCCTTGGTACCCACATTATGCATTTCAGCAGTATTTATGAAAAAAGGCCATCCTACCAGCAGTTTATTCAGCACCATGGACCTAGACTATACTTGATGTGGTCTAATCTGAGGGAATTGGGAACTTGGATTGTTGGCATACATTTTTCAAAAAAGCTGACTTATTTGAATAACTAGGTCCAAAAATATATTCATGTTTGCAAGAAAGTTTGAATGGTGTGTATGGTTCAAAATCCATTTGCTAATTAAGCTAAGCGTGCAAGTGCAAACATTGACAATTCAAACAAAATGTTCGAGTTCAAGATTCTGAATTAATTACATCACTCTCTGTACATATGAATGCATCTTGAAACCCAGCAAGAGTTGGAGAAGAATATGATTTAAAAGAGCGTTTGAGGATCAAAAGGCAAGAGAGAAAAAATTGCAGGCTGAAAACAGTGATGTATCTGAATTACGATCCAACTTGATGTTCCACCTATATTTCAGCTTTCTTTTAGTACATTCTTGCCTAACATATGATTATTTCTAAATGGTTTATTTTTAGCAAATTAAAGTTTCTTCTGATCAAATTTTCTTCCACACAAGACGCTAAGAATTCAAGAATAATCATTTGGGAATGTTATCTATAGGGTTCTAGGACATTTATCTTTCCTCTCAAAAGAATAAGTAAGTAAAAGTAAAAAAATTGAAGTGGTATTCAATTTTGATGATGTCTAACAATCCATGCCAACCATTCAGCATGCCTAAAAACAAGATATTCAACAAGACTAGAATACTTTCTAACAGGAAAATTAAACGTTTCTCTCACAAGTCAACTTTCAAAGCCTCTAAAAATTCACAGTGCCTATGTACATAATTTTGTTGAAAAAAAAAAAAAAATCATAAGAGGGATCTGTCAAAAACTTGCTGAAAATTTTAAATATTTTAATATCTTGTTTTCAGTACATAGAATAAGTGGGGGAAGAGGGATTTAAATTAAACGCAGTGCTTTAGTAAACAGTTATTCCGTGCAAAAAAATTTGTTTCAGGACATTTGTGTCAAATATACTTAATGAGTAGTACGTAGAAAAATAAATCTTATTAATCTAGCCACGGATTAAAGTGGAACTACCGATTCATTTACCATCTAATGAAAAAAATTAAGAAGTAGGTATTCTACCTAATTCTGATTTAACAAATATACAAATTATGCCAGCATTGATTCTTCTTTTCCAACATATAAATCAAAGTTGGGCAGTATCACAAGAAGGCACCGATATGAATCTATTTATTCTCATTGGTGACATTAAAATAATTTATGACATTGTTAATTTTAGGATCGAATCTGATTGAGAATGCTGATGAAGAATTGTAATGTACGTCCATCATGATAACATCTATTATTACAGTAGTAAATACTCATGTTATCATTTTTCAATTTGGATGGGAAAAAAACGATTAAGGTTACAAACACCTTGAGATTAGATTACTAGCAGAAAATTTGACGGGTAGAATCTTATCCCACTTCCAAAAAACTGGGCAAAAAGCAGCATTGCCATCCTTGATTGCCCTCAAGCTAGAGAATTTCGGGTACCAACCAGCAATTCATAAATTTGACCTTTCTTTTCCCGAAGCAAGAAGCTAAAAGTGAGGAGACAGCTGTACCTATGAGAGGATACAGAGGTCTAGCAAAAACAAAACATGATGCGGGGTAAACGAATCAAAATAAAGGAAAGCAACGACTAGCAAGCAGGCATAATGTACGATTTTTAAGTACCTGGCACTGGGTGACCGGCCATTGTCGAAGTGGGCCAAATTTTCACCTGAAAGTTAAGGAGAATGGTCATTTTACGAGCGGGAGCTGATCCGTCGCATTTATAAGGAGTGGGGGAGTCTTAGGGATACAAAAAGAGCAATGGTTGAGGGATACTTAAAATTTGACGAGTCAAAGTTGCTACCACAGAGAGTATTTTCATTTTGAACGGGAGGCTGAAATTTTTTTCAACGCATCCATGACTTCCCACGAAATCATGAGCTGCAGGTATCAAAATATCCATCCTTCCACATGTGCATGGTCCTAACCCTTAGATCAGCAGATGAAAATGAAGACAGGGATACATTAATTCTGCAGTTCTAAAAAGGTGAATGGCAAAAATCTTTCCAGAAGGATGGTTACTGTCTATCAAGAGTGCAGAAAATACCTGATTATGCACCTGGGGGGATGGGGGTGGGATTGCATAGGTAAAGGCTCTGAGATTTTGGAGCAAGGGTCAAATTGTCACATTCAGTTTCATAAATTTTAACCGTGGCATTTACTAGAGGAGATCTGCGATAATGGTAGATGAATGCTGATTATTGCAAGCACTGCAATCGGCATGAAATCCCTAAATATTCATGACCAACACTGGGTTATAAGTAAAAAAAAAACAAAAGAAGCTTTTTCCTGATGAAATTTTGGGAGACATGTGTGGAAGGCCTTGAAAAAAATACGGAAAGATACACAGCCTGCGCATGAAATTATACAAAGCTATAACTTCCTGCACCCCAGCGGTCAACTGTTTCCGAGTTACTTACACATTGGGTAAATAGATTGCCTTTCACAAACATTTTGACATATGACTGCTTTCAGTAATTATCAGGGTATCATCAAAAAATCCGATAGGTAAGAGGTGGATCTGAGCCTTGAGAGTATGATTACATTGAGAAGTACTACTTATTCAAGGCGCCCAAAAAGAAAGTCAAAAGTACTTACGACCGAAAAAATGACATTGGTAATGAATATCAATCCATGAAATTATATCAACCTTACTTTCCACTCAGATTTGGGTTCATTTGCTTCATACCAAATTTAAGTGATAAGATGCTCTAAAGGCACTGATTCACCTTCTGTCGATTTGATTTGTTGAAAATACTCCGAGTAAAACTCAAAATCAGTCTAGCAAAGTGGTTTTGATGCTTGGAGCTTTTAACTCTGGATTCAACTTGAGAAGTAGTCCTTTGTACCTTCCTCGGACTAGAAATTTTTTTACATGATCAACTTCAATATAATAGGAGATCCAGAAGCTAAGGTGCACATGATATGTTAGCATTGTCATCAGTAGATTCTTTGGGACCTCAAGCGATATGCATCTTTGGGGACAGAATTTTCATTCTTGGAACTTGGGAGAAAAGGCAGCAGTGGCCTCTTTATAACTGAACAACGTATTGATTAGATTTCACATGGCAACTAAATTGTCAGTAGGAAAAACTTAAGCAGAAATTTGTTGCTAATTCCCATAATTTGCAGGAGTAGGAATGACAGTAGGAGTTGGACGATTGATGCCATATGTGCTACAACTGTTTGTTCGAAAAATTAGAGTTGAAGAATCCGGAGCATCCTTATCAGCTCATTGACTACTCTCAACCTTCAGTGTACAATTAATACAGATCCAACGATAAATAAAATACATAGAAAGGAATGACATGAGTCCTAAAGTGGCGAGGAATAAATGAAGAGAAAATATCATCAAAAGTTAAACCCGATAATTGCTGAAACTTGATACTTACACTGATAATAAAGCGAGATTGGGGAAGCCATGACTAACCTCAAAAAATTACTTGGAATCCAGGTGGCTACAGAAAGTTTCGGAATCTGCGACTGTGAGCCGATGGAGAATGAGATGAACTATGTTTGTTGAACAAAATAAGAGAAAGAATATATTTAATGGTTTACCTTCGACTTCAAGCCTGGCGATGATCTCAAAACACTCTCTCCATGACAGGTAACTGGAACGGATGGAATTTCAAGTATCAAAGCAGGACATTTCAGAGCTTAGGTGTCTTCCGGATGATTTTGAAACGATAGTCTTTCACAAATTGATGTAGAGTTCTAAAAACTGTCCGTGGAAGTATCTTCGTAAAATTTTGGCGCTGAAGAAATCCTGAAACCGTAAATCCTAGGCCGCACTTCACTTGCGAAAATCAGTCGACAATCGGACAATTGACACCAGCAGGGGGGCCAACCTAACAAATACGGAGCTCTTTTCCATTGATTTCAGAAACTACAAGTATTTCATTTCTTCTTTCTTACGTGCGAGTCATTTTTGGTTGGGTTCTCAAAAAATAAAAGGTTTTTAGCCACGATGGCAACCACTATGACGATGACCTGGAAATAATTGTGCATGAAATTAATTATTCAGAGGAAGGGGAACGCCCACCAGTGTAATTTACATCAATTGAATTTGGTGACGTGCTTTCGCCCCTTCCCTTCCGTCTCTGCATGCTATTATTATTCTGTTCCTCAGCGTCGCGACGCTGTGCGCCGGCGCGGCGCCGAGCGAATTTCTGGTTCAAATTAAATGGTTGAGAGGGGGGGGGGGGGGGCAGTGGTGTTCTTTGTTCGAAATTTTATAAGGAGCAGAATTGATACGAACAGAGCATGGTCACGCATGGTGCTTGCGCACAGTGCTGTTTCGCCTTCAATTTTCGAGGTAGACCAAGTGACATCCTCAGTGCAGCATTAGTTTTCTAGCCGTAGGTTTCTCTCCTTCGTCTAAGCGCCAGTATATTACCATAAAGATGGACATTATAGAAAAAGTATTCATTACCTTCAAGAACATAGGAATAACATATAAAATGCCTCCAATAATAGCAAAATCAATGTATTTACCAATGTAAGGGTCCATTTGACCCTACATGAGTCTTTACGATTGAAAAATGTCTTGGGCATCTAAGAGTTGAAGTGGCCCTTAGATGTTGAACTTCGGTCTTAAATTTAATGACTAGAGTCTAAAAACGTAGTGTCTCTATTGAAACGTTAAAAAATCTCCGATTATGTTCTATTTTTGAAGAAGGTGTATCTCCTTAAAATTTCCTGTGAATATTTTTGAATGAATGGTGAAACTTTCGAGGAAAATCTAAGCTGAGTTTTCCAATTTTATTTATATAATTTAAAAAGGAAACAATTTTCAAAGTAAATAAAATAAGAACGGCGTAATTTGGATTGTCGCGATCGGAGTTAAAAAAATTTCGACTTCAGTCATCGATCGACATTTAATTGGATTGTATTTTGCAAAAAAGAACCAAGAGCATTCAATGTCGCTCAGATTGTGCAACTTTGTTTACCTACCTTGAAAATATAAACTGATCATCTGAAGAAGATTCATCTTTACTCTCAATAAACTATAAATTCATGTCGAAAATTACCTTTGTAAATTTATTTTTTTTCGTGATTTCAGTAATTGTGTTGCAAAGAATGTAAATTGCACAATCCTAGCAACATTGGAATGCTCTTGGTTCCTTTCCCTGGTAAAAATTGGCGATAGGAGCTGCGTTTCAAAATACCATAGGAGTTCTTATAGCCGACTAAAGAAGGCTATTGAAAATCATATAGTTGGCTGCATGTAGAAAGCGGAGCAAATCATATAGCCGGGCTATACGAAGCTATAAAAAAGTATACAGTCGGGCTATAGTTCCTATAGCCGGGCTTTACACTTTATCGCCACTAGCTATAAAAGGCTATAAGAAATTGTGTAGAAATTCGTGTGCTTTGGAAATCATTAAGTTTGATACGGAACTACCTTAATATTTACAAAACACATATTATATTTTCCTTTAAAACATATATTTTTTTTCATCAATTAAAATGAGAATAGTCCATACAGAGCGTGCAAACATTTTAAAATCATGAGTTGGAAAACGCGGACTCCGCGAGATTAAATATTAGAGTCTAACACAAAGCGGAGCGGCGACGCACTGGCGCCTACAAACCTAACAGGGATACTTCACGCATTGCGCAATGCGTGGAGTATCCCTGTTAGGTTTGTAGGCGCCAATGCGCGTTTCGCGCTCTCTGCCCGCCCGCCGCGCCGCAGCGTGCCACGGCGTCTGAAGCAACTATTTCACACCAGAGGTATTGCACAGTATCATACGAAATTGAAGGCGCTCCAACATATTAAGAATGACAGGCATCCTTCTAAAGTACGGAGCTTAATCCTCGCAAAATAAATCAAGATACTACGGCACAAAAAGAGAGCGGTAGTCCAAAAACTAACTAAAACTAACTAAGTCCTAGTATCCGTATTTAGTAACGTTTAGCATAAACTTTATCGTCTAGCTGTTGCTTAATCGCCATCGGCTATAAAAGGCTATAAGAAATTGTACAGCCGGCTACAGAAACTATTGGAAATCTTACAGCCGGCTTTAGGTCCATAGTATTTTGGAACACACATTCTACTGCCAATTTTTACCAGGGTTTTGCAAAATACAATCCAATTGATGGCCGGTATGGTATTAAATCTGCATACTCGTAGTTTTGAAGGCGTTTTTCTACGTACAAATAGGCAAGTATTGTCTTAAATATTGATTCAGTGAAATTTTATCGTGTGCAAATGAAGCAGTAAGGTGCAATACCTCTTCAGCATTTCATATCAGTAGCTCAGATTAAGGAGATTGTAACTAATGCCGGAATCACGTGCTGAGTTTGGCAGCCGAATGTGGAAGTCAACAGTCATCGCCCAATGGCTGAAATTTCGCTAATTCGAGTCATTTTCGTCCAGATGTGTATCAAATCTATTCGAATAGTTCAGACAAATCCAACATCATCCAATGGTCGCTGAGAATCGTTGCTGAATTTTACGCGACAGACGCAAAATTCAGGCATCGGGCCAATGACTTCCACTTCAAGACACATTCAGCTCCCACATTCAGCGTGTGAATGCGGCATAACAAGTTTTGAAAAATCAAGGTATACACATTCTCATGTAGTATGCGTAGTAGAAGGGGCATTACACGAGAAAAAAATTTGGCAGAGATTCTAACGCCAGACGTAAAACTTTAAAAATTGCGAATGATATGAAGAATGATGAGGCGAAAAGAAAAAGCTGAAGATATTTCAAAACGGCAAACATCAAGTTTGCCAGAAGCTTCATAAGCCAAATTTTCATTCGGAGTTTTTCCTAAACGACAGCATAGCGGCCGCGTGTTTTCGAGTGAGGGACTATCCGGTCATTAGAATGGAATAACGATTGAAACTGTTTTCTTACCCTCATAATTTAGGATGCAACTATTCGGCCTCTGAGGCCACGCTAGGCAGTATCTTGTCACAGTGAAGGCGTTACTTATGCGTCAAATCTCACGCAACCGCATTACTTACTAACTAATCTACTCTGGTGCACTGTTGAATGGGTTTTGGAGGATGCAACTATTCGGCCTCTGAGGACATGCTAGGAAGTATCTTGTCACAGTGAAGGCGTTACTTATACGTCGAGTCTCACGCAACCGCATTACTCACTCTGCTACACTGTTGATTGGGTTTTTGGAGGATGCAACTATTCGGCCTCTGAGGCCACGCTGGGAAGTATCTTTTCACAGTGAAGGCGTTACGTATGCGTCGTTATTCTTTATCAAGGAATTAGGTGAAGCAACCACATTAATCTAACTCTGCTACACTGTTGATTGGGAGTTGAAATGATGCAAATTTTTGACGCGTCTCTAAATACGTGCCGCGTTAGGAAGAGGCGCCAACACGAGCGCCTCCTTATCGAAGAGAGACACGACACGACACGACACGCCACGCCACCTAAAGGCGCCTTCTTTAAAAATTAAACTTCAAACGATGATATCTTATCCAGAAGCGTCTACTGCGGGTTGGCCTTATGTCAATGCCTTTTCATCTGATTCGTCCACATTTTTTTCCGTCGGTGCCTTCTATTTTCTTATTCCCTCGTTTTCTTTTTTTTAGCCCTCCTTCCTCATTTATACTCATTTTTCCCCATTTTCTTTTAAAAAATCATTGAGACATGTGAGTTTTTTAAATACTTTTCACACGTTCACATGAGACCAATTTTTTTTAAAACAAAAACAATTCATGCAACATCACTTTTCAAAAGAATGAAATTTTATTTTGAGCATCTCTGGGAACACGGCGCGCGCGGCCAGGCGTGAATGATCGATTATCGATATTTCCTGATTTGAAGCACTGAAAAAAAATTCTCGGCGTTTTTACCCCGGTCCGTTGGTACCTTTACCATCTCACTTTTTTTACCAATTATTGGTAATTTTACCAAGACAGACTGGTAAGCTTACCTAAAAACCGGTATTTTTACTGTTTTTTTTTTCAGGTAAGAATACCACTTTTATTGGTAATCAATTCCCGGTAACTTTGCCATTTTATCTCGGTAATTCTACCACAGTCGATAAGAAATATTGGCGTTTGTACCAAGGTCCAGTAAAATTACCGAGAAAGTTCAATAATTTTACCAAGATTTCTCGGTAAAATTACCAATTCCATAAATGGTAATTTTACCAAGAAAAAACTGGGATCAAATAGATCCCTGAATTCTTGGCAATTTTACCCTTTTCTTAGTAAATACACCGAGATTTTTTTTTTCAGTGAGATGCGGTAAAGAATCGATTAATAAGGTCTTTGTTGCGGATAACCTGTTTATCGATCCTTTCCCATAGGTTTAAATGACAAACCAATCGATACATCGCGAAGCATGCTACGCCACTGCTTCTGTCCTCTTTGAAACGTAACTCCCTTCCGTAGCAGCAACTGCAACCCACATGCTAAGCTCCGAAAATCCGCGAATATGACATCACTAACGATCGACAGCACCCACCTCCACCTCCACCTCTCCTGCGGCGAATGCTACCATTTCTCCAACATCCTCGGTTCTTGAGGTGTCGAAATATCGGGACGGGAGCTTACATCAGCGAAAGCTACTTCTCCTAAAATTGATTTATCGATATTTATCGGTGGATAATGATACGATCATATCGAACCGCAATAGAATCGGTTTCTGTTAGACGGGAGTAAGTCCAAAAAGGCATGAGCCCTGGCCACCGTCGATCTCGCAGGGAGCCAGGGCTCACGAGTTTTTTAACTTACGCCCTTCTAACAGAAACCGATTCAATACAGCCTCTGGACCGTCTCGTTGCGGCACTGCAACCGTGGCGCATGGCGTGTCACCGCTCTCTCCTACGGTGACCGCCTCTGCTCGAAGACGGGGCTACTGTCATTAAGATTGCCACGTCAAAATCTATTCAAATTTATCCATACTTTCATACTTGAGGGATTTTTTCCACAAACATTACATTTTATGTCGAAGGGGCCTGATTATTTGGAGGTAAAAATTTAAAATAAATTCTTAAATCCTTGCGAAAAGGGTCCCCTCGTTTTTTCAAAGGAGGCAAACACTGGGAAAAAACACATTGGATCTAGAGTCCAGACTCTTCCTTTTGATTTAAGCTTAAATCTGGTTGAATCAAGAGTCCTTTTCTTGTCAGTGTTTTCAAGAGTCTGGACTCTAGATCAAATGTGGTTTTTTTTCCAGTGAACCTCTGATATAGAGCTATACTGGAAAATGGAGCGTGACGGTGTCACGGACATGAGGAATAATTAAAAGATCTGATCGATCGATCGATCTAATTTCAAAACACAAGAAGTTCACCGTGAGAAATTATTTTAAAATTGGAAATCCTGTACTCAAAGTTAGGAGGAGGCAAGGAAGCTGACAGCACGCAGACTTTCTTGGCTCTGTTGGACAGAAGGAAGTATGTTGCTTTTTTTACTTTTTTTTGAAACAAAAGGCCTAATTTCTCTCCTCCCACCTCTTTAAAATATAAAGCCAAGATTTTTTTTCTCGAATATCGAACATCGTTTTTTAAGGATACTTCCAAAACATATTAGAACTTCTGGTCCAATTTTTCTCTGCGCGGTTCTGGAGGTAACGCGATCTGCATGTATTTAACAGCACTATTTCAATTATTGTCCCTGCCTTCAGATGCAAAATTGGTACTTCGATGGTCTTAATCAAGAATAATTTGCCTTTCGGTGAATTTTTTTTTTTTAAACTGCTTACTTACCTACTCGTAGATTTTCGCTCATGCTATCAATATTATAGTGCGAACTTATTACAAAGCAACAATGCAGAAATGATGACATTAGATCATTTGGCAGCAGTGAAAAACATGACTTTTCAATTACGGGAGGACATGTCATCCATATTCACGGTCGAATTGAGTAAATATTGTGATAAAGTGGCAACTCTCCGTCCAGCTTTTTACGACTTGAATGAACGACACAGATTCCGTTTTCAACCTTGGGCGTGGTTGTGGTTTCATTCATGATTCGGGTAAGTAAGAAGCTGCACTTACTCAACTGGTACTCCTTGCCTTTCAGTTATAACACGTAACTACCTTTTAAGAGCCTCACCATGAGGAACCTCTCACTGTTGAAAACTGCAATTTCTCCGGAAAATAGCCAGATGTCCTGGAAGGGGATAGAGTGGTGATGGGTTTACCATAAGCAGAGATGGAAAGTGAAATTCCACATTTTGAAAGTAATTCGTGGATCAACTTCACGAATTTACTGTAAATCGCGGCGGACAAAATGAACCAAATACGAATCAATTATCTTCCTCTCTAATAATCTTTATAGAGGAAAGGAGGCATTACTACAGTGAGCCTCAATGAAAAGTGTTAAGGGCCTCTTTATTCATTGGCGAATCGAGGGGGGGGGGGGGGGGGATACCCTCTCCACTTGAGCCAAAAAAGGGAAGGAAAAAGGAGCAGAAAGAGGAGTAAGGAAGGAAAACAACAATTAGAGTAACAGTACCAACAAAACTACGATGGTCTCCAGGACCTAACTGAGATTTTTACTTTCTCGCTCCCCTAGGTTTTCTCTTTGGGGGGATAGGAAAGGAAGGACGTTTGTTTGTTACCTACAGAATATTGTAAAGTTTAACGCCCTTGTCCTCTTATCTTTGTTATTTTTCTTTAATACTTTTAACGTTTAAGAAAAGTCAAAGTACAGCAGTTAAGTCCGTCAAACACTCAAATATTCAAAAATCTTTAGCAAAATTGCTTAAAAAAAGTTGTTCCTTGGAGAAAATTTTCTCTAGAGGCCCCATGCAGATTTTCCGGTGCTGTGTGTAGGATCGTCCCCTCAGACACTAAACATTGCCATATACGTTAGGGAGTCCCAAACAATTATTTTTTGTCAAAACTATGCTGTTAGAAATCGACTACCTTCGGCTCATACGACGCCAGCAATATTTCACTGAAAAAATTAATCAATTTTCGCCGAAATGGATCTCTGCTTCGCAAAACAGCGTTTTCGGTCAAATTTCCGAATTTTTAAAAAATATTTCCGCGCCTTGCGCGCTCAAATGTGTAATTTATATCAAAAGTATTATATTAGAAGTCAACTACCTTACATTTTTACGACGATAGAGATATTCTCTCAAACTTTAAAAAATCAGTCAACTCGCTGAAATGTATCCCATTTGCACCTAGACAGCGTTTTTGGCCAAGTTTCCGAATTTTCAAAATATACTTGCGCGCCTTTTACGGCAAAATGTTTAATTTATATCCAAAGTAGTGTGTTAGGAGTCTACTATCTCAAATTTTCGGTGCTCTAGCGTAACTGCTTCGTCCCTGAAACAATCGTCAAATCATCGAAAATCTCAATTATCGGGATCGAAAATTTCACAAGTTTAATGTTCGATGCGGCAGCACTAAAACTTCACCTAAAAATCTGAAACTTGGCCAAAAGTGTTTTCTAACCAAATGGAACACTTTTTTAACCAGAAAACGTAACTTTTCGAGGCTCGACCTTTTTTTGGGACAATTAATACACACATACTCTCAAGCTGTCTCTGGGTCCGCCTCCGTCTACCGTCTTCATCTTTCAAAATGATCGGCAACAAAAATGTGCTTAAAGACGGAGAAAGAGAGAATTTGGAACTACAATCTTTGCAATCCAATTCTGAGTGGATAGAATCGATTTCGGTGGAAAATTGACGTGCCAGAATCGATTTGGATGGACACATCCATCCACCACAATTTGGTGCTGTTGCTGCGACGAGAGCCCTAGTAGCAGATTTATATAAAAAAAAATTTAACGAAAGTATACCACTCATATAACGGTTATATAAGTAACGATTAAGTAACGGGATGTTCAAAGGAAACCGCCGTCGTATAACTGGATCACATTTTGCAATAAGGAACCACTCTCTCTGGCTCTTCCATAAAAGCACGTTTCTACGTGAGGTAACCAATGGGATGTATGTTGTTTTTAAAATAAGCCAGAAATAGTGGTTCCTTTTTGCTAAACGCGATCCAACTGTTATTAATCAAATAATTTTATAAATTGCGCGAATAACCTTTATAATTAAGTTTATATAAAAGTAATTCGTAAAAATGTTTTATATAACCGTTATACTTCAGTTATACATCTTTTATATAAGTACGCTCTTTATAAATATTTTATATAACCGTTATACTTTGATTATACATTCTTTATATAACGGTTATACTTCGTTTATATAAAGCTCTGCTAGGGAGGTGCTGGGTGCACCATTAAGAGTTGCTAGTTGATCAGGACAGCAGAGCCGAGCGAAGGTCGTGCACCTCGGTGAGCTTCACCATTGTTTTGCCCGGGCCGCAACCGCGAGGAGAGGAGAGATGGACGAGGTGCTTTCGGGCCGGAGTCGGGGGGCTGGGACCCCACCTCGGCGCAGGATCCACCACTCGCGAAGCGCCGTGCTGGAACTGAGCAGGACGCCACGGAGCCGCAGCAAGTCGCTCGCGCGTTCGCCTCGTCGCGTTCGCCGGGGACCCCGACTCCACGGAACGCACCAGAACGCCACGGAGTTGCAGCAGGTCGCTCAAACGATCGCCTCGCCGGGGACTCCAACTCCGTGGTTGCCGCTTCAGAAAAACTAGAGTACCTAGGAAAAACTCTGTCTTGAAAAATTTCTTAGTGGCCTCGATCGACGATCAAATGGACCCATTGCGTGGCGTGAATTATCGATTACGATATCTCGTCATTTGAAGCTAGGTAAAGAATCGATACTAAGGTGTTCGCTGCGAACACCTGAAAATCGATATTTTTCATAGCTAAAAGGCACAACAATCGATGTATCGCAATTCACAAGCACGCCACTGAATGGACCGCGTTGAGCAGAAAGGAACCAAGCCACATCAGCTGTTGCCAAATGTATTCGGGCAATTTAATTTTGTACATGAAAACGGTTGTGTGGATTTTTGTGCAAATTTCAGTGAATTTTCTGCATAATACGAAGCAAATTCTTGAAAATTTCTGAGATATCCGTAAGAAACTTTCTCACTGTAAAAAATCAAATTGCCCAGTTAAATTTGGCGACAGCTGACGTGGTTTGGTTCCTATCTGCGGTTCAAACACGGTCCAAATGGAGAATTAACACGCACACATTTTATAGTTCCATTTATGGAGCTGAGTTCGCAGTATATTTCATATTTTTATTCTGAAATGGGAAATATTAAAAAATAAGTCTAAGAATGAAAAAATGAGCTGCCGGAGTGATGTCATCTGGCTGCATTTCCCACTTGAACACATGCATTTTAGCAGATTAGATTATTTTTTCATGTCTCCTCCAAGAATGGTTCAATTTACAAACCAAGGAATTCTCCTGCTCAGATATCTTGGTAATTTCATTTGAAACGTAAAATTTACAAAATTTCAGACACCTGCAATATCTCCACCCCCAACCAATTCCGATCAAAGTAGGCCGTTCCATGACTGCAGGCTGATTTTTGAAATTGATAGACAAAGCTATAGAGAATAGAAATGAGGAAAAGACTGGGGTTATTCTCGGACCCATCGTCAGCCCTTTAAGTTACTCATGATTTAACTATTTTCAAAACTTTTTACTTTCTCGCTCCCCTAGGGTAGAGAGGAAGTATTGTCATCCTCCAAGAAAAAAAAAAAAAAAAAAGTTGAAATTTCATCATTTCTAGACGTTTTAAGGTCCCAGGAGTCAAAATAACCATACTTGAAAAAATGTGTGTCCGTCCGTCCGACGTCCCCCAAATCTGTCTACAGCGATATCTCAGAATCTATCTGTTCGATTTCATTCAAAATTCTCACAGAACACCATATTTATGGTCTCCTTATGCACGTCCAACGATTTTGGGGTATGCTAAAATTTGGGGGGGCTAGGGTCAAATTGGGTTAAAGGTCCATTTTCAGCAAAATCACACGGAAAGCTCATTTTGAGGGACCGTAAATTTTGAAAAATGCCTTTAATTCTTTAAAAGTGGGCATCAAGCACATCACCTGGGTCATTAATTTAAGTTCCTAAAAGATCTTTGGACCAAACTCAAAATTCAAGGGATTACGAGGCCCAAAAGTAGGGCACTTTGCTCCGCGACATCACACAAATAGCTCATTTTTAAAGACTGTAAATTTGAAAAAAAAATGCCTTTCATTTCTTCGAAAGTTGGCATAAGAGCACCACCTGGTTCAATAATGTAAGTTCCTATGAGGTCTTTGGACTAAACTAAAAATTGAAGGGTTACGCGTCATATAGCGAGGAGAGCACTTCGGTCACACGGAGAGCTCATGGACTGTAGATTTTGAAAAAATGCCTTTAATTCTTTGAAAGTTGGCTCAAAAGCACCATCTGAGTCATTAATTTAAGTTCCTAAAGGATTCATGGACTAATCTCATAATTGCAGAGGGGCCGATAGGAAACGCTCAATTCTCTGATAAATGAGTCGGAACGCTTCTAGATAATAGCAGCAAACGCTTTGAGTCAGGTGAAACCTAGGAATTCAAATGCATTATATAATGCATCATATACTATTTCCAAAATTACTCCGTAGGTAATCACAAAGCAAAATTAGACAACTAATTAGATACATACTCACATTACAAAGGTACTATGATTCATCAAGCTAACGCCAAGAACTGACACTTAGATCTTTATTAAAAACTAATATGTTTGTTGTTAATGAATTTAGAATCCCGGCAGATTCCATCTTTTGCGGTTCCTTTTTACGAGGTACTAAGCACAAATATAATGTAATAATTCGGCACAAATATGACTGATTTAATGCTTGTTAATGAAGGAGGTTATAATTGTTATAACGTGACGTTTGTTGACTTGTCTCATGTCTCTGGTTGACGTTTGTCGATGGCGCTCTCTATTGTTTTCGCTTTGAGTTACGGGGATACGCGGTAAGGAGATGGCGCTCCTGGCGGGCGTGTCGTGAACCTTCCAGCAGGTAGATTCGCCCGCCAAATTTAAAATTTGGGAGATGCTAAGCGAAAACCGTTTAGTTTTAAGACTATTTGAACATCGAATAGTCATTCTACCCATTCAAGTAGATATTTGATGGCTTTTGACCGTGATTAAGGAGAGATTATTATAATATAAAATCGTATCTGAAGTATGATGTCAATGAATCTAATGGATCCTAATGAATCGTAGAAAAGCTAAGATTTTTACGGATCGCCATCTTTGACAGGAGACTTTGTTAATCAATTACATATTTAATTGAAGATGCCTCATAAAATCAACAAGTCGAGTCCGAATATATGAATTCATCACATATCGCGAAGACATTTACAATGAAGTTCAGTGGTTTGAATAAAAATTTCATAACTATTATCCTGTGATCAAAATTCCAATCAAACTTTATGATTTTGTAAAATTGGCAGTATTTTTCTAAATATTCCAGTAAAAGTGTCTATGCCGGCGCGAAGCGCCGGCTCGAGCGAGAAAGTCCCGTGCGGTCCCCGCACCAATCCGCTAAGCGGACGGGGGGGCGAAGCCCCCCAAATGCCGGCGCGTAGCGCCGGTACGCGGCGCGAAGCGCCGCGCATAAATTGGCCGGAGGCCAATTTTTTTTTTTGCAGACCTGCGCGGAGGTATTTCAGCGATTTTCAACTACGGACCAAACATTAAAATTTTCAATAGTTGCCTCTTTAGTTTCTTTACATCGTGAATTTGTGACTTCACCACGCAACTTGCGGATTATGAGCAGGATACGCGAAGTGCCCCCCAAATCCAAACATATATCGCGCTCGGACGAGAGTTACCTATTCGCGAAGCGTGAAGTATCGCCTATCCGTGCCAGCGCGTTTGCTCTAAATTCCACTCTAAATCGAATCAATTTTCAGATTAAGGTAGTCATGTGTGTCTATGATTGGCTGCCACCTTTCTCCTTCAGGCCGCTTCAATTGTCACCGAGTTTAGCCTTCGTCCGGAGGTGGCTACCGCCACCCATGAGTGGCCATGAGGTGTATTTTCTCATTTGAAGCTATGGTAAATAATCGATTATTGATGTGTACGTTGCAAACACACTGAAAATCGACCCTAGCCCATCCCATAGGTTTAAATGGGAGATCAATCGATTCCTGAAAGGACGACACGCCACTGGTAGACTAGAGTGCCTGTATACGGGAGAGTATTGCCATCTCTGTGCCGCTCTCTGATTGGCTCATCAGTTTTAGGTTATCATGGAGCTCCAAAGTTGGCCCGGTGTAAATAAACCCAACCTAGAGGGACACGTATTATCGGCTGAGAAATGAATGATAATCATACTTAAAGCTTGATTTTCGGCAAAAATATTCATCTAAGTTCGATCCGAACTCAATTCAGAGGTTGGATGTAAAAAATGTTTTATCACACCCAAAATCACGTCAAGAACTTTGTAGAACTTTTTTGCCATCTTGTTTGTTTACATTGGGCCAAACTAGGAGCGGAGGGGCTAGGGTTTGTTTACATTGGTCCAACTTTGGGGCTCCATGATAGCCGACCAATCCGAAAGCGGCACACTTTTTCTGTAGTAAAAGGATTGAGAAGGCAATACTCTCCCGTATACAGCAGTGGCGTGGCGTGCTTTGCGATATATCGATTGTTCTACCATTTAAACCAATGGTAATGAATCGATTATTAAGGTGTTCGCTGCGAACACCCTGATCATCGATCATTTTCCATAGGTTTAAATGACATAACAATCGATATATCGCAAAGCACGCCACGCCACTGGTATACAGGTACTCTAATATTTTCCCATTTAAAACCATAGTAAATAATAGATTATTGAGGTGTGCGACTGTGCGTTGCAAAAACACTGAAAATCGACACTAACTCATGGGTTCAAATGAGAGATCAATCTATTCCTGAAAGGACGACACGCCACTGGTCCAGACGGGCACCAGCTACGCAAATGTCACTCTGAGCTAACAGTAAACACACTGAGACAGTGACACAGTTGAGTGCCGCCAAAGCACTCATAATCGAATCTTCCTGAATGTATGAGCGGCATTGAGCTTTCCATCGCTGCTGACATTGCTGCCGAAACGAAAAAGGAGCGCAGAGTTTACCCCTGCCGATCAATGGAAATCCAACGATTTGTAGCGAAGACGGCAACACTGTACAGGGGACGGCGCGCGACTTTACATGAGCCGCCGAGGCGCTGAGTCTTTACGGAAAACCTGGCTCAAGCGTGTCTCAGTCGAACGATGTAGGATCGACATCCGAACGCTGGCCGCATTCACGACATTTTTAGACATGAAATATTTCAATTCTAATAGGGATCCAAAGACCCGCAGCAGGTCTGGTCGCGTGCGCCGGCCTGCATGTATGACGTGTTGCATCATCACAAACTGTAGGCGTTTTATGCGAGCGAGTTGGTTGAATGACTTAATGGGAATGCGCTACAGTTAAAAATAAGGTAAGTCTACACTTCTACAGCACTGCCATGCTAAGGAAAAACTCCGTATGAACCTTCAGACGTTGCCAAATTTCCTTTGATAAACTACGAATTAACAGAGAAATTTGTAATTATTTTTCATCCAATTTTTTCAGATACTTTCATTCGCAGCCAGATCCACATCATCTGCAAATCTCTAGAGAAACTATTCATAAATATTCTAAAAAATGATGATCATTTTATTGGAGCAAATTTGGCAACTCTCGAATGTTCATAGGGCTTTCTTCCTTAGCATGACAGAGTAGGATAGTACGGTGGGTAGTTGCAACTTAGTGGCAAATCGTGATACAGTTTAGCGGTTTTCAGGGATTAAAGTAGATGACATTTTAAGAGTTTTGAGTCGAAGAGGCATTTCGAATTTAGTGGCAGATCCAAGATGGCGGCCATTCAAAATGGCGCCCGGGCGCGTACTTTGAGCCGCTGTAGATCGAGATCCACTGAACCGATTTAATTTTTCTTTTTTTTGTTTAAAAGATAATTTAAAGGTAAATATAAAAAAATTACAAAATTTTTGATTTTGACTATATACAGGGTGTTTTTTCCACAAAAACCGGTTTTTCAGAAACCCAAAAATCGTTTACATTTAAATAACTTTTCAGGATGGGCGTACCAGCAATTTAAGATGTGTTTATTCTGAAAGTGCTTGTTTTTAGCTTTCCAACGATATATTACACTATGGGTCTGTAATTAACAGTTTGCGTAATATCTTAATCCGCGCGGCGGCGGCACGCGATGGACCTCCGAAATAGCAGTGTAGCGCATACGCCATATCGCTCTAGTTCCGCTTCTACTGAACTGATTTCAGATTTTTTTGTTTTGTTCGGAAGGAGTATCAACGGAGAAATTTGAAGATAGCTAAGGAGGGTCTGAGCCCCCGACTCCTTTTTTATTCAATATAGAAAATGTCTATTTTTGTGCTATTCAGTGTTTTTTCCTTCTAGTACGTTGGCTTAGTGCCAAAAAAAGGGCAAAATGCTGCAAATCGTGTTATACCACTTTAGGAGGTCAAACAAGATGACATTTGAAGAGTTTTGAGTCGAAGAGGCATTTTCAAAATGGTGGCAGATCCAAGATGGCGGCCATTCAAAATGGCGGCCGGCGCGTACTTTGAGCCGCTATAGATCGAGATCCACTGAACCGATTTTATTTCTCTTTTTTTTGTTTGATAGATAATTGAAAGGTAAATACAACAAAATCACAAACTTTTTGATTTTGACAATATACAGGGTGTTTTTTCCACAAAACCCGGTTTTTGTGCATTGATAAAAAAGCTTTTAACCCATATATCTTTTAAAATCGCATTATTAAGGCCCCTTTAAATACTCGCCATGTAAAAGAGCGTCTTTTGAGCTTTCCAACGATATATTACATGATGGGTCTATAATTTAAGGTTTTTGCACCACTGCGATCCGCGCGACGGCGGCACAGCGCGGGCCTGCATAAATTAATCCAGGGGCATATGTTGAAAAGAAGCCTCCCGTGGAATAGTGAATGGGGCAAGTGTAAAAAGTGGCCTAATCTCTTCTTTTCGATGTGCAGAAAAATAATTTAGATGTTGTCTAGCTCAATTTTGCGTCCAACCCCTCCAATTCAAGATGGCGGCCAAAATGGGGGCTCGGGGGTTGAAGATGTTGGAATTTGTTTTTGATGCCGTGTAAGGGGTCTATAACTATGTAACTTTGGTCGTAGAGTCCGAATTTGAGGTCCAAAATTGTCTCCGGCTCAAAGGGATGCCCAAAATCCAATATGGCCGCCAAAATTTCCACGATAGGGTCAAATCTCCGAAAGTTGCGTAAAACTGCCAAGTAGTATATCTTTCATAGGGTTTTCTGGGTCGTAAATTTCACCGATGAGGTCAGAATTTCACTACAGGTTTATTGAAGCCCAGAAATTTCAAAATGGCGGCCAATATGGCTGCCGTTGCGGAGTGAAATATTTTGTTGAGGCTCGTATCCTCGAGTGAGGTGCCCCTGCATGGGATTTTTGGGTCGCAAATTCCACAAATGAGGTCCAAATACCGAAACAGGCCGATAAATGTTCTCTAAGAACCAAGATGGTGGCCAACATGGCTGCCGCTCAGATAATGAGAACGGTAGAGAAGTTACCTTTCTGTCATTGCGGGATTGGCTGATGGTGGAATTTTTGGTATCGATTTATCTTAAATCTCAGCTTATTATCTGATTTTATTTTAAAAATAAAATAAAAAAAAAAAAAAAAAATTAAAATCGTGGTGAGAATCCCGCTCTCCAAAGTTGGAATCCCCCTTTGTCCGCTGAACTCCCAAGGGTGACCTTTGTATTCAGAATTGTGTATTTTGTCCTTCAAGCGAGAAAAGTATCTTCTTAGGAAAAATCAGGAAATACGTTCTTGAACATGTCCTAGATGTACTACAGACAACTATCACTACCACTCCGATGTACTTGATGACTACATACAGAATCAGCGGGGTACATAACATGCACGAAAATTCATCATTGTATGCATGGTAACTTCTCTACCGTTCTCACTATCTGAGCGGCAGCCATGTTGGCCGCCATTTTGAAATTTCTGGGCTTCAATAAACCTGTAGTGAAATTCTGACCTCATCGGTGAAATTTACGACCCAGAAAACCCTATGAAAGATATACTACTTGGCAGTTTTACGCAACTTTCGGAGATTTGACCCTATCGTGGAAATTTTGGCGGCCATATTGGATTTTGGGCATCCCTTTGAGCCGGAGACAATTTTGGACCTCAAATTCGGACTCTACGACCAAAGTTACATAGTTATAGACCCCTTACACGGCATCAAAAACAAATTCCAACATCTTCAACCCCCGAGCCCCCATTTTGGCCGCCATCTTGAATTGGAGGGGTTGGACGCAAAATTGAGCTAGACAACATCTAAATTATTTTTCTGCACATCGAAAAGAAGAGATTAGGCCACTTTTTACACTTGCCCCATTCACTATTCCACGGGAGGCTTCTTTTCAACATATGCCCCTGGATTAATTTATGCAGGCCCGCGCTGTGCCGCCGTCGCGCGGATCGCAGTGGTGCAAAAACCTTAAATTATAGACCCATCATGTAATATATCGTTGAAAAGCTCAAAGGACGCTCTTTTACATGGCGAGTATTTAAAGCGGCCTTAATAATGCGATTTTAAAAGATATATGGGTTAAAAGCTTTTTTATCAATGCACAAAAACCGGGTTTTGTGGAAAAAACACCCTGTATATTGTCAAAATCAAAAAGTTTGTGATTTTGTTGTATTTACCTTTCAATTATCTATCAAACAAAAAAAAGAGAAATAAAATCGGTTCAGTGGATCTCGATCTATAGCGGCTCAAAGTACGCGCCGGCCGCCATTTTGAATGGCCGCCATCTTGGATCTGCCACCATTTTGAAAATGCCTCTTCGACTCAAAACTCTTCAAATGTCATCTAGTTTGATCCCTGAAAGCCGCTAAACTGTATCACGATTTGCCACTATTTGCCCTTTTTTGGTAATTAGCCACCGTACTAGGAGTAAGTATGCAGACATCGAGGTATTAAACTAATTATATTGCAGCACTGATTTTACTTGAAATCTCTCTCAAAATACGGACCCATTCCGATTGGAGGCATATTTCACTTGCTTTTTTACATAAAACGTCTCTCGTAAACGCTGAATAAAAAATGAAAATATTCGAACGCAATTACTGGCCGTTTGATTTGGCTAATCAAATGCAGTATTTTGCATTCGGATACTTTCAGTTTCATTTCTGGGTTTTTAAAATACATTTTGTGGAGTTAATTTATTGAAAAGTAGCTTCGAGGGTCATAGATTTGATTTTCACTAAAGTGAAATCAGTAATCAGTATTTTAGCTTTTACACGCTTACTACTCTTCAAAATTAGGTAAACATTTTTTGGTGGGAAGAAAAAAAACTATTTGCTGTTCTGGAAAATGTTTTAGATAATTATAAAGAAACAACATTTTCACAACACTGTAATCACTCAGGTTCCTTTTCCCTAAATGCGATCCGATTATGAGGTGTCTTTCCAATTTCAAACAAGCATATAACTCAGTATAGTGATGTTACCTTACAAAAAACAAAATAAAATGGAATTGATGTCTTGGGCGAGGGCCAGTTGCCCCATAAGGAGTGCGAAAAATCACTTATTCTTTTGAAAAAATGCGGATGTGTTCTTTTTTAAAATCAATGTATAATTTTCTTCAAATTTAAAGTTCTAAGTTAATTTTTTAGATGAGGATTTGCTCTATAATATATTCCTTGACCATACCCTATTTGCTGCACGAACATCAAAATGCAAAGCTTAAAAAAACTTTGAACGCGATTTTCTCAAAGCTTCAAAACTTGACATCCGCTGCTTATACATAGTATATGGTTTCATACATAAATGAATTCCTGAGACAAATAATATTTGGCAAATATTGTTTCCTCGGAGGTTTGTGTAATAAGTGAGAGGACATTGAAAAGTATCTCGACAAACGGATTTAGAGAGGGATTAAACAACTCTAATAAAATAACAAAATTTTGACTTTGAATTTCTTTTATTTCGTAGAATCGTTTTTTTCCCATTAATTTTTTGAAATTGTGTTTTCACAATTCTATTTGAATTTCTGTGTTCACAATTCTATCTATCACCAACAAGCACTTTTACATACAATTTTAATCTTCTTTTTTTCTTTCTTTTCGAAAAAAAAAACCACAATTTTATTCAAATAGATAGCAATATAAAGTTGCTAACAGTGTTTCGTACCTTTCTACATGCATTACAAGGTATTAAACTTAAAGTCGATGCCTTAAAATTAAATAGCTTAAAGTCACATAACGACGGCGTAAGTCGGCAATCACGTAACTCGTTTGCAGTGTTTGAAAATCTCCGCCTCTAAGTTATTGTTTTAATAGAGAACAAATTGACATCACTTATTCAAGTTTTTGCAGAATTTTCTACGCGCAGAGAAGAAAAACCACGGCAGTTTTAAAAAATTGCCGTTGAGTAGTTTTCCGTTGAAAAGAAAAAGTATGATAGGAAGTCTGCGACGTCGCAAACCGAGTTATGTGGTTGCCGACTTACACCGTCGATAAGCTCCGTAAGAATACGGCATCATCAAGTATATGCACTGAATTATGATAGATTCGCAGGAACAATGCTCACTCGGTTACCAATGCTGAACCGATGTCTGTGTGGCATAAACGAAATTTTGAAGGCGCTTTGTGTGTATTCTCTTTACAACGAAGTTCAAAAATTCAAGTTTTAGGAGTGTTCCCTCTGATAAATTCAAAGATGAGGTACTTAAAGCGTGCAAATCTACCGCGCAAGTTGACGACCAAAGTTGGCTTAAAGATGTGCTGAAAGAATAATAGAATTTTAGAATTTTCTCTGACGGAACATTATGACGTTGCTGTTGATCCTCTACATGCATCGTAGATTTGCGCACCTTAAATGTACTTTGGAGGTGTGAACAACCATTTATCGTAAGTATGATACTTAATTGTACTTCCAAGTAAAACTCATTTTTTTTTTGGCGAGATTATAAAAGTAAATACAAATTGGAACTAAAAAAATTTCAGATTCTTACAATTAGCCAAAGGCCTATGTTTATAATCTAATAACAAGAAAACATAAAGCACACAACATTAATCACCTGTACATAAAAGTGCAGCGTCGGAAGCGTTGATAAAGCATCTCGTCGGCTTTTACAAGTACAAATCGCCCTCGCCATGTCAAGAATAGTTGAAGCACCTATAACTTTTGCATTGGATAATTTTCTCCAATACGCAAACATGAATATTGGTTTCTCGTCACAGATCATTGATACGATCAGATGAAAAGTAACTCTTCTCTGTTTTCTTATTTCTATAGAAATGCTTTTTAATCAAACGCTTAGTCATTTTGGATTAACTCCGAACAAATCTAAATTTTTCATCTGTAATCGATCGGTATATTCGCTTTTGTCTTTTCGTGGCATTTGCATATATTTATTCTGGAATAAAAAAGTAAATTATAGAAACTCAAGCTAATGAGATACGGAAAATATACAAATTCTTGTATTTTAAATCGGATATTCGAGAAAGTTTGCCAAAAAACTTGGTGTTTCTCCAAAATTGCAGAACTTTAAATCATGGATTCAACGAAAAAAAAAGTAGGAATCAAGTTGGAATTTTAAGTAATGTCCAATGGACTTGTTTCTAGTTTCACGCTTCAGTACTCGCACAAATGAGCTAATTTTTGTCCGTCACGATTACTTGCCTGCGAGAGATAAACAAAAAAGGGAGGAGCGGCAGTGAGAAGATCGTATGTGAAACTTTTCATTTTCATGCAAAAGAATGGTCAACAACTATCAGTTAGTGTTTTATTCATTCATGAAAGGTGCTGGGAAGGGGGGCATGAGACATTGTAATTTGACTATACTATCGACCCCTGGGTATTACTACCAAAACCAGCACCTATTTTGTCGGCGATTAGCCGAGGGTAAAACCCTCGTTTCCACCGTCCACCACGAGGAGGAACCGACATCAGACGGCAACGCCCTGGTTCGCAACGACAAGTTCTGGGCGCACCCTCACTCACAACAGTGAACAATTCGCCAATGACCGAATGCAGGGAACTCCTCTACCACCGTGCGATCCCGCAGCAGGACAACAAACTCGTAGCTGGATACTCTCTACAGAGATAGAGATTGCTGAAACTTTGTCCGGCTTGTTCGGCCCAGGAGAACAGAATACCCTGAGCCACGAGACCCCGGAACTCTCGTGAAGTATTCGGCTCGTCCTGCATCAAAACCTACTTCAATCTGCAACATCGCCCCAACCACCAGCCCGTTTGAGAGGCGTCCGACCCTCCGGTTCCGACTTTGCCTGGTCTAAAGTGTCCCGGGGGGGATGACGGCTTTAGACTTAATGCGCAAGCATCGGCAGATACCGGAGGTTGACCGCAGAACAGGATTGCCAGGCTTCGATCGGTCACCCCTGCATTTGGTCACTGACGAATCGCGCAAAGTCGGTCACAGATCGGGATTTCAGACCACTGTGTACCGGTTGATCCTTGCACCTCGCGGTTCAAGGATATGGCCTAACTACTATCAGTGGTCCTCTGAAGATCATCGTTCCCCTCATGTTCCTCAGGTTCCGCTTGATCTCTTCCGTAAGCCAGGGATATGGGCTAACAACCAAGGTAATAACGTACCAAGGTTCCGCTTGATCCAAGGCTGCAATGGATATGGCCTAACATCCAAGGTGTAAACAGCCTTGCTGCGCGCGAAGCAGGGCACCAAGGAAGCGGTTGATCCATGCCCGAGCGTATTAGGGATATGGGCTAACAACCAAGGTAATAACGTACCAAGGATGCGCTTGATCCTAAATTGCTCGTTACGATGTGTGAAGAGATATGGGCTAACAACCTGAGGCGAGGGAGGGTGCAGAATCACAACAGGTTTGCCGGCGTTTGGCACGGGTCGGAGACCCGTCCCAGGTCCACCACGAGGAGGCTCCGGCACCAGACCCTCCGCTCTCTCATTTTCATCTCATTTTCATTTCATCTCGTCTCATTTTCATTTCATCTCGTCTCATTTTCATTTCATCTCGTCTCATTTTCATTTCATCTCGTCTCATTTTCATTTCATCTCATCTCATTATCATTTCATCTCATTATCATTTCATCTCATTATCATTTCATCTCATTATCATTTCATCTCATTATCATTTCATCTCATTATCATTTCATCTCATTTTCATTTCATCTCATTTTCATTTCATCTCATTTTCATTTCATCTCATTTTCATTTCATCTCATTTTCATTTCATCTCATTTTCATTTCATCTCATTATCAATTCATCTCATTTTCATCTCATTATCATCTCTTTATCATCTCGTTATCATCTCATTATCATCTCATTATCATCTCATTTTAATCTCATTTTAATCTCATTTTCATCTCATTTTTCATCTCATCCCCTTTTCATCCCCTTTTCATCCCCTTTTCATCTCATTTTCATCTCATCTCCTTTTTATCTCTTTTTCATCTCATCACCTTTTCATCTCTATATCATCACCTTTTCATCTCATTATCATCACCTTTCCATCTCATTATCATCTCATTTTCATTTCATCCCCTTATTATTATCTCCTTATTATCTCCTTTTTATCTCCTTTTTATCTCCTTTTTATCTCCTTTTTATCTCCTTTTTATCTCCTTTTTATCTCCTTTTTATCTCCTTTTTATCTCCTTTTTATCTCCTTTTTATCTCCTTTTTATCTCCTTTTTATCTCCTTTTTATCTCCTTTTTATCTCCTTTTTATCTCCTTTTCATCTCCTTTTCATCTCTTTTTCATCTCATCTCCTTTTCATCTCTATATCATCTATCCCTTTACCTATCTCTATACCTATCTCCATACCTATCTCCACCTATCTCCCCTATGTCTATACCTATCCATCTCATTATCATCACCTTTTCATCTCCTTTCATCATTTCATCCTTTTCATCTCCTTTTCATCTCCTTTTCATCTCTTTTTCATCTCATCTCCTGTTCGTCTCCTTTTCGTCTCCTTTTCGTCTCCTTTTCATCTCTTTATTCGTGTCTTAGTGAGGGCATTTACATCCAAGTAATCACTTCCACTTTAGTTCGGATTCATACCAACAAGATGCATATGATTCAAAATTTATATGAGCTACATTAAATAATTTTTCAATTAGTTATAAATCTGCATACATATTAAATTTGGAAAGTCCCTTTTTATTACCTCATCCATTTAAATTGGCAAAGAAAAATGTTGGCATTTGGAAATTTAATAAAATTGTATATGGTAAAGTAAAAAAGTATGTGTACAAGGGAGTAAAAGGGAGGTATGGATATGTTTATAAACTTCAGATACTAGTTCAAATAAAGCACAGTCACCGATTGAATTTAATCAAATGCTTTAGTTCAAAGATGACTCATTAACTTTGGCAAAAACGGTACCGCCATCTGCTGTAGGATTCGACGTGACATTATCAGGGGCTGCATGTTGTAATGATTGCTAATCAAATTAATTTCGAATGAAAATAACTTTAGATAATGGAGTCCGTCCTTTCTCATCCGTATATCCCCTATCATGTCTTACCCACAAGTATTCATAATTGAGTTGATATTGCTTATGAGACGCTAAAAAGCGTACCTTGCTCCGATGAGCAGTCAGGCTAGGACATAGGTAAATAAGAGCACTGGACGTGCATTGCAACTCTAAATTGTACAGCTGAACTTGCTGTATATTTTCCTTTGATTCAAAAAATTGTTTCTATAAAATCTCCGGGCTCAGGAGCTTTAATTTATTGCTAGGAAAAATAACTACTAATTGTGCAACTATCATTACTAATTAAAAAGAAGAGAAACGATATGAAGATAATCATATGAAGTCAAATGAATGGATGGGAGTTATTGGTGAAAGAGGAGGGAATAGAATTTTCGTGAGCATTGTGCGTTTGAAATATCAAGAAAAGTTAAGATAGTAGTCCCATACCTACCCATTAGACCTATACCCATCCACTCCCTAACAAAAACTAAAAGAAAATAAACAGAGATGAGGAAGAGATTTTAATTATTCGTCCCGCCATCATGGACCCCTGCCAACTCAGACATGTTTTATCTATCGAAGGGGTTTTCTCTACCGCCCTCAGGCCTTCCCGTGCACCCGGGTCCTGGGTCATTGGTGTCGGCCTTCAACGGATGCCATGGCTGCCGACCGTCCAACGGAAGTGCAAGCACTACTGCGACCCCAAACCAAAAGCTGCGGTAGCGTACGCCCCCCGTTCTAATAATACTGGGCGCTAGAATATTTAAAATCCCTAAGACCACTTTATTTGGGAGGGGGAGGGACTGAAAAGTAAAGTACGAAAGTTAATTGAATTTTTGTTCTTTTCTTCTTTCTCTCCATCCTGTTCTTCTTTCTTTTCTCTTTTTCTCTCGTTACTTCCTGCTCCTCTTTCTCTATTCTTCCTGCTCTTCTTCTCTCTTTTCTTCTCTCTTTTCTTCTCTCTTTTCTTCTCTCTTTTCTTCTCTCTTTTCATCTCTCTTTTCATCTCTCTTTTCATCTCTCTTTTCATCTCTCTTTTCATCTCTCTTTTCATCTCTCTTTTCATCTCTCTTTTCATCTCTCTTTTCATCTCTCTTTTCATCTCTTTTCATCTCTCTTTTCATCTCTTTTCATCTCATCTCTCTTTTCATCTCTTTTTCATCTCTCTTTTCATCTCTCCCCCTATCTCTCATCTCTTTTTACCTCTTTTTCTTCTCTTTTTTTCTACCTCTTTTTCTTCTCTTTTGTTCTATCTCTTTTCCATCCTCCTCTTCTCTAGCAGAATAAATCTCACTTAATTGATGAAGTTTTTTGACGCAAGAGGCTACGTCCAAGCGCTGCAAAATTTCTAAATTTAAGTTCGAGAAAGGAGCATTGCAGCCCCAGAACGAAAATTGTTTAAATGAAAAATAATATATTGCTATGGAAATTATGTAACAAGGATGAAACTATCATTACTAATTTAAAAAAAGCGGAACGAAGTGGAGATTGTCGATAGAATGTAGAATGAAGATAATAATGTGACAAATTTCATTTTAAATTTTCATTATTTTCCAAACGTAGAACACTCACGAAAACTTTAATAATCCCTCTTTCACCAATAACCCCCTCCATTTAGATGTCTTCGTACGATCGAAACGAGATACGCGGTCTAGTAGGTTCACCGTCGTCGTTTGATAGATATATCCCTGCCGCTCAGGAATTAAAAAACTGAAATCTTTTTAATAACATTACTTTATTCCTAATTATGTAAAATTATATTTTGCAATGAGGAATTAATATTATAGGCTCATTTTTAAAACGGCGCACATGTGTCACTAGTGTTGCGTTCCCACGCAGAAAGGCGTGCCTCTTCTTTCTCTTTATCGTCCTTTTTCTCCATCCTCTTCTTGTTTTTTTGTTCTTCCTCGTTTCTCTCTGCTTCCGTTCAATTCTCTTAAATCTGTACATTTTGCACCTCTTTTTTTTACTCTTGTTCATCTCCTTCTTTCACTTTCCGTTTTTTCCCTTCTTCTTTTCCTGATTTTACTTTCCCTTCTTCCTCTCTTGGACCTTTTTCTTCTTTTTCTCCCTCTTCCTCGAATTATTCTTCAATCTCTCTTTCCTCACCTCTCTTTCCTCATCTCTCTCTTTTCTCATCTCTCATTTCTCATCCTCTTTCCTCTCTTCTTTATTCTCTTATTCTTCTTCCTCCTCTTCTTTTTATCTTTCCACCTTTTTTCTTCTCTTTCTCTTCTTCTCTTCCTCCTATTTTCTATCCCTTTCTCCCCTCTCTCGACCCCCCCACCCTTTCTTCATAGTCTTTTACTTCACTCTCTCCCGTCTCCTTATTACTATCTTCTTTCTTCTGTTTTGTCTCGCTTCTCTCTGTTCTTCCTCTTCTCTTTCCTCCATGTTTTCTTTCTCTTTTATTTCTTCCTATTCTTCTCTCTCTTCTTCTCTCTCTTCTTTTATCTCTTTTTCTACCTCTCTTAGTATTCTTTTTCCTCCTTCTCTTATTATTCTTTTTCCTCCTTCTCTTATTATTCTTTTTCCTCTTCTTCTCCTCTTCAAGTGGAAGATCACTTTGACTTGCCCTATACATATAGGTCGCTTTCTCACGAATGAGCCAGAAATAGTAGTTCCTTATTAGCATAATGTAGTATTAAGATCACCAGGAAATCCAGTAGCCATAGTAATTAACTTCTGAAATTGGTTTTCAACCAGCTGGTAAATGTTAGCAAATGCATGACAAGCACTCGGCGTTGTAAAGAAATGGGCAATCCATGCAGGAGCCAAAAGTTCGCGGCATTTAGACGGTCATCAAATGTAACGTTCAAAGTAAATCAAGCTTTTTATGGCAGAAAAAAAATAATCCCGTGTCGATCTTTTAAATAGCGCAATATTCAAATAGTAAACCCTAGTCCATCAAACGAATTTTTGTAACGGGTGTGGCAGATAAGTGGGAAATGTGCAATTCATGAAAAAATTAAAATATTAATGATTTCAACTAAAACTAGTCTCCAAAATATACCCTGTGAAAAATTCACTGCTAAAATCTAATTTTTCAGCATCAAAAAATTAGTTTCAACTTTCTATTCGCTACAAGGCTCCATGTAATTTTGAACAATGAAACACGTATTTCTTGAACTAGTAAAAACAGCACTTTTTGCAAGTCTCCTCCAAGCCCCTTACTTAAAAGAGGTCAATTTAATCAGTTTTTGAGATTCACCTGTTTCTTGCTTTTCATCCCTCTTTTTCAAGTTTGCATTCACTTAATAATTGAGGCCTTAATTTTGATTTTTGCAAGTTCCAAAAATACCTTGCAATTTGGAGGGTATGCAACCTGCTTAGTTTTTCATCAATGCAATTTGTGTAACCCTGTTTGGTGTATGATGCTGAATACATTTGAATTTTTCCCTCCCTTTCGCCGCCATTGCGGGGAATTGGTTAACGTTACTTTGAGGAAGGTCTTTATAATTTTCCTCGGACTCGTTCATAGGTGGACATATTTGAATCAAAAGAAAATATTTCCATTGTGACAAGAGCCCCGCTATGCTTTAATTCGTGCGACTGTGAGTGTCAGAGCCCAGGTTACGATGAAGACAGTTCCTTTTGATTGAGATACGTTCATAAATGGAAGCCTTCAAGCTCAATTAGTCTAACTCCAAAATGTGGCCTATATTACTCTCACGATTCATTTCATTTGATAGAAAATAAAACTAAATGCTGCCGTTAAATTCAAAAAGTATGCGCTTTTGCAAAATCTGGGAATTTCTTACTTTCAAGACATTCCGTTCTCCAATTTTTCGGGTCTACTAAGACAGAATATCAGAAAGAATTTAATTCGAAAACGACCCATCTCGGAAAAATGACATTTTTTCAGGAGACGATAAAAACCACGCAACAGTCAGAAAATGAGTGTTTCAGTGCATAACAATAAACATTGTAAATAACCCGGCACAGTGCTCCTGAAGGTATACTACAAAAGCTCACTTCGAAAAATTGAGAGAAAAGACAAATAGTAGGTTCGTTCGCCATTCATTCTGAGAGTTGGAGGGAGTTGGAGAGATTTTACCGTGATGAAGTGATGATCTGTAAATTCAGGAACGGTTCTGGTGCAGAGTGAACATTTTCCGTCTTTGCGCACCGCCTTGACGAAGGTTGGAGACCAAAAAAATATTGACTGTAAAAGAAAGAAATGAATGCTTTATTAGATAAATCCAAAATAAAAATGCCATAAATATAATATTATCGTTCCCATGGAGCATAGAGCAACGGAAATTTGAAAGAATGGTACAAGTCAATGGAAAAAATTACAATTTTTTATCATTTAAATTGTGTTATTTTTAAATTTTTTGGTTCATAAAGTCCCATCATAAACGATCTAATAGTTTTATGAGTGAGGCCGTTAGGCAATTCGAAATACAAAAAAAGTGCAACTTATCGCGACTAAGAGAAGTCCCTTCAAACAAAGAATGGACAACATATTCAACACTCCGATTTAATAGCAGTAATTTTGCTATGTAATCGCAATTGATTGAAACCTGTGCTGCCTTGACTTGCTAAGACTCAAACAAATGGAATTTTACACTGACCACAATGATTGCTCATCTGTGCACAAATTGTGGGTCTTAACTTGTTAATTTAAAAAAAAACATTCCTGGGCTTTGAAATATGCCTCTGGATTGGTTTTACATACTTAGAAAAAGATCTTGAACAAACATGTTACGTTTTGCCCTATCAAACTTTTCTGCTCCTGCGTTAATGTCTCTCATGGAGATGTTGCATGCGTGAGGCATTTGCGCTTTGACTGTTGATTCTTGTGTAAAAGTTCGCGAAAAACACGATGGTGCCATTGGTTTTCCCTGAAATCAACTCTCAAGCTCAAAAAAGGCTCTCAAGTTGAGGCCAAAATGGAGGGGATATCCCACGCTACCCTGAAAGTCCACCTCTACATCAAGACAAACTCTCCATACAAAGATAGGGAGCAAATACATTGGCAGGGTTGCCGTGATTTCAGTTTTAGAGTCCCCAAATAAGGTGGCAGCCCTGTCAATATATTTGCTCCCTATCTTTGAATGGAGAGTTTGTCTTGATACTGAGGTGGACTCTCAGGATAGCGTGGGATATCCCCTCCATTTTGGCCTCAAATTGAGAGCTTTTTTTGAGCTTGGGAGTTGATTTCAGAGAAAACCAGTGGCACCATCGTGTTTCTCGCGAACTTTTACAGAAAAATCAACAATCAAATCGCAAATTCCTCACACATGCAACATCTCCATTGTAAGTCAGTCGAAAAGAGTTCTTCTTCATTTTGTCGATTTGCAATTTTATCGCTTTGAAAGTCGAGACAGTCGTGTTAAGCAAGCGTTTGGCCCCATCCAAAATCTTTGCCTCGATATTTTTGTGGCAATATTCGGTGCGGACACAGCCTAAAAGTTTCTAAGTCAGCGGAAAAAAAATTCTCCTTCATTGCGTGGATACGCAATTTCACCTACTTGGAAATCGAAACGGAGTACTTGCGTCCCGCGTATAGCCCCATCCGATTTTTCTACTCCGTCTTAAAAGTCTAAGTCAGCGGAAAAGAGACCAAACTTTTTTTTTCATTGTTGTTAATATGCTGGAAAGATTTGTTGCTTCATGATTGTGACCGGATCTGTGAAAAGGGATCTCATCTACCCGGAAAAATTCTAGGAAACTTTGGACTTTGCGGCAAAAACGATCACCGGAAGTGCCTGCAGAACTGATGGGATACTTCAAGCATCCCTTGATCTCTACCCGATCTCCAGTAAAGGTCTCGGCTCTTGCTTGACTCGCGATTCGCGCTAATGCTGCCATGCTGAGGAAATACGCCATATGAACATTCGAGAGTTGCCATTCCTTCGACAAAATGTCTATTTTTGAGGAGAGTTATGAATATTGTTACTTCAAATTTTCAGAATCTTTAGGTGAAATTGGGAACCAAATTCTCTGAAAAATTGGAAGAAAAATATTCATAAGTTATTTACCACACTGGAAAAAAAAACACATTGGATCTAGAGTCCAGACTCCTGAAAACATTAACAAGAAAAAATACTCTTGATTCGATTATTGCCTAAATCAAAAGGAAATCCGCTCAAATGAAGAGGCTTGGTTCTTGATTTAAGCAAAAATCCGATTGAATCAAGAGTATTTTTTCTTGTCGATGTTTTTAAGAGTCTGGACTCTAGATCCAATGTGTTTTATTTCCAGTGCAGGGAATTCGTGTTTTTCATGAGCATTCGAGAGTTGCCAAATTTCCTTCGATAAAATGTTCATTTTTGAGGAAAGTTATACGATTTCCTTGAAATTTTTAGGGACTTTAGATCAAACTACGAACAGAATTCTCTGAATAATTGGAAGAAAAATGTTCACAAGTTATTTACCGGGGAATTCGTGTTTTTCAGACACAATTTGGCAACGTCTGAAGGTTCATACGGCGTTCTTCCTTAGCACGGCAGAATGGGTCAGTTGCGCTGGTCACAAATTCGTGTTTTATGGTTTATCCTTGCAGATCAACTAAAAATAATAAGACCTGTCCGAACAGCAACGTTCTACGTTGCATATTAACTAAAAATCGCGCCAAAAAAACCCGATTTATGACGTCATCCACTGCGTTAGTACATACCATGTTATGCACATAGAGTGCATAGAGTCGTAATGCAAGTGGAACTTGGAAGAGCTGGCGCCGCACTTTTAAGCATTTTCCGGGTCCCGAATTCCGAGATTCCTGTGCGGCGCTGGGTCCCTTTTTCGATACATAATCGATTGTTTGCGATACACGGGGACTCGGCCATATTCCACACCGCCATTTTGGATCGAATTTGTATCGAAAAAGTGACCCCGCACACCGGGCTCAGAACTCGTCGAGCAGAACATGGCGCCAGCTCTCCCACTTACATTACGACTCTAAGTACTCTATGGTTATGCACTACCGCGGTGGAAGACTTAAAAAATTCGACTTTTCAAAGGAAGATATCTCGGTTAATATTCAACGTAGAAAGATGCTGATTTGACAGATCTTCTTAATTTTAGCTGATCTACAAGGATCAATCATTAAAAACACGATTCTGTCACTAGCGCAACTTGCCCGTTGTAAGTTCCGAAATGCGCACGCTATTTGGAAATCCGTAGGGCAGCGCGCCTACACAAGTTCCGAAGGTGCACACAAAAATGGAGCGCGTTTTCATCAAAAGGAATACATTTTATATAATTCATTATGCAAGGTTGTAGCCTACGCAATTTTCACAATGTCTACGAAGTTTGCGAACGACCGATTGGTCGTTAGTTAGTGAACATGCTGCACCCGTGGAGGGATCTTGAGGAGAATTGTTTCCATCAATGCCGGAATTTGCTCAAAATCTAGATCTTTAGAGGTTTGCATTGCATAATCCATAAATCAAGAATTCGAAATATCACAAGCGACATGAGTTCTAACTGATTATGAGCGTGATATTTGATACCATTGTCAACGACTCTCCGCCTGTCCCGTCTCACGCCCAGCCATTGGTCAATGACGTCACACCTAAGCTGAACGGTGATTGGGGGAGGCGGTGAGCCGGATGACGCCGCGAGTATTGTGGAGTTCTTCTCACTTTTTTTAGGCTATTTTTTTGAAACGTTTTATCTCGAAAGGATGCCGTCACGGCATCTAGTCTTTTTATCTATTTCCATCCACCACATTTGTGTTTTCCATATTCAGAATATATCACCTTCGTTTCTCGCATCTCCAGTTGTGTTTTTTTGAACGCCCAGTTTCCTTATTTTGCACGCCGCTCTCCCGAATGATCGCTTAGCGCGACGCCCGCATTGACATGGTGCCGAAACCAGCTTCTCCGCCATAGCGAGAAGTGTAGTTCGAATCATCTCCCTTCAACAACGTGCAACTGCGAACCTGACTTTGACCGTGAACAAGTGATAAGTGATTACTCTCCACCAAAATCACTTACAAATCGCCAACACTCGCACTGTCCTGAAGTTCCTTTCTTCACCCGAAGGAAGAAGAGAAGTTCCTGAAACATCAGTTTCAGACGAGCAGTTTTTCTTTTTGCGGGGTTTTAACCTTTTTGCCCTCGCGCCTATGGGCAAAGCGAAAAAATAAAAGACGACCGACCACACTTGGCCCTGGATGTTCTGGCAATCCCTGGTCTCTCCCTCTCTTGACGTTCGGACATCTTGGACTTCAGCCGTTCTGCCTGCCACCATGGAATTTCTACACAGCTCTTCTTCATTCCTCCAACAATCTGGATTTTCGGTGATTTTGTGAACTTAGTGACAGTTCTTCCAACAGGATTACCATGATAATTGTGCATTAGTGTTTAAGTGAATGTGTAGTGATCAAGGTTTGTCAAGCGTTTCATAATCGCATATTTTTCTCTCTCTCTACTTTTCTATTTTGCTATACCCCCCTCAGCAAACCAATGTCTCTATCCGATGAGGATAACGCAAACTTTTCAGATGATAACTGTGACAACTTACATCACCCGAAAGTAATCATGAGCACCGTTCCTACCACTTCACCTACCACCACCGCTCCTGTTTCCTCCAGTGTTCAGCACTTCATAGAAGTAAACATACCCCCTCTCATATTCTCTACATCTTCCCAAAGCGTAACCTCACCTATCTTTTCATCCACCGAAACTCACAAACCTAGCCCATCCAATCTCAACCACCAAATACTAACATACACAACGTCCACGACCAAACCCATAATGACCTCACAACCCCTTTCTATTCTTACACCTCTAGCTACACCAAACCAAAACACCCATTTCAAAAACCCCAAAATTACACCACCATCATTTTCTGGCTCAGAAAATGTGACAGACTATTTCATCAATCTAGAGTCTGCAATCATCGTAAACGGTTGGAATTGTGAGCTCGTACCCTTCTTCATCGACAAGCATCTAACCAAAGAAGCTTTATCATTCTTCCAATATCTCAAAAAAACCTTCACACCCCTAACTTACACAACCTTCAAACAAAAATTCATAGACCAATTCACTAGTCAAAACCTAACATATCAATACCAAATTCAATTAGATGCATTAACAATGAGTGAAAAGTCCTTGATGGATTACGTCTTCCAAGTAAAAACCCTTTGTCACAATTTAAAATTACCTGACAACTTCATAATCTTTCACATCCTGAAAGGTCTACCACCACAAATCAAAAGCTTGCTTACGCTATATCCACACGACACTCTAGACCAACTAGATGACTCCCTAAGAAAATTTAACTTACGCACTTCGGAATTATCCACTGAAACCCCCGTAGCAAAAACGACTGAAACCAGAGTCGCAGAACTAATACAGAGAATAGAGCTACAAGAACAACAAATCAATGCCTTAAAGTCATCAAATACTTCCAACTTCAAAAAGCACAAACGTTACAATAACTCTTCGAAGCCATCTAATGAACAGCGCCCAGACTCATCCCAACACAACTCCAAAAGCCCATCACAGACTGAGTCCTCAAACCAATGTCCTATCTGCGATGGCAAACACAGCAAAGTGGACTGCAATATACAATTCTGCAGATACTGTAAATCCTTAGGTCATACAATCACCACATGTCCAGATCCTAAATGTAAAATATCCAAAAACAATTCAAATTTAGCGTAACTGGTCTCCGACACAAACAACAATGTAAGAAACTGCAGAAAACCCCTTCAGAAAATGTTCACTCTCGTACCCCCCCTTCTTCTGACAGCAAAGCTGCACCCATTTCTAATCCTCTTTCAAAACTTGATTTCCCAGTTTTACCAAAGACACCTCAAAAATCAGTAATCAAGATCAAAGAACTACTCATTTCCCCAGTCACCACTGAATCAAGTTCTACTATTCCAGTTAAGATTTTAAATTCCAACACGTACGCACTCCTTGACTCAGGCGCCTCCGTTAACGTCTGCTCTGACAAGTTTACTGATCTAGTATTACCTTCTCGTGGCCCAATTGTCAAGTTAAAGACTGCCAACAATGACCAACTATGCATCGTCAAGAAAGGTTACTTATCCGTAACAATCAATGAAGTTCCCTTCCGAATTTTCACATATGTCGTTAAAAACTTATCTTCACCGGTAATCTTTGGAACCCCATTCCTCACTCACTTCAAAGCCCTCTTGAACTTTGAAACAAATTCAGTGTCTTTAACAAATGACAGCAAAATTCTTACGGTAAAACTTCTTCCAAAAGACTCTTCAAAATTCATAAATTCCCTCACTCCCAGCACACCAGTTCGTTTGTTTGTTCGAGTTAGAGAGACCGTCATACTAACCCCTATGGCTTACAACAGTATTCCTATCACACACAACCTACCTGATAGTAAATCAACAACCTATCTTAATCCCAACGTTGATTTATTCCACTCCAAGAAAATTTTTTTCTCCCAACAAGAATTTTCTTCTGCCGCTACTGGCAAAATCACCCCTATCATTCTGGTCAAGAATTTGTCGCACCAACCAATTACTCTATTACCTGGAACTTTACTAGGTGACATAACATTCAAACGCAATCTGGACTACCATCCTTCAAGGAACGTCCAAAATGCAAACCTTCAAATAAACAGTGTCTCCATTGACACGAGTGATCACTCAACCCTAAACCCTAACACTACTCCAGTAGTTCCCAAACGCAAAGACTCCTCCTCTGATCTTTGCAACCCACAAGAAGATACAGCAACCAGTTTGCACTCTTCCAAACCCACCTACGCAGCCAGTCTGTCCGGTGAAAATTCCTCAACTTCCTCGAACAACGCCTTAAAAATGGCAAATCGACGGAATCAACTTGTCTCTGTAAACCAGCATTGTTCTCCATTCGCTCCCAGAATAGCAGGGACACCAATGTCAATTTCAAGACAAATCATCACACCTAAAGCCCAGTCACATTTACGTGCTTTTTACACAAACCTCTTCGACCAGAATCACAAGCAAAACCTTATAAATTCAATCATATCTGACACACCTGATCTTCCTGATCCCTCTCATACCAACACGGATTGTGATATCACAGACATCCATGGAACTCCCATCAAGATATCCAACAATCTAGACCCAGCAATGCAAGATATCCTAAAGTCATTATTTTCCAAACATAAAGATGTATTCGCATCTTCCGCCATAGACCTTAAGAAAGCCAAAATCTTACCTGCTGTAATTAAATTATCAGATGACGAACCTGTCCACAGCCCACCTTTTAATCTATCGTCCCTAGAACGTTCACACCTAAACGATGTCATTTCAGACTTCCTGAAAATCGGAGTAATAGAAGAAAGCCAAAGCCCCTATGCTTCACCAGCCTTCCTAGTAAAAAAACCACATTTACAAAAAGACGTTTCAGAACTCACACCCTCAGACAAACGCCTAGTAGTTGACTACCGTAAATTAAACAAAAAAGTAATTCCTGACAGATACCCTTTACCCAGAATTGACAACATCCTGTCAGAATTACGAGGTCACAGATACTACTCCCAAATAGATTTTCTCCAAGGTTTCTACCAGCAAGAACTCACACTAAAATCACGCCCTTGCACAGCACTTACCACCCCACAAGGTCTTTTTCAGTTCACCCGCCAACCCATGGGCATCAGAAATGGAACTTCCTCCTTCAGTCGTGCAATCAACAGGGTCTTTGCTGACCTTCTTTATCACGGCGTTGTTATTTACGTAGACAATCTATACATTTATAGTGACACTCTAGAAGAACATTTACGCCTCCTTAACATTGTTTTTGAACGTCTTTCTCACCACCTCCTCCGCATCAAAACAGAGAAATGCTCATTTTTTGATACCTCTATCGACCTCCTAGGCTTTCACATCTCTGAAACCACATTTTCACCCTCAAAATCAAATTTATCAGCCATTTTACGCTCCCCACCACCCACCTCGTACAAACAACTAAGAAGTTTTCTTGGATCCTGCACCTTCTACCGCAACTTTGTATTCCACTTCTCTAAGACATGCGCCCCTCTCTATGAAATCCTAAAACAGGAATCAAAAAACTCCCCGTTCATTTGGACCCCAGCTGCTCAGGAAGCTTTCACCTCATTACAAACCAAGTTCATCACCCCACCAGTCCTACACAACTTTGACGAATCCAAGGAAACAACCCTAATTGTTGACTCATCAAACATAGCAACAGGAGCAATTTTAGCTCAAAAAGGAACCGACAACAAACTACACCCAATTGGTTACTTCAGCAAAATACTCCCCCCTCTCAAATCATGGTCCGCAACTCAGCTAGAATTACGCGGTCTTGTACACGCCACCCAACACTTCCGAGAATTTCTATACGGCAGAAAATTCACTGTCATCAGTGACCATAAATCCCTGGAATATTTCCAAAACTTCAAAAACGCCTCATCCCGCTTAAACAAGCTCGTTTCCCAACTACTCGACTACGATTTTAACATAGTATATACAAAAAACACCTCACCATCGATTAAAGCAGCTGATTACCTCTCACGGTACCCACAAGTAAATTCTATCTCACTCGATAACTCCACTAACATTTTTCAATCACAGCAAAATGACCCCCAAATTAAGGCCATCTACGATGCTTTATTGCACCCACAATCAGTTACTGACCAAAAATTACTTCGACTGTCCCGCCGTTTTGTTTTAAAAGACAACCTCGTCTACCTACAGACCTTCTCAAAATTTCGAAAGTCTCTAGCTTTGTACATCCCAGAAACACTTCGACCAGAAGTCCTCAACTCTTGCCACAACAGCCTAATAGATGGAGCAGGTCATTTCAGTTTTAAAAAATCCTACGATCACGCCCGTTTTCTTTACTATTGGCCCACCCTCTCTACGGACCTTCAATCACACATAAAAAGTTGCATTTCTTGCGCATACATCAAAAAAGCTCCAAAGTATGGACTTTTGGAACCAATAAAGCCACCCTTGAACGGCAAACCCTTCTCACATATTATCATAGATTTCTTAGGCCCCCTACCATGCTCCAACAAGTACACCTATGTCCTAATGGCCATCTGCACACTTACAAAATACGCTATCACGGCCGCTACACTTCACGCCGATAGCCCAACAGTAGCAGATTTTCTAGTAAAAAAAGTGATCCCAAACTACGGATTCTTCAACAAAATCTCTTCCGACCGTGGGTCACACTTTGAAAATGACCTCATCGCAAATGTTTGCAAATCACTAAACATTAACCAACAGTTCTCCACAGCATACCACCCTCAGTCGCAGGGCCTGGTTGAACGCAACAATGCCATCATCGTTTCAGTCCTTAAACATTACATCAACGACAACAAGAACAACTGGTCAAACCTCCTTCCATTTATAACATTTGCCTATAATTCCACTGTCCACTCCGCGACAAACCACTCACCTTTCTATTTAACCCATGGTTATCATCCAGACACTTCCCTATCCGCATCCTTACCCACGGATGACTCAAACCTTTTAGATTCCATAACTAATTTAATCAAAGTAAGGCAATCCCTTCCAGCAATCATTGAGAAAGCTCAAAATAAGTACAAAGAAACCTACGACAAAGGTAGAAAGCCCATCCACTTTGAACCCAACGATAAAGTTCTTGTCACATTAACTCCCAAACACTCAAAATTGGATCCCCTATACAAAGGTCCTTTTAAAGTGATAAAAAAACTATCTGATGTAAACTATGTAATTGAAATGCCAATGAGAAACAAAATCTCACAAGAAATAATCCATGTCTCACGTTTAAAACCACACCCGAAACCCACATTGCCACCTTTGGCATCATTCCAAAGGAAACACTCTTTTTAGTGTAATACAAATTGTATCACTTGTTATTATCATTATCGTTAACATCATTATCATTTGATTATCATTATTGTCATTACCAGTATTATCTTATCTCTTTTTGCCTCCTACCTCATTGTAATCAAGAATCTTCATCTCACATTAGTCTTTAGCATTTTTTTCTCACATCAAACAAAGTGCCCTTAAGGCAAACCCCCCCCCCCCCCCCCAATCTTAAGCTGAAACACCATGTAAAGGCCCCGGCCTAGTTCCAGCCACTTCCCATTAGGTTTGTAACTTAATTATTATCAACACATAAATACTTCACAATTTTATCAGAACACCCCCCCCCCCTCCCATTTGGATTGCGCGGTCGCAATCTCCCAAAACGTGGGGGATGTCAACGACTCTCCGCCTGTCCCGTCTCACGCCCAGCCATTGGTCAATGACGTCACACCTAAGCTGAACGGTGATTGGGGGAGGCGGTGATGAGCGGATGACGCCGCGAGTATTGTGGAGTTCTCTCACTTTTTTTAGGCCATCTTTTTTGAAACGTTTTATCTCGAAAGGATGCTGTCACGGCATCTAGTCTTTTTATCCATTTCCATCCACCACATTTGTGTTTTCCATATTCAGAATATATCACCTTCGTTTCTCGCATCTCCAGTTGTGTTTTTTTGAACGCCCAGTTTCCTTATTTTGCACGCCGCTCTCCCGAATGATCGCTTAGCGCGACGCCCGCATTGACAACCATAAAATATACCCCCCCCCCCCCCTGTGGCCCTGTATGAAATTTATGGGAAGAATTTTCTTAAAAATAGTCTTCTTTGAATGGCAAGAATGACTGATTTTGTGATTACGTCATTTGATATACATAATATCAAAGTATTGGTTCAAACCAGAAAGAATGTGACCTAACGTGCAAATTCTTCGTGAGTCAATTGCGTTAATTCATTACAATTTAGCCATTGTTAGGCCCTAAATGAATTAAGGACTCAATTAGGGCAAAATGTAGATCGTAAGAAACACATAAGTGCATTTGACCACCATGACGCGAACGACGCGAATCAAAGGCAACACTGGAAAAAAAAAGTGTCTTGGATCTTGAATCCAGACTCTTACAATTTTCGACAAGAAGAACTATACTCTTAATTCCATCAGATTTTTGCTTGAATAAGGGCCAGCCTCTTAATTTAAGCGGATTTCCCTTTGATTCACGCAAAAATCCGATTGAATCAACAGTATATTTTCTTGTCAAATTTTTTTTGAGTCTGGACACTGGATCCAAGAGACTTTTTTTCCAGTAAGGGTTGCGTGTATGTTTACAATTGAACCATGACGCAGCCACTAAATCAGTCTATTGACATGTCCAAAGGCAATTAGTTTTTCGCTGAATGAGAGAAACAGTTGCTGATCCTCATAGTGGCATCGACTATGAAAGAAAGTAGAAAAAAATCGGAAAATTCAACACGGAAAACAAGAGGGACCGTTCGAATATTACGGAAGGCATTTTGGCAGGCGTATATTTATTCCTCTTCCCTTGTAGGGAACGGGCGCAAAATTGCCTTAAGCTTAACCTTTTCTCCACTGACCGCGTATTTGCGGAAAAAAATCCATTGTAAAGTTAAAGTCCGGTATGACGACAGACAGAGACATTCAGCGCAACGCGACGACGACAGGCTCCACGAATGAAAAAATGCCTTCAATTTTGAGTGATACCACAGCACACACAGAAGCTCGATAAGTCGCATCCTTCATTTCGCACGGGTTTTATGGAGGCCAATGAAGGGGCAAGGGGCAAACATTTCAATTGATGGAGTATTGACCTCATGCCGACGGCGCAAACACCCAAACCGCGTGGCTCGGCTGGCGACGTTGCAGATTTTCTGTCATACTTAATTTTTTGGCTGAAACGCCACATAAAATAAATGCTTAAAAACATCCGTGATTTTTCTCCTTCATGAGAGGCAGGTCCAATTCGTCGTCGTTCGGACGAAGGAGAGTAACTCCATTCCAAGGTTGCCAAATTGTTCGAAACAATTAATTTATTTTACTAAAATGTACCTGAGCAATTTTTCGTCAAAAGTTTTCCAAATTTCGCATTAAATCCGAGGAATAATCGGTGAAATTTTCGGTTAGAACTGCCCAACATTTTCCTTGTTAATATGCGATTTGCGAGGAGAAATTTGGCAACGTTGAAATGGAGTTACGTCCTTTCGGGGGGGGGGGGGGGAATTGACGGAGAAGAGGAGAGTCAACAGACAGTATGTAAAAGGATTTAGAATCGTCGAAATTGCCACATGAAAAATGAAGCAGGGAGAGAAAATAATTTGTCAGAGGAAATTGAAAAAAAAATAAGAAAAATGAAAATATAGCAGGAAACACCGTGAAAATCAAAGAAAATGGGTGAATATAAATGAGATATAAAAGGAATGAATTTGAATGAGGTTAATAATGGTATCCCTGCCGACGAAAAGTGATGTGGAAGAAAAAAGTTAAGTCTACGCATCGTTGGAATATTGAAATGATGGGAAGAAGCTGAATTATCCAAACATACGGTAATGACAAAAAATAAGACTACATACCTTTTGCGACTCGGAAGTTCATAACAGACCAGTTGTGAAGCTGGAAAATCTGAAAAATAAAACGAAAAGAAAATAATCGAAATGTATCAAAGGGATGAGAGCTATGATTTAAAGTGAAAATAGGGAGCCACAATTTCGAAATGGGAGAAAATATGTCTGTGGGTTATACATAGGATTAGGAGCTTTTTTAAGTTTATAATTAAAAAAATACGAGTATGAACTGATGCAGATTGCGCAGAGGGAGATCGGTGGGGGAAATTTCGCCGGTAGAATTAATCACTGTGACTCGATCTTAAAATCGTCTTTAAATACTCGTAAATCATGATTTGTGATTTTTGAGGCTAAGTTCTTGATGCAGAAACAAGTGAAGAAATTCATTTTAATCTTACTCGCAGGATACTTCTCTCATACCTACATCACCACCTCTCCAGAATGCGAAATGTCAGAAAGAAAAAAAAAGGTTTCCACCCGCAATCAATTGTCCTGCTCGAATAGGAAATCAGCAAAATTTGACTTGTCACCCCGAGCACGGTTCAATTTTCGGATAAGTTCTTAGGGACATGTTTCTAGTCGAAATATCAATATACACCTTAGGTGCTGCCCAATTCGAGCATTGAAATGATCACACCCTATGGATATTTCAATCATTGCGATATTATGCATAGATTGAAAACCTAGAGAAAAAAATAATATAGTAAATAGAATATTAAAGACCCATATTAAGCGGACAAGATGAAATACGCAAGCCAACTGTCCGACAACTCGAGTGTTCATAGAAAAATGAATTAATTAAGACCAACTCACTCGGCATTAGGTATAGCTGAAGCTGCTAATTTTTCACGATTAGGAGAGGGCAGGCACATGTAGTCACTTATGAATTTCACGAACGCAAACGGAGCCTTCGGAATGATCCTGAAAGTTTACAAAAATCACGGACGGCCGGCGCGCGCGGTACAATTGGGATTTTAACACATGGGTGAACTGATCACATCGAGAATTCGTCGAAAAGAAAATGCCTCTCTCATCATCACGGTTACATTTAGCGAGGGTTTACACACGATACCTTGAAATGTCCTCGAAAACAATTGACAAGCACTACAAGAGGGGCGGCACAACCGTAGGAAAAACTTTCTGACACTTAAATGAACAGATTTAAGATTTTAAGCGGGCTACTTGCCACCGGACGGACACTGCGCGCAAGTGGGAGACATTCTCTAAACTAGACAGACAACTGGCAAAGGAAAATGCCATAGGCCGGGCGTCGTTGGAAGGAGGGGGGGGGGGGTGCACGTGTACTCGGACGGTCTGAAACTGAAATATCCGAGACTTCAGGTCTGGCGAAAAACGTGTGCGTGTGAGTGTGTGGGGACCCGACCCTCCTCCTACTCTTGCCGTTTCAGAGACACTTCCTCGGACGGGAAACCGATAAGTCTCTTTGTCGCTCTCTCTTATGTAACCGTTTCGAAGTTTCGAGAAACCAATTTTGGCTGCTCCACCTGCCTTTTCTGGCCGGTTCCATTCTTACCCTGTCTAGACTCTATCGTCTATCTAAGATTTCCTACGCAAAACAAGCTGTCTTGGTCTCTTTCTGACGACGCCGCGCCGACGCGATCAGACGGAAAAAAAGGACCTGATGTTTCCAACTTGCCGGCGGTGCGACATAGAGGGGGAGGGGGAGGCTGAAAAAAAACTAGAAACAACCTCTTTTACTAGCGTGGGTGGCTTTAACGAAATCTGTAAAAAACCCGCAACCCCAAAATATTAAAGCGGGAAACTACCATGGAATAATTTAGGGGCGGCTTAAGAATTACGTAACATACTAAGGGGGAGAGGGGTTAAGCCAGCGTAACGTTACATTACAGGGGGGGGAAAGGGTCAAGCTCAGCGTTACAAAACAAATTCAAGCCGGGGGAGGGGGGCTTTGAAAAAAAATACGTGCTAATAATTGAAAATCCCGTCTTTCCCGAATGAATATTTCCCGTTAGAAAACATATCCGGAAATATGAAAACAGGTTAATGATTTTATTGAAATTTTTTTCTTAGTAAAAAGTCTTTTTTTTCACCGTATTTTGGTTCAATGAGTTACACAGGTCTGCAAAAAAATGTTGGGAATATGATGGTTGAATATTATGTAATATATTAGTGCTGAATCCGTAAACGACCTCTGTTTTTCTCAATACCCAAGGACGCTTGCTACGTTAACAAGATTAACAGTTGCTCTTCGCTAGGGTGCACCCTTCGATTCGATGCACCCTTACGAAGCCCCGATCTATCAAAAGTTCTCCGGAATGCCACGGATATAAAGCTGTGAAGCACTTTGGAAATCCTTGTGAAATATAATCTCTAAAAACCGTCACGTATCGTCACACTTTGCTCAATAGCGCCCCCCCCCCTCTTCCCGCACACCAGGCACGTGGCTAGGATTGTTTCGAGGGGGGCTTGATCGGGTGAGCGAGGTTCTTCCTGGAATTCTGAAAGCAGAAAAGAGTAAGAAAAATCTTACCGTGATGAAGGGATGATCTGTAAAGTCAGGAACAGCTCTGATGCAGCGTAAACATTTTCAGTCCTCGTGCACCACCTCGTCGAATATCGCATGGACCGGAAAATATTGACTGTAAAAGAAAGAATTAAATGCCTTAAGAGATATAGCCATAACTTGACATCAGTGTAAATTGTCTAATATAATATTCCTAAAGTTGCATATAACAACGAAAATATAGAAATGTTGCAATTTAATACAATGAAACTGCAACTTTTAGCGGTTTAGCCGCCAATATCTTTGCGGCGAGTTAAAGGCAATTTTTCTGAAGGGTCGTTCTTCATCAAAACACTACGACCCTCCTGGAAAGGGCCTCTTGGAGCCTGAAGTTTAAAAATTACCGCAGAAAATCAAAAACAATCTCGAATTAAAAAATTTCCGTATCATCCCATAAGATTGGAAAAGGAAAAGTCAGAAGAGCCCCCCCCCCCCTTCTTTCAAGCCTCATGAGTCAGAGGCTGTATATGGTCACATCTAATCCCCTCCGAATCGTTAAAATATCCTGCGATTCAGGTTCTTGACGTATCAAATCAACATTGAGAGAGTATACAGGTAAGAATAAAAATTAATATCAAAACTGTATCATTATACCAAATATCATGAAAGTATCGCGAAAAAAGTTTGCCGATAACTCATACAGTGATAACCGACCCGAGTGACAAAATAGTAACCTGATTGCGAAACTCTCGGGATGAAAAAAAATCTCGAGGAGATCAAAAGAAAAATCGCCCCTCACAGATACCTCAAACAAGCGATTTTGTACGTAAAAACATTTCGTTAGTGAGAAGGAAAATTGAAGCGTTGGGTGCAGAGAGGGCATTTCTTGATTGCGGTGTCTCAGGGTCTCCATTAACACTTCAGTCACTATAATTAAATCAAACGCATGATATTCGTTAACATTTTTGCTAGATTATCTTGACAATTATACAATGCCGAAAAGTAAACATTTTGGAAAATTCTCTCAATAGTTCCTTCTCTTAAGGTGATTCGATGGACGCCATATTTTGTGTCAGAATGGCATGCGATATATCGCATAAATTGGTTCCATTTTTTCAGCTACTCGTCATTTTTCTCCAATTTTGAGATCGCAATTCTGTTGTCAGGAGACTAAAGCACTCACTTACCAATTTTAACAAAGAAATTCAACGTAATAAAGCCGTGGTTTTTTTAGAGAGAAAATATAGTAGCATTCGAGTGCAGTTTCGATATCAGTATCGAATGCGATGTTTTCTCTCTAAAAAAAACCACGCCTTTATTATGTTGAATTTCTTTGTTAAAATTGGTGAGTGCTTTAGTCTTCTGAAAACAAAATTGCGATCTCAAAATTGGAGAAAAATGACGAAAAGCTGAAAAAAATGGAACCAATTGATGCGATGTATCGCATGCTATCCTGACACATTTATGGCGTCCATCGAATCACCTTAAGTATAAACTAACAATGAAGCTTCTAAATCACCGCGACCGAGGAATGCCTTTCTGAACCCAACGCGGGTCAATTTTTCATGACTTACCAAAAACACGGAGAGATTTGCATACGAACAAACTGACTTCCAAATTGATATCCTCGAACTAAATATCATTTAAGTATCACGGAAGGGCTACCGAAAGCGCATTTACTATCAACTCTTGGGAAACTCGACGCATTGTGGAATTGGACAGGATAGGTAGCGTTTCAAAATTAACAGCGAGGAACTACCGAACTTGACAGAAAAATTAACTCCTCAAAATCACAAGCCACTGTAGAGGTCTGAACCGTCACCTTCGATTTCACACACAAGACTACCGTAAACGTTTCACGTGACGTCTCCGATCAGTCCCTGGTAAGGTGGAAGGGGGAGGGGGGAGGGGGGTAGGGGTGGCCAGATATGCCGAACATCCGCTCGACAGAATCCCTGTCTGGCCGTTTGGCGACCGGTCGGCGGCATCGGAGGAAATTCTCTTAAAGAGTATCGGATGAAAAGGAAATCGGCAGTAAAAGAGAGATAAGAGTCTGGGTGTTGACCAAGAGGTGATGACAAAATACCCGTCGCGTTGGGGGAAAAACTTGGAAAAGGAGAGGCGGGGGGTAGTCACACCTCACCAAAACACGAATCTCAGTTGTCACGAAGAACAACGCTGCCGTGCTAAGGCAAAACGTCGTATAAACCCTCAGCCGTTGCCAAATTTCCTTGGATAAATCAGAAGTTTTCGGGGAAATTCGTAGATATTTTTCCTCCGATTTTTCAAAGAATTTCCTTCGTAATTTCGTCGCCTTCCTGACATAAGGGTGTAACTACACTCTGTAATGAACCCTGTCTTCCATACATACCGATGCTTTTCCGGGATCATCTCAATGTGTAGTTACGCCCTTATGTCAGCCAAGCGACGATTTGATATTAAGGTGATTCGATGGACGCAATAGTTTGTGCCAGAACGGCATGCGATATATCGCATCAATTGGTTCCATTTTTTCAGCTACTCGTCATTATTCTCCAATTTTGAGATCGCAATTCTGTTGTCAGGCGACTAAAGTACTCACTCACCAATTTTAACAAAGAAATTCATCGTAATAAAGGAGCGGTTTTTTTAGAGAGAAAATATCGCATTCGAGCGCCGTTTCGATATCAGTATCGAATGCGATGTTTTCTCTCTGAAAAAACCACGCCTTTATTACGTTGAATTTCTTTGTTAAAATTGGTAAGTGAGTGCTTTAGTCTCCTGACAACAGAATTGCGATCTCAAAATTGGAGAAAAATAACGAGTAGCTGAAAAAATGGAACCAATTGATGCGATATATCGCATGCCGTTCTGACACAAAATATGGCGTCCATCGAATCACCTTAGTATGCAATTTGCGAGGAGAAATTTGGCAACATTGAAATGAAGTTACGTTCTTTCGTGGGGAGGAGGGGGGACGACAAATTGACAGAGATGGTTTCGACTCGACGATTAATTTACTTTACAGAGTGTACATATGCAATTTTAATGGATTTTACCATCTAAATGCAATTTATTGCGATCAGTGCTACTTGATCAACCACATCTTCATCGAAACTGTACACTTTTTGGTGGTATAAGCAAGTGACTCACCAAATCATCACTGAGAGGTATATGAATAAAATAACTTCTAAGGTGACTTTCAAACAGATATCCTGAAGTCAAATATCATAAATATACTACGAGAAACGACTACACTGGAAAAAAAACACATTGGATCTAGAGTCCAGACTCTTAAAAACATCGACAAGAAAAAGTACTCTTGATTCAATCAGAATCTAGCTTAAATCAAGAACCAAGCCTCTTAATTTAAGCGGATTTCCTTTTGATTCAAGCAAAAATCCGATTGAATCAAGAGTATTTTTTCTTGTCAAAGTTTTCAAGAGTCTGGACTCTAGATCCGATGTGTTTTTTTTCCAGTGTAACGAAAACTCATACAATGACAACCGACAAGACTGAGAAAATAGCAGCGCGACCAAATTGTTAAAGAATAAAAAATATCCAGAAAATCAAAATGAACAATCGAGGGTGCAAATTGTTCTAGGCATCCGCAATTTTCTGCAACGCGCTGGGTTTTCGCGAAAAGGTCAACGCGTACCCGCTGGTCGAAATTTTATCGAGTTTTTTGTTAATTTTAGAATGAATGCCAAAGCATTACTTCATAAGAATTGAAAATCTGAAAACTGAAAAATCTAAAAACTCTCTAAAAATTCTCAGCTTCCACAATTTGCACCCTTGTAAGCAATCGCCTCTGTCTCATACTACACGCAACCACACTCTCATCAATGATATGAAATTTTCAGTGATATGCATAGCCATAAAGCAAGTAACTCACCAATTTAACACTGCTGAAGAGTATACTCAGGGACAGAATGACTTCCAAAACGACATCCTCCAGCCGAATATCATGACATTTTATCGCGTCACGGAAAAAAGGCTCAACCGGAAACTTTCACAATGGCAACCGACGAGAGTGAGAAAATAGTAACTTTACTGATATCGTGATACACAGCAAACTATCGAATCAGACAGAAAGGTAGAGTTTCAAAATCACAAGCGCATTTCTCGGGGCGACGAACCATCGAATTTTACAGGAAAATTAATCAGTTCCTCAAAATCATGAGCTATAACTGTACAGTCTCTCTCGGTGAGGTGTGCCCGACTGCCACACGTGCCTGAAGTTTCACTTGACGTTTCCGATCTTAATCCGGAGGGGGAAGGGGGGACTGTCACAGAGGTGGCCAGTGCGTATTCAGACACGCCGAACATCCCCTCTCCGCTTGGCAAAATCTCGATTTGGCGACCGGCGGCGACCGGCGCGGCGACGCGCGGGTGTCAGAGAAAATCTCTTATCTGAACTCACAATCAGATGAAGAGAGAGGATCGACAGAGGATAATTTTTGTTGTCAATTTGGCCGGATGACCATCTCGAGCGTGGTATTTAAAGTTTTTCAAAATACGATATTTTGACATGTACACTGAAAAAAAAATCTCTGTACATTTACTAAGAAAAGGGTGAAATTACCAAGAATTCAGTGTTCTATTCGATCCCAGTTTTTTCTTGGTAAAATTACCATTGATGGAATTGGTAATTGTACCGAGAAATCCCGGTAAAATTATTGACTTTCTCGGTAATTGCGTGTATGTTTACAATTCAACTATGACTTAGCCACTAAATCAGTCTATGGACATGTCCAAAGGCAATTAGATTTTCGCTGAATGAGAGAAACAGTTGCTGATCCTAATAGTGGCATCGACTATGAAAGTAAGTAGAAACAAATCGGAAAATTCAACACAGAAAACAAGAGCCGTTTGAATATTACTGAAGGCATTTTGGCAGGCGTATTTATTCCTCTCCCCTTGTAGGGAACGGGCGCAAAACGGCCTCAAGCTGAACCTTTTCTCCACTGACCGCGTATTTGCGGGAGAAACTCCAACGAAAAGTGAATGACAGGTATGACGACTGACAGAGACATTCAGCGCAACGCGACGACGATAGGCTCCACAAATGAAAAAGTACCTTCAATTTTGAGTGATACCACAGCACACACAGAAGCTCGATAAGTCGCATCCTTCATTTCGCACGGGTTTTATGGAGGCCAATGAAGGGGCAAGGGGCAAACATTTCAATTAATGGAGTATTGACCTCATGTCGACGACGCAAACACCCAAACCGCGTGGCTCGGCTGGCGACGTTGCAGATTTTCTGTCATACTTACAATTAATTTTTTGGCTGAAACGCCACATATAATAAATGCTTAAAAACATCCGTGATTTTTCTCCTTCATGAGAGGCAGGTCCAATTCGTCGTCGTTCAGACGAAGGAGAGTAACTCCATTCCAAGGTTGCCAAATTGTTTGAAACAATTAATTTATTTTACTAAAAGTACCTGAGCAATTTTTCGTCAAAAGTTTTCTGAATTTCGCATTAAATCCGAGGAATAATCGGTGAAATTTTCGGTTAGAACTGCCCAACATTTTCCTTGTTAATATGCAATTCGCGAGGAGAAATTTGGCAACGTTGAAATGGAGTTACGTCCTTTCGCGGGGGGGGGGGGGGGCAAATTGACGAAGAAGGAGAGAGTCAACGGACAGTAAACATACAAGGATTTAGATAGCGCAGGGGGAGATCAGTGGCGGGCGTGCTTTGCGATATATCGATTTTTATGCCATTTAAACCCATGGAAAAGGATCGATAAACAGGGTGTTCGCAGCGAACACCTTCATAATCGATTCTTTACCATAGATTTAAATGGCATAACAATCGATATATCGCAATTCACGCCACGCCGCTGGGGGAGATTGGTGGGGGAAATTTTGTCGGTAGAAGTAATCACAGTGACTCGATCTTAAAAATCGTCTTTAAACCACATTAAAAAACCAGGTACTCGTAATCCATGATTTGTGATTTTTGAGGCCAAGTTCATGATGCAGGAACAAGTGAATAAATTCATTTTAATTTTACTCTTAGGATACTTCTCTCATACCTACATCACCTCTGCAGAATGCGAAATATTAGAAAGAAAAAAAAAATGATTTCCACCTGCAATCAATTGTCTGGAATAGGAAATCAGCAAAATTTGACTTGTCGCCCCCAGCACGGTTCAATTTTCGGATAAGTTCTTAGGGACATGTTTCTAGTCAAAATATCAATATACACCTTAGGTGCTTCCCAATTCGAGCATTGAAATGATCACACCCTATGGATATTTCAATCATTGCGATATTATGCATAGATTGAAAACCTAGAGAAAAAAAAAAAATATAGTAAATAGAATATTAAAGACCATATTAAGCGGACAAGATAAAAACGCAAGCCAACTGTCCGACAACTCGAGTGTTCATAGAAAAATGAATGAATTAAGACCACTCACTCTGCATTAGGTATAGCTGAAGCTGCTAATTTTTCACGATTAGGAGAGGGCAGGCACATGTAGTCGCTTATGAATTTCACGAACGCAAACGGAGCCTTCGGAATGCTCCTGAAAGTTTACAAAAATCACGGACGGCCGGCGCGCGGTGCAATCGGGATTTTAACACATGGGTGAACTGATCACATCGAGAATTCGTCGCAAAGAAAATGCCTCCTCTCATCACGATTCCATTCAGCGAGGATTTACACACGATATATGAAATTTCCTCGAAAACAATTGACGAGCACTACAAGAGGAGCAGCACAACCGTAGAAGAAACGTTTTGACACTATAATGAATGGAATAAAGATTTTAAGCGGGGCTACTTGCCACCGGACGGACACTGCGCGCAAGTGGAAAGCAATCTCTGATCTAGACGGACAACCGGCAAAGGAAAATGACATAGGCTGGGCGTCTTTGGAAAGGAAAGAGGGGGGGGGGGGTCCGCACGTTTATTCGTACGGTCTGAAACCACACACCGCCGCGCCGAGACTTCTAGTCCGGCGAAAAACGTGTGTGTGTGTGTGGGGGGGGGGGGCGGCCCTCCTACCCTTGCCGTTTCAGAGACACTTCTTCCGAAGGGAAACCGATAAGTCTCTTTGTCGCTCTCTCTTATGTAACCGTTTCGAAGTTTCGAGAAACCAATTTTGGCTGCTCCACCTGCCGTTTCAGGCCGGATCCATTGTTACCCTGTCTAGACTCTATCGTCTATCTTGATTTCCTACGCAAAACAAGCTGTCTGGCTCTCTTTTAGACGACACCGACGCGATCAGACGGAAAAAAGGACCTGATTTTTCCAACTGGCCAGCCTTGTGACATAGGGGGGGAGGGGGAGGCTGGAAAGAACCTAGAGACAACCTATTTTACAGCACGGGTGGCCTCAACAAAATCTTTAAGCGGGAAACTACCATGGAATACTTTATGCCGCAATCAGACGCTGAATTTAGCACCTGAATGTGGAAGTCAACAGTCATCGCCCAACGGCTGAAATTTAGCAAATTCGGGTTATTTTCATCCAGATGTGTATCAAATCCACTCGAATAGTTCAGACAAATTCAAAATTGGTCCGATGGTTGCTGAGAATCGTTGCTGAATTTTGCGCGTCACGCGCCGATGACTTCCACATTCAAGCCACATTCAGCGTGTGATTGCGGTGATAGGGGCCATTTAAGAACTACGTAACAAACTTAGGGGGGTGGGGATTTAAAAAAACAACGTCCCGCCCTTCCCGAATGAATATTTTCTACGCGTGACCCTTTCTTCACACCTCTGTTGATCTCTTGCCGTTGTATGTCAGCGAAATAATATCTCCAAAAAACCCGAATTTTTTCAAGATGTTTTCTCAGAGTTTCCTGATATTTTGAAAATTGAAGGGGGGGGGGTTGAGGCCAGCATTACGTAATTCAAAAGTGGCTACGTCTTAATATTATATTTGACAAAAAATAAAGCTGAATCCTGCCGTTGAATTCAGTGAGTGTACATTTATTCCGCTGAATCTAAAATTATCCCTCGGAAAGTTTCAAGGTTATATATACTCCTTGGTTTTCGGTATTTGAAAAACAGTCGTTTTCGGTATTTCAAAAACAGTCTATCAGAGGGAACTAGACAACGTGAAATACAGTTAGGCTGATTTTACATGAAAAATGACGACTGCGACAATGAGCGGTGAGGGCCGTCCATTAAATACGTAACGCTATAACGTCATGCTATGGAAGAACGACGCGCCGTATGAGCCCCCTCACGTTGCCTAATTTTCTTTGATGAAATACAATTCTTCAGGGCAATCCGTGAACATTATTCTTCAAATTTTTCGGAGAATATTAATCGCGAAAAGCTCTAAATTTTCCGACAATTCGCCGAGAAAATATTCATAACTCTCTTTAAAATACAAGTTTTTGCCGAAGGAAATGTGACAACCCTCGAATGTTCATACGGCGTTCTTCCTAGCACGGCAGTCTGGGGGGGGGGGGGGTGTCGAGGAGAGCGTTAAGCCATTTTTTTCACGTGTTAAAGGAAAGGTACCTACATCACCAAAGCGTCACAAGAGGGGAAAGGGGGAGAGGGTCAAAAATGCCCAAAAAAAGTGTGTTACGTAATTCTTGGACGGCCTTTGAGGAAGAATACTTCGACAGCTCACTTCAAAATTGAAAAAAATCGACAATGGTCTACCCATTCATAATTAATTCTATGGAGGCAGGAGAGAGTAAGGAAGACTTACCGTGATGAAGGGATGATCTGTAAAGTCAGGAACAGCTCTGATGCTGAGTAAACATTTTCACTCTTCCAGCACCGCCTTGTCAAATGTCGCCGAGACCAGAAAATATTTACTGTAAAAGAATAATTAAATGCCTTAAGAGATGAATCCAACTTAATATTATTGTAAATCGTTATAGTGTGTTTAGTTCGTTAGTTAATATATTTTAAGACATTCAGCGTCACAGGCTATTAACGTCTTTACGGAAAATTTGGAAAGTGGTTGTGTAATATTCCCAAGTAGCATACAGCAACGAAAATATCGAAATAACGTTGCTATTTAAGGCAATGAAAACTGCAATTTTTTGCGGTTTAGCCGCCAATAATTTTTTGCTGCGAGTTAAAGGCGATTTTTTCTAAAGGGTCGTTCTTCATCAAAACACTGCGATCTTCCTGAAAAGGGCCTTTAGAGTCTGAGGTTTAAAAATTATTGAGGAAAATCAAAACAAATCTCAAATTAAAAAATTCAACAAATTACTGTATCATCCCATAAGATTGGAAAAGGAAAAATCAAAAGACCCCCTCCCCACCCCATCTTTCAAGCTTCATAAGTCAGAGGTTGTAGATGGTCACATCTAGTTTTAAATCGTTAAAGTATTTTGCGATTCAGACAATTGACGTATCAAATGAACATTAAGGGAGTACAGGTAAGAATATAAATTACTATCAAAACGATATCCCCAAATCAAATATCATAAAAGTATCACGAAAAAAGTTTGTCGATAACTCATTCAGTGACAAAACAGTAACGCCACCGATTGCGAAACTTTCAGGATTAAAGAAAAAATCTCGAGGAAATCAAAAGAAACAATCGCCCCTTCTTCAGTCAGGCGATTCTCTGCGTAAAAACATGTCTTTACTGAAAAGGAAAATTGAAGCATTAGGTGAAAAAAGGGCATTTCTTGGTTGCGATGTCTCAGGACCTGTGTTACCTAACACTTCAGCCACTATAACTAAAGGAAACGTAAGAAATTCATTAAAACTTTTATTAGATTACTTTTACAATTTTACAATGCTGAAAACTAAAAATTTTAGAAAATTCTCTCAGTAGTTTCCTCTCTAGTAGCAATGGAGATTCTAAAGTACCGCAACCGAGGAATACCCTTTCTGCACCCAACACGGTCAATTTTTGATGATATGAGCAACCGACTTACCAAAAACACGGAGTGATTTACATACGAACAAACTGACTTCCAAATGCCATTCTCGAACCAAATATCATTTTAGTATCAAGGAAAACGAGCAACCGAAAGCGCATTCAATGACGACGAATACGAGTGACATTTACTTTCAGCTCCAAAGAAACTCAACAAACTGTGAAATATTGGACAGAATAAGTAACGTTTCAAAAATTAAAACAGCGAGGATCTACCGAACTTGACAGAAAAATTAGTAAAATCAGAAGCCACTGTAGAGGTCTGAACCGTCACCTCCGATTTCACCCACCAGACTGCCTTAGACGTTTCACGTAACGTCTCCGATCAGTCCCTGGTAAGGAGGTGGTGGTTGCGGTGGGGGGGCAGGGGTGGCCAGATATGCCGAACATCCGCTCGACGGAATCCCTGTCTGGCCGTTTGGCGACCGGTCGGCGGCATCGGAGGAAATTCTCTTAAAGAGTATCGGATGAAAAGGAAATCGCCAGTGAAAGAGAGATAAGAGTCTGGGTGTTGACCAAGAGATGATGACAAAATACCCGTCGCGTTGGGGAAAAACTTGGAAAAGGAGGGCGGGCATAGTCACACCTCACCGAAACACGAATCTCAGTTGTCACGACGAACAACGCTGCCGTGTAAGGCAAAACGTCGTATAAACCCTCAGCCGTTGCCAAATTTCCTTGGATAAATCAGAAGTTTTCGGGGAAATTCGTAGATATTTTTCCCAATTTTTTCAAAGAATTTTCCTTCGTAATTTCGTCGCCTTCCTGACATAAGGGTGTAACTACACTCTGTAATGAACCCTGTCTTCCATACATATCGATGCTTTTCCGGGATCATCTCAATGTGTAGTTACGCCCTTATGTCAGCCAACGACGATTTGTATATAAATAGTCTGAAAATGTTACGGAAAAATATTCAAATATTTGGCAAACTTCAAATGTTCATACGGAGTCTTTCCTTAGCGCGGCAGAACGTAACGCCATTTGATGTTTACAAATTGAAGATGATAGTAGGTAGAGAGAAAAAGCGTTTAAAATTTCAATCTGCTGTATTACATTCAGAGTATGAAATCCCTTAAGGTAATTCGTCAAGCTCAAGTGACATGGTCGAACTGGCATGCGATTATCGCATCGATTGGGTCACAAATCTCGCAAAATTTGAAATTTTGGCCAATGAAAGGACGATAGCCCGCCTGTGCATGAGCCTGAGGAATCATTCGAAACCCAAAAATTGGCAAAATTCAGAGAGATGAAAGCCGAATAGTGCTCGGAAAAACCTCGCATTCGACACAGAAATCGATAGCTGAATCGAATGCGAGGTTTTCTCCAAACACTATTTTGCTTTCATTTCTCTGAATATTGCCATTTTTGGGGTTTTGAATATTCTTTAGGCTCATGCACAGGCCGGGCTATCGTCCTTTTTTTTGGCTAAATTGAACGTATTTCTGTCAAACGGAACTAAGCGCCATAGGGGTAGAAAGGTAGAGGGGGGCTTGGATTGCGGCGTCGGGCGTCGGGCTCATACCGTCCTATACTCGCAATGCTTTTCCATGGCGCTTAGGTCCGTTTGGTTTGACAGAACGCGCTATCCGCATTCTAAATTCCTCAAAAGGAACTCAATTTGGCGCTTAGTTCCGTTTGACAGAAATACGTCCAATTCAAAATCTTCCGCGATTTTTGACCTAACCGATGTGATATATCGCATGCAGTTCGACCACGTCACTTGAGCTTGACGAATCACCTTTAAAGTAATGCAACTTTACATCAACAACAGGTCGAGATGAGTATGGGAATTATTTCCAATGTGACGAGGACCATTACCGGTGGCTGACAAAGAATATGACAAGTTATGTGGGTAGAAATGCTGTATTTGTGCACGACGGATCCAGGAAGTAACACTTACAAGTGCGCACCTCCTCCGGGCGTCCTGCCCACAATCGATTTTGGCGCTGGAGGTGAGTTCCTGACCCCCCATTTCGTAGACATAGGCGAATCCAAGTGCCCCCCCCCCCCCGTTTTATCGAAAAAAAAAAGAGACAGAAAAGGAGAGGACAGAAAGGACCACTAGACAAGGTACGAATTGCAGCATTTTGATACATGTTTCATAACCAGAATTTCACGCAGAACACGATTCGTGCAACGAAAATTACTGAAACCAACTCCTAACGGAGAGATTTACATTTTTATTTCACATTGGTTACGAAGAATTTGAACTGCCCGCTCACAAGAAACTCAAAGCTCTACGTGAGTTCAAATCGCGCCACTACAACGGTTTCAGCAAGCTTCTCAATCGAGCAATGTTCATTTCCCACCATGTGTTGTTCAAAGCTAATAAGCAATTTGCTATAGCTGAGCCCAAAGCGTCAAGATTGAGGTTGCCAGATTTTTATATCGCAGAGACTGTCATGATAACGTTTAGCGCGCGATGTGAATCACGTAGAGCATTGAGTTTTCACGAGCGGATGGTTTGAATAAACGCATCAAGAATCATTAAATATCTTCGTAAGGAGCTAATTGTGGTAATTTTCGTTGTGTTGCATCGTATTTTACGTGAAATTTTGGTTAGAAACATGTATCAGAATGCTGAAATTCGTACCTTGCCTAGTGGTCCATTTTGGTAATTGGACCGAGTTTATCAGAAAGGAACCACCCACATCAAGTTGAAACTGAGAAAAACAGATTTGAGGTATTATCCTCCATAAGTCTCATTGTAGAAAATATATTCTAACCCCTCTTTTTACAAACTTAATTTTTTTTCGACTTTGGGTTTTTTGGTGGGAGAAAATATACACCTAGAGGGACTCAAATACATTCTTAACTCAATTTTTGCGACAATTTTGGTTGATTCCTTTCTGATAAACTCGTCCAATTATTCATGACGAAATGACTCAAACTATGTATCTATGGTGAAACTCCCAAACCATGTATCTCAATTTGCGATGTTGCACCTCCTGTCATACTTCATGTTTTGAGAAAAGCACTGCTCAACGTCATTTCTTAAAAACGTCCGGAAATTTTCTTCTTTGTGCGATGTAGATTTTGAAAAATTTCAAGGAATGGTGTTGATTTTTCTTCCTTTAAAAAAATAAAATAGGAGCAGAACTTTTAAAAAATCGCAAACGAGATACGTGGTTTCGGAGTTTGATACTAGATGTATTAAAAAGTCGAATATTCTTTGGGGAGAGGCGCCTGGACCCCTCTCTGCCCCCTCAATTCAAATGTCTGGTCCTCCTGCGGTTGGACAGGATTCAACTAATTCAATGTAGATGTAAAATTATTGCGTGAATCATTAAGTTGATCATTGAAACTGATAGACGATTCAATACCTTGGTAAAATTGGCAGTAGCATCTGTGTTCCAAAATATCATAGACCTACAGCCGGCTGTAAGATTTCCAAAACTTCTATTCTATAGCCGGCAACACAATTTCGTATAGCCTTTTATAGCCTATGGCGATTAAGCAACAGCCTGGCGATAATGTGTATGCTAAACGTTACAAATTACGGATGCTAGACTTAGTGAGTTTTTGGACTACCGCTCTCTTTTTGCCGCAGTATCTTGATTTATTTTGCGAGGAAATCTCCGTACTTTTGAAGGATGCCTGCCATTCCGAATATATGGAAGCGCCTTCAATTTCGTATGATACTGTGCAATACCTCTGGTGTGGAATAGTTGCTTCAAGCGCCGTGGTGCGCTGCAGCCGCGGCGCGGCGGGCGGGCAGCTAGCGCGAAACGCGCATTGGCGCCTACAAACCTAACAGGGTATACTTCACGCATTGCGCAATGCGTGAAGTATCCCTGTTAGGTTTGTAGGCGCTAGTGCGCCGCCGCTCCGCTTTGTGTTAGGCTCTAATATTTAATCTCGTGGAGTCAGCGTTTTTTCAATTCATGACTTTGAAATGTTTGCACACTCTGTATGTATTTTCATTTTAATTGATGAAAAAAAAATATGTATTATAGTAAAGGAAAATATAATGTGCGTTTTGTTAATATTAAAATGATTCCGTGCGAAACTTAAGGATTTACAAATCACACGAATTTCTACACAAGTTATATCGCCTCGTAATATTCTTCTGTATTATTAAGTCCTAAAGAGCTTCTCAATTGTTCTTGACACACGAGAATTGATTGCAGACTTTCAAAGCTCTATTAGTTTCAGGTCAAAAAAGATGTGGAGGAAAAAATACAATAAATCAGAGAGTATAATTTGTACAAAATGCGATATATTTGAATGCATCAGTTCATTGAATCTTCATCAATTTAACGAATAAAATAAATAAATTACCTAAAACATAACAATGTTAATTTTTTCACAGTTCAAATGATCCTCGTAAATTGAACATCACACATTTTATTAGACTTAATGAAAAGAAGACTAACACTAAACTTTGAGTTATTTACAAACTAGGATTATTCGGCTTATGAGTAATAATTTAAACTATCGTTGGGATGAAAGTCCTGAAATGGAGGGATGCCGTTAAATCAATATCTTTTAAAAAACATATACACTTAATATTTTACGAGAAAAAACACTATGAAACGTGGCCCGAACTGAATGTAAGAAGGTGGTAAATTGGCTCTGGATTCACACTATTTTACGGGGAAAACAATCCAAAAAGTTCAGAAATTTCAATTAGAGTAGAAAATGTGAAGCTCTAACGAGTACAGTAAAGATCGAGGGGGTAGAGTGTTCAGCTCAGGCAGCTTGCATGGAATGTTGAGTTGAGATCTCACCGAGGGATCTAAAACGCTCATCAGTAGATTACAGTCGGTCAGTGAACCCAACTTATAGCGTCCCGCAAAGTCCAAAATTATGACGGCGTTTTGATGCCGTAATGGATTTTGTGGGATGCTAAGTTGGGTTCATTGGCGGGTGTGATCTAATGATGAGGTCTAAAAAGACCCGAAATGATGCAGATCTCTCGGATTGACTTCAACTTAATATCCCAATGCAAACTGCTTGAGCTGAACATTCTCCCCCTCAATCTTGTCCTGGTTCTCATTAGAGTTCAACAATTTTTACTTTAATTGACATTTTTGAAATGTTTGGCTTTGTTTACCCGAAAAATGGTGTGAATCCAGTACCATTTTACCGCCTTCTTAATATTTTATCAGCTAGGTGTGCGACCTGAATAGCAGCTAAACTGGTGAGCCTAATAGAGTGCCTGTAAATGGCGTTCCTCTCTAAAAGTAAGACAGATGGGAATTACGAAAAACTTCATTCAATTTCCAGAATTAAGTTGTTACATATTTTGGGGGAAAAGAAAAACAGTTGACTTATTGAATTAATATTTACCTAGGCGCACCTGTAGCGTTCAAAATGTAGTATTTTACTACCCTACATGACTTGAGGATTCATCGTAAGTCAGAACGCACGATTGCTCTTCAGAGACTCAAACTAAAACCGCGAGTTTACTCAAGAACAGTCGGCAAAAATCAACGAAGAACTGTGAACTAATAAAATATATCGATGTGAAATTGAAGAACACGTACCTCAAATCGCGACGTTGCAAATTCCTTGTAATATACTATGTTTTCGATAGAAAACCAAATAATATTATTTTTTGAAATTTTCATTGCATTTTTCTCATTTCATACGGATTATTTCTTAAATTTTCCAAGCGGTGATGTTCCTTTCCTTTTTATTTGAAAAACAAAAGCGGAGGAATCCAAACCTCGCCACCAGAGTACGTGTTTTTCAACTGTCACCATCAATACAGACTTTCAAATCATTAGGAGGAGAGAACACAGATAAGCAAAGGAACATGAATGGCAAGCATGGCAGCACACTCTTCCTCCAATGAAATAAATAGTTCTACGGACTACGGATAAAAACCTTTGGTGGATACCAGATCACCTGCTATGGATGCTTCCAAAGGGAAATCAAAAAGTCAGTACTACTTGTAGATTCCGCCATCTAATATTCATCATAGTGGAGCTTCCGGATGTATGGTTGTCACACCAAGAGTACTGTTCACTAGGTTTCTCAGGGAACATTCACAGCCAGAAATTCTACTTCCCTCCACCAGGTTTTTCCCCAAATTGTGCCATATTACCCCAGATTGATGGATTACTGATGGTTTCCGCTCTTAAAACAGAGACAAAGAGACCCTCTACTGATCTCTTGGCGACAGGTGGAGGCTTTTACTTTCGGGGATTCAACACTTCCTCATGGAAAATTGCAAGGAAGTAACAGTCATCTTACCTACTAGGTGAAAGATGAGCTTCGGGTGGCGTAATGAGTCAAGGTTTCCCAAACTTCGGTTTGTCAGCAAAATTATATTTTCAGCACGTTGTTGACTATCCGCCTAGTAGGCAAGTCAAAGTAGAATGTTGGAATCCCGAGGTAAAAGCTTCCACCATTGTCAAAGTGCCAGTGAAGGGTCTCTTTGTCTCTGTCTCAAAAGGATGTTGCAAAGTAGAGATACCATAGAATGAGATATAACTAGGTAAATGGCCATGGTGACGTCATGCTGGATATCGGACTGAATTTTTTCTTATAGCAGAGGGAAAAGACAGTTGTAATTACATTTTCTCTTATAGAGAAATGCGCTGTTTGGCACTTAGCAAGTCAAAATATGTCTGTAAGCAAGAAAATTTAATTAAATGCGTCTATTCTCTCAAATATGAGATATCTCTGTCGGAAAACACCCGTCCATCGTACAAAACTTTGTCACCATGACCATGGCAAGAATCCAGTCGGAAAATTGAACCGGATTTCCCAAATGGTGGTGAGACAGAATTTCCGTTTACTGGACCGGAGCTAGACAATGACCTATCTCGATCTTAAATATTGCAGTATAGGTCAAAACACTTGTCTCCTATAATTTAAAAACTTTTCTTGAAGTCTCGCCTCGCTTTTTTCGTTTTTTTTTTCTTGTATGATTTAATTCCGTTAAGTTGCTCAGTTAGTGTCAGTGAATTTATCACTTTTGGCACGTTTTTCCTCTAATTCTCTGATCATAAATTCGTGTAAAGTGTGTACAACAGCCAACTTTTTAATGTAAAATTGCATATAATAGGGGGAACCTTCTATTTAATTTACTCATACATTTCTTTGGTTCTATTTTACAGATATATTCAGCATCTCATAAAATAGGTACCCAGCTAAAATTTGTCACGGATTACGTGATTGCTAAAAGATCTACTTACACGAGTATCGAATAGCATTTGAATTTATCGAATTTGACAGATTTCAAAACACCATCTATCAATTAATGCTTTTCACTTTTGCCGAACATCTGTTAGGACTCAGACTGAGCAAAAATCACCACAAAGAATCAATTCTATTCCACCACCAAAATTACTGAATGGGAATGAAAACAACTTCCTTTATCCTAAACTTAGGTGGAAACCAACTTAGCAATCAAGTTCCGGTCTGTGACATTATAAAGGGATTCGCAAGAACTAGCTTTACATTCATTCACAGAAAAGTACTGTGATGGAGAATTTGAAAACGGTAGATTTCCAATTCGTAATTATTTCCGTATCATCTGAGACGAAAACAGATAAAAATAATGTTTGTGGGAAAGGTCTGATATGCGTTCGTCTAAAGTTGATACAACTACAAAAAGTGAGTTCAAACATTCGTTCTGAATCACAAGTAGACAATCACGAAATAAAACGTCATCCTATAGAGATTTGCCCAATAAGTACCTTTCCGTGAACAAAGTGAAATAGCACTTTGAAATCTTTGAGATAATGAATAGTCTTTAAGCGAATCCCTTTTGAAAACAAGGCGGAAGAATCTTATAACTACAATGAGCGGCAGCTTTAATTTTAGAAAAATACTTAGTTAAACTTTGTGTCTACTTACAAATTCTACTAGTGAATATTTACATGTTTACTATGAAGATTACGCATGGGCACCACTTCAAGCAGAAATCCATTCTCATCCAAGCGTTGATGGCCGAGCACTAGATCGACACATATCAATTCTTGCCTCAAAATCTCAAACTATATCATCTAATTAAAACATAATGAGGAATAATAACCCAAAGGAACTGCTAGTAGACCATAACTTTTATCACAGCAAACACCCACGAACATAACCTTGGTCCGAACTTCCAATTCAACTACTTCACGCATGTCAATCAGACAAAAATAGGAATAGATTACATCTTACTTCTAAAAAGTACATAAATTCGATAGAAATTAGACATTTTTCGTTCCTCGTGACATTTTCTAAACGACAGAGGAGGCAAATATTCGTCAGCCTTGACCGAGTGCTAGTTCTCTGAGACGTGTCTCTTCATAGTAAACAAGTACTTACAAAAAAAGGAAGAAATAGAGACTTAATTAAAATCACTTTGGTATGAAGTAAGGACAACGAGATTTGAATTATTTAGGAAAATCACTTTTAGTGCAGGTCATCCCGGTTCAAGATTAACTTGACTGTCCGTGCATCTTTTGTGGGATTTAGAGCATACCTGTCGTGTAAACACGGTGAACCTAAAGTCTCAAAAAGACTCGGGATCTAGATGATATTCTTCTAAAAGAAATAGAACATTTGATTTGAAAACAATTGTCCCACTGCTGTGCAGGGACAATTGCGCACCAAAGAGCAAATCCAACTTTTGACACGGAGAGTTGGATACCAAGCGGTGACGATGAGGCAAAAAAGATGATGGCTACGAATAAACTTTTCCTAAGGAGAGACTAAGCATTAGGAGAGAACCTTCCGCGGAACCATCCACTTTTTCGTGTAGTAATAGGACAGTGTGCTGAGATAGACAAGGATGAGCATAGCGCAAGTTACCCCGAGCGCCATTACGGAAGTTTTCGTTGGACACGGCTCGACGATCGTCACAGTCTCGTCTGGAATAATAATAATAACGAGATTGTGAAAAATAAATAAATATACACTCAAATAATATTAAATAAGCCAAAATAAAGTATAATGGATTCTTTCTAGGAAAAAAATTTATTAACAAATTTTAGTGTAGCTTCCATCGATGATAAATATATGGGAGGGTATGGATTCGATCGACATGAATCGATCGAAAAATAGAAACGTGAAATAATCGACGTGATTCGACAAAAATTCGATCGACAAATCCGTGAATCGATCGACAAACCCGTGATCGATCGGAAAACCCAAGAGCCGGCGGACAAAACCGTAAATCGATCGGATGCGATAGGATTGCGCAAATGCCCTCTTTTTTACCTTTTTGAAGACGCATTAGAATGCGAGAATTTTTCTGCCACTCAAAAATCATATTTTTGCGCGAATATTCAATATCAACGAAGAACCGTTAATCTGGCAACCTTTGTAGTAGATAACAACATCGCGGAAGACTGTTCATTTCCTCCTCACTTACGAGCATGTCTCTCTTCGATGGATAGCCCTCGTAGCACGAATTCAAAACCCGACGGGTGCAACCGAAAGAAAGCGCATATTTATCGCTGATTTCAACATTATGCACCTTTTTTATGTTTTAATTTTAATATATGTTTTTAAAAAGCTATGCACAGTTTTTCAGAAAAGTTTCCGCAAAGTACCCTAAATGATCTCAAATGACAGTATCGGAAATTTCGACGCGATGTTTTCGTTCGTTCTAATTTCTTTTTAATGTAACCAAAAATAAATTAAATATCATCCAAGTTTCTGAATCGTTACAATAAGGATACATAGTTTATCTTTAATTATAGTAATGAATGGAGCAGAAAGTCAAGAATGATTACACGCAGTCCTACAGCATTCATTCAACCTTGTTGCCGCTAATATGCGTTTCACGCCAACTGACCGACTACACTGCGTTTGGCGCAATGCGTGAAGTATTCATGCAGTCTTGCAAGCGCTAATATGGGCTTACGCCAACCGCGCTGTTTGGCGCAATGCGTGAAGTATTCCTACTGTGTTGCAGGCGCTTATATACGTTCAACGCCGCGTTCACGCGTTCATGTTTAGACCTTCCGCACAATATTACTGAATCGATGAACAAACCCGTGAATTAATTGAATTACGTCGATCGGTTTACGATTTTGTTTCTCGATCGATTCATGTCGATTACATGATGCCGATTTTTTAATCATTTATCGATCGAATTGATGTCGATCGGTTCACGTTTTTATTTCTCGATCGAATCTATACCCTCCAAAAGTGTATTGTGAAGGGCAATTACGTCCGTAAGATTAGGGATCGCCAATAAATAAAATGGTTCCTGACTGCACTATGATAACTAAAATTATTTGTTATTTTTTTATGCATGCGTCATACAATTTTCAGACAAAAATGTTAAGGCCTCACGTTTAAGGATTGAACCGAAGTCAACGCGAAGAAAGTACGTTAGGATATCACGCACATTGGTCTTTCGCTTTCAATTTTTAAGCGCAGCATGAAAATGAAAAATACCCTTTTTATGTAATTGAATTAAAATTAGTCCATTTTTAATCATCCAAACGATTCCTAGGAGTCTTTCGGGTGATTAGTGGTAATTTTACAGAGGAAGGGGGCTTCTATCAATAAAATTTTCTGGTCAGACGCTTCTGATCCCGTTTTCTCAAAACTTCATTTTTACACTTACTCTGCCGTGTTAAGGAAGAACGCCGTATGAACCTTCAGGCGTTGCCAAATTTCTTTAGGTAAAACACGACTTACCCGGTATAATTATGAAAATATTTCCTCCAATTTTTCGGATAATTTTGTTCTCGATTTCAACCATAGTCTCCGAATGAAAATTTCAGGGAAAAATATTCATAAATTTTTCCAAAAATAAACATTTTAGTAGGGGAAATTCGGCAACTCTCGAATGTTCATACGGCGTTTATCCCTAGCACGGCACACTGGAATAAAAACACATTGGATCTAGAGTCCAGACTCTTAAAAACATCGACAAGAAAAAATACTCTTGATTCAATCGGATTTTTGCTTAAATCAAGAACCAAGCCTCTTAATCTAAGCGGATCTCCTTTTGATTTAAGCTTAAATCTGATTGAATCAAGAGTGTTTTTTCTTGTCGATGTTTTCAAGAGTCTGGACTCTAGATCCAATGTGTTTTTTTTTTTCCAGTGCAGTACTGCTCTCTTCCCTATCACGGCAGGAATATCCTCCTCGCTGCAGAAGGGTGGCAATTAGGAAAGCTTTGTCGTAGCTTTGAAGAGAATAGTGTGGCTTACCTTTGGAAAAGTCGGAGAAGACTGCCTCGTTATTTTTAAGGAACTGGGATTGTTTGTCGTCGCCGAAGTCGAGAACGAGGATCTCCTGGCTGAGAGTCATGTCGTCGGCCGACTCGGTGTCGTTGCCGCCGCTGCTCCCGTCTCCGGATCCGGATATCGACCTCCGCCTTCTCCCCCAAGATTCCACAGACTCTCGGCCCCATTCGCAGACGGCCTGGAATCATTCGTAATTTCAAAATTCAATCACTCATTTTTTACAAGGGGAAGTATAATATAAAACTGCATCCAACCATCCAGCACAATGAAACTCTGAAATCCTTAGAAACTCAGATGAGCTCCTGGATTCGACAAAAATTGGACGTATTTCTACCAAACGAGACCTATGTGGAGGTGAGAAATATGGGGTGTGCTCTAGGAAGCTGCATAAGAAGCAATGTAAAAGTGGGCGTGATTCCTTTTGAAGAATTGGAAAAGCGGGATATTACATTCTATCAAAGAGACCTATGTGGCAACTGAATGCGGAACTCATGAGCCGCGGGCATGGCAAGAGAGCGTTGTGGACAGGGCTCATGAGTTAAAGCGCCCCGACGATGATCTCTGTCTCGCGGCCGCGCTCCGTCATTGCCGCTGACGTCACTGGCGCTTCATTATTCTCATTCACTCTTACCCAAAGAGAACTAACGAGCACACTCCATATTTCTCACCTCTACATAAGTCTGTTTGGTAGAAATACGTCCAATTAATAAGTGACCATCCACAGGATAAGGGATTTTTACTGGATTTCAACGCCAGAGGATGCAACACCAGATCTCCGATTTTTTCGCCCAGGACATCTCTACCGCCCACAACAAAAACGCCGAAACTCCTTTACAAATTTTGTATTTTTCTTCCACACACTGCTCTATCATACGAGAAAATCCAAGCGTGATCAGTTTTAGCGGCTCTGGTGCTTGCACTAGAGCTGCTATTCCGGACGGTCCCAGCTGGGGAGTATCAATGCAGCATGTTACATTGTAGAGACCGCGCGTTGGTTGATGGGAATCGGCGCCATTTTCGGCTATGTTCCTTGTCATGACTTTATTTTATTGCATACTGTTTTATTGTTAGTCAATGCTATGTTGTGTATTGTATTTTTGGAATCATGGTGATACAGTCAACAATTCAAAACTTGTTTGTGCTTTTATCTCGTGATGGAAAAAATGTACTTTACGTTCAAAATTTGAAAATTTGAATTTTAAAGTTTTCGCGGTTAAGGAAGCTTTAACCACTGGGTTGGAGCTTCCTAGTTATATTACTTGATATCAGCTGATAGCAAACAAAGGTTACCAGGGAAACCGTAAACGTCTAACAACTATCGTGGCCATTGGGGCGATTATTGAAATGATATCGACTGTATGTCGCCGCTTACGACAGGACATAGCCCTATCTTAACTGTGTAATATATCGCAATTCGATATTGTTTTGATTTTTAAAAGGAGCAATTCATTCATACAGTTCCGATTAGTTTTGGCGAACGGGCCCTTAACCTACGGCACTCGGCTCATGGGAATTTTTTAACTTGTCCTGGACGGACTCGTCTGTAGCGCCTCGTTCTTCGTTGTGTGTGTGATTTCGTGAAGAAGTTTCTATGGCAATTTGCTTTTATTTGTGAGCTGTTTTTTCACGGGATTTTTGAATGTTCTGTACGAATAAATTCGGTGAGTACCTCATTTATCCCTCCTTCCAGTAAAATTATTTCAACTTTTCCTTCTCCCTCATTCTGGACCCACTCATGGGCTGATTATTTTCTCATTCTTGAAACTTTAGACTGGCAATTTCTATGCACAATCTATAGCTCATTAACCTATAGTTCAAGAGTTCCTCACTAGTGTCTTGCTCTTCTTTTTTATTTTTATTTTTATGTACCTACATGTTATACTATTTTTATAATAAATTTTGCCAACATGCTTTTCAATTCAGTCTACAACATTTCATTCCGACGTGGCAATAATGATTTATAATGCCCCTAATCCATTAAAATGAATTACAATAGTAATGCCGCATTATAATGTCGTATTATACATCGCAACGATTCATGTCCTACTGATTATTGATTATTGTAAGATGAATTCTGTTTTCTCTGATTGTATGTTTCATACGTGCGAAGCAAGTACGGGTCACTAGAAACGTGGTTCGTACGGGTGGCTGATGAAATTGATCTTCGAATACCTTTTGATGAGCTAGGGAAATGAAACCATCTGCATCTCATGGACAATAAATAGTTGCCGTAATTAAGGTCATCCCGTGATTAAGGTGCCGTGATTTAAGTCATAAATTCTTCATCTAATTCTTGATTCATCTCCAAAATGTCTGCTAAAGCTTTCATGCGCTTCTCCTTGTATGCATGAATGAGCAAATTGGGTATCGAACAAGCGGACACTTTTTGAAAATTTAGATGATTCTGGACAATATCGTACAGAAGTCCACGAGCTGCAGATAGAACCATTACCTCTAGCTCATCAAAAGTTATTCGAAGATCATTCAACAACCTCTTTGACAAGTTGCAAAAACTTTTCGTTAACAATAGTGTCACACGGTACTAGGAATATTTACTATTTAACGAACCTTATATTTCCCTGACTCAGTCCTAAATTATAGAAGTATGCGTTACTTTTCCAGCAATCCAAAAAAACAATTATACAAAAAACCAATACCTACACTTTCAGATATAAAAATGCAAATTTTTTGCAGCCTCGCTAAACGACTTATCAACCAGAGATTTTTTAGGAAGCGGACCTCCAAAGAGCTTTCAAAATTAAAAGTATACAACAAGTGATAATGCCATGTATTCGCCATATCAAAGCCCAATACACATTTATACACCGGCTACGTAAATCTGCTAAGTTACAAAACATGAATCGACAGTTGTCGGATTGTACATCAATGACAAAATGTGTCTAGGCCCTCATTCTTGACTACAACTACTGCCCCCAGAGCCGCTCTCCGACGCCAATGCGTTGGAGCTTCCTGCTTGTTTTAATTTTGAGTTCCTGCTGGTATGCCAAAATTGATTCGAAAAAATGAAGGGTGCGCTAGTTATCCTATAAAATAGTATCTTGGGAGAAAAATGTCGAATAGAGTTACGGCGTTTTTATACTTTGGCCGGCAGATCTATTGTGTCCTTCGCCGCACTCTGGCGTTGGTATACAATTACCCACATATGATTCAAATTCAGTCGGTATCAATTCATACTAGGACACACCAGCAAAAGTGAATCTTGAATTTTACTTACATCGACTACTGTGTTAAGCGGTAAACCGCGAAGAGGTGGAGCGCGAATGAGCTTACGACAACAATTAAAAAGTGCTCGTAACTTCATTTCGGAACAGGTCATCTTCTAATAAACGTAAGATACAACTTAGCTGAATGCAGTTAATTTAATTGCTGCACGTATCAAATAATACAATTAGTTCAGGGTTGCAACAAAGGTAACTGAAATATCGTAGCTAAAACTTACCGGCTCACAGGGTCCAAGGCAGTATTTAACGTTGCATTGGAAAATCACCCCATATGACTCGGTAAACCGGAAAGCTTCGTAAATAGATTGCATCGCATTTCCGTCTGGAGTGAAAGCAGGGAAGATACTTGGGTCCACCGGGCAACTGGAAAGGTGCAATTCAAAAACTTTCGTCAAAGATCCATTGATACACACTTGAGCAACATTATTACATAAATATGATCGTATTTACATCATTCACCGAGTTATCGTGTCATTTTTACAGTCTTACACTGTAATACGTCACAGATAGAGCAACTTATCAATGGGTTACACATTTTGTACGGTCATTAAAATAAAAACTGTATGTAACGACTAAAAACGTAATCCTGCCGACAGCACTCTGTTTAAGCTGCTGGAACTACGAATATAAAATGTATATAAAAATACGTGAATTTGGAGGTAAAATGATATTAAAGATAAAAATGATGACAGTGATGTCTGTTAGTATAAACGAAGAAGTGAGGGTGCCCTGTCATTTTGGATCTTCGCAATACTGCCCGCCGCGCCGCAGGCCGCGAGTGACGCGGTGAATGTTTGGGGATTTAAAACGCCTTCAAATCCGTGCGTATGCAACAAAGACATCCGTGAGGCTCGAATAGTTGTATCCAGGCGTTATAATGAGATTCGTTTGTGCTCGTAGCATATAATACTAACTGAGGGCTATTTTCTTGTTTATTTCATACCTTCATTTAATTCCAGCGTTTCTTATTGTGTTGATGAAGTAAAATAATAATGGTTTTTATCATAAAACATGGTCAATTTTCCGAAGAATGCTTTGATTCCTTAAATGTATCACAACGTTGCCCTTCTAAAATGTGGGCTGCTGCCCCTACATTTACTGATCTAAGAACCACAAATGCGGCAGAGTCGTGTCATAGACACTTCAGGGGAAAAAAGTTCGAATGCTCATCCTAACATCTCTCTTATCACGGAGGAGTTGAAAAAAAAAAAAAAAAAAAAAAAAAGTTTCAGCCAGAAATGTATGTCAACCTAGCATCAGATCAGAACTCGGTGCTTCAGCACTATCCTATAAATATGGGTTCAGGTGATTTCCAAAGCGAAGCCGAAATCTGACCTCACAAAGTCACAATACCCCACTTTTTTGCCCGATTCTTCCTTATATAGTTTTAACGGGTTGATGCACGGCTTGCTATTAGCTCTTGTTACCCATGAATGTAGTTCTTATCGAAATTGTAAATCTCTCATTTTCGAGGAGAAAATTTCAAGAAAAATGAAACATACAATTCTTTGTGATACATCTTTGTATGAATTACAGGAATTTAATTTCTTGATCAAATGTAATAACAACTGAATTACCCTTCTTCATCGATGATTTGGAACGTGCTTTTTGAATCTTTAGCCATTGCAACGCAACTCCTTGCAAATATTCCGTATGGAGCTGGAAGAGAAAAATGAGAATTGATTGTGGTTAAATAAAAAAAGGTAAGACTCAGATTTATATCAGGATAATTTGTGAGCTGGAAGAAATGATAATCTTCAACCTACCAATCACAGCAGTCGTAGACCATTAAATGAACGTATTTCTATCAAACAGAACTATGTGCATTATGACGTGAGCCCTGTTGTGCATATATTCTCAGGAGGCTCAGGGTTCATGTCTTAGTACATATAGTTCCGTTTGATAGAAATACGTCCAAATATGAGAACAAAAAAGCAGTTTCTCAAAATCATATAAATTGGGAGCATTTGATAAAAATAAGAATTTCGACTCGATAAAAACACAAAGTGAAAGGTTGTCTCTCTCTCTCTCCCTCTCTCTTTCGATGTTGTTTTAAAAATACTTTTTAGAAGATAAAAATTTCGGAGAAGGGCTTACCTTCTTCCTTCCTCCAAATGAGCCACGCTAAATTTTAGCTTTATCGTTAAGATAAATTTCATTCAAAAAACATCTCAAAGGCATCTTGTAGATGGTTTTACCCGCCAAAACGAGTCAAGGCGATCTCAAGTCATGAAATGTTTACTGATGGGTATGGAGGGATCCTGTTGGTGGAAACGGGAGGTTGCAATGGACAAAGAAGGTAGGTAATGGGCTACTTAACGGCAACCCACGAGAGACCCTATGGTTAGTCCATCATTTTCTCCTTTAGTCGCTAGGAACCACCCATTTCAACCCATAGGATTGCTCCACAACCGACTTATCAGTAAAATCCTGGAGATGGCTTAGAGATATATGGTACTTTTTTTTAGATCTTGAGCAATTTTTTAAACGTCTCGTTGACGATGCATTCAAACTGATCGTGAGTGATTCCATCCTCTTCAATAGACGTCTTCTTTGCCTATCGCTTTGTCTATAAATTTAATAATCAACCCGCTGAAATTGCTCGTTGTTCTGCATATATTAAACATTCATGGATAAGGATTTTAGGGATGTATAATTGTATACTCACTGTCTTCGGGGATCTCAATTCGGAAGGTGAGTTTGTCACCAATCCTGACAGTCTCGACTTCCCGATTCCTTGCGTCCAAGATGCGTATCCTTGGAGGTGGAGCTTCCGGAGCGGATGTGATACTTATCATTTCTGGATCCCTGCGAAAAAGAAAAAGAAATACTTAACGTTTTCATTCAGCCCAGGCTTTTTGCGCTTCATGACAAATCTCCAAAATGTGTTGTCTTCAGCTGTGGCATTTTTGATTGAAAATTTTAAAAGGGGAGAGAACTGAAACGAAGATTGTATTGAAATTCCGCGCTTTTATGTTCCACCTCCAGTTTTCGACGAGGGCCAAAAAAGTCGTGCAAAAATAATTATCTAATCGAGGACTCATACTCATGATAAGGTATGATATCAAACTCCACCTGAAGGTTTCAAAGCAGCCGAGTTCTGCTTTTCATACAGTAGCCTGCATAGAGTACAATAGAGTCGCTAAGCACGTGCTGGAGTGCCAATAAAGTCATTTTTGAAGCTAATTTTTTTTCCAGTGCTTCTACGAATAACGTCTGGCGATGTGCGAGGCCGTATGACGTGGGATCCAGCTCCAGACTTCGATCAGAAAATGTAGGTATAACATTCCATTCATGAAAGCCGAGAGTTCCAGACATTTTTGAACTTGTCATGACTTTTGTCAACATAATTTGTCAAAATTTGCGAAAATAAAAATTGATTTAAATTCATAAGCCGCAAAAAACACTCGCGCCCCCCGATTCTTCCATAAGCCGCCGTATTATAAAATTCCGTTTCGCTCTCACTTTTGGTTCTTGTTTTCAGCGATCAGGAGGCTAGAAATTCTCCGTTCAAGGATTGACCTCAACGGCGTTCCAGTATATAGCGCCTCCACTGTACTCTATAGCAATCCGGTGACAGTGAGGCAGACATTGAGGTTATGTATCTGTTTACATTGGAGCCATCGAATTGTGATCTACATCAGATGACATATCCACTAAATCATTCAATTCAAGAGGGCGCTTCCACTCAACCTAAAAAGAGGGTTTCATAGCATCCAATCAGAGTGGGACATGACTGGGCTTTTCGACGACGGAAGTTGAAGGGTACGCGCGCGGCGCGGCGGTCGAGTGATTAAAACCCGCCTCCGAAAGCAAGTGAAGTTGCAAAGATTAGCCCTTGCTTTTGCTTGGACCATACGGCCCCTCCCCGGTCCGGCCGGGCAAAACGGAATGCAGGCAATCTCCAGAGATCCGTGTAGCGATAGGCGGGATGCGGGCTGCGGCAGCGTCCGCAACGGAACAGATGATCGCCGAGATAGCGCGAGTCGGACTGCCATGCTAAGGAAAAGCGCCGTATGAGCCTTCAGACGTTGCCAAGTTTCCTCCAATAAAAACCGAATTTACTGGGAAAATTCTGAGAATTATTTTCCAAAAATTTCAGACAATTTTGTACGCAATTCAATCTAAAATATTTGGAAAATTTCGAGGAAAAATATGCATGAATGTTGTCAAAACTACATGCTTTATCATAGGAAATCTGGCAAATCTCGGATGTTCATACGGCGTTCTTCTTTAGCACGGCAGCGGAGGTTGGAGCGCGGGAAAACGTGTCGCTGGGGCCGTATTCATATGAAGGGGCGTCTTCCGCAGCCCAACCCCAAAGGGCACTTAGCGGCCGCCGAGGATAGCGTTTGTTATTGCCCAGGATCGCCATCGTCGGTAAATCAATTGAAGCCGGCTCCGAAGTTGCGCTAACGGGAGTTGGAGAGGTGCGGGCTGCCATTGCTTCCATTCGCATCCGCACCCGAAGCAATGACTCACCGCTTCCTTCATAATCAGAGCCGACGCTCACACTTGAGGCCTAACCTTAAAAAAATAAATAAATAATAATAATAATAATAAAACGCGCCAATTCCGTGCTCTCTGACCCTTGTTGTCGAGTCTTCATTCGGACGCGTCTCTGCGAAAGATGTTGAATATGGACCGAGTTTATCAGAGAGGAACCAACCCACATTTTTGAACGCGCATCAAGTTTCAGAATCGCTGCATCTTTCAAACGTCGTCCGAGTTTCTGAAACGTTGCAATTAAGGTACATATTCACCCTTTAATTGTGGTAAAAACCGAGCAGATACTGTCAAAAGAAATGACGCGTGGTCCTAGTTTTGCGGCGATTTTAGCGTCGCGCTAGGGGAAGGAACGCGGTCGAGTGTCGAGTCATCTTCCCAGTTTGACGCGACTTCATTCCAAAAAGCGGCAATATGCTTGTACCGGAGGTCGAATAGTTATCGCGAATAGTTTTCGCCTCGCATTGCGTTTGGAGCAATGCGAGAGGTATTCATGCAGTCCTGTAGGCGCTGATATTCGTCCGAGCCAACCGCTTTGTTTGGCGCAATGCGTGAAGTATTTCTTCAGTCTTGCAGGCGCTGATATGAGAGTGACAGACGGCCGGCCGTACTGTGTGTGTGGCGCGGTTATTATTCGAACTTGCGGTCGAATAATGGGGCTTAAAAGGCTCATTATGTGTTTCGACGCCCTATGAGCATTCCAACGTTGCCTCGTTTCTCCCGATAAAATATTTTTTCCGAGAAAAGTTAGGAAAGCTCTTTATGCTCGCTTTTTTAGATTGAACGAACCTTTAAACAAGGTACGCATTTAAGCACTCTGATACATGTGTCTCAACCAGAATTTCACGTAGAACACGATTCTTGCATTAAAAACTACTGAAATCTATTTCTAGCTAAGATATTAACGTTTTTATTGCACACTGGTTACGGGAACTTTAAATTGGCCGATCAAAAAAAAAAAAAAAAAAAAAAAAAAAAAAAAAAAAAAAAAAAAACAATACCCTAAGCGAGTCAAATTGCGTTTTACAACGGCTTCAGCAGACTACTCAATCGAGCATTGTTTCTTTTCCATACTGTTTTGTTCAAAATGTGTACAGCTTGCTATAATACCTAGCTGAGCGTCAAGAATGAGGTTGCCATATTTTCATATTACTGAGACTGTCATAGTGACATCTGGCGTGCAAATTAACCCGAACGCCAGGTGAATTATTATTTCCTCTATGAGCGGAAAGGTTGAATGCATTAATAAGAAACGTTATTCCCGTAGTTAAAAGTTAATCTAGAGTTAACATTTCGATCCCTCAACGTTGAGCGATCGAAATTCTCGGTGCTTCTTGGCGTTTCACTTTCAACACACTCATTTGCCCCCATGAGACTGTTTTAACAAAGTGAGGAAAAGTAGACTGATTGAGTGACTAAGTCACTTGATGTATCACGATGAATGGTGTCACCCTTAAAAAGCGCGGCAAAACGATAGATATTGAGACAGTCTTTCATCGGATGTATCGTATATCGAACAGCGTCATTCTAAAGTTCCCCTTGTGTAAAGTTAGAAAGAGCAGGAGGATTCAAGTTACCTGATTGGCATCATTCCAAAGGTGATGTTCTTCGGTGACATGTCATACGTGCACTTGACTTTGTAAATTTTGTCCGCTTTGGTCATGACAACACTGTGATGCTGCAGGACAACAGTATTTGAGAACACCCCCGTCTGAAAAAACGAGGCATTTTCAGAATGTATCGTCACGAAAGCATACTTAACCGTAGAATTTTCTCATCTCACTTGCTGATTTGGTAAAAAAAGGGATAAATCTCAGGATCGAACCTAAGTAAAAGTACTAATTAAAAGTCAATGAGTGGGATAATTAGGTAATGACTTCTCCTTTCTTTTGAAAGCATAATGGAGGGACTGGTCCTGATCAATTTCGGCAAAAAGATGAATTTTTTACCACGTTAAAAAACTGGTTACTTAAGACTGGTCTTCAAAAGTTCTGTCACAAGAACCAAAATAAGTGATTTTTGACGTAAAGCTGGGTTTTTTAAAATTGTTTCTGCTCCTAGATTGTGCTCAACTCTTTTCGAACCTAATAGTGTTCAAGAATTAAGCAAAAATGTTAGAAAAATGTTTTACTTTGTATCTTGCTGGAGGATAACTCATATTAAATAAAAAGTACGTCATCGGCATCAATCCAGCTAGCAGGAATTCTTATAGATTGACAACTCCGGGCCTCGCTAGTTTCTAAAGTCATGCTGAACAATGGATATAAATCGAAGCAGGCTATCTTGCCTAGAATTGATTACTTACACTGAATTTAAATTTAGAAACTTTAGAAATCTAGACTTAGTAAAAAAGCGGATGGTTCTGCTGACAACAGATTAGGGGAGCGCAAACTGCCTAAAAAACTAGAAAAATGCCTCATTGTTAAAATTGACCTGAATATCCCAGAGGGAAAGTCACGTTAAAAATTAGAGAGGGATGGTGATCTCAGAGCCCACCCTACAAGATATCCCTGATGCGGCATGTGCCATATATTTTGTCTGGATATATTTCGCCTACTTACCACTGATTGTGTATTACAATCTTGTCCACTCATCGTAAGGTCCAATCGGAAAAGATCACTATTTAAGACGTCGATATTGCAAGTTTCTGATCGTCCTAATGCGTATATTCTCCCATTGAATGGCTTATTCGTTCGTACTTGCACTGCTATTCTCGTGTCTTTGCAATGAACAGAAACTGGAAATTAAGTAAATGCAGGATTTATGAGAACATAATTCACCCATTTTAAGTTTATGGTATGGCGCATACTTGCATGGTATGCACGGAAAAATGGTATTAAATCATTTTCTTCAATTACGAGTATGAAAAACTATTCTTTTTGAAGAAAAGTTCTAATTGCTGTTTTTTTTTCCAAATTAAGTTTTATTCTACTCAGAAAAATGTGGAATTGCCATCTATTACATGACATGTTTGTTTGAATCAACGAAACATTTTAGATATAAAAAAACTTTAATTTAGTCAAAGAAAAATTGTTATGCGGAACTTCCCATGAATTCATGGAAATTCCTTGCGAAAAAAATTGCTTTAAATAAAAAAAAATTTTTAACAACTTTTTCTTCTTCTTTCAGCTTGCTAAGAAAGGTTCCTTCACAATCCGATTCCTGGGTAATCTTTATGTCTTTTCACCTCTACGTTCAAGCAAATTAAGGGATGAGAGTAGATACACGAAAAATATCAATTTTCTTTGATCTAAAATTCCGGATTCAACTCAATTTGGGGAAAAACGGGACCTAATGAGGGCGAGAACATAAACTTCGCTTCCACTGAGTTTTGCAAATTTTTCACTGGAAGTTCATAGACTAGTACAATAGGTATCAATCTGCGATGACTAATAAGGTGACTATAGTAAACGCCTCTAAATAAATCTTATTTCGAAGTCGTAGGGCATGTACCCAAAACAAACCATAGAGTAATCCTACTCTATAAATTATTAACGCTCAAGTTTCGAGTGCCCAACAAAGCTTTCAAGGTTGATTTTAAAAAAATAATAAATAAATTCCACAACATCGTACGTATTGCGGGCTCATGAAAGAATATGATGAAAAAAATAAAGTTATATATAACTTAAAAAAAAGTGACTCGGAAAATAGAAAATTTACCATCGTAGCATGTGCCAGTTTTATCGCAGTTGATGTCTGTTCTGGTCAGATTACTCAGCGTTGGGTCGTCTGTAGTTTCAAATACTACTGGTATCGTTTCATGGGCAGCACCTAACGATTCTGCAACAAGCAACACGGTTTAAATGAGCTAAATCAAACAACTTAAATTAATGCCCCTTAGATTTTGCACTTAATCTAATTCTGACAATGAGTTGATGCTTAATTTTTCATACAAGCAAGGTGTTACTGCGCACCTGAAGCAGGAGAAAATACCAAAATAGAGATCACCAGTTTTAAGCGATTCAATTCGTAAGCATGATCGCTTCTTCCAATCAATCCACAACAACACATACGTATGGTTCACCCGTTTGATCCAAGTAAAAATATAGAGTTTGCCTGATGTAGAGGTGGACATTCAGGCTAGCGTGGGATATCCCCTCCATTTTGGCCTCAACTTGAGAGTTTTTTTTAAGCTTGGGAGTTGATTTCAGAGAAGACTAGTGGCACCATTGTGTTTCTCGCAAACTTTTACACTAAAATCAACAGTCAAATCACAAATTTCTCACACATGCAACAACTCCATTCTTCATTTCAGAAAAAAAGTATGGAAAATACCGCAAACTCATTTCACTAAGCACTCTCAGATAAAATAATACATTTTTGTGTGCAAATCTCTATTTTAGTTAGTTATTAGGTACTCACTTTCACAGTAGTTCTCGAAATAAGATCCGACCCTCTGTCCGTCGTCGATCAAGGGTCGCTCGGCGTTGAGGAAAGTCGAGGGGCCGTCGGGCAAAGTCTTGTGGTCCAGATGGAAGAGCTGACAGTTGTAGGACGTGCCGACGGGAGCGCCTTTGTACAGGAACGACCGGCACAGGAATTCGTTTTCGATTTCGCAGGCCAACCGACAGGCGGCCTCGCTCGTTACCTGAAAAAAGATTTATTCCTTCTCAGTTCGCCCGTTACACGGCTTCGCTTAAATTGAACCGTTATCCTTCCGATGAACCCCGTATCAAGAGCGCGGCTGAATTTTTCTTCGCGTCACAAATTGACATGATCCATAATTTTTTCCAACAGGTCGATAGCACAATCGATCATTGATGACATCTTGAGAGCTTTCATTTGAAGATGGGAAAATATGCAATTTCTGACTCTGTACAATGCTAATACAGAGCACTGAAAAAAAAAAAAAAAACTCATTGGATCTAGAGTCCAGACTCTTGAAAACATTGAAAAGAAAAAATACTCTTGATTCAATCGGATTTTTGCTTAAATCAAGAACCAAGACTCTTAATTTGAGCGGATTTCCTTTTGATTTAAGCAAAAATCTGATTGAATCAAGAGTATTTTTTCTTGTCAATGTTTTCAAGAGTCTGGACTCTGGATCCAATTTGTTTTTTTTCCAGTGAGTGTTCCATCTAACACTGCTTTCCTCGATTTATACATGTATGTAAAACAATCGATTCATGGCGAGGTATAGCTCTCCTCGCCTAAAATCGATATTTTCAATGGATTTATAAAGCTAGGAAAAACAGTGTTGCCGCCGATTTGTTCTCGCGTTTTTGAAAAACTTGGAACAAATCAATTGAGAACAAATGCAGCTATCGTTGGAAATCATTCACATTTATAACTATACATGAATGTAAAGGGGTGGAGGTAAGGATTATCAAGGACCGGATTTATTTTAATCGAATGGTTTAATGAAATTATGTGGTTACGAAATCAATAGAGCAATTTTTGCTCGTTGGTTACGCTTAACCAACATTACATTCGGTCGTATAAAATATCTCAGGAATGATATTTGTATGAATCTATACAGGGTAAAAAAGACAGACAATTCCTGAGGATGATTTTATTGTCGTGTTCTTCTTTCCCAAATACTTGATAAGTGTACTAATGATACTTATATTCCCGTTATCGTAAAAGCACCGACCGACCAGTGGCGCGGCGTGAATGATCGATTATCGATACTTCCCCATTCGAAGCTATGGTAAAGAATCGATTATTAAGCTGTCGTTGCTGTTGTTGTCGTTTATCGATCCTTTCACATAGGCTCAAATGGCTGATCAATCGATATATCGCAAAGCACGCCACGCCACTGCGCCCGACTTCTTGGAGTGTGTCATTTTGTCCGGACCTTAGATTTTATCAGAGAACATCCTCGGATTATGCAGCATTCTCAAGAATTTTACGAGTCGAAAATTTTGATCTAATGACTGAACTCTCATAAACATTAACTCGAATGTCGGAGTTTTATTTCCAGTCAATTATACCGGCCATCAATTTTAATTGCCTGGATCTATGTGTATCGATTGAAGGGCTTGGGGGACAAGGCGCATAAGTGCAGTTCTCGAAAAATTTGAGATAGTAATGATTTCAAGTAAAACTAGTCTTGATGCATATTCTGTGAAAAATGCGCTCCCAAATTCCAATTTTAAGCATCAAAAAGTCAGTTTAAACTTTTTCCCGAACCATGTAATTTCGAAACTTCAAACACGTTTTTCCCGAAAGAGAAAAAACTGCACTTATGCTCTTTGTCCTCCAAGCCCCTAAACTGGTGCTTCACCGACGTTCCAACTGCGCAAAACGGTGCGATTCGATCATTATTCGTCCTCGGCTAAGTGCCTGAAAATATTCATTCCTGAATTTATGAGGCCATTACTTTCCTTTGATTTTTTTTCATTGTATCAAAAAGTAAAGGAACGCAATTGTCAAGAAGCATTTCAATTTCTTTGCAGTTTGTGATTAATCCGCCTCTCTCGGTGGCCTCATTTCGGAGTTTTACTATGCACTCTCAAACTCTATAAAAAGTAAGAAAAAGAAGAGGAAATGGGAAGGAGGTAAAAATTTACGGAGCCTCTAGGTCCGCCTCGTTCAGAAACTTTTGATCTCAACACTTATGACCACTTGCTTTCTACGTTAAAAGTATATGAATAAAAATCTAAAATTATTCGGCTTCCTTTACCTTTGCCCCTCGTTAAAAAATATCACTTTAGAGATAATGGATCGAACAAACTTCGGTTCCTCTTTGCACGGGCGTACATCATTTTGTTACCTTCAGACCAAATTATCACAAGCGCCATGCAGCCTTTCAAAATTTCCGCCGCCATCTTATTTTTTTACAGACAAATTTTTGGTTGAATATGTTTGAAAATTTCACCGATTTTTATCGGCAGCGCAAAAAAATTCAGTGAGATTTTCGGACAGCTTCGTTGAACTATTTCCCTGTAAAAAAGTAAAATGGCGGCGCGAATTGTTAAACGTCGCATGGCGCTTGTGATACTTTGGCTGGAGGTTGACGATTTATGGGTGGCGTTTTTTATATTGGGGACAAAGATGTACAATTTTTTTCCTTTTTTTTTAAAAAAAAAGACTCAAGCCAAAGATAACTTTGAATCCGTCTGAAATAATACCTACTCCTGCCAAAACTTTAAGATCACAAAAAAAATTCAATAGAAAACATTTTTATAACTTGAAATTTGTGTTTTTATACCATGGAACCATACAGAGGATTAAAACCTCAGATCCATAATGCTTCATCGCTCCGATTCCATGTAGCTTCTGTTCCGATTCCATGTAGCTTCTGTTCCGATTCCATGTAGCTTCTCCTCCGATTTTAGAAAAAATTGTCCAAAATAAAAATTTATTAAAAAATGTATCTGCAATGGAATTATTTGTTTAATGTAAACCTCATCAACTCTTTTGGTTGAGTCCATCTCGATAAATAATGCGTTTCTGACGCTAAGGAGCAGAAAGATTGAAACGAAGTTAATCATTGGCGGATCCAGCAACTTGACAATATTGTTCTTTCTCCATTTAAACCTATGGAACGTATCGATTCTTGAAGGGGCCAGATGCTCTGACAAGAATCGATTATTTAACATAGGCTTGTATGGAGGAAATCTGGGATTGAAAAATTGCTGGATCCGCGTCTGGGTTGAATTGAGTGTGAAAGCTCACCTGAAGTTCTTTGTCCACGTAGTAATGCAAACTTGCATACTGAGCGACCTTGTCCTCTGTCACCCCTATCCTAGGCACCTGGAAAACGCGGGTGGACTTGCAGGCCTGATTCCCTTTCAGGCAGAGATTCTCGAAGTAGTCAATGCCTTGTGCGTCCACAAACTGCACGTACTGACCGGTGGTCCGCCTATCCGAGTCGCTGAGATGACATTGCAGCGTCACGTAGTTATATTCGACTGATCTGCACGTGAAACGGTGCTAGAAACATTTTAAAACAATCACGTCAGCATCTGTATTCAAAAAATATTCTGAGACACATTTGGACGCATCTAAAGCAAGCAAAGTCTATCTTCATTGTGCATTTCGAAAAAGACATAAACGCAAACTTTGGGACTGCTAACATATCGATGGCGAAACTGGAGAAATGCGTAGCTCGGCTTGCAACAAGCACGCAAACCCCACTTGCATAATTCGTTTTGCTTTAATTTACTCACATATGGTTATTCTTTTAGCTTTAATATGTTCGACTGGATTCCGTTCACTAGTGGTGAAGAGAGGGAAAAAGGAAGTAACTGCACGATTTTAAAGAACCATCGGTCAACACTGCATACATATCTACAAATCTCATTCGTTTACCCTCATTTACATGCAATAAAACTTGGACCAAACATAAAAGTTATCATTGTCTCATCTCTCTGAAATATTTTCTCGGAGCCCGAGCAAAAATCGGCTACGTTCTCATCTCTGCGTTTAAGTCTATCTTGGGTGCAACGTGTAAACATGTTAGATTTTGTATTAGAACACCATTGTTGCGAGATTGTGCCGAAGACTTTATCGCTCTGGACTGACGACAGTTCGTGGATTCAGGCAGTGATGACCGTAAATACTTGAAGAGCCAAAAAAATCATTACTTTCAAAAACCGCCGCCGTGTTTTGTAATTTTTCGTTCACCAAAAATTCGCCGTTATGGGCTATACTGACATATCAACGATGTAAGTTAGCAATCACATAACTCGATTTGCGACGTCGCAGACTTCCTATCATACTTCATTTTTTAAACGAGAAACTACTCAACGGCAATTCTTTAAAACTGCAGAGATTTTTCTTCTCTATGCGAAGAAAATTCTGCAAAAACTTCAATTAATGATGCCAATTTGTTCTCCTATAAGAAAATAACATAGAGACGGAGATTTTCAGACACCGCAAACGAGTTATGTGATTGCCGACTTACACCGTCGATATACTTATTTGCCCCCCCCCCCCCAAAAAATAAATAAAATAAAATAAAATAAAATAAAAAAATCACCTCCTGCTTGAGTTATGCCATTTCCAAAACAAACGATTAATTTATGAACAGCCCTCTACCGGACGAACTCGGATTTCCTCGTCGGAAACGCACCTTAGCGCGGCGTAGCCATAATCCTCCGAGTTGTGATGGAGGAGCCTCCAAGAATGGAAGTGGGTCTGGATATTTTGCGCATAATAACTCTGAAAGCCGGACGGCGTTGAAATTCCGACTTGAAGCCATGACACAATGCTGGTCGTGGCATTCCTATAAATACTTATTTAGAGCAACTCTGTACTGCTAGGCAGAACTCACTCATCTGCGAGGGATTTATATTGGAGTTACGTGGTTATTCCTTCTTCAGCACATCCCACAGCGGTACGGAACAACTTTCCATCTTCCCGCGGTATGCGCCGCGCTGCCTTACTCGCTCATAATGTCTCGGACCTTGCCCCAATTTTCTTTTGCCAGGATTCGCCGATGTCGGTTAGCTTGCTGACTTAACTCCCCACTCACTGGGGCCTTCCGGCTAAGATTTGAATATTCTTCCTGCTCTGAGAAGAATGTCTTGGGACGTCTTTTTATATTTTTCACGCCGGCTTTCTTTTAAGACACCTAGAATTCTCGTTCTCCCAATGGAGTCCCTGTCATGACAACCACAACCTGACTGGAACATCCGAAATAGCGGTTTTTGCGAGAAAAAGAAGAAGGAGGAGGTAGAGGTAGAGGAGGAAGAGGAGAAGGAGAAGAGGGAAAAGGAGGATAAATAATAGACGGAGAAAAACAAGAAGAAGTAGAAATAGAGGAAAAATTAGAAGAAAAAGAAGGAGAAATAGAAGCGAAAGAAGAAGAAGAAATTTACATGGCCCGACTGAAAAAAACGATTGGAAATTTCTTATTTTACGGAACTAGTTCGGAAGGAGCTATGAAAGAAACTTACCTCGTTAAGACACGCAGCTAAACAGGCCTCTTTGGTCGACGTGTAGATCAAAGCATTATCAAGTCCACGGATCATTTTATTCGGTACCCGCTCAAATGCCCATGGTCTCAAGCAGACATTTTCTGGAATCGATAGAATATAGCGTATTATATTTTTAATCCCACAATCAGCTTTCAGAGCAGTCCATGTTCTTTGATAAGCGGTTGCTGTGCGTTTTATGAAGCTCAAAAATTTATTCGCTCGACCTTTCAGACATGATTGGTCCTTGAAACCTCCTGCTTTTTTTTTAATAGTTGCTGCTGGACCTTAGATAATGGCCCGTCATAAAAAAGTTGCATTCCATCCACCCTCAATCTTGCAGCTTTTATCGTCAAGAGGGATTACATTTTGCAATAAGGAGCTACCATCTCTGGCTCTCCCATAAAAACACATATCTGCATAGAGTAACCAATGGTATGTATGTTGTTTCTAAAATGGGCCAGAAATAGCGGTTCCTGATTGCAAAACGGAGTCCAAGCAAGTGACCTTCAGCAGAGGAGCTATGCATTACAAGATGGCCACAAATTTGACTGTCCATGGATGTAGAGTAGAGCCATTATAACCTAAGAAAACTTGGAACTAACTAATCAATACCGGAGCTTGGAAGGATAAACGACTAGTAGAACTCAAAATCCTTCTTAACTCAATTTTTTCGAAAATGCGGGTTGGCTCCTTTCTGATAAATTCGCTCCATTTGGAATCATATGAGACCCGATGATAATTTTTCGATGCTTGATAAGACACCATGTAAACGACCTTTCATCTTCACTATGTGGTAACTGAAAGCGTTAAAACCGCCTAAGACAAGGAGGTAATCATATGTTAGGAGGAAGTTAAAACATGTTTTAGGTCAGCGCCAGGCTGCTGCCCTCCCGATAGGATAGGTCTACTGATGACTCACCTGATCTAATCTGAATTTTGACCATGTAATAAAGGTTGACTGAGCGCTGGGGCGTCGCCGCTGGATTGTTCGCCGACGTCTCGTTTTGCAATTGGCACAAAGTTTCTTGAACCGGAGTTAAAGGATTCAGAACAAAACTGTAATAGACAGGGAATAATAGTAAATACCATGATATACATCATACCACTAGTTTTCAAAAAGGGAATATCGGTTCTGGCACTCGTGAGGACAATAAACTAGACGCTTTGAAACAGTAAATCGTTATTATTTAGAGTTGGGTATAGCGTCAGTGAAAAACACAGGAAACTCTCTTTAGAACCAAAGGTAGTTTAAGGTTTAAGGCTCATGCAGATAGACTTCTCGTGCGTGATGCAATTTTCAAAATTTGGAACATTCATTACGCAACTAATCACATTCCAATTTGTTTGCTTAAAATGTGAAACAAATTCTTCAAACTAAGAGAAAAAATTATGGAAATTTTAGACAAAGTAAGTTGATTGACTTCCAAGAATGAAGAATAGAGTATGATTGGAGGTCTGTAATGGCGTAGACGAAAATACGAGGTTTCCAAGCTTACGCTTCGGTAGGTATTTTTTTTCGCATGCCAAGGAAGACTTGAGGCGTATGAAGTTGGTTACCTGAAGGATGCAGCTTGGCAATCAGGCTCCTCCCTACACCAGCCTTGACACTCGTACAATGAAAGGTTTTTCACCGTATAGTAGGTATTTCCCCTGTAATCCAACTCTGTTAGTTTTTCAAAAGCTGCTCGACCTGCAAAAAAAAATCATACTCGTTGAGTTTTCCGCCATGTAAAAAGCTTCAGAATGCTCCCGAAGTTTTTATTTTCCTGTGGTGTAGTGCTTGAATTGGTTCTTTTGAATAAATAATATCCCAATATAAGTTCACAGGCATCGGAAAAAGGGAAAGGGAAATGGGTCCAGAATTTCCGAAGACAGTTTGCAGAATTGGTAAAAGAGGGGTAAGGAGAAGGAAGATAAAATAGGATTGAGGAGGAACTTGAAATTCCCCTTAGAAAAAAAACCGCAGCTCATATCATCATCTTTACTCTTGAAATGTGTGATGTAATCAGTTAAAGAACATGAAGAAAATCATTATTTAAGTTCGATTTTCTTTGAAAGAGGACTCAAATTTCTTTGCGCAAGATACAGAAACCAACTGCAGAGGAAAGTTAAGACAGATGCGTGCCCTCGAACAAAATTTCGTGAATTTCCAGAATACTTGACTGATGTCAAGGTGCTCGATTCCCGAAGGATTGTGGTTCGACAGAGGGTAGTGGAGGTTACGGGTCGTAGAGCGCCGGAGAGTGCTATAAAACGACCTATATTTATGAATTATCTATGAAGGAATTTCGACGGCAATTATTGTCAGTTACATTCTGTGATGCCTTCAGTGTTCAGGAGTATATTGTAAGTCTCTGACTACACCATGACGCGCACCAAAAAAAACATTGGTAGATTTTTCCATAATCTAACACGGTGGTCCGAGTATGGTAATGAACACCAGACTCTATGGTAGCATGCATTGACCATATACTGGTAAGTATCATCAGAGTTCTGGTGAACACTACTATGATTCTGGTTATTTTCACTAAATAGTATCACTATGGAAAAAAATCAAGTAGGCTTACAGTGGATTTAACCATACACTAAAAAAAAATCTCGGTGTATTTACTAAGAAAAGGGTAAAATTACCAAGAATTCAGGGTTCTATTTGATCTCAGTTTTTTCTTGGTAAAATTACCATTTATGGAATTGGTAATTTTACCGAGAAATCTCGGTAAAATTATTGACTTTCTCGGTAATTTTACTGGACCCCGGTAAAACCGCCAATATTTTTTATCGACTGTGGTAGAATTACCGAGATAAAATGGCAAAGTTACCGGGAATTGATTACCAATAAAAGTGGTATTCTTACCTGAAAAAAAAAACAGTAAAAATACCGGTTTTTAGGTAAGCTTACCAGTCTGTTTTGGTAAAATTACCAATAATTGGTAAAAAAAAGTGAGATGGTAAAGGTACCAACGGACCTTGGTAAAAACGCCGAGAATTTTTTTTCAGTGTGTGCGTTTTAAGAAAGTGTCGACAATTTATGTGCCGGGAAAAGTGAAAATTATGCTAAAACATGGAGAATATGTTTGCTTGGAGATTGACGAGAAAGACGAAAAAGTCGTTTGTTAGGCTGCGGCAGTGTTGGCTGGAGTCCTGCCGGGGTTAGAGCCCGGAGCTTCCGGGTGATGTAGCGTATAATAACGGGGCGGATCGTTGCACGGTAGCAGCGCGCACACCATCGAATACTATTAGCGATGATAGGCCCTTACGGCAGCTCGCCGGGTTCACAGAAATTATTGAGAAACGCCCATTTTCAGTGACTTCCCTTTATCGGGCAACTGGATCTATAGATTATGCAACGGTTTGCTCTACAGATTGGCAGATGGATCCTCCTATGTCTTAACGTACTTCTCCGTGCAAAGTGGTGCCAATTTTTTTCATTACCCCCTTTTTTTTGACCTTAGCCTGACAGATTCGGGTCATCTAAACCTTTACATTGTGAGATTTGAAAGAAAACACATTTGCCATTTCTTAGGACTCCTCCTTTATGTTTGGTGAGGATGCCAGATCGAAAAGAGCGAAAGAAAGAAAGAGAAGAAGGATAAAGAAGAGGAAAAAAAGAAGGAGTAAAGAACTGAGGGAACGGAGGGTAAAAAGGAGAAGTGGGAGAGAAGGAGGAAGAAGAAGTAGAATAATAGAAAAAAATTGAGAGAATGAGACATTTTCGGCTTACTTTCGACATTTAGGGCAAAATAAAAATCTGTGTACTGACATTACTGAACTTGGCTCTTTTCAAAATAACTGACATCTTTTTGGGTATCATTTTTGTCTTGACGTAGACAAGAATAGGCGAGAATATAAATTAGTGTAAGGTGAGATAAGAATGAGGAGTAAAAATTTCATATTTATTTCCTTTATTCTTTACTTTGAAAAGCTGGAAACTCGAACTTTTATGAGATCTCCATTTTTCGCACATATATTTCGTGAAATTCTTCAATTTTAAATGGCCACTCGCAGATTCCATTCGACACAGGAAAAGTTGTCTTTTATTACAACTGATTTTTGGTTCCATGCACTCATAATTATTGAAAGGAACACAATTCCAAGAAATATTGGACATATCTATGCTAAATTAAGCAATTAAATAAAATTAATGAATCATGAATTATAGCGAAAGATCTAAGAAGCCCATGAGTTCTATATATAAAGTTCGATTCGATTTTATTCATGCGTAAGCGTACAAATTTTCGTTCAGCATAAACACTCCCAATTACTTCCAATTCTAAAAGTGGGTCGCTTCATAAATTTATCACACTCATTCTTGGAGTCCATCATACCCGACCACACTTTCAATATTTCTCTTGGATATGTTAACGTAAAGGAGACAGAGCTACACTGTTGCATTAAAATATAAAAGTTAAAATGACGGACTTAGGCCCCTTGCGAAGTGGGAAGAATACAGAACTCCTCGTTACTGACCGGAATCTATGGGCAAAACTAGATTAAAGACCAATCTGGCAGTGAGCCTGAGATCTCGTGTGACCACATCCATGTCCTCGAAATGTCGTTAAATCCAACGGTACGTAATCAAATTCTATCATCTTAAATTCTCATCAATTTATGAACTCTTAGGCGGCAGATGCGTATCTGTGTATCAACGTATCGGCGAGATATTGGCAATTAGGGCTCGAGAAGCGAAATCCATGCCAACAGAACCGAGTGAACAATCACCCGAACTAGATTCCTGGCAGTTTGCATTTTTTCAATTTTACGTACTCGGCCCATCACTTGTGCTCCATTTAGCGCTTACGCTGATTGAGACCTCCTTCGAAAGCGAAACAGCTTTTTATTTTCACCATTTCTGCGTTGACATTCCTAATACGGCCTTTTTGCGAGCAGGATTTGCGTCTTTCACGCGAGGGCCTCGAGGACAAGGCGTGTAAGTGCAGTTTTTGAAAAAATGGAGATCTTTATGAAAGGAGGTCGTCCCAACCCCTAGAACGCTGCTCGCCCCCAAAGGCCACTTCTTGGTTTTTATTATTTCCCTTCCTCACCCCGTCAATCGAGGGTCTTAAAAAAGATTTTATTAGAATTTTCCCACTGACGGACTCCGAACTTCAGCCCATCGACCATCTTACTCCCCTTCCTCACCCTGTCCATCGAACGTCTTAAAAATGATTTTATTAGAATAGAGCGAGGATTTCGAGTAAAATTAGTCTTAATGTATATTCTGTGAAAAATTAGCCCCCAAACCCCAAATTTTCAGTATCAAAAAGTCAGTTTGAAGTTCCTCTCCGCCATTCAGATCCATGCGATTTCGAAACTTCAAACGCATATTTTTCGAAATAGCAAAACTACACTTA